>NC_057918.1:16194526-18594526 GCF_018873765.1 Telopea speciosissima
TCCATTCCCAATCAAAACCCTTGATTACACCCTCTTCACCAACAATAATGAACAGTGAATTGAAACTTAACCACAAATACAGTAATCCCAGCAGCAAATCATACCACAGGAATGTAACAAGGATAAACCAACCCAAGACCAACCAACACGGAGAAAATGTAAAATTTTCATGAGCTTTCAACTTAAAGAGCAGAAAAGGAGAAAAAGGTGATGCGAGGTGATCAGCGACTTTTTGGACCGGCAAATGCCACAATACTCGCAGTAATAGCGCCTTAGGTCCCTGAAAATAGGGCCTTCTCTCTCCGTTCCTTCCATCACCACCGGATTTTGCCTTGCTTGAATCGATCTCCATTCACCTGCAGGTATAATCAGGACCCTCGCTGCCGACCATGAGACTCCCAAGCTCAGAGTGAAAAGTGAGAGAAGAATGAAATAATTTCCTGCCATAAAGAACACTGATCAGAGAAAGAACCCCCCCTGATTCCGACTCTAATCGATTATTGTTTCCATGAATCGAAAACCAGAACGGGTTTAATTACCAAAAAAAATAAAATTAAGGGATTTCGAAGATGCCTCTGAGAGATTACGGATTATACAGTGAAAAAAAGAAAGAAGAAAAAGCAGCAGAAAAAAGCAATATAACTAACCCTAGATGGCGATGGCGAGTTGCAGGCGGTAGGAGATCTCGAGCAGGCGAGCTTGAGGTTGGAAGAGTCAGCGCTGGAAATTGAGAGCTTGAGGTGAGGAGAGACAGTAAGGTGGGGCTTCACGGTGGGATGGTGATGGTGTTAATGGTGGGGGGTGGTGGTGGTGGTGGTGGTGGTGGTGGTGGTGGGGGTATGTAAAACAAGATGAAGATTCGGGGAAGATGAAGGCAATTTATTCTTTTCAAATTTTTGTAAATAGGTCAGGACAATTAGGTCTTTTCAAATTTTAAAAAAGATAGAAGAAAGGGTAGTTTGGTCATTTTATAGCATTTAATACCTGGTGTGGACTTAAATGGCATTTGGGGTGTAAAGCAGGGGTGGTACATGGAATATTGAAAGATGATATGTGGAATATTGAGCCGTTTAGGGGGGTACGAAGAATATTGGTGCATTCTAACGGGGTACTTGTACTTTACCCTATTTTAAAAGATGTTTTATTTGCATCCAACGATTTCGAGTATGATTGTACATCATACACGGTCATATATGAAAACTTTTACCAGAAAAAAAAGAGAACTTCTTTAAAATAATTGATTAGAATTGAACAACTAAAATAGAATCCAAGGCTTACCTTGGTGGTTGGCAATTTTTCTTTAGGATAGTCGATCAAGTCCCCCAATTAGGAATCGTTATCCCCTATAATTCACTGTCCATCCATTTCCTGTAATTCCGCTCATAGAGGTAGAAATGACCATCTTACCACCTATCCGGGTGGGGTTCAACCCCCTATTAAAGGAATTGCAGGAAATGGACCGGACAGAGAATTGCATGAGATTATTTTCTCCCTTATTAGTATATTTTCTGTTTTCCAATAAGGTTGTAGCCCTCTTCGGCTTCCATTTTGGCCCATCTATCCTTTGTATGCTTCATGGTGGACCCCTAAAAAAGGAAGGGAACAAAGGCCACCATTCCATTGTTTAGAATCTTATGCATGTCCTCTCAAATCCCATGATTCCCATCAATGGACCTACACTCTCTCTCTTCATTAAAGCCTTCTACTACACTATTTGGTTTCCTATACCTTCATTGAAGGGGAAAACTACACTCTGGTCTCATAGCAAACTTCTCCCAAAATAAATAGGAGTATATATGATTTGGGGGAGGGTTTCCCACAAAGGCAGTACAAGAAAGAATCTGCATGACACACCAATAAATGTATGTAGAATGGTATCATCCATATGAGATCCACATGGGCAAAATAGAAAAGAGTATGTCAATATAGGTCCTACTATTTTTATTATGTGAGAGAGTTATATTAAAATATGCAAAGAGAGGCATATGCTTCCTTTTCCCATATAATTTTGTTCCTAGTTCTAATATCATCCTCCCACATCATACAACTAGATGGATGGTCAAGTAGATTCATTTATTGACAAGTGTCCAATAAACTTCAGTGCAAAATAAATATTATTGGTTGTTGAAACGATACGATATCCTTCAAATTGAAATCTTTTGTTCTCCATAAGGAACATTAGATTTTACTTGAAAAGAAGGGATCTCTGAGCAAACGGCATAAAGGAGTGCATCAATGAGGTGTGACAAAATGGTTCATGTTGTGGGTGAGAACCTCCAATGCTCGGTTCGCCCACGGATGAGTCTGCAAAAACCAAGCGATGAGCACAAGAGAGCCGGTGTGGCTCCGGCCAAGGACTCTCCGACGATCAAGTTAGGTCTCCAATGCAACAGTGCAACTGCGTAGTGAAAAGCAAGATGAGGAATGGTGCTCCATACCTGAGTATTTATAGAGTGAGGATGAGATGAGGCGGTTGGGAGAGTCCTAGTATGGTAGGAGTCCTTCTTTTGGAAGGCTCTCTCGCGTAGAGCGGAGTGGAGAGCTATTTTCAGGGTCGAGCTCTTATTAAGGTAAAAGTCCATGTAAAGTGTGATTTCGTATTGCGCTGGGATCGTGGCTCGATCCTTATCTCGTGATTCTTGGGATGTGCTGACGTGGCCCCGCGATCCCCGGTGGGGCGCTATGATAGCTTCTGTGGAGGAGGGTTCGGCCTAGGAGGTCAGCCTAGGAGGTTGGCCTGGTAGGTCGGTCTTGGCAATTACTTCGGCCTGGGAGGTCGGCCTGAGAGGTCGGCTTGTAAGGTTGGTCTCGGCCAAGAGTTTATGGCTGACTTATGTGGGCTCGGCTCAGAGCTCGGCCCCAGCCCCGGCTGACTTGTGTGAGCTCGGCCTCAAGTCGGCCCCGTGGCAGCCTTTGATTGGCGGGGTGTTTTATGCCTCATCAGTTCCACATAAAAGGGTTTTCCTTATTTTCAAATAGGTAAAAGATTCTTTGAGTAGCTAGGAGAAGGTATATGATGATTACAAGAAGAATTATGAAAGAGATCCTAAATCTATCATATGATTAGGCCGTGAAAGCATTAGTCCATGTTTTTAATAAACAAAAGGGTTCTACTTCAACCTCAAGGGGTCGGCTCAGTTGGCAAAAGACCAACTCCTCAAATAAGAGGTCATGAGGTCAAACCACCTTGGGGCCTATCCCCATCCCCTAATCCCCTCCCCCCACCCCCCTATTATACAAGCTCTTAATCCAAAAAAAAAGGTTCTACTTCATATGGATGCAAATTGGCCTTAAAAAACACCCGAGGTTGGCCCCAATCTTTTTACAGACTTAGGTTGGGATTTCCATCCTGTGTGCTGGGCTAAGATTGAGAAATCCCCAAACCAAGGTTGGGCCAGACTCACAAGGATTGTGGCATCATGCCCAACCCAGCCCTGCCTAGCTTGATCTGACCCTGGTTCAAATCCAAATTTATTAGGTATAGTGTATTATATTATACGGGGAAAAGTTTCTCTGAGCTGCCAATGTAGGGTACACTAGTTCCTCTGTGTCTCTCTCCTCCTTTCATGAAATGACCTCACTGCCTTCCAATACACGATACCATTTTGTCGCACTTCATTGGTGCGCTTGCTCAGATAACCCTCTTTCATATATGGGATTCCTTAAGTATACCTAGATAAGACCCAACTTTAATATGATAGAGCAAATATTTTCTTCAGTTATGCAATAGTGAGAAAGTATGAAAACACTTTGGGCCCAAAATGACCAAGCCTGGCCTGAAGTCTGGCTGGGCTAGGTTAGGCAATCCAAGCTTGAGGTCAGGTTGGGCCAAGTTTAGTACAGTTGTGGTAAACCTTTTGCTTAAACTGTACAAACTCAAATATCTACATCCTTTACAGCACAACCAAAAGAAAATAGCCATTGCTTCAACAGATTTTGAAGAATTCATTCACATAATTCTTGTACCCACCATGTATTAATTTGGTCGACCTATACTGTTTTTGGATCCACATTCACTATTTATAATCAACTCACAGAGAAATTTTCCCAAAAACTTGAAAAAAAGGATACAATCTAACACACATATACACCAAAATGATTTTATATCCAACACAACCAACCCCAACCCCCCCCCCCCCCCCCCAACCCCAAGCTTCCCCAAAAGAAAACAAAGGACAAAAAAAAAACATACACAGATGATAAGGAATCCTCCAAACTTATCCTATACTGTACTTGTTTCTGCTATTGTACATGTTTCTGCTCCACCCTCAAGCTTGCTTTCCTCTTCCTTGCTAAGCCCATAAACCCAACAACAAAAGAGAAAATAAAGGAAATCAATGGAACACAAGATTGCAAGAAGCCAGTAATAATAATCATAGTGACCCATATTAGGATTACTTGACACCCAACTCTCTTTACCTCCTCTTTTAGTAATCTCATCCACTATCTTCACTATAAGACTCCCTACTAAGTTACCTGCAGCCATACCCAAAGTGAAAATACCCATTGCCAGGCTAGCCATGTTCTTAGAGAAATGAGAGTAATAGAACTCTACTTGTGCCACAGCATTGATTGCCTCAGCTAAGCCAAGCAAACATTGCTGTGGAACCAACCACATAGCTGACATGTTCACCACTCTCCTTCGAACCCTCTCAACTCCTGCTGAGACAACCATGGCTGAAACAGAGACCAGTATTCCAATACCCATACGTTGATTTTGCCCAAGCCCATGAGGTCTTCTCATGTATTTTGCCATTAAGGGAACAATTACACGATCATACATGACTACCCATATAGTTAGAGTGAGAACTAAGAACACTGCAAATGAACCTGCAGGAATTTGGAAGTGAGAGGTTATGTGTGTATCCATGGTGCTTGCTTGGATTGCTGTGAATGAAGATTGGTTGATGATCACTTGGACAAGGATACAACTAGACCATATAGGAATGACTCTCAATAGTGATTTCAGCGATTCCACTTGTTCCACTGTGCAGAGCTTGCTTATTGGTTTTGATGATGACCCATCATCAGCTCTTACAAATGTTACCCGATTCCTGTTTATGCAAGCTTTGTTTAGAAACCTGTCAAGAGAGAAGAACGATCAATGGAGCTCACAATTAAATCAACAATTTCATTTTCCAACCCAAACAGACTCCAATTGTTAGTGTTAACCGAGCCAGAAGCATTACAGTAGGGGTGTCCAAACTAGTCCGACCCGCCGGTCTGGTCCGACATAAACTGAATCGGTTCTTATTGGATCAGCTTTGCGCTGGGTTATTGCAAAGATGTATCAAATCGTAACTCATTAAAAAAACGTATTTTTGTTTCATAATTTTGCACACATATATATGTCAAATCAGACCAAAATCAAAACCAACCCGATAAGAACCCAAAACCAAACCAAACCAGACCAAAAGTGAAACTAACTGAAACAGAAGCTTTCTTTATTGGCTTGGTTTCGAATTCACCCTTACTACATCAAAATCGATCCAGCTCGAATGAAATCGACCCAAACCAACCGATTGACAAACCCTTACTTTTTTGTATTCTTCATAATTTGCATACATATATGTCAAACCCGACTGAGATCAAAACTAACTTGATAAGAACCTGATACCAAACAGAAAAACTTACGGAAACATAAGCTTTCTTTATTGGTTTGGTTTCGAATTCAAGCTTAACACATCGAAACCAATTCAGCTTGGACCAAAATCGGTCCAAACCAACCAATTGACACCCCTACATTATACAGTAAGTGAACCACACGCTTGAGTCGCCAGCATACTTGAGTCAGAAACTCAGCATAGGCTGATCTGAGTTAACCGAGTTTTTTGGATAAAGTCTGAGTTAACCGAGTTAAGAAGAGCTTCCCATAGGAAGTATGGACTCTGAAACTAGTGATTGACTGATGTGACTGTGATGGAACGGAAGCACGAATTTTATGGTGAAAAGCTGATTAGATTCTTGACTATGACTACTCTTTTTGTCACATCAAAAGTGTTTGAGGAAACCAGTGAAAACAGGAAAGATGACCACACCTTAGGGCCTTGGTAGGTTCGACGATCTCCGAATCTGGGGCTTGATGGTAGAATCCATTGGAGTTGTTGTTGGGAGGGAAAGGAAGATTTCTGTTTCTAAATGCCAATACAAGTACTTGAAAGAATCCGGTGAACAAGCTCTTACTGGCCTTCACTTTGACATAGAGAGGAGAACCCACTAAGAAGAGTAGAGAAGCTATGAGCATGAGAAATGCAGGTATTGCAAAACCCACTTTCCAGCCCAAATGGTCTTGAATGTACACAATCACAGTGAGTGCAAGGATGGTGGAAACCCCAGTGGAAGCATAGAACCAGTTGAAGAAACTCTGTAAGATCCCCTCATTGTTTGGGTTGTTTTTCTTGATCAATTGATCTGCTCCAAATGCAATGGAACATGGCCTAATGCAACCGGCTCCAATGGAAATGAGCAGAAATGAGGAGAACAGGAGAGCCAGTTGGGAAGAAGTAGCAGATTTGCAGCTTCCGTAATTATATGGTTGGCACGAAGGAGAGGGCTTCGTCTCTGGAACCATGGCTGTTAAACATAGCATAATCATCCCCTGCAGCCAAAACACAAACAGGGCATGTTCAAGATGATGAACTAATAACGGAATAAGTAAATTAATTGATGGAAATCAAGTTAAAACATACAAGGAGACTAGAGAAGGAGCCCAAAGCGATGACTCGAAAGCGACCCAAGTAAGAATCAGAGAGGAAAGCCCCAACAATGGCGAGGGCATTGGAGGTAGCAGACCAGAGCAAGAGAATGGTAGTACCAGCTGCGGCGTTCAAGTTATAATCTTTCATTAAGTAGAAAATCATATTGGGCATAAGCCCATAGCTTGCAACCTTCTCAAACGATTCGTTCACTGCAAAATTGGATTAAGAAAAGAGAATGTGAAGGAATTAATTAATCATGAGATTCTTGAAAGAACGAAAGAATGAAGAAGGGGTGGGGAATGAGGGAAGAAAGAGAGAGAGAGATGATGGTCTCACATATGATGAAGGGCATGGTTCTGAAGCCACCCTTATGCGTTGTAGGAGATAACAGTTGGGTCATCTTGGGAGAGTTTTCCGTCAACTCCTCCTTGTCCATCGCGTCTCTTTCTAGCTTTCCGTCCTCTGCAACTATTGTGGTTTCAATTCATATATATATATATATATATATATATATATATATAGAGAGAGAGAGAGAGAGAGAGAGAGAGAGAGAGAGAGTGTGTTTCTGGTGTATAAGTAGAAAGAGAGAACGAAGTGAGAGAGGAGTTTTTTCTAAGGTATTGGAGATTGAGCTGTGTGTTTAGATTAGAATATAAGGAGAACCGTTCTGGCCTTCTGGGCGTTCTTCGTGATTTGGTTTGGGAGGGAGGGAGGCATTAGCATGTGACTCATTTATCCTATTGCCCACGCAACGGGGTCGTGACCTCATGGTGTATATTACATCGGAGGGTAATAATAAGTTATGTAATTACAGTTATAACATCCAAAAATAATAATAATAATAATAATAAGGGAAGTAGTTTTCTGCCCGGGAGTGTGGCCTACGCAAACACTCCCATGTGTCTATCTCTCTCCTCCTCAAAATAAAGGGGCAAATGTGTCTTTTCATATGGAGAGGAGAGAGATAGACTCATGGGAGTGCTGGCGTAGGCCACACTCCCAGACAGAAAACTTTCTCCTTAAAAGCCTTATAATAATTACAGTTATAATTTACAAGTTAAACACCAGGGCTACCCAAAGAAAATTGTTTTATTTTTTTGAAATCCTTAACATAAGGAAAATGGGCAAGTACTATCACTGCCGTACATTTAGCCTATATTTATTAAAACCATCCAACCTAACATCTTTTGTAAAATTGCCCTGCTTTTAAACTTTTACATCTCCTTTTATCCTCATGTTTTTAGATACTCAGATTGCCCTTCCTTTTCACCTAGTAATTAATCTACTAATCTATTTAACCTACCATTCTTTTTTTATATTTTACTATTTTTGTCATTAAAATAGTAAAAAATCAAAGCAACCACCTGCTTCTCTCTTTCGTTTTTTACTCCATTTGGTTTTTTTTTTTTTCTTCCATTTTTCTATTTAATTAATTTTTTATTCAACATTTCATCCTCATCATTCTTCTTTGAACAAAATTGCGTTGTAAGGTAATATAAAATAAAAAACACGAAAAGGTAACTTGAATAAAAAGAGAAAGAGAGAGAAGAAGTGGGGTCCTTTGAAGAGAGTCTGGATCAAGAACTTGTACAAGGACAACAACGACTGTCCTGATACACTGGTTAAGAAACACATGGCAAACCATTCACCGGTAACCTCTTCACGACGTCCATCATTAGATTGCACCTTGCAAAAGAAGGAGAAGAACTGGAACAAGTCAATCTGTTCGAAGAAGAATGATGAGGATGAAATATTGAATAAAAAAATTTGAAGAAAAAACAAAAAAAAAATTAATGGAGTAAAAAAAACGAGAGAGAGAGAGAAGAAGCGGGTGCTTTGATTTTTTACTATTTTAATGACAAAAAAGTAAAAAATAGAAGAAGAACGGTAAGTTAAATAGATTAGCATTTTACTAGGTGAAAAGGAAGGGAAATCTGGGCATCTAAAAACATGAGGGTGGAAGGAGATGTAAAAGTTTAAAAGCAGGGTAGTTTTAGTAAATATAGGCTAAGTGTAGGGTAGTGATAGTAATTGCCAGTAAGGAAAACGTTGGCTATGCTAGCGATATACCGTATGTTAGCACCTTATGTGTCTATCTTTCGCTAACCTAGAGAGATCAGAACCGGCTGTAAAAATCAAACTCCGGTGGGATCTCAGGACAAAGAGCTTGAGAATGTGGACGTAAAGAGAATTCTTTCTTTAGTCTCATGCTTCAACATCGAACTGTATCTCATCTTCAATCAAATCAAGGAAAATTTTAACCCCATAAATGAGAGATCTCACCGATAGGGGTGTCAATAAAGCCCGGCTGGCCCGAACCTGCCCTGAGCCCGGCCCGGGCCCGACTCTGATTTTTTAACCCTGAGGGCGGGTTTGGGTTTAGTTATAGTCTGACCTTGGTAGAGTCAGGTCGGATCATGGTTTAGATCCTGGGCCTTGCCCGGCCCGGCCTGACCCGACCCTGTATTAATTATAAATATATAATATTACATATATATATTAGATACTTAATATAAGTATTTTCTTAACAAAAAAAAAAAAGAAAAAAAAAAAACATAAGAGAATCGTAGAGAGATAACTACTAGCTTTGTCATCATCATGAAGTGGGAACCATAAAAAGAATAGATCATCTACTATTTTGTTCAGGGCCATAAAAAGAGTCACTGACATGATTGTTATTTAGTTGTAGCCCCTATAAGCTTCCAGGCCTATTGAGGGGACACCATTACAATTATAGAGAGAGAGTCTATACACAAGCCGTTTTTTTCAACATATTTATTAGTTGTCCCACAAGTTGAGATCCTATGTTACAAAAACATGGTCTAATGAGACACGTGGACGGTGCCATAAAACAGGACCAACCCGACCCTGGTAGGGTCGGGTCAGGGTTTAGGGCAGGCCCAGCCCAACCCGACCCATTGACACCCCTACTCACCGATCTCTTTGGTGTTTGTTTGCCATGAAGAAGGGAGGGGTTTGGGCAAACAACCAGGCCATGGAGTTTGTCTGTACTGATTTTTGAAACATTAATGCCAAGGTTTTAGTGCACGATATTGGCACGGATGTCAGTCAGATATCGATACTGGTACATTTTTTTTTGGGAAATTTACTTGATTAGCTATTTTTGGGTTTTCATTTACAAAACTGTCCACTCTATGTTTGAGTGAATCGTTATCACCTCCAATTCCTGCCCGCTTCAATTCCCTCCAATTCCTCACATAGGTGTAGAAATGACCACTTTATCCTCTGTCTGAACACACTGCCCAAGGTGGGGTAGGGTGGTCATTTCTACTCCTATGTGAGGGATTGAAGGGAATTGGAGCAGGCAGCGAATTGGACGTGATAAAAATTCATGTTTGAGTTAACAAAAATAGACAAAAACAAGTTAAGGTTTATAAAACTGGACAAAATAGTGCCTCTCCCTCCCACATTTATTTTTTTAGACATTTTTACCCCTGTCATTGCCTTCTCGCCCAGGCATCCTCCGTTCCCTGTAACCCTACCCTTGTCTCAGCCACCGCCATTCTCTGCTATCCCAAATAACAGAGGAAAAATAAAAGAGATTTTTTCAGAGGGGAACTGCCGAGGAAGGAAGGAGAGTCACTATTTTGTCTAGTTTTGTAAAACTAAACTTGTTTTTGTCTATTTTTGTTAACTCAAACATAGGGTGGACAGTTTTGTAAACGAAAACCTAAAAGTAGCTAATCATGTAATTTTTATTTTTATTTTTTGTAAAGATGCCAATACTTAAGGGTGTCAAAACCTAGATTGAACCGTTAGGACTGACCGAAAAAACCCGAACCAAATCGAACCGATCTTTATTGGATTGGTTTTGGACTGGGGTATGACGGGATCGACTGAAAACCGGACCACATCGGGCCGACCGATAACAAATCAAAAACCGAACTGAATGAAACTAATAAGAAAATAATTGAGTATAAAGTTATGAATAGGTTAATTGATTAACCATTGATTTCAATATTACTAAGCAAATTTATGGTTGTAAGGGGAACTTGTTACAAATCAATGAATATGAGGTTATGAAACAAAGGAAATTGATTTGTAACCATGCTTCTTCCATTGATTTCCTTGTTTACTATACAAAATTATTTGGTTATCAAATAAATGATTTGATAGTAGGGTTTATTTTGTGATTTCAATATTAATTATCTTCTCAATGACTATTCATCGATTTCAATTTTAATTATCTTCCCCTTACAATTAATGATAAATATTTATATGCTTTGTAACAATGATTTCGCTACAAACTCTATTAATCCACTGATTTGAATATTAATTATCTTTCATTTTTCCCCATATAATTTATTCTTCTTTGTTCAGATTACAACATGAACATATCAAATCAATTTTCTTATTTTTGGTTGTATAATTGTTTTGACTTGGGAAGATGAATTGACTTGTTTTTATTGAATTTTTCCTCACTATAAATTATGAATTTAAGATTTCATTGTGGCTCAAACCCGAAAACAAACCAATCTAAATCGGTATTAACCCGATATTGAAAAATCAAAATAAACCGAAACTGCACCAGACCGAAACCGAAAACCAAAGTTTCTTAACGGTTTGGTTTTGGTCTCACCATTCCGAGACCGAAACCGATTCAACCAGACTAAAACTGAGTCGAACCGACCGTTTGACACGCCTACCAATACTGATACGAATGAGACATTTTGCTCCTCAAAATATTGATAGAGATTTTTGGACCATTTTGCCCTCTTTTTCGATACGGCAATAACACCAATGCAATATTGATCATGTATCTATATATTGATCTCGACCGATACAGCTGATCCAATCCAATCCGATACCTAAAATCATGACTGGTGATGCCGCTTCAGTTTTATTTTCCAAAAATAACTTTGCACGCTTCGATTTAAAAATTGGGAATTGGATTGGTGAATCGGCTGATTCAATATATTCTGAATCGACCAATTTGGTTTAGATTCAGCCATGATTAATTTTGATTTCCACCAATCTGATACAGCCGATTCACATCCAAAAATCCTAGAGATTCCTTATTTTTGGATTAAGGACCAATTCGGACCGATTCCAATCCAATCCATATTGAAATCACCAATGATCGATTCATTCCCGATTCCAGGTTTTAAAACGATGGTAAGGACTGAAGCCCTCATTGTTTTGATGGCTCAAATCTTAGGACGTTGAGCTGAAAGACCTGTGGCTGACCGACTAATTCAATATTGAGTGGACCCAAGGTTTTAAAACTTGCAACGGTCAGACAGGATTTCAATCCAAATAGGATCAGCATCGGCTTGAATCGAAAATCTAAGTTATTTTATGTGAAAAGTTGAATCGATTTAGGAATCAAGAATCGGCTCACGAATCGATCCAATTCAAGATGATTTATAAAAAAAATAACTAAGACTCAGCCGATCCAATTCTAATTCAAGAAGCAACGATAAAGAACGGTGAAAATTAGGATTGATGTGAGCCGATTCGGATCACCAATCCGATTCCCGATTCTTTAAACTATGAGTGGATCTGTGGAAGTGGTAGACTCATTCATAAGTGTGAGTTCAAACTTAGTAAGGTTCTGCTGTTACTTGCTGTGTCACTATTCTTCAGTGATCTCCGCTAGCTATTCCACGAGAAGCTGCTTATAATAGTAACTTCACCCAATCAAATGACATTGCAGGAAAAGTTATCCTTGTTTATTTATTATTTTGGAATTGTATCCTCATTTATTATTTTGTTTAAGGGAAATAGTTTTCTGTAAGGGAATGTGGTCTATGCCAGTACTCCTATTTGTCTATCTCTCTCCTTTTTTAATTAGGAGGTAAAGATGTCTTTTCACATAAAGAGAAAAGATAGACTCATGAAAATACTGACGTAGGCCATACTCCCGAACAGAAAACTTTTTCCATTTATTTAATACATGAGATCATGAGATGTGCAAATCACGCTCTTATTAAAATTTGAGAGTCCCTACAAGTGAAGGGAATCATTTTCATTTAATTTTTTTGAGGGCCCGCTTCGTACGGTTGTAGAACTTTAATTACACAAGCCTATTTTAAATGTCAATAATTTCCATGTGATAGCGTCTAATCAGTACGGAATTGATTTTATAGTTCAGATGAAATTACACTTAAGACCTTTTTCACGTTCTGACAACTTCAATGCCACTCCTCAAACTTTCTTTAGCTTTTCATACACCTTCCTTAGGTTATTAAAATTTTAAAATTGAGGTCTTAATACTCTAAACTTGATTCAATCATGAGCTTTGTGTATCCGTTTTAGCTTAACTGGCATGTCATTCACTTGATAATAAATTTTTTTTTTTGGTAGAAAGCACTTGATAATAAATTAAGCAATGGGAATTGGGAAGAGTGTTTTTTTTGGTAAACAATTGGGAAGAGCAAGTTAAGTCTACTTCCCCTCTCTTTTCAAAGGGTATTAATGATGCGATTTTGATTAAACAATATATGGTTCGATTTGGTTCGAGTCATGGTGATTGGGGTAGAAATCAAAATGAAACTATTTATTTAATAGTTTTATGTAATGAAATCAAAATCAAACGGTTTATTAAACGGTTATACAGTTCCTAAACGGTTTCATAGATAATGGTGTATCCAAAAACCTACTTTCATCAGGAAAAAAATATATAAGTAATTATTTAATTGGCTGATGTTCTCTGTGCCACAGTGCAACTTGCGTCCAGACACATGGTCCTGCCATTCAGGGGGGTAGGGTAGTCATTTCACCAACCCCCATGTGTCTGGGCACAGCCTGCGCCCCAACACAGAGAACATTTAGTTTTATTTAGTATAAATATATTCCTGTTAGCGTTCTTTTTTCCTTTATTTATAATAAATAAAAATTTAAACAATTTTATGTTTTAAACCAAAATCGACCGATTTAACTACACTAAGTAATTGTTAAAACCAATACGAACCATTTATTAAACGGTTTCGAGATCCACTGTAATTGGTTTAGTTTGATTTTGACACCCTTAATTGACACTATCAAATTCACATCTCTCACTCCTTGTTATTGATTTAATGGATAAGATATCAATATAAGCCGGTAGTGTGTTGCCGTGTTGCTTCCTACTCCTTAAATAATTTACAATGTTTAAAAAAAAAAAAGGGAAAAAGAAGGCTGCCAAGCTACATGATACCTACGTCCAGACATAAGAAAGGTAAAATGACTGCTCCACCCCCCATGAATCTAAAAATTCTACCTCTGTTGGATGCCACGCAGCCTAGTAGCACCTCCCTCCAAAAAAGAAAAAACAAAAATAAGTGAGGTCATAGGTTAAGAGCATTTTTTAATATATGAGGGAAGGTATCTGAAGATTGTAAGACACCTAAGACCTAAGGAGATCCTGGTGTAGTTTACCCTCTTTTATATTTTTACTAGGAAATGTCTAAATGTCTGAAGAAGTATAATGTTTCATTAATTGTCGCATAACATGTATTGGCCAGTCATTGTGAATGAGAACCAAACAAGCATCTCATTGGCAAAATTTCATCCTTACATGAGTAGACGTAACAACTAAAATTAGAAAAGATGTCTTTTTGTATTTTATATTTATTTTTCATGTGATGGTATTTTTATAATTATACTAGAAATTTTAATTGAGAGTTTGAGACACTTTTCCTGCTTATTTTGGGTTAAAATTTAACCACTAAAATGAGAATAAGACTCTCTATCACATGAACTAAGCCCATGTACCTCTAAGTGGCAATAATGAAACGTTTCACTTCACCAACATAATGGTGCATAGAAGGACTATTTTTATAACTAAATCATACTTCTCCAACTCACCAAAAGATTGAAGTATTAGAAAGAAAGAAAAAGGGGAAAAAAAAGGCTCATAGATGCATGTGAATGTGGACCAACCTTGGATGCAACAACATGCATGTGAATACGTACATTGAAAAGATGACTTAATTGTTTATAAATCTTAAAAGGTAAACAAAACTACAAAAATATAGTAGAAGTGGAAGATCTATTGAAGAGATGACTTTAGAGGTCCTTTATAAGATTAGATTGTAAAAAACAAGAAGAAACAGCTTTATATGATTAGATTGTTAAGAGCAAGAAGAAAAACAGACCCAATTGGTTCACATGGGGTGGGTTGAAGGTAAAGGAACACTTCAAATAATTAGCAATGGAAATTGGGCATATATGGCCTACAAGAAGGACCAACTAAAGTCTCTGGCTTCAAATATATCACAAGAAAGAACATAAAACTGACACAATATACACAAAGGTTTGGAAGGTAGATAATTTTGCAGCTTTTTCAAAATTCTTTTGGTCTATCCTTGAAGTGAATAATGTAAATTTGACATTATTTCATATCAAGGTTCAAGTAATTGGAATTTGCAATGGGATCGGCCTGTCTATTTCAATTCCAATTCAGTCGGAATTGGTGGCGGATCTGTTAGGAAAACAACACCCAGAATGACGAGTTGCAGAAGAAAAATGAAAATAGAGAGAGCACACACAACACACAACATAGAGATTTACGTGGTTCACCTCCAAAATGGAAGCTACATCAAAGGCCGAGCAATAGAACAGGTTTCACTATTTTCTCTGAAAATGTTACAAACCCTCGTAACCCTATCTCAAAGAGATAAGAACTTTATATAGGGAAGCTCTAACCCTAGAAAGTACACAAATGCCCCTAGCCCAAAAAATTGCCAAAAAACCTAAGCCGGACCAAAACATAACACATGGTTCAAAGTACTCATTTTGAAGATCTCGACGAGCCCAACACAACTCCATGCCATACCCGCCATTTTTCGGCATTCCGAGATCATTTTGAGGCCGAAACGGCCCTCCGAAGGTCTCAACCGCACTTTCTAGATCAAATCAGGCTTCACCAACAACAGGAAAGTCTTGTTTCATACATTAGGTGGATGAAAATTTCACTCCCTCCTAATCATCGCATGTTTCTTAAGGTTGACAAAGTTTTCCTCCACCCATAGATGACAATTCACCCACCATCTTAGGGTACCCCTCCTTGGGTTTTAGTATGTTCCAAAATATGCTCTCGATCCATACCCTCTTCCCCTGGGTGAATGGGGTGGAGGGAAACTCGGTCCCAAAAAAAAAACTATATTTAAAAAAAGGACAAATATATCAGAAGTCAAACTCAAACATGTTCTCTGATGCATTCTGATTCCAAGAGGACAGAGGCCTAATTCTTATACACTCTTTGGCATTAACAAAATATTGGATAATCTTTTGACTCAAATGCACTGGTCATTCACATGTTTCTGAATTCTTCTAATAATGTTTTTTATCTCCTAATCTTTTCCTCTTTGAAGATTTCAACTGTGGATCTGCTGCTACTGCAAGCTTAGCTAATTGCTACAATTGAAACAATGAAAAGAGATAGAACATCATCCAGAATTGAGATGAACTCTTTCTTTTTGGGGTTGATCCTCCTGCACATTTTGTCACTGTTAACTGAATTAAGGCTTTGAAGACAAATCATTTTAGGGTTTCAACCCTCAAAGAGGTAGTTATAATTTCTTGTGATAAGGTGGGGCTGGTGAAAGGAATAAGGAGCCACTCCAGATGACCAGAACAGAGGGGACTATTTAAAGTTTAAAGCCAAAGAGAATCTACAAAAGGAGGATATATCCCCATAGACACTTCCCCATTCAAAGACTCTCTCCCCTTAGGTCCTTACCCTAAAAAGCTAAATAATGAAGAACCCATGCCACCTTCACCTTGCTCTGGTAGTCTGGTTTCTATCAGCAATAAGTGTGGGAGTGAGGAGTTGGGACTTTTGGCTCATAATGAAGTAATAACCTAATCCCTTGTGTCCCACTACTTTGACAAGCCCTTCTCCTCTAGTCTTCTCTGTCTACTTTAAACTCATGATATGCCTATCAATGGCCTTTTCCTTTGCAATATCAACCATCCCCTATCATGCAAGATCCAAATTAGCTCAATGATGCTGGCATTGGTTGGCATTGAAAGCAATTTGTGGCTTGAAGTCACAGATAGGTCATTTTTTAAAGATGATGTCTTCTTTGGATTCTTCAAATCTACTGCTTTTTCCTGATGAGTTGTTATAGTTTTCCAAAACTAGTTTTGTTAGTGTCCAAGGACTACTTATTTCAATCAATTCAGGTTTCTAAATACAATAAAGGCTTAACATTCCATCTGAAATGTGTACCTGAGGAAATTGATTAATGAAGGAAAAGTTCTCAAATTCCCTCACTTCGAAATTATTTTCTGATCTTGACACTGATCCTGATCCTGATCCTGATCCTGCCTGGGAGTAGAAGATGAAAATGGTGCAAGGGTGGGAGGAATGAGACCGGATCAACTACCTGTACGTGCACGCTTCACGTTAGGTTAGGTGATGACATCTGTCCCACTTGCTTACATTAAGAGTTCATGGAGGGTATTCATGGAAGAAAAAGGAGAGATGCCATCTCCTAACCTTACGTGAAGCGTACACATAGCACATAGGACTTGGGGTCAGAGTTGGAACTTGGGAGGTTTGTTTGAATCGGTCCTTCAATAGTAGACAAGGGTTCATTGAAAGGAGAAAAAAAAAAACAGAGAAGAGAAATTGATTACCATTGAATGAGAAAAAATTACAAGATTTTAATACCCTTTTTGCCTTTTTGGCCAAAATTGAGATATCCCAGACTTTGATAGGGGTTTATTATCCCAATTTGGATTCTCTACTGTCGGGCAGCGTAGCGGTCATTGTGCAGCCTCACACAGGCAGGGTGTGGACTCTACCTGGGCAGGGTGCTCGGGCAGTGGGTATGACAGTTATTTTGCCCCTGCCTGTGTGTGGGCCACACAATGGTCCCTACGCTGCCCGGCCGTAGATCCTTTGTATCATTACCTATCTAGGAGAAAATATTCCTATTTATCTTCCTTCCTATAACGGCAACCACAACTGATGAGGATAACTCCCTATTGGCTGTGGTAAATGATATGGGCTCGGATTCAGTGGTGGAAATAGAGGTAACTAAGGCAAAGGGAATGGGATGCTTGGTAGCTAATAGGTTTGGTCACACCCATGCGAGATCGGATAACCATGGAATGGTTGGGTCGTGGAGGATCAATTTTAAGATGTAGGTAAGGTAGCTGCAGGTATGGTTTTAGGTACGGTTTCAGTTGTGGCTTCAGGAATGGAATTGATGGGAGGAACAGATTCGGGTGGGTGAGGGTAACGGTGGATTTGGTTGATTTGGTAGATAGGGTAATGATGGCACCCCCCTAAGCAAGGATATGACATCCCTTGCCAATCAATTATAGTGGGTGGTGGGGCGGGAGGTTATGATAGTTGGATGTTCAAAATGCTTTCTTGCATAACAATCTTCCAAGAGAAAGTTCTCGTGGTGCACCCTCAAGGTTTTGTCGATCCTCAATAGCTTACTAATGTCTATCGATTGTATAAAGCCTTGTATGGTCTAAACAGGCCTCTCGAGCCTAGTATCATCGACTGGCTTCATTTCTACATACTATTTGCTTCAAAACATTACAAGCTGACACCTCACTTTTTGTACGTCACTAGCCCACTGAAACTGTATACATTCTTGTATACATTGATGATATTATCATCACAGGGAGTCATTCAGCTGTTGTAGTACAAGTCCTCATCACTTCCCTTGGCTCTGAATTTGCAATCAAAGATCTTGGTACGCTTCATTATTTCTTAGGCATTGAAACTATATGCAGCTCTAATGGCTTTGTTTTTACCCAAACCAAATGTACTACTGATCTTTTGGCTAGAGTACAAATGGAAGCTGTGCTAAGCCTATGCCAACACCAAGTTCGACCACCTCTCTATCTCGCAGTCAAGGGACTGCTTTTCACGGTATTACCCTCTATCGCAACATTGTTGGTGCACTGCAATATCATACTTTGATACGACCTGACATTGCCTACTCTGTCAATCGCGTCGGTCAATTTATGCACGCTCCTACAAATGATCATTGAGCTGTTGTTAAGCGTGTACTTCGGTATCTCAATGCTACTATCTCTTTTGATATTCATCTCCAATGCTCGTCCTCCACTCAGTTAAGGGCTTACACGGATGTCGATTGGACTGGGTGTCCGGATGATCGCCGCTCAACTAGTGGCTACTGCAATTTTCTTGATAAAAGTCTCATCACCTGGAGCTCCAAGAAGCAACATACAGTAGCTCGATCATCCACTGAATAAAAGGGGATTGCTAATGCAACATCTAAACTCATGTGGCTGAAACAATTATTCAATGATCTTCATGTTTTTTCCCCCTCACCGCTGTTGTTTTGCGATAACATTGGCACCAACTATCTCACGGAAAATCCCTTGTTTCATGAACGCACAAAACATATTGAAATTGACTTTCATTTTGTGCGTGAATAAGTAGCAACAAGGAAACTTCGTGTACAGACATAATGACAAAAGGACCACTGTGCCGCTTGAGGGGGTATATAACAGGCTCAGGTTTTGGAAAGCTCTGGTTGGCTCAGATTATGGAGACCTCAATCCAAGCCCATGGAAGAATCCAAAATATACAACCCAAGTTCTGGTTTTGCTCAGGCTGGGCTGGGTTCTGGGTTCAGGTCAACCAGCCCAGTGCCCACCCTTTTGGCTTAACTCTAAAGAAGCTGCATAGATTGAAACTAATTCTTTTAAGCAGTTTAACATTAGTATGGAGTTGAAAGAGAGACAATGTAACAGCAATTTAGTTGACATTCATAATGAAGATGTATCTATTCCTTTTGATAGAAGACTCCAATCACATGATTCTGAACCTGAGTGCAGATCTTAATTGATCAACCCATCCTGAGGCTCCAATACTAAAAGAATGGAAGCAGAACATAAACCAGTACCAAACAAGAAAAAGAAACATTGAAAAAGATTCAAGTACAATAGACTAATCCTATCTTCTAATGAACAATTTAGTACAACCCATCCCTTCAAGCAGAGCAACCAGCAAACCTACTTTCAGATTATTTCATAAATGACCACCATGGGCATCTTTTAAATTTTTTTTGTAACCATACTCTTGTTTGGGGTTTTATGGATTTTGTAATAAGATGATGTACACAAGAGGCGAAGGCTGCAAGGATCTTTCAACAAAGACTGTTCAGGGTATCGGAGATGGGATTTGCAGAGCTAATCGTATGGACAGATATTGGAGATTTGGAAAAATGGTTTGACAAAAAACAATGAGTTTTGTAGACATGGGAGTTTTTCCTTACTGTTTAGTGATCTATTTCAGAATTATTGACTGCCTTTAAATCTATATCTTTTCATGTTAGAAAACAACTGTTTTATCATCCAAGAATGCAAAATTGACTTAGAATGCATTTCAAGAATGCATACCAAACACTGCCTTAATGTTTGACAATTGAAACTCATAAACCCAATTTAGCCATGGCTATTCCTTTCTTTCTCTTTCTCTTTCTTTAAACTCACTATTAGGATGTAACATCCTTTCATGCTTTGCATATTAAAGACAGACTCAGTAACTTATTTTTAGTCTCTTATTTGGATTGAAAATAGCCCACATTTTCATCTATATTTCTGTCACATAATATATGGTGTACTAAGCCTTTAAAAGATGGGCTAACCCAAAATTATTCCCTAGTTAAGGATGAGGACCACAAGGTACTGTGGATGCAATTATCCATGGAGGATTTTCTTTTTATTAAAAGAAAAAAGAGAAAAGGGCTCCAGCTTACAACAAGGCTATAAATTTTAAGAGTACATCAACTGAATTTTGAGCAGCTAAAGAGGCAAAGATGCCTGCTTCATTAGAGACAGCAGAACCACCACCAGCTAAATCAGATAGTCCCCTGATTGCAATGAAAGGGATCCCTTCTTGAAGAGAAATGAGAGCAACCGCGGCACTTTCCATGTCGATCGGCGTCACATTGAACTTTGTATTTAGGAATTGCCGGTATGCCACATTATCAACAAATACATTGGCACTGCATCCTCTTTCTACTATAAACACTTCTGGTTTCCTTGGCAAACAAGTAGAATTTACACAGCCCCCCAATGTTATATTCTGTACACCAAACAAAGAAAACAAAGCCCAAAAGCAGGGGAAAAGATCAAAAATAAAGATCAAAGAACATTCTTGAGTGATTATACCAAACAGATTATATGAATCTACTTCTGAAACCATGTACATGAATTATAGCTCATAAAGTAGATCAAGAATCAATAAAAACTTTTTAACTGTGAAGAAGGAATATTACCCCAATTTTTTGGGCAATTGAAAAGTAGTTACTGTTGACTGGAACCCAAAAGGCATGTTGCCTTACTTCTGGAGTTCCATTTACTGGAAAGATTTCCTCTGGTTGGTACCATACACTATTTAAAAGGTTTGCTGATGAATTTCCATTTGTTTTACCAACAGTGTAATCTGAATAGTTAAGGAACCCAATACTTCTTGTGTAATCTCCACTAGACTCCAAGGAAAGTGCATCATTAACCCCTTCTCCATATCTCTGTTTGAGCCAAAAAAAAAAAAAAAAAAAGAGAAAATTATGTGAGAAAACATAAAAGATATTGCTTCAAAGCTTCATTGATCAAGCTTTAGATTACAAAATATAAAAAGAAAAGAAAATCTTTAAATCATCAATCAATAAAAAAAAATCATATTAAAAAAGCAGGCTAATAACTTATTACTTGTTAAGCTAGTCAAAAGATATATTTTTTTTAGACAAAAAAATCTGTTAACCCCTTTTTTTAAAACATTTTACTCATTGGAACTAATTGAAAGGATAAAAATGCCATTAAAAATCATAATTATTTTATGGGAATAACAAAGTTGCCAAGCTGCGTGGTGCCTGTGCCTAGATATAGGAAGGACGAAATGAACCACCTGAAATGAAAAATCCCACTCCTATTGAATGTTTCTGCGAGCTCTCATTAGCCCCTGCGCTGGTGCAGAGGGCCACGTAGCCTGGCAGAGATCCCCCTCATTGTGTTAATGTACCACAAATTTGTCTTCTTATATTGTTCTTTGGATTGTTGCAGCTTGTTCGTGATAAAAATGCACCACAAAACATTGTTTTAAAGCTAATCTTATGACATATATTTGTTATTTAATATGCTTTAATGACCTATTTACAACAAAGCAGATAGGATATTTTCTTTCTAGGTTTGACATGTATGCAAAGGAAAAAGGTTTTCGATTCTAGTAAGATTAGTGAAAAAAATTGGGAGTTTTTCTAGTTCAGCATCAAGTTTTGCCACATGGAAATGTGATGTGACTTAGGAAATGGTCTAGATCGATGACATGCCAAATTTCAGACTCCAATTGAAGCATACACTTTCTTGTATTTAGTATATTCTCTTGTATTTTCAGCTATCTGCTTTTCTTTTTTTTTTTTAAATTATTTTTTTATTGGATTTTCATAACTTTATCTTGCCACTTGATAAACGCATGATCAAGGGCATTTGGTGTTTCTACCTATACAGAAAATTTTATCTCTATCCGATCTGCCACGTGGCAAACATTTGTGGTGGACTAAAGAAACTGATCTCTATTCTTACATTTTCTATATGTAAATTAAAATATGAGTTTTGAATAGTCTTCTTTCTATAAGGTGTATTTGGATATTCCTAAAGAAAAAAAAAAATCAAACCCATGAATGATCATGATTCATGCAAGAAATTTGTTTACAGAAGTTGGATTTAGTTTTTTTTCCTTTTCCTTTTATTTTAAAGTTTTCCCTTACTAGTCCTTTTGTATTTCCCTTTTCTCCCTCTCAGGTTTTGAGTTTTTTGCACGTACGCCTTTAAGCTTCGGTGAATTTCTATTTTAATAACTTAGTATTATTATTTTCCCCCCATATTATTCCAATTTATTTGCATTTACACCCTTTATGTAATTAAGGTTATGTTTGGATGTCAAGAAAAGAAAGAAAAAAATTTTAAAAATAAAAAATTAAATTTGAGAAGATAGCTAACATATAAATCATTGCATTATCATGATTTTTGTTTCTTTATATTTTTCCTTCTCTTTTCTTAGCATCCAAACATAGCCTAAGTGATTATCCATAAATAAATCTATTGACATTAACTGTAATGACACATAGCCTATTATTAGGTCACAATACCTCATGCGTGTGTGCGACAGACACAAATTAATCCATGATCATAAAAGAACCCAAACACAATCAAATTTGAGTGTAAGACAAGCATAGGAAGTAGTCTATAGAAAAAAGAGTTTAAAATTTTCATAAAGCAACAAGAATGTCAATTCATATTTAAGGGCGCAATGACATCTTTGTGATACTTAAATTTTGGTGTCACTTTTGAAGCAATTTCGATACTTGTTTGGGGCTGAAATTAGAAAAGATTATCAGGGGTCCTCTATTATAATGCAGACTTACTTTCGGTTTTTTTTTTTAAAAAAAATGGCAAGATATTTGTAAAAATTTGTTTTTCATGTCACTCCTGCTAAGTGAGGTCTAATCAAACCCTAATGTCAAAACACTTTTTATACTATAAAGACAAAAATGTCCCTATCTTCCTTTGGTTTGGTGGTCCTTAAGAGCAATGCAAGGACTGGGGTCACCTATTCAGAATAGAGGGCCTTCCTATTCAATTGCATCACAAGTATCCTCTATATATTTACATTGACTTTTCTTAAGGAACTTTTTATCTTATATACCTAATCCAAGTAGCAAAAGCCTTTAGATAGCTGACCATATGGTCCCCTAAACATTTCTTATCTTTAATTAACTTCAACCTTAGTATTTAGTAGTGGACATTTTTATTGATTAAAGAAAATGGGATTCAATGTAAAGGTTCAAAACCCTACAGGGCCTTCATGTAGGGTTTCGTCCTTTTGCTTCCACAAATGCCCCTCCATGCTGTCATTAAGAGAGTTTAATTAAAGGAACATTTGTGAAAGAAAAATGATATATATCATCATAAAACCATACATAAAGAATGGCTACACTCCACATATGGGGGGAGCTGCATGATCCAAGCTTAGAAGACAAATAATGCACAATTTCGTTCTAATTGTTTCCTTTAAAAACCTTTAATTAAGTTAAGGATGATTAAAAGAAAAGGGAGGAAGATCGAGTTGTTTAATTAGTTGAATACCTCCCAATTCCAAAGGCCAGTGTGAGCCCAATATTGTGGAATCGTTACATCACCGATTTGGAGTTGTGAGTTTGCATTTCCTGCAATTCCATAATGCACCACTCCTTTCACTCTGAACAGACTCAATAGTAATTCTGTTGCTATACCTGCATTTAACTATCATACAAATTTATAATACAAATTAATTAATCTCTAATTCTCTAAGAAGAAGAAGAAGAAGGAGGAGATTTAATAACATATGTAACTTAATTAAGTACTCCACCCACCATGCTCAACCCTGTCATCACAATTATAACTTTCTTAGACTCTACTTTTCCAATTCGAAATCTTCTCCCTGTCTCAAATGAAACACACAAAAATTAATTAAAACCGTTAATCTAAACAGAAATTAAACCAAAGATATAATCAGGTCAGATAATTTCTTTTCTTTCTCCTTCTCCTCCATACAAAATAGCAAAGATTAATGTAAGAAGAACAACCCATGAAAGATTTTATCTCAAACTTACTTACCTGCAAAATCCAAGTAAGGAAGTTTTTTATCAGCTACAAAGCTTGAAGATTGAAGAAGAGGACTCATCTCATAGGAGTTTGGCACCACAATCCCTAAGTAAGGACCCTTTTGGTTAATTTCTCTTATCTTTTTCATGGTACTACTTGGAATTGCACCATCAATTAATGTGCTGCAACCAGTTAGCAAGATAAGAAAACCTAACGACACTAGTTTCATCCCACAACCCATCCTTCTCTCTCTCTCTCTCTCTCTCTCTAATGGTGAATCAAACCAAAAAATACTAAAGGAACAAGAAAAGAAAAGAACAAGAAGAACACAAAATTAATCTATTGGTGTTCATCTAATATAATATATATATAAGGAATCCTAACTGAAGAATCAACAATATATATATTTAAGCCAATTAAAGGAAGGAATTATTACCAAAAAAAAGTTAAAAGGAAGGAATTGAAATGTAAAACCCAATAAAGAAATACAGCTAACTGGATTTTGCCTTTTTGTTATCATTTGGAAAGAAGAGTCTTAATATCTCCTTACCTACTATTGGGTAATTGAATATTCCAATACAGAAGTCAAGAACTGATAAAATACTCATAAGTCAAATCATATGGGTTGTCAGAAAAAAATAAATAAAATAAAATAAAATAAAATAAAAAGAAAAAAGATAAGTAGTTCTCTGCGTGAGAGTGTGGCCTACGCCTGCACTCTCATGTGTTTATCTCTCTCCTCTTCAAAACAAGGGGCAAATGTGTCTTTTCATATGGAGAGGAGAGAGATAGACTCATGGGAGTGCTGGCGTAGGCCACACTCCCCGACAGAGAAATTTCTTCCAAAATAAAAATCGAGTGGAATATATAGAAGTAGAGATTCACATGTAGATCTAGCCATCTACGGCACGTTTGTGTATCTGTTTGTTTCTGATTGATGTGGACATGGATTCAAGAATCTTTACCAGAAAAAAGAAGAAAGAAGAACTACGAATCTTCCTCGTTCATTGTGTGGAGTTTGAATGCCTTTTCCTGTTATCCACTACGTGCTGGCCTACTCAATATGTTATTAAGAGTGCGTTTGGTAATGTTCAGAACAATGTTCTGAACAGTTCTTTTGTTCAAAAAGAACAAAAAAACATGAAAAAGTGTTTGGCTTTATGATTCATTTTTTCGTTCTTGTAGAATGAACCGGAGGTCTTGAGCACCAAAAGAACGTTCTCAGAGACGGTCTGCAAAGAACAAGAACAACAATTACATCACAATATTGTAAAAACCCGTGATTTTGAGAAAGAAGCCAATAGGCTCATTGCCTCTTTGCGATAAATCTGGGGAAGAGAAGGAAATAGGAGTAAGGGAAGAGAAGGAAATAGAAGGAGCAGAGGAAGAGAAGGTACCTGCAACTGCGGCCAAACCATGATCTCATGTCTCTCTCTCTCTCTCTCTGGCTCTCTCTGTCTCGCTCTCTCCCTCTCCCTCTCTCTGTCTTCGAATTGGGTCACCAACCCTATACTTCGAAGGATTTGGCTGAAAAGGTATGGGATTTCAGAAATTTTTTTGGTATGATTTGGGAGTTTTGTATGATCTGTAATTTTAGGGATTTTTTTGGTGTGATTTGGGAATTTTGTATGACCTGTGACAAGGTTCATGTTTCTGTTTTTCCCTCTTCTTTTTATCTCAATTTTATTGGTTTTTTTATTTTGAGATCTGGTTTAAGAGTTGCAGATCTGTACGGATTCATTTTCGGTTCTCACTGTTCATTTGTCTCGGTTTTTTTATGCAGATGTGTTTCGATTGCAATGCGAAGAATCTGACATGGGCGTTTGTCACGTATGGGATTTTTCTTTGCATTGATTGCTCCGCTGTTCACCAAAACCTGGGTGTTCACATCAGCTTCATGAGGTAATTCGATTGAAAATGGGGGATTTTTAATTTGAATTTGGTTGGTTCTCAAATTATGCTTGATGATTGGGGTTCTTTTGGCTGATTTGATCTAGAACAAACCTGTATGGTTTGCTCAACATTGATTTATTTTGTTTTCAATATTAAATACTATCGATTGGTTGAGCTCAGGTGTTAATCAACTGGTTTCTTTGTATGGACTGATATTATGTGATTGTTGGACTATGTTCTGTAAGATGCCAGCTTAGATTGGAAGGCTTGGCATGGTAGTCAGGTCTCTAGCTAAAGGAATAATTCTTACAGAGCATTTGGTTGTACTTCAATCTCTTCCCCTCACCTCCCCCTTTCTAAATGAATAAGCACTTCAATTAAGAAGACAAAGAAACCCCACTAAGTGGGACGACAAACCAGATATTGCTCTATACAATAAAAGGTAAAACAACATAGAAATATGGTGTCCTTGATGCATAGACTCCCTTAAAGATACATCTATCTCTAGCACATTCACTCATGAATTTGTAGAACTAGTTCTCTATGGGATGATCATGATGAGATGTTCCTACAAAAGCATGAGGATCATTATGAATGTGTTTCCTTTTCTTTCTTTTTTTCGATTGTACGACACAGAACAGTCTAGTTAGTAATTGGGAATTAAAGTTTGGAGCTTCAGGTTAAAGTAGAGAGAATCGAAGAGATTTTGCATTATGATGCTATGCCTAATTCCTCTTCTTCTGCCCCCTCCCTCCTTTTATATCCTCTTGGCTTTCATTGTTTAAGTTTTTTTTTTTTCTAGTTTCCTTTGATTTTGGTTTAGCGTTCCAGCTAGTGTTATTGAGTTGAGTTTGGATTAGAAAGGGGAAGCAAACGCTTCTCCTTAGTTGTTTATATGGCTCCCTTGTACAGCTCTTCTAAGTTGTACTTGAACTCAAAACCAAGATCTGTAAGCTTTTTATAGGAGAAAATGACGACTTTCAAGCTTTCACCTGGGAAGTGAAACCTGCATGACATGTACCATTTTAGTATTAATGATCAAAGGACCTCCTAAGAACCAGACCAGCAAAATATATTCGGTTCCATTTTTAATTGTTAATTTTGTTGTTAGGAGATGCTGGAAGTTTACTGTAACAAAGGAAAATTCAGGAAGGCTTTAGCAGAGTGCAAATCTGGGATTCGCTTAGAATTGAAGACAAAGATTGTATAGATTGGAGATTACATGCCACACATATAGGGTAAAAACGCTTTCCCTTTCCACAGCTTCGTTGAGTGATTTCTTTTGTACTTTTTGGGCCATTAAAATTCACTCATTGCAAATTAATTCAAAAAAGCATGGAGAATATAATTTGATTTAATCTGTTGTGTTAATTCATTGACAACTTGATGGGTCTTTAGCTCAATTTGGTAGAGCACTTGGAACATGAGCATGTTCCAAGAGGCTGGTGGTTCGAGCCCACCAAGGCCCTCTTTATTCAATTGTTCATAGCATAGTCAGTTATGCCACTAATCCACACAAGAACCCAATTTTAATGGCATCATTGAAATTTGACATATTTTTATACTTACTTTAGTTATGTTAATGAGATATTTTAATTTTATGCTAAGGTTGGAAGAGAAAAGGATTTTACAAGTCTTTTTTTGGTATAATTGACAAAGAAATGGCATTATTGTAATTAATATCAAATAGGGAAGAACAGGTTTTACCAAACACCATTTTCGTTCTGAACGGCGTTCTTGAGACCGTTACCAAACGATCATTTTCAGTCTCAGAACGCCGTTCCAAACTAGAAACGTTCTTTGAACGAACGTTCTTTGTTGAGACCGTTACCAAGCGTGCCCTAAACAACTAACTTCTTATCAAGGATTTATTAATCGGTATCGGGACCATGGTTTTAGTATATCGTATCGGATAGGGTATCAATCACCTTCAAAACCATTATAATATCGATACAGTATCAGCATGGATCGGCCATGTTGAACAAATTTACCCTTGGTTTTCTTTATAAAATGGGTTTTTAAATGTTTTACTTCTTGTCTGTATCGTTTCACCGATATGGTATCAGCCAAGTATTTTGGTCGCCTTTAAAATCTTGTAGTATCCACTGTATTGGGCAATCCGACACCGATACCACAAACCATAATTGAGATTTATCAGTCTCTGCCTATACTGATATTGACATGGATCAATAATTTCTATTCCTATCAGGTCAATTCCATTTGTCAAGTCGTTTTTTAATTAAAATCTATGCATTTTAACTGATTCATCGATACTGTATTAGTTTAGTATCAGTGCAGGCCAATATATGTCGAATATTTTGTTTTGTGCAAGAAAGAATTTACATACTACTCAAATATCAATCCAATTGCCACATGAAAGAGAATGCCTCATGTTCGATATGAAAAAAGATTAAAGAGTGTCAGGATAAGAGAGTGTATGAGAGCAATGTGCACATCTTGCAGTTTCTTTATTATTTGTTTTAAAATAAAGTCAGAAATTTTGATGGACAAACTAAGAGAGGGAAATGGACCCTCTCCCGCGTGGGAAGGGTACCTGCATGCATCCACTCGCTAGACTGCCATGATGCACACGCCAACACACATCCCAATGCGCATCATGGTAGCCTAGCCGTGGGATGTGAGCTGGTGCATCTCCCAACTGAATGCAATACTCTCATTCAATCAGCCACTTGTGACATATCAGTATCTTTGTGACACAACATAATTTTATATTTGAAGAAAGAGGGAATAAACAAGGGTTTTTCTTAAGGATCTTGATCCTCTATGGCTAGGAAATTGAGAGGCCGATGTGCGATCTCACACATGCAGGGGCAAAATGACCACCCCACCCACTACTTGAGGAGTCCAGCTCACGTTTACGTACATGAGCGTATGAGAACGGCTCAAAGCCGTCAAGATGGAATCCATCCTATGGGGTGGATTCCATCTTGACATCTATGAGTCGTTCTCATACGCTCACATACATGAACCTAAGCCCAACTCCTACCTGGGTGGGGTCCATGTCCTGCATGTGTGAGGCCGTACAACGCTGACCTAGAGGATCCAAATTGTTTTCTTAAAAATACTTGGTAAGTGTCAAATCATTTGTAATTTTTTTTTTTTTAATTCTTTCTCTGACAATGAACAACTTTTCACACTTGGATCTTTAAAAAACGTGCAAAATTGTAAAAAAATCTAACACAATATAGAACATAATGGAAATCGCAAACACAATCACATAATGCGCACAAGAATTTACGTGGTTTGGCAAGGTTGCCTACGTCCACGATGAGATGAGATCTATTTCACTATCAATGGAGAATAGGGTTACAGTAGCTCGTTCCTGACACCTCTCTCAGATCTTTCAATGCAGAAAAAGAACTCCCGCTATAGATTTAAAGCGAAAACCCTATACAAAAAATTTACTGAAATACTCATACCGCAATCCATCATCAGAAATCAAGACACCAAAACCTCAACAAAATAACAATCGAGTTTCCCTTGATCATGGTGAAGGAAGAATCCCCTCACCTTAGAAATTTCGTAGAACATGAATGAGATTATTGACATGAATAAGAGCAAAAGGTTTTGTCCGGACCATTAGATTGTGTTGACTTTTCACCAGCAAAGTTAATGTTTAGCTCTAATAAGAAAATGAAAGGGCCCTTTCCTCGATGATTGATCAAAACCATGGCTGAAATGTCTGTGTCCACGATGCTACTTTGGAATTTTTTGGATGTAAGTTCGTGTAATTAGGCGGCATCATCAAGTTTCATACTGGCACTATCTGTTAGAATTCTGATTATTTGGTAGATGTGGGAATTTTCTTAATGAGTTACATGTCACATTTAATGTCCTATCTCAATTAAATGATCGACGATGTAAGGACATTAGAAAAATCAGATCGGTATGAAATTCATGACATGAGTAATTGATGAGGAAAAAATAAGTAATTGCCAACTTGACTAAATTTGCTTAGAAAGGTTTCAGTGATGGGGTATCCATGGGAACCCAGAAGGCAGGCTTGGTGTCTATTATCCAAAATGGAATTCTTGTCCACTGGTGATATGACCATACAATGGAATTCTTGTCCTATCACAAACTCCCAATCCCAATTGTATTAGGTTGAAAGTACCCCTTCCCCTCTCATCCGACGGTATCAATACCATGTTCAAGGGATTCTCCCTTGACCGTGGGTGTGAGAAAACTCGATCATGTTCATACATTTTTATGGCCATTATTTAAGGAAAAAGAAGAAGCAACATGGGTAAATGAGAGTGTGTGGATAACAACATTTTATGCTACACTTGTTCCTTTGATTGGCCTCTACATTTGCAGCTGCAACATTGGTATTTTTCTTTTGCATGACTTTCGATTTGGTGTATGGATTCATTCGAAAGAAACCATTTGTTCCATGTAAACTGTTTCCCATGAACACATTCACCACAACGGGGCTTAGCAGTAACCACAAAAATCCCAGTTGATCTCACCGCATCCATGCATAGAATTGAGGATCAGCTCTCCAAGCTCATTGGCACTGCATTGTTGTGCATCTCACTTGGGTTTTATACACCACCACTGGGGACTATAGGTACATCAGAGCGCTATGGCAATATAACAGCATTGAGTGTGATGGTGATTACCATGGTTGCTAATATGTGTATAGAAATGGGCACGTGTGATCTTTGCCTTCACAATAGAACACATTATTCAGTATGGTCTGCATCTTAGTATTGCTTTTGTTGATCTGATCATCTGCTATAGCATTTAGAGGCCAAAATACATGAATGGATAACTTATTATAGTACTGAGCACGGAAAAGGTTTGCATTGGATTAAGAAAACAATTACTGTATCTCCTTCTACACAACCATACAGGAAACCCTCAGACATTGTTATGTGAAACCTTGCATCATTTATCTTACAAGCCATACTGAGGGCATTTGTCCTAAAAAATTATGAGGTCATGCAATGGTTCCTAATTAATCACAAATTCACTTAAAAAGTATGAGAAAGAGAAGATTTAATATTTCTAATCAATCATTTGTTAGATGGGAGAATTCTCACAACCATGGATCATGTATGAATATAACCCTTGCTTTGTGAATGGCCAATACTTCTCAAATAACTTGAAACCACTATAATGGCTTGTGGAAAGTTCAGAGTATACATATCTTCCACGGCACCCTGCCCGTAGCGGCCCAGATAGAACACCGCACGCAATGTCCGCCTTACCTCTGCTCGGGCAAGACGCTCGGGTAAGAGTAAGGGGACATTGCACGCGGTTCTCTATCTCAGCCGCACAAGCTGCTACGGGCAGGGCGCCGTAAAAGATCACGATAGTTCAGATGGATGTGAAATTAATGACATGACTGATTGATGAGAAAAAAGTGGTTGACAATTTGATTAAAGGTGCATAGAAAAATCCAAGTGATGGGTATCCACAGGAATCCAGAAGGCTTGCTGTCTGGTCTCATGGTTTGTTAATTCAAAAATAGAAAAACTACAGAGCCTACAGACTAGCCATGGTAGTTGATCAATGTACAAATTACCCAAATTATAATTCTGTTCACATGAAGTGTTGCCAACTGTTTCTGAGGTTTGGATACGAATCAGATAGACATTTTACTGAATATACCATCCTTCATATTGGCATGAACGCATCAAGGTTATAGTTATCAGTATCAAGGCGATAATAATACATATCAGTTGACTCGGTCTGTAACGGTTTGATATGGCCAATCTGAATCACTTTTTTGGGATTGACTATTGTATCGGATGGAAAATACTAAAAAAATTTCAAAATAAAAAATATTAAACCTAAATATTTTTTTTTTTTTTTTTTTTTGCAAAATATTTCACAAAATACAACCAAAATTATAATAAGTGTAAAAAACGATAATGGATTTTCTGCTGTTGAAATGTAGATTTGCTCCATTGGATGTGTAGAAGTACTAAAAACAGTAAATAAAAAAAGAACCAAATATCCAGATGATTGAAGTTGAAATGAAGGAATCGGGTAGTCAGAAGTTCGGCCTTGTAGTTATTAGTTCATGTCCTGACCGATACGGTCAACTGTGATGGGATCGGTCAGGCATTCGAGCATTGCCAATGCTGATACCTTAAACCATGGAATGCATCATTGCCATACCTGAGATTTAGAATAGCAATAATGCCTCATCCTCATGTGTGACAGGCATCCTCATTCACCCAAGCACAAATTTTAGTGTGAAATGCAGGTAGGCAACTAATGGTAACAATCTCACCTCGCAGTGGCTTCAATTCCAACTTATAATTGGCATGGGGAGGCCATTCGGTGGCGTCTTCTGGTTTGGTTTCCGAGCTAGATGGACAGCTGAGCCACGCCATAGCTCTTGTATTCTACGGGTTCTAATCAACCATAGTTATGGGTCTTTTGTATTATGTCTGTGTTATGGATGGTCGAGTCTGGTTGTTGTTTCAGGCCTGCATCCACTCACACAGTGCATCAGTAAATCAAAAGATAATAAACATGGGCAACTCTAAAAACTAACTTTTCCTTCTTCAGCTCCAAATTATACTTTGAGGCCATCAGTCATTGTACATTTATCCCCTAACCAAGAGTAAATTTCGACAAGATCCCTCACGCCCTCCTTAGACCCACCGATGCTAAATAAGCAGCCATTAACTAATTGTCTAGAGCCCAGGGGGCTTCAGAATTGGAACGCCCCCAAAAATGCTCTCCATATCAATGGGAACTCTGAGCGCTTGGCTGAGGAGCTCCGGAGTAGACGTCTGGCCTTTCCATGTGTTGAACCATGGTCCTCCACCAACTTCCAGTGCCGCCATATCACTTGTAACATCCAGAATAATCTACAAGTTAACACAAAAACAAAAACAAAAAAAACACATACAGTTTAGAGAGGATAAACAAGTCATATGAAACCATCAAAGAGAAGAAAATCATCCAAGCAGCATGTCTAGACATATACCATTTGGCAAGGCAACTGAACTTTTAGGTAAAGTCATGGTCATTACTGAAGTTACAAAGACGGAGTAAATCAATGATAGTACTTAAAATAGATTTAGCCCTAAATTTCAATTAAGTAACCTAAGAAATAATAAATTTCTGAACTGCTCATGCTCCTAGGGTCCCTGCTGCATTCAGATGGCAACCGTGGTCATCTATCCAGTGAGCAAAAAACATGGTCAATCAGTCATCTGGTTGGTGGTGATGCAAGAATAGAGAAATAAAGCTAGAAAGAGACAATCATAAATAAGTATGAGATTTACATGGTCACGTACAAGGCGACAACAGGGCAAGGTCCACGGGCAAATATGACCAGGAAAAGTTAACACTACTACTGCTAGATTACATTAAGGACCCAATCACACTCTTAAGTCACTCTTCTTAATAACTCTTTCCTTTTTCCTACAAGAAACTCTCTTCACAAGAGCAACACTCTTTAATCCCCATTGCTGCATACATCATGTTGTAAGTTGCAACAGGCATTAAATAATGTCAGCAATTATGCTATCAGTTCCATCATCATCAACATCTGGTATTCCACAAAAGATATGCTGCCTCCCACACAGCAACCTGTATCCTTCAAACCAGCAGTCTAATCTTAATCGAACCATAGCCCAACCATGATCATGCTGATATGATGGCCAGGGCCACAACATGACTTTCCCCTCCCTCTGTAGCCAAAGTTCTACAGCATGCATGATCACAAGACATTTATGAGTTCCCATGAGTATTAGTTAGGCTTAGTCTTTCTCTCATGCCCCTTCCCCACACCCACCAAACCAACAAAAAAGGGAGGGGGGGGGGGGGGGCAGTAAAACACACACACAGAAGTCTAGCCCCAAAAGGCAGCAGGGAATGCCACCTTGATGAAAAATCAAGAACAGGAGGCAATTAACCAAAGCCACATCAACACACCAAGATACCATGTAAAATATCTGCCATTCATAATGAAAAAATTGACCCTTATCAAGGGTTTTACATACACTGATAAGATAGCCGATAAGTTAAAATATAATTTAACAAGATATGCAATCATCTAGACAATAATGAGACACACCAGAAGTGTGAAATTTTTTGTCTGGAGTCACATTAGTGAGCAGGTTTGGTCGGTAAGTCCCTTGGGACGCTCGGGTTATGTGTCAGGGTGAATGCAGGTAGTGGATGAAGCTTCTCTTCTGAAGCGTGAGAGTTTATAGCTGCCTCCCATACAACTTATTACATTGTTTCACGAATTATCACTGATAAAATCAAGCACAGTAAATATAATTTATTGCTTTGAAAAAACAAAAATACAAGAGATAACCCCCAAAATACCCAATAGAATAGCATAAAAAGAACCCAGAATATCGCATACAACCATTTAGTATAAGATTTAAGCTAAAAAAAAAAAAACAATCCACCGAGTCTGGAGGTCCTGAATAAGAAAGCAGCCCACATGCAGCACGAGGCAGAAGGGCATGCAATTCATATGTCAAGGACAGATGATGCACATTGAGTAAGATGAGGAAGATATGCGGCTCACACACGAATGCGGTCAAGGACAGAAGACACACAAGCAAAGTGATGTGGAAGATCATGCAGATCACATGCATTTGCAAACGAAAGGTAGATATCCATTAGGGTGGATTCATACGTTTACATAGTGGGGGAATCCTGGGTTGTCATCTAAGGCCCTAGTGGGCCATGCTCATGCGGATGTCAAGTAATCCCCATTGATGTATGGATCCTACTGAACCTCCTCCATTAGACAAAGGAGGCAAAAGGACTCCTGAAGACTTCATTTAATGATGAGATGGACATTCAAGGAACAGAGTTCTCTGGAGAAAAGAGGTTGACATTTCTTGGCCCCTCAACTAATGATGTAATAGACATTGAGGTTAGAGGAGATCGGCAAACCTTTCCCTTACTGCCATCATATTTTCTTTCCCACAACTGTAATCTCAGTTCACCGTCACAGGTATCTTTACAATATGGAGTGAGCCCAGCTTCCTTTGATGGAGCCCTTAATGTGGTGCCAGGATTTTTTGTAGTTGCCTCTAACTCCACCTGCACACGAAGATCAAATTCACCTTGTTAGTAATAAACATAGCTCCAAAATATATAGTCTGTCAAAAAAATTGGTAATGGAAAGGACTTCAGCAGAATACTCCCTCCTATCAGGTTCCTTAAATTTTTTTCAAGGATCAGCTTTTACATCCTTAAGTCCTTTAGATTAGGCTTCTCATATTAAGCAGAAGAAAGGAAGATTCTGAGAACAGATCAATGATTTGGGATCACTAGTACTAAAGCACAAGGAAATATAACAGAATTAACAGAAACACAATCACCTTATGGGTTTGATTCTCTGCAAACATGTGCCAATAACCCCATTGAGCAATTTCCCAATTAACAACACCATTCCATGGCACAAATTCATAAAAAGTACCACCATAGTGAACTCCGATCTGCATAAACCCCATATTACTTCATTAAAAACAAAAATTGACAAATCATTAGTATAAGTCTGAAGTAGACAATTCCTGATAAAACGAATAATAAAATGAAAGAGAAGAATTCTTACTGAAATCATAAAAAGTACATATCATGAGTTTTACAGAATGTTAGGTTACACTTCTCCAATGAATTTTCTCCAGAAAACAATTCTCTCATTTAAATTTCTTTAAAAAAAAAAAAAAAAGCCTTTGACAGAGAAAATAAAGAGATTTTTGTTCTACAGAATCATCTATTAATCACTACTCAGAATTGCTCACGCATTAGATTTAACAAAAACTAGAAGATTTGAAGGTTTCTGACAAAGAGGCTTCAACATTTATGAAATATTGGAACTTGGCAGTAGTAGTGGGGACCATTAACTGGTGCCTCACCATGGACAACAGGAATATGGTTTGGAATCCATCAGTTAGAACAAATATTACAACTACAAAAATTTGAGGAATGTGTTGGGCTTGAAACATTGACTACCCAAATGAAGATTGGTTAATTTGGAAGAATGTGCAAGACAGTAGTGGCTAAAAGCTTATACGAATAGCTTGCATAATGGTTGGGTGGAGGTGTTAGATGGGCAACGAGCAGATTATGAATCACCTCTTATCCATTATGAGCAAACAAAGATCAGTTGAAGCTTTTACTTGTACCTGTTTGATGTTAGCAACTGCAGGATGCTTACATGTTTTTCACAATCTAGCTTGTGAACAAGTTGACACTGGGAGTTGCATATTATGAAGGCTGACTGTTCATACAATACTTTCAGGGATATAGAATGAAAGGAACAGAAGGGTTTTTCAAATCAAAAACTCAGAAACATCAAAGATTAGGGCTGTGTCTCTCACTATTTTGACTGCTTTGTGCTTGCAAGGAATTCTCTGAAGTTTGATAGAGCACCTTTTGGCAACCCAAATAGTTGGGGTGAGGCTTAGTGAATTTCAAATTCTTAGATATCTTCTTGTACATGCATGTATAGGTGGAAACATTACACAAATAACTTTCAGCTCCGTTTCAAAAACGTTAAAATTTAAAAGAAAAGAAAACGAGTAAAATGATGAAGCAGAAAGAAGCAAACAAGATAAGCAAGATTGGGATATAAATTTTCTGTAGCATATAGTACCAACGCAGCATTTTCAAAGTTTTCGGTCAATCCAGGTAGTGCCCTCAATCCACCAGCTGCAGTCAAAGCAACTTCTCCAGTTGCACCTTGAAAAACATTACACTGAGCCTGCAATATTTTACCAACCATTCACTCTTCCAATTCTAACCACAAAAATAATTAAAGGAGCAAAAACTAAAAAAGCAAATAGTCTCTCGTGACAGAAAACAATCGGATGATCCAAGTAAGAAAGAAAGAAAAGCTTCCAAACAGCAAGATGGGGATGAGTTAATATACTCAAACCTGATATAAGCAAATAAGAAAAGTTGAGATATGTTATGACAGGATACTATCAGGTATTTACCCAGAACCATTTTCTTGGGAAGGCTCCACCCCAGTTCTTTTCGGAGTAAGACGGTGCATTTTCAAATTCAAATCGCTCCCCATCCCACTCTATCCAACCTGGAATGGAAATTCAGAGCCTTAGAAGATATGCTGCTCTATGGATCAAAGAATACATACATAACTTTATTAAAAATCCAATATAAGGTTTTGTGTTAGGTGCATATTCATTACAGCTACCAATTTATGAAGTAAATATGTCCCATTTATAAAGATAGAGGAAGTGTTCATAACAAGATTAGAATTTGTCTAAGGTTAGATAGAACCGTTACCTAAGAGTAGCATCAACTTCATACAGCAGTTCAACATCAAAATTTTTAGATACTTAAAAGTTTCAATAGATGATGTAAAAGTAAAACTGACTTTCTTTTTCCCCCCTTTTCTGACATTTCTCTTTGTTGTAGTTGCTGTTACATAATTAAATTATTTTAATATTTTAAGCAGCTACATTCCAGTGTTGTGATTTGACATTGAGGTATTCTACATCTCTGTTTATTTGATATGATACGGTAATTATTTGCATGAGTGTGTGAGTCCACAAGACTACCTCTCTCCCTCAGCACTAAAAAAAACTTGCCAATCAGATGCAAATTATTAGCATATATAACACTATTCAATAAAATAACTACTTGAACGAACATCAGTTGTGATCTCTCATAACAAAAAAAGATTTTCAAAGATTTACCATTTGGGTTTTTATTAAGTTGCCGAACTATCTTATAAGAGACAGATATGACAAATTTAAATATTGATGGAAATTTACAAATTATATTAGTCAGTATCCAAGTTTTTCACTTCTCTCTCCAATAGGCAATTAAGCATCCCTGCTGAAAGTACTTATATTAATTAACAATTGGTCAATAGTAATATACATTTCTGAGCTAGTGGTAAGTATCTGATCCGAGATCTTCCTGGACTCTCTTCTCAAATATATGCAGTTGTTTCTGCTCTAGTTATCACTTCTCAAACTCTTTACCTTCACTTACCACTTCTCTTCAATGCAGAGTAAAAGCAGAGGCTGGTTAGTTGACATGGTTTTCTAAACATCAGCTTTAGCTTCTGAAATTGAGGAGACAAAAAGTTTTTTGAATATTTCATAAACAATTAGCAGGTGCTTCTGCAGTTAAATAATGGTATTACTTTTAGCAAAATTTACTAGTACAAATTATTAGGACCTTAAAAGACCTACTTCAGCTTAAAATATTCAGATCCTATAGAAGCATAACCAATCCTAGATGATAGCATACCAAGCACCTAGATACTGAGCCAATGAAAGCTAAGAATCAGAGCCAAGAGTAAGAAAATTAGCTCATACCTGTTGACAATCCACCTGCCATGCATACTTGCCAATGGGGTTCAAATACAGGGAAAGCTGCAAGCCAGCCTGCTGTGGCCTTCTGTTTGGAGCCAACATTACCCCAGCCATAAACAGGACGGGTACTATACTCCCAACGTGCTGTCTTTACTGTCTGCACGTAATCTGATCTGTCATCCAAAGCCAAGTTAAATCAAAATATAAGAACTTTGCTATGATTACTTGTTTGAGCTTGTATGCTTTATTGCCCTCCCTGATCTTCTTGGCAGTTACAGACCCAACCCACCAACCCATAGATAAATACTTTCTGTGAAAGCAAACACCAAGAAACAAGAAGAAATAAAACAGAGCAAAGATGACGCAGATTTAACGTTGTTCACACACTAATATGATGTGCTACGTCCACGGGCAAAGCTGAAGATGATTCACTATGTAACAGAAGAAAAGATACAGTAGAAATCTCTCAAGAACACCAAAAGTTGCAACAAGAACTCTCCCCAGAAAACCCTAGCTTGAAAATCTCCAAATCTCATTTGTTTTACTTGCTTACACAACAAGACGATAAAACAAATAAATACTCCTCCAAGCCCTCTGCTACCATCACAAACCTCAGAAAAAATCCCATTCAGGTCGCCACCAAAAATGTCGGAGCGGGCCAATCTTCGAAACGGGTACAAGAATTCAAGACACACACAACACTTTCCAGTTAGGGTTGACATATATCCACCTGTTTAACAACCAGGTAGATATGAACAAGGGCATAAGGTAACTACTAACCCAGAAAACACTCAACCTGACATTTCACGCCCTTTTTGTCCGTAGATGCATTGAAAAGGACCATATGAATTTCTTGTATCGATATTTAGGGATAAGTAAACAGATTAATTCTCAGACAACATTTTCTAATCATTTGAATAGCATAAATTTATACCAACATACTATCCAGTATTTCTGGAAAACACTTGAACTAACTTAACTGCTAGCAAAAGCAGCCTTGTAGATGTTACCTCAAAGTTCAAACCATCCTAATGGATATGCATGTATGAATACAAAAATATCTTTAGGAAAATATTAAAGGATCAGTTTGGGTTGTGAGAGTCCAAACAGATAGTAAATGTCCTAATCTGCCTTAATCTTATGGAGATAGCTGGTCATCCTGAGAATCACTCTTTAAGGGGTATACCTAGGAATCCTGGGAATCACTTCTTGATCTTCCTGCTTCAGTTCTCATAACCATTCAGAATTGAAACCTCCACCTAAAGTTGTGGAGTTGATTTATATTGGGAGGTGAAGATTAATTACCTGAATGGGAATCAAAGCTGCCAGCTGGAGTAATCGTTAAATATTCAATGTCAAATCGAACCTATTAATGGAGGGGCTGTTGCTTGGTGCGAACGTAAAATGCTTTGGCTGCCAGTGTGAAGATATGAGTTCTTGAAAGCAGCCACTTTATGCAAAACTGGCAAAGGTCAGGACCAAATCTAATCCACCCCTCCAAAGGACCCTACAAAGGCGGGAATTGCACTGGGTTACTTCTCCAAGAGTCATTTAGAACTACCACTAGCTCTTTTTAACTCCTCCAATCTGAATCATGTTACTCCTCCTTACCAATGCATTCAAAGGTTGCCATTGCATGTCCATGCCACCTCAAACGACTTTGTCTCAACTTATCATGTATCAAAACTCCTCCTAAATTAGCTTTAATTTGTTCCCTATTTTATCTTTTTTAGTTTTACCACTCATTTATCTCAACAACCTCGTTTCACCTCCTAGTTGTCAAGGCGTACAGGCACCTTGATCGCCTAGGCAGGCGCTTAGGCGCCTTGTTGGTGTCGCCTGGCGTTGTGACAACATGTTTCAGCCCTCATCCAATAACAATAATTTCCAGATTAATCATCAATGCCAGAAAAGGGGGGGGGGGGGGAAGAAAAATAAAAATAGAGGAAGGAAAAAAACAGCTTAGACCATAAACACTTCTTTGCAACTCTATAATACAAAACTAGATCCTGAAAATAACAGAAGACAAAGGCATACCTGCCATCGTCACGAATGAATCCTTGATTCCAAAGCGGACTAACTTGGAAACCTTCTATCACTCGTCCATGGAACTCCTAGTGTTAATAAAATTGGAGGAAGTCAACATTGATGTCATACAATGCCTTGAGTAAAAGTTTCATCTTCAGCAAGAGATGCTCATGATCTTGGAAGACATTAAAAACTTTTGAAAACTGGGAAATACTGAAAGTCCTTGAAACAATTGTTTCCAGAGGACAAATAAATCATAAATATGCAGGATGCAAATTCTTTCAACAAAAATGGGACACAACAACAGAAAAGTTGGCAGCATTCATTGTATTGATAAAACCCAAGCATGAAGCATTTGAACGTGTATATGAGTGATTGTGTGTACATGTAAGCACATAAACAAAAAAAAAATCATAGTAGGTATAGACAATGTAGGTCTGACACATAGACTGCCTTCTGTATGCTCAAGGATGTGTGTTATGTAGAACATAGATATTATCAGGACAGCTGAATTAGCAGAGGATTTGTTGCAATAGCTGCAGTATTAAAAAACAACAGCAATGCATCTGATTTTTTTCTTAACACATCCAGCTTTACACTTCTCATCTCTACCTGATCACTCCACAGGACCTCTAATTCTGCCACGTGGTAGGATGATTAGGCACTGACTGTTGGATAGATAGGGTACAGTCTGGATAGGCCATGTGTCAAATCTCAGACAATTTTTCAACCATATAACACCCGAGTATTGGCTTGCATCCCCATGTATGTTCATGCACATATATTGTACTCCAGCCAGTACTGTGCACCCTCCCATTTCCTGGATTTTTCAAAGCTCTATTTTGTCACCTGGAACTCTCCGTTTGAGCTGAAACTTGACATGTGAACAGGGGTCCTAGGGGTCTACCTGTACACAAATTTGAGCCCCATCTAATCGGGCCACGTGGCAAAACAAGTGATCATGAAGACAAGGCTCTTTCCACAGTCGTGAAGGAACCTTTTGCCCTTATTTTATTCAGCCAATGCATTTGAAAGAACTACCTGAACCAAGATGTCACTTCTAGGGATATGTTATCATCAAAAGGATTTTACACAAGAAATTTCCCTGGCTAATGACCAGCTGTAACATGTAGAGTGGAAAACTGCATCATGTGGAACCCATCTACAACATGCAGGGGAGAATCCCCATTTGTCATCAATGAATGGGTGATTTCATGTATTGATGTACTCATGAAAGTACATAACATAGAAAATAAACAAAATAGACATCAAATAACAAAGGTTTACCAAGAAGAAAAACAAACAATCAAATAAAAAATCAACACCTTGTGCTAACAGGTTAGAATCCAAAGAAAGCATACTGACCTCAGGAGCAACTTCCCTATTTGGAGGAGGTAAATCTTTACCAGCAGTAAAAGTATTTCCCAGAATTAGTTCATGTCTACCTATGTATCAGGAAATATGTGAAAATCGGAAAATAGAACCATTAAGTTCATCTATGAAAGTTGAAAAGAATAGTATCATCTTATAAGCAACAGAAAATTGTGGCCAAAGAATCTTTAAAAAAAATTACTACATCTTATGAAGAAGTGAAATATCATTTTTATCAAACAACAAGAAGGGCAGAGGGCAGGTAGTGCAAATAGGGAATACAATAAGTGCATGTTACTCTGGATCCCCAAGAAGCAAAAACGCCATAAAAATGCCGTGATATACCTGATTTTCATAACATTAGGTGATGCACATCCAGAACCATGGAGTTAGTTATCTTCCGATAGCAATTCAGAACTCTACCTACAATTGTGGATTTTGAATTCTATTTAGGCATTGGAGTTCCCTTATGTGGTAGGAATCCAATTCAACAGCACATGCTTAGCCTCATAATTGTATCACTAATTAATAGTCCTAAACTACCGGGAGTTTAAAACCCATTATCCAAAGTAAGTCCTAAATTGGAAAGTGACCAAGAAAGGAAATGAAGTATAACACGACAATGGTTTACCCAGAATGATTGAATATTATTGATGTTTAAGACGCAGCAATTCAATCCGACTCTACCATGTAATTCGGTTTTGAAAACAGCTCAAACTAGACTCTTAGCTATAGAAGCCTTGCAGCACTCTAGGAGTTAGTTAACCAAAATGTTGAAGGCAAAGAAAATCTGATGGTGTTTAACTTAATAAATAATGAATGTAAGTATCTGAATGTCAAAGTTGATAAAATGGAATCCAGGAACTCACTTCCCCAAAAGTACTGAGATTCGTCGGTGTATTGGCAAATATACTTATCATCTGCACCAAGAATTTGAGCCCCAACTCCGGTAAACCGAGGTCCATAAAGTGTTTCTTCCACTGTACTAAGTCTCTTACGGAATACAGGATTCTCCACAGAATACATAAAGCAGAAGCTTTGCCGCCGTTCTGGAATCGAGACCTTAAAGTACCAACCCTCAAAAAATACCCGGGTACTCCCATCAAAGTGGTACCTAAATGAATGAACAATAATTCAAAGAATCTCATAATCATTGAAGTATTGTCTATAGACTATTTATCAGAGATGAAGGGGTAAAATGCAGTAACATACACCAGTTTTTTCTTCCCAACATAATTTCTGTCCAGCAATTCAGCAATTTAAGGACCATTGGGAATTTATATCGTGCATCACAATTGGTACCGAAATACCAGATTGGTAATTATAATTACACATTTTCTCATACACGCCATACGTTTACACATATGGCATACGAATTTGCACATAGAGCAAAAGAAATTCATGAACACACATGAACATCAGAAAGAAGGAATCGGCATTTTGCACATCTCACAAGTTAAAGGTTAAGTTCCATGTCACAACCATGCTTGCAGTAGGGAATGTAGATGATGAACTACAAAATCCTAATAAGGTGAGGACTGGACGAGAAACAATAACAATCAATAGCAGAGACTTCAAATAGAGTTGAATGGAGAAATCATTTAGTTGGGTACAGCTCTGTTAGAGTGCATTGAAAAATGAGACCAGTTACCCGCTGTGAGGAGTTCGAAGATCTCTGTTTGGAGGTGTTGGCTGATAAACAGGAGTTACAGAAAGTCCAGTCTCTGATTGACGCTTTTCCTCCCTGGAAGAACCGTAACTCGCTCCATCGGACATCGAAACCACCGCAGAAACGCAATACCCAGATCGATTTCTTAGCTTCGAAGTAGAGGACAGAGTTCCAGACGAATCATTCCAAACCTGAGAAGCTCGGACTCTCCCAGCAGAGTTGAGCGGTGGTGAATCCGATGAGATCCTCCGAAACCCAACACGAATAGGAGAAACACGAAGTACATGGTGGGGAGTATTGCAGAGAGGGAGAACACTGTGTTCCATTGAGAATCAGTTGGATTTGCTTCAAGTGCGAGTTAAACTAAAATCTCAAGTAGAGAGAGAGAGAATAGAGTACACTTGGCAACACCACGGCTGGAGGAGAGCCAAATTCGGCTTTAGGGCGCCGGAGTTCGGACCAATGGTCCACTGAGTTGCTGACCCATGCCATGAACTAGTCGTTGGCTCACCCTCCTATAAGATGGTGGAAAACAGCATCTACTAGTATTTATGTCCATGCTCTGCGTGAGTAAGCATTAATTTTAGGAGAAAGGTGAGTTTCACCGACCGATCCTTGGGTTCACAAACTCCTATCCATTTTAGTATAAATCCCAAAATATCTTTTGGTACTCTCTCGCACCCATCCTTTTACACAGTAAATGGATTTCTAAAGATATTGTACTTGTGATATCTTGCAAGACACCTCCGGCTTCTGTTTCTTCTGTTGATCCTACTCCACCAAAATTCATATATGCAGAAATAATGTTACTGTCAACAATTAAGATGGATGCCCAAACTCAGTGTTTCGATATGGGGTCATAGCTGCCATTAGAAATTATGATTATTTTTCCCTTAGTTGGCAAGTTGTGATAGAATTCCAATGGTTTAATTTTTTTAGTTGATTGAACAAGTTCATCAGTGAAAGGTAAAAGCTTAAGGTCAAATTCTGATCTTCAAATCTGATTGAAGATTTTTTATAGGATCTAATTTTGAGTATTGAATAACAAAAGCATTGGTTTGTGTCAAGGCGTAAGAATCATGCTAACCACATAACTGATTAGAGTTATTTTTCCCTTTAATTTTTTTTTATTTAAAAAATTTGAATGTTTCTTAATTTTTTAGTAGGAGTTGTTTATTCTTACCATAATTGTTTATTTTAACTATGAATGACTTAACTTATTATATATATATAATGGTTTGTGGATTAAAATGATTAAGTTCGATTTAAGATGTTTAACTAAACAGTCACAATTTTTAAACCAAAATCAATCCATTTATTAAACAGCTTTCACTATTTCAGTGTAAACGGTTTGGTTCGATTTTGATTAACAGTTTTGGCTTGGTTTTGACACCCTTACACTTATGCAGATTCCAAAGAGGAGTGAGTTTGGAGTCAACCCTAACCTTTCGCTATTTTTGTGCAGAGTGAGCCCATTGTATAATTGAAATCAACGTTACAATGTCATGATACATAGGGCTAGCAAGCTCATTTACCAATTATGTCTCATTAAGTATAAAACAACAAATCACAATATGAATCTAAGCCATCCGAATTTACATTTTTCTACTCTAAATTGTTTGTTTTCCACTCAAAGTTGGGAGAGTCTCTCGTAATGTCTAGAATACTAATACACATGGCTGGACATACACGGAATGTGTGCTAATACAAAAGAGAGTATTTGATTGAATTAGACTCTGAAATTTGATATATGGCTAATCTAAACCATGTTACAATCAGAATGGACATATCATCTATATATGTGGTAGAATAGATACCTTGTGATACTTAAAATAAAATTAACATACCTTCTACCAAAAAAAAAAAAAAAAAAAAAATTTAACACACCTTTGTAACAATAATAATTCATCTTTTTTTTATTAATTTTTTCTTTCCTCTTTGGTCATTGTGGCTTCCTTATTCAGTGCGCCACCACTGGTGTGGCATAGGAGATTACTCCCATGCTAGCAATGTGAGGAACTCTTCTCCAAATTTAAGTTTCCGAGAATTGATTTGCATTTCCAAAATTTTAAAAACTATTAAATCTATATTTAGTTAAAGGGGAAAGAAACGTTGTTTGGTCGTGTGGCCCATGCACACACACACACAAGAGCGGGTAAAATTATCGCCCCGCCCCTATGAAATCAAAACTCTCATCTATATTGTACTCATCTATGCCCTTGCATGTGCTCTCATTGGCCCCCACATTGGTGTAGGGCTATGCAATCAGACAATGATCTCTTGCCTTAGTTAAATTACCAAAAAAAAATTTATTTCTATTAATTGTTACCAAGAAATAAAGCAATATATAAATAATCAATACCCCCATATCAGGGGGTTAATTAATAGACCACTTTTCAAGTTTTATTTTGTCATTTACCCCCCAAAAATGTAAAAAATATACTAGATTTTGTTGTAACTGTGGTGGGTGAAAATAAAGTCAGTAACTTTACTTCTTTTGTTTTTTTGCCCTTTTAACACATTTTTTTTCTTCAATGAGAGTAAATCTTGTCATTTCATATGTTTACTCGAAAAATATACAATTTTTAATAAAGAAAAGGTGTTTTGTATACTAGAGATTCTCCCATCAACTTCATCAAATAAGGGGTGTAGGGGCTTTTATGTCATTTAGGATTAACATTTATGCCAATCTGACTACATTTAACGCAAGTCGTGCGCACAGCCATAATGACAAGTCACTTTCAAACTATTTTGATAACCCTTTTGAAGCAATTAAAAGAAAGTTACAACTTTTCTTTCTTTTTTTGGGTAAGGAAGGTTACAATATGCGTTGTAAATGCAAACCCATTAGTACAATAATCTTGAACTGGTAATTTTCAGCCTAGCCCACCTGGCTTGGGTCGACCATGTCACGGGCTCAACCCACCCCAAGTAATAAAAGGGCTATTACGGGTTTGCACATACACCCCAGACCCCCATGGGCTAATGCATTTTGTCCCCTCACAATTATTTCATTGTAACTATATATAATTGGGAAAAATGCCACTTCACGGTCCTATTAAGATAAGCTTCCCTTAACGATTCATAAAAATTTACCATGTGGTAGAATAATGTGGCAATTCCAACCGTTAAATAGATAGTGGATACAATCTAGATAGGCTACTTATTAAATTTTAGGCTCAAATCAACCATATAACCCCTCCTCTCATGTATTGGCATGCATGCCCATATATGTTCATACATGCCTATAGTATTCCGATCACTGTAGTGTACTCTTCCATAATCATCGATTTTTAAAACTCTATTTTATCACTTAGCAAGCTCCATTTGGATTAAAACTTGATATATGAGTAGGGGAGCTTCGGGTTTAAACTAACCACAGAAGTTGGGACCAATCTAACATACCATGTGGTAGATATTTGGAGTGACTAGGTAAGTTTATCTAGTCGGGTTGACCAAATATAATTTGCCCTATAAAATTATGAAATGTTATTATTCCTTTAGAATGAAAATACGATAAAATTTTACCCAAAAAAACAATCGATAAAATAATCTGGAAAATAATTTTTAAATAAGATTGACCATTAAAATTCGAGGTGGGCAATTTGGTCAGGTTTACTTGAAATTGTCCAGGCCCAACCTTATTAGAAAAACCCAATCTCGGGCAGAATTGTTTTGGGCTAACGTTGGGCTTGGGCTTTTAAAAAAAAAACACAGAATCCAAGATTTTGACGCGTTGGTAACTAAAAACTGCCCAACAGCCCAAGCCTGAAAAAGATCAAGGGAAACCCAACCCGTTCATGAATGTATATTAGACACATACGTGTGATAAACAATGCTTGTATGTCTTGAGACCGGTCAATGGCAACACCTCTCTTCTGCTTTCGTAAATGCCGCTCTTCACCCTTTAAATGGAGAGTTCGGTTTAGGTCCACTGACATGTACCGTCCTTGGGATCTGATCCAAACTCATTTACAATCATTGGGCTCCACAGGTCGGCTCAAGATTCCAGATCAGGTCCCAAGGACAGTGCTCAATTGGACCTGATCCAAACGGATGCATTTGAGACATGTGTTGGCATTTGATCGGATGTGCAGCGTTTATGTACGTACAATGATCTGAACTCGTATGTCTTTACTATACATCTTTGATCGATCTAAGAAATTTAGAGCTAGCTAGATATTGTTAAATTTTTTTCCCAAAACTTAAATTTGTTCAAAGAAACTAGCTGGAAAAGAAGAATAATTATCACCTCCACTTCGCGGACACCTTCAATTCCGACAATGCCTCTAATAAGGAGGAGTGGATCCCACCTTAGATAGTGTTTTCGAGCAGGGGGTAGGGTGGTTATTTCCATCCCTATGTGAGGAATTGGAGGAATTGGAAGGGACAGCGAATTGGTGGGGATAACGATTCTTGGAAAACACCCCAGGCAATGGAGGGTGGATTTATAAAGAAATGAGCCGGTGGAGCAACCACACCCGTGGAACCTTCAACCTGGAGGCTTCAGTAAAGGAGCTTCCAGGTTGTTTGAGGAACGCAGAATATGCACAAACAATATAGATGCAAAGGAGCAAACCATGGCTAACACATATTCCACAAAGTAGAGTTTTTGTTTTTGTTTTTATTTTTATTTTTTTCTTGTCATCTATTAGATACTTGACCGATACATCAAAAGCTGCAGAGCTGATGGAACGCGTTAAATCAACCCCTTTAACCTATCCCATAATAGGCTGACCCAATCTAGTGCTCATACACTAGAGTGAGACCCATTAGGCACATAACATCATCCTACATTATAGTGCCAGATAGGACTTCGACTAAAACTACTAGAGAGAAATAGGGGGAATGAGAGGTGAGTAAGAGGCAATGCATTAAGTGAAATAGGGGTCAGGAATGAGGGAAGGAGTAAGAGGCAGGGCCTCAAAGCACACCATTGAAGACAATAGAATTGAACCCATGACCTTCTGGAATGACTGCACTCTAATGGCAAGGTTCCAAAAAACTACGCTAGCAGTTGTCTTCAGCTGGTGTGGTTTTGCATTGAGCTGGATTAACTTCCTATATCTCGGGTTAGGCTCAGGCCACTCTTTGAATCCACATAATGCCCACCCCTAAATCCCTAATTGAGGAGCCAAGAGGGCATCCTTGTCATCTTTTGGTTACCATTGATTCCAAAACATGTGAGTCATTTTGGCCTTGGGGACCCTTTCAAGACAGTCAGTCCCGTAGCATCTCTGCATATAAGAAGAGGATATATTCCACCATATTGCTTTAGTTTTTGAAGAGATAGCCAGGGATTTGCCTTAACTTGAAGTTAGGGCAATTATTACTATTGTGAAGATTAAAGAAGTTGATCAAAGATACCCAATAAGGCTCCGTTTGTTACGACGTAAAATTTTATATGTGAAAATTTTACATGTAAAATTTTTGAGTGTTTGTTTAATACCATACGCAATTAGATAAATGTTTTACGTCCTACCATCCGGGGTTCCCTATCACCTACTTCCAAAGTTATGTCAATATGTGTCGTATGCCACTCACCTCACTCACCGTGTGGCGTGAGGATAAATAATGTATGCTCACAAATCAATGTCCGCCAACAGTTTGTGAAAAATGCCCAAATAGTTTTTGGATATCTCAAGAAAATGGATTACGAATCTTTTTAAAGAAAAAGGAGGTAAGGGAGCTTGCTCTGTTAACAGTAGAACTGGCAAAGTAGAGACAAACTTGAACTTCAAGGTAGGTTGCAAAGCTAATGAAGTAAACTGGGTTGATTCTGCTTCACTACTCCTGAACAGTATACCTATTCCTCCCCCGTTATATCCCATCTCAGATTAGATGCTTCTCACTCTCCACGGTAGCATGCAAGCGTGCCACACGAGACTGTCGTAGCGTCAAGTTGTGCAATATGGTCGAGCTCTATCTAGATGAAGTTAATGTGGAGAGCGGTGAGAACGAACCAGCCACAAGCGCTAGAGAGAGAGAGAGAGAGAGAGTGGGGTGAATATCTTGAGTCGAACCTGTTCGGGGTGAGGGACATCAGAATTTATCTGAGGGAGGTGAGAGAGGCGTAGACAAAGGCTAGAGGGATTCCTTGTGAGAAGAAGAAATGAAAGCCATCCTCTTTGGGGCGGTGGCAACAATGGTGGCCAATGCATCAACAACAACAGAGGTCATGATCGATTCACTTGCAGAGGGTTTTCGAGACAGAGCAAGACGTCGGTATTGAAGGGTTTCTTGGGTTTCCCTATGTTGCAGGCAAGAATCTGATCCCAAATGAACTGAAAAATCCATCGAAAAAAGGTGACTGGATGGATGATGTTCCATTGTAGATCCATATAAAGGATCTTGCGTCAGATTAATTTCTTTTTGATGGCCTTGATTCCATTTAGCCTTGGAAGCTCAAGTTGGCTCCTCCATTTCCTGTCTTTTTTTTTGTTTTCCTTGTTTCTCCTCATAAAAAAAACCTGAAAATTAGGTCATGGCTCACGAGTCAGTCGCGTAAAATTTTCCCGATAATTATGGGGTAAATTTTACCAAAGACTTTTCTGGTAAAGTGGAGTCTCCAGTAAAATTTTACCTCAAAAAATTTTTCAAATTACAAAACAAACAATGGAAATCTAATTTTACAGTAAAATTTGTTTTATAAGAGATTTTACGTCGAAACAAGCAGAGCCTAATGGGTAAAAGGATACCAATAATTGGTTTTTCCCGGATTGAGGCCCGGACTGTTAATGGTACAAAATGATCTTTTGAAGTTAGTAAAAACTTTAAAACTCAGAGGAAAAAGATTTGTGAAGATGTTTTCTCACGTCTTCTTAAATTTCAATGACCATGTGAGTTTGCATTAATATTCTCTCTCCTCTCTATTCATATGAGTTCCTTATTGGACGAAATCATTTCCCATACATACTAAGTGAAGGATAGGAGATTCCCCTACAGTGTAGGGCGTGAGAAACCTGATCTCTTCAAATTTTCAAATCAGGCAACAAGAACTTCTCTATGGGTTTTTTTCGAACCCATAGGAAAGGGGATTATTCCATTCCGGCGCATGCGATTATGGGCACCAGAAAAATGATTCGCAGGAAGAAAAAAAAAATTTACTGAAGTTAAAGGAAATGGTGTCTGTCCTATAAGACACAGGACAAGCAACAAGTGGAAAGCCCCATGATTGAAGCTTAGGTGGCGTGGAGTAACAAATAAGAATCGAAGTTGTGAAATGAAGACAATTTCAAAAGTACAAGAAGAAACAACAAAAGAATTGTTTGTCAGATACGTTTGGGAGTGTTTGTTGGATCATCATCATCATCTTGACATCATCTCTGTGTCATGTCGTCCTGTGTTTATATTCTTACTTAGCGATTTCTCTCTCTTTCTTTGGGAAAAAAAATCTTCTGCAGTGCCTAATCTTGCGGAGCACTGCAGTGCAGGCCTGAGAGTTCAACATGTAGAAGATGTGACATCCAATAGTGTTGAATTTGAAAAGAAAAAACAATTAAAATGCCTTGCATCAGGATCTGGCTCTCCTCCAGCCGTGGCGGGAGCTAGAGGGTCCAGCCCAGCAGAAACACCCAAAATTGGGGGGGGGGGGGTTTGGTCATTTCATAGGGGCCCCACCTATGAAATGACCAAAACCACCCTTGTATTGCTGGGTTGGACCCTCCAGCTCCCGCCGCCACGGCTGGAGTAGAGCGAAATTGCTTGCATTGAGCTAGCACAGTTGGATGAAGCTTCTTCCACGTGTTGCGCTCGTAAGGCCGCACTGCAGAGAAGGCTTATGAGGTTCAAATTTTTCTACACTTGATCTAATAAATTGGCCAATATTATTGAATCTTAAAAACTCAAGCTTTATGATCTTCCTGCTGAAGCTAAATTTCTTCATAATATGCAAAGTAGTTAATAGGGCTTAAGATGTTTAAATTAACCAATTAAGCTCACATACTTAAAGATTAAGGGTGGAAAAAAAAAAAAGAGATTAATTAAAAACAGGAAAAGAATGGAATTTAAGATGGTTAAACATAATACTAGAATTGAATATACAGAAAGGCACTGTACGATTAAGGAAGAAAACAAACAACCCTTATCTTAAATTCTTGATTAGATGAGGAGGGACTCTAATTAATGACCCAATTAAGTGATAGGTAGCTAGCTATAGCACACCTATTTTTCCATCTAGAATGCATAGCATCATGAGCAATCAGCCTTGTAATTTTTTAGCAGAGTGACTGCTCATGATGTTATATCTTTTGATGAAGCTCAAGGGTGCTTGCTTGCTGCACACTAACACAAGTACAACAACACTACCTATCGGAATCCGCCGCCGCCGAGCGTCGGAGCCCAATAATCAGCTCCATTGTCACTCCCTACATGTAGAGTGCAAGATACAGGAACAAGGCACAATCCTCTACTCCTCAAATCCTTCTTGTTGGGTTCACTTTCACCATCCTAAAACATTTTTCATAAAAAAAAAAACATGTAAGTCCTACTTGACCCAACAATGAAAAATTGATAATTAAAAAAAAGTAGTCCAGTTAATTTAATACCTGTTCAGGAGTTCCTCTTCTTTTCATGCAAGGATCATTCAGCAACTACACAAATAGTACACACATTACCACACTAATCTTCACTGTTTTGTAAGTAATTAATTTACTAAGATTGAAATCTGTAAAGCTGAGAACTTTGTTCATTTAATACTTTGATGCTGATCAGAACTATTAATTGCTAGCTAGCTTACTTTGCTTTTAAAGAGGTAATGGATCCAATAAAGCATACCTGACCAGGGTCTTCAGGAAATATACAATTCCTTTCTCCTTGAACCTGAAAAGATAACTCTGTCTCTTTAAGTACTGTCTCAGGATTATCTCATGATAATAGACCAAACTAAACTAAGGTTGCAAGAACCTTGTAACATGCACATGCATGTTACACAAGAGAGAAAGAGAGAGAGAGAGAGAGAGAGAGAGAGAGAGAGTCTTTTTTTGGGGGGAAATGTGGGTTGTACAGTTACTTACAGATTGTTGTTGCCTCATGTTTCCTGATCCACTACCCAAGTATGGGGAGCTGAGAGCCTGCATTCAAGGGAGGTGGGTGGGGTAAGAAAGGGAAGGAATTTTAATAACTAAAATTGTGAAAGGAACATGGAGCAATGAAACTTTAAATGTGTGCCTTCACTGATTCTTGGTTGTTTGTAAATGTAAAGGAGAAAGAAACATCACCTCAATTTGACTCTGAAGGAATCTGATGTATCCAATGGCTTCTAACAACACAGAAGCAGTGTCAGTCTGCAAAAGAGAAAAAAAAAAAAAAAAAAAAAAAAAAAAAAACCCATCACAACCCAAGTCATCTATCTTCAGGCCTTGTTTAATGATAAAAGAAAAAGCCAAGAGAAAAAGGACAGAGAGGGAAAAGAGAGTTTTTAAACTGTGTAAAGAACTTCTCTTTGTTGGGTTTCAGCATTTAAAAAAAAAAAAAAAAAAACTGTATATGTATTATTCTTTCTGAGAACATCTTCAAGTTAAGAGAGTCCAGAAATGTAAATATTATACCTTTCCAAATGGAGAGACTAGCTGGTGAAGAGCTGTTATTCTATCACCTAGCTTCTCCTTCCTTACCTGATGAAAAAGAAAATTAATAAAATCAGAATTAATACATCCCTTGTGTACTTGTTGACAACCAAGAACAGCCAATCCAAGTTTTATTTTATCTCTATTATATCTTTTCTTCTGACTAGAGAGAATCAAACATGTAAAGGAAATAGACAAGCAAGAAACAGCCATCACTCATCATTCATCACACACAACACACACAGAAAGAGAGAAAGAGAGAAGCTGATTTATGTGAAGTCACCTTGAAGCTAGTTTGGCTTGAAGAGGGTTGAACCCTAGCCTTCTTGAATGCCCCACCAGTGGCAGTGCTGTTACACTTAAAAAAAAAAAAAAGAAAAAAAACAAAGGAAGAAAGTTAAGAAGTGATTACTAAGGAACAGATAGTAATTAAGAAAAAAATCTTATATCAGTAATTGAAGCAATTTAAGTCTTAAAAGGATGAAAACTTTGGAACTTGAACTAAAACCAATCTTCTTGTTTCAGTAATCTGAATTTTTTTTTAAGTGGGTGTTTGTTCACCTCAGGTGATTGATCTGGTTGTTGATGCTTTCCATCTACCTTATTGTTGGAAAAATCCAACATATTACTGCTGTAACTAGTAACACAAGATCTAGGAGAAGAAGCTGACATAATTTGAGACCAAGTAGGCCTTGCTGCCTGCAATTCTTCATTCCCATGACCATATGCATAACCATTTTCAGAAGCAGCTTCTTGCTTCACATCAATGGCAGTAACACTTGGTGATGGATACAAAACTTGATCCTCCCAATTGTCTAACTTCTTAGACTGATGAAATTGATTCAAACCAGCCCTATCTTCTTCTCCAGCCACCAATCCACCCCTGTAAAACAATTATTAACAATTTAATTATTCTTACCTTCCTTTAATTAGAAACCCATATCAAGAAACAAAAAAACTCAAAATTCATAGAAGATGTTTGTTGAGAAAAAAAAAAAACTAAAGATTATCATTTCTAGATCAAAACCCATATAATTATCAGAGAGAGAGAGAGAGAGAGTTACAGAAGTAGTTGGCTCCAAGACTCTGGAAGCTCTTGGTTATTATCATGCCAAGAGGTTAAAGGCAGTGAGGAAGAAGGTGGGGTGAACTGAGGGAAGAAGGAGGAAGAAGGATTGAGAGGAGAAGGTTGTTGAGATGGTGGGCGCATGTTATTAAGGTTCCACCAGTTAGGGTTGCTGGCCATCATTTGTTGCACCACTGCACTCTGCAAGCCACCTCGATTCATGTCTCAAAATCTTAATCCACTTTCTCTCTGTCTTTGCTTATCTCTTGTTTCCTCCTTTGAGCTCTCAAACAGGCTTTGGTAGAAAGCTTTGAGGATTCTAAGTTTCCTTCTCTGGATGAGGTTGAAGAAGCCAACCCTTCCTCCTCAAGTCCTGTTTGAGGAATTTGATATGTCATGGGGCTGATGAGGAACTTTGTATTTTTGTTTTCCCCTCTTTCTTTCTCTTTATTGATTTTTTTAACCTTCACCCTTTCTTTTTTTTAATGTTTTCTCTTTCTTGCTTTCTTTCTGCTTTTGCTTTATCACAAAGTGGGGGGCAGAAAAGGTGGTGGCAGTGTTTTTCAGACCAAAAAGAATGGTCTTAGGGGTTTAGTTCCTTAATTTGTGTTAATGTTAGGATTAGGGATCTTAATTATAGTCTTATAGAGATCTGTAGCACTTTCTTTTTATTTCAACTCAATAAGACTCTTGCCAAATAAATGTTTTTATAATACAATTATTCAAACAGAATCTAACTTAGCTCTAAAATACTATTAGGAAAGGAGGACAGTTCTTAATTTATAAGAGATCTATTTTATGTACATATGTGATTTTCTCAATGGAACTTACAATAATATTCCAATCAACCAAACATCCTTAAAGTGAGCCTACCTCTTGGATGGGATATATAGATCAAAGGGTAGAGAAGATGGTAGATCTTAATTATAGATGAAAGGGCAGAATAGAATAGATCTAGCTAGCTAATACCATTGAGTATTAATCCTGTGTTTATTTAATTCTTTTTGTTATATTCTTCAAATAAGGGTATTGCTAATCTCACATAAACAACCACACAAATTATAGAAAAATATGAACCTTAAACAATGCAAAAAAAAAAAAAAAAATGAAAATTGTAAACAATCACATAAGGTTGGGAGGTTCGACAAGGTTGCCTATGTCCATGATGACATGAGATCTGTTTCATTATCAATGGAGAATAGGGTTACAATCGCTCATTCTCACAACTCTCTCAAATTAGTTACAGAGAAAAAAACCCTCATTACAAATAGATAATGAAACCCTAATACCCTATACTAGTAATTTACCAAAATACCCATATAGCACTTCAAACTCTCGGCCTTTAATTAAATGGCTCTTCAGAATCAGCTCGCTTATGCAAATGATGAAATACAAGACAGCATACCCCCAAAACAAAATTCCTCCCTGCCCTAACCAAACAAAGAAAATAAATCCTCTGCAGTGCCCTAATCTGGCGGTGCATTGCAGTGCGGGCTTGAGAGCTCGACACGTGGAAGATGCGACATCAAACGGTGTCGAGCTCAACAAGAAAGAAAAGGGACAAAAAAAACTGTTTTACATTAAGTTCGCACTGTTGGATGAAACTTCTTCCACATGTCGAGTTCTTAGGACCGCATTGCAGTGCACTGCCAGATACCCGCATTATAGAGGATTTTAATCTACAAACAAGTCCTTTAAGGCATTGGGTAGTCAGTAAAATTAAGAGATAAAAAAATATAAATTATTTTTCCAATAGTTAATTGGACTCTGAAACTCTCATAATGCATAGAACTGGTGATGTTAACATTTCTTTTCAATTTCCAAAAATTCAACACTTTTTAAGTCCCTTATTACTCAGAAGCCATGGTCAGAGCTTACTGACAATATTGTCAGTTAAAACCAAGCAAAGCATTCACTCTTAATACAAGCAAACAAGCATATATCCATTTTCATCTTGTTAAGCAACCTTCCACCATATACATATATAACCCCTTAACAAGGTTCCTTTCAGATAGAGAACCAGTACTGCACAGTTAATGAGAGTTGACCTCAAAATCTTCTCCAGTAGTGGTGGGTAAGCTATAAGGTAGAGATTAACCTGAATTTTCAAAAAGAATATTTTCTGACCCAAAAAAAAGAAAAAAGAAAAATATTCCAAAACAGTGGTTCTAAGGGATTTTTTATTTTTTATTTTTTTTTATCTTATTATTATTAGTAGTAGTTATACCCAAACTGTAAAAGTAACTAACTTTCAACAGTTTACGGAATTGTACGTAACGGTAATATCTGCTAGACGCATGCAAAGGAAGTTACTGATAAGAAGAAAGAAAAAGGAGTAGTGGTTGTAGAAGTAGAAGAAGCAAAGAGGTAACTTCTAACTTTGGATAGAGAGAGAGAGAGAGAGTGAAAGTGAGAGGAGTGAATGAGAGACCCTGTGAGGATGACCTCACTGAGCTGTGGAACCACAAGATTTAGAACACCAGGACGACACGGTTTCCAACAGGTCAAAGTCTAGGGTTTACAAAAACCAAAAAAAGATTAAAAAAAAAAAAAAAAAAACCCTAACCCTAGCCTTAGCCCTAACCCTAACCCTAGGTAGGACGATCGAATAGAATGATTACGAGACGAGAAAGTAAGGAGAATAAAAGAACCAAATATATTCCTTATTAGATTATACTAATGCCATATGAACCAACAACAATAGTACAATACTACTGTATACTACTATTACTGTATTAGATTTATTAATGAGGATTAAATAAATGATTAATTGACCATTAAGGGTTACGTTAATGGGAATGTTTGGTTGCAAGGATTTTTATTTTTTTTTTATCGTTTTCCGGGACGACATACATTCCTTGAGGACACAATTAACAACAAAACATTCCTTCTCTAGACATTTTCTCCGACCTCCGACCTCGATCGCCGTTCTCTTCCATTTATCAATAAATTCTTGTGGGTCGGAGTTATGTTAATAAGCATTGTGTTCCGTACTGCTACACTCTTTGTCTGGAGGCGCCTGTCTTTTCTTGCCGACCTCTTCCTATCCTATCTTTTTTTTTAATTAATTTTTTAAAATAATTCTCTTATATTGCTCTTTTGTAGAGATCATACAAAGTCTAATGGGGTGATGTTTTCTATCTGGGAGCGTATAGGCGTTAGCTACATCAGATACACGGGGTGGGATGGGAGCATCATTTCGATCATTCAGAGGGGTGGGTTAGTCATTTCACCCACTCACATGTGTTTGGGCACATCCTGCACCCTAGTAAAAAGAGCATTTTCCCCTTAAGTATATAGAAAGAGAGAAAAAAGCTAGGCACATCGTTGATATATTGCAAACTAGCCCTCGTTGTGTCTATCTCTCTCTTCCTCCTTTTGAAATGACTCCCATATTCCTCATGTATGATCTCTAGTCTCGCCCCCCTATTAATGTTGTCCATTATTTTACCGGACGAAGGCGATGTGTCTATCCGTCACCCTTTTTATTAAGATATTTGGTTCAATTAAATTGTTATATTGTAGTCTAAAGAAAAGATTTTTTTTTTTTTACTTTCACCTACACCTATCGACACTGATATCATCAAATGCTCAGGGGGAGGGGTAATTTTTATCCCAAACAGTAGGGATGGGACTTTGTCCCATCACACAGTCACAGACTCCCATCACCAATGGTGAGGAGAATAAAAAATGTCTTTTTTTTGCTAGGTAATATGCACTAGGGTTGCAACTAAAGGTGTTAAACGGTCTCAATTTTGAAACCATAACCAAGCCATTTGTTAAATAGTTTCTGTTTCCTTTTGACACCCTTAGGTGCAACAAGGTTGGGTTGGGCCGGGCTTTTTAAAACCCAAGCCCAATCCTGAGTTCCAATAGCTAGGCCTAGACCTGGCCAGACCTTAACTCAGGTTTAGAAAAATTCAACTCTGACCCTCCCTCATGGTCGGGCTGGGCTAACCCTGATTGGCTTGACCATGGAAAGGGGTAGGGAGAGTAGGGCTGGACTAAGCTAAGGGAGAAGAAGAAGAAGAAGGCCGAAAGAAGATGAAGAAGAAGAAGAAGAAGAAGAAGATTCTTGGAATTATCTATTAAAAATAAAAGAAAAAGACAGGGCCGGGTTGGGCTTAACCCAAGGTTTCAACCCTGGCCCGGTCCAACCTTGACTCAAAGCCAAAAATTCTCAGCCCTGACCTGCCCTTAAGGTCAGTGTTTCTCGCCCAAGCCCTGTTTTCGGGTTTAGGGCGGGCTCGGGCCATCAGGGTCAAACTCGCACCCCTAAATTATGCACCTTTATTGGAAAAAGAAAAAAAAAGGGGGGGGAGGGGGAATGTACAGAGAGACTCGTAAAACCCAAAATTGAGATTCTGCACTTAGAGAAAACTCAAAAAACAGCAGCACACTTACAAAGAGGATATGGCGGATAACAAAACCAGCAAAACCCCAACATCATCTGATACTGAGGGACCAGGATGCCAAACTTCCTCCTTCAAAATGGAAGAGAATATCACAAAAGCCAGCCTTGTTGATCGATCACGCATCTACCGAATACAATCACCAAACCTGTTGAGGAGGATACCACATGGATGTCAAGGATCAAACCAAAGGTGAGAAAGTTGACCATTCCCAATTTTGACTTGAACCTAAGGTTCAACCCTTCACCTGTACTAAAAAATCTAGTTCTTTAAAGCCTTCACTGTCCACGTGGAATCATACTTCAAGTATGTATAGTAAACCCAGTTAACCCAAAGGTCTCTCTTCTAAACACAATCCTCCAGATTAGGTTAAAAGAAAAAATGTTGCATACACTTATAAGATGTTCAATTTTAATTTCAATAAACTACATCCTTCTTATCAAGAAAGGAAAAATAAGAAAGAATTTATATTCTGTTAATTGTTTCAAAATTTTCAAAAAAATTTCTGAAGCAAAAGTTTTCTTTTACCTTTAGAATTCTATTTTCACGAGTGTCCTGGCCATGTGATTAGACTCTTGAGTCATCCTTACACTCTCACCCCTTATTTATGTAGTCGTAACTATCCTCCCCTTTGGTAATCAAATGCAAACTTGAACTAATTTATCAAAAACGAAGGAATAAAGGGGAAAAAGAAATCTACTAAGAACTAAGGGAAATAACTTGGTGAAATCAAGGTTTTGGTTGTACTGCTTATATATATCAAACTTAATATCCAATTCTCAAAGTTCAATTTATGGTTCAATTTGGTCCTACCATTTTTTCCAAGAAATAAGGGCAACAAAATTCAAACTTTTTTCTTTTTTATATATATTTTTTTAAAGTAAACTCAAGTATATTTGATATTAAAGCTCTTGGTAGAAAAATCCAGGTCCTTTTCCTTTTGTCATATCCTTAAAGACCAACATTAATTTTCTATCAAGTGGGCTACTTCTACTTCTTATCCAAGACCATTTTTTCATGAGTTGAACAGAAGTTTTGACTTTGGTAAGTGGACAAGAGATATTGTGTTCAATTCAAGTTCATTGACAATAAACCATTATTGCCATTGTATTGGAGGAGAGAAAGAACCAACTTGCCAAGTTGGTTCGGAACCCGTCTTCATCTACTCCTTTAACCATTGACCTACTATCCTGGAAAAATAAAAATAAAAAATCAATGAAAGGGTTTGCTGTCAAGCTGTGTGGCCCCTCTGTCAACATGGGCCAACGAGAGTGTGTGCACGGACATCCAAGGGAGGGGTATGATGATCATTTCACTACCCATGTGAGAGTACGTAGGGGACGCTGCCGGGCAGTCTTCTTTTTTCCAAAATTATTTTAAGAAAAATATTTAGCTTACGGTGAAAAAGTTTTAGTGTTTTACTTAAATTTAATTAACCAATTTCTTACCCATAAATAACTATGCATCTCCATGTATATCCATGCATGATTATAGTACTCCGATCACTACTGTGCACTTTCCCTCATTATTGATTTTCAAACTTTTTTTTTTTTTGGCCATTTGGCAAACTCTGATTAATATAAGCAAGGAATATAAATGTCTATTGTCCATAAAATTTTGACCCTATCTAACCTACCACATGATAGTTTTTAAAGTATCAGATTTTCTAAGCGGATCATTTAGGAAACCGCCTTTACCTTGTTCAAAATTAGGGAAAAAGAATGTTACAGATCAGTCGACATTTTTCACAAATTTTATGGTCATATGACCGTGCACCAACACGGGGGGCCAATGGGTGGACACACAAAACTGTATACATTTTTTCACAAATTTTGACAAGTAAAGGTTTTATATGCACAGGATCGAGAATCATTTTTTGAACTTATTCTTGACTATAGAGACTGTAGCTTAAAAGCAAAAAATCCGTAAATAAAGAACATGTTTAAAGTTGTAAAGACATGAACGACCACAACTTTAATCGTTTCCACCTTTATTTCGATCCCTTTTTAATTTCTTTTTCTTTTAATTGTTCTCTCTCTCTCTCTCTCAAACAAAGGCTCTCCTTCCATTGCCTTTTATGTTTTCCTTTTCTCTACTTTTTTCCTTGTTTCACTCTCTTATTGCCCTAAGAAAAGTATTAATTACACCTTTCCATGAGGAAGAATCTATTTTCTCTTTGAATCCCAAGCTAAAATTAATAGATGGTCAAGCTAGAAGGAATCTTTACAGAATCTTTAATATCTTTTAATGGAAGAAATCTTCATGTGTAGTCACTATTGTTTATCTTATCTATCCCCTCTAGTTCTTTGTTCGGCCCAGTTCCCAGTGCCTCTAAAAAGAGGGGTGCAATGACCATCCTATCCCTACCAGAACACTCTACCCTGGTGGGATCCACTCCCCCCTTATTAGAGGAACCGGGGAATTGGAGGGGATAGACAAGATAAACGGAAAATTATCTCCTCCAATTCTCTGCCCAGCCAGCTCCCCAGTTCCTCTAATAAGGGGAGAGTGCACCCTTGCCCGAACACTCTGCCTAGGTGGAGTCCACTTCCCCCTTATTAGAGGAACTAGGGAACTAGGTCGAGTAGGGAATTGGATGAGATAATTTTCCAACTAACTACACTCTCTGATGGCTTATGCAGACCCCAAATTAGGTCTTATGAGGAAAGCCCACACATATCCAATCTCTTAAGATAGAGACTAGAGAGCATTTCAAGGAAACATTTTTGTGTTGCAAAGTAGCTTCTTTTAATCAATATCATCAGTTATGGAATGGCATGGATGAGGAAGGACTTCAGTATTGCTGTGCATGAACTAATGCATAATTATTATTTTTTTAATAAAGTTGCTAATTCAAATTAATTAATAATCTGTAATGAATGAAACAGGGAACTTGGAAACTTGATATGTCGTTTCCTCAAAATCGAATATATATCCATCAAAGGCTGTGTCATCTTTTTGGATCCTCTCATTCATGCTTCATCATTGGATTCCTCATCAATACATACATTAAAGTTCCCTAGATATGCTCATGTATCTCCTTCTTCTTGAAGATCCCTAGGTGGGTATTAAATTTTTAAAAATTTTAATTAATAGCTTTCACTTTGATGATGAGTAGCCCTAAAATTAACCCTAATCCTTAAACCCTAGAAATAAGTAGCCACAAGCATTGCTTGCTACAAGTAGAGTCACTTTCTCTTTGAGAAGAAGACAAGAAGTAGATGAATATCTAAGATTTCTATCTATGATCCTCTAGCTCATTTGCTTTTGATGTGGGTTATAGTGTGAACTCCACTTGGCCTCCTTAATACTATGAAATAATTGATCAGTTGCAATTGAAAGCTTCTAGGATTCCTAACCATCTAGCTAATGTAATGCTTATCCTGCATTCAATTAAAACCCATTCCTTGTGATATATCCTTACTAATTCCCCTTAAATTCTGGTTCAGATAATCTCATAAGCCCCAAACTCCTAGAGCACTGTTGCCTTCTTGGTCGACAACTAGCTAGATGGATGAAGTTTCCAATCATAGCTACCAAAACAAGGTTGCCTGAATTAGGGTTTCTAACCAGTTCTGGCCCTAGAATCAGCTGATCTCACCTAACCATCTCTTTGATGTTGGTTTAGAGACCCAAAGTTCCAGCTGCCCAAGTGGGTAGGTGCAACAAGCATTTTAAATGGTAAATACCTCAGATGATGTGGGATTTTTCATGGTTCTATGTCTACTTTATTAGCGCTGGCTTTGATATTTGTGTTGATACCAACGAAGTGTCACGAACCCAGCTTCACAAATGACACCATATTATCCACTTTGACAGGTAGCTAGATCTCACGATTTTAAAACATGTCATACCAAGTAAAGGAGGCCAGAGACCTCACGACTTTAAAAGGTGTCATACCAAGTAAGGAAGACCAGAATATATTTGCATATTTCATGATACATCCCCAAACGATGTGGTGTTTTTTGTAATTTTAAGTGTTAACTCCTCATTAAGCATAGGAATTAAGTAAGAGATAATGTCACTAAATATGAATCAATCAAATTATGTAAGTGATGATTATTAAATGATTAGTTTAGCAGAGAAAATTAATTTCCTCCAAGGTTATAGGGTTAGCCAATATTGTTGAAGCATCTAGAGAAAATGACTTGGAATTCCTGAGTATGACACGTGTCCCTTGATAGGCTTTGCGTGCACGCTTTCTTGTTGAAAACATCAGTTTCATAAATGTACATTATTCTTTCCCACACAGAGAGGTGTGGATCATTATTGTTTAATAGTCAAATCTTATGAAGAATGTTTTCTTCTCCTCTTCTTCTTTGCTTGAGATCTCAGTCTCTAATATGACAATTAAACTTTCTTTATATGAATATAAAACTACAACTTGAAGAAGAAAAAAGAAAAAAAGTCTTAAAACCCATTTTAATTTTTTCTAATCAGAGCTCCTCATGAAGCAAGAGAGAATATGCTAATCAAGATTTCAATATCATATACCTGAATCTCTACTGTAGAAACAATACCCACATGTTCATCTCTGCAATTCCCAAGAATCCAATCAATGGGGCCATAGAGCATGTGGACAAGATTTGTGAATAAGAATGGTAGAATAATTTATGTTACTAAAATAATTTAATCTATTCAAATTTTTTGTTTAAGTGTAAAAGACAAACTATGCTTGCTTATCTGAAATCTAATTCTATTTATTGGTTCCTAAAGAACAATTAATGTCAGTATTTGGATCAAAGAATTTCATTAGAGATAGATGACCAAAGCAACCCTTTTAAATTAATGAAGTAGGGAAGGAATCATGAACTTGGAATTTTGGAAATATATATTAAGAAGAGAAAAAGCTTGAAAAGCAAGCAAATAATCAAATCTTTGAAGATTTTAGGTATATTATTTGTTAGTCATTTTTAAGTATGAAACATTAATAAAGAAAACCCAATTCTCCTTTTTTCTCAAAACCAACTAAATAACTGATCCCAATGCCCCCACATCATGCTTTTTCATTTTAATATTTCATGTATTCTTTGTCTTTTTAGATATGAAAATTATTACTTTCCACTTCCCAGTTTTTCCACCATTAAGACTTAACAACAATTATTTTCAAATTTTTTTTTATAAATATTTTATTATATTACAATACAATAATATGGAGCATCACTTTCCATTTGATTACAAAACTAAACCCATATGCAAATCTCACTGCTCATAAAAGTATTATTTCGTTGGTAAGTTCTTTGGCAAAATCTGTTGTTTTTTTTTTTCTTTTTCTTGAGGTCAATTTATGTTTTTTTTTTTTTTTTTTTGAGGTAATCAAATGGAGTTTTCACAATTACGCGGCCCACAATGAAGGAAACATCCATCCATCTAAGGTCCTTATTACTTCGATCCCCCTTATTTGTTAGAGGTTCGAAATTTCCTCCACTAGTGTTCCTTGACATCCATCCAAAATCGATGATGATGATCATTGGTGAAAAAATTCCTACTTCACCATATCTTCAAGAAAACTTGGTCCTTGAACCAAAACAGATTAAGTTGGCACATTGAATTAGTTAGAAAGAACCCCACTTGTTCCCTAAGAGAAGCAACAATCACAATCAATGGACGGAAAGAAGGCCTAAACTGTTAGCAATCAAATTATTGTGGTTGTTTTGTAGTGTCTGCTAACGATAAGATAATTACATCTTGTCTTTATATTGCTAAGATTGGAGAAATGTAGGAATTTGTCTACGATTTCGTTACATAACAAATAATTTATTTTGAATATTTTTATATTAAAATTTTTCGATTTATATACCAATTGGGTCTCTCCATCTTTAGGGTTGAACAGTTAAAATGATGTATTGAATCATACGATCATTTACGATATTAATTAAACATCTGTGTACAGTCACCCAAAAGTATAGAACCAGCTTAAGCTTTTAATCTCATCAACAAAACAATAAAAAGCCTCTAGAATTTATGTATGATGGGCATCATGAGAAAGATGTTTAAGAGATGGAATAATAACATGGAAGGTCATGAGAGAACCCCTAAAGGGTACAACACTCCCTTTGACATCAAATCTATTGAGACAAGTGTAATCGTCACATTGATCTTTTGTTCAGCTTTTGTTAGATTTCCTTTCAACTTGGCATGATTCTTGCATGTTTAATTCAAATTGATACTCCAAACCACCGTATGATGTTCTATTGGCTCCTTCTAAGAAGTGTCTTGATCTGAAGCTAAAGATACTTGAAACTTTATCAAAAGTAAAGCAAGACTTCTCCTTTAAACAACAATTTGAGTCAACCCATGAACAATTTTAAACAGCTAACTTTTACCTTTGCTATCTCTAGAAAAACCTGAAATAATTTCACTTCAAAAGAGCCAAGATTTTTTTTTTTTTCTTTTTGTGGGAAAAATGATCCCCACATCGACAATGTGGGGATGTTTTCCTCTGTTCTCTCACATCTTGACTGTTATATGGAAAATTATTTCCTGCAATTCCTTGTCTGGTACGATTCCCTAGTGCCTCTAATAAGTGGGTGATGGATCCCACTCGAGCAGTGTGTTTCGGGCAAGGGATAGGGTGATCATTTCTACTCCCCTATGAGAGGAATTTTAGGAACTATACCGAGCAGGGAATCGCAGGAGATAAAAATCCTTGTTATATAGGTCTTGCATTGCTATTTAATTTCTCTCTCCTCTTTAAACATTGGCCACCCATTGACGAAACTGTTTCCCACTCTGTAATTGGTGTGCTATGGAAAATTCTCCTAACATTAGCGGTGTAGTAACCTTCTCCTTTATTTGTGTGTGCCTCGTTTTAGTTTTTATAATTTTGAGGGAAAAATTATTTCTCTCTCTCTCTAACATGAAATGACTTTAGTGTCTTCCCATGTATGAAATCATTCTGCCCTAGCCAAGAAACCCTAATATATATGACTGAGTTTAGTGTCTTCCCATGTATGAAATCATTCTGCCCTAGCCAAGAAACCCTAATATATATGACTGAGTTTTCAGATCTAAGTGCCCATTCTAGGGTTCTTGGGATCGATTTCAACTAATTTTGACACAAATCGATTCAATCCCCCATTCCATGTTTTGAGACACTGGTTCCACCGCACTTCATTGTTGTGTTCCACTATACCATTTGCTAAGAACTCTTTCGGATCTTTATCCACTCAGGTTCCCTACCCGATATAGTTCTTCTAGTTTTTCTAATAGGGGGCAAAAATAACCACCTTACCCCCTATCCTAACACCCTACTCGGGTGGGGTAGGATGGGGTCTACCCCCCTCTTATTAGAGGCACTAGGGAACTATACCAGCCAGAAAACCTGGGAGAATAATTTTCCAAACTCTCTATCTCTTTCTCCTTCTAATTTATTTTTTTATTTTTATTTTTAATTAGGGTGAGAATGAGGGTGGGGTATCTAAAAGGACTACTTGACCTGAGAGAGGCAATTCACCTTCCGAGGTGGAAACTTACATAAGATAATAGGGTTGATAAGACATTATGAGATGGTAAAAAGGGAAGTTTCTGTGATTCTCGTACGTATTAAGGACTTATTAAGGAGGAGGGAGGGAAAGGGATGACTCACGTGGACCAACACGTGCCTGACAGCGAGGGGGGGACGGCGACTTTATGCTCGTGGTCGAATCCAAGGCACTAGATGACGAAGTTTAAACTGAAAAAGGAGTCAGCGACCCACATGCTCCCACACGTGTAAAGCAAGCGTGATAAAACAAAAGGTAAAATAAAAATAATAATCAGAAATTAATAGAAAAATAATAACTGTTTTAGATCAGGATTGATTGGGAATCAATTGGAATCGGGTTTATAAAATGAAAGGGAGAGGATTGGATACGCTGCTAGCTTTTTAGAATTAGTTATTGTACCCAATAGAGAGGGTGAGAGGAAGGGAGGGCAGAAGATGTCATTTTTATAGAAGGAGAGAGAGAAATAGACAGACTCAAGGTGGGCACAACTAAGATATGCCCAGCTTTTTCAGAGCTAGCTACTATATGGTTATACCCAATGGAGAGGGTGAGAAGGGGAGGACAAAAGAGGTCATTTCAATAGAAGGTAAGAGAAAGAGACAGACTCAAGCTGAGTACAACGTCGACATGCCCAAATAAACGAGCCAAACTTTGAAATTTGAATGATTTGAGAGACCATTGCGCAAAGCCGATTGTTGGTAGGGATGAGAGTATAGATAGAAATATGGGAAGAGGTTCTATCAAGGGAGGGTGAAGCTAGCCTATTTGTCTCTCTCCTCATATGAAATGTCATTGCTGGCTTTTATTTACGAAATCATTCCACCACATCTCATTGGTGCTCTTTTCTATGCCGTTTGCTCGTAGAACACTCTCCCTATAAATATAAGGGAAAATTTTTTGCACAATGTTATAATGTAATTTCCATCTAATATGAATTATTTTTTTTTTGAGAAGAAAATTCATACCAAGTTGCATGGTGCATGTGCCCAAAAACAGAGGGGAAAGAAATGACATTTCTATTCTTGTGAAATGTTAAAATTTACCCCTGTTGATGCTCTCGCATGTGCTCTCATTGACTCTTATGTTTGTAGGCCACACAACCTAACAACAATCCTCAACCCGGTTTTTTTTTTCTCTCTTATTCTAAATGTGTGTCAGCATCCCATATGATACCATTATTAGAAAATCCATTGGTGTGATGTGGAGATTCTTTCCCACACTGGCATCTTGGGAACTTCCTCAATATAAAATACAATTCTACACCACCTTTGGCTTTTGGAACTGTGAGGCGGTAAATGAGTTTCGATTTTGGATCAATCTGTGGGTCCCATATGCGGGGGTTGAGGTTGTGGACCCCACAACCGCCACCCCCCTAGTCGTCCAACTGGCCAAGGCCTCCTTTTGGCCTTGGGCTTCCCTTCAGATAAAAGCTACTAACATACATGTGTCTTTTGGACACCGACACTTCAACAACCCCTTCTCTCTCTCTCGCTCTCTCTTTCTCTCTTTCTCTCTTTCTCTCTTTCTCTCTTTCTCTCACATACTTTTGTTTTATTATTATTTTTTTTCGTTTTCTCCAAAAAAAATCAACGCCAGGCGGCCCAGGCCCATGGCCCCGTATCAGTAATTATTTCTCTTCCCCTTTCCCCTCCTCTTTTCTCCCTTTCTTTGTCCTTTGTCTCTGGTTCTCTTTTTAAATTATTTTTAATTTTATAACGTCATACCCACGTCATTCATAGGTCACCATTATCGTTAGCTATTTCAGCATGGTTCCATGGAACCAAATTGTTCTCCAACTTTGAACCAAAATTAACTGGTCAAACCAGTCTCGGGCTCAATTTGGTTCACATTTCAGAATTTATCAATTCCCTAATTCAGGCCTGGACCTTAATTTGGTTCACATTTCTAATTTGGCTGACAAATTTTAGCAAAGTTGGAAACCTAATTCAATTGGAAATGGACATAAGGCTTGCTCTGATTAAACCTGAATTTGATTGAGAATTAATTGATATTTCTATAAAACCATGGTTTTTAACCATATTTAGTAAAATCCTCATAATTTTTTTTTTTAAAAAGAAAAAACATATTTAATGAATTGGTTTTGAAACAACATCAAAAAACTTCTCCTCACTGCAATACCAAGAATGAATCACATTTGCAATGTTTAGAAATCTTTTTGAGGAGGAATAAGGAAAAAATAAATAAAGAAATGAAGGATTAATAGGTCCTTAATAAATTGTGTTTATAGTGGTAATGGATTCACTTATCCTTTACATGAATTTTGACACATGTCTAATACAAATGGTCCCATATTATCTATTCAATTATTAAAATTAACATTCAATTATGTGTTTAGACTTATAGACCACCACTGAGCTAAACAAATCATCAAGGAATATGTGTTTCAGATACACTTTAGTTCTACCCCAAAAAAAAAAAAAAAGAGTTATAGATACACTTTAGGACCACTCTAAACCAAAGAATGCATCTCACTTTAGAATTCATGAATTCTAGGTTACATATGTTTATCAAAAATATATAGGTAATATATTCACTCCCCCACCCTCCTCTAGTATCATTGGATGGGCATGATCATGTCCATGTGCAGTACACAGCCCCTCATCCCATCCAACAGTTACAGGCACGGTCGTATACCATGCACTACCATTACTACTATAGGATGATAATAAGTTGTTTTAAAGTAGTAGCATTCTTTAGTTGCTCTTGTTTAAGAGAGATTTCTGAACAAGACATAGGCACTTACGCTGTGTTTGGTATGCATTCTGGGTCGATTTTGTATTCTCGGATGATAAAAACAACTATTTTATCATCAGAGAATGCATAATCGACTTGGAATGCATTTCAAGAATACATACTAAACGCAACCTTAATATTTGAGATCTTGAGTACTTCTTTACAAAATCAAGAAAGTATTCACAAGAGAGAGAGAGAGTAGGTGTTTCTTACCTACCGCATGATTATTATAACCAAGTGTTAATTGTCACTAAGTCCCTTTCTTAGGTAGTTGGCATGTATCAAATCACTCAACTTTAGCCTAATTAAATTTTAAAAGTTAAGGAGGAAATTTTTTTTTAATTTATTGACCCTTAACATTCCATCTAATAAGGATAGAAAGCTCCACTTAAATTCCATATATGTGTATATCTGATTTCCAATAATCATTTCATCTTTACCATTGTCGGCACTTATTATTGAATTAATAATGTTGTTTAGGCAAGTAGGATTTAGGAAACTCCTTTCCCCCTACATCCTTTCCCATTTTTTTTCTCATAGAAAATGGTTTACTCATTTATGTAAGTTTCATAATAAATAAGTTTAATTAGTCTAATTAATTGGTTAGACTAAATCTAAATCTAAAGATTTTACCTAATAGGAATATATGGTTTATATATAATATGGAACCAAAAGCAAGGGTATAGCCTTTTTTTAGCTGTCCACATATATATGGTTTATATTTACATATGAATATGATGTTGCTTGGAACTTTGTATAAGATGACATGATGAGTTTGGTTACTTTGTTAACACCTTCCCTCTCTCCCTATCAAAAGGAAAAGAACAAAAAGAGTACTTGAGTCTTCCTATTGAGAAATGAGAACTATATTGACCAAAGTGCTTCATTTATTATCCATTTAACTCTTCTTAGTCTGGCACTTTTCATTATTCAAAATTCTTTTTAGGGTCTAGTTTTCCTTAAGCTATGATGAATGTGAATCTATTCACTGCGAGGCTTTAGATGCACGTGAGAGGGTATTAGGAGAATATTTTGAGGAACATATGAAAACCTTTAGGGGTTTGTGAACCCTAGGATGGTATGTAGGATGGTGTAGTGAACCTTCACTGTGTTGTGAAGGAAAACTTTCTCATTTTTTATCCATTGCATTGAAGAGTGCAGGTTCTCTTGACCCATAGGGAAGAGAGAATCTCTTCATCCAAAAGATCTGACCCTCTGATTGAATAAATTCAGATTGGTATTGGCATATGCTGATCCCATATCAATAGAATGTACGGTTAGGGGTAAACCTATAAAAACATCTGATTTTTAAGAAAAATCAGAACCAAAAGTGTTTGATCTGGGTTGATACGTATCAATATCATATCAGTTTCCAAGGTCACCGATCTCCAATGAGTGCAACTTAGGTTCTCATACCATTCTTGTACGGGTCTGAACCGCACTGATGGAATCAGGATGTGGGACCCACCTCTCTTGGATTCCATCTATGCATGCGACTCAGGCCGTATGAGAATGGTTCGAAAACCTGAGCCAGTCTCTCGCCCCCCGTCCCTCCCTCCCCACCCAATCCGATACCGTTCAACTAAACCATGATGGGAGGGTTGTTTCTTTTTTTTTTCATAATTTTTTTTTTTTTTGGATTATGGGTTGGGGAAGTATGGGAACGTAACTGGAGAGAGGGGATGGCTTCAGTAAAGAAAAAGTCTAAAACCACCTGGTATAGCTGCTCACCAACCTAGGATGTCAATGACAAATTTTTTTTGGAAAATTTACACATACCACCCTTGAGCTTTGAAGAAAGGATATTTTCACCCCCAGTTTTGAAAAATTCCGCGTACCTTTTGAGATTTGTAAACGGTAACGAATAAGTCCATTCTGTCAGTTCAGGACTAGTACTGTTAAAAATTAGACTTAAACTGACAGAATTGCCCTTAAAAAGGATTTAAAAAAAAAAAAAAAAAAAAAGAAACACCTGCAACTCACCTTCTCCAATCGATTTTGGGGAAGATGAGTTGCAGGTACACACAACTGTACAAGGAGAGAAACTAGAAAGGGAGGAAGCCACTGCAGTTTCACTACTGCTTATTGCTTGGATTATTGAAGAAGAAGAATGAGGGTTGGAGCGAGGGGTGAGCAAAGTACTTGAACCTCTGCAAATTAAAGTTGGGAGTGAATGGAATCAGAAATGGCATCTCTCACTATGGAAACCTATGTCCCACTGTGCGTCCCTATTCCTGGAGAAGAAGAGTAGGAGGAGAGATGGGTCGGATTCGACAGAGGAAGGCAATGGCAACCCTTCCACCCTCCGGCAGTTGCAGGAGAATAAGCTCAGAGAGGCTCTCGAGGAAGCATCGGAAGATGGGTCATTCGTCAAATCGCAAGACATGGATTCTCAGACCTTGAACAATCAAGATGGGAGCCTCGGCAGGTCGAGATCCATTTCTTTCTCATTTTCCATTCTTTCTCTTTAACCCCTGTTGGAAGCCATCGCCCCTGGTTTTCTTTTCCTCCGAAGACCCAGATGAAGGAATGCCCCAATGCTTCAAGACCCAACTCAATCTCACCCAATTGAGCTGTAGGAAAGCAAGGGGCCGCCGCTTAGGGTTTGGGAAACTGAAGTTTGAAAAGTTGCAGATCTAATTACCTTGGGCGAGTACCTGCAACTCATCTTCCCCAAAATCGATTGGGGAAGAAACTAGTGCCATGAAAGAAGAAGAAGAAACTGGTGCCATGAAAGATGAGCCTTGGGCGAGTACCTGCAACTCATCTTCTTCCATTATTGAAGAAGAAGAAACTGGTGCCATGAAAGATGAGCCTTGGTATTCCAAACTTGGCAGCGATGTCTGTAGCCCAGGGGAAGAACATGTCGGCAACAAGGCAATCAGGGCTATAGTTTTGAAGAAGCTCCTGTAAGGGGTTTTGGAACAAATCAAGAGCATTGAAGAATCTGGGTCCCATTTCAGAGAAATTAGTAATGGAGCTTATATTCTCGCAGCCTTGGGGTAAGCCAACCTCTTCTGAAGGGAATGGGATGAGCTGAATAGAGATGTCAAGACCCAACTGGGTATCACGGTCGATGGTGTTGGAAAAGAGGGGTACGTTGAGGGGAGTGGTTATTATGGTTACCTTAACACCACGGCTATCGAATAGCCTGCCCATGTCTATGGCTGGAAGCAAATGGCCTTGGGCCATCAAGGGGAAGAAGAAGGTATCAAGTTGATGTGATTCAGAACCCATTGACGACTAGTTTAGGTTGGACAGGGTAAAAGGAACTGCAGTGGCTTCCTCCCTTTCTAGTTTCTCCCCTTGTACAGTTCTGTGGACCTGTTCTGTGGACCTGCAACTCATCTTCCCCAAAATCGATTGGGGAAGATGAGTTACAGGTTTTTTTTTTTTTTGTTTTTTTTTTTTTTTTTTCCGTTGTAAGGGCAATTTTGTCAGTTCAAGTCTAATTTTTAAGAGTGTTAGTCATGAACTGATAGAATGGGCTTATTCGTTATCATTTGCAAACCTCAAGGGAGGTACGTAGAATTTTCCAAAACTGGGGGGTGAAAATATCCTTTCGTCTAACCTCAGGGGTGGTATGTGTAAATTTCCCTATTTTTTATTTTTTATTTTTTTGGAAGTGAACAAAGCATTATTAGTATAGAATGTCTCTTAATTTAAATGCAATTTGCATCTTATTTTGCAGAAAAATAAATGTATTAACATAAGCCCATATATCTTAATTTCCACATACTTTGTAGAGAGAGGGGGAAAAAACTAAGTACAAAAACATTAGTACCATCATTCCTTTGTTGCATACACGTAATGTTAGAGCACGTCGCTGGCTCGATGTTGACATTAATCCAACATTATCATCGTAATCATCATTAACCTATGCAATCCATGAGCTTAATTATAGTTAAGGATAAGCCTTAAAGCTTTTTCAAGTTTTAAACAGGTTCATTAGAACACGAGAGACGTCGATCTCCATTTAATGGTCTTCTTGATATAGGATTTGATGGAACATCTTGTTATCTTCTTTGGTAGCAATGTTATGTCACAGCTATTTCAAAGTATAATTCCCAAATTTACGCCTGATTAGACCTCCTCATAGCTAGAACCAGAGGTAATAATTCTGTTCCAATAACTAATATTGGTTTAAGGTTTTCGTGGGCTTATCAAGGTAAGCCTACAGAGAAGTCCAGCCCATTATCCTTTTGTAAAAGGCTTTAATCACTGTGTACTTGGGCCTTCAAAGCCCATTCGATTGGGCCTCGGCACGGCATAAGTTGTTACGTGGTACAAGTGTACAAGTTGTACAACTAACTTAGTTGGTTATGAGACATTACAGAATTTTGAAGATTTATTATATTTTAAAATGTAAATTACATCTAGGCTACCTAACGATTGATTATGTTTGGAGTGCCTTTTCTCATATTTCTAACTTTGTCCATACCACCACTACCATCGCCATCACCTCCTCTAATGGAATAATAGATGTGATCTTACGCCGCCATCTCAAAAGAGGAGAGCACTGTTGGGCCTCTCTACTATCTCTAACAAAGGCTGTTTGCACTGTCTGCGAGTGGATGGTTCGGCACACCGACTGAAGAAGAGGAAAAATCAAACAAATGATATCTATTTGTAAAATTGAAAATATAGAGAAAAATAAGATACCTCAAATATAACATTTTTAAACTGAGATACCCTAAACATAATAAATCAAGTGGATGTGTAGTTTCCTCTCATATGCAATTTTTTTTATTATTTTCTTTCACCTTTTCAAAAAAAAAAAATATTTTGTTTTGTTCCACTTGTTCTAAAAATGTGAGCTTTCATATGACTAATACCTCTTTCGTAACACCCATTGGATGGGTGTGACGTGCAGATTCCTCCCCACGCTGGTAGCATGGAACCCTCTTCCATAAATCAAACGCGAGGTTCCTCAGCCATAATTTCTCTATATGTTAGGTACTCCAAGCATAAGCAGATTTCCACCAACAAAGAGGTGGTGATCAAATCATTCAGTAGGGGACATTTAGTGAAAAGAGATTGTGACGTCTATGGGTGGAATGTGAGAGGGCCTGCACAAGAATCTGCACACAGGTGCTTTTTTCCCCTTTAAAAAACAAATAAATTGCTAACAAGACAAATGAGAGATGCCAATAGGGTAAATGATTTGAGTTTTGAAGAAAATTATCATGCAACCAATCTAATCCACAGCCTTCTTATTCAACAACAGTTGGATTTGCCATATAATCCTTTCATGTAATGAATTACATATTTAGTGCAAGAAAGCTTCCATGGGTGGATTGATCGCAACAAAAATTTACTTCCTGGGTTATACGGTGAAGGGAAATGAAACTCTTAATCCATGGGTTCTAGTGGTAGGGCGGTTGAAAAAAGAGCCTACTGGTATCATTGCCATAAACCTCTACTGTGCAAGACAAGAAACTATACGTATATTGTCTTGAGAGTTCAGCCGCACTTGCATCATTAGTGTTGCAAGTTACTTTCACTATTACATATTTAACTGAAACAGCGTATGGAGTAGTGATATAACTAACTAGCATGACTAATGCCGCAACAGATCGCTCGCTGGTTGCCAGCATCTTCAAAGACCTACAAAAGGGAGTACCGACTGCTCCTACCTCACCAAAGCTGGACAGAGAATGACTAATCAGATCTGTGCCTTCTCAGTGGTTGGGAGAAGACCATCCATAGTGTGAGAAACAAAACAAGAGAAAAAATTGCTTCTTGGAAGTAGTTGGCATTGGTGTAAACTAATATCCAGCAGGATAAAAAAGAATTTAAGTTTCTCTGATTCAATTATTTAATTGTAATGCCAACTTCTTCCATTTTTATACATCATTGAGTTATTCAACACACAGGACGAATACAACATCGTATTGACTATTTGACTCTTTCTACTATTTTTATTTTTTCTTTTGTTTTAAAAAAAAATCACCTAAAAAAGGTCAACTTTTGGGAGCCTTCCCATCATGCCGTTGCATGGCGTTCACTGGCTCGTTGCAACGAGAACATCGAAATGATGGAGCAGCAGCACATCGTGTTCGAAGACAGTAATAACAATATCTGTATAAGAAAAAATGTGTAAGTTTTCAAGAGTTGCTTCTCAAACAATGTGAAATGAAGAATGATGGCTTATCATAGACATTTTTAGTGAAAGGATCAAAGATACTGATTAACTTAACAGGTTCAGAAAGAGAAATAAGAGTGGGCATCCAGGTAGCCTGGTGATACTATTGTAGTGCAAGTCCTGCACACAACTCTCAATGACCATCATGTGTTTGCCCAGGTAGAGCATACTGCTTGCCCCCCCTAGAAAATTGGGGGATTGTGTATAAACCCAAGCTTAGGGCACAGCTCTGACCAAGCCCATTATGCGATCCCAACTAGCTTACCAATAGTGCAATTAGAAAAAATCTGAAAATTTTAATTTAGTGAAAGGATATATAAGTTATACCTATGCTGACAAGGAAGAGCTAGAAATGGAATAGTTGGATCTGCCTGGCAAATGGGACATGCTGTGTCATCCGCAGCGGACCCAGAAGATTTATCCTTTGAGAATGGGAGAAGAAATTTTTTGATAGATGATGAATTGAGAAGTGGAAGAAGCAACAGCAACATCTCCTGCATATCCATCAAACAAGCAGAGCTTATTATGCCATCAAGTTGTACAACTAAAGTAATATGGAGGCCTAACCCTCCTCTTTTCCAATTAATACCTACATCTTCCATGCCATTTACACCCAAAAACTGAGGCAGTACCAGAATGTGTAAATATGTCTATTGAATAACTAATGAATATCAAAATCAATATTCATAGACAAAATTGAAATAATCCAACTATTAAGCCATGCTAGTTTTTCCAGATATTTGGCTATAGCATAAGAAGGCATTAGTTGATGGCGGCCACTTGCGCAAAAATACTAAAGGGTAGGACTGACGCCGCACTCACCCCTCCCAGGACCAGAACTGGGTAATTCCCCTTTTCATAAAAAGGCATTAATTGCCAATTGCCATGGAGAGGCTGCGAGTGACATAGTGGTGGCTGTTCTTAGATGATGTTTGGATATTTTTCTTTACCAATGCAGTATACTATGGCTGTTTTCTTTTGTAAAAGCTTTTACTCAGAAAAATGCCGACTATTGTCTCATTTAGTCAGTTAAGAACAAAAAGTTAAATATCTAACAGCATCTGAGCATTAAAAATTGGTATTCAGACAAACGTGTATCTTATATGAACCAATTTAATGCCAAATATATTTTCAGTGGAGAAACTACTTACTGAGAATTCGTTCCACACTAATTGGCGATTCATGTATTCAAAGCTAACAGCTCGGTTCATGTGAGGACTCCCATACACAAGCCTCGCTCTGAGAACTCTCTCAATAATATTCCTGTACCTGCATTATGAACGACTCGGGCTTTATGAAGAAATCATAAATAAATTGAAGCAACCCAGGCTACGAAACCTGTTTTGGGATCGCTGTGGGCCCACAAGAATACTAGATAGCTCAAATCAAGAGTTTGGTGGCAAAAATGTAAATAAATAGAAGTTCTGGACCCTTGCAATAAAGGAGAACAGTATTAAGGGCTAATTAATTAAATTGAAAAGAGAGCAGTATTCTGGAATTTCAGAAGAAAGAATGGTATACTGTAATCCAACTTAACAAGGAGGGACATAAGTGTAATTAATAGAAACCTAGGTATTAAATACTAAATTAAAGAAGAATTCTTCTTCCTCACAATGGAAGCAAGGGACCAGCAGTAACTTCAAGAAATGACGATCGAGCTCTCCTACCTTGGGCCCAAATCCAAGGAGACTGCAAGAATAAGGTTGTTATCAACCAACTCCTCGATCTCAACCCACGGTAGTTCCAAGCCTGAAAATTATTCTGCTAATAGTTTTCTGAAACTGGGAGAAACTGTAGACAAGAAATCAATCCACGTTACAGGTTTTCAATCTAACAACAGAGGACTTTGGGGATAGGGACCTCGGTGTTGGGTAGCCCTGAGATCATGAATTAAAACCCCAAGTCCTAGGTTGAATGGCTCAATGGTCAGAGAGTTCTAACATACTCTTCTAAAACCTCTGGTGATGTATGTAACAAGGAAAAGAGGGAAAGCAAAGTTCAGCAAGGGAGAAAATAAGAGACAGGAGTAGAGGACAGCGAAGGAAGAATATAAGGAGGTAAATAATAAAAGAAGAAAGAGAACTATTAGAGCTTACCTGGACAGAAAAGAGGACAGGATCAATGGGTGAGGAAAGGCAAACCAGTAATCGAACCAAGAAGAATAGGAGTGGGGAAGAAAGAAACGCATGGCCAGCTCTTGGCAGCAACCCAATCAAAATTTCATTCCATCCAATTCATCTCTAAGTAGCAGTGGGATTACAACCATATATTTAAAAATAAAGACTCCTATGAAATTAAAAATTACTCTCAACTAGAAAACTAAAGCAACTAGGAAACTTGGAATAGAGATATCTCTTATATAATCTAACCCAAAATAAAAGATAACAATATTCTCCCAAATAAAATAAACCTCCCTAAACATCCTACTGAAGCAACAACCGAGTTTGGAATTGGTTCCTTCTAGTCTAGGAATCCCAACGGAAACCAGTTCAGCCAAGTACCTACATAAATTCCCCTGGTATTGAGAAAAACTCTCCCTCATGTTTTGTAGAAGAGCTTGGGAGAATGTCTCATGCTTCGCACCAATATCATGAATCAAGTTTGGAGATTAAATGTTGATTGTGTGTCCTCATCTTAAAATATATGGGGAACAACTCAATGTGTAAAACATCCATCACTGCAGTAGTCTATTGTTGCTTCACCCATATTAATCATCTTGTCTCCCTTTGCAGTTTCTTGTCGTCCCACATCAGAGAGGTCTTCCTCTTGTGTTGATACTTTTGGCTTTTCCTGCAACTGCACTGTTGGTGCCGCCCCCTTCGGCCCAGAGCATACTTTGTCAGCCCATACTTTCAAAACAAATGTCTATAATAGATGAGAAGGCTTTAGGATGCACAAGTTGCTAGTGTTTTGCTACATCTTTTTGCTCTTCCAACCATTGCCAACCAACTTTAATGATGCTTTCAAAAGATTCCAAATGTCTCATAATAAGTATGATGCAGATTCATCATCAAATAGGGCTTGTTTCATTGGGAATAAGTGTAGGGTTGAGATATATATATGTTGGGCCTTTGTTCCCAAGGGTTTTTTTATGTATTAGGCCACTTTAGTGGGCCTGAAATAGGGGTATATAGGTTGCATACGGGATTAGCCCAATACTTAATTTTTATTTTGTGTTTTTAATTGAACCGGTTTAAATTGGTTGCATCCAATTGGTTCAATTGGTCTAATTTAAGTGAAGTGATCCTATTGGCTAAGAGGTTCTTATATCCTATTGGCTATTAGGGAATCTTCTTTATTTTAAGTAGTTTAAGTTGTTTTAAGTCATTAGGATTCTATTTTGAGTCTATTTGGGTTTCCTAGTCAGTTTAAGTTGCCTAATAGGTTAGGGATAAGGTTAGGCCATTCCTTTTTAGTGTCTAAGTCTATTTTTGAATCTTCTATATAAGTTTGTAAGGGAGGCCAGCATTGGATACGAATTTGATTAATGAAAAAGCTTTTGTTTGCTGCCATAGCTGCTGCTCTGCTCTGTTGAGTGAACCTTGTGAGTAATATCAAGGCTACCTTGTGGGTAATATCAAGGTGAATGGATTGGTGGACTCCGATCGACTCCTTGCATCTTGTAGATCGGGAGGTCCTTCTTCTAGTTCTTCAAAGCTGCTACCATTGAAGATTTAATCTTTCAAGTAGTTTATTAATTCAGCATTCAACCTTCTTCTTCTAATCCTCTAACCTAAGCTCCATCTACTCCTATTATCACCCCTTCCATTAATCCATTAGAACCCTAAAACCCTAAATCCAATTCTGCCCTAAATTGCAGAATTTTGTAACTCATCCAAACCCTAACTTCTTTATACCAAAATAACCCCCTAGACCTGCCCATTAATACCCTACAAACCTCTTTCCTAAAATCTGCCCCTAAACCCTAGATCTTACAAACAGTCCATTTTCATAAGGCATCCTACCCAAAACCCTAGATTTCCAACTTCATCCAAATCAAACCAAACTTACATTAATAGACTCCTAAAAATCTGCACATCATTACCAAATAAAACCCTAGCTCGAAACCCTAACCATAACCCTAATTAGCCTAAGCTGTCCCAATCAGCCCAGCCTTGTTAAGTGATCCTATTACCCTGGCTCCTAGTGGGATTACTCCTACCTAGGACTACATTAAATTGGTATCAGAGCTATAGCGGAGGGAAGCTCCAACCAAGCGTTGAAAGACCCACCTCCCTTCGTTTTCAAGACCCAAGTTCATCTACCCAATGGGAGCACAGCCATCTTAGTTGTTGATGAGAGGAGACATAACAACATTATTTCACAATCCGTGGTGGATATGTTGTCCCAATCAGGAGAGATTTGCATCGAGCCTACAGGTAAAGTCTGTCTTGAATTTGGGTGTTCTTCATATCATGATGGTGCTTGGTGTAAGCCGGTACCATCTCCAAGGATCTTTATTGCAGTAGGTTGCAATTGGTTGGACGAACGACAAGGTTGGATTGAACCGGAAAACAACTTGTGTGTCCTACCTGATCGACAGCGTCTATACCATTTGTTTACTCTAAAAGGATTACAACCAAAGGTGACCACATCGACTGTACAGCCACAAGGACTGCCGAACATGTCAAGTCAACTGCAAGTGACATTGACTGTGTTTGAAGTTTCACCTATGGCAGATGCACCAACAAAAGATTCTACTAAAGCAGTTTGTGTTGCAAAGATTCAAGAACCTATAGCTAAAGAAATTCAAGTAGACCAAGCTGCACCAGTAGTTGAGATCATGGTTGAGAAGCTCGGCCCTCGAATTGATGTGGAGGTCCAACACATAATGGTAGAAGAAACTACTGAAGAGGGCAAAGTAGACAAAGCTGAGGACATGGAAGATGAAGTGGTGATTGACAACACTCCACAAGAAATCATCGACATCCAAGATGTTGTTCTTGAAGAGGTCGAGCACATAGAGTTTGTTATGCCACTATGGTTCTTTGAAGAGAACGCTCCACGCATTGAAGACTTTATCCCCAATGTTCCCGCTTCACCGAAATTCTGTTTGGGGATGGTCAAAGCGGCTGATCACATGTTGATTCCCCCTCATCACTACAAAATTTGAGGACGAATTTTTTCAAGTTGGGGAGAGTTGATGCAGATTCATCATCAAATAGGGCTTGTTTCATTGGGAATAAGTGTAGGGTTGGGATATATATATGTTGGGCCTTTGTTCCCAAGGGTTTTCTATGTATTAGGCCACTTTAGTGGGCCTGAAATAGGGGTATATAGGTTGCATACGGGATTAGCCCAATACTTAATTTTTATTTTGTGTTTTTAATTGAACCGGTTTAAATTGGTTGCATCCAATTGGTTCAATTGGTCTAATTTAAGTAAAGTGAACCTATTGGCTAAGAGGTTCTTATATCCTATTGGCTATTAGGGAATCTTCTTTATTTTAAGTAGTTTAAGTTGTTTTAAGTCATTAGGATTCTATTTTGAGTCTATTTGGGTTTCCTAGTCAGTTTAAGTTGCCTAATAGGTTAGGGATAAGGTTAGGCCATTCCTTTTTAGTGTCTAAGTCTATTTTTGAATCTTCTATATAAGTTTGTAAGGGAGGCCAGCATTGGATACGAATTTGATTAATGAAAAAGCTTTTGTTTGCTGCCATAGCTGCTGCTCTGCTCTGTTGAGTGAACCTTGTGAGTAATATCAAGGCTACCTTGTGGGTAATATCAAGGTGAATGGATTGGTGGACTCCGATCGACTCCTTGCATCTTGTAGATCGGGAGGTCCTTCTTCTAGTTCTTCAAAGCTGCTACCATTGAAGATTTAATCTTTCAAGTAGCTTATTAATTCAGCATTCAACCTTCTTCTTCTAATCCTCTAACCTAAGCTCCATCTACTCCTATTATCACCCCTTCCATTAATCCATTAGAACCCTAAAACCCTAAATCCAATTCTGCCCTAAATTGCAGAATTTTGTAACTCATCCAAACCCTAACTTCTTTATACCAAAATAACCCCCTAGACCTGCCCATTAATACCCTATAAACCTCTTTCCTAAAATCTGCCCCTAAACCCTAGATCTTACAAACAGTCCATTTTCATAAGGCATCCTACCCAAAACCCTAGAATTCCAACCTCAACCAAATTTGATCCAACTTATACCATTAGACTCATAAAATTCTGCACATCATTACCAAATAAAACCCTAAGTCGAAACCCTAACCATAACCCTAATTCTGCCCTAATTAGCCTAAGCTGTCCCAATCGGCCAGCCTTGTTAAGAGATCCTATTACCCTGGTTCCTAGTGGGATTACTCCTACCTAGGACTACATTAAAGTACCATCAAAATATAGGGAAATTGGGAATTTGACGAAGTCATCATCTTTGGATTCAATGATGAATTCGTTGGTCTTTGGTAACATCTCCACCATAGACCGTGAGATGAAATCGTCATTATTTCCGTCATCTATGAATAAAATAACAGCTTTTCTATTGGACAAAAGAACTCTGGTCTTGAAAACGTATGTATCCATGGCCAATTTCGACTCTAATACCAAATGATGCAATATTGAGTGACAACTGTAAATAAATAGAAATCCTGGACCCTTGCAATAAAGGAGAACAGTATTAAGGGCAAATTAAGAATTCGAATTGAAAAGGGAGAGGAATTTCAGAAGACAGCCAACCTAACAAGGAGGGGCGTAATTGTAATTAACAGGAACTTAGGTATTTAGTAACAAATAGAAGAAGAAATCTTCTTCTTCCACACAATGGAAGTAAGGGTCCAGCGGTAACTTCAACTTAGAAACGACGATCAAGCTCTCTTCCCTTGAGTCCAAATCCAAGGAGACTGCAAGAATAAGTCGATCTCAACCCATGGTAGTTCAAAACCTGATAAATTATTCTGCTAATAGTTTACTGAAACCAGGAGAAACAGTAGACAAGAAATCAATCCAAGTTGCAGGATTTCAATCCAACAGAGGAAGACTTTGGGGATGAGGACCTAGTTGTTGGGCAATGCAGATCAGCTCCAAAAAACCCGAATCGGATCACTTGTGGATCCACCTAATTAGCCAATAGCTCAAACACAAGAAGGGAATGGCAATTTTGTAATAAACCAAGATGTTTAAGGGGCAACTGGGTAGCCAAATAGAGTAATGAACTAAGAAGAATTATATTTATTGAATGAGGGTAGACTTGGAATTAAAAGGTAAAATAAGGACAAAAGGAGAATTATGGAAGGAAAGAGGGCAATACTTGAAACAAGAAGTAAAGGGAATTAAATCATTTACGTTGGAAGGTTGTCTTCAACCTTAAGTCATGAACAAATCCAGAAGGAAGAAGAAGAACTCAGACTGAGAGAACTTCCACGACAGGCCTCTATTTGGCCTGAAATTTCAGGCACAGGTTCACAACAAAAAGCTCTATAGAAGGCACTTCAAGTCAGCCCTAACAATCAACCAGGTAAGCAACTAATTCTTTCTGAGACTATTAGTTTATTTCTGACGGTAGCTTGAGCCAACCTGAGTTGCAGACTTCAATTCTCACAGCAGGAAGGGATTTTTTCTGAGAGGCTGTAAGGGTTTGGTCGCCCAGGGCAGGGTAATCTCCGACCCAAATTTGAGAGAGAAAGGGAAAGAAGAAATAGAAATTGATAGCCAACAAGGGACATGCTGGTACCGTCAGGGCAGAACCGTAACAGAAGAAGAAAGAAAGAGATAGAGGAAAAGGTCACACAGCCATTGCTATGTTACCAATCCAGCACCATAAACAAATCATTAAAATTTTATTCATCAAATCTGCCTAAAACGACAGTTACAAGCTTGTATTTAAAGAGAAAATAAAGACCCCTAATCTAAAACTGAAATTCATAGACTCCTAATTGAGACGAATTAGATGAAATAAAATTCTAATTCAACTCTATCTTTAATAAAAGATTACAAGATAAATCCTAATTAATAAAAACCTTAATAAGTAAATAATTTAAATATCCTACTGAATCCAAAGACCCATGGACCCGGTTCATCTTCACATGGATACCCAAATGGGTTTGGGTCGGTCCAATACCGTGCACCTGCATCATTGGGTCACCCTGAGGTCAATTAAAACCCCAAAATCCCAGGTTAAATTTCCCATCGATCGGTGAGTTGTAACATACTCTTCTCAACCCTTCGGTGATTTATGTAATAGGGAAAAGAGGGAAAGCAAAGTTCAGCAAGGGAGAAAATAAGAGAAAGGAGTAGAGGACAGAGAAGGAAGAAAATAAGGAGATAAAATAAATAAAAGAAGAATGAAAACTAAGAGAGCTTACCTGGAAAGAAAATAGGACAGGATCGAAGGGTGAGGAAAGGGCAACCAGCAATCAAACCAAGAAGAATAGGAGGAAGGAAGAGAGAAACGCACGGCCAGCTCTTGGCAGCAAATCCCATCAAAATTTCATTCCATTCAATTCATATCTGTGTAGCAGTGAGGTTACAACCATATATATACAAAGAAAGACTCTTACGAAATAGAAACTACTCACAACAAGAAGGGAACTAAAGCAACTAGGAAACTTGAAATAAGGAAATTTTGTCGTACGTAATCTCCCCAAAAATAAAAGATTACACACTATTCCCCAAATTAAATTAACTTCCCTAAACATCCTACTGAACCAACAACCCGGTTTGGAATCAGTTCCTTAGTCTAGGAATAGGAGGGGGAAGAGAGAAACACACGACCAGCTCTTGGCAGCAACCCCCATTGAAATTTCATTCCATTCAATTCATCTCTGTGTAGCAGTAGTGAGGTTACAACCATATATATAAAAATAAAGACTCCTATGAAATAGAAACTACTCACAAGAAGGAGGAAACTAAAGCAACTTGAAATAAGGAAACTACCTCCTACATAATCTCCCCAAAATAAAAGATTACACTATATTCTCCCAAATTAAATAAACCTTCCTACTTAACCAACAACCCAATTTGGGTAGTTCCTTGTAGTTTAGGAATCCCAACAGGTCACACAAGTCCAGCCAAGTATCTGCATCATGAATGGTACTTCTTTGCTTTCTAAAAATGTCTAAAGACTCATCTTTACCCAGGCGATTAGTAATAGATTATCACCAATGCACCTAATGGATTATTTCCAAATGTGCCACAATCAATAACTGTCAACCTGAGATGGACAGTGAAGAAAAATACTAAAGTACCAAAATCAGTTATTTAACTGGGGAAAAAATGCCAAAAGGGGTAATACAAAAGTAGCCATGTAACTATTAGAAACAACTGCTCCTTCCTCATGTAAAATTTTTTCAGGATATTGTTCAGTGAACCTTCACAATGCCTCAGCCAGTTAAACCGAGTACGTACCGACTGTATCTGGGGAAAGCTTTGAGTTCTTACAGACTTCTTCAATAGTAGAAACTTGACTCTATTCAGTGGGACTAGATATCGACTACATTTCAAGCTCTAATATTGGTTTTTCTTCCATTCACTAAATCTCTGTGGGTGTATTCATCCTCTTATCACACACAAGCTATGTATTTGAATCGAACAGAATAGACTTCAGCTAGTACTCATATGAATCTAGAAAATAATCAATCTGAAAAGTATTTGTTTGACTACGTTTTAATTGAGAACATCATTGAAAATTTTGTGTGCACAACAAATACCTTCCTGTGTAAAGAAATATAAGCAAGTTGCCAAAGGAGGCAGCTCTATAAAATCCCTCCACTCGTTGAATCAAAATCCATGCATGACGTGCCAAGGATCTCTAAAGCAAGCAAAAGAAATATCAGTGTCTAAAACCAAATAAAGAAAAAAGGGGAAATTTATTGTTGACAACATTTAAATGAAATAAAAGCAGTACCTGTTCAGAATCACCCCATCTACGAAAAGCAGAGAAAGACTGTAAGCGAGCCCAAATATACTGACCACCAACTGTGGCAAGACAATACCATATTTTCTGAGGAATGGTGAGCCCAGGTCCTTCCAACCCCGTTCTCACTGAATAGGAGGAAATTCAAGAGAAACACAAATTAAAAAAAAAAAACATCATTGAATTGTTGAAATCACGCAGGAAACCTGGAATTACTTGAAGCATTTAAGGCAACAAGTTATAGCAGAAAATATTGAACTCCAATCACCACACTGCTGCCAGAATTAGTGCAGAAAATATTGAACTCCAATCACCCCACTGCTGCCAGAATTAGTGCGTGTAACAACAATAAGCATATGAATATTGGATCTATCAAGCATATGAATATTGGATCTATCAGCTACATCTTCAGCTATAATTATATGCTCCAAAAGGCCCAAACCACCGTTTGTATTTCTAAAAAATGATGAGATTGAAATTTTATTTTATTTTTAAAAAAATGAGCACCGAAGAGAAGAATTTATTGAAATATAAAAATTAAAAAAAATAACACTTAAGGGAAAAAATTATCATATTTAAACCAAATAGGCTCAATTGAACAAATGGTTACACGAAAGCTTTCTTGAAATCATAATTCTACGACAAGGTTAGCTGATTCAAGTCAAATGTATTCAGAAAACAGACTGAAATCAAATAAGTTTAAAACACAGAAAAAGAGTAAGGAAGCCAAGAAAAAAACCAAACAAGATGTAATACTTTGTGTCAAGTTTAGTCCATTTGGTCAGTTTAAAATTTACCTTCTTTTCCTCTCATGGCTGTTGCGCGCTCATCTCTATACCTGAGATTCATGAGAGCATTCCCAGGAGTCGGTTTATCTACCCATATTGAGAACCGCCAAATGAGAAATTCAAGGAAAGCATCAAGCTCAGGTTCATATTGAAATAAGAATCCTGGCTAATCCAAACAAAAGAAAAAGGAAAGAGAAGTAAATGTCACAATAGCAATAATTGTTTATGAACAGCCTAAAAGCGCCTAGCAAAAAATAAGAAAAAGAAAAGCTCGCAGAGAGAGAAAATATACCTTCATCAGAGAGAAGACCTTGACCAGCTGCTCTTTTAGCATTCCCGACATTTCAACATCTAATCTCGCCGCATCTACCTGATTTACTCTAGATATTGGAATATGGATTGGTGGCTGTCCAGAAAGCCACAATAAACAATTTTAAGAGTGAAAACAGAAGTCACGATTCACGAATCCATAACAACAATAAAACAAAAGCCGGCTAGAATTTTGTCTATCAAAATACAAATCAAGATAACCCTAACGAAAGCTAGGAAATGGTTTTCGAACTTTGGTTCCCCACACCCAAGCCCTGATTATTTCATTAACATAAATCATTAAAGTTCGGTCACACGACAAAAATGAATTTTTCAAAAAAAAAAAGAATGGGAATGGGAAAGACCAGAAACAAAACCCTAAAATCACTTCTTTTTTCTACGGCAATTCAAGGGGAAAAGAAAACTAGATAGAGGGGGAGGGGAAAGAGCACCTGAGAAGAATTGATAGAAGACCGCCACCGAGGAGATAAGCTTTGAGAAGCGTGAATCCAAGCATCTTCCGGGGGAGCATCAAGACTCGAAGAAGATTGAGATGGAGCCGCAGCTAGGGTTTCCTTCTCCATCTCTTCAGCAAATTAATTAATGAAGAGAGAAATGATTTGAAGAGGGGGAACCACACAGTTACCTAAACCCAGACTCGGCTCTGCCGAAAGCTCATGCTGGTAATTACTACGTAGCCGGATTCGTACGCAAGTGGTCCCTCGCGTTACCAAGAAAGAACAGGTCAGTCAGGGATTACAGTTGTTTTCGCGGTAAAGGAACGAGCCGTTAATTTATAGAATTTTTGGCCTTTTCTTTGTTAATTGGACATTAACGACTAATACTAAAACCATGTTTTAACTTTACTCGTCTTTCAACAAATTTGGTGACTCAGTTTTATCAAACACGGTCAAAACGAATCATATTTTTTTATTTTTTATTATAATAAATATGTATAAATTATAAAAATATATATATTAAAAAAAAACCACAAAAAAATTTCAAAAAAATCAAACTTCAATGCATTTTTTAATTTATACCATTGAAGATATGAAGGGAGTCAAAGGATTTGAAGGTTTCTTACTCTTTTATGAGTTTACTATTTTATTCAATTCAATTTTATATATGAATTAATTTTATGATATTATTAAAAACAATTAAATTCATCGAGTTTGTCAAAACCCAGGTAAAAAACCTCAAGCTAATCGCCATTCGCCATAATCAAAACCTGATTATCCAACTATAAAGATGGTTTTTCGTTTTTCCAGTCTTGTTAGAATTTTCTTATTGGGAAATTTTATAGTTATTGTTTTGAACAGTTGGCAAATGCTTTCCCACAACATGACAAGCTCTAGCAGAATCTCTTTAGTCCTTGACAAATGACAACCCTTGGAGAATCTCTCTCCTCCGTCCGTTCTTGGTGAAAACAAACGACACCCTTCCATTGGTCCATGGAAAACATTTTATCGAGAAATCTCCTCCTTTAAAAAAGATATGGCGTCGTATGTGTCGACGTTTCCTATCTGGTAGCTGAACCTATACGGACAGGCGAGATCCAATCAGCATCCCCTATTGGTTTAATGGGGGCAAAGAGGTCATTTTATGGAGAAGGATAGAGAGAGAGAGGACACGACTTAAACATTTCTCAAGAGATTAAAGCAATAACCCCATGAGTAGATTATATGGAGTGACCTGCATTCATTCTGTGTGTCTACATTACCAGGCCCCCTTGTTGCAAGAGCATTAAAGCTTAAGTAAACATGCAAGAACTGAGAAGGTCACTTTGTCACCCTCAAAACAAACTTTTTCAAGTCTAAAAAGAGAACTTGTGTGATATTTAAGTCACTTAAAACAAATACCCTACAGTATGATTTTAAGCCATATCGCATTTGTGATGAACTAAAATATGAAGTAACAGAGTTTTAATACCTCCCTGCCCTTTCCTCCATCCAAAAACCTAGAGGGCCATTAAAAACAAGGTTCTTATTGCTCAAGGTCTGCTACCAGGAACAAAGAAACTGATGAGACATTTGGTTATTACACTTGATGAATAGCTTAGCAGCAAAATGCATATTATTTTGGCTTTAGGGTAGAATCTCCCTTCATTCTAGATCATGGCATCTTAGCATATTCAAACAGAAGGGCGAAAAAAGTAACATGAATTCTTGCATCTCCTAGTTGGGATAATAGTTTTCAACTTCAACATCACTTTTGGAGGAAAGCAACCAAGGCAGAGATTGAAAGACCACAAATTCAAATTACTACTGTACAAAGACGTTCAGCCTGCCGCAGAAAGAGAAAAATGCTCCCCCCCCCCCCCCAAACCCAAAAAAGAGGCAAAACCCACAAATACTTGCTTTCCATGTCAAATGGTGTACACAAAAACCAGCACATAGTAATGCTGCTGGAGCCCAGATGAAGACGAGAAGGTTGGCAAGGAAGACCCATATCTCCATACCAATCTTTCCTACAGAACAAAAGGTTTGATACCAAAAATCAGTATAAGCCATATATAGGTGTACAGATAAAACTGCTAAAACCAAAACCAGTAAATGTTTTAGAAAAGCCTAGTAGATCATTTGACCATAACATAATCATAATAATCAGTTCAACCAGAGAAGAGTGCCCATTTGGCATTACAAATTGATACACAAGTAAAGTGGGTTGGGATCCAGTCATGCAACAGCCAGAAAGGCTTCCAGCTGCACGGAGGGGTCCATTACATGGCAATGTAAGTTGGCCTCTAGTTTTATACACGTGTTGTCCACATATAATCTACTCATGGGGTTATTTTCAGCCAGTCTGACATTGCCACATGTCAGCTGAATGCTTTGAAAATCGTTTGAAAAAGTCACTTTTGTTTGAAGAACAAGAAAAATTGAAAAAACTGCATACATAGTTGGTCACATGGTTGAGATAAACCACCAAATTTGACATGTGAACTAGGGGCCAACTGTCAGAATACTAGAAGCCCTTGAGGCCAGCAGCTAGAAGCCCTTGAGGCTGCATGACAAATGGTATCTCTTTTTCCATTTGATAAATTTAAAACCTGCAATGGACTTACTTTTGTTCTTCAAAATGGACTTATTGCAACCTTACGAGCTTCACAGGAGTGGCGCAACTGTATCTAGATTCGTTTTCTTGAACCATCCATTAGGATATGAAGGATGTGAAGCTTCCAGATGAAGATGCCAAACCATGATTCTTGAACAGTCCTCTCCTAAGCCTTCCATTTGGCTTTCATCCTCCACTACTTGTTCAATGAACATGCTCTCCTGCAAATATCAATCTGCATAAGCATGAAAGTAACATCTACTTGTAGATTAACATTAATGAGAGAGAACAGACTAACTTTTACTTCTTCCTTGACTGTGTCAAGCTGCCTAATGGGTTCAAACATGGGCCGGTGCCATCTCTTTGGATCCCAAATTATGGTCCCATTGAAGGCAAACCCTGATATGTAAGAATGGAATCTCCTGTTTCTTCTTTCAGTGTGCCATCCAATAACTTGGCTGTCATTACAGACAGGACCCTCTAATCTTGCTTTACTTCTGCTTGCGGTTAATAAGGCAACTGGCCATGTACCAAAACGCCTGCAACTCAATTACAAAAATTGGTGGTCATGGGAATGAGATGTTAATTTTTGGTCATGGGAATGAGATGTAGAGATCTGCATGGCGACATTGGACTACACAAAAGAAATAGATATATGGAGGTAGAAAAACTGTAAAAGAGCAAGATGATAATCTCTTGGCTTAATATTATGGACCCTAATATGGGAAAGACAGGACCATAGCAAATTCCTTATTGTGCTTGGAACTTCAATCATCTTTTTTTTTTCTTTCTTTTGTGGGAGGGGGGGGGGGAGGGGGATGGATAAAAGCAAGGGAGTATTAACTATAATGTGTGAATGAATAGAAGAGATATGGATTCACCATCTCTGAGTCTGAAAGAAAGAAAGATCCAATCAGATTATTATTAGATCTTCTGTAGCAGTTCAAAACAGTGCAACAGATCACAAGGCTATGATCACCTAACCTAAGATATTTTTGGCATAAAAAAACCTCCACAAAGGTCAGGGCTATTTAATCTGGCGCAAGGATCCTGAATTGCCCCTATTCACATGATATGTGACCCAGAGTTATACCCAAGCTTTTCTCCAGAAAAAATGAGCAATAGGTCAAACATCAACTACTAGTGAAAAGGCTAGGTTATACCTTAGCTTTTTCCTTTTAAAATATGTGTGGTCACATAAACAGGAATACATGATGATGAGTAACCAAAAAACTACTCTTTTCCTTTATAATTGTACCAGTTCTTCTTCTGTCTCGTGATGGTATATTAACATTTTCCAGACATGAACAATTTAAGATTTGCACCAAGTCACATTTTGAAATTATTTAATTTCTCAGAGAACCTTGATCGACTCCTAGTATGTATGTTTATCACAATATCAGTTCATATCTATGCTAAGAAACTCTAAACATATGCTTGCAGATATAATAACTCCAATAAGATGCCCTAGTAATTGGAAGATACACAAGCTGATTTTAAGATACAATGCTGAGAGTTTTGATACCCGTCTTCCATTTGACCAAAACTATGAAAAAGCAAAATTCCATATTCCAATTAAAACTGAAAATAGCATTGTTTTGCTTTCAACTGTAATGTAAGGTTTGAAGGTTTTCAGTCTAATTGGTAATATACGTAAGCATGCATAGCATAACAATATGTACATATATTTGTGCGTATGTATGCCAAAAAGTATGTACATATGTACTCCATTGTTATTAATACATTGTAAGAATCAACACACATCCATCATATAGCAACAAGTCTCCAGTATCTACTATCAAATGTGTCAATGGTAACATCCAGAAACAACAATGGAAAAAACAAAAATCAATAAAAATATTGCAGGCATGCCACAGAATCGGATCCATAAATATTAAGTACCTGATCTCCCTCATTTGCTCAAAAAGATTGATGGAATACACGTTATCATCATCTGCAAAGTACACGATTCCATCAAGACGATGTGTTTGAATGTGAGACAATGCCACATTTCTTTGGTGAACACGTCTATCTCTTACACTGGTTAGGTTCTTGTAGCACGCAAGATGTCTGTACATAACACCTGTTCTCCGCAAAATGTCAGCTGTTTCAGCAGATTGGGAGAACATCTCCACGACTATCCAGAGTAGAGGAGAAGGGACCAGTCTTAATGTCTGAGCTAGACGATTCAAATAATAGGCTTGAAATGGCCGAGTATAAGTTGGTGTCACAATTATCAAAAGCTTCCTGGGCGTAAGATCTGAATCTTGAACAGGCAACTGGGTAACAGGGTTATCATTAGAAATTCCAAGCAGCAGTTCCTGTTTCACTGACCTAGTTTCTAAACTGCCATCGTCCTCAGCCAAAGGACCCTTCTTTGAGGTACCATCATATTGGTGTGCATTTCCCTCTGGAGAGAGGACTTCAAAGGAGAAGGCTTGGTGCTTGAACCCATGATTCATGGAAACATTCATGGAGATTGATGGGGTCAAACCAATGAAAATTCCTACCAAAAAGCAAATAAGAAAATGAAAGAAAGCTCTCCTCCAGAGTTGTCCCCTTGATTTTGACCTCTCCAAGGGCCGAGATCTCCGAGTGATAAGACCAATAAGAGCAGCTTGAAGTCTAAACAAAACTGAATGTGAATCCATTGAACCAGACAGGGAGGATAAAGATCCTCCCAAAGGTGGGTAGTCCTGATTGCAGGAGGAGGACTTGGACAAGGGAGAAGAGACCGAATACACCTCCCCATTGTGCATAGCCCCAGCTCGTGGCACTGGAGACAAAGTTCTTCTAATTGAAGCCATTAAAATGAACAAAAATACGCTCTGCTATGTCTAGAACAAAGATTGCAATTCCTTTCCAAAGCAATCAAACAATAAAACTATAGGCAATGTATCCAAATTGAAGACAAATTTGTTCTGCTTTCCAGTTGAATGCCAGACAACCTCCAATTTGTTCCCATGGGGATATCAGCTTAAAACATGCAGAGGTCAAAACATGTTATATCACAAGATCTACAATAGGAAGGCGCCAAAAATATATTAAACTGGCCTCATTCATGTCCCTCTCTTGATCTATTTAATGGCTTGAGCTGTGTTTGGTATCTTCTCATGGAATACCTCGAATACTTCCATAGATAGGAGCTTCATTACCAACTTGCCATTATGGGTTAGCTGATGTAGGAGTTTGGAACCGTACTACCAAGTCAATGGCACCATTAAAACACACCCAAACGGAATGGAACCTTGACCAACGGTGTCTGGACGCAGAATGTAATTTCCCAAACTCAGTATCTTGTCCTCTCGAAGGAAAAGGAACAGAGTTTTCCCCTTATGGAGACCAAGTATTCTTCCGCATTAAATAGGAACAGCAACAAATGACACTTTATCCGACCCACCATTTGAAACACCCTTTTCTGTACTCTTTCTCGACAATATTCAGAATCACTCCAAACCCACCAAACCCAGATCAGGAAATAACTATCCCTTTCAACACTAGCTTTCAGCGAAGATTTCCTGATACACAGAAAACAAATAAAGAGGCTTAAACTTGAGCAGGAAGAACCCAACTAAAAAACACGTTATCCTAATCTGAAAATGCAGTTATATCAAATCCCAAAGGCCCTACAAGAAAGTACAGAAGGAAAGAACAGAAGTTCAAACTATGAACAAAACAAGATCTAGACCTGGAAGGACACAAATTTCCAGTTGAGTTGAAGTGGGAAAGCACCTTACCAAGGAATAAGTGATGGATGTCGTTCTTTTAAACAACCTTCAGCTGAAGAATGAACAATACTCCTTCCATCGGTCAGCCATTACATAAGATTTTTCGAGATTGTCGATCAGCAGGTAAAAATGCCTTCTATTTATGGGCCACGGAGAACGAAATCATTGAAATTAAAAGGTTTAGCAATGAATGTTGAGGATGGAACAGCCAGACAAAGACGAAGGGAGAGTGTTCGTGCAAGCTGGAGGAAAACGACGGTGAGCTTGAGGGGGGTTTGGGTAAAAGAGAAGAAAGAATAACGTATTTGACATTATCATCTAAGCTGAATTAGTCCAAAAAAGACAAATTAAACACATCATAAACTTGTCGGGTTTTACAATGTGACTGTGACCATTGACCAAACACTTGCAGGGGAATTTTTTATGTATGCGTGAAAAATTGGGTTAAATTTCTGTTGAGAGATGTATGAAAACAAATATGAACTCCAGGTCCTAAAGGCAACCTAAAATCTGAAGTTCTGAACCATTCACCTTCTTGCCTCACTATTCATTGGTGATTCTGATGCATTTTCCAACCCAGAACAACTTGACCCTAATAGGAAAAAAAATTAAAGGATTAAAAAAAAAAAACGATATCTGGATTCTGGACTTGAGAGGATCTTACAGGAAAGCTCTCTTTCTCTGTTCTTGTGGGCAAAATGCTTAATTACAGATACAGAATCACCAAACACAGCTCAACCCTATAAAGAAATAAACAGAAACAACATTAATAAATGTGATTACAGAGTGTTCTCCAATTAAGTATGATTAATATAGTAGCATGACAAAATTAAGGAAGATTAATTTCATTGTGGACTTGTGGGGATGTGGTCACTGCCTCTTGCTTTCCGCGTATTGGAATCCGTGGGTGCATGTGCATGTGGATGCGAAAGACTGAAGGGGAAGTACTTAATAGCAAAGGTGAGTAGCTCTTTCTTGGTTTTGTTGAACCCAAAAGGAATATTTATGATAATGAACAATAGGGTGTTTTTTTTTTTGTAACATGAACAATAGGATGTGAGACTTAATGATAAATCTGAAGTTCAAACACAAGGTCCTATCATTGGTGGATAAATAATTATTTCTCATTTATAGGTGAAGGAAAACTAGATCTTATATATTTTTCTAAGGAACATTAATAGATATTCTTATAAATTTATTATAGAATAGTAAGAATTTACTTGAAATTTTTCTTTTTGCATGAATTAACTTGAAAATAAATGGAGCTCAAAATAATGTGTATGTATAGTTTTTTTTCCAATTGTGAGTTATTGTTTATATTATTGCTTTAGTCCATAGGTTAAGTATTTGAGAATAAATGAATTTCTGATACTTTGGATTTTAACTAACCACTATTTAACTCTTTGGTATGGATTAATTGAAGGGATTGTCACTTGTTATAGTTTGGGGAAATGATGATACACGCAAATTTATTAAAAAAGAGATTTTCTTATTGACAGTTTGACACCCCCCTAAACTGTCAATAAATTTTTATCCTACATTTTTAGTTCCTTGGTTTATTCTAAAAAATTATTTAAAAAAGTACTTAATGCAAGGGGGAAAGGATGTTTGATTGCAACATCATATTATGATAAATTAAATACTCTTTTATCTTTAAAGGTAGCATTATAAGTTCATGTTCTTACTTTTTTTTTTTCATGTAAAAAAACAATATATATTTATATTTTTTTTGCTAAGGAGGGTGTTCAACCTTTGGTCTAACTAATCTTCGGACACTCGAATATGCCCTTACACATGTGCACTAGGTCAACACCGGATCCTATGAGATTCATAAAAAATGTGGAACTAGCCCCTAAGGGGTAAAGGACTAGAGGGACTCAAACTCAGGACACAAGTCAATTTAGGCATGCTCTCTTGCCAACTGTGCTACACCCTTGGGGTTCCAAGAAATCAATATACATTTACACAAGGAACAATTTTGTGTTCACGAAATACTATTGTTATAATGATATGTTACTTTTCCCAATATCACACGACACCTATTATACCACATAAAAATATGATGTGTCTATTCCAACCGTTAATTAAAAAGAACATGTTCTAGATTAATCATGTGTCAATTTCAGAGTTTGATTCAATCAAGTACCCTTCATGTATTAGGATGTATTTCGTGAATGTTATTCTACTCGTTATTGTTAACCTCCCAATTTTGAATAAGAATAGATGGTTTAGATTGGGGGAAAAAAAATCGATAGCTCAATTTTTGTCATGTGACTATCAAACACTTGTGACATCAATAATTACCCTTTTCCCCCTAAAATTTGCATTGGTCTTTGCATGTTGTCGACTTGTAGTTGAATGTGTTTGTGATATGAAAATGGCATTGTGAGTAGGAGTTGCTACAATGTTTGATTGGTATGTCAATAGAGTTTGAATCCTTTAGAAGGTGCATTCTAGGGATATCTCCGCATGTCAAAAGTGAAGACAAAAGTGTCATGGTTGCGTTATTCCTATGATTTATGAAGCCTTTGTTATTTGTGGCATAAATTTTTTTTTGTTATTTGTGACAAAAATGGTAGCTTAGTCCATAAAACTAACAAAAAAGGATAAAGAATAACTCACAAAAAATTGGAGCTTCAAAGTACCTCCATTGTTTAAAAAAAAAAAAGGGAAAAGATTGCTACATTGCCCTTGTACAGATTCCTTTATATCTTTTTCACATAAAAAAATAGTGGGATCCACACTGACAGTATCTTTCCTATATATTTTGAATAAGTGAGTTCCACGTGGTCCCCTCATTGATGATATCATTTTTTAATCCCTCATTGATAATATCATTTTTTAAACCCTCATTGTTGCAACATGCAGATTCCTTCTTACGTTGTCTTTGTAGGAAAGCCTCCCCCATTTAAAAAATGTTTAAAAGTTTGAGGTGAAAGTTTTTTTTCACCCTAGGTGAAGAGTAACCATTGATGTATCATTATTCCATTTGCCCCTACTATACGAAATTTCAAATGCCTTTGATACTACTCGGGGAGATCTATCTAACCACAAAAACCCAAGAATTAAGAGATTCTCTCTTCAACACGAGTGAAAAATAAAAAACAATGTCTATAAAATTGATCCAAGCTTTAATATGCAATCCAATTAGAAAAAGAGTTGGCCACAGAATCAATAAAAAGAAGACTGTTGGACGTGCTCTACTCACTTGTAGGCACTTTAGTAATGGCTCTTTTAATTTTTTAAAAGGTACTTATCAGAGAGGAGGTCAAACAATACAGAGCTTTTAAGCTATTCTGGGCAAACAATGAAACTTGAGACAAGAGAACACCTTAGCCCAAACTTGGCAATAGAATGAGCTACTGTATTTGTTGTTTGATAAAATATGCCTAAAGGAAGCAAAAGAGAAGGCTAAAAGTAAGATATTCTTAACAGTAGGAATGGTTGTAACAGTTGGGATGCCTTCCTTGATGCTCTTAATCACCTCCAAGCAATCATATTCAAGTATTCAACAGACAATTGCAATTTTAATGGTCAGTAACATTCATTATTTAATCGCTTTTGTCCTCAACAATGAGACTTGAGTTTTCAAGAAAGATACAATTTGCAATGAAGGTTACCCTAATCATCTTTGATCATAACAACGATTGAGCTTTGGTTCCTTCTTGAGATTAGAGCAACGTGTTGAGGCTTTTTCCTTTTTCCTATTTAGTGGTTTTGTGAAGCCTACGATGATGGTTGAACCTTCATGGACGCTAGAGAACCACACCAATGGAACGTGGGACGGGGCATCATACATGAGGTGCAGGGGAGTCATTTTAAGAGGGGGAGGGGGAGAGATATACACACAACAGACGCTAGTTTGCGGTATACTTCAGGTGTGCCCCGTGTTCCCATAAATGAATACATAGGAAATGGCGTGGATAGTCTACATGTCAAATTTCGAAACGTGTAATCTCTCAATAGTTTATTTTTATTTTTTTTGGCACTTTTGCCAATTTTATACAAGGATATCAATTTGAAACTATAATCATAGAACCAAATCGAAAAAATATATAAAAACCAAATCACATAACTAAATCATAATAAATTTACAATCATGTGCCTTTGTTGTGGAGTGTGAAATTACCTACTACGGGTTTTCTTGTTTTATTTTTTTAGTAAGAATGTGTTTCTTTGTTGAATGTGCAAAAAGGGTTGAAAGATATCAGATATGACATCGTGAGACTGTATCATCATGAGATTGTTGTTTGCTCTCCAAATTGACGTGTTTGAGTAGATTTTTTTTCACTTGAATTGAATTTGAATCGAATAAATGAGGCCATGTATGAATCAAATGAAACGAAATACAAAAATCAAATAAAACCGAACAGATTTGATTAGGTTTCGCTTTTAATTAAAGTCATAAAATTATTCGATTTTGGTTCGATATATATATTGTATTGTATCTTAAACCAAATTGAAATCGAATCCAACCGATCAACACACTTTAGGATTGTGATTGCCTATGGCCTGCTGCCCATAGTGGCCATAGCAGCGCACTAATGAGGTGAGGCGCAATGACCGCCTTACCCCTGCTTGTGGCCGCTACGGTCAGGCAGGCCGTAGACGATCTGGATACCACACTTTATGAGATTAAAGTTGACACGTAAATGAAAACCATGGGATTTCATGGTTTGCCATGTGGCATAGCCTCCCTCTCCCATGTAAACTCGCCCGCTCATGTAGTTCTGTCTGTCTCCCTCTCTCGATTAGGTTACTGAACGTTAAACGAAATGACCGTGTTGCTTAGGCTTTCTCTGCTTCTAACGTTTCTTTCATTATCTCTAAACCTTAGTTCTGCTTTGTATGAAGATCAAGTAGGGCTCATGGATTGGTTCTTATTTTTTCACTTTTCCTTTCATCGATTCTGTGTTTTCTCTCATTAGCTTCTGAATTTAATTTCGCTTTTACTTCAGTCGAACATCCTTCTGTTATTCTCTGTTAAAAATTTTCGAATCACAGCTCTCTGCACTGGAGGTTAAGCTATTTCTTCCGAATTTGCGAACAACTAAAATAATTGGAACATATCATTTGAAAGAAAATGTGTTTCCATTAATTTGATAACTACTGTATCAGATAACTCCCCACTTACTGAAGAACTGCATGATTAATTCTATTTTGCAGGTATCAACAGTACATAGGTAAAGTAAAGCATGCGGTCTTCCATACTCAGAAGGCGGGGAGAAAGCGTGTTCTGGTTTCTACAGAGGAGAATGTTATTGCTTCACTTGATCTCCGCAGGGGGGACATTTGTAAGTTTACCTTTACATTCCACATGAAAAAGTTGTTCCACTTTCCAATTTTTCTGTTCTGTTATTACCTAGAATTGGTAGGAATCAAATTGATGAAATGGTTCCCATGAACCTATTGTAGTATAGAAATTTCATAATTTCCAATTATTACTTTGTTAAAGAAGTAGATTTACTGAAATATCGTTTTGTTTCAATGCAGCTTGGAGACATGTTCTTGGGGCTGATGACATCATCGATGAAATTGAAATTGCCCTCGGAAAATGTAATTATATCTTTATGTCTAAAGCTTCTTTTTCCTGTAAATTATCTTCTGTTCGTAAAAATTGTTATTATTACATCTTCTGCAAAAGCTTGCGATTTGGTCGGAATACATCTCTCTTGCATTGGCTGTCATTTACAGTTGCATCTAAAATTTGAGGCAAGCTACTAGCATCGTTTTTATCTCTGTATTGATATCTGAGCCTGCTTTTTGTGTAATCCGGCTAAATGTACATTGTTTTATTTATAAACACCTGCTGTTTTGTTATTTTATTCTGGATGGTTCTTGTCAATGGTTGAATGGGATGGAAACGAGGTGCACTATTCAGTTTAAGAGAAGATATGATGGAGGCACTGTTTGTGAGGTTGTTCCCTTGAAGTATTGTCATGCAATCAAGGTTTCAGGTATCAGAATCTGCTGAGACCGATCCAGCAATCTGATGCTGGTACCAATGTACCATTTTGTTTTTCGCAGATTTCTTTAGGGATTTTTGAACTTTTTCGCCCATGATACCAACGATTGATTGATATGGATTGGGATCCAATCAGGATTGCTAGTGGCCTATCTAGATCACGATCTTGAGCCGTAAATCCCTGCCTGTAGTGTTAGGAATCAATTTGTGGATGACTTGTATGCTACATGTAATGCAGAGAATTGTTTCTTACATTATATATTAACTGGTGGTCCAATCCTACAGTACAGTCAACACCAAAAATGGATGAGACAGCATCAATGTTGATGTATCTGAAAGTGGGAGCAAAATTTGTGATTATAGTCATTGCTTAGTTTGAGGGTATAAAAGATAAAGTCTCTCAAGAAGTTGAAAAGAAGTGAAGAACCAAAGGGGATAAAGAAGATGTTTGATTGAACAAGACTATCTATAACAACTAGATCTATTGGTTAAGGAAGCATGACAGGGATCTGGCTATTGATTTTGATCTTGTTTACAAGCCTGAGATGAAGTCTGCATTTGAACAGGTCCACTTGAGAGTTTCTTTAGGCCAATGCTAAAACGAGCAAAAAGTTGAGCTTGGTGGCAGGATTATTTGGACAAATAGTTTTTGGTTTTTGTTATTTTCCCTTCTATTTTGTGGAAATTGGGATATTTTAGATTTTTATTTCATGGAAAACAATCATATTGCACCGAAAAAAAGAAGAAGAGAGGTTAGCAAGGCAGTCGAAACAGAAGGAATCTGCAAAAAAGGATGGAAAACTAATCATGGGCAAACAAACACAGGAAAGTAATACCAAAGCTTTTACCATCAGGTGAGAGCTGACATATAACTTCTGTGGATATTTTTGGTAGTTTGGGTTTAACAATGGGATGGATTTGAGTCTAATCTAGTCTAGGAGGGGGAAGACAGTAGAACTAGGAGGAGAACGAGAGCAGGAAGAGAGTTAGGCACGAGGGAGAGGATTTGGATGGGGATATGGCAACGGAGAGTTTACCCAAGAACCGTCTAGGGTTTCACATTTTATAGTTCTTGAGAAACTTGAACTTGCTTTCACATAAAGAAACTACCAGAAGTTGATAGTAAGCAAATTAATGATACACAAAATCCTACTTTCTACCAAACAAGCTTGGAATTGTATTGTTTCTATTCCAAGTCACAAGTACTGCATTCAAAAGATCTGTAGCAAACAAACCTAAATTTGAAACTAACCATATTTCAGTGATTTAGTTTTGATTTCAGTGCTGCCTAAATATTTGTCGTTTTGGTGTGACTGTTCTCAATCTTGACCAAACTCTTTGAATTGATTTTAATTTCAGTTTCAGTTGAACTTGAAGTGTTTTGACTGAAGTCTTCTCCCTCCCCCTGGTGCAGTTGCTTGGTTCACTAAGGTTAATTAGGGGTTGCTTTGTAATTTTCATATTTTATTCATGTTGGTATATTCATAGGATATAGTTGTGGAGTTTGATACAAACTCCACTCCAGTCATTGAGTTTGAATAGGTTAGTTTCTGTTACAAGTCTTTAAATATGCTTGCAAACAATCGTCATATTCAGATTAGAATTTGAAAATTTTATATGGTTTTGTCTGCTGCTGAGATCTACTGTCGTGCTAAACAGGTTAGCAGATTATTTTTCTTCCCCTTCTCTGCTGACGATACATCCTCACAGGTGTGTCTTCCCTTCTCTCCGTTATATTCTTCTTCGATATTCTATCCTTCCTCCCCTAAATTTTCTTTCCAGTTTGAAATTGTTTCAATTTATTGACTGCTGCCTTGTTCTCTCGTTAGTTTGGTAACTAACAAGAATAAAAAATAACTCTCTTGTTCCAAATCCTGTTTAACTGAACTTTTGGGAGTTGAATCCATACCTGAGGGAGATCTGAATTGTAGAGTTTGGTACAATTGGGAGTAATTGAGAATTCTACTCAGAAGTTGATCCTTGATTCGAGTTCAAGAATCTGAAAACTCCTAAAAACTCAGAAAGAAGGAGATGAAGAAGAAGAACCTTGATTTATTTCTCAATGACTTGTCGATTACAGACCTTGTATTTAAATCCCAAACTAACTACTCTGTTTACAAGAGATACCCTGTTTTAACTACCCACGTGGACTGGTCTAACCACTGTACCACCTGACTGACTAATTCATTAGTTTGATAATCTTGTAGCCATCAGGTTTCCGCACTTGTCTCTTGGATCTCAGACTTGTTGACTTAGCATTCTCATCTTCAGGTTCAATATTCTGTGCTTGGGTATCATTCCCACCTCCATTGAAAAACACCTTGTCCTCAAGGTGAAGAGAAGGGTACAGTCTCTGAAATGCAGTGGTATCCTCCCAAGAAGCCTCCTCCAAGGCCAAATTATTCCACTGAACTAAACATTGAGGAACCCAAGAACCTTGCCTCCATATTGTTCGTTCACCAATGATGGCTAAGGGTTCAAACTTGGGCTGTGTGGCCTCACTGTTAACTGGCAATTCGAAACATGCAGTAATAGTGGAACGATCTCCCTTGTAAGGTTTGAGCTTAGAAACATGAAAGTCAGGGTGAATCCTTGAACCAGTGGGGAGCTGCAGTTTGTAAGCAACATTGCCAATTTTCTTGATGGTTCGAAAGGGGCCGAAGTACTTCTTACTAAGCTTGTTGGTGCCTCTATTTGCTGCAGTTGTTTGTCTATATGGTTGAAGCTTCTCAAGGACATAGTCACCCACCTCGAGCTGAATATTGGTTCTGTGAAGACCAGTCTTGGCCTTCATTTTAGCTTGAGCAGAGTGTAAATGAACTTTGAGTTGCTGTAAAATTTCAGCTCTAGTACCCAGGTTATGATCCAAAGCCTCCAACTTAGTACTGCCACGACAATATACTGGAATGGAAGGGGGAAGTCTCCCAAAAGTCCCTTCAAAAGGAGTCATTCCAATGGATGAATGGAACGCTGTATTATAGTGAAATTCGGCCCAGCTTAGATATTTACACCAATGTGCTGGATGGTCTGCCACAAATGCCTGAAGTTATTGTTCAAGACACCTATTGAGCGACTCAGATTGTCAGTCCTTTGGAGGGTGATAGGCCGAACTCATCCGTAGTTCAGTTCCTTGTAATTTGAACAGCTCCTGCCAAAACTGACTTAAGAAAATGACATCTCTATCGCTTTCAATAGATCGAGGAAAACCATGTGTTTTACACACAATGTCTGCAAAAACAGCAGCCACTTTTCCAGCATTGTAATGCTTTTGTAAAGGGCCAAAATGAGCAAACTTTGAAAATCTGTCCACCACTACCAATATAACACTGAAACCATTGGAGGGGGGAAGATGGGTGATGAAATCCATACTGATATCCTCCCAAACTTGCTCTGGAACCGGCAGAGGTTGTAACAAACCAATTGGTGGAAGTGTGATGCTCTTAGTCTGATGACATGGGAGGCATTGCTGTACAAACGATTGCACATCTTGTTTCATACCTTTCCAATAAAAATTCGTAGCCAAACGGATGTAAGTTCTTTGTATACCAGCATGACCACTTGTTGGAGTAGAGTGATATTCACGAAGAACCAAGTGTTTGAGCTCCGAATGTGCACCTATATGTAACTTACCATGGTAGTAGAGGAGTCCCTCCCTTTCTGACCATGGTGTCATTTGATGCGGTTGGGAAGAGATGCTGGCTTTTCAATGTAGGATATCAGGGTCCTTCTCCTGCTTTTGCTTCAGCTGATCTAAAAATTGAAAAATGGAAACAGAAATGGTCATGACTGATGGCTCACTTGTGCATTGAGTGTACAACCGAGATAAAGCATCAGCAATTGCGTTTTCCTTCCCAGGTTTGTAAGCAATTTCATATTTATAACCAAGGAGCTTAGTCAGATAATACTGCTGGGCAGGGGTTTGAATAAAACTTTTTTTGGTCAGTGAGGATATAAAACTTGCTCCCAACAAGTACTGTCGCCACTTGGCCGCTGCGGTGGTGATAGCATGCAATTCCCTGATATAAGTTGATTCTCGCTGCATTTTAGGATACAATTTTTTGCTGAAAAAGGCGATTTGGTCTGCGTCAGTTTAGTGAGCAATCTCTGAGGATCGTCATAAGGCGAAGGCCCAAAAAGAAATCTGAGAGCGACCTCAAATTCTGGCCATGACCACAACTGCTTGGTATGAGTCATCCACTGGAACCAGCTAGATGCAGGTCCATCCATATGAAACGGTACCATAGGGAGCTTTTGGATTTCTGGAATTTGATGGAAAGAATCTACCTTGAAAAGCCAGTCCGATGGATTGTTGCCATTAAATCGAGGAAATTACATTCTGATTGCTTTGAAATGAGTTGAAGATGATGGAGCTTGTAGATTCTGCTTGAAGGAATGCGAGGAAGAACCCCGATTAACTTCCAGATCTGCAGTTAGGTACTCCAATTTTTGCTGTATAGGAAGAAGGACCGACAAGAACTCTTCACGCATCTGTTGCTGCATATCAGCCATCTGGAAGAGTTCTTCTCTAGAGCGAGTTCGGTCTGTCTTGTGCGGGTACCGTCAGCCATGGTGAAGAAGCAATGAAAGCACCAAATGATCCTTGATTCGAGTTCAAGAAGCTGAAAACTCCTAAAAACTCAGAAAGAAGGAGATGAAGAAGAAGAATCTTGATTTATTTCTCAATGACTTGTCGATTACAGACCTTGTATTTAAATCCCAAACTAACTACTCTGTTTACAAGAGATAACCTGTTTTAACTACCCACGTGGACTGGTCTAACAACTATACCACTTGACTGACTAATTAGTTAGTTTGATAATCTTGTAGCCAATCAGGTTTCCACACTTGTCTCTTGGGTCTCAGACTTGTTGACTCAGCATTCTCATCTTCAGGTTCAATATTCTGTGCTTGGGTACCATAAGTCTTCTGCTGGTTTGAAAAGTTCCACCCATAGTTGTCAAGGCGTTGCGTAGGCATATCCAAGCGCCTTGGTCGCCTTGTTGGTGTTGCCTTGCGTCCAGGCCCCCTCCAACGCCTTGGTTGCCTAGACGCAGTGACAACTATGGTTCCACCCATCCTCACTTCAGATTATTGAAACGAAGGATTGTTGCATGGATTTCATAGGGTTGAGGGTTATTGACTTCTTCGGTTCCTCCTAAAGTTTCAGGGTGATCGAACTCGTGGAGTGAGTTCCATCATCCGAAAGGGGGTTGGGTTACTGCTGGATTGTTGTTCATATCGTGAATGAGAAGAACCAACTTCCAAAATTTCAAATATGCACTTCTGTTTGTTGTTTTCATTTAAAGCCCTCTTATTCTGTTTTATCCCAAATTCGATTTGTAATTCCAGAAGAGATCTTCTCACACACTATTTACAGTTTGGTCCTTTCACTTATTACTTAAAATATAAGGCGCTGATTTGCTTCCAAAATTATGAAACTGCCACTGTATTATTGACATGAATTATTTATCATTCTTGTGAGCCCATAGCGATCTATAATGAAGGTTGTGGAACCCGAGATTGCATCAACCCCCTCGGTGGGGAAGCAGTACTGAAGTCACCTATTTTAGACTGAAATTCGAAACTATCCTTGACAGTGGAAAAATTACGTTGAATCACAAATGCAAGTTGGGTTGATGGAAAGGATCCATTGGGCATGAAGGACTTTTTGTTTCCACATCACCTGGGATGTGGCTTCTGAAGAGTTTAGGCTTTCTCAGCCATGCTAGGCAGCCCAGGCTGGCATATAGAGTGACTCCAAAGCTAAGGAGAAGATCATCCTGTGGGCGTCTATTGGTAAATAATTTTCTGACTTCTCCATAGCTAACATTAGGTGTGACTGGTGATTGTTTTTTGCTTAGTGTTTCAGTCTTTTTGTATAGCCTCTGTTTTTTGAGGCTTTGTATTGTTGTTTTTCAGAAGGCCTCTTAATAAAATCTCTTATTAAGGGGGCTAATGAGTTCAAACAAGGAAGTGATGGAGGTGGAAGACCTAGGTCCTATATCAGGTGTAAATTATAACCCTTAGACCTACAAGAAATTGGTTCAAATGTAATTTGATTTGTAGGCTTTAGAAGTAGATAAGAGCTGATTGCTTGATTTACACTTGGCTCTTGGTGTGAAACATTGGTACTGAATTTTAGACTTGGCTCTTAGTGAAGCATTGATTATCATAATAGCCTTTTTTGCTGTTATGAAGATGATGGCGTGGGCGTTATGAAATTGGAAGCTGAAATTATTTGGCACTGAAATAACTGATATAATGTATGAACATTTTTTTCTCTTTCAGATTTCATTACCCTTTCATCAGAGGGTACTATTTTAAGAGCATGGAACCTTCCCAATGGGCAGATGGTGTGGGAGTCTCTCGTTCAGGGTTCAAAACCCTCAAAGACATTTCTATTGGTTAGTATATGAAGTCCTATGATATTACTACATGTGCTCTATGATTAACATTTTATGTGGTTATAAATCTAATTAACTGTTCTTTTGGTCTCTTTCTCTCTCCTGCTGTGTCTGTTGGCTTCTCTCCCATGTGGCCTTGCCTATTGGTGCTCAAACTTTGTGGATATGTTGTCTACATCATCACCTGTTCATGCTTTGATTTTTAATCAAATCCAACACTGCTATGTCTCAAAATAGTGCTTTGAAACTTGTTTAAATTGGTCAGTGCTATTTGAAAACAAGGGGAGAAGCGTCACTTATAGCCCATGAAGGGAATTCCCCATGTATAAAATGATTAGAATGACCAAAGTGTCACTTTGCAAAGTTCTCGAAATGCAATTCTTTCCCCCAATTTTTGTCTGAAACTTGACATCAGATGGTTAAATCTTGCAGATGAACTTCAAACTGGATAAGGACAACATAATTTTTGTTTTCGGTAGACAATGTCTCCATGCTATTTCAAGCATTGATGGAGAGGTTCTTTGGAAGAGAGAGTTGACCACAGAGAGGTTAGCCAACTTTGTTGTTTGACAGGTTAAATGTTTTTTGTTTCCTTGACAATCTTCGGGCTCAATGTCTCCTTATTAGCTGTCTTGTGCTATTATTCCTGCAGCTTAGAGATTCAGCGAATCTTTCAGCATGTTGACAGTGATATCATATATGTTGTAGGATTTGTTGGTTCATCACAGTTTCATACATACCAGATTAATGCTAAAACTGGCGAGCTACTTGAGCATGGGAGTGCAGCTTTTCTGGAGAAATCTCATTTGTCTCTAATGACATCCTTGTGACATTGGACTCCACTGGGTCAAATGTAGTGGTGATAAGCTATCGGGATGGAGATATCAGCTTTCACCTGACACATATTCCAGATCTTGTTCCAGGTTCGTTTGGGGTGGCAAGAATATTGCCTACAAAGCTTACCGGGGTATTTGCACTAAAAACAGGTTCTTTTGCAATGTTCCTTAGGCTGTTGGGGGAAAACAAGCTAGAAGTGATAGAGAAATTTAAATATCCAGTAGCTTTTAGTGATCCTCTTTCATTCTCTGAGGGCCAAAAAGCTTTTGCATTGGTTCAACATGAAGGAAGTAGGATTCAGCTCACAGTGAAGCTTGATAATGACTGGAACAGTAATTTACTTGAAAGCTTTGAAATGGATCCTCAAAGGGGCCTCGTACAGAAGGTTTTCATCAACAACTATATTAGAACAGGCGGCTCTTATGGGTTTAGGGCCTTGATTGTCATGGAAGATCATTCGCTTCTGTTGCTACAACAGGGAAAGATTGTGTGGAGTAGGGAAGATGGGCTTGGTTCGGTTATTGATGTGACAACTTCAGAACTTCCTGTGGAAAAGGACGGAGTATCAGTTGCCAAAGTGGAACACTACCTCTTCGAATTGCTGAAGGTGTGCTCCTCATTTTGGTCATTCCTTATAATGGAACTAGCTATACTGTACTTCCATGAACTTCATCAAGTAAATTCAGTGCATCCCCTGCTTGTTGAGGAATCATCGGCCATGACCATTTACCTTTCCAGAGAAGATGCACAATTCACTATTAATTGTTATGAATTAGAAATTACCTGATTAGATGTGAACTCTTGGTGACCTTTTGATAGTTAAGAAGTGCACTGGCTTAAGCATATTTATGCCTTATAAGAAGCTCTTTTCCTGTTACCTGTGGGAAGATTGGATGACTTAGTCGAAATAGGATGCATTGTTTAATTTGTGTTAGGGATTCAACAAAAAGTGTTATTGTTTTTGTTGTGCAGATTGTCTGAATTTTTCGACATTCTTACCTTAGCAATGCCAATTTTCTAGTCTTGGTTCACTGTCTTGTGAAGTAGTATCAACTTAGGGGTGCTTCTAAATGAGTATGTCAGTTGCCTGCAATTTACTTTCTTTACTTTTAATCCAGAATTTTGAGATGATTCCTTTGACTGGGAGAAAAGGGAGAACAGGTTCTAATAGTAATGCCTTTTCTTTTGGGAGTTCCCATCATCCTACCCTTTGCCCACCCAAAAGAAAGTAAATAAATAATTAAAAAATAAAATAAATTCATTAATTATCATTCAGTATTGACTGGAATTTGATGAAAAGGTGCAGGCCTATTATTTAATTAGTTGCTTTCTGGATTACCTCCATAACTTCATAGATTTTCTCCCTAGCTTTCCACCTTCAGCATCCACCTATAAAGCTACTGATGTATGATGAAATAATTTCTGTGTTTTCTCATTCATGGGTTACATTCTTGAAAGGCAAACATTTTCTTTTCGAGTGATGGAAATCAGTTATTTCTTTAGAAACTGGGCATCTTGGCCGTTGAGGAGATGGGGGAAAGGCCAATGATGCGACAGAACTAGGAATTGTGTTGTCCTACTGTTAGAAATTCTGTTTGCAGTTATATTCTATGATGCATTTGTACTTATGTTTAAGAAGTGCCTAGTTAAAAGATAAGTTTATACTGTGCCCCTTTTACTAGTTCCATCCTGACATGGTTTTGTTGTATTATGGTGCGAAAGGGACACATACTAAAGCTTAAAGATACTTTAATGCTTGCAAGCCCCAATGACATAGTGGCTATTCAAGGAATGAGGTTGAAAAGCTCTGAGAAGAGCAAGATGACGAGAGACCACAATTGCTTTCGAAAGCTTTTGATAGTACTCACTAGAGCAGGGAAGCTTTTCGCTCTGCACACAGGAAATGGACAAGTTGTTTGGTCTCTTTTACTATCTTCTCTTCATAAATCAGAAGCCTGTCAGTATCCCACTGGCCTTAATATATATCAGTGGCAGGTTCCTCATCATCATGCAATGGATGAGAATCCATCCATTCTTGTGGTCGGGAGATGTGGACTTGGTTCCGATGCTCTGGGTGTTCTCTCATTTGTTGATTCGTATACTGGGAAAGTGCTAAATTCTTTGAGCCTTGCTCATTCCATAGCTCAGGTTATCCCACTGCCATTTACAGATTCAGCAGAACAGCGGCTTCACCTGCTTATAGATGCTGGTGGACTTGCACATTTATATCCCCACATTTGAAGCCTTTAAAACTTTTCAAAGTGAGCTTCCAAACGTATATTGGTATTCTGTTGAAGCTGAGAAAGACATTATTAGAGGGCATGCATTACATACCAACTGCATGACAGAAAAGTTCTGCTTTAACACTCGAGAGTTGTGGTCTATTGTATTCCCCTCGGAGTCAGAGAAGATTATTTCAACTGCAATGAGAAAATTGAATGAGGTTTGGTTTCTTTTTCTGTAATATCCTTGTATTCTTCCCCGATGCAATTTTCTTGCTGTTATGGTGATTATAAATATTTTCTTTTAATGTTTATGCCAGTAAAGCATATTGTTTTATAAATTGTTATTTAGGCCTCCTGGTTCTTCTGGGTAGTTTATTCCTTATTGGTTGAGGTAGTCTCTGCTCAATTATATTTCAGTTTGTTTAAAATGGAGTATAGTGTGACATTTGGAGAAGACAGACAGCATTGCTTTTTATTAGTGAACAGTTCAATTTTCAAAATAAAAAACTGATGCAGGTGCACATCCATGGTTGGACCATCTTGGCTTGGTTTGGAAACCCGCTGCGAGGTGGACCAAGTGCAAACCTGGTTTTATGGTTCAATAGGGTTGTCTAAGATATTTTCTATTTAATGGGATATTTTGTGATTTGAAGTTTATTTAATTATCTCTTCATTGATGTTAGCTATGTAGGATTGAAAGTCCAAATTAGCTTGGAACTTTATTTTTAGTCTTAGAGTTTGAATCCATTATAGGTTTAGAGTCTAATTAGGAGCCTTTTATTTTCTCTTTAAATACAAGCTTGTACTCAACGATAGATAGTTTTGAGAATGGAATGAATTTGGATTTCATTTGGTGCCTGTGTGGCCAGTGCTTGTGAGTTTTTCTCTCTCTCTCTCTCTCCCGCCTCTCCTATGAGACCTTTCTCTTCTTGTGTCGCTTCTTTCTTCTCTTCTACCTGAGTTCCTTAAATCTTCTCCACCATACTCTGTTTTCCAGCTATAATAACAGCCTCAAATTTGAGGTTGATCTCCTGAATCCCTCTTTCTTTTGTCCTCAGAATTTGGGAATCATCTACTTACTTTAGGAAGACCCATCCTGCCGAAGTTGAGCCCCAAATCTGGTAGGAGTTGTGAATTACAGAGTCAAGTTTAAAGCTGGTACTGTTCATTCATCCCAGAACAGTTTCAGAGGTTTATTATTATTTTATTGGTCGATGATTTGATCTGCTATGTGTTGCATTCAAGAGGTCTCCGGCTTAGGAATCTAATCCTAAAATTTCATTTTGATTGAAGTTCTTACAAAAGAGATATACCTTCTGAATCGAACCAGGTCTTCCGCTGGTTCTGTTGAGTCGTTAACGACCTCCTTTAACGATTTGTTTCTTCTTTGTTTATTTCACCTCACCTCCACAATTATTCCTCGGTTACAGTTTATGTAATAAGGGTACTTTGGGTACTGGTTTATTATTATGTTTGTCTTGTTTTGTATTTTTTACTTTTTACCTTTTACCTCCCTAAGGAGGTGTATTTAATTCCTAATATGATGTTAATAAATCAAATAGGGGAGAGATATCATCCCTCTCCATTATTCCGGTTGCACAGTTCTTTCTGTCTTCCTTTCTTCTCCTCTTCTCATCTCTTGATTCGATCCTTATATTATTTCCAAATTGGTACCAGAGCTTGGTTTGAGAGTCGACCAAGCTTCCACATCCTTTGTTCCTCTCTTTGGAACCCTAGAAAAATAGAGGGTTCCAATAGAGGCTATACCATGGAAGTAAACACACCTTGAAGATCTAATGGACTTCTATCATCAACTGGAAGACCTAATGGAAGAAGATTGAAGGTTGTGAAGTACATTTGAAGAAGAAAAAGGTCTCTTTCTCTACTAATTAAGGTTTATTTTTTGCCGATATGTATGTTAAATGATTGTATTAATAAGAACGCAGGGGAACAACCTCAGTATATAGGGAGAATGACGTCAGATGTACACCTAACTTCTTATTGTCAGATTTACAAAATGTATGAGAAATTTGGTTTTACAAAACAGACCTATTTCATTCTTTTGTGATGTTAAGATTGAATTCTCTAAAGCCTAAATATTAAGTACTAGAAAATATGAGCCTCTGACCCTTTCAACCATTATCCAAGTGACAAGTTCTAATTGTCTGTAAAATGAAATCAAAATAATATAAGGCCACGAGTACCAAGAACCTTTCATTGATGAGATTTGACATGTATTATATAAGCATGCTTCTGCTGGTCACGGAGAGGAAGGACCTTGATGAGGTCAACCAGTGACGAGATATGATGTGTGTGTGTGTGTGTGCGTGCGCTTGACAATTATGAAATACATTGAACTGTGTGGAAGTATATATAGAACCTGGATGCAAATGTAGTTATTGTTCCGATTTTGTTCAATAGCAATCTGGTTAAATGTTTTTAACTTGGATACATGTTGATTTTCTTGTTAAATGTGTTACAGTTACCCATGCTCAATATGCTAGCTGTAAGTCTTTTTATAATTTTATCTCTAGGTGGTTCACACTCAAGCAAAGGTAATAGCAGATCAGGATGTGATGTTCAAATATATATCCAGAAACCTGCTCTTCGTAGCAACTGTTGCACCTAAGGCCTACTGTACTATTGGATTGGTGACTCCAGAGGAGTCTTGGTTAGTCGTCTATCTTATCGATACCGTAACTGGTTGAATATTGCACCGCATGACTCACCTTGGTTCACAGGGGCCTGTTCATGCTGTAAGTGTGCTTATCTTTAACTTTCTCTTCGGGCATTTGTTAGGACTAAAGACTGATTTTTTCACTCATGCCATTGTTCTGTCTGAAGGTCTTTAGTGGAGAGCTGGGTTATGTACCATTACTTCAATCTCAGAGCATACAAATATGAGATGTCAGTGATTGAGATCTATGATCAGTCTCGGGCGGTAAGCATCTTTGAACTCAGTTTTATACATCCCTTTTGTAGTTTTGTACATCCTACTTGTTATTCCAGATTAATCCCTTCTGTTTTTTTTGTTTGGAGGGGGGACAAGTAGATTAATCCATTGTTTTCCAAATTGACTACTGTCCACAGGATAACAAAGATGTGTGGAAGCTTTTTCTTGGAAAGCACAATCTTGCTTCACCCATTTCTTCATATTCTTGGCCAGAAGTGGTGATGAAATCCCAGAGTTATTTTTTCACCCATTCTGTGAAAACAATGGCAGTGACATCCACAGCCAAGGGTATAACATCTAAGCAGCTTCTTATTGATACCATTGGTGATCAGGTCAGCTGAAATCTGAAAAATAAATCCTGATTTCTGAGTGACAGCTGTATTTGCAATCACTGAATGGAAATTTATGTTCTGCAGGTGCTGGCATTTGATAAACGTTATCTAGATCCTCGACGATCAACCAATCTCACTCATGCAGAGAGAGAAGAAGGAATTATGCCTCTGACAGATTCACTGCCAATCATCCCTCAGGTGAGCTACACTCTTCCCTGGTACTTAAGAGTATTCCGCACTGATAGCTGAGATCTGTTTCTTTTTAATAAATGTCAAATTGTTTGATCATGAAGGTGAATTTACAGACTTAATCTATACTGATCTACTGGTAACTTAATCAGGTAGAGAATGTAGTTGGCAAATATGGCTTTATTTGGCATCATTTCTGATTCTCTGGAGTGATGGAAAGCACTTCTTGGATGCTTACTAGTGATTCTAATAGTAAACAAGTTTCTACTGTAAGTGACCCACTCAAAAATGAAGTGATTATGATTATTAAGGTTGAGAAAAAAATCACTTCTAATAAACCACTTTAAAACGGCTGAAATTTGAAGAATCACTCTAGAGAACCTATTTATTTTCTTCCTAAATGTGATTCTGGTCAGAATTTGTACAAATGTAAAATGATTGAAATCTGGTGAAGACAAAAATTATGAAGACTGCGACTATATCGAAAGGTATTGTTGGATTGTATGGACCAGAATACCGTGGGGGTATTCTGGACTTTTTTCCCTTTTATTATGTCTCTCTTATATGTGGTTTAGTCCCACATTGCTCATGCAATTTTATTTTCTGTTTTTCATGATTATAAATAGATATGCTTGGATGATAATTAATCATCCAAGCCTTATGTTCTATTTCAGATCCTCTCTACAGGTATAAATTTAGGGGTCCGTGTAGGAAACATTCCCCAGACAGTCTCAATAACTGAAAACGTGACAAACAGATTACCGCATGAATTTGGTGGACATGTTGTCAACTGAATCACCTAATCATGTATTGAATTCTAGACTTTGTAATTTTTTTTTTGTTTGAGAAAGTGAGCTATTTGAATAATAGGTACCATTGGGAATTCGAAGGGAGCGGCTTGCATAAAAATTGACATGTGGCCTATCAGTAGTTTCTCGGTTCAATGTCTATCTAGTGGTCTGAATGTCAAATCATCCTGTCCACATGGCAAAAATAGAGGGCTTAGTGATGCAGGCCCAGTTTAAATTTGGACCAGAATTTAATATAGACTTGGGTTGGGCCTGAACTTTTGGGTTGATTGATGTAATGGACCTATTTTATAAGCCTATATTTGGGGTTTCATATCAAAATAGTAATTTGGTATTCAGAATTAAAACCCCATATGGGCTTATAAAAGAGGCCCAATACATCAATCAGCCCAAAAGTTAGGGCCCAACAGCCCCAACTGAAACCCATATTAAATTCTGGCCGAAATTTAAACCGGGCCTGCATTATTTAGTGGTTTACAGAAAAGAATGATGGGCATGTAGGAGCCTTGTTTATGCATTTCTGTTAGCTGTTGTTTGTATTTAAATAGAAAAAGCAGAAAACAATGAACGGCATGGAAAATGAGTATTCTATTTAACTTGATGGACAACATATCAAAACAATTCATGAAAGTAAAGCTAATCCCTCTCTCTTTCTCTGCTTGGTCAAGATATATTTCAGTTCATTTGATGAACTTGTCTCTTTTGTTTAAACACGTTCCTATGCAAGAGAAGAAATTGAATGGGAAAAGGGAAAAGGGAAAAGGTACGGCTCTATTTGTGCCATTTTATGGTTTTTGTGATCATGTTTCTTTACATTTTTTTAAGTCTTTGATACCTTGAAAAAGTATACATTTCCTGTAATAACTTGAACCTCATGCCCTAGTGTACTTGATGTAGAACCAGTTCCCATCTAGACAATTAGGAACTAATTCCACAGTATGATCTTTCAATGCTAACAACAACTCTTTATACCCCCGGTTCCCAGCAATATAAATACCAGTAACTCTTAACAGTAAATAAGCAATGAGGTAATAGACTCTTGAGACCTACAACTAGGTTTAACAGTGCTTCGAATAATGTCCAGCCACAGACAAGATAAAACAGAACCAGAACAAGACTATTGGCTGTCAGAAAACAAGCTGACTTCCAGGGAAATAAACAGGTACAGAACAAGTAAGTCAGCCCTTCGGATGAGGTTGAACTTCTTGTCGAGTGAAGTACTTTCAGACTAGCTTAATTTCTGAAAATCTCAGCCCAAACTGATGGCTGGATCAACAGATTTCAAAGAATCTCTGAAATTAGAAAGTATGGCGTCCAATTTGTAACTCACTGTTGTGGCTTGACCAGCCTTCGGGTCACCCTAAAACCACCAGTGAAGGAAGGTTCTAAGGATGTCAGCAGATTGTCAAAATATGATCAGTATCAGTGGGTTGGATCTGTAATTACAGTGGCTTGAAGTTGCAGCAGAAATCTCCAACACAGTACAGGTGCAAGCTAGAAGTTGTGTAATGTTGTACTGGATTTGATTGCTCAAACCAGTAGCCAAACAGGATCTTTCAAATAAAGAATAGGTCAGATTGTAGGGGATTGTATAACAGGAATCAGGTGGCCAAGTCTGGAGTTATGGAGGAGTCCTAGTAGTGATAGGAATGATGGGTAAAAGGGTAATTTAGAAACTGGTTTGGGGTTTAGAAAGTGGAAATAACTCACTGATCTCAGAGTTGAGATATTTCTGATCTTAGTTAGTTAATTGGATTAAGAAACAGAATCGGGTATGGGGTTGAAAGAAAACTTAACTGTGTATTAATGGGGCAAAGGGTAGAATGGGGGATTTACTAATATCAGGCAATCAGCTGGGTGGATAGGGATAAATTTTGGATCGATTCTCTCTTAGGGTACGAGGACGATTTGATCAAAATTTCAGAGGGTTCTAATTGCTGGATTGGGCTGGGGGGAATTCTCTCAAAAAACATGTAACATGCAACCTTCTAGAAGGGAAGAAGATCTAGTTGCATGTTTTCAGATTTAGACTTGTTGATGGTAAAAGCTTGATTTCAGATCTCCAAAGCAATAACACAGTAGTAGAAGATGTAGAAGAGTAACCAAATGACCCACCTGGGCTTCCCACCGCAAGGTGTTAATCGGATCAAACATCGATTCCTTCAAACCTTGATCAAACACAAGATTTTCTTCCCAAGGAAGACAAGATGCAGAGCTGCAGCTTCTTTTATTTATTTTTGGTTTGTTGTCGCTTGAGGTAAAAAGGAGCCTCCATGATTTGCTTTATTTAAAGGCCTGAGCGCCAAGTAATACAAATCAGACTAGGAGACTAAAAGTCCACCTAGCTGTACTGAAAAAAAACAAAACACCTACTCTCTTATGCGTGGAGAGAAGTGGACCCAACTTACTAATTTTAAAATCTAAAATCAAATCACTTAAATTGAACCAACAGATGGACCAAAATTGGACCCGGTTCAATTAAGCAAAAGACATAAAAAATAAACTAAGTATGGAAACTAAAACAGCAACTACAACTAAAATGGCAACTACTTGGACTTCTTCTTCCTACAGATGTAGGTCTTCAGATCTGCATCAATGTGCTTTCCAGGACCAGCTTCAGATGGACTCAATAGTCCAGGCTTTGGTGCTCCAATTAATTGATCGGCAATGAAGAAACTATGCTTCGATATCTCTCAAAGCTGAGTTGTTTAGTCGATAAAAAATAGACACAGGTAGGAATTGAAGGGAGGGCCTCCAGACCCGATGGGTATGCCTCTCCTTTCTTGTATTTATAATAATGTAAGAAATCAGGTTGCAGAATCGGTAACCCATAGCATGTGTGTGCTACATGAAAGCTAAGAAGTAAGAACTAGCTTCAACATTTCAAGGAAATAGAAAGAGAGAAAATAGAAATTCCTACTTCCTAATAATTAACACTTACATGGAAATAGAAACTTAATTAAAAAATAAAAACTAGATAAGAATCTGGAAGAGATCCAACAGCATCCTTCCTCCATGCAATCTGGTACGGGCCAACAGGATATGTCCTAAATCTCCTAAGACTCTCCGACGCAAGTTAGCTTCCCAACTTCAGAATACCTCCACTCAATGGCCAGAAAGGGCCCCACCAGATCTGAAAATTTTGAATCTCCCCCAGATTTTTCTCCTCGCAAGGGCCTTATGGGCCCCACAAATCTTGACAAAAATTCTTCCCTACTGAACTGCTGGTCGATGGCTCTCTTGGGCAAAAGCTTGACCAGACCAGTGGGCTTATTCAACACCAACACATGTGCCCAAATATGGGCCTGAAGATGGCTTTAACCAATGGCCAGAATAGGCCTTGGTTTGGGCTGCCTATAACCAAATCCATGTGGGCCATTAAGGGGCCTGGTTGGACTGGCCTTGCACTACATCAGTACTAGGTGGTTTGCATGCCTGGGAGAAGAAGAGAGTTTCTGTTTTCCAGGATATAAAGTATTAGTATCAGGTTTCGTTTCGGAAGTGTGATTTTAAGAGACATATCGTATTGAAGAGACGCAAGATATGCTAGATACGTGTGCAAATGGTTAAGAATAGGGCTGTAAAAAAAAATCAACAAGCCCAAACCCACCCTGAGCCCAGACAGGGCCGGGCCTGTGTTTAATATAGGGCTGGGCTGGGTTTAGTGTTTTCCTGGCCCTGGCAGGGCCGGGCCGGGCCTGGGTTGAGGCCTTGACCCTGGCAAGGTCAGCCCGACCCTGTATTATATAAATATATATTTAAATAATATATAGAGAGTGGGCCTTGGTGCAATGTTCAAGGTTATTTCATTGTGACTAAGTGGTCATGGGTTCAATTCTGGAAACAATCTCTCTGCAAAAAACGCCCTTTTTTTTTTTTTATAGCCTGGGCTTTGTTAAGTGGGCTGTGATTGGGCTTTGTTAGTTTCACAACTCAATGGGCCAATGTATTTAGAGTCAATCTGGGCCGGGCCGGGCTTGGGAAAACCCTGCCAGGGTCAGGCTGGGTTGAGTGTATGCTGGGCCTTGGCAGGGCCAGACTGGGCCTGGGTTTAGGTTAAGGCTCCTAGGGTTGGGCTAGGGTTTAGGGCAAGCCTGGCCCATTGACACCCCTAACTCAAGAAACATATGGAAATGCTTAGGATACATGTAAAACACAGTTTTGAAGCATAAAACACTATAAATAAGTAATATGTAAAATATATCATGTATAAAAAGGAGAACAAAGTACGACGAAACAAGTGCATTCAATCTATTATATATAAAGGATGAGGTTTGTTACATGTACTAATATCAAATTTTTTTAGGTATCGTATCGGTACCTTAAAGATACGATACGTATCGTTTAGTATTGATGGATACGGAAGGATACTTAAAGCCTTGCTATTATCAGCTTACAAGCTGAATTTATAAAGGGGGGGGGGGGGGGAGGGGGGGATCGGTTTGAATTGGAAAATCATTGGGGTTTGATTCTTAATTCTGAGCAAATGTACTTTTGTAGTTATCATTTGATATGAAGTTTTTTTTTACTGATATGCGGATCATTTATGCAGTCATATGTAACACACTCGCTGCAAGTGGAAGGGCTTCGTGGCATTTTAACGGTTCCTGCTAAGCTGGAGTCAACCACCCTTTGTCTTTGCATATGGAATGGATCTCTTTTTTACCATGATTGCACCCTCGTGGACTTATGATTCACTTACTGAGGATTTCAACTATGCTCTGCTTCTAATCACAATAGTTGCACTCATTGCAGCAATCGTTGTAAAATGGGTGCTGTCTGAGAGGAAAAAACTGAGGGAAAAATGGAGGTGAGTCGGTCTCTCCTTTTGTGTCCTCGTCTCCTCCCAAATTTTTTGTAATGCCCCCACATCAACATGCTTTTGATTTTCTTCCCTTAGTTATTCTAATTTAGGATTGAGAGGACTCCCAACTTGTAATGCTAAAATTCTTTTCCTTTGCTAATTAGTTGCAATCCCTTTTTTTGTGTTAATATTTATCTTAATTTCATTGCAATTTCTATGTTTTGTTAGCTGAAAATGCACAAGAAAATCTTGCAATAGTCTCTAAGAAATATTTTTGAAACATGGTCATTTCCCAAATGCCGTTGTGTCGGTGTGTCCCCATACAAAGTTGAAAACAGCATCTCCAAAGTGTTGGATGTTCTACTATTTTCAAAATGACATCTGTCGTATCTTCAATATGTACTTGAAAGCAAAATCTTTGAACTGATTGCAAGAACTGCTGTTTTTCGAGTTTGAATAATTTCCCTTTGAATGTGTCACAAGAAGGATAAATTCTGAACGTGTTGGTCTCTAAGATCATTTCTGCAATGCTATTTCATGCAAGTTAAAAAGATTCCCTATGTTGTCTGTTGTAGTTGGGACAAGACTAGCTTTTGAATAGAGTTGACTAATCTCCACTAAGAAAGACATCACATTGCAATGAGAAGGATTTCCCAATAAAGAAAAGGAATTGTTGGTTGATTGATACTGAATTTGTTCTTAAGCTTTCTAAAATTTAGTTTTAAAAGTTTTGCTAGACAGGGGAAGGTAATCAAGATTTAGCTTTCTTATGCTGTCGCTGCTTGTTAGGAAAACAAGTCAGGGAAGAAAAATTAAAATGCTGGTGTTGGGCATTTAGAGCAGAGCATCTGGGATAAAACCTAAAAGGAAATTTGAGATCCAGCATATGGAAGGGGAGCTATCAGATGAAGCTCAAAGACTGTTAACGGTTCTGGTTAATTGACAGTTTGAACCAGGGAGTACATTATGTCATGCAGTGGGTACAGTTTCATGGCTTTTTTTGGGGTGGGGGGGGGGGGGGGGGCTCAGTACATTAAAGATGATATATACTCTCCTGCTCTGGTGGTTATTTCCTGATTGTAGGGGCTAATGTCTAGCAGAAGGTATTTTTGTGTCTTGTCCTTGAATCAAGATTACATGCTTAGCAAATTTAAGTGCATATTCTGATGAAAAGAAAAGTGACAAGTCAAACACTCAAACAAAGTTTCTGAGATTCAGAGGTCTTCTTCATGCTTTAACTCTTAAATGGGGTTGGTGCGAGAGAGTTGTAAATTCTAAAATTTTAGATGAGTAGAAGGATAGTTAGGACCTGTGAAGCAGTTCAAGGGACATTGTATTGCGAGATCATTAAAATCCTAGTTGTTTGATACATTGGACTTGTACAACCCACTTGGTGATCTAACAGATGCAGGTAGGATTTAATGCGGTGGTTTCAATGTATGTTGGAGATTGAGCTCATGGCTTTGCAGTGCTTGCACTCTGAACGTGATATTGAGGATCTATTTACCTATTATATACTAATTATTTAGCATCACTAGTTCTATAGGTTATGCCTATGCCGTGTATATGTGCATGTTTTCATCATCGCTATTACATGCAATTCATTCACCCTTGCATTCTACCCAAAAAAAAAAAGAATTTACCCTTGCATCAAATTTGAATTCTCATTCTTCACATTCAATTGCTTTTAACACTTCTTCTCTTCAACCTTGGGTATCCAAAGAATTATTCGGATTTGCCTTGATGGAAGACTGAATTGTGTTGATATCAGCAATATACTGCTACAGATGTCTTATTGTTTGAAGGTTGTTACTGGGAACCCATTATCGTGTGGTGGTTGAGGACAATCAAAAGCTGTGACCTGAAGCACCCACAAACCTTGTTAGAATTGGTTTAGGCCCCTTGAATGCAAGCATGGGAAGCAGGTGAAAATGCCCAAGTCTTGGATCTTGAATCCCTACTTAATTTGGAGGTTCAGAAAGCCTGTCTGAGTCTTGGGTTCTGCTTGGTGAATTAATGGTTTACATACATCAGGTCAATATTCAAATTCAACTAGCAATGACCTCATGCTGATTAAAACGAAAATTATAAAACTAATTTATGTTTCCTGTTGGTAACATTTCGTAATAATTAATGGGAAAAAGAAGGTTGCCAGGCAGCGTGGTGCCTGCCCGAGACACAAAAAGGATGAAATGACCACCATGCCTCCGTGAAATGAAAAATCTCACCCTTGTTGGATGTCTCACATGCTCTCATTGGTGGGGGATTAGGGCAAGAGAACGCTGCCTCAGCCTCTAAAGTCTGCATGTGCACGGTGACCATTGGGAGCGCACACGCAAGCATCAACCTGGGCGGGATTTCCGTCTTTCCATGGGGCACGGCAGAACTTTCCAAGGGGATAGAATGGAACTGTGTCTAGGCGCAGGAGCAACGTTGGCCATGTGATCAGTAGCATCCTTTTTCCCTTAGAAATTATTTTTGTTAATTATTTTATACCATCTCATATTCTCGAATCAATCTCCTTTGCGATTAGATTTGAGAGGGGTAGTAAGACTGTAAGAGTGCATAATTAGAAACTAAACTTACTGAGTAACTGAGTATTAGTAGGTATTTACCCTTTCTGGAGAGAGAGAGAGGGGATGAACACAATAGGTTCTATTTGTACAAAACCAATAGGAATATTTGATAGATTGGATTGGGGGGGGGGGGGGGCGAGGGATTTTAGGATTGAATTGTAGATTGAAGATACAAAATCAAGACGAAAGGAGGGGGGAAGGAAAGGAAACACCAATAGTCTCTTGCCAAATAAACAACAATTGTTGATGCGGTGGTCAAGTGCCTAGTGCACTTGGTAGCTAGTGGTGCGTAAAGGCCTATTGCTACCAGGAGGTCTTGAGTTCAAGTCTCTTGGTTCACATCCTACATCTCCCCTTATCTATCAAAAAAACAAAATAATTGTTGATGCGGTAGGATTGAAATAAAGAGAGAAATGGCTCGGTTGAAAGATCGGTTTGTTTTCCCTAATCCATAGGTGGGTCCTAAGACAATGTTTTAGTTCACGGCGGTATCCTATATTGATATCAATATGGATTGGTTGTATTGGTTTGTATCGGCTCAATAAAACACATCTCTTGATTGTATGATTTGTATCCACCACTGGTACCGATACGTATATGTATCTGGCAATATGGTCATGGTTCAAGGCATTGTTTTTGTTCGGTATCGACATTATCGATATCATAACAGAAACTGTGACCCATGCCGGTTGTATTATTCAATTTTACCCTCAAGGTACCAATACCATACTTCTTTTTACATTTTTACCCTTATCCGTATACTGAACCAGTCCGATACATCGAACCATAGATATGATACTGAAACCTAAATCCATGGTCTCACTGTCTCTGACGCTGCATATTGTGCCCGAGTAGGTGTATGTAGGTCAGAAAGGATTAAAACAAAAAGTTAATGTTCTATATAAATATCTATGATTGGCTGATTGCCCAAAATTCTCCTTAAAAGGGGTCCGTCCGTCCGGGCATGAGCAATTTGTGCACGCTACACTCTCGCTTTACCACTCTAAGATTCTTGCTGTCTCCTCCTGCCCACCCTATAAATCAACCAGAATTGGTACTTTGGACTGTCCTCCAGCTAGCAACTAAATCACTGCCTTTCTGTTAGGGGTGTCAATGGGTCGGGTTGGGCCGGGCCTGCCTAAACCCTGACCCGACCCAGAGGCCTTAACCCGACCACGACCCGACCGACCTGTCGGTGTCAAGAAACTCTCAACCACTGACCCGACCCGCCAGGGTGGGTCGGGTGGTCGGTTGGTCCGATTTATGGCACCGCCACGTGTCTCATTAGAACATGTTTTTGTAACATAGGATCTCAACCTATGGGACAGCTAATAAATATGTTGAAAAAATGGCGTGTGTATAAACTCTCTCTCTACAATTGTAACGATGTCCCCTTTAGGCCTGGAAGCTTATAGGGCTACAACTAAATAACAATCATGTCGGTGACTCTTTTTATGGTCCCGATCAAAATAGTAGATGATCTACTCTTTTATGGGTTCCCACTTCATGATGATGACAAAGCTAGTAGTTATCTATGTACAATTCTCTTTTTTTTTTTGTCAAGAAAATACTTATATTAAGTATATAATATATATATATATATATATATATATATATATATATATATATATGTAATATTATATACCTATAATTAATACGAGGTCGGGTCGGGCCGGGCCGGGCGGGCTAGGCCAGGATCTAAACCCCGACCGACCCGACCTGCCAGGTCGGACTATAACTAAACCCAAACCCGCCCTCGGGGTCAAAAAATCGGGTCGGGCCGGGCGGGCTCGGGGCAGGTTCGGGCGGGTTCGGGCCAGCCGGGCTTTATTGACACCCCTACTTTACGTATATAGGGTATTCGAGATTTGATTTGAAGAATTGGTGGTGGTAGTGATGGACGTATTTAGCTCGTATCGGAGGCCGCATGTCTAAGTTTTCGGTTGTGTCTGCACATCTCTAGATGTATACTAAGATGTGTGCGACACGTTCAATCGTTGAATGCCCCTAGCCACCGGAGATGATCTTGATCCTTGGTGCTGTGGTTATTATGATGTAGTGATCATCGTGAAGAATGTCATATTAAATTGGAAATTTTTGTAATATTACTTTATATTATGGCTAAGGAATTTTAAAACATTTCAAATATGGAAAAAAGGGTTTCTGTGGGGAATGTGGGGCTTACGCCCAGACCCATGGGGGAACGAATGACCACCCTGCCCCCTGCTATGTGAAATTATCATCCGGCTTGATCCTTCTGCACACATTGGTCCCCTTACATTCACAAGGACCACGTTCCTCCATAAGAAACTTTTTTCTTTTAAATAAATAAATAAATATATATAGATATAATATTTATTTATTTATTATTAAGGTTCTCTATAGATGGAAGCAGTTCATTGACTTCATTCCCCAGACATTGGTTAATCCGTATGAGACTAATGTGAGAGGTTTCCATTTCTATCTTAATGGATAAATTTTAGTTCAAAATAAGAAAGAAAAAAAAAATTTCAAAGTTTTACTAAAATTATGAAAATAGAATCAAATAGAAATAAATACAAAATAAAATAACATCTTTTGTAAATTAGTTTTATTTTTTAAAATTCATTTTTTAATTATATAAATGAGATGAGAATTTTACTTGGTCCTCTAAATAGTAAATCATTATACTTTCACTTGACATATTGATATTTAGCTTTTTATAATATAAAAACTAAAAATGATTATAATTTTAGGTAGATTTTAAAATGAGGATTATAAAACTTTTGCTCTTTTTTTGTTTTGGGGGGGGGGGGGGGGGAAGGGGTAAAAATGGAAAACTGATTTCACTTCCATGAACAATGGCGTGCGTCTTAACCAATTACATGCAGACGCCTTTATCCTAATCTTTTCACCAAAAAAATAAAGACTTTATCTTTATCTTCAAATCAAGTGGGCCTTTGACTTGATAATATGGAGGAATTTTTTTTTTCATTCTGAAAGGATGGAAGAATTCTTTTGTAGAAGGTTTTGAGATGGGACTTCAGAAGGGCAGTAGTGCTGTGATAATGGGCTTTTCATCAAATGCCCAAGAGTTGGATTGAATTAAATATTGGGCCCACCTAGACACTTAAATTCGGATCCAACCGCAATCAAGGGTTGGGGTAGTAGTCACAAGTAACAACTACAATGTGAGAGCGTCCTTCGTTATCAATTCATCTTACCCTCACTCCCTTTTTAAGTGGGTGTGTAACATGTGGGACCCGCACGAACCACCAAAAGGTAGTTTCAGGATTGTGGATATAAACTGAGATCCGAGAAAGAGATGCATGAAAGATGGGCATGCAGGTTGGGTGGGTGGACTTAGACTTGCGGTCATCCGGGACCCCTTATGGGTCCCACAATCCCACAAACATAAAAAGCATTTTGCCACGTAGATTGTCTTCTCTTCCATCTTCTTCTAATGGGTCCCATGACTGCTCTCTTTCATGCTTCTAGTCAACCATAACATATGGCAGCAAGGATGAGAATAATAAGCAATTGGCGTGTGGTTTGTGTGATGACAGTTTAATAAAAATAAAAAAATAAAAAATAAAAAATAAAAAAAAATAATAATAATAATACCGAATCCAATATATTATATGCCCACATCCAAGTCTTTATGGGACAATCTGCCTTCAGCAAGGAGGAAAATCAATGGTGACAACTTGCCCATTGTTTTGCTAGTCGGAATCAGAGAAAGTGGTGATATGAAACTTGTCCAATTCAGATGCTGACAACGGCATAGCCAACACAATCGGCCGAGAAATCTCCTGTGGCTTCAACGATTTATATGTCAACAATGAGATGTATTACGATTGAAAGAACTCATCCTCATAAACCAGTCTATAAGAGACAGGAACCCAATATAATGTATGCCCACATGCCAAGCCCTTATGAGACCAATGAGAAACTATTATATATAAAAAGATGTAGTCGGAGACATTCCCAAGAGACACATGGAATTTTTCAAGAGAGGATGAGGTCTGACAAGGTTAGGATTTACTGATCAGAAATCAAATTTCTGCAATTTTGTAGCAGCATGCCAGCAACCAGTATCACCTCTGTTATCGTTGTGACAGAATTCCCCCGTGTGAACCTCCTCTTGTACAAGATCATAATGTTTGGCTTCATACTCCTCCCCCTTGTGTGAACCTCTTCTTGTCCTTTGATACTGCTCGCTAATAAAATTTTCTTACCAAAAAAAAAAAAAAAAAAAAAACAGAATCCCCCCCCTCCCCATCTCTCTCTCTCTCATCAATTAATATAAATTTGGAACAGGAAAATGATATATCCCAATACTTCAGGGAGAGGGGGATCCAAAGCCGGTGAATGAAGAGAAAGGGAGAGGGAGCACCGGAGGGCGGGGAGAGAGGGGATCGGAGATGAGAAGAAAGCGAAATTAGAGTAAAATTACAATAATATTTAGAGAGAGAAAGAGAGAAATAATAAGGGTGAAAAAGAAAAATAAAAAATGGTTATAACCGCCTAAGTTACAAATAGATTAACTCAAAAAAAAGAAAAAAGAAAAAAGAATATTAATGCTTTAAGCCTTTAAATATATGTATGATGGTGTGGTAACTAGTGCAAGACCTGTGTGTGGGAGGGTCTAGAGAGTAAATTCCCAATTACAATGAGGTTATATCAATGATCAGTTTTAAATCCTTGTTTGTTTGCGTTTATCATGGATGGTTTAACTAGAAACATACAAGATGAGGTTCTTTGGTGATGATATTATTTTGGTTGATGAAACAAGAACAAGGATTAACGCCAACTTCGAGCTATGGAGATCCCTTGGAATAAAAAAAGTCTTAAAGTAAGTCAACAAAGACGGAATATATGGTATATAACTTTAGCCACACTACAACGGTTAATAAGATAGTGAATATTGTGGAGAGGGAGATTCCTCAAAGTGTATAGGTTACGTTTGGTTGCAAGGGGAATTAAAGGGAAGAGAAGCGAAATTTTCATACTTAAAAAAAAACTTTTGTAATTATTACCCCATGTGACAATATCACTAACTCCAAATCATTCCATATTAGATTATTAAATTCCACTTTACTTTTGCATCCAATTCTCTTTGATTTAAAATGTAAAATAAAATTTACATGTAAAATGTATCATTACTAAATATGACAAGAAATTTAAATATTTATACAATCACATAGGGTAATGACTACAATAATTTTTGTTTTAGATTTGAAAAATTTTCCTTCTCTTCCCTTTAATTCCCTTTGCAACCAAACAGTACCTTAGATATTTGGGCTCAATAGTAAATAGAGAAGGAGATATAGATAATGATATTACCCAGAGGATTAAAATAGGATAGATAAAGTGAAGAGGTGCGTCCAGAGTATTGTGTGATCGATGTAGCCTTTTATAGCTTGAAGGGAAATTTTATAATACTAATATACGTCCAACTATGATGTATGATGCGAAATGTTGGACAGTTAAAAAGAATCATACAAATAAACTGAGTGTAGCGAAGATGAGGATGTTGAGATGGATGAGTGGCAAAACTAGCAAGGGATGGTCATGTTAGAGCTGATTTGGGAGTTACCCAAATTCAAGATAAACTTCGAGAGAGTTGCCTGATCAAGGCCGGCCTGCTTGGGCTCGATTGGATAAAGCCTAACAAGGTTGAGTCTAGGTTGAGATATCATAACCCGACCTCAAGGACCGAGTCGAACTTGGTTTGAGGTAAAAGGACTCAGCGTTGGGCTAGGGTTTAAAAACCCAAAACTATTTCACTCCAAGTTTAATAATTGACTAGATGAAATGCTTTATATTTCTCACAATGACACATTGGCACTACACCATTACCCATATATTTATAGGGGATAATAAGACTGTAACCTTATTTTTTTTGTTTTTTGTCTTGATCCAAAAATCATTTAATGTTGTATTTAATGCAAGGGGTAAAAATGATTTTCAAATAAGACCTGCATTAAATGATATTCAATTTTTTGAAAACCCCTTTTACCCTTATATTTATGAATTAAATGATTTTTTGAAAATAAGACAAAAAACAAAAATAATAAATAAAATAAAATTATAACTTAGGAAAAAGATTGGGTATGTTAGCGTCCTATCCTATGTGCCTCTATCTCTCTTCCCCCTTTGAAGGGTAAATGAATCATTTCAAAATAGAGAAGAGAGATAGACACATAAGGTGCTAGCATACCCCTATAAATTATTAGTTCACCACTTTGGTGACAATGATTTGCTTTATAGAGTAGAGTAGAGCAGACCAGAGAGAAAGAAAATGAGAGAATCTTATAATGCTTCTAGATTTGAGATGTACTTTTTCTTTGGTTTGAGATTTGGGTTGTCCTTGAGAGTGGGTTAAGTGGAAGGTTTACTTTATCTCAGCACCTCAAAGGCCAAAACCTCTTTTTTGTACGGCATTGATTAGTTATGGTCTTATATATATATAGCATTTAAGTGTGTGTGTGAGAGAGAGAGAATAAGGTATGTGTTTTTTGGGGGGCAAGGAAACTGTGATATATATTCTCAGGGCATCTTTCTTTTCCATTTTTTTGGAGGGGGGAATCAGGTATGATTGTATGAATTATCATATCATCTACTTTAGTCTTTAATGGTTAATTCACTCTCACATCATAAGAACGGAGATGGACCCCATCACCCATGGAGGATTAGACAGGTCAGTGAGTGGTGGATGCTGCACATTCTCATTCAATTTTTTTATTTTTTTATTTTCAATTCAAGTCTTAATTAGTATGTTGGCCAAATCCATTTAATTCTTCTTAATTTTAATTTCGGAAAGCAGTTTTCTATCTGGGAGTATGGCATATGTCAACACTCCTATGTGTGATGTGTCTATCTCTCTCTTCTTCAAAAGAAGGAGGCAGAGATATCTTTTCATATGGAATATCTCATCGACCATAGATCTACACGGGAGAATAGAGCGTTTAGTTTCTCCAATATTACAATAGCTTATATAGAAAATCTCATCGACCTCACCTCTCTCCCGAGATACGGGTTATGATCCGACCCATGAAATTCAAAAAAGCGAATCTACAAAGTGATGAAACCCCTCAGTCCTATTGAACAGCTTAGTAGTGGGAATGGGATAAATTACAAAAGGTCATGGAGACATAATCTTTACTCCATAGAACTAAGATTCAACTTTGTCTAAGCTTACAACAACACCTCTTTATATATAATCCAAGTTTAGGATATGATTCTACCAAAAAAAAAAAGAAAAAAGTTTAGGATATGATTATGTCTCATTAACGTGGTCAATAGTTCATTACTCCATCCACCTCTAGAGATAAAAAGAAGAAAAGAAAAGAAAAAGAAACTTAAAAAATTCATGTTCTATGAAATTGTTTGGCTTAGAGTTAAAAGAGGACTAATTGAACCAAATTAGCTCAATGTGGTGGTGGTGGTGGTGGTGGTTGCGGGCGGGGTGGGGGGGGGGGGTACTAGGGGTCTTCCTTTCACCTACCTAACTATGAAAACGATTTGATTCAGTGAGACACAGTTCTAAGGGTAGGAAATGGACTTCTATATTGTTTAACAAAAAAACAAAAAGAACTTCTATATGTTTGGCTGCTGATTTCAAATTTGGTGATGTGTATTTGAGGCTGATGGGACCTTCCACACATCGAACTAAGCTATAATTAAATGCGAAATGATCGCCCCGGCTTGATGCTTTCACGTGCATTCTCATTGGTCTCTATACGTTCTCCTATAAAAAATATTTTTTTGTGGTAAATATATTTCCCTATTTAATTAGAAATACAAAAAAGACAAGAGATTGCTGTTTGGTTGTGTAATGTTTGCACTAGTGTAGAGGTCAATAAGAGCGTAGACAGGGAAATCAACGTAAATGAATTTTTGATTTCTTGAAAAATAAGGTGGTATTTTCGTGTGCTTTTAAGTCTGGGCATAGAAACCACGCGATGAAATAGCTTATTTTTCCCTAAAAAAATGTTTCATAGATTGTACTGCCCCCAAAATCATACACCGAGAGTGGATCCTGATCAGGTAGGTCCCATTGTGATCCACTACTTATTGGATGTGGTTCCCTCTACATAGTGGAATATCTACTATGCTTAGACTTAGAATTAACATGAATTCACTTTGTTCAAGTAAAATTTCATGACAATATCTCCCACTGTAACACTTTAAATGAATGTGTTTTTTTTTTCCCTCTTGTTGTTGTTGTTGTGTGGGGTGTGGGTGATCCTATACTTAGATATAAGGAATAGGTCTTGGCGGCAAGATTTTACTACACTAGCCTCAAGCTAGGTACATTGGCAGCCATCCTCTTTAAATGAATGTTCATATTTTACTAATAACCTTGAAAACGATAGTTTGATTGAGCAAACTCTTTAATCATGTTCCATTTTGCCCTGCTGTCGCTTCTTGTTAATACAATCAAACATGATGAATCCAATACACTAATATATAGTCAAGGAGACATCAACCATTGGTGCATCGAAACTTACAATGCATAATCGCATCGATAAAGACCCCATAGGTCAAAAGACTGACTATTATACACAAGAATTTTTTTCAAATACAATTGATAGTAATACACATGTACAATTCTTGTATGATCTGGTTCAATGTACATACCGTATGTATACTTGTACTTGTGCCCTGAAATCTTCATTCCTAGATACACACAATGCGACAACCATATACACAAGGTGTCAATCTCATCCATAGTCGCAAACAATTTTGGTTTTAAACCTAAGGACTCATCAGCTGGTTGGATTAATCTTTCACCAATCCTTTAGTAAAGAGATTTGAGAGATTATTCTTTTGAGTTAATCTTGTCAGCTGGTTGGATTAATCTTTTCACGGAATACAACTTGAATTCCTTATTCAACTGTAAAACTTTATCATTATCACATAACAGGACAAAGGGTAGTTCTACCGATTTAAGAACAATCACTTGTTCAATCAAGAACATTTCTCAACCAAATATGCTAGCTAATATTCAACAACCAAACATTTTACTACTATTGTGAAATCTAAAAAGTGTTACTATTTGGAAACGTTTCAAACTATATACGTTCATCACTAAAATGCAAGACCAAGACAATTATGGATTTTCTTTCATTATTCTTAGTTTTAAAAGTAATCTTGTATTACTTAAAATCGATGAACTTCCATCTACTTACTCAACTACTTGAGATGAAAATGACACTAATAGAAGTTCTTATACTAAAATATTTCTTCTAAACAAGTGTCACAAAATAAAACAATATTTTGCACTTCCACTTAATACATGGTCCACCCAAATTGTGATCATAACACACAATTTGATATTTGATCAATTGTGGATGTTCTGGCTAATAGAAACTATCGTGACATTGAAATTAGATCTCAAATAGCTTGTAAAATTTTCAAGTATATCAAAAATTGGTATTGTCTTGCATATTTTTCAAGTATACATATGAAAAGAAAACAATTACTTTATTAAAAAAAAAGATATATTATACTAAAAAGATAAACAATAGTAAAACTACAAATTATTTGTTACCTTATGGGATCTCAATAAGAAAGTTCCTTTAATGTTCAAACTTGAAGGGACACCTATGTACAAGCTTGGACTAACCAGAATGATATTTCTTGAAAATTTGAAACAAAAGAGGGTAATTTTAGAAAGAAAAAAAAAAAAAGAGGAAAAACAAGCGAAAGGCTGCATAGCCTTACGCCAGATACAATGCTGGGGGATAGTCAATGGTGGGGGAATGACTCTCCTGCCCCTTTTGATGCTTTCATGCACTTCCATTGACCTGATGTTGGTGCAGATCCACGCTGCCTTTCAAGGAATCCTCTCCCTAAAATTTATAATAATAATTATCTTCACATTCTGGTCTTCGGCTTGGACTTGGTTGACTTAATCTGAATTTACCACATTACCCCACCATGAAGGGAATCCAAGTTAGGTTAAGGGTTCTAGGAAGGTGTTGAGGGATCAGTTTAACACACTAGTTTCTGTCGGACCAAATAATCCTGGCCATCTGATTAGCATATTTGTATGGAAGTTCCGAAATACTAGATACGGTCATCAGCATCAGGTGGACAAGTGAGACCGATACCGTTGTTGAAGTAAAACTGGGCGAACAGGCAGTGGGATGTGGTCCCTCCGTGATGGGTAGACCGGTGGAGCCGTGGAGGGCGAAGACTGAGGCGAAAAAGGTCAAAAGCGCAAAACAAAAAAAAATAAATTTAGAATGCAATGGTGGGGTCCACCGTCCTCAGTCTTGACGGCTGTCACCTCACAGACACAGAACGGCCTGTGTTCCCTAACAACCAAAATACGTGACGTGGCTACATCTGAACCAACCCTATCACTTTACTGTTTACCTCTCTTGCCAACCCTCCAATCTCCGTCAATTCCTTTTCCGGTGGTTTGTTCAGTGTCGCCGGCGAGTAAGTTACCTGAGTTGAAGCGGTTTGGAGTTTTAACTCTGATCGAACGAAGCAGAGGAATCTGGTGAGGTCTGAACTCTGAACTCGGAGATTTGCAGATATCACAGAACTCATTCCTGTCGCCTGCCTGATTTCTTTCGGTCATTTTTTTTTATCTCGACTCTGGAAAGACACAGCAACGTTCTGTTCCTCTGCTTCACAACACTCCCAATTTCTACATTTTATTGGATTAATCTTGGTTGCTTTCTGATCCTTCTACGCTTCTGTTCATGTGTCAGCTTTCCAGCAAGGGTATCGGCCGCAGAATCATATTCCTCTCTCTTTCTCTTTCTTTCTGCGTGTCTCTATCTGTCTTTGTGTTACTCCAGGTCCAAGAAAACTTTCAGTTTCATTGTATTTGCTTGAGAACAAAAACAAGGCTGATATGTGAACTGTGATGTGAAAATGAAAGGAAACCTCAACAAGAAATCCAGCAAATCTTATCAAAAGAAGAAGAAGAAAAGCGACTTTGATTTTACACGTTCACAGAGAAAGAGAAGAGATGATCTGCAAATGTGTAAGAACAGAGAGGACAGTTCGCCAGTTGAAAATTCGAGATAAAAAAAAAAAACGAATCATCAGAGACAGCAATCGTCCAATCCCTTTCTGCATATTTCCTCTCAACTCTTCCACGATTTCAATGTCTCCGATTCCGTGCGATTCCTTTCTGAATCCTTCTCCTCCCAAAGCTGCCCTGCCATTCCTTTCTTTGCTCCCTTTTGTTTTTTCGTTTTTTGTCTTTCTTTATTATTCCTATTACTTTGGAGCTAAAATACGATTTGCACTTAGCGTACATTAGCAATTGCAGCGCATATTAGCGCTTTTCCATCCTGCTTAATCCGTTTTTTAATCATGATTATTTGTTTATCATTTAAACAGAAAGGAAAAACATTATCTGAAGGATTGCCGGAAACTTTCAGTAACCTGTCGGTGGGAGTTGCCCGAAAAAGGTGAAAGCCAAAGCTCAGACTCAGAAAGAGAGAGAGAGAGACTGGAAACAGTTTCGGACCTTTCGGGTTTCTTTATTAAAATGGGATTTACGAAAAATTATTACACTTTTGTTTGCAGTAACAGAGAGAGAGAGAGAGAGAGGTAGTAGTAGTAGTTAATATTAGTATGTAATTCTGTATAGTGGAACTGTAGAACATTAAAAAGAAAAAGGACGCAGAGGCCAAAGAAACTTCTGTTCTAAATCAACAAAACCACTACTCCATCCAGGCTCCAGCAGCTCTATTGGCCTTTGATTGTGTCTCTGTGTCAGTCACTGCCCTTCTCTCTCTTTTTCTCTTGCTGGGTTTCAAATAAGCTCTACTTGTGAACTCTTTCCTCTTCATGCCCTTTTCATGCTTTCTTGTAATCTCTAAGATACCTTTGTTGTTAGAATTTTAATGTCTACGCCCTTAGAACATGATTACATAGGCTTATCAGAGGTTTCTCCTACCATGGAAAACTCTGAGAAGATCTCTTCTTCTTCCTCTACTGTTTCCTCCGAGCTGGATGACAAGAGCAATACTCTCAACCTTAAGGAGACTGAGCTCAGGCTTGGCTTGCCTGGTTCTGAATCCCCTGAGAGGAAATTTGGAGGTGGGGTTTCCCTTCCTGGGAAGGGTGTCGATGACAAGAGCTCTTACTCGCTTGGTGTGCTCAAGACTCTTGTTTCTGGGGCTAAGAGGGGTTTCTCCGACGCCATTGACGGCTCTGGGAAATGGGTTTTCTCTGGGAACGCTGGATCTGAGGTTGATTTGAGCAAAGGAGGAGCTGTGTTGTTCTCTCCTAGAGGTGGGAATGGTGGGAAGTCTCTCCCTGTTTTAGAGAGTACTGGTCAGCAGCCGGGTATGGCCACTTCTGTGCTGAAAGACGTTGTCCCAGCGTCGCCAAAACCTGTGCAAGACAAGAAACCTCAGATATCTGCTGCAAATGACCATGGGATGGCTCCTGCTTCTAAGTAAGAACTCTCCCCAACCATTTGGAAATTTTCATAATTTCTGTTCAATTTTAACGGTTCTTGGCTCTGATTTTTTGTTCACTTCTCCTCCTCCCCCCCCCCCCCCCCTCTCTCCCTTCTTCCATTTGACTGGTTTCGTCTGTCCGAGGTCCTCCTCTTAACGGGTTTAAATTTTGTTAATGGAATAATACATGGCTTTACATGCTTTACTTATGCGTGTTTGCTGGTCGATGCTTCGATCTGCATATCAGAAGTGTCTTTTTTTTTTTTTTCTTCAAATTTTGATTTGTTTGGGCGTAATTCTTCATTTTATTAGTCAATTTGCACTGATACTAGTTTATTGAGGAATTTGTTTCCATTATGGGATTCAGAAATTATCTTAATATTCAAGAGTGGGCTACGCCTTAAGTATTTTCCTTGAACCGCTCTCTCCTTTTCCATTCTTCTTTCCTAGAACATGTTCAGGCTCCTGTCCTTGTGCTCTGGTTTTTTCAACTTGAAAGCTTCTACTGCAAAAATTCTCATGAATTTCTGTGTCTATTTTCATATAAATATATTTTAATTCTAGATTTTAAAATTTTTGGGGTAGTTTCATATTAAGATTGTTTAGTTATTTGTTTCTTTTGAGAACAGGGCCCAGGTTGTAGGATGGCCTCCAATTCGATCATTCCGGAAGAACACCATGGCTAGCAGCCCAGCAAAGACAGGTGTTGACGCTGAGGGGAAGGGTTCAGGGTGTCTTTATGTTAAGGTTAGCATGGATGGTGCTCCATACTTGAGGAAAGTTGACCTCAAAATCTACAGCAACTATACCGAACTTTCGACCGCCCTTGAGAAGATGTTCAGCTGCTTTACCATTGGTAAATTTCTCTCTCCCTCTCAATTTTATTTTTCCACTGTATTAAGTAAAAGCTTGTATACGTAATTTTTTGCCCAAATAATGAATTTTTTTTGTAGAACAAATTCGAACGTGACATTTAAAACAGAGTAATTGCTAGTGGATATGGCATATTCGTTTTGTTTTATAATCTTAATGCTAAAGAACAAGGATTTTTCAATTATACTTGCTTCAAGAAAAAAGGGTGAATATCTTTTAGGAATTTGGATTGAGTTTTGCTTCTTTTTCTGCCTGAGTTTGGAGAACTCTAATTTGTATGAGACTTCAAGGATATAATTAAAGCTGCTACATTCAGTTTACAGATGATGGCAGTGGGATTCAAAACTCTGTTGATATAGTCCCTCAGATTCATTCTCTTGCTTTCAATCTATTTCTCTTCTTTCTTATTTTAAGTCATGAGATTCTTTATTGATTTTTAGTCTCTAAAGCAGAGGTTAATTCATGTTCATGTGATCCAGGTCAGTGTGGTTCTCATGGAGTCCCAGGCCGAGATGGGCTTAGCGAGAGTAGATTGATGGATCTCATCCATGGTTCTGAATATGTGCTCACTTATGAAGACAAAGATGGTGATTGGATGCTTGTCGGTGATGTTCCATGGGAGTAAGTACAATACCCATCTTGTTCCAAATGGATGTTCTGGTGAAAGGGAGGGGAGGGGGGAAATGATCCTTGAATAATCCTAATGAGAATAGTGCAATTTATGATTATTGTATATTTTTCAGATGTACAGAGGTGAAGGCTGTCTGTATCTACCATTAGTGTTTTGCAGTTACCTCATCAAAGAGTAGTAGATATTCAATTCACCAATTGAAAAAAACAAACCTGAAAACGACTCGGTCATGTCTTATTCGAACCTCTTGTTTTTTATTTAATTTATAAAAAAGGGTTCTTATTCCAATTAATGGGTCTGCCTACTTAGGTCCTGGTCTACTTTCCACTCTATTAGGATCATCTTTTGATGATAACTCATAGGGTGTCTTTTCTTGCAACTTCAAACCAATTGACCCATGTACCGTTATCATCAAAATCTTCAAAGATCATCAGTTTTGAGTTTAGTGGTGAAGGTATCTGCATCTTTGATGTCACTGATTTAGAAACTCCAATCTATATTCAGGTCACAGATCAGATTGCAATCTGATCAATTTGTTAAAATATTTCATCTACTTATTCTGAATTGTCTGATCAGATTCATTATTATCATATAATATTATCTTTTGCCATTAAAATGTTCCCTCCTGATTTTTTCCTCTCTTTCCATTATTTTGTTTGTTATGGCAGGATGTTTACTGACTCATGTAAGAGGCTGAGGATCATGAAGGGTTCAGATGCAATTGGCTTAGGTAAAAGCAGTATAGTGAATAATAAAATATAGCATGTGATGATTTCTAAAATAGTCCTTAAATAGTCCCTGTTTGAACTTTACCACCATCTAAGATCCAAAAGAAGTGTACATGGATCAGCTTTTGAACTTACATCTGTAGATCTCCCTGCTTCAAAATTTCCATGTCTTTAGAGTGCTCATGATGCCATAGCTTGTTGATCAGCCTGGATTTTAAACTTTCCCAAGGTTATCGCTTCAAAACTCACAATAAATCTTATCAACACTATTCTGGAATATTTTTCTTCAAACTGATCAAATTGCCTCATTATATTCTATGCTATCAGTTGCTGTCATGGTGGGTTTTGGTCGGATTTGCTGTGGGCCAATAAATCTCAAGTCAAAATGCCGACCACTGAAACAAATTAGAAACTTTAAGCCAATCCTCCTAAATGCTCCCAATTCCTGGTTGGCTTGCCCCTTGATTATCTGAAGGGCCAATGTCGTTATCTGTTATTATCTTTCCTTTTATTTGTTTTTTACTTTTGTCAGCATATAAGTTTCTCTCTCTCTCACACACACACACACACACACACACACACACACACACGTAACTGGTAAGTGATTTGAGTCTAAGTACACTTGGAGATTCCCTTACTTTTTAAAAAAAAGATTTCTTTGAAGTCAACTTGGACTCTTTCCATTCACAACTATCAATTTCTCCCATTTATGTAAAGCCTCTTCTGAATGTGTGCTTTGATATGGTCTATTGTAGCTCCGAGGGCCATGGAGAAGTGTAAGAACCGGAACTAGCGGTGCTTGCTATGACCTCAAACTGATGGATGAGTCTGGAAGTCGGAAGTGAAGCAAAAGGCAGTTCAAGCATCTTTAATCACAATATATACTGTTAAGGAAAGGGTTTTCAAAGTATGGGGGACCTGTGTTTTGAAATCCTATATAATTTGCTTTAATATCCTTCTAAGGTTTTGTGTCTTTGATGACTTACTGGGAGAACTTCCTTATAGGCAAAGAAGAAAATATACTCTTACAAACCAAAAAACAAAAAAAAAAATCCAGGATATTCTCTAGTCTGTGCTTTCTAATCTGTATTTTGATTGATAGCCCTTCATTTCTATGAATGTAAATGGCTTGTTTATTTTGTGTCTGATCCAAATTGCTCCCTTCATATTCATTTTTCTGATTAGTTCTTTCTGATGGAAATGTGGGCAAGTAAAGAAGCTTCAGCTTGTAAGGTGTTTGTTTTCATTTTCTGATCTGAGCAAGGCTATTGTTGGTATTAAACACTCTAAAGCCTCATATCCCCTGAACCAGGATTTTTGTTTTTTATTTTTTATTTTTTTGGGTGGGGAGGGAGAGTAGTTCTTCATGCAGCAAGGATGGAAAAATTAAGAAATTGTTTCTTGTTTTTGGGTGACGGGTCTTTACCAGCTAAGACCCATCACCCAATCTGCCTCTGCTTCCCCTAACTCTCCTCAAAATCTGCAGGTTCCATGTTTATTCCTTTAAAATAAATCCCTTGTTTTGTGCATATGGAACAGACAAGACTCCATATATTCTGTACTTCATATATTTATTAATAATAAACATGGCATTAACAATAATCAAAATATTCATGGCAGAGAGTCTCTCTCTCTCTTAAATAAACTAGTATAAAAATAGCATATTTTATACATTATTTTGGTATAGGTGAAGAAGATATTCTGTTTTATGTCTCCCTATTGTCCTGAAATAATGGGTATTGCGTACCCAAGACGAGTTGTCTCTCGCCAAGCTTCGCAAGAGATTGGCTGTTTAGGTGGGCATCTAGAGAAGAATCCAAGTCTCACGTCACCCACTATTGTGAGAGAGAGAGAGAGAGAAAGAAAGACTCTTGATCGAGCATGTCCTACTTCAGTGTCTCAATACTTGGCAGGTATGGTTTGCCTCTTGTGTATCTATGCAGTTATCGAGCTGGAATTTAGCGAATTGGGTTGTGCATTAGGTAAACGTCCTGAATTGAGTACAACTGTACAAGGGAGTAGTGGGACTCTTTTACACTTTTGGGAAATTTGGAAATGTAGGAATTCATGATCTTCAATCGAACTGTTCCACTCGGTCTTTGCACGTGGTCCTGTGTTTGTGCAACACAAACAGGACGGGCAGCTGCACCGTAGAGGATTTGGATCCCTCTAAATGAGCTTTACTTTACCCATACTTGAGAATGTGGAAGAACTCCTACCCGGAGCATCTCCTCAACATTGTATCTACTGGGGTTTCTTTTGGACCATTATAATTGAGGTACAAATTCCTCATGACGCTGCGGTGGAGATTCCTTCCCATGCCCTTTTACATAATGAGTTGTAGAATCTTTTCTGACTCTCTCCATGGATAAAATACGGGTTTTCTACTAAACACACCTAATCATTGGTGCAATTTTTCACTCTAGCACCGTGGAAAACCTCTGTCCTATGATTAGGAACCATAAGTACGTTTTGATGTATGACCAACTCGAGGGGAAATGGAGACCCATACTTTTATAATACATACAAGCATGTATAACACAATATATTATGAATTGAGTTGATTGGTTTTGAGAGATGATGTATGATTTTGTAAAGGAAATTGTTTACAGATTTGATTACGTTGGTCCGTATTAATCACTACACTGAGGACATAAATGAATTAAGTATATCTTTTGGTAAAGAATGTAAGGATTAGGATACTAATCACCTTGGGCCAACCGCGTGGCCTTGTGGAATCAGAAAATTATGTTGTTGGTACTTGGGTCTCTACTTACCTTAATTAATTAAGGCTTTAATTTCACGTGCTTTGCAAATATTGTTACTTATATTTAAACAACCTAAGAAAGGGAACAAATTTTGAGGGTGGGGGCCTATGCTATATTATTAAATTGATGGTGTATTATATTTATCTATCTAATCCTCACTGGTCTATTTATTTGACACATAGTTTGTGTCTGGTGACATATAGACCAATGCTTTCTTGATTAGATATCCAATTAGGTAAATGAGGGTGTAAATCTTTCTTGATTAGTTGGATTTCTCATTATCTATTATTTGTTATCCTCGTTTCTGGTCAAAAGCTCAATCAAGAGCATCCTCCACCAGCTACAATTGTTCTAGTCAAATCGCAAACATTTCGGATTTGACTTTTATCTTCCTCTCTTTTTCTTTTTAATTGTCCATTTTATTTAGTCTTTGTTACTTTTAAGTTTCTTTATTGTAATTTATTTTTCATAAGTTAAATAATAATTTCTATTTTATAAAAAATAAATATAGGGGCAAATTAGGAATGAGTTTCTAGTTCAATGGCGTGGCAATTAGCTATGTGGAGGTCTAGCCTAAGTCCAGAGAGAGAGAGGTTGAATGTTCGACCCTCCTACCCCTCGTCACCCGATCTAAATAGTAGGAGCAATAGTAAGGAAAGATAGGCTACCTCACAATAAAAGAGAGTTCGGAGCATTATTGAATACTTGGCGAGTTTTGAAGCATTTACATATGGCAAAAAAGAAAAGATCGGTGACTTCACAACGATTGTTTTAAATTCATTTAAGAATACTTCAATCTCCCATCTGAAATCATCCCCAATGACCATCAGGAGAGTTCAACAACAAGGGAGACATACTGTTGAGAACTTCATCTTGAGATGGTAGGTGAAGACGACAATTTTTAAGCTATTGAATCCTGCCTTGTTAAGTATCACGAAAAACTGACATTTTTTACACTTTCCAACGAAATCCATGGGTTTCTGTTGCATGCTCGACCAATAATGTCTCTGCCTTAATAATAATAATAATAATATATTGAAATCTAAGTGCATTTACAACTGATTCAAAAGAGGGACTGAAAATTCAGATATAATCGAAAGGGGCGCTGTTCTCTGTGCTGCAGCACAGCTTGCGTCCAGGTACAAGGGGTTGGGTGCAATGACCACTCTGCCCTTGCACAGGCTAACCATGTGTCTGGGTGCAGGCTGCGTTGTGGCACAGAGAACATTCTCTCTAATCGAAATTAAAGCCTGTAGATTCCGATCAGTATTTGGTTGATTTTGCCAATTTGATCTGATTTTTAAAATACTTATGTAATACTGATAAAGTAATTTTTATTAAATTGTAAAGCGGAAGAAAAAAAATGTTGCAGTTAATGATTTTAGGTGGAATAGAACAAAGAAAAGAAAAGACAATAGGCAAAGGAAGGATGGGGATGGCTTTTGGATTAGAAGATATTATTAGATAAATACTAAGGAAGAGAATTTGGATAACGATTGAGAATAGAGATGGGATTTCGATGCTTTATGTCGGGAGAAGATATATATCTCGATATTAAAAATAATAAAACTAGTTACAGTAATTAAATATAAATTAGGCTGTGATTAAGATGATGCCATTCATAGCATCATCTTTGATTTCTGATTTGAATCACAAATATTAAATAAGGAAATAATCTTAAGGGAAAAAGCTGGGCATGCCGCAAGGGTGCCCACCATGTGTCATCTTCTCTTTTCTCCCTTTAAAAAAGATTCTTTTGTCCTCTCTGTTGAACCTTGTGATTGGTGCATGCTGCTAGTTTATCAAAAGCTGACGGCATACCCAGCCCCTTCCTAATCTTAATTTTAGATGTCAAGGGTAGATTATTAAGGAGAGCGACCTATCGAGGGAATGAACCCCATGACGGTTTTTAAAATCGGGAATTAGACTGGTGAATCAGTTGTGACCGATCCAATTAATTTTGACTTATTTCCGTTGATTTTGCTTCTTTTTCGATTGATTCTAGTCAATTATGACTGATTTGGATCAAAATCAGCATTGATCAATTAGATATCGATTATGTTTTTTGAAATCTTGATGACCCCACTTAACATACATTTGTACCATAAAAATTAGAAATTAATAGAAATATTTCCGAATTCTCACTCAAAAAAGCACAAGGATGTGTAAATAATGTTGTCCCAAAAGAAGTTAGATTATATTTCTATTATCCTAATAAAATGGTAACCAAATTGAGGTGTATGTGTGTGAATCAATGGATGGAATCTACAATGCCCTTATCCTAATCTAAGGAATTTTCTTTCTTTTTTTGGTACGATATGGGATCTTCTTTTAATGCAAAGCAGAAGGAAGAAGATATGAAATTATGGATTCCAAATTGTACATCTATATATATATAGACTCATGACTCATGAGCCATTTGGAGATGGATTTTAGCATTAATCCGGGAATGGGGCCTCACTTTAGAATAGAGCCTTTCTAAAGTGTATTAAACAGTTGTGTTAGACTGCACCTAGACACAAGATGGGGTAAAATGACCATCCCACCCTCCCATAAAAAGTAGAAATTTCACCCTTGTTGATATTTCTGTGGATGCTTTCAAATAGAGAATGCCTTCCCTTATTTATTATAGGAGTTTTAAACAATGATCAATTCTAGACCAATCGATAATATAGGGAGAAGAGTCCATAACAAGGTGATGCTTACTAGACATTTGGATAAAAACATGGCATTGGAGGATGCCAATAAGATTAAGGTTGCTTTGATATATATATATATATATATAGTTTTGAAATGCATTCTTGGTCGATAATGCATTCCAAGAAATCATATCAAACGCAACCTTACTCTTCCACTCATGATCTTAAACATTGGATCCACTATTTATTTAATATATATTTGTTATCTCATCTTTTAAACCTCGACATTCTGTCGGTTTTGGACACCCCACCTTTTGAAGATTTCAATTCTAAATCATGGTTAAAGAGATTGAACTATACAACTATACTTTGAAAGCATTGGAAATCGTATGATGGACTTCTTGAAATTAAGATTGTGCTTGGTATGATTATTTTGATTGGTTTATTCTTACAAATGGCAAGAAGTTGAGGATTGCTCGAGCTAAAATGACAGGACCAACCTGGGAGTGGTGGGAATATTATGAGCATATAGGTTGCTGACACGTAGTACGGTATTTAGCACATTAGTATAAATATAAAAATAAATAAATAAACTTAGGAAAAAAGAACGCTCCTAGTCGCATGACCCTTGTGCCAAGATACATGAGCATGTGAAATTATCACCTCACCCTTTGTATAATAAAAAAGTCATCCATGTTGATGCTCTTGCGCGTGCTCTCATTAGCCCTCCTGCTGATGCAGGGGCCACATGACCAACAAGGATCTCTTGCCCATAAACTTAATACTCTACAACATGCCACTTATCATTTAGGAGCTAAATGTACATTATCTCTATGATGTTCAGGATAACTTTCAAGAAGCTTTGTAAACCACTCTCCATCTCTGATGTGGGGTTAAATTTTTGTACCCCTTAAAAAGTTAAAACAAGCAAGGAGGTTGAGGTCACCTTGTAAGAGACAAAAACCAAAGTAAAAATTAACCTCAGAGAGAGAGGTATTTTGAATCTTTTGAATTCATTTTAAAGGGAAAAAGTCGCAGCGCGAGTGGAAAAGTAGGATAAACGCACCGTTAAAACTCAACCGTTGAATAAATAAACTTAAATCTAAACCGTCGATTAAAAAACCGGCAACTGACTCTCTAACCAAGTAGGGTTCCATTCTCTCTCCTCTCTCACAACACTGCAAACCATCTCTTCGACAATTCTCTGACGGCTCTCCATCTCTCCGACAATCAGCTCAAGATTACAGGCGAAGGACGATGACTCGATTCTCCACTGATTACATGCCTTAGCATCACCAAGCATCAACAACCGAGTGAGATTTGAAGCTTTGAAATCACATTTTCATGGTTCTTCAAGGGGTCGAATCTCATAGCAGAGGAAGACTTAAGCAACAAGCACTTGGGGTTTGAGTAGCCCTAAGGTGGAGAATCTTAACCCTAAAGCTTGAGGAACAAATATTGGTGAGGGAGGAGATCGAACCAGAATAACTAGGGCTGCTACTACCGTCCAAAACAGAGCATGGAAAGAAGAAACAAAAGAACGAAGCAGAAAAGGAGAGTTTTTTTTTTTTCCCCCTTTCTTTAATATGCTTTGATCATGGAGGTTTAAGAGGTTTAAAGAGAAGAGATTCCATTTCAGGTTTCCTAGTTTCTGGGTACTAGATATGAAATTGATGTTACAGAGATATAGAGAGAATGAAGAAAAGATAGGGCTTTTGATTTCAGGGTTTCCTCTTCCACCGAAAGGGGATGTTCAAATTAGGGAGGTGTGGTGCGATAATCTTGAAGCTGAATTTTCTCTGATATGGGGTTCCCGGGGATTGTTCTTCGTTCTGTAGGGAATTTCAAGACTGATTAGGTCAACCTAATCAAAACCTAATTTGATTTCTCTCTCAACCTACAAATAATTTCTCACGATTTAATCTTTCTCTTGTTTCTCTAAGAGATTGGAGAAGGATCTTCGTTGAGTTAAGCAGTTAATCTATGAAGGATTGGAGGTAGAAGATGGAAGCCCTACTCTCCCTCTCCCTCTTTCCAAGACGATGACGACGGCGAGACCTACTGTAGAGAGAAGAAAGAAGAAATCTATTGTCCCGATGAGTAGGTTGAAGGCTTTTTTTATTCAACGGCTACAAGTAAAAGGTCAAAAAATAAACGGATTAACATATTGCGTTTAATGTTGAGTTTAAGAAATATACCCTTAGGGCTGCGGCTACTCACTCCATTTTAAAACCGCCAACTCCTTCTCACCTCAGTACCTTACCTTCAGGATTTGACCCCACTGAGGAGCTTAAACTGAAGGGCAGATCCCGTGTGTATGCTCGTGCGTGTGTGGGTCCTCCCTGAGTCCGTTGCCTTCAGTGTGTCGTCGTGAGTTTGTACTTTGCGGCTGACTTTTGAAAGTTTTTGGTCTGGCCCAGCCCGGCCCAGCCCACTTCAGTTAGGCTCTAGCTGTGCTAGTATTCCTCCGACCAGCCCATATCAATCATTGTCCCTTGGATATGGGTGTGTGTATCAACTATGGGTATCAATTTCAAAACCGGCCTCTTAAAATCAAATCCAACCAAAGTGAAATAAATCAGATCGAAATTGTTTCAAAATCTAAAATCTTTTAAAAAAATTTAGTAGATTATGATTCCAACAAACAAATGGTACTGCTTTTGTGAAGATATAAAAAGTTTTCTCAAATACTTAAAATAGGGCCTAAAATGAATACAAACCAGTGTCAAAACCGAATATGAAACCAAACTGTATCGATTCGATTCTAGTTTGAAAACAATTCTCTTATTGAATTTTCGCAAGTTATCTCAAATCGAAACAAAATCAGATTAAAAAACCAAAACCAAGCCGATCGACTCCGTCTTTCTGATTCCTGGTACTCACCTTGTGCAAAATGTTACCTCCCCTGTCCTTCGTCTATCCTGGACCCCAATAGCCCGGCATGGTGTACGGTTTATAAATAAATCCATACCAAATAAATATCTACCTGCAATCCATCCAAAAATAATACATATTAAACACGTGGCATTGACTCCATAAAAAAATTTTGCCATTATGCTTGTAGCTGGCAGCGAAGAAAATCGAATATTTCAATTTTCCTTTGGGTTCATAAATACCCTCCTATGTTTTGTATTTTTTAAAATACATCTCATTTCCTTGATTGCCCTTGACTGCCAACAGTGTAGCACGAACATCCCTTTAAAAATGTAGCATCAAAATTTCAACCACATATCTGCATTTGATTATTAGCTAGATCTACAGATATTTGATGCATCTGATACAGAACGGGGCAGACCTACAATTCATTACTATAGGCAAGCAGGCTCGATCTTTGCCTTTGGTATAGGATCGGTGGATTTATATCGGTATTAGTGGAGATTGATATCGATTCTTAGTCGATCGCAGAGTTCGTAACCTTGGTAACGACTGGATCGGATCAGGATTGCCCAAACTCGGGTATATATGACACTTTTTCCCTTGTTTTTTTTATAAAAATATCTGATGTTTTTTTTAAACCTTTTTACCTTTGTCTGTACAGCTGGATCGGATCAGTATTGGGATTGGTCTCAGCCGATATCCGATCCAGCCAAAATCGGCCTATCCAAACCGAGATTAGAACTGTGGTTGATCCCCCGTTTCAGTGGATTGGTAGCGGATCTGTATAAGCCAATAACGACACCGATACTGATACCCAGTACTAAAACCCTATCACTTGATCCCATCCCATCCTAGGAGACAGATTTCAGACTGGTACTGATGGACTCCACATGGTACCACCATTACTACTCTTACAGATTGCAGGTACTGCTACAATTATATTCTTTGCTCTCTCTCTCTCTCTCTCTCTCTCGCCCTTGTAAATGAGAGTTGAAACTTGAATATCTTTCCTTCAATAATCTTTCCCAACTTCAGTAAGGAAAGGTTCTGAAACTGGTAATCGTGGACACAATTCTTCCGCTTCAAATCAGCATGAAAACGCAGCATCCAAAGCTCAAAACCCCACCCCGACCACTCTTCTCCTGCGGTTTCTTCCGATACTGCACTCAAACCGTAGTCAGCCCTACCACCCCTATTACCCCCACCCTACCACAACCACCACCTCCTCCTCCGCCGCCGCTGCCGCCGGCAACTGATACGTTACCATCACAGTCACATCCAGAGTCCGAGTCATCGTCGTCTTCTTCGTCCACCTCACAAAGCTTCACACAGTGGCGTTTCCTTTTAGAAAGATTCTTTTGTCCTCTCTGTTGAACCTTGTGATTGGTGTATGCCGCTAGTTTATCAAAAATTGACAACATACCCAATCCCTTTCCTAATCTTAATTTCAGATGTCAAGGGTAGATTCCTAAGGAGAGCGACCTATAGAGGGAATGAACCCCATGACGGTTTTTAAAATCGGGAATTAGACTGGTGAATCAGTTGTGACCGATCCAATTGATTTTGACTTATTTCTGTTGATTTTGCTTCTTTTTTCGATTGATTCTAGTCAATTATGACTGATTTGGATCAAAATTGGCATTGATCAATTAGATATCGATTCTGTTTTTTGAAATCTTGATGACCCCTCTTAACATACATTTGGACCAAAAAAATCAGAAATTAATAGAAATATTTCCAAATTCTCACTCAAAAAATCACAAGGATGTGTAAATAATGTTGTCCCAAAAGAAGTTAGATTATATTTCTATTATCCTAATAAAATGGTAACCAAATTGAGGTGTGTGTATGAATCAATGGATGGAATCTACAATGCCCTTATCCTAATCTATGGGATTTTCTTTTAATGCAAAGCAGAAGGAAGAAGATAACTCATGAGTCATTTGGAGATGGATTTTAGCATTAATCCGGGAATAGAGCCTCACTTTAGAATAGAGCCTTTCTAAAGTGTATTAAACAGTTCGGTTAACCTGCAGCTATGCACTTAGACACAAGATAGGGTAAAATGACCTCCCCACCCCCATGAAAAGTAGAAATTTTACCCCTGTTGATGTTTCTGTGCATGCTCCCAAATAGAGAATGTCTTCCCTTGTTTATTATAGGAGTTTTAAACAATGATCAATTCTAGACCAATCAATAATATAAGGAGAAGAATCCATAACAAGGTGATGCTTACTAGACATTTGGATAAAAACATGGCATTGGAGGATGCCAGTAAGATTAAGGTTGCTTTGATATATATATTCTTGACATGCATTCTTGGTCGATAATGCATTCCAAGAAATCAAATCAAACGCAACCTTACTCTTCCACCCATGATCTTAAACATTGGATCCACTATTTATTTAATATATATTTGTTATCATATCTTTTAAACCTCAACATTCCGTCGGTTTTGGACACCCCACCTTTTGAAGATTTCAATTCTAAATCATGGTTAAAGAGATTGAACTATACAACTATACTTTAAAAGCATTGGAAATCGTATGATGGACTTCTTGAAATTAAGGTTGTGCTTGGAATGATTCTTTTGATTGGTTTATTCTTACAGATGACAAGAAGTTGAGGATTGCTCGAGCTAAAATGGCAGGACCAACATGGGAGTGGTGGGAATATTATGAGCATATAGTTTACTGACACGTAGTACGGTATTTAGCACATTAGTATAAATATATATATAAAAAAAAAAACTTAGGAAAAAAGAACGCTCCTAGTCGCATGACCCTTGTGCCAAGATACATGAGCATGTGAAATTACCATCCCACCCTTTGTATAATAAAAAAGTCATCCATGTTGATGCTCTTGCACGTGCTCTCATTAGCCCTCGTGCTGATGCAGGGGCCACATGACCAACAAGGATCTCTTGCCCATAAACTTAATGCTCTACAACAGGCCACTTATCATTTAGGAGCTAAATGTACATTATCTCTATGATGTTCAGGATAACTTTCAGAAAGCTTTCTAAACCACTCGCCACTCTCCATCTCTGATGTGGGGTTGAATTTTTTTATCCCTTAAAAGTTAAAACAAGCAAGGAGGTTGAGGTCACCTTGTAAGAGACCAAAACCAAAGTAAAAATTAACCTCTGAGAGAGAAGTATTTTGAATCTTTTGAATTCATTTTACAGGGAAAAAAGTCGCAGCGCGAGTGGGAAAGTAGGATAAACGCATTGGTAAAACTCAACGGTTAAATCTCAACCGTTGCATAAATAAACTTAAATCTAAACCGTTGATTAAATAACCGACAACTGACTCTCTAACCAAGTAGGGTTCCATTCTCTCTCCTCTCTCACAACACCGCAAACCATTTCTCCGACAATTCTCTGACGGCTCTCCATCTCTTCGACAATCAGCTCAAGATTATAGGCGAAGGGCGATGACTCGATTCTCCACTGATTAATGGCCTTAGCATCACTAAGCATCAACAACCGAGTGAGATTTGAAGCTTTGAAATCACATCTGACGATATCACATTTTCATGGTTCTTCAAGGGGTCGAATCTCATAGCAAAGGAAGACTTAAGCAACAAACACTTGGGGTTTGAGTCGCCCTAAGGTGGGGAATCTTAACCCTAAAGCTTGAGGAACAAAGATTGGTGAGGGAGGAGATCGAACCAGAATAACTGGGGCTGCTACTACCGTCTAGAACAGAGCATGGAAAGAGGAAACAAAAGAACAAGCAGAAAAGGTTTCTTTTTTTTCCTTTCTTTAATCTGCTTTGATCATGGAGGTTTTAGAGGTTTAAAGAGAAGAGATTCCATTTCAGGTTTCCTAGTTTCTTGGTACTAGATATGAAATTGGAGTTACAGAGATATAGAGAGAATGAAGAAAAGATAGGGCTTTTGATTTCAGGGTTTTCTCTTCCACCGAAAGAAGATATTCAAATTAGGGAGGTGTGGTGCGATAACCTTGAAGCTGAATTTTCTCTGATATGGGGTTCCTGGGGATTGTTCTTCGTTCTGTAGGGAATTTCAAGACCAGCTCTGATTAGGACAACCTAATTAAAACCTAATTTGATTTCTCTCTCAACCTGCAAATAATTTCTCATGATTTAATCTTTCTCTTGTTTCTCTTAGAGATTGGAGAAGGATCTTTGTTGAGTTAAACAGATAATCTATGAAGGATTGGAGATAGAAGATGGAATCCCTTCTCTCCCTCTCCCTCTTTCCAAGATGACGATGGCGGCAAGACCTACTGTAGAGAGGAGAAAGAAGAAACCTGCTGTCACGATGAGCAGGTTGAAGGCTTTTTTTATTCAACGGCTACGATTAAAAAATAATAAAAAAAACGAATTAACGTGTTGCGTTCAATGTTGAGTTTAAAAATATACCCTTAGGGCTGCCACAACCCACTCCATTTTAAAACCGCCAACTCCTTCTCACCTCAGTACCTTACCTTCAGGATTTGACCCCACTGACGAGCTTAAACTGAATTGCAGAGAAAGTCTGCGAGGGCAGATCCCGTGTGTATGCTCGTGCATGTGTGGATCCTCCCTGAGTCCCTTGCCTTCAGTGTGTCGTCGTGAGTTTGTACTTTGCGGCTGACTTTTGAAAGTTTTTGGCCTGGCCCAGCTCGGCCCAGCCCACTTCAGTTAGGCTCAAGCTGCGCTAGTATGCCTCCGACCAGCCCATATCAATCATTATCCTTCGGATATGGGTGCGTGTGTCAACTATGGGTATAAATTTCGAATTGAAACCGGCCGCTTAAAATCAAATCCAACCAAAGTGAAATAAATCAGATCGAAATGGTTTCAAAATCTAAAATCTTTTTAAAAAAATTTTAATAGATTATGACTCCAACAAACAAATGGTACTGTTTTGGTGAAGATATAAAAAGTTTTCTCAAACACTTAAAATAGGGCCTAAAATGAATACAAACCAATGAAACCGAATATGAAACCAAACTGTATCGATTCGATTCTAGTTTGAAAACAATTCTCTTATTGGATTTTCGCGAGTTATATCTCAAATTGAAACAAAATCAGATTGAAAAACCAAAATCAAATCGATCGACACCGTCTTTCTGAGTTCTTGTGCAAAATGTTACCTCCCCTGTCCTTCGTCTATCTTGGACCCCAATAGCCGGGCATGGTGTACGGTTTATAAATAAATCCATACCAAATAAATATCTACCTGCAATCCATCCCAAAATAATACATATTAAACATGTGGCATTGACTCCATAAAATATTTTGCCGTTATGCTTGTAGCTGGCAGCGAAGAAAATCGAATATTTCAATTTTCCTTTGGGTTCATAAATACCCTCTTATGTTTTGTATTTTCTAAAATACATCTCATTTTCTTGATTACCCTTGACTGTCAACAGTGTAGCACGAGCATCCCTTTAAAAATGTAGCATCAAAATTTCGTCTACATATCTGCATTTGATTATTAGCCAGATCTACAGATATTTGATGCATTTGATACAGAACGGGGCAGGCCTACAGTTCATTACTATAGGCAAGCAAGCCCGATCTTTGCCTTTGGTATGGGATCGGTGGATTTATATCGGTATTAGTGGAGATTGATATCGATTCGAAGGTTCATAATCTTGGTATCGGCTGGATCAGATTGGGATCACCCAAATTCAGGCATATATGACACTTTTCCCTTGCTTTTTTTTAATAAAAAAATCTGATTATTTTTTTATTTTTGGGTTAAAAATGAACTTATATATTATAAATTACCATAACAAGATTACATTCTTAAATATTTCTTTCCCACAGCATCACTCTCCACTAATTGTGAGAACGTTGTAGGGAGGGAATGTATACATAGCATAACCTCCTCAGAGGACTGCAATAAGTTCGCCAAGAAATCCGCACAGCTATTAGTCTCTCGAACATGATATGCGAAAACACAGCTCATGAAAGAATCACGCAAAGACCATATCTCTTCGATCAGCCATCTAACATCCCATGCAATCTGAAACGTTCCAACAACCATCTGAATTGCAACCATAGAATCTGACCTTACCTGGACATGCAGAAAATTGAGTAGCCGGGGCCCTGGTAAGACCAGACCTCATGGCCTGCAGTTCCATGCGCACAACACTTACATCAGTACGTACCACCCCCAGCAACTGCAAATAGCGGCCTTCCCAAGTAGTTACGACCTATCGCACCATATCCACTCCTCCGCTGCCTCACTGATCCATCACAGTTAATAGCAATCCATCCACATGGAGGGGGTTGGGTACCCTGTGGTAGCATCAGTGGAATTGAGATCTCCCAACGCCTAAAGAACTCACGAGACACAGCATTGTCTGGGACCTTTTTCCTGCAATTTCCAAAAACCATCCTAGTATCCGGAAGGACACGATACAGCACCATATCATATCCGGAGTATTGTATTGCTAAGAAAAAATCCGGGCATTCCTTTCTTGCCATATACGGTACACTGTTGCCGTAAAGCTATATTTGCGCACCAAAGTAACCAAGTTCGAGCCACGAAAATGATCTGCCATCCATGAAACTTCATCAGACCACAATCCAAAAGGCTGCCTATTGAACCCATTGTAAGAGAGAACCACCTTCCACACCGACGCTGAGAAGGAGCAACTGAAAAATAAATGCTGTATAGACTCTATCTCAGCATTACATAGAACACATGAAGTGTCCATCACACAGCCCCAACTCGATAAATAGTCGCGCGTGGTTAACCTTCCCAAGCACGCAAGCCAAGTGATAAATGAGTTTCTCGGCTGTGCCATAGGGAACCATACAAGATCAGACCAGGAAACCTTGACATGATGCACTCTTATTGCCTCCCACGCAGTGCGAAGAGTAAAACAGCCATTGGAGGATGGGGTCCAAACTGCCAAGTCTTCACGCAACTTCACATGAATTTTGGTGTCAGCCACTTCCCTCCATCATTCAATAGCCTGTGGGTCTGAGCAGAGTTCCTCTCTCTTGTATCAATCCATTCACAGTATCAAATGGGTGGCGACCAAGAGCCTCAACTACCCAAATACCCTGCTGCTTAGCAAGTGTACCACCCGACAACCATGGGTCATACCAAAGTAAGGTCCGCTCCCCATTGTGAATAAGATTTCGAATACACCCTCCAGCATAGGGGTGTCAATACCCAACCCGAACCAATGAAACCGGTCTGAACCAGCTCGAACGAGTCCGGACCACACCAGATCGAACTTTTAATGGTTCGGGTTCGGCTTGTGGATCCAGAGAGGCAAACGGTTTGGTTTGGTTTGAGCTAGCCCGACAGTGCACCGGTAGCTCGAACCGCTAGGCCCGAACCCAAATCGAACCGACCTAACCCGATAAATAAGTAAATCAATAAATGCCTAATGCCCCATTGCCCTCTAAATGTGTTGTGATAGTTTCTCACTTTATCTCATATCTTTTGTTAGTGATTAACCAACCAATTGTATCCATAGGCCATAGGACATAGGATACAAAGATGCATTGTATTTGAAATATTTCATGTACTTAAAAGAGAAAGAGAAGAAAAATTAGCACTAACCAGATCTTACTAGTTATATAAAACCGGTACCAAACCGATATCAACCCGTTATCATAAACTGAAACCAACACGAAACCAAACCGCACCGAAACCGAACATTTCTTAGTGGTTTGGTTTCGATTTCTATAAAAATCACACCGAAATCGAAAAACCCGAACCAAAACTGACCCAAACCGGCCCATTGACACCCCTACTCCAGGAGTTATTCTGGTCTTCAAAATCTCCCTAAATGAATGCGAGCAATTTACCAGCATGGGTAAAGACCAAATGGAGTGATGCTTTAACTATCTATGCCGCACAAATAAAGACCAACAAGAACTCTTCACTGAGACAATAGTCCAAATATGACGCATAAGAGAAGCTGAATTCCAATCTCTTAGTCGTATAAGTTTCAAACCACCTTCCTCCTTTGGCCGGCATACCGCCTCCAAGCAACTTTGTAAGACCCACTGTCCGAACACCCTTTCCAAAGGAATTTTGCCATCATCCCCTCAAGTGTCTCAATAACACGCTGTGGAATCCGAAAGACTGTTATCCAATTAGAGATTAAGCCCAAAAGAACAGACTGAATTAGGACCAGTCGACCTGCAAAAGAGAGAGATCTGGCTTTCCAAGATGTGACTCTCCCCTCCACCTTCGTAATCAATTCCTTAAAATCTGATTATTTTTTAAATCTTTTTATCTTTGTCCGTACAGATGGATCAGATCAGTATTGCGATCGATCTCAGCCGATACCGATGGGCCAAAATCGGCCTTTCCAAACCGAGATTAGATCTGTGGTTGATCCCTCGTTTCAGTGGATTGGTAGAGGATCTGTATAAGCCAATAACGATACCGATACCGATACCGAATACTAAAACCCTATCACTGATCCCCTCCCATCCTGGGAGACAGATTTCAGACTGGTACTGATGGACTCCACATGGTACCACCATTACTACTCTTACAGATTGCAGGTACAGCTACAATTATATTCTTTTCTCTCTCTCTCTCTCTCTCTCTCTCTCTCTCTCTCTCTCTCGCCCTTGTAAATGAGAGTTGAAACTTGAATATCTTTCCTTCAATAATCTTTCCCAACTTCAGTAAGGAAAGGTTCTGAAACTGGTAATCGTGTACACAATTCTTCCGCTTCAAATCAGCATGAAAACGCAGCATCCAAAGCTCAAAACCCCACCCCGACCACTCTTCTCTTGCGGTTTCTTCCGATACTGCACTCAAACCGTACTCAGCCCCACCACCCCTATTACCCCCACCCTACCACAACCACCACCTCCTCCGCCGCCGCTTCTGCCGCCGGCAACTGATACTTTACCATCACGGCCGCATCCAGAATCCGAGTCATCGTCGTCTTCTTCGTCCACCTCACAAAGCTTCACACAGTGGCGTTTCCCTTTACCTCAATCACCCATCTTTCACCACCAACCCACTCCGCAACTCGAGTTCCTCTCTCAACTTCCTCGGGAGTCCACTTCATCTGACCTACCTCCTCTTCCTCCACCGTCGGCGGTGCTGTCCTCCAACCTTGCTGAGCTATTTCATGTAGCGGAGCTCCAGTTCAGTACCGGTTCCGACGCCGACCGACTCTCTGCTCTCCACCTGCTCGAACACTCTCTCGTAGCGAAGCCGGCCACGGAGGGAGGCGGAGACCGGGCCTGCCCGCCGGCGGTAATGAACGGTGTGGTAAGCTTTTTGAAAGACCCCGCAGAAGCGAAGTCTGCGACAAAGGTGTTGTTGGCACTGTGCCTGGCAGAGGGGAACCGACACGTGGCGGTGGAGGCAGGGGCAGTGGCGGAGGTGGTCGAGACAGTGGCGGGGCTGGAAGGGAGCGCGGCGGAGAGAGCACTGGCGGCGCTAGACTTGCTGTGCACGTTGCCGGAGGGTGCCGCGGAGCTGAGGACACACGCCCTGGCCGTACCGATGCTGGTGGAGATGATGGGGAAGGTGGCTGGCAGAGGGAAGGAGTGCGCCATCAGCGTTCTGGCCGTGATATTTGGTGGTGGTAGTGGGAATGGCAACGAGGGAGTACCGGTGGCGCAGTCGGAGGACGTGAGGAGAACGGTGGTGGTGGCGTTGCAGGGAAAGTGCAGCGCCAGAGGGAGGAGGAAGGGGTCCCAGCTTCTTAAGTTGCTTCACCTTCATGATAATGACGAGAATGGACGACTCGATTTCACGGAGGAAGGACAGTAGAATGGTGATGCGTGATGGAGATGGAGATGGGACACCTTTCCTTCTCCAACGATTCAAAGTTGAGAGTTGAGTTGAGAGAGCCGCGTGTTTGTCATTATTCCTTCTTTTGTTTGTAGAAGAGTCATTGCTGTGAAGGGTGTAATCGTACTTTGTTGCAAGTTCAGTGCCATTGTCGTATTTGCATTTTAGATGCTTTCTAGCTTCTTTCATCTGAGGAGTCAGGACTCAGGAGGAGTGCGAGAAGACTAGCAACTAGTTTTGTGCTGAAAAAGTCTGAAACATCTGCTCTGCGTGCGTACAATTTCACGTGTAGATTAGGTTTCGAAATTGAAGGTTTGGTTCGAACCAGTGGACTAAGTGTAAACTATATACATTGAACCGAATTGAAATTAAATCCTATATAATCATGGCTCTTTCTTTGATTTATGTATATATGAAATTACCTACTTTGAGTTTTCTGGTCTAACTATGTTAGAAGGCTTGAAAGGTACCAGATTTGACATCGTGGGATTCTCTATCTTCGTGAAAGTGTAATGTTTTCACCTAATTTATTTATTTCGGTGGGTTATTTCCATTTAAACTGAATTACAGAGACAATGTATGAATCGAATAAAACCAAAATGATTCAATCTGGTTTCGATTTTGAACTCAAGAAAGTTATTCAATTTTGATATGTAGGTATTGCATCCTAAATTGAATCAAAACTGACCCAATTGACACCCTTGTTAGTACCTCTTTCCTTTGTTTGCCTGGTCATAAATTCACCCTCAATATGGTAGGTTAGTTTTTGATGAGTTACCATAGAATGTGGATATCTTGAGTTGGAATTGATCCAGCAGTATTCTAGTTCAGATAAATGGCCGTATTGGGGGATCTGGATCCTCTCCAATTACTTGGGCGTCCAACTTCTCTCCAACTACTTATCTAATGGCTGGGACATTGGGATGTGTGTCCAAATCATCCCAGCCGTTGCATGAATGAATGGAAAGGAATTATGAGTTGGAGAGGATCTTTTTCCCGTTTGGACCCCCAAGACCTAAATAAGAAATCTTTTCCCCCTCTCCACAAAAACCACAAAGGAACATCTATCTCAAGGATTTATTGTAAAACATTATTTAATTAATTTCTAATTATGTCCCAATGACCAATTAAGTAATTTACCAAAAACGTATCTCTAATTGGATTTATAATTGGAAACATAATCTTAGCCAGCTATGGAGAATAGAGTCCTACTCTATTTAGCTATAAAGATTTTATGGTATAGAGTATAGACAGTGGTTCATTGTAATGGTATAGACTAGGGCTGTCAAAACTTGGCCTGCACCAGCGACTGGAATTGACCAGTTAAAGCCCAAAATTAGACAAGGTTTTTGAAAACTATTTTATACCCTATTTTACAAAGTTTTGAAAACTAATTTATACCTCATTTTTAAATTATTTTTGAAAACTATTTTATACCCTATCTTACAAAGTTTTGGGAATAAGATGTGTCACTAGACAATCCAATACATGATTAACCTAAAAATGTAAAAAAAAAGGTTCAATATAAAACTAGCTTCGATCTCCATTGCAGATTGCTCCATAGCTTGAGGTGTAATTGAAGAAAGCCTGCACTGTCGCACATAACGTGCATCTCCCTTCTTCTATGGCGTACCTTGTGCGCAACAATCTACATATGAAAAGCCTAAAAAGTCAACAAACTCCTTTACAAGGACAAAACACAGAAAGAAAGAAACAGTACCAGACCTTCATCATGGGTGGAACAAGACACCACCATCTCCTCTTTGTCCATGGCCTTCTCCTCCTCCTTCTGGTGTGGTCATCAACCCACCACAACCACAGCACCCACGCCATGCCACCACCACCCCCAACTCAATGTAATGCAACAGGTTGCATACTGAGCAACTGCTATGGCATATGGGGTGACCGAAAGGATTGCTGGGTTCCAAGTATCATCACCTACCCAACAACAGAGGAAGAACTCTTATCTGCAGTTGCCCATGCCAACCGCAACAAACTCAAGCTCAAAGTGGTGAGTGGTTCACACACCATCCCAAAACTGGCCTGCCCAGGAGAAAAATCCTCGTCCTCGCCTGGAAATGGAAATGCAGTCCTAATAAGCACAGCTCTGTATAATTCCAGTGTTGTCATTGATGTAGCAAATCTCAGTGTCACAGCTGATGCAGGAGTCTCACTCCGGCAACTAATTGATAAGGTAGAAGAAGCTGGTTTCAGTTTAGTGTCATCTCCATATTGGGAAGGGGCTAGTGTGGCAGGAATCATAACCACAGGCTCACATGGGAGTTCATGGTGGGGTAAGGGAGGCTCTGTTCATGATCATGTCCTCGCAATTACTCTTGTAGTTCCTGCCACACAATCTCAGGGTTACGCTAAAATTATCAGACTTGATGCTCAAGATCCACTCTTCAATGCAGCAATAGTTTCACTGGGAATGTTAGGCATTGTCTCAAAGGTCGGTACTCATGACATTCTCTTCCATGAATCTTATTCTTCAAAGACTCAAACAAATAAGCTTCATTCAATCCACAGCCTCCATGAATCATATATCTACTTTCACAGATAAAAAATAAAAAAAAAACCCTGAAAGGCTAAAGTTTCAATTTCCACTGAATCATCGCATTATTCATTCACATCTCAAATTGAAATATATAGGTAAAGCTCTCTGTAGAACCAAGGTTCAAAAGAAGTATCACCTTCAATTTCACGGACGATGCTCATTTTGAGGATGAATTCATGGACCATGCACGGAGACACGAATTTGCAGATATCACCTGGTACGCATCAAGGCATACAGCAGTGTACAGGTACGATGATCGAGTTCCATTAAACAGTGCCGGAGATGGAGTATATGACTTTGTTGGGTTCCAGCCTAACCCTGTTTTGGTCTCCAGTACAGTTCGTGCTTCAGGTATACTTTCTTCATTCCTCAAATCTGATTTTTAAGTTGTGCAAACTACAAGTCTCAAACACTTATATTTCAACTTAACCATGTGGCCGTACAGAGAAAGCATTTGAGTCTGCGAAGAATATCAATGGGAAATGCACATTGGCAGCTTCATTTGTGGGATACAAGAAATTAATTGCCAATGGCCTGAAAAATAACAACCAAATCTTCACAGGGTACCCAGTTGTTGGTTATCAGGGTAAAATGCAAACTTCTGGTTCCTGTCTATACTCACCCACGACAGACACATTGAGTTCATGTGCTTGGGATCCCAAAATCAAAGGGCTCCTCTTCTATGAAACGACAGCAATCTTTCCTACTTCAAGGTTTGCAGATTTCATTCGTGACATAAAGAAACTAAGAGACCCGAAACCAGAAAATTTCTGTGGATTGGATATCTACAACGGATTTCTGATACGCTTCATAAAGGCTTCTGGGGCATATCTAGGTCAAAGTGAGGATTCTGTTGTTGTTGATTTCAACTACTATCGAGCTGATGACGCTTCTACACCAAGGCTGAACCAAGATGTCTGGGAAGAGGTAGAGCAGATGGCATTCTTCAAGTATGGAGCTAGACCACATTGGGCCAAGAACAGAAATCTAGCATTCGTAGGTGTAAAACAGAAGTATCCCAAGTACAACAAATTCCTTGCAGCCAAAAAGCAATTGGACCCTCAAAACATATTTTCTAGTGATTGGTCAGATGATATACTCTATGGTAAAGAAGCAGCAAAAGGTGAAGGATGCGCCTTGGAGGGACAATGCATATGCTCAGAAGATAGACACTGTAACCCAGGCAAAGGGTATTTCTGCAAACCAGGCCTTGTTTATACAGAAGCTCGGGTATGCAGATACTCTCCATCCTCCATGACCTAAAACATTCCAGCAGAGTTTGATGTCTTTGCTATAGAACTGTTTAAGGAACAATGAGTTATGTAATTGTTTCTGGTGAGAAAATCAATCAAAATAACCAATTTGGAAGCTGGTCTGGAATTCTAGCAACCCAGACTTTCAATTCTGAAATAGACATGCTTGACCTTTAAATATATGAGGGCCTAACTACATTCTATGCATTTTATGCAGAGATTTTGTGAATCAAATGTCAGTAAAATTCTAACAGAAGATTCTGAAAATCTGAATCCATTGAAAAAAATAAGAAGAATTTTTGTACAATGTCTGAACTCTGCATGTATGAGGCATGGAAATTGTGCACAGTAGAGCTTCCATGAACAAAGCAACTAATGAAGCATCTCCAATCTATTCTTGGCAGATCTAAGACCCAGGTTGAGATATTTGAAGATATACCATCTGAGTATACCCATTGAATACAGATGTTTCAAGCCTAGTTAGACCGAGCCTCTGAAACAAGCCAAACCTACCATCTTCAACAATAGGACTGGGTGCACGGGCAGGATCATATCTTGTTTGATGAGTAAGGGAAGGACCGGCCACTGGAGGAAGCTCCCAATAGACATCTAGCACTGATTCCACAAACCTGCTGTTTTTAAAATGTTGGGCATAGGAAATTGGCTTGTTGCTGTGGTTGAAATCATCCCGCATTTCCCCTCTAACACCCCACCACGCTTCCCCTGGCCCGCACAGTTCTTCAATGTCCACTGCCTTCTCCCAGAACTTCTTTTGCTTCATCCTTATCCTGGCCTCATCACTATCTCCAAAACAGCTATGCCCACCTCCTGGAAAATTAGCAATTATAAATTGAAGAAACCATACCCAAAACCACAAACCTCAAAATCAAATTTGTATAGACAATTACATACTACTCCTTTAGACCACACCCATGGCAATAGATCCACAAGAATTCAATGGAAACATATTCTCGCAGGGTATTTACCTGTGGTTCTAGAATTAAATCCCTCATTCATTACCATGATGATCCCAACAAAAGTTGAGATAGATGACTCTGCACTTTTAAGTATTTAATAAAATATTTACAATGGAAAATTTAATTATCCAGGATACATGGCTAGATCTCCAAGAATTCATTTGATATATAATTTATTGAGGGCATAGCCATGGTTTCCCAATCAAATCCCATGTTCATTACCCAGGATGAGCTTGCAACAAATGTTACATAGATGACTGCATTTTAAGTATCCAATACAAAAATTCTCTGGATTTATTTATTAAAGACAATATAGAACCCAGTTAGGAGAATCGAGCTTACATGATCAGAAACCTTTCAAGTTGGACAACAAGATCATTAAGACTCCATATCACTAATAATACTCAATTTAATGTTTTGGCTAGCAAATTGCATTTATTAGATCGAATTTTGGTTGTCTGCATTATGAAGGTTCTAAACGCCAAAATTGTAAGATATCTTAAGTGACTGCGTATTCCATAGAAATTACCCACAGAGATGTTCAATTCCAAACTAAGCGATTGGAAGCTTTACATTCTTAGAGAAACAACTATAAATAGGCAAACCACCTCAAAACATAAAAGTGAAAGCCTTTAGATCCTCTGAATAGAAGACGGACAATAAATTCGTGAACTAGCAGGAGCTTAATGCTTTTGTAAGCTAAAAATCTGCCGAAAGTTAACCAGTACAACATCTCCATGGGAACTCCTTGTCTTTTCAAGCATCAAGTACTGGAACTCGCGAGGTACTCTACCATTCCATGGATTTGGAGAACATCTTTCAGTTGAGCAAAAAAAACGATGTAGGCTAGGAAATTGGCAATTGGAGATACTGCAAGACACAGGTGACTTCACTTTTTTCTGCTATTTAAAACAAGCAAGAGGAATTCCTAGAGGTTTTGCTCTTTTAATATTCAAATATTTCAATGAACAAAATTCTGAATACAGGGTAATTAAAACAAGAATTTTTGGGCCTCACCTAATACTAAAATTCCAACACAAAGTATTTGAATTTCTTATAAGTATAATTACTAAGCAGTCCTATTTTATATAATTGCCATTCTCCAGGGAGAATTCACCCTTAAAAGGGGTCTTTTCAACATCTAAATAGACCTATGGCTAAGTACATAACTTGGAATATACAAAAGAACAACACACGTGCTTAATAGATCCAGAGTTGTCAAAGCGTAGCCTAGACACCGTTTATCCAGGTGTAGCCTAGAACAACACACGTACTTAATAGATCCAGAGTTGTCAAAGCTGTTGCCTTATTGTCCAAGTCACCCCAGAGACTTGACTCCCCCCACCCTCGATAAGGAGGAAACAACAACAGAAATGCTGCTGCTGACACCGACATTGCCACTGCCACCGCCACCGCCACCGTCTTAGCAGCAGTAGCAACAGCATAATAAGTTGAAGAAGATGAAGATGGAAGGAGGGGGAGGTGGAAGAATAAGAAGATTGAAGAGCCGTGGCAGCCAGAATTCCAGCACCACTGCCACTCCCTTCAACGCCGTCGCAGCCTCATCGAGAACGGACAACCATAGATCGTGATTCTTTCAACGTTGTGCACAGAGCACATTTCCAGGAGGATAAGTGTTTTTTGCCCCCACTACCCTCCAGTCCCTGCTTCTAGAATCCATCGACATTGAGAATGCCCTCAACTCCCCCCCCCCCCTTCTTTAATAAGATATATGTTTATCTTATTTTATATATTAATTCCTTTAACCCCTCTTCTTTAATTAGTATTTGTGGCAAAATCCATCGAGAATGCCCAAAACCCCTTTCTTTAATAAGAAATTTGATTATCTTATTTTAATATACTAATAATATTCTATTTTATTATAACAAAAAAGAACTGGAGTACAAAATTAATGTATAAGTAAGCTTCCAAAGTCTTTCTGGACATTTTAAGATTGAGATGACAACAAATCTTATGAGAATACATTAATAAATACTAAAGCACCTATGGTGCCTAGGCAATGCCTAGGTAGGCCTTGTTGCCTAAGCGTTTAGCTGGCCCTCAAAGGCCTTGGATCGCCTAGCGCTTTGACAACTATGAATAGATCTAGTTATAAAGTGTAGACACATATATTATACAGAATGAAAGCATCAACGATATTTCACTAGGAACAAACATAGAATATAAATGACAGGAATGGCGACCATCATAGCATTTAATTTCATTCAGTAATTAATTAAATTACTACAAGAATAACAATATCTTACTTAAACAAATTTTAAAGGAGGCACATGCTATGCACGTGGGGGGGGGGGGGTAATAAAGTTGAAAGAATTAAGGAGGAATTCAAATATAGATCAGGGAGTAAAGTAATAGAAAACAGGAAAGAGATTGTGTTTCTAATTTCCTCTTTTCCCCTTTAATTATTCTCTATTCTTAATGTAAGGGATAATTTAACAGAATTTGTAAATTAAATGTTCAGCTACTCCCCTAAATTTGGGTAGTTGGGTTCCCTTAATAGTATAGATAGTTATTGAATAGACAGAATTAATAATAACCAATGATTAAAATCAAGCCCTCTAATCCTATATCATTTTACCTTCTCATTCTCATACGATGACCTTACAATATATTATGCACATGCTGTTAAAAGCTACCATTTGCAATGAAAGTACATCTTACGAACTAAATAGTAAAAGATGAGAATATGCACCTCGTATATAGAACTGATCACAGATCTGCCTCAAAGAATAATGGTCACCGCTTCCTGTATCATAGTTGTCCTCAAAGATGAGATGTCGGAACCCAGCTTTCAATGCTTGCTTAAGTCTACATGTCAATGTAGAAAGAAAGTTTACGTGTTACAATTTCTGATGGGGCAAAATGCAAGGTATCTTGGTGGAAATGCATGGACTACTATAAGTGCATGAGAATCATGCATGAAGACAAGAAGGATTTAGTTTCAAATATGCACCTTTTTAGCTCATTTTGATGGTCATCAAAGAAGATGAGAACCCGGTTGACATCAGTAATCCCATGTTTCTTCATCACACTTCCCCAGTCAACACTTCCAAAATCTACAAAGTCCTTTCCAGCAAAGTAAGTGCAATTTCCATCAACATAGGCAGGTCCTTTTTTCAGGTACTTCTCAGGGTGCCGAGGTGTCAGTGACACAATTGGTCTGTCCGGCATTGCTTGTCGGAGAACCCAAGTGGAATGCCCCTTGAAAGCACCACTCTCAATCATCAGATCTGGTTTCAACCATCGAGTGATGAACCAAAGACCAAAACTGTGGTCGAAACCCATTCCATACATGTTGTTTTTGATTGGCCTGGTTTCATAAATTGGTATGAACTCTTCCAAGCCCTTAAGCAAATCCTTCGATGTCCATTCAACCGCTTGCCCATGTTTCGATCTGCCTTTTGCCAAGGATAAGAATAAGACAGGTGCAAGTGTGTAAGAACTCAATGATTGGGCACTCAAAACTTACATCTTTGATATGATTCAACTTGAGTAGAATTCAGAACTCAACTTCAAATAACAAATTACCATCTACAAAGAACCACACAAGCAAAGCCTAAAAGAAGAAGAAGCCGTATGGAAGAGAGATAAAAAGTTCACCAAATTGAAAATCAAATAGGAAAAGGACCCCTGTGCAATACTGCATACTTTTGGTTTTCTGAAATAAAAAATTTACCTACTTGCGAAGGCACTCCCAACCCCCACCCCCCCCCCCCCCAAAACAAAAAAAATTAATAATAATAATATCCAATTGTCTGAGAGAGCTACCCACCAAGGGAGAGAGTCCTGAAACAGGAGTTAAAGGGTCAAAAAGAAAAAGAAAACAAACAGAAGAAGAGCTGATGCGATGAAGACCAAAAACTGAACCATGTGAAAAAGCAGAAATTTCAACTGTTCCTCTTTCTTTTTCTTTTCTTTGTTTTTTTTGGGTTGAGGAAAATTAGCTTGAAATTTCATTCATTCAATAAACATCCCTGACCCCTGAAGTCTTTCTGAGAGTGATCAAATTACTTAAATAATGAGGGGAAAAAACTACATTACCTCTTCGGATCAGCCAAAATCCTTAAAAAGGAAAGCAGCAGAGAGTAAACATGGAATTATTTCTTTTTTACTTTTTCATTTCCCGCTTCATGAAAACCAAATGAAGCTCAGTAACAATCTCCACACACCCGGCGGGTCGGTGTGAAAGATATATCTTCAAAGATAATAGTTGGTTTATCCCCGGGGGGGGGGGGGGGTGGAGGGAGGTATGAGATCGACAAGAGGGAAAAAAAAATACTGAGCTCTCACACACTCTGATCCGGCTACAAAGAAAACCCTAATATGGAATCCAAGAACGACAAAAGATACTATTTACGAAGAACAATCCAATGTAGAGCATAAGCGTCCCAATACTTTAAAAGAACAATGTAGCTAAGACGGGCGTCGATAATAAAATAGATCAGAGGGAGAAGTACTTACACCAGGGGACGCCGAGAGATCCGAAGTAGGATTCGAGCCCATCAATGCCATAGAGGTTCATCCAAGAATAGGGTTCGTAAGAAGAGACGCAGACAAGGCGGCGAGAATGCAATACGACAGAAACGAAGAGAAGGATGACGAAGAGACTGATAAGCGGCCACAAGAGCCCAATCTTGCTCATCATCTTCTTTACCCTCACGGAGAACGAGATGTTCTTTCTGGTCTTGGACTCGTCGTCATCGTCGTCTCCTTCCTCGCTAAATTGAGCTCCTCTGCGCATAGATAGCACTCTTTCGAGCATATTTCTCTCAAACAAGTAAAGTTGAAAGAGTATAAAGAGTTCAACGATTCCCAGGAGAAATAGAAGGGAGGCGCTTTCTTTCTTATTATTATACTTGTATAGTGAAGCCTGAAAACTGCTGAGGGCGAGGCGGTTTCTCAAAGTCTTCTCCTCTACCTTCCATGAATTTATGAGAAATGGGACCTGAAATTCACTGCTTCGGTTAGTTTGATTTCGAAACACTGAAATGAAACTGGATATTTTTAAGGAAGAGACCAAAAAAATAATATTAGAAAAGAATCCCTGCTCCTGACTCCTGTGGGCTACGAGCGTCCAAAGTTGGGGCCAAAGCACCAGTGGGCCAGATCCAAGAACTAATAGATTATGGGCTTCAATCAAAATGTTGGGCTAAGAGGATGTACGGATTAGGGGTGTCAAAATTCTGACTGACCCGAACTGATTTATGGAACTCTATCGGTTCGGACCATAGTTAGCAAAAATGAGTATGATAAAAAACAGGCACGGACGATATGGGTTTTAAACTGCAAAAAATTGCAAACAAACAATCAAATAAAACGGTTAAAAATGGGAAACAGATGGTATGGGTTTTAAATGTGTATATTAAAAAAATAAAAAATAAAACAACAGAACCAAAATAGGGCACTATTTTCACATAAATTGAGGAATTTTTACTTGAATACATGCTTCTAATGTTCATAAGTCATAACAACTGTAACATCCAAAATTAATCCATATATTACACGACCCATTATAAGTTCCAAGACATGTCATCTGGTATCATCCAATATCAATTCCCAATTCATACACCATAATGTCCAAAGTCTTGTTGAGCAATGTGGCTTGACTATGGTGTTGTTCATTGTTGTCAACACAACCAACACACTCATACTCATGGAGTGATGCATGTTCAGTTGGACTTGGGAGTCATTGCTTTAGAAACCCTTTTTAGTAGATGCATCGATTTGTAAACCCAATGACTGACTGAAAATAGAAGAATAATATCTATGCCCAACTTATGAGGCCCAATTGTCTAAAGAGTGAGGTAATGGTGCAAGACCTTAAATTGGTAGAGAGATAGTAAGAACGGATACGGATGGTACGACTTTTAAACGATAAAAAAAAATTATAAATAGATGGTCAAATAAAATAATAAAATATACAAAGAACCATAAAAAAAACATAAAATGGACCGTACGTGTTTTAAACGTTTATATTTCAAAAGAAGGAACTAAAAAAATGACATTATTCTCATATAAATTGATGAATTTTTATTTGAAATACATTCTTCCAATGTTCAAAACAATTGAAACATCCAAAATTAATCTATATATATTCCAACACATTGTAAGTTTCAAGAATCCTACAAAAAAAAAAAAAAAAAAATCCAAGACATGTCATGTAATATCATCAAATTTCAATTCACAATTCATACACCATAGTGTCTAAAGTTGAGCAATGTGGCTTGGATTAACCTTTTGGGATTGATGTGTGGTTTGTGTGATTACACTTTTATAAAAATTAAAAAAAAAAAGGGGTGTGTGCGTTTAGTCCCACATCGGATGTGTGAGTATGGTGTGAATTGTGTATATTTGCCATTCCACAGTCTTAAAAGTCGATTAACCTTTTGGGATTGGTGTGTGGTATGTGTGATTACACTTCCATAAAAATAAAAAATAAAAACAAAATAAATAAATAAATAAAAAATGGCCTGGCTATGGTGTTGCTCCAACACAATCAACAAACTAATGGAGTGATGCATGTTTAAGTTGGATTTGGGAGTCATCGTTTTAGAAACCTTTTTAGTAGATGCATAAGTTTGTAGCTTAATTTCGAGGTTTGTGCATTGACTTTGAGTTGAAGGTGATATCAGGAGAAATGTAGCTCTGCGAGTTATCTTTACGTCGGTGAAAGAATCAGGTTGATCAAAGTTTGGGAGAGAAAGATATGATCAGTTAAGTAAGCCATTGTTCAATAAATCCAAGATCTTAAAAAATGCAAAAATAAGGAACATGTTTTAAACACATTTAAAACGGGAATGCTTGTTGTTTGCCCTTTTTTCTCATATGTTTGAAAAACATGCGGCAAAACGTGTCTAAAACATGGAAGAAGAACTCGATCGAAACCTGTCGAAACCACCGAGTTAACTCGATTTCGCAGGTTTTCGAGACGAGTTGAGAGGTGATTTTAAAAAATCTAGGGTTTCGATCAAAATTCGATGGTTTCCACCAGTTTCGATCGAGATGTTGGTAATTTGACAAGTTTCAACACTTACGCCCTTCAAAACTTGGGAAAACCTGGCTCGAAACCAGTATAGATACTTAAGTATGCCAGTAATCAAGCCAAAACCCAGGACAAACACTTATTTTTAATATAATTTAAGTAAATGTTTTCATTTACTTAAGATATTATTCATAAATAAGCAAATACCCCCTTATTCGAATCCAATAAAAATAGTTAAAAAATAAAAAGAAAAAAAGAAAAAATGTCGACCCTCCAAATCAAGAACAAAAATTAGATTTTCGACGATAGGTGCAATTTTCAACTTTCTAATGCTGGGGTTTTCCTCAAATCTAAAAATTCCATAAAATTTTAATATAGTAAAACATTGCTAATACCCAAAAGTGCAGTAAAATATTCATTTGTTTTGATGTCCAAAAAAATATTTTCATTCAGAGTAATTTTGACAATATTTGCGCACACCAAATTAAGTTTGACCGATACAAAACTCCTTTAATATAAACCAGATTTAACAAATCTTGGACTTGTTGGAAAACTGTTAAAACAAAATTTTCTAACAAACCCAAGATTGCTTAAATCTAATTTATATTGAAGGTGTTATGTTCCGGTAAAACCTTATTCGATACCTTGTCCATGAACAATATACAATATCAAATTTGGATCAAAACCACAAGTATTATTTATAGTGTTCTTTATGTTAAACTAATGCATGGATTGAATTTAAAACGTAAATAATAAGCAGCACAACAAGAATCAGGGCAAAAAACTAATTTTTGAGTCTCGAAACAAGGAGAAAGTTCCAGGTTTCGACCGAGATATGGTCGAAACTGAGACGAACTCGATTTCTGGTTGGTCGAAACCTAGTCGAAACCCGAGTTTTAGAACCTTGATCTAAAATGATAAAACACCAAAATACGTTTAAAACTCCATTTTAAATGCGTTCTTGCTAATTAGGATAGGGATCAATTAGGTCCGACCAAAATCGACCGGGACTGACTGGTTGACACAATGACACCCCTATCCATCCGGTATTGGTTTTTCTAGTTCCTGTCAATCTTATCAATCCAATTGCAGGCCGAAACCTAACCAAATCGAGACTGGACCAAGACCAATAATGAGAGTCTTCTCGGTCTGGTTTTCATTTTGACACCCCTGCGCTGATCTCTCTCTGGACATTCTTCTCGGTTCTCAGAGACCGGGCTTAAAAAACCCCCAGTGGGAGTATGGAATTTTCATTCTTCCTTTTCATGGTATATTCTTCCTAAGTGTATTCCTTAATCTGGAACGGTTTTCCTCCACTCTAGTTTCAATTCAAGAACTAGTGCGGGAGGGATTGAAACTCGAGCAGTTACGAGGGTTATCTCGGAAATCTTGAACAGTTCCGTTATCCGAGGGTCTGATACTCTGATGTCCCTTTCTCTTCTAAAATAGACTTCATACCCTCCTTCCTTCTGGATTAAATTTTGGGTTGTTTTTGACTGAAACTGATAAGAAACTATTGTGGACAGATGGAACTGGAACAATACTCCACCGGAACCCACATTGCATCTCGTATGTTGTTTACGGTATTCATTGAATCGACATTGATTCTCAATCTCTTGAGGATCTTGAGGTACTTTCTTTTCTGTGTGCAACTTTTTTTGGTATCTTTAATCATGTACAGTTTGGTTCTATATGCAACAATTGATATTTAACTCACCCAATTTCTGGTTTCATTAACTAATTGACACTTCAGTTGGACAAAAATCATATCCAGGGTGACATCAACAATTCAGCATGGAGAGTTAAATTACATAAATTGAGTGTTTTGGCAATTTTTTGATTTGTTCCCTGACCTTGTATTTTACCTTGTTTATGGAAAGAATTGTGAAACCTCTGGACTCCTCCCCGAGACGTATGGGAACAAAACATAAATTACAGAGGCCCTAGATATGTTTCCTGTATTGTTATCTTAGGCCAACTTGAGACTGGAGAATGTTAAAGCCACCATGACATCACAACTTTTGTGCTTGTTCTGTTTGTCATCCTCGTTCTCTCTAAACAGTGCATACAGGTAGTTAAACAACTTAGTCTTTTGTTGTCACCTGGTTATGAATTTGGCACGTACTTCCCCTCAGTCTCAGTTCTAAAAATATATTTATCAAAGATGGGTAGAGACTGATATCAGGCACATCTATTAACGGTCAACTCACACAGTTCCCCTTTTTCTTTGTTTGGAGGGTGGGGGATGGGGAGGGTGTTCCAAGTTGTACAAGAAAGGAAGGTGCAGTCTCAAGAAAAGATATGCTTCCTCTTTATTTTTATATCATTGGGAGTGGTTTTATTGGTATATTGAAGAAACTGTGAAGAGCCAGACTTTTGCAATTTTTTGTGCTACTTTACGTGCCTTCATTAGTTTGATGCTTTCGAACACATTTATGGAGACTCACCAGAATCTTGAACTGTGGATTTTTAAAGTATTGAATTGGTTCTATCAAGGACAAAAATACTGGTTACTAAGTAGGCTTAATTACTGAAGGCTCTGCCGCTCTGGTTTACCAACAAACTGACTTCTCATTAACATGAAGTGCTTTTCTTCTCTTGCTTCCATTTTTCCATCTCACAAAATAGTCATGCAGAGCCATGAACTGACAGTGGAGGCGAATTCCATATAATTTTCTTGACAGAAAAAAATAGAATGCAAATTCAATGATGTTGAATGTGTAGCAATAACTTTACAGTGAGGATTTAAGTTTCAAGTTAGAAGGCATATACTGAATGATCAGGATAGGAAGGTATTCTAGTTTCTTCTTTGAAAGGGTCCTTGGCCAACCATGTTTCGTGCATGTTTCAAATGGGGGCCCATCCATTCAAAAACTCTTTATTTTCACTGTATATTCTGTAGCCATACTATATCAATTCCTTCTCTTTTATCTTCTACTTGGTTGTTTTGGAAACCAGAGCTGGGTGGAGAGTGACGGAATCTTGCCTGGTTTCACAAGTGTACAGCTAATGAATGTTCTTGAGATTTTCTTCCAATCAATAGAAATCCTTTTGATTGTGATGTTAAGCAGCTATTCAATCAGTTGGTTTTCTCGAATTGCATATAACTGGATAGTATTTAACTTGGTTGTTTGTTAGATTATATGAAGGTAGTTACAGTGCTCTAGTTTGAATTCCATTGAGAAAAAGGAATGACTGCTTCATTATTATGAAAGTGCATTATGATGGCCTCTGTCTACTTTTCTAGTCTAAACTATTTGAGTTAGTGCTTCATAGATGGTGTCCTGTGCAGGAAATGCAGTTGACACCATTGAAATGAATCCTCCATTTGGAAATCGGAAAAAGGGAGCTGACATGGATTTTCTGTTCATGGCTTTTAAGGTGGTGTCTGATAACTCCCCTCCCCCCTGGGGTGCAGTTGTTTACCTTCTGGCTTTATTGATTACAGTTGACTTTTGATTGTTATTTACAAATTAAAAGACAAGGAAATTATTTTGAAATTGTGGATATTAGTTGAAGCTCTTCAGAATGGAAGATCATCCGTGTCCTTCTCTTTATTTCTTTAGTAAGACTTCATCTCTTACCTGCATTAGTTTAAAAGGCTAACAAAAAAAAAAAGTAAAAATTAATCTACGAAATATTTTAGCCATCACTCAAGCACACAAGAATTAGGAAATGCTAGCTAAATACTTTGTAGTACAGATACCTAACTTGTTTGAGAATTATTTATTTCACTTACAGATTTACCTGTACATTTTGTGTTTGGCATTCCCCTGAATAAACTTTTAAATATTCACATGATAAATTGACGCCATAACCTTGCCATATCTGTGTTCTGCTTTCTGGAAACTACAAGCATGTGCACCAAAATGAAGTTGTAGCTCAGTGGCAGAACACGTTTTGGATGAGAGTTGCGGAAAGGTTTTAGCAGTTGAAACCTTCTAACTTCTCTTTCAATTTGTAAATAATACATAATAATTAATTATTATAAAGAATGGTCTGAACAGTCATGTTTTGACAGTGTGCAATCCTTCCAATCAATGGTTGAACCATCTGTATGAATAGTTGATTGTTCTGAGACAAAATCAGCTCCAAATGTTGACCAACCCATTTTGGTGACAGGGTAATGGTCAACCCGTACAAAAGGCTGAGCTTTGGGGATTCCCCAAGGAAATTTGATAGCTTTGATAAAGCACTTGAAAAGTTAATATGAGGTTTTGGAAACTCTCGAATGTGGGTATACTTGACGAACATCTAAATCCAAAAAACCTCAATCATCCAATTTCTGAGCTCTAGCTTGTTCATAACTTGTTTCATCTGATTTAAAACTTTCTGCAAATTCATGGAGCTTGCCTTTTCCTTTCTCCCACCCCCCTTCTCCATTGTTGAAATGTATTGAACCCACGATATTGCAGAATATTGCCTGTGAATATGATTAGGCTTATTGTTTCAATTTTGCTTTCTCAGCAGCATGTGAGGATGACAGCGTTGTGGGATTTCAATGCTAGAAGTGTTGAGGTTTTATGTGAGGTACCACAACATCCCACTGAATTTTTCTCTGTATGCAAGATTCTATTCTATGATACTTCATTGAAGTTAATGCATTATCTTCCTGATTTGATTTACTTAATTCTCTTCCCATCTTCAGTTTGATGACCACAACTATAAAAATTTCATAGAAAAAGAGGTTGATATTGCTGTGGACCTCTAGTGATTTGTTCCATAGATGAAATGAGGTTAGTCAACAATTGAAGGCCAACAGCCATTAAGGGATCATACTTTTTAGGGAGAATTAGTTGAAGAGGACCAAATCTCTCATTATATTTGAAGAAAGTGTCCATTTTATTGTTCTGAGAACTAAAGCTTAAAATCTTTATGTGCTACCTGTATCTGATGCGTTATGCTTGAAACAATGTGATTTCGTGGTATGTTCTTTCTTTCTAGTTAGTATTGTCAAAATGTGATGAATCCACATAACTGCTATAACTCATTGAAATGAATTACTCAATGATTGTCTCATGCCAGTTATTATAATTGAAAACCAATCAATGTCAGCAGATTTCTTGCGAGGACCAATTACTTGTCAATGTTCCAAGCAAAAATTTCCATTGGAACTTAAGAAACCTGTAGATGTTTAACAAGCATGACATCACTTGAGCAAACTCACCATTTTAAGAGAATGATGGCAGGGCTAGTTTGAACTTCTGCATTGAGAGAGGAGAATGTTTGGCAACGCAGGTTTGATATCCTGCCTTGGGAGAAAGACCAATGTCATGAGCATTGGATAAGGAAAACAATTATACAAGAATGTGGGTGCAGTGCAATGGGAAATGCTAATTTCCTGCACTTTGGAGGAACTCCACATCGAAACATTAAAAGTTGCTGCTCAACAACTAAACCCTGCATGATTTCTCTCCTTGCTCTTCCCCTTTGCCCTTTTCTCTCAGCTGACTCTTCATCTCCATGACTCCGTCTTCACTCGTTTCTGAGGGGATTTTACCAGCTGTGGATGTAGGACCCCCATTGGCATTTGACATTTTGTTGGGCCCATCAAGTGATCTATTGAAATAGAATCTTAAAGATGAGAACCTTTTTTTCTTTCATAGATGACAAGACCTCCAAATTTTCTGCTTCAACATCGCCAAGTTTGGGAACCTCAAAATTTCTGGTTGGGATTTGAAGTACATTTCCCATTGGTAATGGAGTTCATATAAGATGTATCATTAGTTGAATGATGTTAGGAATCTCCCTCACAATGCTAAGAAGTGAAATTCAGATCTTCAATGCGATGCCAATAGATAGAATGTTGTTTTCCCTAGCTCTGTATTTTTCAATGTAAAATTATGGAGAAATAATTATATTTTTTTGGAAAAATAAGATTGTTCACCGTTTATTTTAATGTAAAAAATAAAATAGTCATTGTAAAAGGGACCGAAGTTCATTGGTCAACGGTGCAGCTAAGGGAGTAATAGATCATGTAAATGAAATAAAACTTCCATCTCCTGCATATGAATTGTTTTTTGGTTTTTTAAGAAACCTGTATACGAATTGTTGGAATGCCCTCATGCTCATGATTTCTGTTCTAGAAATGTCTCTTTCATCATAGTTAGTACTTCACTTGCTTCTAAATAGATTTGATCTTTACCCAAAAAAAAAAATCATAGTTGGTCCTATATCTTAAGAATGAAGATCTCTAGGGAAACAGCACGACGCATGTTGTGCTTGAGTCGAGCAAAATACTTGAACACATTGTCAAAAAGGTTTGAGATGCAAAATTATAATCCTTTATTAATACCAATTGTCTCGGGAAAAACTTTGTCAAAAAATTAATGTTCTTAGGACATGAAAAGTTGAATGTACCTGATACTCATGCAATAGATGGTTTGTATATGCAATATTGTGTATACAATTGGATTTGGCTTATCCAATCGGTTTGACAAGTAGATATTAAAGTAATCATGATTATCCCTATTGAGCAGTAGTGAAAAGGATAATAAAGTACACCAAAGGCACTAAAATTATTGTGTTTTCAAGCGAAAAAGTTTGAGGTTATTGGATACTCCAATGCCGACTTCGGAGGTGATAAAGATAGGCACACATAGGAAGCGGAGTACATTGCTTGTAGTATAACAGGTACTTATGCAGTCTGGATAAGACGATACTTAATGAAATTAGGATTGGATCTTGTAAATGATCCAGTGAAAATTTTCTATGATAATCAGTCAACAATAAGCTTGATACATAGTGGTGCAAACAAATCAAAAGGAACACACAGAGAAATCTAATATCATTACAATATAGAAGAAAAATATAAAATTAAAATAACCTATATACCTGCGGACGATATAGTAGTTAATCCCCTCACAATCGCTAAGGGAGTCCCAAATCTGAAATAAAGAGAAAACGTTCAACTTGTTCATCGATTCTATACTAGAAAATGGCAAATCCCTGCACCCTCCATATGGTTAGAAATTTTGGACCACAATGTCCAATCAACCAAAGCCAAAGGTAACCCAGATCTGTTTCCTCTTAGTAAAGTTCCAAAGCAAAATCACATCCAAAGAATAAGCGTGAGCATTTTTTTCTTGTAATTTTCGCACGGAACACAACCACTAGCCTTCCTAAAATCCCTGGTTTTCATTTTATAGAGAGAGCTTGTTTATGCGGTAAGAATGGGTTTTATTCTAAGGTCTGGTTTATGGGTTCTTGGCTAGAATCTTAGAAGAGATCAAATCAAATCAGATTCTGCGGGTTTAGTTGTTCTTCCTTATCCCAAACATTGAGTATTATTACTTATTGTTATGTGTCTTGAATTCTTGTTTCCGATTTGAATATTGACCCGCTCCAACGTATCTTGGTGGCGACCCGAATGGAAAATTTTTTGAGATCTGTAATGGCAGTAGAGGGCTTGGGCCGATCCGACCTAATGGGTATGCCTTACTTGTCTTGTTGTAAAGAGAGTGAGATATGGGGTTTTTGAACTTAGGGTTTTTGGGTGAGAGCCAGTAGCGCCGTTTTGGGTGTTTTTGAGAGATCTCCACATTATAATTTTCTTCTGTTGCATAATGAAACATCTTTAGCTTCTCCCGTGGACGTAGCACATTATATTGGTGTGTGATCCATGTTAAATCTCTGTGTCATCTTGCTCTATTTTTGTTGTTTGTTCATGTTTGTTGATGTTTGTTTTAACACTTATTAGTATCCTCCTTATATGCCACCCACGATACCAATCTATAGTTTTCGTTTGACCATGTATATCTATAGAGCCCCCATATAGTTCTACATCAAACCATTAACCAAGAAAGGTAAAAAAAAAATAAAAAAAAACCAAAATAGCAAGATACGTACCCAGCAACTCTACATCACCTTTCTCCCATTTCCATCTTCCTTTTTTTTTCCTTTTTTCTGGTATTGATCTACCTTTTGCTTTGGGCAAGTAGTACTTCATTGAAGTAAATACCATAATTAAGGAGAAAGTTTTCCTATACCAAGAATGAAATCATCACTCACGAAATGCTTCCTACTGTTCTCAAAGTTTCATCCAAGCGCAATGATGGCCATTACAGAGATTTCCCTTCACCGTGGGTGGAGGGAAACTCGATCCATAACATAAAGACCTCTTTACCACACAAGTGGTAAATCCTTGTATAATAAACTGTCCATTAGAAACTTGGTAAAACAGCAAAGTCGACGTTCAAAGTCTTGTGATTTTATTTCTTAAATCAAAGAAAATTGAAATGAATAAGAATCAAAGCTAGAGTTCCTTCCCCCCCCCCCCCCCGGTCCCTTTTTTTTTCTTTTTTTTGAATTAGTCAAAAAAATAAGAATTTACGGAAAAACTAGCTCTTCTTCCTACTAATGATGACTATTTAAAGGAGTCCTAACTGCAAATTAGCCGACAAATCTTAGCAATTGGATTTTCAAGTAAGTAATGTCTTCATAATGCTTCAAGAAAAAGGAAAATCTTTTGCCATTATCTGCTTACTTGGGACCTATATTCTACTTTGGGTTGTAGACTTTGTCTCTTAAATTTGACAGTTTTTCTTTTTCTTTAATTTTGTGGTACTATATAGTATCTTAGATTTAAGTTTGTTTACATCTTTTGCACATCTGATTGTTGATAATAGAAATCCATTTTAACCATTCTTTTCTCTTGCGAAATATTGGCAGAAATATGAAATCATACACAAAAGATTTAGTGATGATTTTGCCCTTTTTCATTCATTATTTAACTAATCATGTTTTGGACTTTGATATCTTTTCTTGTATTATTAAATGTTCATCCCTTTTTCATAATATCTATTTTAAGAATTTTTCAAAGCTTCATTTAGTGAGAATAGATCTGGCCACGAGACCAATTTTGTTGTGTGGTCGATATATATTTTCTGTATTATTAACATTTTTTTTTTAAAAAATACATATTTTTTTTTTCTTGAAGAACTAGAACATGTGTTTTTTTTCCAAATTATTCTAATGTGCAAATTGTTATTTTTTTTTCCAAATTAAGAATGCATGAATTTCATTTAGCGTATAAAAAAACTCTTAATGCGTCACAACTTAACAAAAACATGCATTAGTTTTTTCCTTTTTTTTTTTTGGTTCAAAGAAGATGAGAGATGCTTCCACCACATGATTTATTGAAAGAATCTAAAAAAGTTTATAGGCTCACATATCTCCCCACCTCTCTTTGTTTTTTTAATGCTCTGGATTTAAGTGTTCTTGAACACCTAATCTTTGAACAAATTTATGCTAAATCTCCGTGATATATATAATTCATAATTAAGTCCTTTATATCAGGGTAAATCTTAGGTCTAGTTATTTTTGAGGAATTAGTATCAGTAAAATTTAATGTATAGACTTGTACATATTTTAGATGAAACTATTAATAAAAATTAAAGGGTAAATTACATGCCACCCCTGGTTTTCAAACGAAACTCAAATCACCCCCTGGTTTTTTGAAAAAACTCAAATCACCTCTTGGTTTAGTCCCCAATATGACAAATTAGTCCCTATTGTTAGTTTTATGCTGTCAAGTGATGATGTCAGCCAGTTAAATAAATTTAAATCTCTAAACTACCCTTGACCAATGTTGAAGATGAAGGAAGGGTAGTATTGTAAATTTAATTCTAATATTTTAGTACAAGGGTAAAATAGTCATTTCACACTAATAACTAACAGCAGACTAACACCGTTACTGTAGAGGAGGTGATTTGAGTTTTTTCAAAAATCAGGGGGTGATCTGAGTTGCATTTGAAAATCAAGGGGTGACGTGTAATTTACCCAAAATTAAATTTTATTTTTATCATAAAAGATATGAATAATTTAATACATGCAAAAGGAATAACATACATGTGTACATACTATATACCTACTTCATTTATACACAAAATCAAATCCGTGCATGCGAGTATCTCATAATCCATCTTGTGATCTGTTCTGTACTAAGAAAATAAATTAATGGTGGAGCAAAACAAAAACCATTGTATTTATCAATTAAAACTTTGCTGGCAAAATAAAATAATATGAGAAGGTTACAAATATTTTTTTAAAAAATTTTTGAAACAGGGGAACCTTGGATTTCATGCAATAAAAGAAAGCAATTGAAATCTTTTGAAGGAAAAGTAGGGTTTTTAGTGTAGATACACCTCTATATTCTATTAATTTCCTTTACTATTTTAGAAAAAAAAGTGATTCGTGTATCTCATTGTTGCCATGGAATTATGAGCTTCATCAAGTGAGAAGGAAGCAACTTTTATTTATTTACAGAAAGATTGATCAGCCCATTTAATATTTCAAAGAAGACCATCTTTTAATATTAATTATCAGACATTTTTTTGACTATTTATAAGTCTAGTTTCTTCAAGCTATTTATATTTTTATCACACGACCAACAAGATACCCTTTCTTTATGAGACTAGCTAGCTAGGTCATTCCTCTTAATTAGATCTCTCTCTTTCTCTCTCTTTCTCTCTCTCACACATAGCCACATGCCTTAAGTAATAAACAAAGTAGTCATTATTTGTCACCAAATGTGGTTGGAAACCCAAACCTATAATCAGTTTCCAGGAAGATGGGTTGATGAGTCATTCTCATGGATCTTGTCTTTTATGGATAATTATTACTAAGGCTTTGTTATCCTCAAAGATATATTTGATTAAAGACTAATCACTTAATTGTGTTTGATTAAACACAGATAGATATATTATAAAAATAGGCATAGGATACACGTTTAGAGGTTTAAAAATGGAGGTTAAGCTTCCAATAACTGGATTTGTCTGTTAATAATTTGACAAATCATATCCAAGGACCAAAGTAGATCATAAGAGCATCAGGGATGTTGGTTCTATGAGTGGTGGACAAAGGCCACCAATTAATTGAATGCATTAATGGTTCCTATTTCCTAGTCATCTCCTTATTGGTGGATTCTCTTTTAAGGTTTTCTTTTGAAGCCTCCATACCCTAAAGAATAAATTCTTTGCAGGTTCCAAGGTCCCTTCCAGTTGTATGTCAACACCCATAATCCTTATTATTGAATCCATATCCAGGAAGGCTCATAGGTCATACTAAAAGAAATGTTGTTAAAATGGACATACAAGAAATCAGCAAAGGTTCCCCCCCCCCCAAACTCCCAAACCCAACCCAAACCAATCCAAACCAACCTTAATTCTCTCCATAGTGATTAAAAGTTATGCAAAAAAGTATGCATGGAACCATGAGTTTTGTTATTATATATGTTATATGTTGGAATAGAAGTTGGCTTGAATCTTCAAGACTCGTTACAAAGTCGTTTTTCTTAAGATGAAATTCGTCCCTACTTCCAGATGCAAATAGGTTGCAGACAAATTGTCTCTCAAGATACAATGAAACCCAAACTTATTGATTATCTTGGCTACGTATTGCACAAACAAAGCCAAGATCGATGTCTGGAAGACTTTCGAGAAAAACAGAAAAGCCAGTAGCAAAGAAATCTGTTTCCTGCAGTAAAACAGATTCCCTGCAAAATCACCTTTGAGAATGAGAGAGGAGAAGAACGGTTTTTGGATCTCTACAAGTTTGAAATAACTTTGGGTATTAATAAGATATTTGGCACCAGTTCCCAATAGATGGATTCTTCCATCTTTGAATCTGGAGTGTTAGATCGTAACTGTACGATCTAAACCTTCCAAAAGTATAACAGTCATAACTGTATACATTGATCTTATCCAGATTCAAATTGGACCACTGGATCAAAAGGAACGGTCCAGATCAAATCTCGCTCGAAGCGATGCAAGTGTGCAAAGTGCTAAATGCGTGCGCCACTAACGCCTCTACACAGCCCACACCGCACGTGCACATACGCGCGTAGACGAAAGTCCTCGCACATACACCGTAGCATTCACCGTATTTATTAATTTAAACAATAAATAGTGCTTTATTAAATATACCCAATGAATCAACTTTACTTTTTTGATGTGGGACTATTCTCAATGCCATTATGTTGAAAAACCTCCGACATTATATGGGCTAGAGGGGTCTAGCTATATGCATTGATATTTCTAAAATCAAGTATAGCTTATTCCAAATATATGGTTTCCTAACTAGTAATTTTTAGTACCTAATCCATATTTATCACAAAGAACAATGAGCAACACCTCCAATATTTGTGTGTTGTGTATATCCACCATTCCACGGTCCTAAAAGTCGATTAATCTTTTGGGATTGATGTATGGTTTGTGTGATTACACTTTCATAAAAAAAAAATTTTTTAAAAAAAAACACCTCCTAAATTGACTATAAAATGGGTTTCTATAGAAATATCTACTAATATGGAAAATATGGATGTCCTGTTATCTATGATCTTATATGGTGAAATGCGGGTCTCTAAGCCCATCAAAAGAGAGAAAGAAAGAGAGAGTAAATTTTCCTATTGATGGCAATGCCGAAGGTGAAAATCCCTTAAGAATTTTGTGATTGTATTAGGCTGGGAAGCCCAATCTTTATATTTTATATTTTTATATTTTTTACTTTTTATATAACTGATCTTTTAGCCAAAAAAAACATACAAAATTTTTAAAATTCAAATTCTACATGGGACTGATTAGAACATCTACAATATCTAAAAAAACAGTCATATTGGGTGACCATGACCACCCAATCTATCTAGTCTTTCATATCATTGAAGGGAATGATTATTTGAGTGCCTAACTTTTTTTTAAGAGTTTCATGAAAAGGGTAAGAAGTATTAGAATATTGGAGGCGTGATAATAACCATTCTGATCATCATCTGATCTATATAATACAAAAGCCTAGATTTCCTCAATTTACATCATTTAATTTAAACCCTATATATATATATATATATATATCTAGTAATTGCCTCTAATAATTAGTTGGACTAATATTTAACTAGATAAACAATGGTGCTTCCAATAAACCTGTACTTAGGGCGAGGAAAAAAAAAAGAAAACGTTCTTTGTGGAGCGGGGCAGCCCACGCCCAAATACAATAGGGGAGGGGTGAAATGACTACCCCACCCCATGAAAGACGAAAATCCCACCCCTTAAAATGCCAGCATGCACTCTCAATGGCTGCCCGCATACGTGGCCCCTGTGTTCCCTAAAAAAAGAAATAACAAAGAAATTGAAAGAAATTGAAAGAAATTGAAATGGGTACTTAGGAGCAATCTTCCTTTAGAATCTTGGGGGAATCTATTGCTTTATTTTTTTAACCCCAAAATTTGGTGCATAAGAGAGACCCACATCTTAAAGTTTTGTTACAAGTACAAGTCCCCGTGTGTATTCAAATATTATAATGTAGAATTTTTTTATTTTTTTATTTTTGGTAAGATAATGTAGAATTGAGTGTATAGGAAGTTGTATCAATGGGCAGATAATAAATATAAAAAAAGATCGATCTTTTGTTTATAAATATATATAGGTGGGGTATAGGTATGAGGTGGAGGTGGGTGTAAAGCTCTCCACATGATGGGAGTATAGAAGCTTTCTTTATTTTGGAACTAAATATTATTATTATTATTATTTTTTGGGTGAATAAGGAAGTACCAAAATATTATACTATGAGGGTAACAGCGTTTTCCAAGGGATTGCAATCGTGTGGAGTAATGCATCAATGTTTTGCATGTGCCCTCAAAACAAATCTGCAGTGTATATTCTCTACACATCTTCACTTACTTCTGTCTTCTTTTTTATTAGTTTCATTATTCCATGTACATTAAATCAAACCTCACCAACAAAATATAAGCTACGACCGAGTTTTCTTTAAGCCATTGTGAATGAGAATCTATTCATCGCGTGGGGATTCAGATGCACAGATGAGGGTATTTTGGAAGACGTACTAAAACTTTATAGTGGTTTGTGAACGTTGAGATGGTGTGGTGAAGGAAAACTTTCTTCAATAAATTACAAATTTTCTTATTTTTCTTTAATAGATGAAATTAGAAATCCTCTTTTTATTCTAGTAGAATTAGAATGTGTTATCTTCAATCCTCATCATGGTTAAAGGAATCAAAATCAGATCGTCAATCCTGGTTGAGTTGGGTTGGAATTGGTCGATCCCAATTCTAATCCGATCGATTCATAATAGATCTCATATTTGGTGGTGGGGTTTCAAAATATGACGCAGTATGGAAATTCATTTATTACAATTTAATTGAGATATTTAATAATTATCAAAGACAGAAAATTTTCTTCATCTACGATTGATGTGACCATATGATTAGATTCTTGGATCATCAATCTTTACACTCCCACTCCTATCTACAAAATTGAAATTATATATTCTCCCATTTTGTAATCAAATGTTATCCATACCCATGGATGGTGAAAGAATTCGTCTTTCGTTGTGGTTAAAGGAAAACTTGGTCCATACATCATCAAGAGTGATAATAGTTCTCCTATTAAAATTGGAATTTTTTAGTAGAAGAACTCTAATTCGGTCAACACATTCGTCATTCATGCTTTTAACATTTATAGCTAATTCATAGTCACATCACCTCAAGTCTTAGGCCTATAAATATAGATAGATAGATAGATAATACTAAAATTAAGTAACTAATGACCTGTATGTGATGGTTCATTAATCCAGCAAATTAAACTAATTATTTGTAAATTTATCTGCAGCAAATTAAGCGAACCTAACAACAGAGAATTGGACGACCCATATTGTGAGCACCACCATTAACTATTCAACAAAGCTAGCTAATTAATGTTGTTAATTAATTAGTTATAGATAATACAAATCAACACTGATGTGTCCCCTTCCCTAGATTCAGCTGCTACAATTGTTATATAGAAGAAAACATACCATGAAGAAAGAAAGAAAGAAAGATTAATGGACCACTCTCCATCTCGTACTGTCCAATCTCTATATAAAATAAGAATACAGAGAAGGAAGGAAGGAAGGAGAAGCAATTGTGTTGTCCATGGATGACTACCCGTTTCACGCACGAACGGCAAATAAAAGATTTAGGAGGTAGAGATTAATTAGTGTCATTAATTACTACTATTCCGGAGTTCCATTAGACTCGATCAATGCTTCAATTTTTATATATAAATATATAATATATATAATAGTTAATTAGTTGTTTTCATAATATTTTTATTTTTATTATTATATTTTTGTTTTTTGGAGAGCAGTACTGATGAGAACGAGCAAATATTTATTTTTATAACCCAAAAGCCAAGAATTGAGGGGTTTGCAAAGTTTGACTAAGGAGAAAAATCAAAAATTGATTTGACTATAATTAGATTGTAGTTGTACAACAGCACTTGGATCTTCTTCATTTGTTCCTCCTTTTCATTTATGTTTTGAGCCTACAAACTTGACTTGAGTTCCAATATGATCTTAATTTACAAAATGATTCCTTTTTTTTTTCCCCCTTGGGTGAAGGGGAGGGGAGGTTAAGCTGTCAAAAAAATTTAGTCTAATCCAGTGATCTGATCTTTAAAAAGGCATCTAAAATATTGGTTGGACAAGTATTAAAGGTAAAGAAGCTAAGGAAGGCTAACCTATCTGGTTTAGGAGCTTTTGCACTTCCACACAGTCCATCAGGTGGAATAATTGATGAGTGCGTTCTTATGGAAGGGTAGAGATAATAATAAATTTCTCCATATTATCAATTAGGACTCTATGGGTAAACCGAAATCTAAGGGAGGGCTTGGTATTCGCCGGTTTGGTTTGGCCGGTTTGGGCAGCGCTTTGGTCCCCCCTCATCTCCCCCCCCCCCCATTTTCTTCTTGAGTGTTGTTGTATTCGTTGTGCTTTATTGAATAAATTTTCATTCTTCCAATAAAAAACAAAAAAAAAATTGTTATGTGAGGATCTCATTTACCCACGTATACCAAGGAATTAAATCAGTAGTAAGTATTATTTTTTTTTTTTTTAAATTTCCTTTTTTATTTGAAACTACTAACACCCCAGCACTTCTGTGTATTAGTCAAATTAATTAACTCTTTATTAGTCTCATAATCGTGATTCACGAGTGACAAAGAAATTTAAAAGTAGTTAAGACAGCACATCTGCATAAACGTGGGTCAACATGGTCTTGGGGGCCTTAATTTACCCATTAAGCAACCAAATCCCATTTACAACTTACAAATTACTGCCCAAATATTGTATGAATTTTTTTTTTTTTTGGGGTACATTATTATTATTGAGAAAAGTTTGTTTTATATAGATTGATGGAGTGAATAATAGTTTTCTTCTCTTGGTTTGGAGCAGTTGATGATAAGTTCTTGTAATTGGCTGAAGGGTTCATATGTCTGTTTAAGAAATGAAGACCGACCACATAAACTATGACCCTCCACCCCACTAATCATACATGAAACAGCTCAAAAAAAAAAAAAAAAAATAAAATGATTTGGTGCATGGCAACTAATTAGATTATGGCATTCATGGGTTCGAGTCTCTGGAAACAGACTCTTCGCAAAGCGAGGGGTAAGGCTGCGTACATTATGGTACTTTTCAAACCCCGCAATGGTGAGAGCCAAGTGCACTGGGTATGACCTTTTTTTCTCACCAATTATGGAAAATTATCACCTCGATCTGCCTGCCCGTCAATTTCCTCAAATCCCTCTAATAGAGGGAGGTGGACCCCACCCGGGCAGTGTGTTTGGGCAAGGGGTAAGATGGTAATTCCCGCACCCTATTAGATGGAATTGAGGAAATTGCGAGGCAAGTAAATTGAGGGGATAAAGATCCACCAATTATTCCCTTCATGTATTTTACACACACAAACATCTATTACCTTAATTAGTTTTACGCAAATAAAAAAACAAAAACTTTCCATCATCAACCTCTTTTAAAATTTAGATTTTGAAGCCCGAAAAGTGTGCATTAAGACTACTTTATATTTTAAGATAATGAAGCAATTTTCTGTCCGGGAGTGTGGTCTACGCCACCACTCTCATATATGTATCTCTTCCCTTCTCAAATAAGAGGGCAGAAATGTCTTTTTATATGGGGACTAGAGAAATAGACTCATGGGAGTGCTGGCGTAGACCACACTCCCGTACAGAGTTCTTTTTCCTTTAAGATAATAAGATTTTTTTTTTTTTAAGGTGGCATTTTATTAGTTCATGTGGTTTTGATACATCTGGCAGAGTAGGGTTTCCATTTCTTACTCCGAGATATGACAATCCCTGAGAACTAGCCGAGGAAATTTCTTGAAGTTATAAATCCAGTCTCCTATCTTAATTTCTTCTCTAGCTAATATTTTTTAAATAAACCTTTCTATATAAATGATTTAAAAATAAAGAAGCTACAATCAAGAGAATGGAAAATTTGAGGTGAGTTGACCATTTGGATTAATGCAGTAGTAGTAGTAGTCATGGAGTTGCAAATCTGAAATTGGGTCCTACCAGTGTTGATAAATTGAAGCTAATTAAGCAAGAGATATATAGAACAAGTGGGCTCCTGCATGTCTGCCACATGGGATTGCAGTTCAATGGTTAGACCATCCAAATGTTTTAGTTGAGAAGTACCCTTATTAGGTGTTCTTATGGTATGGGTTCCCTTAATTTTTTTAATGGAAAGACAGCTTAGTCTTTCACTTTCTTACTTAATATGAAACGACAATCACTTTCAAATTTTGGAAGAAGACCCAAATCTCTCATATTAAATATACAGAGTAAGGCAAAAGGGAAGAAATATATACTTTATGGAACTTCTCAAATTGAACCCCAAGAAATAAGGGAGAGTTAAAGAAGAGAATAAAATCTAACTATATATTTCTACATAAATCTTCACAATCTGATCCAGCTATGCAGTAATTACTTTGTGGAGACAAACAGCTTAAAAGGGGCATTTGAGATCTCTCTCTCTCATTTGCACTGACAGAAGACAGGGAAGAAGTTCTTGCTTTTGGTGCAGCTAGCAGCAGATTTCATTAGAGAGAGAGAGATAGAAGAGATGGGAAGCAGTTATTATGGAGAACCAAGCTTGGGAAATGGAAGAGCTGGTGGGTCTAATTCAAGGAAAGGAAAGAAGAGCAACAATTCAGATAAGCCAAAGCAACCACAGAGAGGACTTGGAGTTGCTCAGTTAGAGAAGATCAGATTACACAATCAAATGAGTTGCAACTATCTTCCTAATTCCCTTCACAATCCCTACCACACCACTCTCAACAACCAGGTCAAAAAAGATTCAATTTTCCCCTCTCCCCCCCCCCCCCCCCATGTTTTGATCAATCAAGGTTTGTTGTTGTTTCAGTATTTTATGGTTGTTTCCTGTTACCTTAAATGCAGCAGGAAGAGGAAGTGACAAGGTTGGGAAACACATATTCCTCAGTACCATCATCATCATCTTTCTCTTGTTATTCTTCATCATCAGCAGTACCTTTTGGCTTTCACCCAAACATCATGGTATGTCTTAAACAGAAAAAGCACAGGAAAGAAAGAGAATCTAAATCTTCTTAAGAGTTTGTTTCTGCATGAAATAATCTGTTATATATAGTTTCATGGAATCATCTTTTTTACCAATTTAATAGGTTACAGAGGGGTTGGTGGAATAAGTAGGATTGAAACTGTAGCTATTAGGAAGAATAGGGTTTGTATGGTTTTAATTAAAGCATAACATCTGGTTCTTTTGTTTGAAGATTCATCCTTTAGATAAGTTTCTTCTATTGAGAAAGAAAAATGGGCTTGTTTTAATTTCAATTATTTATCTCTTACTACTATCATTTTCTATTAATCAAGGCAGGTGTAAAAAAAAAAAAAACCCACTTCTTTCTGTTCTTCTTTAAATCAAAATTCTATTTTCTTGGTTTATATAAGTTTTTTACTGAGAGAGGTCTGATTCTGATCATTCTACATGGTAATTAACAGATGGGTATGGGGGAGATGGAAGCTACGGATTTCAGATATGGTGATTCACAGTCTAATATTACAACAAGGTACTTAAATATATATTTAGAAGAGCTGATCATATTGATTCATATATGGTCTCAAACAATATATAAATCTTCTGATCTTCATCTGCAAAACTCATTAATGTGACCAGATGGAACAACAACAGTGGTGGTATCTCAGAGACTCAATACTCCATGAACCCTACTGAGACTAGACACCTTCTGGGTCTAAATGTAAAGGTTGATCTGAGAATCCTTAATTGTTTTTTTTTTTATATTGTTGTAAACATGAAAAGATTTGTTTCTGATCTTGGTTTATGATCTTAACAGGATTCAGTGGAAAAGAAGAGAATTAGAAAAGACAGGTGTGATTCAATTGGGTCAAGCAGTCAGTATTCAGATTCATGTGATGTAGGGGAACTAGATCTAGAGCTCAAATTATAGCAAGTTCCCTCATATCATGATCTGCCATATTAATGTTCAATAAAAATGAAAAGGGTTTCAATGTATCCCAGTTTTTATGATGTTATCAATGGTGGACAGTTCAACATATATGGATGACCAGTTGTAGTTTTTAAAGACTGATCACTAGTTGTTGAGCAAGTCAGACAGAGAGAGACAGAGTTATTGATTTTTCAAATTTCAAAAGTACTGGATGGAAGAGGGCTTTTGTGATGAAATGTAAGATGTTCTTCTGTTCATAATACATGAATGTCTCATGTTGATTGAGACATATCCATGAATTAATGTAAAAGATTTGATGGTGATGAGAGTGGTTAATGAGATCAAAGAAAGCAAAGCTTTTTTCTTCTTTTTTTTTTTAAAATTTTCTTCATGTACCTTTTCAAAAGCTTAATTTGCAGAAAAACAAGTCTCTTATTATATATATTCACAAATCAAACTTCTCTGGCTCAATAGTCGATACTGTTCCCTTCTAATTAAATAGGAAAGTGGGAATTAAACAAAACAGAAATACAAAATAGGGGGGACAAAGGAACTGAGAATAGAAGTGTGAAAAGTAGAATTTAAAGCATTGTATCTGCAGGAGACAAAAGGGTGCAAGTAATCTTGATCGAATATTCATCACCTAATCATCATTTGTGTTTCTACTTTCTGTAGAAGTGGATTCCAGTCTGCATTTATGTCAGGCTAGCTTCTCATCAGCACTTAAAGTCGATGGTGACATTCTTGGCTAGCTAATAAAGAGATTGAGGTACATTACTATAACCATTTGTTAACATGCATTTGCTTCAGCATTTGACATTGCAATTGTGTAATGTCACTGCTACCCATATGTAGTAATGTGTCTTTAATTTCTCATGTAACATGTTTGTGTTTATGTCTGGTCCATATATGCAACAAAAACACAAAACATAAGTTTGAGCTAGAGGTAGGCATTTTTAGAATAGATTCTGGATCTTAGAACTCATTCTGAAACTCGATTCTTCTTTATTTTTTTCGTTTTAGAATGCAATATGTTCTAAACCCAAAACCCATTCTGAGAATGTAAATAAAACACAGCCTAAGAGAGTAGTGTTGGGAGTATGATGTCTCTTGTATTCTGTCGCTAGGTTTGTTACGTGGGCTGATTCTGAAGAGTAGTTAAAAGGCTGATTCTTCACTACATATGTGCTTATGTGGGTTTCACTATAAATTTGTAGCGAGGGTCAATTCTCAATAATCTGAGAGAGGTGTGAGGACAAGCGGATGTAATCCTATTATTCACCAGTGTTAATGAAGTAGATTGATATGGTTGGTGAAGTCATCTCACTTGTAGCAGAAATGTTCCTACTACAAGGCTAGCAGCGAAGGAAATGGAATAATTCACTTCCCTTTTGGGTTCATAAATACCTTCCTAGGTTTTAATATTTTAGAAAATACTCCTTAAGATTCCAATTCTTTGGCTGCCAGCCATGTAGGAGGAACATTCTTGCTACTAGTGTAGCAGCAAAATTTTGTCCATTAATGTAAGCAATCTTATCGAACCATGTTAATCCTTGCATTGTATGCTTTGCAATTTCCATTCTTTTTTGTGCATCGTTTATAGGTTTTTCGGCTCTACAAGTAGACATCCTAAGATGATAATAAAAATTTGGAATGTCTCTTATTTCTTCCAAATGTGATTAGTGAAAATTTTCTTGAGCATTTGATTTGAAACTAATGACTTCACCAACTATACCCCCATTCTCTAACCCCAACCCCAACCCCAACCCCACAAAGAACCATATATTGATCTTTATAAACCCAATATAATGGAGATTCTTGTTATTATGTACTATGGTGTCATATAGTTATTCAGTGACCACAGATATGAAACAATCAGGATTCTTCTGTAGGTCTGAACTCTTCATGAAAGGTACCTATTTAGAGTGGCTAGCTAGTTTGCTTAATTAGTGTATCAAGCTGATCTACGAAAGTGATCATGAAGTTGGTTTATTATTGGTTTGGTGCTACAATGATTTTGAAAATTAATTATTACTAGGTGATTCAGTTTTAGATTTTTAGGCTGCGTTTGGCATGCATTCCAAGTCAATTTCACATTCTCATGTGATAAAAATAATTATTTGTATCACCCGAGAATGTGAAATCAACCTAGATGCATGCATTTAATTTCATCTTTCCACAAGTCCTAGCTAAAACTGTGGATTCTCTTTTGGTGGGTAATACTAAAAGTTTGATTACAGATAAAAAGAACATTATTATTTGATGTCTTTGTCCTTTCAAAATTAAAAAAAGATTTTATTCGATCGGATCACAAATCCTATTGAAGATCGATGTCTTGGTATCATATGGGTAGCTTTCCAACAACCATATATTATCGGCTAGCTAGGCTCTACTAATTGTGACTTAATTGTCCAATATTCTTACTGTGAGTTCTTGAGTGCTAGTCTGGAAAGTTAGTGGCACCCCACTCTTAATTAATACTCGATCTTGTAATTAATTACTTAATTATGCCTGAAAGAATACTCTCTAGCTAATTCCTTTCTGCTGGGACCTGCTCATTGATATGTCTTGTTCTCCATGGGAAGCTTAATTGCCTTTTTTGTTCATCACCAATTAATTGGGAGCTCATGATTCTGCTTAGAAATCTTTCAACAATTCTCTCTCTCTCTCTCTCTCTCTCTCTCTCTCAAACAATAGAAAATTATCTCCTCTAGTTCCCTGCCCGGCCCAGTTCCCTAGTGCCTCTAATAAAAGGGGTGGACCCCACTCAGGCAGAGTGTTCGGACAAGGGTAGGATGGTCATTGCACCCCCAGCTTGTTAGGGGCACTGGGGAATTGGGCCGGCCAGCAGGGACTGGAGAGGATAAAGATCCGAAACGACATCGATCACATCCACCTTATGGTCTGTCTGAATGCGTCAATTGGATACTAAGCATGAAATCCACGTAAAAATAAATAACTTTTTTACTAACATGTGATACATGTAGAAAACGAGCCTATAATGATGTAGAAAAGAATGGAAATCACTAGCGATAATCATACAATCAAACACAAGAATTTATGTGGTTCGACAAAATTGCTTATATTCATGGTGAGATAAGATTTGCTTGACTATAAATGAAGAATAGGATTACAGTTGTTCATTCTCACATCTCTCTCGAATTGCATTACAAGGAAAGAACTCTCCTTACAAATTTAAGGCATACCTAGTGTACAAGGCTCCCACCATTGCGGAGTATGGGACTCTGTGAGGATTATATTATGCGGCCTTACCCTTATTTCTACAGAAAAATTGTTTTCAGACTCAAACCCGTGACCACTTGATCACAATGGAACAACCTTAACATTGCACCAAGGCCTGCTCTCTTGGCTATAGCCTTTATGACTGCAATTGCTTTGCCCTTCAATCCTCAGCTGACCCTCTCCCAACAAGAGTAGCATGAGGATCCAATATCAGATTCTTTGATTAGTCTATCAAAATTCTAGCTTTTATATATTTTCTCCCCTACATACTCTTATGCATTCGACTAAATTTCCATGAAGATTGGACTGCGCATCACAGGAAGAAAAAAGTTATTCCAGGATGGCATACAGCCTAAGGCCCTAAGCCTAGCATGATCAAGAAAGGAAATTAAGATAGGAACTCACATTGATTTCCTTTGCTTATTATCATGGATTTATAAATTTACTAATTCAATTTCTCAAAATATCTTATTATCATGGATTTATAAATTTACTAATTCAATTTCTCAAAATATCGGTGACACAATTTTTTTTCTCCTAACGACATTAAATACTGTCATTTCACGTATGTACTTAAAAAATGTGCATGCATGACAATATCAATTTTTAATAATGACATATTATAAGTCCAAATTGTTTTAGAGAACCCTCCTATACCTATAGAGGTGTAATTTAGATAGTCCCTTTTTTTTTTAATTAGTCAACTTCTCGATCATTCCCTATCACCCTCTTCTTAAAGGATCAGGTTTTCATAATGGAATTTTGTCTTCCTCGTTGCTGAAAAAAAAATGACCTAATTTTCTGAAATATCATTGTATTTTCAAAGGAAAAAAAATGCCTTTGGCCAGACACAACCCCCTGAAATGATCACCCCACTCTCTACAAAATGAACAAAGCCCCCTGGTCGATGCCCCTGCACATCCCCTCATTGGTCCCCATACTGGTTCAAGGACCAAGCGATTGGACAACGTTCTTCTTCCCATTTTCAAATTTTCATATAAGTGCAATATTCTTTGCCTGGGAGCACACGGGGGCACAGGCTGTGCCCAGACACATGCATGGGATGGGATGGGCACGTCATTTCAGTCATTTCACCCACCCCATGTGTCTAACGCATTTTGTCCCCCCCATGGAGAGAGACCATTTTCCCTTTCATGTACATACTAAGAGGCACAAGTCCCTAGGCAGGGTAGTTTGAGAAGGAATCCATGGATGGGGGCGCATGGATCTGCCATATGGCATGTCAGATTAGGCTAAAGAAGTTATGTCAATAGGCATGGATCAAATTTCAAGCTTAAATGGAGCTGGCCTCATGGGAGTACAAAGCAGTGAACAAATTTTGGACTACCGAAGGGATGCTAGGGACCATGAGGGGCTATACAAACATACATGGAAGGGTATATAATTGAGTTGAGTTTGAAATTTCACACTTGAGCTTTTCATATATTCCCTAAATATCCAATGGCTGGAGTTGTCGCATCAATTTTCCATGTTGCAAAATTGATAGTGACCGTCTGGAAAAAAAAATCTAGACGCGCTCATGTAGGAAAACTTTTGCCTACATTAAGCCTTCAACATATGGTCAACATTACTAAATAGTAAATACTAATAGGTGATTTGGGTTTGCCTCATACTAGTGGTGTCAACCACTTGGGCCAAATCTATGCCCCTCAATTTAAGGCCCACACTACTACTGTCCATTTAGTTAATCAGACCTCAAAGGCCAGGACATGGACACACTTCTATTTGGTCAGTCAATTGCTGATCCATAATCGGGCTCTTAATAATCAGACTAATTGGGCCTTTAAACGGGTTAATTGCCTGAGTGGGTTATAAATGTACCTTAAATGGGCTATAAACAGCCAGTTAACAATGCCAGTCAGTCTCGATAGGGTGCCTATCGGGCTACAACTACCAATTAGTAATTTGGCTAAGCCCAGGTCGGCACTGGCCCGTTTACAAACTGATCAGTCCGGTGTTGGGCTTTAACCGGTCAGGCCTACTGATGCGGACCGGACCGAATCGTTCTAAAATTGACTTACTATCCCCATTAGTCCATTACCATATTCCTCTCACATGCTTGTTAATAATCAGTCAATGCTCTCACGAAAAGCTTTTCATAACCACAAGCTACAATACCTTATAGAATGGTACACAAAATTGCTTCCAAAATTAATTTGGATCCTTTGGGTTTTTATGATGGAATCTCCTAATTAAGGTTTATCATGAAATAAACCACAGTAATATGGTTTAATTACCAGTTAAAAGCCATAATGAAGCTAGCTACCTGCAAACGTTTTCCATAATCCTCCTAATTGGACAACTACGATCCTCATGGTGTTTTCATGGAATTAAGTAACGGTATTGAATCGACCGATACCAATATCTGGCCTATATCGATACTTGATCAATCCTGCATTGGTGGAACAGTTCTTATTAAAGGTAAAATCTGTCCAATAAACAAAAATTTTGTTGAACTTGAGGGTAAAACCATCCTATAAGGCCTGATATGGCTGATACGTATCAATATCGATATCGATGGATATGGATCTAGATACTGATATTAATAACTATGATGGTTTTAGATAAAGGGATTGAAAGGACAAACGCTAAATAATTAAAGGTGAAAGTTTTTTTGTTACGAGATCTCTTCATCCAGGGTGATTTGATGATTTGAGTGGACTCTTAAAACAATAAGGGGGTTAGACCCGTACTTGAAAAGATTCTCTCTTCATCATAGGTGATGGACAACGGTCCACAAGTCAAGTAAAGATTCTCTATATGAAAAGAAATCAAATTCTAGCCTTTCCAAATTGATTAATAATGGAATGCTGTCTTGTTTTGCCCACCAATCAACCTTGGCCCTATTTCTTAAATGGGTTGGGCTCAGGCATCTGTCTTAGAGTAATAGGCCGTATAATAAGCCCAACATTAATCTCACCCAAACTTGTGCAATAAACTGTTTTTTTTTTTGGTAAAAACTTGTGCAATGAACTGTTTTTTTGCTACTGAATCATCATTCAACTATGTAGAGTATGGACTGGGGAACCAATTGGGTGATATATATTCCTTGTGTCTGGGCCAGCAAAGTCCATTATTAAGGACCTGGAACCGTACACAAAAACCAGACCAGCCTGACCTGGCCCCTAATTAAGTTCCAGTTCCGGTTGCTAGTTTGGCTGTATTCTTGGAAGCCTTGACGCATGTTTTGTCTTATAAGGAAATAGATTAGCTTATGTGGTCACTCTCGTCAATTTGGCTCTCCTCCAGTTGTGGCGGGAGCTGGAGGGTCCAGCACTACTCCAGTCCAACAAAACAAGGGGGGTTTTGGTCACTTCACAGGTGAGACTCAAGTGGACCCCCTTGTTTTTGCTAGACTAGACCCTCCAACTCCCGCCACGGCTGGATGATAGCCAGACTCTCGTGGGCATGGGGTTCTGGGATAAAGCCCACAAGCAGAGAGCTCACTTTGTAACCATATTTCTCATCCATGGGCAGTGAAGATATTTTCACTTGACCATATACACACAGGCAGCTTCTTGCAGAACCGCATATATCTTCAACAATTATATCTTCACGACAATTTAACTTCCAAGTTCCTCAAGCCGGATGATATATGTTGATAATAATGGCTACCACTGAGGTAGTTGAAGTTGGGTTTTAAGAATGAGAACCTATACCAAATGACATCTTTGGCATTCCAGAATGTGTTCTCAACCTAGAATGCTGCATTCTGAGAATGCATACCAAATGCAGCCTAAGTTTGCAGTTCTAGCACCGACAACCAACGTGTTTTCTCCACTTGGTCGTATTATTATTATTATTATTATTCACGTTGACCGGGTAAACCTCATCCCCACCGCAACCCACAATTTATATTCCAAATGTAACCCTATGATAAGTTGAGACTGGTTGACATTAATTATTCCTCTAAAAAGACAATTTTTAATTGAGAGTACTAAAAATCTTTCGTTCTCTTCATCAAGGACTCATTGATTTATTTTTTTTCTAAAAAATAAAAAAAAATAAAAAAATAAAAAAAAGAAGAAAAAAAAAGAAGAGAGAATTCACTTAAACAATATATATCATTGTGCACAAAATCAGGATATGAACCTAATCACAAATTAAACAATATAAAACCATTTAGAGTCATGCTCGATCGATATCATGAGTCTCACATAGGCGATTTTCCTCCCACGTAATCCTCCATGTTAACATTTTCAAACCAGGACACTACTCATCATGGGATTATGTATCTAATTCTTGGAACACCAACACCTACCTGGGTTTTTTTTTTTTTTTTTTAAATAACCAAATCAACACATACAAAATAATTTCCAAATCCCCTTTGAAATTGAATAATGCCGCCCTTGTTTTTTTCTGCCTTTCTTTTTTTCTTTCTGTAGCTTCTTTTGTAACTATATATTGCCGTTCACGTCTTCATTAACGATGACTTGGTCACCTACCCACAAGTAGTCAACTCCATTTTTCTTCTTCTTCTTTTCTCTCTCTCTCTCTCTCTTTCTCTATGAGGTGAGAAGTGAGGGTGTTGTCCTTGTCCCTTGCACCGCGTGCCAGCTTGCCTAGACGATCGAGAAACGCCCTTCTCTTCTCGATCATCTGTGTGCTGTGCTGTGCTGTGCCATGGCTGTACCAATGTCTATTCTCTTCATTAATCTGTGCATTAGCACAAGACAACCTTAACTTGACCATGCTTAATTACCCATCTCATTAATTTATGGGCTTTGGTCTAAAACTGCAAAGAAATTCTCAACACCAACTTCTTGTGATCACATTGGTATAGAATTTTTCTGATCAATTGTCCAATGAGTGGCTCACAGTTTATGGAGAAGGACAAGTACAAAAGTTGACCTTAAGAGGGCCACCAATCCTTATTTATATAATTAATAACACCCCCCCCCCCCCCCTTGATCAAAGGAAACATACTAAGAAATTAAGACTACCTACCACCTCATGGATATTCATCAAATCGATCTGCAGGCCTGTGTTGGTTATGAAATAAATTAAACTAAAATAAATGATTAAATAATTGATTAGAGGTTATTCTCTTTCTCAATGTATGCTATATATATATATAAAGTTGTCAAACCATCTTCATATGCATCACAATTTCAGTTCTATTTATCTATCTTCATAGGAGGTAGCTAGGTAGCTAGCAATATATTGTCCCTATAGCTTACAAAGAAGAGAGAATGGCCAACTTTGGAGTTCTCTGCTTCCTTGCACTTGTTATCTCTCTGATTGCACTGAATCAAAATGTTGTAGAAGCCACATTTCCAGAGAATGTCTACTTTACCTGGGGAGCTGATCAAGCCAAAATTTATGGTAATGGTGATGATCTTGAGCTTCTTCTAACCAATTATTCAGGTATATCTTATTCCTCGATCTATCATCATATATAATAACCATATATAGCAAGCAATGTCTTAATAATCCCTTATTAAAAGGCACCTTCTCTCCTACGTACCCTGCTAACTTATTAATGCCTTCTCTTGGTTTGATTGTGTCAGGGTCTGGAATTCAATCTGATCATGCATATCTCTTTGGCAGTATTGAAATGCTAATCAAATTAGTACCTGGGAATTCTGCTGGCACTGTTACAGCCTACTATGTAATTAATTCATTTCCCATTTTACCAAATGCAAACCAATAAAGTTTTACATTAAAATTAATTTGACTAATTAATTAAGTTCCAATCTAAATTAATTTTGTGTTGCAGTTGTCTTCCACTGGTGACAAGCATGATGAGATAGACTTTGAGTTCTTGGGCAATCAATCAGGACAACCTTACACTGTCCACACAAATGTCTTTGCTCAAGGTCTTGGAGGCAAAGAACAACAATTTAAACTCTGGTTTGACCCAACTGCTGATTACCACAACTACACCATTCACTGGAACCCAAGCGAAATTGTGTAAGTTCACAGTTCACACACTCTAGCTAAAACCTCGATCTCCTCCAAACTGTTTGTTTCACTGCTTCAATGTTAATTTGCTGTTGTTGTTATTGTTTCAGATGGTTTATTGATGATATTCCAATCCGAGCCTTTCGGAACTATGAGAGTCAGGGCATTGCATACCCAAACAAGCAAGGGATGTGGCTTTATTCCAGCTTATGGAATGCTGATAACTGGTGCACACAAGGTGGGCGTGTGAAGATTGATTGGAGCTGTGCACCATTCGTAGCAGGATTTAGAAATTTTAGGCCAAGGGCTTGTCAATGGTATGGAACAGATAGCATATACCAATGTTCTGCCACTACCTCTTACAACTGGTGGACATTCCCTGAGTATACCCAGTTAAGCAAAAGTCAAGTTGGTCAGATGAATTGGGTTAGAGACAACTACATGATCTATAACTACTGCACCGATTATCAAAGATTCAACTGGAATATGCCCCCTGAATGCAATTTAGGGCAATATTAGAAGCAAGCCCAAAAATGAATTCTCTATTGTTTGTATCATTTCTATGTACTAATGAGGAATAAACAATTCTCTACTGGCTAGCCATATCTTCCCAACTTTGTAGATTAGTAAAATTTTTGCGACCCTGCATTCTTGTGTTATCTTCCCCTTCTTTAGATTGTTTTGTTATCTTTTGGTAGGGATCTGTCCCTTGGTTAGCCTTCATGGCTTTTGAGTTGTATCTCTTTTTCTTTCTTTAATATATTTTTATTCAGTAAAAGAAAAAAGGTCCATCAGTAGAGTTTCTGATGAAAGGAATGATTTTTCTAAGAAATTGAAACCGAAAGAGAAGGATAGCGGAATTTACCTCCTCATAGGATTGACAATTCCGCCATGTTGTCTAATGTGCCTTCGGCACCTATCAGTATCAATTTTAGAGAGAGTCTTATGGATTTTTTCTGTCTCTCGAGGATTAAAAAAATGATTGTGAAATTTTGTCAAGATTGATGGATTCAAGCACACACTTCTCTTCTACCACAATGTTGTAACTTTCATTCCTTCCATCATGAAAATGGGGTTTACAACTCTCATTCTCACTTAATATGGGGATTACGATTATCACTTAATCTCACTTAATATAGGATTATAATTCCCATTTATTATATGTTCGTTATTGAACTCTTATTACAACGTAAAGAGAGTTATGCTGATGTGACGTACAGTTTGGGCCACATCAGAAAATATTCTCCAACTTGACCCTCATTGCCACATGCCACATGCCAAGAAAATTGCCCTTGCGATGCAAACTTTAATATAAGGTCATATTTGTCATTTACCATTTTGCATGTCTCATCTCATTTCCAATCCCCTCTTTTTTTTTTGTTCTAGATCCATGTAACCGACCCCATTAAGTTGGGAAAAGGTTGTGTTTATTGTTGTTGAATCATGACGGTACAAATCCAAATATGTAGATCACTCTCTTCCAAGTATTGCAATGAGCTATCATTTTTAGAATGAATTGAACCATTTATATTGTTATTTATTCTTAACTTACAGAATCGACCTCATGGTTAATTCTGCATCCAAACTCTATTGTTTTTTGTCCGTATATTCCCACTTGAATGAAAATATTTTAAAGCATACATTCAATGAGAACTAAGGCTTATCTCAACTTGCCAGTGAGATAAAGTTGTAACTTGCAGTAGTCTGTAACTTCAATAATCAGTTTTGTATACTTAAAACTTTATGCTTAAATAACCAATCTTGATATTCACCGATAATTAAGGCTACCTACAGCCTACCTATGGGCTAAAATTGCAATTCATAAAAATCTGTAACTTCATCAATAATAGTAGAATGTGTAGACAGAAGAAATTTGCAGCTGTGAGCCATAAGAATTCTCATGTCTGCATGTTTATCATTCTATCTTATTCTGACTTATATGCATGAAAGTAGCTTATTCTTTGTGGAGACGGTATCCATTACCATGCATTAGTTGCAAAAAAAATTGATTCATCATCAAGAATCAATTTATTCTTTAGGATATTGTGACAAATTCTAAATCCCTTTAGTGGCAATCTTGTAATCATCAAGAACCTAGAAAATGTAGTTAAGTGTTCCATATGTGATATATGGGTTCAATCGATTCAAAATCTGTGGCGATGGCAACCCCTCTTTACCCGATGTCCCACTTCAAGCTCCCAATTGGTCTTCTAGATGATATTCACAAGGCTGAGTGTAGATTTCTTTGGGGCCAAAAGCAGGATGAAAGGAAGATTCATTGGGTGGGCTAGGACTGCTTGTGTCTTTCTCAACTTGATGGTAGTTTGGGGCTGAAGGTCCTAAACACCCAAAACCTTGTCTTACTTGCAAAGTTGGGGTGGCAGCTTCTTACTAATAGAAGCTCTCTTTGGGCTAGACTTTTTGCCAGTATGTACTTTCCAAATGGTAACTTCTTATAAGCACCAGTGGGGGATAAATCCTCCTGGGCTTGGAGAGGTATTGTTAAGGGTCAGAGTCTTCTGCAGGAAGGGCTACTATGCGTTGTTGGAATGGTACCTCTATTCGGATTTGGAAGGATCCTTGGATCCCGAAGTTGTAAGGATATAGGCTTCACTCTCCTAGACCGCCAAACTGCTCGCTTATGTGGGTGTCAGATCTAATCTATCCAAGAGGTGCGTGGGATGCTTTGAAGCTTCATAGTTTTGTTTTCTCGGGGGGAGGCCAAAGCAATACTCATGATACCCCTTTGCTCTACTAGATCCCAGGACCAGCTTGTAGGGGGCCATAACTCTAAAGGGGTGTTCTCTGTCAATTCTGCGTACTGGTTGGGGACTTCTTTGTCTCCTCCTTCGTCCCGTTCGATTGCAAAGCTGTTGTTGTTCCAAAAGATGTTTGGAAGATTATTTGGAACTCTAAGGTTCCTCCGAAGGTGCAATCCTTTCTTTGGAAAGCTTGCTTGGGTGCTTTAGGTATGATGGTCAACTTAAAGTAAAAGTGCATAATTCTGAATGATATTTGCCCAGGGTGTAGACAAGGTCCTGAATCGGTGGAACATGCACTCCTCTATTGTCCCTTGGCTCAACAGGCATGGTTCACATCTCGGGTTTCGATGAGATCAAGTATTGACCGAAATTTCCCTTTCTATGCTTGGATATCTAAGTGGGGAAGAATATATGGAACTACTAAGAAGGAGCCGCAGAAAATCTTCACTACTCATGCTGTTATTGTTTGGGAAATCTAGAAACTGAGAAATGATAAGTGTTTTCAAGACTACTATTCCTCCTTTCAGAGCTTGGCTTGATCGTGTCGTCAGGAATGTGGATGAAGCTCTTTCCATGATTCTGGACTCCGTTTCATCCAACGAGCCTGTGCAATAGCCTCTCACCCCCTTGTCGTCTCTTGATGGCCCTCCTGATGACTCTTACCTTATCTTCACAAATGCAGCAATTTCCTCCCACCCCAAAGCTTTGGGGATAGCTTGTCTCATTTTGGATCATCGTCATGACCTTAAGTTGATTGCTTCTGATCACTTGGTTGAGATGCCTGCGGTTGTGAGTGAGGCGCTTGTAGTTCGAATGGCGCTTACCTTTGCCAAAAGAGCTAGTTTCTCTAAGGTAACAGTTTTGTCTGATTGCCAGGTTGTAATTAGATGCCTCACATCCCTTTCCTTTTTGCTGCCCCTGGAAATCACCACTGTGGTTAAGGATATATCCCTGCTAATGGCGGATCTCTTCTTGTTGCTTTCACCATGTAAATAGGTTTTCAAATGTTGCTGCCCACTCTATTTCTAAGTGGGCTACTTGTTACCCTAGACAGGGTTGTTGGGAGTCTTCACTTCCCAAAGATCTTCTTCTTGTTGTATGTCAATTCTTGCCCTTTGGGCCATCTATATATTCCCCCATCCCCCCTCTAAGGGGGCATTAGGGGTTTTTACACACAAAAAAAAAAATGGGCATAGCCAAAATGCTCAAAACCTCAAAGTAAAAACAGTTTTTATGATGTCAATACCAATCATTTACCAATAATTATAGATTACTTATTCTTTTAACTTTATGGTTATTTCTAAACCCCTTTTAGTGACACTCTTATAAATATAAGGCATCAAAACTCACCAGTATTCAAAAGTCCCAAAACACTACCTTCGTTACTCAAATTTTTAATTTATAAAGTTTCGTGACATTTTGAACCATCACGAGTATTTAAAAGAATAATTAGTTTGTAAAGCAATAGGGGTACGTATTATCTTCCAAACCTCATGGGTGAAAGTGTAATTAATGCAAACCTAGGTATGTGTAAATTACCCTTATATTTTTTTCAATCCTACATCATGGGACCAAAATCAAACACACACAACAGATGAAAGAGAACTTTCTTTCACCATTTGAGAAGTTCAGACTAAACGTGTAAATCCGTTCAGTTTTGGGTATTCAATTGGCTTCGATTTGGCTCTAGAGATTGTTGGTGTGAATCGAAACTGAATTGAGAATTCAATCGGTTTTAAAAATCGATACTCAAATCAAACTTGCTCGATTCGGTTTTGATTCTTACACGGTTTGATTCTGGTTCTTTAGTTCTTGTACTCAGCTCATTTACTATAATATAGTACCATTATAAAACATTAATATATTATATTATAACATTATACTATAATATATATAGTAGTGTTAGAAAGTTTAATACTAATATTAGTAATATATACTGGATTATTTTCGTATTATAATTTATTACAATGCTATAATATATTAGTAACACAATTTGATTTGGTTTCAATTCGAACCGATGATCCTATGTTGGAATCAAAACCGAATTTATTTGGTTTGGTTCGATTTATTCATTCTGATTTCGGTTCCAATTTGAAACCTTAGTTCTGACTTCTGATCACTTTACTTAGAAAGAGCTAGTTCGGTTCCTCTATACATACCAACAGGGTATATGTGAGAGCCAACCATCTGTCCCATTTTTGCCATTTACAAGGGGAGGAGGAGTTTTTACGAAAACAAAATTAAAATGTGATTGGCTCAGAGATGTATGTCATCACTTATTGGTACGTGCAGTTGATCCATTTTGACTTAGAACCCTTGCTCGCCCGATTCAAACCGGAGATTGTCGTGGACTCGACGCCAACCAAAATTAAATATGCACAAAGCTTCAAGCAGAGTTCACGCTGGAACAGACTAAGTTGGATCGGGAGGACCCGAGTGCCCTACCCACAAGTAGTCAACTCCATTTTTCTACTTCTTCTACTTCTTTTCTCTCTCTCTCTCTCTCTCTTTCTCTTTTTCTGAGGTGAGAGGTGAGCGTGTTGTCCTTGTCCCTAACACGATATGATACACTCCCATTTGCACCGCGTGCCAGCTGCCTGCATGCCTAGTCGAGAAACGACCTTCTCTTCTCATCTGTGTGCTGTGCTGTGCTGTGGCTTCACCAATGTCGATTCTCTTCATTCTGTGCATTAGCACAAGATAATCTCATTAACTAGACCATGCTTACCCATCTCATTAATTTATGGGCTTTGGTCTAAACCTGCAAAGAAATTCTCAACACCAACTTCTTGTGATCACATTGGTACAGATTTTTTCTGATCAACTATTCAATGAATGGCTGACAGTTTATAGAGAAGGACAAATACAATAGTTGACCTTTTAGAGCCACCAATCTTTACTACCTACCACCTCATGCATATTCATCAAATCTGCAGGCCTGTATTGGTTATGAAAGAAATTAAACTAAACTAAATGAATAAATAACTGATTAGAGCTTATTCTCTTTCTAAAATGTATGGTATATAAAGCTGTCATAAACCATCGATCTTCATATGCATCACAATTTCAGTTCTATCTATCTATCTATCTATCTTCGTTGAAGGAGCTAGCTACCAATTGTCTCTCTATACTGAGCTTTTTGGGTTACTTGGCATAAATGGCCAACTTTGGAGTTCTCTGCTTCCTTGCACTTGTTATCTCTCTGATTGCACTGAATCAAAATGTTGTAGAAGCCACATTTCCAGAGAATGTCTACTTTACCTGGGGAGCTGATCAAGCCAAGATTTATGGTAATGGTGATGATCTTGAGCTTCTTCTAACCAATTATTCAGGTATATCTTATTCCTCGATCTATCATCATATATAATAACCATATATAGCAAGCAATGTCTTAATAATCCCTTATTAAAAGGCACCTTCTCTCCTACGTACCCTGCTAACTTATTAATGCCTTCTCTTGGTTTGATTGTGTCAGGGTCTGGAATTCAATCTGATCATGCATATCTCTTTGGCAGTATTGAAATGCTAATCAAATTAGTACCTGGGAATTCTGCTGGCACTGTTACAGCCTACTATGTAATTAATTCATTTCCCATTTTACCAAATGCAATCCAATAAAGTTTTACATTAAAATTAATTTGACTAATTAATTAAGTTCCAATCTAAATTAATTTTGTGTTGCAGTTGTCTTCAACTGGTGACAAGCATGATGAGATAGATTTTGAGTTCTTGGGCAATCAATCAAGACAACCTTACACTGTCCATACAAATATCTTTGCTCAAGGTCTTGGAGGCAAAGAACAACAATTTAAACTCTGGTTTGACCCAACTGCTGATTACCACAACTACACCATTCACTGGAACCCAAGCGAAATCGTGTAAGTTCACAGTTCACACACTCTAGCTACAACCTCGATCTACTCCAAATTGTTTGTTTCACTGCTTCAATGTTAATTTGCTGTTGTTGTTATTGTTTCAGATGGTTTATTGATGATATTCCAATCCGAGCCTTTCGGAACTATGAGAGTCAGGGCATTGCATACCCAAACAAGCAAGGGATGTGGCTTTATTCCAGCTTATGGAATGCTGATAACTGGTGCACACAAGGTGGGCGTGTGAAGATTGATTGGAGCTGTGCACCATTCGTAGCAGGATTTAGAAATTTTAGGCCGAGGGCTTGTCAATGGTATGGAACAGATAGCATATACCAATGTTCTGCCACTACCTCTTACAACTGGTGGACATTCCCTGAGTATACCCAGTTAAGCTACAGTCAAGTTGGTCAGATGAATTGGGTTAGAGACAACTACATGATCTATAACTACTGCACCGATTATCAAAGATTCAACTGGAATATGCCCCCTGAGTGCAATTTAGGTCAATATTAGAAGCATGCCCAAAGATTAATTCTCTATTGTTTGAAGCATTCTGCAGGACCCAAAAGTGATGAATAAGCTTTTACTTTTATGCCCCTCTCCTCCCCCTCCCCCTCCCGCTATTGTTTGAATCATTTCTGTGTACTAATGATGAGGAATAAACAATTCTCCACTGGCTAGCTATATCCAGGGACACTTCTCTTATACCACAATGTTATAACTTTCATTCCTTCCATCAAGAAAATGTGGTTACAACGCTCATTCTCATTTAATATGGGGATTGCAATTCTCACTATACGGTACAAATTCTCATTTAATATATGTTAGTTATTGAACGTGAGCGGGGGGAAATCTTCACGTACGAAAGCATACGTGAACGACTCTCAGCCGTTCTTATGGAACACCTTATTGCACTGTAAAGAGAGTTATGCTGATATCACAATCTGGTCCATATCAGAAAACATTCTCCAACTTGACCCGTATTATTTTACCAAAAAATATGTATAAATTAATAAAAAAAAAAATCAGAATATCAGTAAGCAAACAGATCCTCAACTAGTTCTTAAGCTAGCAACCAAAGACCCCTTAACAATGAGCCAAACAGACCCAATTTATGAAAATAATCTCACTGAGTCAATCGGATGAACAAGGTCGGGCTGGCGGATCACTCATGTGGTCGTCGGGTTGGGTCTCCAGGTTGCCTGGTCATGCTCATGCAAGTCTATTTGGGTTACTAGGCCGGGTTGGATCAACAATTAATGGGCTTCGTATGGGCTGTCACATTTAATAAATACGGTCATGACTCATGACCCTTACAGGTCTTCATGGAGCTGCAGCAAATCATTCTTCTTTCAGATTGCCAGGTTTTTATTGGCGTCTTCTACTGTAGATTGGGATACAGATGTGATTTTAGATGATATTACGGCTTTAATGCCCTAATTCCCCTCTATTTTCTTTAGATTTGTTCCCCGCAAATTAAATGTTGAGGCCTACCATCTTGTTTTTAGGCCTCAACATTTAATTTGCGAGGAACAAATCTAAAGAAAATAGAGGAGAATTGGGGCATTAAAGCCCCTACAAAGAGTCAATAATTAGAGACACTTCATCTCGGCCCAGGGTTTTTCGTTTCTGTCTTAATTAGTGTCTCTTATTAGTCTGTGCTGTGCTGTGCTGTGCTGCGTGTTCGATGGGCATTAAACCTCGTCCCCACCGCAATCCACATTTTATATTCTAAGAAGAAAATGTGGTATTACTAAAAATCTTTCTTCTATTCCTCGAGGATTCTTGGATTTATTTGCCTTCTAGAACAGGGGGGGGAAAGAGAGAATTCACAAAGCCAATATCATTGTACACAAAATCAAGATGGGCTTTGGCATATCTCATAGAATATGTGAAGGATGTTGATTACAAGCCAAGAAGATATCTGAAACCGTTTGGTATGAGAACCCCAAAAATAATGGAAATAATAAAAATTCGCATCAGTTGTATCCGTATCGATCAAGACCGATATTGATACTTGGCGGTGGAAAGATTCTTATTAAAGAAAATCTGTCTATAAATTAAAAAAATTTTATTAAATTGAAGATTAAACCATCTGATACGCCCACTATGGCTGATGTATATCAATCAGTATCGGTATTAACAGTTTTGATAGAATGACAAGAGGAACCACTGTCCTCAAATGTATTGTTCTGAGAAGGCTGGCTTCAGAGTTGGTTTGTAACCAAGCTATAATGTGAGAGAGACACAAGGGTGTTTATAGATCAACTCGAACACCCGGTAGGCTCGGCTCCCTACTTGCCAGAGAGCATTTCTCCATCGAGACGCTAACTGCCGATCTCCTGATACTAATATTAATAACCATGCATGTGATCAACTAGGAACCCTTAAAAGGAATTTTTTTTAAAAAAAATTAATGGTAGATGATCAGATATTCTGATTAGCTAATTTTAAATATTTGTGTATTAGTTTTTATTTTGCTAAATCCACCTGCAATGTTTTTTTTTTCAGCAATCAACGGGAATAAGTTCCGCAAGTTTCGATGAGATTGATACCCACTCTGTAGACTATTTCCAGTCTTCGCTTTCTCTTCGTCTCTACTCTCTTCTATCTTCTTCTGTAGTTATTGGCCTTCACGTCGATCGATTCACTAAAGATGAGCTGTTCTCTTCTTTTCCTTTCTTTACTTTTTTAGATCAGAATAAGCTTTTCAAAGTCGACAAACTCTCTCTCCGCGTCACACAGTTTTATCCGCCAATGGCTTCACCAACGGCTACTCTCTTCTGTGCATTGGCACAAGATAATATAAGTTACCAGACAAATGCTTACAATCTAATTAATTTATTGACGTTTAGAACAAAACTACCTAATTATTCTCAAAACCCACTAGCTAAGATCACATTATTGGCAGAGATTACCTGATAAACTGTCCAATGAGTGACAGCTTTTCTCAGCCACATGGCTTGTGTTTTTTCCAAGTTTATTGAAAGACGTGTGAATTCTTGTTTATTATTTACCTTAAAGAGTAGAGGACCACCAATCTCCTATTCATCTAACCTGCCGGCCTGTGTTAATCCTGAAAGAAACACTAAAATAAATGAATAATTAACTGACTAGACCCATGTTCTCTTCCTCAATCTATGCTATTTGAATCCCCCTTATAAAGCAACTTCAGGCGCATCACAACTTCATTTTTTCTATCTTCAGAGAAGAAACAATTGTTCCTATTCTTTTGGGTTGGCATGGCTACCTTTAGAGCTCTCTTCTTTGCTCTTGCCATCTCCCTGATTGCAATAAATCTGAGTTCTGTAGATGCAGCATTTCCAGACCATGTCCACGTATCCTGGGGAGGTAATAATCAAGAATTGATTGCGGGTAATGGTGAAGATCTTCAGCTTGTGCTAACCAATTGGTCAGGTATGTTCATGATCTGCACATGTTGAATTCATATTCAGACTTCAAAATATGTTTCTCATTCTCTTTTCTTCTTTCTGGAAACTTGATACAACTGATGAGGGAGATGGCTTTGCTAAAACTACTTAATAGCAATACTTCATACCATGTAGGTTAGCTTCTAATGTAGAACGATAAAGGAACAACCTACAATAACATAACTCGCAACTAGTATGATGTATCAACATAATAATGTGGAATTTCTAAAGATTTCAGAGTTCAGTACCATGTAGGCTTTGCACATAAACCCTCTATTGTTTCTTTTATTCTTTAGAATCAACTTTGTTTAGCACATCTAATTGAAAATTGAAAAACAATTTAATCCTAATAGGGAACCGATCTGAGTCGAGTTACCAAGACACTTAAACAACCTGACTCGGGCAATAAACAAGACATTCTTTGCTGAGTTCTAGGTTGAGTCACCTCAAAATTACATAAACTTGATTAGAGTTCTAGAATTGACAAGTTTAACCACAGTTCCTCACAGGCTCAAATAATTTTTTTTGGTTACATTTTTTATGGTTTCTTTGTCTTGAACCCTTGTAAGTGCTTCTTCCATAAGGGATAGGCCACAATGTTGTGGCCAAACTGGAAGTAAAATATTCAAAATAGATGATCCACCTCCCCAACCCCCCCCCCCCCTCTCTCTTAACCTAAAGAAAACTGATTCCCTGATTTCTTGAGGAATTGTTCCCAAGAATTTTTTAGATGTATTTAAGAAACCATAAGTAATTTTTCAGTAGTCTACCATACAGTGAGAGAGACCACAAATCAGACCCATGACCTGGTCATTGCCCTCTTACTTTTCCACACTTATGTTCTTGTTTGGAGGTGGGGATTGATGAAAATGGAGAAAAATGAAATGATGGTAACCAGTGGCGTACAGGGAGTATTTTGGGGTTCGAATAAAAGTATCAGACATTGACATGGTGCTATCCTACTCAGTGACTCGTAAGATGTCTCTGTTCATATAGTTGCCACTGGGAACCTGTAATATTTTGGTCATTGTTCTCAATCCCTTTCTTCTATACCCTGCTAACTTTATTGCCTTCTTTGGTTTGTCAGGATCTGGAATTCAAACAAAACAAGCATTCTTCTACGGCAGTATAGAAATGCTAATCAAATTAGTACCTGGGAATTCTGCTGGCACTGTTACAGCCTACTATGTAATTTCCCATTGAGCAAATGGAACCCCAGTATGATGTTTTCCTCACACTTGAAATCTAGCTAAATTCCTTTCTCAATTGTGTGCAGTTGTCTTCAACCGGTCCTGCGCACGATGAAATAGACTTTGAGTTCTTGGGCAATGTATCAGGAGAACCTTACACTGTCCACACAAATGTCTTCACTCAGGGTGTTGGACACAAAGAGCAGCAATTTCATCTCTGGTTTGACCCAACAGCTGATTACCACAACTACACCATACACTGGAACCCGAGTAGGATTGTGTAAGTTACCTCACTAGGACCTGTCCAAGATGTTTGCTTCTCTCCTTCAAAATGCATCACCCATCTGTTTGCTCTTGTTTCAGGTGGTTTATTGATGGGCTGCCAATCCGAGTCTTCCAAAACTATGAGAGTCAGGGAATTGATTTCCCAAACAAGAAAGGGATGAGGGTTTATTCCAGCTTATGGAATGCTGATAGCTGGGCAACACAAGGTGGGCGTGTGAAGACTGACTGGAGCTGTGCACCTTTCATAGCTAGATATAGAAATTTTAGACCAAGGGCTTGCAAGTGGAGTGGACCAGTTAGCATCAGTCAATGTGTCACCAATACACCTGCCAATTGGTGGACATCCCCTGTTTACAGCAAGTTAAACTACAGGCAAATTCGTCAGATGAAGTGGGTCAGAAAATACTATATGATCTATAACTACTGCACTGATTATAGAAGATTCAACTGGAAAATGCCCCCTGAATGTTCTTTACAAGACTATTCTTTAGACGAATATTAGAAGCAAACAAAGAAAATATGGTTCCAAAACTGAGACACCTAAGTTTGGATCCAAAAGAGATGAATGAACTTTTGCTGCCCCCTATTGTTTGAATCATTTCAGATTACAAATGAGGAATAAACTCTCTGTCAGCTGTATCTTCTCAACTTTGTATTAAATCTTAGTAAAATTTTTTATTAGTCATGTTGCAGACCAAATCTTTTTGTGATCTTGAATTCTTGTGTTACAGACTAAAAAGTAATAATATCCTAATGTATGGAAACAGGTTTTTTTTTTTTAAACCAAATAGTTCTCAAGTTCTGGTGTATAAATTCCAGCAACAGAGTTTTCTGATGCAAGGAGTGAAATCCTCAAAGTATACGAAGACACCAAGGATCTGGATCAACCTTTTTTTTTTTTTTTTTTTCCTTTTCGCTCAAAAGGATCTGAATAAACTGATGTGGGACTATTTCTTTATAACTTCCAACACTTTTTCTTTTTTATCAAATGTTGATAGTACGACGTGAGATTTACTTTGGCCTTAAAAAAACCTTTTTTATCGTTAATATTACATGATTTATATGGATATGAAAGTTAACCTTAATATATAGTTTTTTAGCTTTCAGTTTCTAAGATAAATTCAATACCCACATATTTATATTGAATTTAAACATTCAATTTTATTTCAATTAGATCTAATAATTAAAATTTAACATTATTTCAAGTTTAACATTAAATGTTTACATTGTGGGTTTCTACTACTAGTTTCCTCATGCAACCTTTCCTCCCCTCATCTTCCTATCAGCTTTGATCCTCGCATGATCACCTACTCCCACCGCATGCCAGCTTGGCCAGATGGAAACGCCCTCCAGCAATTAATTGAAAGACAAAAGTTGACTTGACCAGTTGACCCAGAGGAAAACCAAATCAGAAATCCCTCAATCTAAGGAATGAAATACAAAGGAAGATTTCTACTTGGTTTCATTGAATCTGCAGCCTGTGTTAGTTCTCAAAGGAACAATAAAATAAATGAATAAATAAATAACTGCGTGCATATTCTCTTGCTCAATGCATGCTGTATAATGCCATCTCCAAATGCATTCCAACTTAATTCAGTTCTATCTTTAGAGAAGGAAGCAATAGTTTCAACCAAATAGAGTGAAGGATATTGAGCTTTTTTAACTTATAAGCCCACTTCATTCCTCTTCCTGTCTCTAATTGCGCAAAATCTGAGTTATGTGGATGCAAATTTTGCCAAGAGTGTGCACTTCACCCGGGGAGCAGGTCAAGGTGAAGATTTCATGAGTTTGCGTTGACAAATTGGTCAAGTGTTTTCGTCTATCATACTGATTGAAATACTCAAGTTCTTTCTTTCCTTTTTTTTTGCTACTCGGGAAAGAGGGGGAAAAAGGACTTACTAAATCACTTCTTTGTCTGATTTTTATATAACAGACTTAGTGGCACTGCTTATTTGATCATTATCATTAGGATACACATCAAACTAACCAAATAGCAATGCTTCAAGAATTCTCTACATTCTTACCAAGGGTTATATGTTGCACACAATACATTGCAACATGTTTAGATAACCCTCTCCCTAATTATCATTAAAAGGGCAAGAGATCGGCAATGGGAGCGCGCACAGGGGCATCAACACGGATGGGATTTTTATTTCACGGGGGACGAGGTGGTAATTTCACGCACTCCTGTGTCTGGGTGCAAAGCAGCATTCTTTTTCCCTGATTATAATTATTTTTGAAGTTTTCCATTAGAAGCATCACCAGAATAAGACAACAATTTTTTTGGGAGTTGTTTGATTAGATGTAAAGTAAATTGATATACAAAAAATATAAACTTTTGTAATTATTATCAACAATAATTGTGTAACAAACAGAGCAACACACTAAATTTGGCAACAAACTTTACATGTCTGATGTGTTCTAAGATGGGAAAGATGAGGTGAACACAAACCCACAGGACAGAATAACAATGATCCAAAGCAAACACAATCTGGCAGACTACGAAAATTTTAAATAGAACAGAATCCAACAGTGAGAAGAATCTGAAACCTTATAAGGGTAGACCCTCCGAAAATCAACTTGATCCACTGATCAGATTTGCTGTAATGGCTCTTAACAGAATTAGAAAGTAAGAATCAGGCAAAACTCCCAATCGGCTTCTGATGGAGTTAGAAAGTTAATAGAAACCATGAATCAGACCTACAGACAGAGGCTCAGCAGTGGCATTCGACTGTTAGAACTGTAGGGAATAGGTGAACCGATGGTAGGGAGATAACCCTCACATCAGTAGGAGTCATGACCTGTCAAGTGTTAACTTAAACAGAGAAAAGAAAGTGAAAACACAGAAACCGTAGGGATGTTTCAGTGCTAATATTCTGCAGAATCTGTATTGAGCAACTAGGGGAAATAAATAAGATCAAAATAAAAGGTGAGATACTTCTAGAATAGACAACGATTGGAGAAAAAAAAAAAACCCTTGCTGGAATCTGGCAGAAAAAGTAGGAAGACGAAAAAAAAAGATAGAAAAGAAGAGGACAGGTTGACCTGGTTCACCACCGAAGGCCAAGGGAGGCTTCACCACCACCCACCCTAGGATTCACCACCTAAGGTTGCATCTTGATTCACCACAAGCTGCTGCTCCAATGAAGAGACATCTTTTTCTCAATAGCAAAAACCAATAGAGGACTCCTGCTTCCTTGTATTTATAAAAGATAGCATAAAGCTTTTACAAAAGAGAGAACTCTCTATACATGGGAGAGCTGAACAGAATATTATCTTTCTAATAACAAAAATAGAAAGGGACAGTTACTAAAAAGGAAAACTCAAAATAGAAACTGCCTAGCTAATAACTAACTAGAAATTATAAGGAAATAAGAACTTAATGGAAATAGAAACTAGATAAACTAAAGATCTCCAAAGTTCTTGCAGCTCCTAATCTCCTCCCATGGAAGCTGGCTATGGGGCCCACACATATCTTCTGAAAGTCTTCTCCACACAAAGAAGCAACCACTCTAGCTATACCTCCACGCAAAGGCCAGAGCCAGACTGGGTCTCACAAAATCTGGAAAATCCCTTCTTTAAAACCTGCTGACCAATGGCTGGATGATGACCAACATATGGCCCCAAGCAAACAACAAAAACAGACTTATCCCAACTTAATGGAGTCGGCTACTTGGATCCAAAACAAACAAGAAAAAGAAGACAAATGAAAAATGGAAAATGACAAATGAAAGGTGGAAACTAAAAAGAAAAGGAAGAAAGAAAATAAGAGGAAAGAGGCGCACCCTAGCAATTCAGGAAAATCTCAGCTAAATGGGGTCTGCTACATGGATCCTTGCCCCAATAGGCTCTATCTGAGGTCATACTTGGTGTAAAGCCTAGACTGTGCATGTCCTTCCTCACAACTGCTCCTATGGTAATTTTAGGCCTGCCCCTCGCTCTTTTAGGGTCCTTCAATCAAGATCATATCACTCCTCCTTACTGGTGCGTCACTAGGTCTTTGTTGAACATGACCATACCACCTCAAACAACTCTCTCGGAGCTTGTCATTGATCAGGGCAACTCCCAAGTCAGTTCTAATCCGCTCATTCCTTACTTTATCCTTCCTAGTTTTCCCGCACATCCATCCTAACATCCTCATCTTTGCTACACATAGCTTCTCAATATGACACTTCTTAACTGTTCAACATTCAGCCCCATACATCATAGCAGGTCGTACAACAGTCCTATAGAGCTTAAAGGGATACGCCGGTCACATAGCACTCCGAACTCGCCCACTTCATCCATACCACTTTAATTCTCTGTGAAACATCATCCTCTATGTCACGTGCTTTGTTCATAATTGACCCCAGATATGGGCCCAAGCATGGGCTTGAATATAACACCTAAACCGATGGCCAGAAAGGTCTTGGTCTGGACTTATAACTAAACCCAACTGGACTATTTAGGGGCTTGTTTGGATTGCCCAGTGATACATCAGCTCTCCCTGGCTTGAAAAAACTTGACTTCGAGTTTTAGTGAGTCGAGGGATTAACTGATGATGGATATTGAATTTCTGCCCATACAAGTATTTTGGTAGCTCACGATAGGTAAATGTAATCCTCAAGGCATGGTCTCCTCTCCCCAAAAAAATAACTTGGGAGGAATTACACTCAATGTGTTCCACCTCGGGTTTAGCTTCAACTGAGATGGATGTTTCTGTAGGAACCTCCAGGACTGTGATGTCAACCTCCATCTCAATCTCTGTGATTGTACTAAGCTCCTTGTCATTTGTGCACTATCACTCTCATCACCAGTGTCAGTGACAGCATGAAGACAAACAAGGTTGACACCTTGGGTGCCCTCTTCATTACCATCGTCAGCATCAAAATCTTCAAGCGAGTATCATAGTTATCTAGGCAGCAAGGCGACCACGGCGTTTGAGGGCCTTCCTAAGCGCCTTGGCGATAGGGCGGCCACAAGGCGTCGCCTTGGCGATAGGGCGACCACAAGGCGTCGCCTTGGCGAACAAGGCGTTCTAGTATTCTTTTTCTTATATAACCATTTTATTTGGTACAAATAGCATATGAAAAATTATATAATTCTACTTTGCTAAATAAATATTAATGATTCAAACCAATGCAAGATATTCATAAAAAAAAACAAATTAACAAACTAAGTTCATCATATTATCATAGAAATATAGCATATAAATGTGGAACAACATTATAAATTATTAAATATAAAGAATAAAGGGTTGCTAATACTTACCTCTATGATGCCAAAATGAGTACCTAGGCAGTAGGCCCTAAGGTAGGAACAGCAGCATAAGAATTGTTGGTGGGGGTGGAGAAGCCACACTATCATATCATGATTTCAACAAAATAATAAAATGACGTCTATGATATGTATTCACAGGTCCACATTGTCTCAGGATGAGGATATATCATTCAATTTATTATAGGCAAAAGAAATGAGGATGGAAAAATAAAAAAGAAAAGAAAGAAAAGAACATAGTGCGTCACAGGGAAGGAGAAGGAAGAAAAAAAATTGTAAAGGAGGAGGAGGATGAGAAGAAATAGAAAAAAAATCGATTATTAGTAGGCCTGGGCAGTAGGCCCTAAGGTAGGAATCGCCGATGGGGGTGGAGGCTGGAGGAGCAGCAGCAGCAACATAAGAAAAAAAAAAACCAAAAATCGAGGGGACAATGGGACATGGAGGCGCAGCAGCAGAATAAGAAAAATAGAAGAGAAGAAGAAGAAGAGTAGAAGGTTACTTACCTTGCTGGAAACGTGGTAGTCGGAGGAAGCTTCGTCGGAATCAAAGCGGTTGGCAGGAGAAGACCAATGCCGGAATTGATGGAGACTTGGAGTTGTTCCTTCACCGCAGGTTTTTTCTCCCAAACCCAAATAACGAAGATGAAAAGTCGAGGGTTTCAGTTTTGGACTTTAGTTGAAAAAGAAGAAGAAAAAGTCTTTTATACCCTCGATAACATGTATCTCAGTTTAGATAATACATACACCAGCCAATGAAAAGTTAGTAAATAGAATAAAACAATAAAAATAAATAAATGGGATTTTTATAGTATTGATCCAATGTATCTCAGTGTAGATACTCCATATACACTTTCAAATAATAAGTTAGGAAATAGAATAAAAAAGTAAATACATAAAATAAATTTAACAACAAAAAGCGACCGCCTTGATCACAAGGCGTCGCCTTGGTCGCCTAGGAGACGCCTTGGTGACCAAGGCGGTCGCCTTTCTTACATACCATAAGGCGCTCCACCGCCTTGCTCCCATATTTTCGCCTGGCCGCCTAGGCGACGCCTTGATAACTATGGCGAGTATGGTTTGGTAACCTCCACCTCTTCTGATGCAGGTCCAAGCACTAGGAAGAAGAAGAAGCCTTGAATTTGGCTGCTGATTTTGTTTTTTCGTTGGAGCCTTTTCCCATAATTAGTTTTTTTTACAGCCTTTAAGAACTGATTCTGATTGGCTGGATTTTGTTTTTTTATTTTTGTATTGGTTCATTAGGAATCTCTTAAGCTAAGTTAATTTAGTAGTTTTATTTAGTTTTACTTCCCCTCCACGATTTCTATTACGAGGGTTGATTTGTTTTGTAATTAGAATCAGATTTGGGATTTGATTTGAATCCTAATCTGAGTAGGATTTTGGCTTAAGCCTTGGTTAATAAATATCATTATCGTGGGAAGCTCCCCCATAGTTCAACATTCAAAATTCTGCTTCTTAGCTTTGCTGCCACTGCTGACGATTGCTCTTTGAGTGCTTGCATCGTTGTGGATCTCAAGGTGGATAGGGTGGGTGGACTCTTGCGACTCCTTGCATCGTGAAGATCAGGAGGTTTCTCTCAATTGTTCAAGCTGCTGCCTTTGGAGATACTTCAAACCAGTAAGTCAATTTAAATTTCTGCATACACCCTTCTACTTCTCATCCTCCAACCTAAACCTGTCCATTCTCATCGATCCCCATCAGACCACAGAACCAGCATCCCAGCCCCTCCATTAAACCTGCAACTCTCCATTGAAACCATAGCTTGGTTTTCAAGCAACCAAGTTCCAGCCACCAGATCCCCTCCAAACTTCCATCGAGTTCCTTACTCATTCCCCCCCTACACTCGATCCAAGTTTCAGCCCTTCATTCCCTCTCTAACCCCCCCCCCCTCACCATACTCCATTAAAACCCAAAACCCAGAGATATAGATCAGTTCTGCCCTAATTTTGCAGAATTTTCAAACCTATTAAAACCCTGATATTTTTACACATTAATAACTCCCTAGACCTGCCTATTAAAACCATAAAAACCTTACCATCAATATCTCACCCTAACCCTAGTTTAACCCTAAATTTCCCAATCCTACTCCAATCGGCTAGCACTATTGGAGATCCTGATTCACTGGTTTCTAGTGGGAATTAATCCTATCTGGAACTACATTATCTTCATCCTCCTCAATAGTGCTAGAAACCATTGCAATTAACTGTTGCTGCACATGACATAATTTTGCGGTGTGTCCAAACTCATGGCAATGGAAACATTGCGTTCTACTGTTCCTGCCCATAGGAGCTTTCCCATTGTTTTCTGCATGTGTAGGGATGGATGTAGTGGTAGGGTGAGCAGTGGGCTTATCAGACACCACACTGACTGTAATGTAAGACTAGATCACGAAGGACCTAGCCCCAGGCAGGATCTTCTTGTACAAAGTTTAATGTTGATTTGGGCTTCAAAAAACTAGGCAGCAACTGAAGAACTTGTGGCAGATCACACAATGAAATTGATTGCAATAGAAACAAAGAAGAAAATTGAAAATAGAAAAGAAGGATAGGATTGGATCGAGTATCCCACTCTCTCCCGGGTCTCTCACCCACGGCCTCTCACCGTATTTTGGTTTCTCACCAATGGCATCTCACCATACTCTTTCATAGAGCAAAGCACAAAGTTGTATTGTTTTTTTCCATCTCATTAATCAAATTCGTGTACAAGGCTGTAGCCCCTTATAAACTTACATAGAAGACTCAAAAACAGACTCAAACACTAAAAGGAAAGGCCTAACACAATCCTTAACTAATAAGGTAATATAAACTGACTCATAACTAAACTCTAACTAAACTAATGAAGTAAATCCCATTTTCCTACTTTCTACCCATATTTTAGGCTCATTAAATTGGCCAATTACAACATAAACACATAGAATCAAAAGCCCAATACATATATAACCCATCCCAAGACTTATTTCCCCTAAAATAAGCCCCCTAGGTGATTTATTTGCATCAGACTGTAGACTTCCTGTTGACCTCCCCGCCTTGAGAACCAAACCGCCTCGTGGAAACCTCCAGTAATTCCTCTACCCGTAGGGCCTTCTGGAAAGTCATAGATATCTATCACACCCATCTCCTTCCGAATCACTGGTCTCAGTCCCATTTTAAAACGGGACAGCAGCTGGTCATCATCTTCATTCAGTCCGATATATGAGATGAGTGCATCAAACTGTTGTATATAGTCCACTACTGATAGGGTTCCTTGTCGCTGTAAATTGAACTTGTCAAGTAGGCATGCTTTGGAGGTGGATGGAAGATATTTACCCTTCAATTTGTCCTTCATCTCAAGCCAAGTACTAGGGGCTGTCCCCCTCTGCTGTACTCGCCTCTCATAATGATTCCAACATTCCCAGGCTGGTCCTACCAACTTGGTCCGTGCAAGCTTCATTTCTTTTGGCACTGTCATTTCATACCAATCGAAGCAATCATCAAAACATGAAAGCCAATCATAAAATACCTCCGGATTGTGTAAGTTCCCCCACTGGGACCTGTTTGAATGCTTGTTTCATTACTTCAGCATCTATCATCATAATGTTTTTTCATGTTTCAGCCAGTTCGTTGCTGGGCTTCCAATCTGAGTTTTCTGAGACTATGAAAGTCACGGCAGTGCTTACCCAAACCGGCAAGGGATGAGGGTTTATGCCAGCATTTGGGATGGCAGATAACCAGGCAACAGAAAATGGACGTTTGAAGATTTAATGGAACTAACTCACTAAGCACCCTTCAAATCTAGATATTTTTTAAGGTTTAGGGGAAGGGCTTGCAAGTGGAGTGGAACAGTAAGCATCATCCAATATGCCTCCATTTCCCCCCGTCAACTGGTGGGACGTCCCCTGTATAACTATGATACTTATTATAAAAGATTCAATGGGCAGATGCCCCCTCAATGTTCTTTACCCCAATATTAGAAACAAGCAAAGAAAGTGTGGTTCCAAACCAGGACACCAGAGTGTGGTTCAAAAGATATGAATAAACTTGTGTTGCCCCCTACCATTTGAATTATGTCAACTTATAAATGATGAATAAATTCTTTAGTGGTTGTATCTTTCCAACTTTGTAGCAAAAATTAGTAAAGAATAGGAGACAAAAATAACAAGAATATCAAGCAGGGAACAGAAGCCCCTCAAAGCTTGATTGAAGCTAGATGATTTCCATAGATGTAGTCTTTGTAGCCCCAGGTGGACATGGGTCAAGAGTGTCATTAGAAAAGGGGAAGAAGCATGCTAATCTTTACTTTCTAATTAGCAAAGTTGCATGTACCCAACAAAAAGATCAGGTTAGTAACCACATGCATATGATTAAACTACAATTTCCAACAGACTATTATGGTAGAAGTTACTAGCAATTCATATATCTAGTCAGAATCCTCTGATCAAGATCTAATATGCAATATTAGCAGTTGCTTAACAACAAATGTGGTGAACAATCATGGAATACTGCTACCTATTCATTATGAGGAGTGTTGATAACTTGCACAAAACTTGAATTGTAATCATGTCATTCTATTAACTAAATAAGTTCATCCACCTTGGTTCAAACAACATCCAAGGTGTCTGCAAAGTGGAACACATTATTGAGGAAGAAAGATGATAGGCTCTTAAAAGGTCTAACCTTGGGCAACTTGACAGAGAAGAGCAAGGAGTGATAGTCAGAATTCACAACCAGGAAGTCTTAGAAAGAATAATTACGGGCATTCCCTACAAGGACATGGTGGTGCTATATCAAGTGTAATATGGTAACGAGTGCAGCCCAGGATTCGATTTCAAATTTCAGCTTTGAGCCGAGCACTGAAATATGGCCTACTCAGCCTTCACATTTCAATATCGACCCTTAACAGTAGAAAAACCAAGTGCGTCTTAGGATGCGAAATAACAGAGAAACAATTAAAGGTCGTCAATTATGGAAACAGAAGAAAATTACCCTTAACAGCAGAGTCTAGAAGTTCTGCTACTTCTTACAAAACGTTCTCTCAACCATGTCAGATTCTCTTAGTTAACGAATCTGAAAGCGGAAAAATAACGACAATTATACATGAAAATTCAGATCTGTAAGAGAATAATAAACAAGATTCACATTGGAGATAGCTGCAAATCCGAAATGTTTTTTTTTTTTCCCATACTAATGAAATTTTCGATACAAACACTGAAATCAATTCTACAAGCACCCATTAGATCTTCATCACATAATACAAAACCAGACACCCAAAACAATAAGAAATGTACCAAACAAAGCAAACCCAACACGAGTCTCCTCGCCAAGGAGCATAGCCGATATTGCAGTCGCAGCAAAAGTCGTAGCATTGGTCACGGGGACTGCAAGAGATATGGGGCTGTCGCTTAGAACAGCGAAGAAAGTAGCAGAGGCCGATAGATTTAACAAGAAAGGGATGGAGTACTGCCAAACTAATAGGAGTTCTAGCCAATTGTTCAAATGCCCAAGTAACCGTCGATGGAGTTGAGGAAATTGCTGAAGCTTAACCGAAGAGGATTGGAGCTTTTGATCCCAAAGGAGAGCACCCTTGCGCATTAAAGCGTTCGTAACTCCCCAAACTAGGCCAATGGCAATCATCTTCTCTACATCGCCGCCCATCTCCTTCTACTGGAACTCCTCTAATTGACTGTGAATCCGCAGCGGAGGTATTGGAGAAGGGATCGCCCTTGCAATCATCATACCTCTGGGTCGTACTTGGCCCCTGGGAAGATCTCGAGCGCGTATTATACGCGCATCTAAACATTTAGTTTAATTGAATAGAACGTATTCTACCGTATACATGCTTTAATTGAGCAGGTATCGAATGTGTTTTATTACGCCGAATATTTTAAAATATTGTTATGGTCTAGCCGGTTTAATTGTCGCATATATTTGTTTCCATTTTATTGTTATTCCCAAACTTGCTAAGATCATGCTTACCGTAGAGAGTCGTAGACCTCTGGGTTATACTTGGTCTTTGGTAAAATCTCGAGTGGCCATATAGGATGGTTTGACAACCTAACCCACACTAGATTGGACTTCATGGAACCAAATTCCTAAAGGCTCAACCAGCCTTACTGCAAGACAAATAAAGGGGATGGAGTGAAATCTAAATAATATCAAAGTATAAATTTTTTTGTGATAACTATTTTAAATGATTTTATAATTAATTATGAATAATTCTAAATAAATTTATTTTGTAATTAAATCCTTTTGGATTTTAAAATTAAAATAAATACTATATAAGAAAAAATATCCCCACATTGTCTACATAACATATGTCCTATCACAAGGTTTTTTTTTAATACATTTTCTCTCTTCTACCGTAACCATTGTGGGCTCTATTGACGATATTGTTTCGCTCATTGCCATTACTGTAGCATAAGAGAATCCTACTATATCTTTTTTTTGTTTTTTTTTTTGTTTTTGTAAAGAGAGAATCCTACTATATCGACAGCATAGGGAATTCTCACCCAAAGCATCATTACTGAATATAAAAAGAGTCTTGGATACTTCACATAATCATGATCACAAAAGCTTTTCATTTTCTTTTCAAAAGTGAATTCACTTCCATTTTCTTTCCTTTACTTGAAATCAAATATGGAATAATGAAATAGGGAGCTATCTTTGATAGGGAAAATGGAAGGGGGGGGGGTGGAGAGGAAGCTTGTGCCACAAGATGGTTGACCCTCAAGTCCTTCTAGCATTGCTGACCTAGACTTCACATTAGGAAGGCCCATTAGAGGAGAAATATGATAAAAATTTTGACGAATGTATTTCTAGAGGGACTATACAAGCTCGAACATTTAATTTTCTGGAAGTGCACCTACTTTTTTACTACGGGGAAGGGTGATTGGGAAATTTTGACAATTGGATGTGGGAATGGTCTGAAATAACCGCGTGTAAAATCTCAAACCAAATTCAAGCATTTTACCATCCTTTATAATGACATACCCCGTCCATGTATGTCCATCCATTCCCTTGGTGGCCTACACACTTCCATCCATTTAATTGGATTCCATTATTCCAGTATTGGAATCTGTCTCCTATTCTATTTTATCCTATTCCCCGCTCTCAATAGTGGAGGTGTTTTTGACCATTTGTAAGTTGTATTTGAGTTGATTTTAATTTGTGAAAGTAGGACCTTGGGTATACTTGTCCACAAAATTTCATCCACTGTTGCGCAATACTGTATGGACACAATTTGAACCCCTCGGTCAAGAGATTCTTCAATGACAGTTGGTGAAGGAAAAAGCAATCATTTTTACTATTTGGTAGGTTTTATTTGAGTTGATTTTAATCAGTGAACATAGGACCTTGGGTATACTAGTCCACAAAATTTAATCCTCATCCAACATTGGCACATGACGAAAAGTAGTTACTCATCCGAAAAAACTGTCTCGACAAACTTATCTCGAAAAAAAATATCAGGGATTCCAAAATCTCCCATACAAATAATATGGGAAAGGGTAACAATTCCCAATGAGATGGCTTTTATGTTGTGTATATTATGCATATTGACCTCTAGGTTAACAAGGAACCCTCTAAATGAACAAATGTCAACTTGGTGATCAATCTCAACTATGCAAATCCACCAATCACCATATAGATTTCCCCCTACCCTTTTTTAAAGTTTCTTGATCTTCAAATAGTTCTTAGTACATTTGACTTTTTCAAATAATTGGTAGTAAAAATTAATTCATGACTCGAAGGGCTGGGGAAGATTTTTGTAGCTTTTGATCGAGCTCCAAAAATGGCAAGGCAAACTAAGCTATCCATTTGGGAATGCTTTCCAGTTTCCACACTCACTGAACACATTGGCTCCCGAAAAAAAGCTGAATACAAAACTCTAAAGAGAGGGAGAGAGGCGGGTTGTAGATGGATCAAATTTTGATTTGGAACCAACTTGAACTGATTCAACAAGGGTTTCTTGTTATGGGGTCTCATTTATTTAAAAATACAAAAAAGTTAAGGGATCTCGTTCAATTTGATATTCAATCAATGTGATTTTGAGTTTATATATATAGCCTTATAAATGGGGTTACATATAGAATTTTTATAAAAGGTTTATGCTAATTTGAAGATAAACCAGACACGTTTTAATCCTTTTTTATTTTCTTACAAAAAATATTCTATTTATTTTATCCAAATTATTTGAATAGTCTTGTGTATAATTTAAAAATATATAATATTTATAAGATATTATATAATTGGATATTCATTATAAGAAATCATATAATTGGATCAGGTTATGTTTTGAAATTAACATTTTAATAGATCCTTGGTGAATTATGAGGTCACAACAAAAATTATCATAAGAAAAAATTAACTTTATAAGAAAGAAACTTTCCACCAAAAAAAAATAATATATATATAAAAGAACTCATAAAGACCTTTTCCTATGCTTTTGAAATTACTTTGATTGCTTTTTAGTTAGTTGGCATTGCATTTGAAGTTTAATTCACAATCTTCCATTGTTCCACATTAATCATGCCATTCCCCAAGCTTGGTGGTGTCCATAGATTTAGATATCGATATCATATTGGTCATATTGGTATGATGGCTACCGACATCGATACAATATTGATACGGATTGGTGGAATCGATCAAAAAGGGATTGTTTTGAATTGAGTTGATCCTTAAAATTAAACATAGAACATAAAAAATTAGTTTCCAATGTTATTATTTTTTGGAAGGGGTGTTGATACCAAATGAATTATGAAATCTAAAGTAAACCAAATATGACCTTATTAACTAATAACTATGAGCCATGAAATCTAAAGTATTATTAGGTTGTCGTGTTTCATCCTTTCAATTCTTATAACCCAACGTGGATCTCATTCTGTTCCCAAAAATAGAAAGACGTATGCCCACTCAACATTCTAAATTCCAATGCGGGCCAACCTAATAATTTCAAAATGTAATGTCATCTTCACATGTTAAAAATGGAATAAGTATAATTTTATGTGTGGTTAATCCATTGGTGTACTATCCATCCAATGGTTATTTGACAAACACATCATTCACATTTTAAAAAAAATGGTGGGCCACGTAGATAAACTTATTTTGAAGGCATATGAAGGAAACATTAACCCTTTAAAAAATAATTATTTTTGTATTGAAAGATCACATTTTATTTATGTAATATTAACAATTTAACATACTATTGTTTGTTGGGGGTGAGAATAAATACTTGGATTGAAATTGTAAAAGCATTACTTTTTGGGTTAAGTTTTCCTTGAACCATTTGAATTATAGGCATAGAGGAATAGTAAACGACATTTTCGATTTTTAACATAAACGAAGGAGTAATGATGACGATATATATGTAGCCTTGTAGGTGAACCTTTAACGTGGTTGAAGAAAAAATTTTGCCTTGTTTTTTTATTCTAGTCAATACAGGTTTGCTTCAAGCTAATGAGAAAGACATATGGTGACTAAGAGAATGAATTATTAAAGTATCACATGAGGTCCAATGAGCATAAAGGGTAAACGGCTATATATAGACTTATTGACAAATTGAAATCACTCAACCAAATAAATCAACTTTTCAGCTATGGTACGTTAGACAATTTTTTCTCTCTTGAAATGTTAAAAGTCCAATTACTGGTGGAAATCAACAATTCAAAAGAGAAAATCCCGTCGGTCCACCTTTATTTTATTTTTTGGTGAAAAAAGGCCCGTTAGTGCTAGATTTTATTGAGCCTTATTAGGCAGAAAGATAGATACAATCTTGAGAAGGTTCTCTCCATAAACGAGGTCTTTCAAAGACCCAAGTGAAAGTAGCTCAAAGCTCATTTAGAAATAGAATGAGCACAAACATGGGAGATCTATTTAAATTGGAGAAAGATCAAAGCTCAAAACTTGACATGAGAAGCCTAATGTCCAAAATGGTGAAAAATGAAGTTGTACCTTCTTTTGATTACCTTTATCTTATTCAAAAAAATTATTCCAGTAGTAGTAAAAGGAAAGGTAAATAAATAAAAATCGAGTTTTTCTTAAGCCACTTCAGCGATGATCATCGTTGCGCTTGGATAAGTGTTAGGGAACAATGAAGGACGTTGCAAACCTCCAATTAATAGGGGGCGGGGAGTGGTAATGATAATAGATTTGTTGGTGTTTTTTTTTCCCATGGGTGAAAGAAAAATTTCTCCAGTGAATAATAAGGGAAAATCTTGTGGAAACAAAGTTTGTGAAAAAATAAATTATAACCTACTATCTTTTAATAGAGAGCAATAGATTGTTGCCTAGTTGTGAGATCTTTGCACCAGTACGGGAGCCAATGAGAGTGTGCATAGCGGCATCAACATGGATGAGATTTTTTATATCACAGGGAGTATAGCGGTAATTTCATGCGCTCCTATGTTTGGACGCAGGTTCCACATGGCTAGGTAATGTTATTTTCTCCTTTAATGTAAAATACTATTTAAAAATCATGTAATATCACATGTGTATTCGAAAAACATACAAGAGAGTCAAATCTCTTGAGACTAAGATAATGATAAATCACTTTTAAACTATTGTCAGAACCCTTTTAAGAAGTAAGACAAGAAAGAAAGGCTACAACTTCTTATTTCACCATTTTAGTTACGATGATATTTTCCCAAATTATTTAAAAGAAAAAAATTTCCACACTGACAATGTGGCAATCCTTTCTCATGGTTTCTCACATCCTGAGTCCCTGACCATAGGGGTGTCAAAGGTTGGCCCACATTGATAGGGCCAACTTGAATTAACTGGTTTAAACATGAGATCAGTCCAATCGACACTATATGTGTTGGGCTCAAACACCAATTGAATAATAATCTGGCATTCTCGATGCAAGGTAGTGGCTCAACTATCACTTGATCGGGACCAGCCAATAATCGACCATTTATATTCTGATTAGCCTATTTAAACTCGATTATAGCTTTTTTAAGGACTGTTTATAGTATGTTTAAGGACCATTTATAGCCCAATTAGTCAATTAGCCCATTTAAAGCACAGTTATAACCTGATTATGTATCAATAATTGATTGACTGAATATAAATGTCTCCATGCTTTGGTCTATGAGGCCCGATTACCTAAATAGATTGAAACAATGTGATGCCTTAAATTAGAAGACATCGATTAGATCCGATCCAAACCAAACCTCTTGGATCCATGTGAGACCCACACTGGCACACTCTCTCTCTTTGACCATGTGGGTTCCTTTGCCATAAAAATAGTTTTCCATGCCATGGTTGATGCGGCATGGGAGATTCCTCGCACATTGGGCATGTGGAGACCTTTTGCCCATTACCTAGTTATTTTTTCCTACCAGATGTATACTGTTTGCAAATGTTGCCTTGCCTCTAGCTAGAGGTGTCAAACCCTAAACCAAATCGATCAAACTGATCGAAAAGCCAAAACAATTCAAATCCTTATTGGACCAACTTTGGTTTAGGGTATTATAGAACCAATTGAAAACCGGACCAAACGATCTGATAAAAAACTACACCAAACATGGAATATCAGAGCAAAACGCTATAAAATCGATACCAACCCTGAAAATCATAAAAAAATATGTTTTTTTCCCGCATAATTATGCATAAGAAATCGATATCAAACCCAAATCAGAGCAAACCCGATAAGAGAAAACCAAAATAAATCAAACCAAAACCAGATCGAAACCAAACCTTCCCTTATAAATTTGGTCTTGATTATCATCCACTCTCACCCTGAGATCAATTCAACCCAATCGAAACGAGACCAAAGTACCAAACTGACCGACTGACACCTCTGCTCGCTTTCTCTCTCTCTCCCTCTCCTACTCCACAACTTCCGGGTTCCTACTTCCCTAACCCACCTAACATCGTTTTGGACTAAAATAGCAATTCTTCATCAATAAAATATTATATCTTCTTTGAAATGACAGTAATATCCCCATTGGAAGTGTGTAATTTTTGTATTTTCTTAGGATGCTTTTGTCCTTTGACCATCGCCCAGGATCCCATTCTTGTTGACTAGTCAACTACTGAAAAGAACCCTTCCGAAATTATTAAAATTACAGGAGCATCCCCTCGCGTTACAACAATTTAATTAAATTAATTAATCAATTTTCTCTAATGTCACGAGAGCCCGGTTTGGTCGAAGAAGTCTATCGTTGTTATATTTAGAGTAATAATTCTCTTCCATATCCATTTCTGAAACTGCTTCGTGTATCGTCAGTTGTGTGTGGTTTTGTGGTTTCGGTTTCTCAAGGAAAGAAAGAGAAGCAAGGACGACATCCTGTCCTGTTATTAAGACGAGAGAGGTCTCACGACTTTGCTGCCGCCCTCCCTCAATTGTTCTCTGTTTCTGAGTTCTTCCTTTTCTAAATACTCAGATTCTGAAAACCCTAAGCTCTGTTTGTTTTGTGAGATAAAGTTCTGATCGATCGATCGATCGTGATAAAAAGTCAGAGAGGAGGAGTTAGAGGGGGTGGGGTCATGGAGAGGATAGTTGGGGAGAAGTACAAATTAGGTCGTAAGATCGGGAGTGGATCTTTCGGAGAAATCTATCTTGGTTAGTTTTTATTGTTTTAGAATTTTATCTGATTTTGTGTTTCCTCTGCTTCAGTTGAAGTTTTACTTGAACTTCTTATTTTTTTGCTGATTTTTGTGGAATTTGTTCCTTTGCAGCGACGCATATCGACACCTACGAGATCGTCGCAGTGAAGATCGTAAGTATATGTCTCTGGACTGTCTCGATGTGCTCTCAGCGTTTTGTTGTATTTCCTTACCTCTGTATCTGGGTTGCGCTTTTATTGGATAGATCGTGAGCTGATATTGAGATTTTCTCTGTTCTACGTTCTTCCTCGTTTTTTGATGAATTGGCCTGACGGGGGAAAGATACTCTTTTCCTTTTGTTGTAATTCTGACCCGATGATATCTAATTACAAGAGGAAGAAGGAAAATCAACCAGGGATTCGTAATTGTCCTTGCTGTTGCCTGCTGTTTATGTGATCCGTCACTTCCTTTCCTATTCCCTTTTTTAATACGGGATTGTTTTGTGTTTCCTTTCCAAAACCTTTGCCTCCTCAATTGCCTAGCTTGATGTATTTGTTGTTTAATTGAATTCCAGCATAGCTCTGCTAGATGGGTTACCCTGTTTTTGTGTGACTTTTCTTCTTTACGTTTACTTCTGTCCTCTAGCAATATGGAGTGCGTCTTTTAACATTCCAGTTAACAGCTCTTCCTGTATCCTGGGATTTCTTTTTCTTTTTTTTTGGCCTCAAACAAGTTTACTAGTATATATGATTGTTTTTATCCATAAGCAGAAAGGGCTCATATCAAACAGAATTAACATTATAATGTTGTGTAATTTAATTGAGAAAAGCAATGTCTCAGATTGTTATGATGTGTTTTACTACGTGATGAGTCTTGCCATATTGGTATAATTTTCTTGCTGTAACTACGGATTGAATGTCGTGCCTTTTTTTTTTCTTCCAGGAAAACAGCAAGACAAAACATCCACAGCTGCTTTATGAAGCCAAGCTCTATAACATTCTTCAGGCAGGAAGTATGTAATTTGCGCAACAACTTTCCTATCTCAATCGTCTTCAGCTTATAATCATGTTTAATATATTGTTTTTGTAACTTATTAGGTGGCATCGCTAGTATAAAATGGTGTGGAGTAGATGGGGAGGACAATATCCTTGTAATGGACTTGTTGGGACCAAGTCTTGAAGATTTATTTGTTTACTGTGGAAGAAAATTCTCGCTGAAGACGGTCTTAATGTTAGCTGATCAGATGGTAAACTCAATTCTGTTGTTTTCTTTGGCATGGGGGGACTTCAAAAACTTTATACAAATGAGAGCTTTCTTTTGCCATGTGAAAAGTGATTTTGTGAGCTGGAGCTTGTTACATGGATGGAAAATGATTTTGAAGACATGTGGAGCCCTTTTGAATGTCCTGATATCTTTTTCTTTGATTTTTTTAAAACATTATGTAATCACCACTAAAGATTTATTAAAAATAAGGGAGAAAGAATGCCACCCGGTCGTGCGTCTGGGTGTGTACCTCGCCCAGACACGGGCAGGCGTGAAATGACCGTCCTGCCCCCGTGGAAAGGCAGGGGTGTGCCGGTCATTTCACGCCCGGCTGCGTTTGGGCGCAGGTACATGCCCAGACGCACGACCGGGTGGCGTTCCTTTTCCCTAATAATAAGTACGATGAAGCAAATCCTCAAATGGTAAAAGTTTGCAATTTAGGTCCCTCTTTTTATTTGTCACTGTTTTCAATTTTATATTTATGGAGCTTGAAACTTACTTCTAGCTGTAGACGGCATGAGTAATTATATATTTATTTCTGAATTTCACTCCAGATTACAAGAATCGAGTATGTGCACTCTAAAGGATTTTTACATAGAGACATCAAACCCGATAACTTCCTAATGGGTCTTGGTCGGAAAGCAAACCAGGTAAGGATGACATAATTTGATTTAGTTTGATTATTCAATTCCTTGCAATTATATTTATCTTTTTTCATCATTCTTTTAATTGAATTACTATATATTTCAGGTCTATGTTATTGATTTTGGACTTGCTAAAAGATACAGGGACTCCACAACTAATCGACATATTCCATACAGGTATACATATATATTTACTTTACAGTTTGAGAGTTTGATCTTATTTAGTATCTGCCAGTTAGTCTTTGAGCTTATTAGGTAGTCTGCTAATAACTCGGTTTTTTGAAATGGCGAGACGAGATGGTTGGCGAAATTCATGGTTTACATGATCTTGGCCGAGATCTCGCTGATCTTGTTTCAACTGAGATTTCATCTGACCCCCATATAAATATGTACAGAACTCAACTAAGATAGTCGAGATCTCGACTGTCTCGATCATCTCGGTGCCTACTGCCTCTGTTGTGCCAGATTGAGTCAAAACTTCGTCTTTCTTCTTAAGTTTTGACGTAAAATCACCGCATAACTTCATCAAACATGTGGAAACGTTGATCTTCTTCAAGAATCTTGTGATTTGAAGGAGATTTGAACATTTCAAGTCCAAGGTGAACCATTTTTTCCAAAAATACAGTGTCCATGGTCAGTTTTGGCAGCTACAGTCAGTACACTCTGTACATGAGTTCGACAGTCGGAGCACTGGGTCAGGTTTTGGGGACGACATATTCACAGTCCCAACCCAACCATTCATGCCGATGGTAGTTCAACAGCCTGGTGGCAGTAGTATTGGATCGATTTCATTGCAACCTCCTCTTCCATACCCTAGGATAGGGTACTTTCAGTTAGTTGATGATAACACATATATGACTTGTGTGGAAGACTATGTATGGTTCTTCAGCAGCACTATGACATGGGAATCCTATGTGGCACATTCGTAGGAATACTTGATTCGGCAATATGGCTTGGGATGATAGATGTATATGTTAAGATTAATGTATTTTACACACTTACATTTCTAGTGCTTAGTTAAGTTGTTTTATATTAGTTGCATGCTTTAATTGCTTTCTATTACTAAATTATGTATAGAATAGGGCCTAATAGTACATCATAACCTACCAAACTAGGTTCTGAAGTCAAACTCCTACTTGGACAATCTGATAGTGCCTTTGTGTTTAAATGGCCCAAAGTAGGCTGTATACCAAGTTTTATGACCAAACTTGGTCAAAAACCCACCGAAACCAGCTACCGAGTTAAAAAAAAAATGCACCAACTCGCCCAGATCCCGGCCCAACTCGGTTTTTTGGCTGGGTGAAATTAGTACCGAAACTGAGTTCTCGAAACATGCTGCTAGTCTTTCCTGCGCAGCCACAAAGGTTTTGTTTTTGACTGCCTTTATGATACTTGTGTGCAAATATCTAGTGACTTGGTTATGTTTCTCACTTTCTCTTACAATTTTATTGGCCGCAAGGGACAAAATTTTTTAATATTCTTGATTATTTGGACTCTTTGGTTCGTATATTATTGTAATGTGATTACATGTTTGGACATTCTGTTTTAATGGGTGTGGCCATATTCTTATTTTGATTCAAATGCCTGGGCCATGATTGACATAGCAGCTCTCTTACTCTTGGACAGGGAGAATAAAAACTTAACTGGGACTGCCCGTTATGCCAGCTGCAATACTCATCTGGGCATTGGTAAGTAAAGATTGGTTCATTAGTTTGATTAAAGTTAAATGTATGATTCCTAATTTTGTGCTGTTCTGTCCAGAGCAAAGCCGGCGAGATGATTTGGAGTCTCTTGGTTATGTTTTGTTGTATTTTTTGAGAGGAAGGTAGGTGTTTAATTCTGACCTGAAAATTTTTGAACAGGTCCATTTTGTAAATTTACATCTACACCTGTGCAGTTACCTTTATCTTTTGATCTATATATATATATATATTTTGAGTTATCAGCCTAGATGGTTAGGATGTGATGGCTATGCATTCCAATTGTACTGACCATTGTATATTTTCTTGTAGCCTTCCATGGCAGGGTCTAAAAGCTGCCACAAAGAAGCAAAAATATGACAAAATATGTGAGAAGAAGTTATCAACTCCTATTGAAGTATGTATATGTATCTTCATTGAATTTTCACTTCTGTTCCAGACATATTATTGTTGTTGTAAAGTTGACTGACTGCATGGTTATTCTTTTCTCTAGGTTCTATGCAAGACTCATCCTGTGGAGTTTGCATCATACTTCCATTACTGCCATTCTCTGACATTTGATCAACGGCCTGATTATGGATTCTTGAAGCGCTTGTTTCGTGACTTGTTTACTCGTGAAGGTATCAAAAGAACAAATCATTATTTGTTAATATTCTTATTCCCTCTTTGTCTTGATACATAAATAATTTTGAATTAATATTTTTTCAGATATATGCGAATGATAGATTACAATGTTTTGTATTGAGCCTTCTGAATCAATGACCAATGGGTCAATATCAAATACCACTGTGTATTTTATGAACCAACTTAATACTCTTATTCCAATTATATAGGGTCGTTAAACCAATAAACCCCTGCTTTTGTTTTGTAAGTTTGTGACCTTTTGAACTGCCATTTGTTTGTTAGTTGATGAATTCAAAATAGTTTGCAGTTTACATTGGTACCTGTTTATAGTGCTCCATGTTATATTATCTTTTACAATGTTATTTTAAACCCCCAGCACTTCTGGAGAAGATCATATGGGATTTTGTATGTTTATGAAAAAGTTGCAATAGTATGGGACCAAGCAGTTCAGTCTCATGTGGGTTTTTCTGAGTTTAATCTGTTTTAGGGATGCAGATATATCTTTAACTGTTCAGTGGTGGTATTGTCTTTATCTTGCTCTCAGCTGATAACTTGATCTTTGACCTTCATATTTATAATTTATTTATTATCTATTATTTCAATAATTGCAATTTTAGGCCTGATGTTGCTTTTGTTACCTATCTGCAGGATGTGAGTTTGATTATATATTTGACTGGACCATTCTGAAGTACCAGCAAGCACAAAAGACGAAGTCTCAGCCTCGACTATCTGTTAGTATTTCCCAACATGATATAGAATTAGTTTTTTCCTCATCCTGAGCTTCAAATCAATCTCTTGTAGGACCTATGCATGACTGTCCCTCGAGTAATTGCCCTATGTGGCATTGTTGCTCTGTGAACTGTGGTCATATTTTTAGTTCCAAAATGTGGTGTGCTTTTCTGCTTTCCTGTTTTCTGTGTGTGTAGTCCCCTGTCTATCTGTATGCGTGAATATGTGCTCTGATGAGAGTTGCTATCCATATTTGCAGCCTGTTTCTGGTGGGAACAGCAGTCGAGCAATGCCAATGGATGTTGACAAGAATCAAGGTAAGATCTTTTCTTAATAAACAGTATATAATGATCATGAAATGAATGAAGAGTACCACATTGATGACTTGTAACATGGCATGATCTACACTGCCAACATCTAGAAGCATTTGCCATATGATGTAGCCTTATGCACCGTCTAGTACACAACTGTTCTACAAAAAGATTAGACGTCTGTTTTTGAAAGGGTTGTTTATAGGCTAATCAACCATTATTACGTATATATTGTCTTCACTGTTTAAGGATTGAGGGGGGTGGTATTCGACCTTTGTCAAGCATTGTGAGCTGACTGACTGCTCATCGCAATCTTCTTTCTTTACCCTATTGGAACCATGTTTTTGACAAAAAGTGGCTTTTGTTTCTCTAATGGCAGGAGGAAACAATGCATCACATTCAGCTGAGGTAACAGAGCGAGTAATATCAAGTAATGTTGCACGTCCTGGGGTTCGCATGCAGTTTAAATCATCAGCAGAAAAGAATACTACTACTGCTGAAAATAATGTAAGTCATTTTATGGTGGCTGTGCTTTTATTACATGAAGCTGCCCAGTTGCAGCTTGCTTGGTTTAGAATAATATTCTCACTTTAGACTACAGTCCTTCCAGAAAAGGATTCTATATTTTCCTATTGACAATCTTTTTTAATTTATTTTTTATAGATCAATCAATGTTTCCTGTTCGACATAAATTGTAGCAATTTCTTCTAATTTGTCAATCTTTTTTAATTTATTTTTTGATGTTTGCAGGCAGCAAGTAACTTTCCTGAGAAGGTGCAAATGCCATCTACTTCATTTGCACTACCGAGTGCCTTCAAGAGAAATGCTCCAAAACCGATGGTGCCAGCTGAAGCTGGACATCTTGGTCATGGATTTGGCAGCAAAATTGGTCCTTCAAGCAGTTGGCTTCCTTCCTTGCAACGCAATTCCTCTGCCAAATGATTGGTATGAGAGCTATATCCGATCAAAACTTAGAACTTCTTTCATTTACTTTAGAACATCACGCTCTTTGTTAGATGTGAGATCCTTGGAAAGGGGGTAGTAGAAGTGTGCCTTGTTCATATTGTGGACTTGATTTTATTACCATTTATGTCATGTTAAGGATTCTGTTTTTGACACCTGAAGTTTCAGTGTGGCAAAGTCTACATCGCTCCTCCTTTGTATTTGAAGGGCCCCCTGAGGTTTTACCAAGTGGCTCACTTTGAGTCCTGAGTCTAATATAAACACTTTTGAGGACTGAGGCCTATGACTCAAATATGAAATGCTAAAGTTATCATGGATTTACTTTTGCAATTTCACGTTTATCCTGTATATATTCATTAAATCAATATGCAATTTAAACAAATGGCGTGTTAATAAAGGACTTGCTTGTTATGCGTATGTTCCCTGTCCTGAAGTTTATGCATTGTTACTTGGGCAAATGCAATGTGTGGCAAAATACCTTTTGGTTTGAAAGCACTTCTCATTATGTGCATGAGTATCGATTATTAGAATTGTTGCTCCTGAAGTACAATTGTAATATTTAAAATTTATCATCAAGTGCACTCATCTTGTGATTGATTGAATATAGCACTATTCATAACAATGCAATGTAGCTAAGTATCTGGAGGTTTATGCTTTGCTATATGCAATAGATTGAACTGTTCATAAGTTGTTTCCATAGTCACTGATTGTTCACTTTGTTTTGTCAGTGATGGACGTGGAGAGGAAGATTCATTGAAGACAAGCTAACCTGAGGTACATTAGCAGAAGCTGTGACTGCCAACAAATTATTCTTGCCGAATTTCTATTTGGAGACTAGCATGCATGCTGTATCTCTCTTAAGGTGACTACAGATACATTGGATGATGCTAAATTGGGCCTACTTGAAAGCTTGGTGGCTGTTGCGTACATAGATGGCTCTCACCAGGCTTGGGTTTTATGGTTCTTTGTAACATGGATGATACATCAAGTGTTTTTATTACCATTCTTACTGTTAATAGATCATACAATTCCCATTGTGCTATATGTGGTTGTTTTGACAGTGTATTTCATTTGATTCAGGATTATGAGTTCCATTTGTATACTTGTTGCTTTATTATTTTGGATCAAAGCCTTGGATGTTCACCTGGATCAGTTTTAACCTATCGAGTTCCTCACTGTCTGAATAAAACACAATAATCTAGTGTTTCAGGTGCCAATATTTGATGCTTTCTTCATGGCGCTTGTGTCAGGTACTGACATGCCTTCTAAGAGTTATGGCTAATTTAATGGATGCTGTAGCTAGTTGTAATCTATATTATCTCATCTACGGATCTTTGATACTCTTCAGAGAATGATATTATGACTGGTTCAAATACCGGAAGAGCAAACATTTGTGAAGAGTTCAGATCAACTGGGATGAAATCGAACTTCACTTGAAGGAAATGTATGGATCTCAAGGGTCAGAATCTGGAGGCTAGAAAGATGTCAAGGTGCTTAATGACTGGTGCTTTCTGCTCTGCTCCTCCAAAACTATCTTTGCATTATGCTGTTTTAGAAGTCGAGGTTGCATAAACATTTCAAGCCGCTAAGTTTTTGGTGGTTTGTTGTCAGGGTGTCCATGCGGTTGGGAACTTGAAGCAGGAAATCTTGCTATTTTATATAACCTACTGCCATTTTCTTACAAAATTTCAATTTATAATGCCATCTTGATTGGACTTGCTAGTAATTAGGACTTTTTAATAAGTAAGACAATTTGTTTTGGTAAGGAGTTGCTTTTTAGCTTTGCATCGTTTTATTTTATTTTATTTTTATTTTTTATTTTTTATGGAACTTGTTAGAAAAGATCAATTTGTGAGCACTTCACTGTGAATCCTCATTTCTATGAATTTTCTATATTTTCTTGAAAATATCCTTACTTTCATGGGTGATGGCTCCTTATTTCCTTTACGAGTGGTTATCACTATGTCTACTGATAAAATATGATCTCAATATTTTCATGGTTTACCATTAGGAGTTGACTTTGCTTGTTGTAAGATCAAGTTTTCGTTTTTTATTTGTCATTGTATAGAAATTTTTTATTGGAAAAAAGGGGAAGGATTAGAAGGAAACCCAAGATAGTGTATATTATCATTCTGTAGGACTTGGTAGCAGTTTGATATTTTTATGTTTACAATGTTGTGAAACTCATTTAGCTGGTGTACAATTTTCAGGTTTTTTTTTCTATCTACCATGCTATCAGACGGTGGCAAGTTAAGGTAAATGGAGTTGAGCTCCAGAGAGATGCCACTGGGCCGCTATTTCTTCCTGCAAAGGAAGAAGAATGCGGTTATTGAGCTGGTGAGACGAAGATACTGAGAGACATGCTTGTAGCCTGTAGTGGGCAAGGTTAAGAAAGAATGCCGTTATTGAGCTCGTGAGACAAAGAAACTGACTAGAGAGAGGTGCTTGTGGGCAAAAGGTTCTTTTGACACTGCAAGTACTTAATCCTAGGAATCAGAAAGGAAGTCTAGACTGTTGACTCTGATTGGTACACAGCTGAAGGTTTATCAGTTTAGCGATGACATTATTGGTGCGACAATGTATTACGTTGAACACATTGGGCTGGAAATACTGAAAAACTGGCTTTATGTTCCAGTAATCTATACTAGCATTTGGTTTTTTCGGCTATGCAGGTAAGTGCCTCACGTCCAAGGTTTTGGGTGACCGGGGGGTATCCACCTCTGCCTCTTTGGGATGGAATTGTTGAAACAGGCAGCCTTTGGAAGTTTTGGTAGCCTGTGGACTCATAGTTGTTGAATGGTACTGTTACGAAAGATTGAAAAGGAATCAGAGTGGTGTATCACTCTGTTGGGAATTGAGAAACTGATTTATATGGTTTGGCCATGATATGATGAGCCAAGTTCTGAAGGATTTATATTACAGGTGTGATGAGCTTGGCGGATATGATGAGCCAAGTTCTGAGGTAATAGAATAGTATGTTTGGGGTTGGTTTCACCTTTTCAGTTGAAAAAAGATTAGGGATGGTTTCAGAATAGAAGCAGTTGGTGGCAAAACGGTGAGAATTTGGGGTTTGAATTTCACTAGTGAAAGTTGTGCTTCGGTTGTCTTCTTTCCTGGTCCTCTAATGCGTATTGGCTTCCATCGATGCTGAAAGGTAAGGCCTTCTTTCTAATAACTCTGTTATGAAATGTATTTTGAATTTGGGAACCGAGGATCATCAGTCATCAGTCGGGTCCAGGTTATGAGCATTTGGGCATTCAAGCCTGTGGAGATTAGCAGCTGTGCCATGGCCTCATCACCCAACTTTTCAGCCGCAGTGATGCCAACTCCCGTATATTTGGTATGATGTTTAATCTGTGGTAAAGGTTTCCTAGTGTGGGAAACTGCACCAATGGGAGATAGTTTCCGTTCAGTAGGGGGGGCCTTCATTTGGTTTGATGATTGTCAATGTCTGGCCATGGCTCATTATGTGACGGGTGTGGGAAATAATCCCCACTCAGGCGTAGAAGGAATCTTTTTCCCTTGGGTCTTGTTTTTTGGGCGGGTAAAAAGGGGTGGGAGAGGGAAAGTCATGGATCTCACAAATAATGGGGTTGAAGTGCAACAAAGGTAAGGAATGGGTAGTTAACGCTGAAAAGAAGAGCACAGATCAGTTTAGATTCATTTTCGTAGCTGCACAAATGGAAATCCACTTAATTGGATTTCGTCTAAAAAACCCCTTTAGCGTGCATTGGATGGTTGGGCGTTGTCCTGGGTTGTGTGCTAGCCTGCCTAGCCATCCGATGCGTGTTGGATGCATTGACGTGCTGGAGAGGATCCTAACTGTTGGATTCCAATTGTGCGCTTTGAAGTACGAGAAGCTGATACAGCCTCTGAAAAGAAAGGGTAGTAAAGGATAGTGTGTAGTTATAAAGTAATAATATAGTCATCTTTGCCTACATTTCTCATACTTGGTAGGATTTTGAAGAAGGATGAGTCGAGCTAATTCCCACATAAGCAGACATGATACTAACAATTAATGCATGTTGTCTCTTAATTTACCATCCCATGCAAGTAAACAACTTTAGTTTTGAGATTGGACCGAGTTTTCCTACACCATCACGGTCACCACGGGATGAGCGAGAGTGGGAAAGGGTATTAGGAGGGTATTTTGGAACATATCAAAATATTAAAACACTATTTGCCCTTTTTGGAACTGCGTCTAGAATAGTGGCTGCTGACTTTAGAGGGGTGAGACTCGTGTGATTACTATTTCAATTTCTTAGGGTGATTATTATTTTGGAAATTGTTTGGTTTGATTATGAGACTTTATTATAGTGAAATAGAGAAATCAAATGGAATGGAAATTCTGAAACAGTGTTAGAGTTGTTACAATTTTGAAATTGATTTCTCTCTTTAACAAGCACATGTTTAATTTGATGGTCAAAACAATTGTTTTATGTTGAAAGTGAAACATCACCATTCTTCTATTGATGGACCAACCATTATCATCATCATGCCATCACCTCCTCGCCACCATCAACTGTACCGCCTTGCTACCATCGCCACCCCCTGCAACCACTTCCATGCTACTATAGCTGTTGGCACTATCACTATCACCAACGTTCATAGTCGAGGTTACATTAAGATCTCTCTTTTTTCTCTTTTTATCTTATGAAATGACCACTTTGTATTTTTATGCATGAATTTGTTTTATTGTTCGTCATTGGTGGGTATCCTATGATGCTTTATGATGTTTGCTGAGGGAATCCTCATCCATATTGGATATAGGTTGTGTTTGACATGGTTATTGGAATCGATTCTAGGCTTAGAACGCATTCTAAAGTTATGTTCTGTTGATTCGTTTCAGAATATATACCTTTAGAGTAGGTATGGTACCTAATGAGGTGGTAGCAGCTCCTGTTAGACTCACCTTATGCGTAAGATGCATTGGCCCACTATGCTATCAATCACATGACGCTCAAGAATCAAGATATCTTTGACCTCTGGTCCTCTCTACTACTATTTCCTCAGCCTTGCATCATGTGGTCTGTGCAATCTACAACCAGGGTTTTTAGTAATCGGTATCGGGATCTGAGACCTATACGATACTGATATGGATCGGCCTGTATTGGACGATTTTGCCTCTGAATTTTAATAAAAAAAAAATTGATTTTAGTTATATTTTATCTTCAGTTAGTACTCCTGGATCAACATCTATCAGTCAGGAATTAGTATCAGTCTCTATCGATACGAATCAGCCAATACGGTCAATCCGATACCGATTCTTTGAACCTTGTCTACGACTGCATCTCCATGCAACAGGATGGATGGATCCATAGGTTTCTCGGAGAGACTCTCTCTCTCTTCTTTGGCAATCGGAAAGAAAATGATGTAACACAGAGTATCTTGAACCTAAAATGATGGAGATGACATGAAATGATCATCAAGGATGACAAATTGTAGCCTTCAGCAGAACGGGAGTGTCTGCAACTGCATGGTAGTAACTCCTATACAAAAGTAACAAAAATTCAGATTCTAGAGCTGGAAAATAAACTTGTACCGGAGGGAATTGAAGGCTTATTAGTGTTCATGGTTTCGAATTTACTGTTTTAAGTAACATGACCTCATATGTGAGTAACCTATGTGGGATTTTACTGTTCAATCCTACTATTTGTTTTTTTTGCCTATGTTGTTCATTATCACTGCAAACCAGCCATGACTTCCCCATCAATCACTGTCCTCTACTTATATCAGTAACTTGATTACAAACAATCCATCTTTAAATCGTGTAATCATTGACAGAGTACAATGTGATGAGCTATGTTCATGGGCGAAGCTGAAGATGATTCACTATGTAATGGAAGAAGATACAATGGAGATCTCTCAAGAACACCCAAGCGGTGTACCTAGCTCTCTTTCTCTTCTCAAACCCTAACACAAAAATCCCAAAGTCTGACTTCTCTATTTCTTACACAATAAGATACGTAAATAAGGTAATACTCCTTCAAATCAGGTCGATCTTTGAAACGGATACAAGAATTCGAGACATAAAATATTGCAATCTATTGTATGCATTGATAAAGATGGTCCAAATCTAACTGAACAGTTTTGAAACAGGCCAGAACCATTGTCTAAACTAGGATTCCAACTGGTTATAATTGGATTGATTGGATAAATTCCCATCCCCCCTCCTCCTCCCATTTTGGGTTGCATGCCAATAAATTTTAACTTGTAAGTAGAGCAGTATGGCTCATGGTCTAAATGGAGTTCTGGAATGATTTTTTTTTTTTGTTGCAACCTTTCATTTTATCTTTAACAATTTCTAAAATATTATTTCTTCCGCCTTAGGCTTCCCCACAACCATCTCTTAAAGTAATTGGATTACAAGCAAGGTGAAGTGTAAGAACATGCAAATTTGGTTTAAATGTTTAATGCAGATTTGTCAATGATCTCATGATCTACCACACCATTGGATCAATGCGTCTCAATGTCATAACATCATCATCATCATCATTATCAACATAAACCAGTTGATCATCAGTTACCATCACCATTTAGCCAATCATGGCCAGGTTTTAGATACATGTTTATTGTATTAAGGCAAGCCTTGTTGCTGTTCCCATTATCATACCATGGAGCTCCTCTTCAGTTATAGACATCTCGTCCATCACCTTCAAATTAGAACAATTATTAAAATTTATTGAAAGATAAGAAAAATGGCCATCATTGCCGCAGAAGATAGGATAGGGGTGGTGGCCAGGGGTAATCTGAAAATTTTAAATTATGAAATTTGCATTTGTTGGGAGAATCAGAAAAGAAGGAAGTTCAGAGTAAATATAGGTTAAGTGTAAGGGAGTGATAGCAATTCCCCAGAAGTCAATAATGTAGATGAGGGGTGGGTAGGTGACCTGATTGGTGAGAATTCAAAGCCACGTGACCTGATTGGTGAGAATTCAAAGCTACCTTTGGTCCTTTCTTCCAAATCATCTTCACCCCCACAAATCCTCCTCCTATCTGTTTCTCTGTTTCCATCTGTTTAATTTACAGGTAAAATAGATATTAATTAGATTCATCACTACCCATTTTCATCAGAAACTTTACTAGTTAAAGAAGCTGTTTCTTCGTTACAGACCTTCCATATATGCAAGGAAGGAAAGGTTTATATCATCACACATGAAGATCTAACCATCCACTACGGTGCAGAAAGATGGAAAACAGAAAAGTTTTGCTATAATTAATTATAATAATAATATCGACCTGGTTTGAATTGGGAATGAGAGATTGAAGAATTTGTAATTGTTGCTGAATTGCTGCTGTTCTATGGTTGTTGTTGCCCTTCTCCAGTTCTTCTTCATCTTCATCTGAAGCACTGAGATACTCATTCGAGTCCATTCCTAAGATAAGCTATTTCCTTGTAGATAACCCAGCATTCTATATCAGATAAAAAGACTATATATCGACGGATCTAGCCAGCAACCACTAGAAGCTTCTTCGATCTCTCTTTTCCTTATGGATTTATGGGAACTCAGGGGCCACGCGCACGAGGAAGCCAATGAGAACGGCGTGTACTGGCATCTCGAGGGGATGGGATTTTCACCTTTTATGGGGATGGGGCCATCATTTCACCCCCATTGTGTCTGGGCGTGGCCACCCCCCCACACACAACAATTTAGGTAGATTGTTCTTGTGTTTATTTAGGCTGGTATGTATTCTAGGAATAAATTATGAGTCTAGAACGTATCCTGAAGCAAGAAAATAGAGAAGAATCGGATTACAGAATGTATTCTAGACCTAGAATCAATTCTATACATACCAAATAGAGCCAAAATAAAAGGAAAAATCATCAATTGGGCAAGGATACTTGGCCTACGTTTGATAAATCTCAGCCTACTCTAACCTAACCTTATCAGAACAGATTTGATCTGTGTGTATTGTTTCCATTATATGTAAAACTTAAGGCTTTACACAGCTTATATACAATACCTCACCAACCTCACCTCTTCTCCCCGGATACGGGTTATGACCCGATGACCCAATACATCTCTACAAATAGGTTTGGATAATGGATTTAGTTTCTCTCTTCACAATGGTGAAGAGAGAATCTCTTAATCCACCTCACCTTACCTTTTGATTGGACTGGAGAAGGGTATTTGGGTCATCACAAACAATAAGGGTGAGAATTAACGATCAACTTAGATTCCAATCGTAGTGTCACATCACCATTAATGGTGAAAACTTAATCTGTGGATAATAGTATCAGATGTAAAAGTCTATTTACTATTGTGGGTCCTCATTTTCAGGTAGTTTTCCAATCTCTTTTATCAGAATGATGAATACTTAAATTTGTACCATAGAGATGGACCCAGGCTTGTTTTAGTTCCAATGAAAGGCCCAACATTTAGGAACAAGACTTCACCAACCATCTTATAAGAAGGTCCACAGACCCACACCCACGGGTTGTTGATCTGTAACTTACACGAGTTAGAGAAAGGGCCAAGTCTTTAATTCCTGAAAGTTTCCAACCTAACACAACCAACCCAATTGAATAAGCCCAACTTAAATTCCAATTAATGGGCTTACCCCCTCAGGCTTCATTTGGTTATAAGTGAAGTGAACTAAAAACTGGTCTTGCTGCAAGTCATAGGGTGATAGGGTGTCGTGTAGTAGGTGACAGGAAAAAAATAAAGGTCACTGGTATCATTGGGCACAGTTAGGTGGATCCATGTTATTCAAAACCCTATACATACTTTTACTGGTTATAAGTAGTTGGACCAAATTTCTCTCCACCCATGATAAAGAGAGAATCTCTTCATCCACCTCATTTGATCCCTTTGATTGGATCTGGAAAGGATATAGGTGAGGCTTTGGTCAATAAAATTAACTTAATCAAAATTTTTAACCACAAAGAAACAGGTAAAAGTGCCACAAAATTGAAGGGCTATGCTAATCTCAAAGAATGTGATAGGTTATTTACAACCCATTAGGAATGAGTCCGATGGGATTATTTGACATGTGAAACTTTAAAAATACATGTAATTACTATTACATATATTATTTTTGGTTAAAATTTGACCAGTGAAATGGATATAAGGTTCTATTGAACCCCATCCTCATCCACTCATATGCATCACATGGCAAATTTGAATTTTCTTCACTGTCATTCACTTCATCTCTATCCAAACATACCCTATAAGCATAACAAGATTGACTGAGCAGGGTTATAGGATTGTATCCAAGGCTATTTGGTCACCGATATTGATACAATATGTATTAGGCCGTATCAGCCTCTATAGAACGTAAAATCAAAAGCGATTTTGATCATTATGCTCCATTTCCCTGCCCAGTTCATTTCTCCAAGTTTCTCTAATAGGGGGACGAGAAATGATCACCCTACCCCTTACCCGAACACACTGCCCGGGTGGGATCCACCCTCCTATTAGAGCGACTTGGGGAAATGGACCGGATAGGAAATGGAGCAAATAATTTTCCAAGTGATTCACTTTTTAACTGGTACTCCTAATAATCAATATCGGTGACCAAGTGCCACACTTGAAAGGATGTGGTGGTGTCAAGATCCTCTACTTCCGCCCTGCCCGTACTGTCGTTTGCGTCCCAAATACAGTAGGATAATGAAAAGACCACCTTACCCCTATCTGAGCGCCTTGCCCGGATAGGGGTAAGATGGTCTTTTTTGCCTTGTTGTGTGTGGGATGCACGGCAATACAGGCAAGGCAGAAATAGAGGATCCAGATCCTACGGGATGTGTGGAAGCCCATCACTATCAAAAGGTCTTGAGTTCAAGTCTCATGGTTCACATCCCCCCACCCCCAAAAAAAAAAATATTGGTAAAACCGTATAAGATGTGAGGGGCCAATGAGATCGCAGGAACCACACCACGGGTTAGGGTTCTTTTTCATATAATACGCATTCCTCCAATGGAAAGCTTGTAGGAGTTGACTAGTTAACAAAATTTTTTTTATCATCAGAAAATCATCCCCAAATTCTGTTTTGTTGGTTTTTGTGTAAGAGAGAGAGAGAGCATGACGGTGAGGAATGAAGAAATTGAAGAACTAGATGGGTAGAGAAGAGGATATTCTGATAGAAAGGGAACAGAGATGTAAATGAAATTAGATAAACTAGAGGATAATACCAGAATGGAAGCTACAATATTAAACTCCTCAACACATATAAAATAGTTCCAAAATATTTCAATTTTCACTCAAAACAGAAGGACTTTGTTGTGAGTGATTCCATTTTCATGTCTTCTATCTCGCTGCAACTCTTTCAAAACCCTGACGACTTCAGCCAAGACAACCCCTGGACTGGCAGTGTGGGCGATCCCAACCATGGCAGCCAACACTTGAAGCTTCTTCTTCACCTTCTCATCGCACAAGAAATCATCGACATCATCGACACAACCCTCATCATCATCGGAGAACACATCATCAACTGAATCAGAATCTTCACCGGAAGCCCTGTTTTTCTCGATGGAATCAACAACACCCAAGAACTCTGGATTGTGGAGATGGGTATGATCGTTTTTGGGATAGAAAGCGGTGAAGGAACAAATCGAATGATCGAAGAGCACGTAATCACTGTTTCCGTCGAACAAGGGATCGGTGGACTCCTTCACTACCACCTGGACTTCCTCTTCCTTTGCGTCCATTAGGTGTTTGTGTTATGAACTGTGAAACTAAAAGGAAGCAAAGGGTTCTTAAAGCCAGCGACAGAGAAGAAGAACGTCACAACTTAAGAAGGAAAGAGACGCAGAAAGTGAAAGAGAATTTATAGTATACGGATAGAGGTAAGAGCTGTCAATTTTGTATGGATGGATGGATGGATAATTACTCAAACGTCTGTAAGCTTTTACTATTTTACAGAGGGTGGGGTTTGATATGAACCGTTCTGGACCATTTGCTGTTAAAGATTTTAATACGGCTGGTTGGCTATAATGGTAAAAAGGACATTTCTAATTTCCTAATCAATCAAAGACGATTATGTGACTATTTGTATACTAATAGGCAAGAGAACGGTACCTGGTCATGTGACCCTTGCACCAATAAAGGGACAATGAGAGCATGCGCACAAGCATCATCAGGAGTGGATTTCTGTCTTTTAATGGGGGTGAGGTGGTCATTTCACACCCACTTATGTCTAGACACAAGAACATTAAGAAGGTTATAGAATTAGAGAATTTTTTTTTTTTTGGGTATTTTGGATACAAGGTCATGGATTTAAAAACACTTTGGATGTTGGTACAATAGGGTATTGGGATAATGATTCCAACTACTTGATCTATTGATTGTTAATCAAAAAAAATATTTGTCCATATTTTAAATGGGATAATTTTGTTTAGATTACCATGTTGAGATAAACATTATATTTGAGTCATGTGACATGATTATGTTTTGCAGTTTTGTCCATTGGATAGAGACATGTCTAGGTTTGGATAAATAATGAAGTGATGTCAAAATCTAATTCAATAAAAAAATATTTTGGTTCATTTGGTATACATAACTTTTTTTAAGTTGTCCATGCATCATTCTCATAATATGTAGATTCTCAAAATTTTATTTTACCACTTGACAATATTTGTTTGGATTGAAACATAACATTTAGAGGCTTATTTGATCTATCACACATAGTTGGAAAATCAAGTTTTTTGACTCGACTCATCTTTTAAAAAATATGGTGACTCGGTCTTGTCAAATCTGATCAAAACGAGTCATGTTTTTTAAAAATTTAATATAATAAATATGTATAAATTAGTATAAAATCAGAAAAATATGAGAAAATCATATTAAAAAAAAAAAACCAAGGAATCACAGATCATTGCATTTTGAGTTCATACCATTGAACAAGAGAAGGGAGTCGAGGAGTTGAGGGTTTCTTATTGATTTAGAATATGGATTTACTATTTTACTCAACTTAGTTTTTAAGTGAATCGGTTTTATGGTTTTTAAAAAAATAACTATACTCGTCGAGTTTGTCATGAATCGGGTAAAAATACCGAGTCTTATTTGACTCGGACGATTTATGACCCATGCAGTCTCACCATTTTTTTTTATCTTGACCTAATGTACACGACTCTTGACCAAGTTTTTCAAAATTTTGACTAGACTTCGACGACTCGCCTCCAGTGAAAACCAAGTTTTCCAACCATGATACCACATGACCAATATTTGAATTATTGAAATAAACTAATCATGACAGGCCATTGAGGAAACTTATGTGCATTTATATTGATATTTTATAGGAGTGGTATTTCTAACCAGGTGAGTAGGCATGCATGGAGATGGTTATATAGTTGGGCCTTAGCTCTAGCATATGACAGGTCAGATTGTAATGTAATTATGTGAGTAGGTGGATCCCAAGGTAAGGATAGAGATGGTGGGAGGTATTCAATTGAAGTGAAAATCTTCTTGTAAACAAGGTTGGTTTCAATAAGAATATAATTTTATTTATTTATTTTTGGTTTCTTATCTTATTGGTCAAAAGTATTTTAATTATTTGTGAGAAAAAAAAAAAAAGGTTTGAAAGTGACTTATCATTGTATCATTTGTTGAAATTATCATTGCCCATATGAAATGACAAGATTATCCTACATTAAGTATCTTTTTGAAATAAAACAAGAAATAAAAAGAATGTTTTAACTTCTTAGTTCATATATTGGATGACAACAAAATGGACCTTATAAGACTTGTTCTACTTAGTAAAGGAGAACACCAGCAAGCTACAAGCTACGGCATCAAAGCCGAGGAAACGGGGGCTTAGTGAAGTCAAGCCGGAGTGAGCAAGAGAGGTGGGGCAGAGCAACAAAAGCGAAGCGAGCCATGCTAGCCTTTTCCCGCTTAGATTGAATTTGAATATAAAATTTAACACAAAATCAAATCATCAGACCATTTCTTAGATATTTGATGTTCATAATTGCCACGTCAACCTTTCATGTGGCAAAAACAGATGGCCCACTTGAAAAATCTCTCCTAGCAGGGTATCTACAAAAACCAAATCTAGTGAGACAAAAAAGACACACACACACACACACACACTCTCTCTCTCTCGTGTTTGAAGATTGAAGTACGTACAAAACGTTACATGAAGCAAATTAGCAGACGCAGCAGAGGAGATCAATTAAGAGGTAAGACAGAGATGAAAAGCTAGGTAGCTCTTTCTTCGATGGAACACGCAACACAGCTCAGGGAGATACTAATAAGAGACACTAATTAAAGACAGAAAATGAAAAAGGAGCAGCAAAGAGATCGAAACTAATTAAAATATAAAGACAGAAACGAAAAGGTGTTCATCTCCGGCCATCGAACAAATAACGATCTTTTGAGGTGTTGTTCTTTCTGATCTCTGTACTTACTATCATCTTCTTCTTCTGTTTTTTTTTCTTTTTTCTGATTACTATATTTCTGAGTTATATAAGCAAGAGCAGCAGGGAACAGGGTACATGCTTTTCTCTCTCTCTCTCTCTCTCTCTCTCTCTGCCCTGTTCCCTTGTACGAAGCATCTTGCATTCTGATGGAATCCTGATGAGATGAGATGAGATGAGATGAGATGGGCCCAACCCAACCCAAACCAGGCGTCACTTATTCGATTGCCCCCGATATTTCTGCGCCCTTTCCCTGACAAGGACAGTGGACACCACCCACCTCCTTTGAAACTCTCTCTAATCATCTCCTGCTGCTGCTGCTGCTGCTCTCTCTCTCTCTCTATACTCTTAATAGATTCAAAGTCTCAAATCATGAAATTGGAAGTTGTGAAGTGATTTGAGGGATTCATGAACGCATAGCATGCATGCATGTAAAGCACCAAGATATTCAGTACTATCTATATATGTACGTTTAGGAATCAATCCAATAGTCTTTAAACTTAAAAAGCCCCCCGACAAGAGATCGGATTCACCTGAGACTGAGGAAGAGTCTGAGAGAGATCACAGGCTGAGAAAGACCCATGAGACTCTAGATTATAGAAAGAGAGATTCTGATACATATAAGATCGAACCTTCGTCCCCTTCTTCAAAGCGCGCGTGCCTAGCTTAAAAGTACGGATATGGTGAAGCATCAGCAGATCGCACGCGTGAATCAAAACCAAAAAAAACTTATGCACATCCCCCGAGGAGTGCATGAAGAACAACACTACTCGATTAAATTAAACCCAGGAGACAGACAGAGTAAGAGAGAGAGAGAGAGAGAGAGAGAGAGAGTCAAAAGTCAGGAGTGCCTTGGAGGGTTTGTTGTTCAACTCTGAAGATTTGGAAGTCCAACTGCTACAGAGTCCAGTCTCCAATAGAGAGTGACTGAGTGACCTCTGTGTTTTAATGATCGGGGTAGTAGGCGTGCATTGGGTAGCTTCGGATTCCCTTCAATTCTCAGAGTAAATTAGTGATAGACCAACCCAATAATTACGACTTACTACTACTGCTACTTCTGCAAATCATCTGTGCCTGGATTCTGAAAGAGATCCGAGGGAAGGGATTCAGGATGATGTTTGTCGTCCATTCATGATTACCACCAATTCAACCATAAGTTAAGGCCTTGAGGTCTCACATCAGAAGGTATCAGCAGTTCATCACTGCAGGGGAAATTTTGGTTATTGACCCAATAGATATTAAAACTCTGATTCTGGATTAATCTGGTCACCCAAGATTCTTATTCCCCCTTTTCAATGTAAAATGGGAAAAAAGTCACCTGTTGTAAGGGCCGACCAACGTTTGTCCCCCACCCTTCAATATTTGAGTTGAAATTGGGGAATTTTCAATGTCTCCCTTCCCCCTGTTCAGATGTTGGATTTTTCATAATATTCCTTGGTTTTAGTGGTGAAACAGGGCTGCCTCGGCCGGATTTTTTAAGCCCAGCCATACCCTGAGTTCTCTTTGCTCGGGCCTCAAAATCCTAGCCCAGGGTCTCCCTACGGAGTGAAAAGCCCAACCTAGGCCTTCTCCAGGCTCAGGGTGAGTTCACAGGGCCAAACTTACACCCCTACCTAATTGAGGTTGTGTTGACCCAAAGTGATATTTTTTATCCCCTATAATTTGACTCTGGATCCTCCCCCCAACATCGTGGGAGAAGTTACCCTCCTCCTAACCGGACCTGGATCCTGTGCATCCAGGCAGCCGGGCTGCATGTGCTGCACCAGACTCAAGGCGGCACGCTTTGACTGCCTTACCCCTATCCAAGCGCCTTGCCCGAGCAGGGGTAAGGCGGTCAAAGCGCACCGCCTTGAGCCTGGCGCTACACATGTAGCCCGACTACCCGAATGCACAGGATCTTTTTCACCCCTAACCTATATAGGCGACATGTGTCTAAGTTTACAACACAGCTTTTTTGGTAAAACATTTACAACACATAACCTGATGATATATTATATGGGAAAAAATCTCTACTTGGTGCCGTTTCCTACACCCTCTCACAGGGCACCAAGTAGAGATCTCTTGTCCTATATTATATATGGGGTGATGTTCTCTGTGCCGCAGCCCAGCCTGCACCCAAACACATGGGCCTGCCATTCAGGGGGTAGGGTGATCATTTCACCAACCCCCATGTGTCTGGGGCAGTCTGCGCCACTGGCACAGAAAATATTCTCCCATTATATATATTAAGGTCAATCATATTTAAAAAAAAAATGAAGCAGCGTAAAATGAACTTTGTGTTCCTCACATATCAAGGTGTGTGCTTGGAACCAGTGTGTCAGTTCATGGTATTGGAATGGGTATCGGTCAATTTTGAATCTACCAAAAATTAAGGGGAAAAAAACATTGTTTTGGCCAATACCAACAATACATATCGGGCATCATGTTGTTATTAGTCACAACCAATATCGATACGAATTGACTGATACAATCAATATGATACTAATAGCTAAAACCATACTGCTTAGAACTTACCACTCCCTAGCTAGATATGGATATGGACTACGACTATTTTTCACCCCAAAAAGACTACGACTGTTAGACTGAGTGTTAACCTAGTAAGAACTGAGAAATAAGATGCAGGGAAGCAAGTACTGTGTAAATTGAGAAATTAAAGTAAAATTATGCAAAGTATTTATGAAAAATTATCAATGAATATAAAAATTTTACTTGACGTAGGGCTAGAGATGGAGGCATCCTTTGGGAAGGGACCCATAACAACTACAAATACTTACTGAACGACTCAGATCAATCGTCATACAAAAGTAACAAAAAATATCTAATTCTAATATCCTTTAATGGGAAATGAGATTTTTTTTTATTCTTGCAGGGTTTATACCTTACCCTCACTCCAAAATTTGCTATTACCATGAGACGAGTAGACAGGGATTCAGAATGGGACAGTAAATCAAGGGATCCGGCTCCTCTCCAGCGCACTTGTGTCGTGCGGCTGGGGGGCTTCGATCCACACCACCACACACATCCCAATGCAGTGGCGCATGGATCGAGGCCTCCCCAGCCGGACGATGTGCGCTAGACATCATCCCACGTGGGAGAAGATCTCAATCCTAAATCAAGGGAGAATTTTTAGACACCTCGAGTTCAGCAGCCTCAGAAATGGTATCAGATGGAATGGCCACTCTCTTTCGCTTCTTTTCTTCAGAGAAAATTTCCCAGCTTAGAGTGAGGCATGGAAGCTTTGGAAGCAGAAGAATATTCAGAATCAGAAACCCACATCTGTAGAAGAAAGGCTAATGGAGGGCATGATGTTTAGGATTTAGCAAAGGAGAAAAAGTAAGTAAATGGAACAAGTGCTCACAATACCACACCAATAACATAGCCAAAAGAACCGAGGCTTTCTGGTAGAATGATAGTCAAAATGTGAAAAAATGACAGGAGAGGAAAATCCCTACCGCAAGGGAGAAGAAACACTAGAGATCATTTTACCTTTCCCATTAAATGAGATATGCATATGAGCCTTAGTTTTTCTGTGAGCAGTGTACTGCTCAATAGGCTTGTTGATAGAGTGGTGGATTTGAAACCCTTGAGTGGCAGAACCTCTGCCGGGCGGGTTTATACTTGTTTTTTATTTTTTTTTTCAGGGGCACAGTCTATATAAACTTGGTTCATGGCGAATGAAGAGCATCTTCGAGCAGGATTTAACAAGCATTACAATGCAAAATTAAATGTACATCAACTCTGGACTAACTGGGAATGTATGGGGCAGAGAAGAGGGGAGAGAATGCATCAGGAACATCTACGTAACTAAATGGCAGCCTTTTAAAGGCAATATATTCTTTTCTCTTCAAAAAACAAAGTTTTTACTTCCCGCAAGTTCATTACACAGCAAAAAGAATGGAACGGGGAAGTAAACCTCATTTTGCATAATATATATTTGCCATGTTACTGCAATAATAAAGCTTCTGGCCTTTGTTCACTCACAGTATTCCAAGCTCAAACAGCCTTTCGTCATGGCTATAAAAATTTTCTGCAGGAGTGAAAGGTCCATGGAATCAGTACTGCTTTCAGCATGATCATTCAACATCTGAAGTTCCATTCTCCATTAAGTTTCATACCACAGAAGCTTCACTGTAGGAATAATAGCTGTAGAAAAATCACCATTATACAGATAATCAATCCAACAACTCAGGCATCACTTTTGTTCTCAGTCCAGAAAAAGGTGATTCACAGTACCTCAATAATTCAGCAAGTGGAGTGAGTAAATAATGCCCCCCCCCCCCCCCAATCCCCCCAAATGAATCACTTGCAAAACACGAAAATGGGTCTGTTGAATCCTCCCGTACTGCCTGGTAAACTGGCAGTTATGTTCTCCACTGTCCTAAATCCAATCTACAAGGACGTCAAAGATCAGAACAAAATAAAACAATGACTTTCTCCCAACAAACTAATTTTGAATTATAAAAATCAATAGTCAATGAGATTACCTTGTCTAGAAGTATTTCCTGAAAATGGGATGGAGGGATCAAAACATTATGAAAATTGAATGTCGCAATCTGCATATAGGTAGAGTCAAGGCCTCAGGCCATCTATGTACAATAAAACAATAATACAATAATTTAAGAATCATATATGATTAAAATCGGACCCAGATAGGCAAAATTAAAGTAAGCTTGAACATAAGGAATCCTGACATACAGCATGTCTGACCCACAATGGGATACAGCATATGTGGCATGGCAGGGTTTTCAGTGGAAGGAAGCACCAATAGAAGGTGGCTTCATGGCTTCATGCTTATGTCACCCACCCCACTTGCCATTTTATGTGAGGCACATAACAATTTTCATCCTTCAATGTGTTCTCAATGAATTGATAATACCAGCCAATAAGTGGACAACTGATCATTATTGCTGGGTGAGTAGCATTGCATATACATGAATCATCGACTCCAAACATCATTTATTCCATGTTTAATGAGAAAGATAAGAACCAATTCCAATTCCAAGCACTCATGACAACAGAATCTCAACCCATATAGAAAACAAGGACTTGCATAACTGTAGACCACAAAGATTAATGACCAACTAGAAAAAAGATTCATGAAAATTCAATACCTCAGACACCTGATGATTGCTTTTATATGATTTCCAATTTTGTGCTTCCAACACAAGAATGCCACCCTACTCACAGTAAGGATAATGTATGAGCATGATGGTTCAAGGATATACCTTTTCAGTAAACAGAACACAGCATGAAATATATCTTTATGGACAGTAAATAAAAGTTACCGGACGAAGAAGTCTCCAGATCTTTGTAAATAAAGTAATCAATCCATCATCGCCCCAGTTCAGATGAACCCATTTTGTCACACTTAAACTGCGGAACAGGGCCCAAATCCACTTTAACACACAACCAGTGACCAAAAAATAAACAAATAAATAAATACAGTAAGGAAAAACGTTAAAACTTTTTGGTATTCAAACTGAAGAAAAGACGAAACTTTGGAAAAAACATTACTAGTTGGTCATTAAAACTTTGGAGATAATTCCTCTAAACGGTTTGAAATGCCAATCTCTACATTTACCTTAGTTTCACCCATTTTAGTAGGAAATTCAAATGCCATATTTTAAAAATGAAACAGCTGACAGTAAAAAAAGTAACTCACCAAAGAATTGTATCATATGCCTCTGAGCAGCTACGCCAGCTACTAATAAAATTTTCCTTCCGGAAACAGACTACATCAAAAAGATTTGGCTCCTGCAAAGGATTCGAGTCTCTTACAAGATTCGTCTTTTCCTCATTTAAAGATGCAGTAATGTTATGCTCTAAACCATTCACTCCCTCAGAAAGCTTGGATCTGTTAGCATCGGAAGATCCACAACTAGCCTTGTCCATTTTGGCAATCCTTCTAAGGTTCCAATTTGCAGTCTCAACCAGATCTGGGAAAGCAAAAACAGCTTCTGATGGCAGTTCAAACACAACCAATCCACTAGAAAGTAGAAACCATTTAAACTCAAAAATCTGTTAACTACTTAAATTAAAAAACACTCCATAGCCATACTTCCAGCTACAATCATAAATTTCAGGGAGTATTTACAAATCACAGATTAAAAATGAAATCTGTAGCAATTTAGTTTAGTCCTCCACAGAAAGATTGTAGAACATATACATAAAATAACTGTTAAAACTGTGTCATTGTGGGGTTGTGTTCCATAGATGGTCCATGGAACCGTGTACCATGGAATCATGTCTAATAGCTTAGTTGTAGTTTATGTCTCTTTAGTAGTTTCCCTTTGTTATTAGACTTAGGTAGTTATTTGTTTCTATTGTAATTAGTCTTACACTCTTAGCAGGATACCTATTGAGAGTTAGTTATTGGATAATATAAAGGAATAACTCATCACGATAGAGCAATCTCTCTCTCTCTCTATATATATATCTGTTCTCTTCTTCTTTTTCACAGGTTCTGGTTGTTGAGGTACTGTTGCATGGTATCAGAGCCATGAAAAAGAAAAAGAGAAAAAAAGCTATGAAATCCTAATTGGAATTATAAAAAATAAAAAAATAAAAAAAAGGGGTTTCTTGAAGACCCTGAAAAAAAAAATCTGATGTTTCTTGAAGACTGAAAAAAAAATCCGACTGGTTTTATCCCTCTTCGTTTACTGATGGGCGCTTCGATTGTCGCCCTTGATCACTCTCTTGAGGGTGAAACGAAAGGAATATGATGGAGAATAGTACCGAGAGTTCGTTGTAGAAGAAGGCCTGTGGTCGTAGCTGTTCTTGTAGCAGAAGTGGTGAAGGTTCCCTAAGAGATCAATTCTGTCACCACTGGAGATGACTCAATGGCACCGGCAACTGTGGGATTAACCTCAACAGGACCTCCAGAAGACGACGAGGGGACTGATAGTTGTAGCTGTTTCATCTGCAGTAGCACAGATTTTGAAGTTATTGATGTTGTTGGGCTGCGAGTGAGAAAGATTGCAGAGGAGGATTGACCTTGTTGGAGGCAGAAGCCCCTGTAGCACCTGGAGCAGAGGTTAAGGGTTTCGGTGATCTTTGGATTTGGTTCTCTCCATTTGAAGGTGTTGTTTGATGATGCTGCTGCTCTTATTCCTGCTCTGGTAGGCCTTTGCGCTAAGCTGTATATAAAGAGGTGCCTTTGCATTTTTCTGCTCCGGTTCGCCTGCGCCGGACCCTTCCGCCTCGACAAGTCATCCCCCTTGGTTACCGCCCCTCCTTCCATCTCCTTGGTTCTTGACAGCGAGGTGGAAAGCAACCTATTGTTGAGGTTTTGGTGTCTTGACTTCTGATGATGGACTGCTGTGTGGAGCCTCCGTGGGCTTAAGGACTATATGGGTATTTCAGTAAATCTCCTGTATAGGGTTCCGCTATAAACATGTAGCGAGAGTTCCTTCTCTGTAATCGAAAACCTGAGAGAGGTGTGAGGAACGAGCGACTGTAACCCTATTCTCCATTGATAGTGAAACAGATCTCATCTCACCGTGGACGTAGGCAATCTTGCCGAACCACGTAAATCCTTGTGCACATTGTGTGATTGTGTTTGTGTTTTTCCTTTGCTTTTCTGCATCGTGTTAGGATTCTACAGCTATAAACCTATTTTCTTTAGTTGTTTTTTTTTATTCATTACGTAAAGTACCATCCCCTTCTAAGGTTATTCTTTTTTGTCCCTTCTTTTTGTTTTGATTCCAGAAATACCCTCTCTTTAATTTTTCATTCCCTGACCTGGGAACTCTATTTCAGCTTGAACCCATCACCATATTAAATTCCAGAATTGTCCTTTGCCTTTAAATTTAATTCCTGATTGTCCCCCTACCTTGTTACCTTTCTCATAAGGTGTTAATCTGTTACCAGAATTTACATCAATGCCACTGGTCTTTTATATTTGCAATTTTATTGCTTTCATGGGGTTTGCATGGAGTGATGATGTTGCAGCTCTTAAGTGGATGCTGCACATTGTTTATAATATATTGGATGTTGGTTCCTTCCTTGCAAAACCGTGCTGTACTTATTGGAGATTATTTGCTCAGATTTGCTTAAATCTGGCCGAGATTCTATTTGCTACCACTGTCGTTAGTTGTGGGGTTTATGTGCTACTACTCTTTTATGATGCTGGTTATTGCTGCCATAGGATGATGGTTATCATTTATTGAATCCTCCACATTATTTGTCCATATGTCGTGCTACACGTGAGGGGGAGATTGGAGTTATCATCTAGTAATTGAAGATTATTATTTTTATTTGCTCTAGTTATTATTAACTGAAGATTAATATTATTTGCTTATTCATGCCATCTATTCGTGTTATCAGCAACATACTTTCTTATGAAGATGGTTACTTGTTTGCAGCAACCTTATACTGTTACTTGTGGCTCCCAGCAACCTTATGCTGTTATTAGTGGTCCACGGTAACCTATATTGCACTTTTATCAGTAGTCGACAGTAACCTATACTGCACTTTTATCTGTCTGCTTTGTGAAGATTACTACTTGCCTTCCTTGAGAATGGTTTATGATGTTGTTGTTGCTGCTATGATATTTTGAGTTGTAGTTAGTTGTTATGTCTCTTTAGTAGTTTCCTTTTTTAATTAGACTTAGGTAGTTATTTGCTTCTATTGTGATTAGTCTTACACTCTTAGTCAGATCCCTACTGAGAATTGGTTATTGGATAATATAAAGGAATAGCTAGTCTCTCTCTCTCACTCCCTCCCCTTCTTCTTCTTCACAAGTTCTGATTGTTGAGGTTTTGTCACAATAACCAAGTGCTACGTAAATATAAAGCATCAAATACAAAAATGAATAAAGAAACTACATACCATAAATACTCATTCCATAACTACGCAAACAATTCCCCCATAAACACTACATCAAAGATTGATGCTCCAGAGTTCGATGTCTAGACATAAGGGAAGGGGGGAGATGTAATAGCCAAACACTAAAATTATCATCAAATTCCTCAACCATCACTAATATGGTGACTTCAATTCCAGAGTAAGACCAAGATGTTAATGAAACATGCAGAAAACAGCAGCAAGTATGAAATACAGTTTTAAAACATGAATATTGGCTAAATGTAATACAAATAAACTAATCCGTTCATGATTTCTGATTTCAAAGTTAACTCTTAGGCAAAAGTCCAAAAACTACTCTCAGACTTGCAAAGAGATGCCGACCTCCGGAAAAAAAATCCATATTATAGAAAAAAGAAATGTCTATCTTTCTCCCTTTTTTCTTTTGTCAGGGGGGAGGGGCCATGTCCACACCATTGCTAACCAATATAAAAGAAAAGAGTGTCCCAGTGCACGAGGCTCCCGCTACTGCAGGGTCTGGGAAGGGCAAATGTACCCAGCCTTACCCCCTGCTTCGCAGGAGAGGCCATTTCCAAGTTTCAAACCTGCAACCAACAGGTTGCAATAGTGCAAATTAACCATTGCACCAAGTCTCGCCCACTATTACTAACCAATACAAGTAAAAAGAAAAGAAAAAAACAATCCAGACTATTTAATGTAGTGCAAACGACTAATCCCCTTAATTTATTTTATGTAATGCAACTCTGTGTCAAAACAAAGCCCAAACACCTTATAAATAAAACCTCGTACACACCTGCCGACTCATTGTTAGAGGAGCTCCATATGGCCCTCGCATCTTTCTGATTTATTCACCCAAATGTAGCACACCACCAGAAAGTCAAAACAGGCACTGAGTTGTATCACCTATTTTTCTAATATATATTTGGACAAGATATAAGCAAGATGGCATAGAATGCAAAACAAAACCCTAAAAATGGTGCAGGGTCAGTTTGGACCTACAGACCAAAGATAGACTGAAAAGAGGAACACATCACCACCCACCATGTTACTGTTGTTACTTTTCAGTTGGGCAAAATTTAGGTTTAATGAAGTGATACATCACTCATGAATTTAGGACAAATTAGAGGAGACACAGAGGTACACAGCCACACATCACTTCATTGTGGCTAGATATCCCTTGTGTGTGGATACATATTTCTGTTTACTTATGTGTAGTTTGTTTTATTTTGTTGTACTTTATTTTATTTGGTGTCAAAACTGCTATGTACTAATGTTGTAATGCTCAGTGGAGTAGTTATTAGGAAGTTATTACTAGAGATTAGAGAAGTAGTTATTGCTGGAAAAGGTAGTTATTAGGGAGTTCTCTTTTTTTATTTCGGGTTTTAAAAACTATATTTTGAGATGGAAGACAATGAGAGATGTTGGAACAATGGTTCAAGAATTCGGTCGAAACCACATATCTCGGTTTCTCAAGAAACTGAGACGAAAGTTGGTACAAGTTAAGTTTTGACCTGGTTTTAACCATATTTCGCAAATTTCGGTAGTTTTGACAAGCTTCAACTAGTTTCGACCAGTTTTGACAGCACATGACATGTCGAGTTGTGCCCAGAAAATACCAGGTTTCGACCGAAATCTCGGTTTCCTGGCTGGTCGAAACCGGCCTTGAAACCAAGATTTAGAACCTTGGTTGGAACTTGTGAGATTTTCTTCCATTCTCCACAGTATAAGCGATTCTCTGCAAACCTTGGAGTGAATCCAAGCCCCATTTTTCTTCTCTCATAGGCTACCATCCTCTCCCTCTCCTCTAATCCTTTTCTACCAATCCCAGTTTTACCACTTTTGGCTTAAATTATAGCCTCGAATACTATGGAGATTCATCAATTAACAGTAAGGAGGCACTGAGGACACATTCTTTAGAGTTTGATAGTGACTTAGCACTTGATCACAGCACTCAAACTCGCGGGACAGCAAAGGAAGGTACTGACCTATTATGTATCCTTTATATATTTCATGAATCCTAGAATGAATATTATGCACTTGTATTTTGGAAAATTTCATCATTTAATTGCCACATGCACCATGGCAAAAATTGAGTATGGACTTCATGTTGGGGCTTCCTAGGACAGTTAGAGGACATGACTCTGTTTTCATTGTTGTAGACCGTTTTTCTAAAATGGCTCACTTTATACCATTTTCCAAGACATCTGATGCTTCGCATGTAGCCAAGCTATTCCTAAGGGAAGTTGTTAGGCTACGCGGTTTATCTAAGACCATGTTGTCCGATAGGGATGTTTGGTTTGTGAGTGACTTTTGGAAAATGTTGGGAACAAAGTTTTCATATGCTTTTCATCCCCAAACAGATGGCCAAACCGAGGTGGTCAACCGTAGTCTTGGGAATTTGTTGCATTTTCTAGTGGGTGATCATGTTGAGATTCGATCTTAGCTGGAAAGAGTTATCAGTCAATAGGTCTATTGGTTGCAGTCCATTTGAGATAGTCTTAGGTTATCAACCCAAGACACCTTAATCCAGATTTGCTAGAGAAATATCAGAGTCTACTTTCACCGGTGGTGAGTGCTTCCCACCTACAGAGAATTGATGAGGACATACTTATGGATTTAGGACATATAAGAGGACACGCAGAGGTACTCAGCCACACATCACTTCACTGTGGCTAGATGTCCCTTATTAACTTGTGTGTATACATATTTCTATTTACTTATGTGTTAGTTTGTTTTATTTTGTTGTATTTAATTTTAGGGAGAAAGAACGCTACCTGGTCGTGTGTGGCGAGCGGCCCCTGTGCCCAGTTTTCCCACTTTTGGCTAAAATTATAGCCTCAACCAATATGGCAATTCATCAATTAACAGCAACGAGGCGCTGAGGACACATTCTTTGGAGTTTGATAGTGACTTGGCACTTGATCACAACATTCCAAGTTCCAACTCGCGGGACAATAGAGGAAGGTATTGACCTATCATGTATCCTTTATTAAATTTCCATGAATCCTAGAATGAATTTTTTGCACTTGTATTTTGAAAATTTTCATCATTTATGGCTGCTGTTAATTCTGATTTTCTGCATGTGTATTGTGAGTTTTGTGTTAGTAGACCTTCCCAAATCCAAATTCACTTAATCCTTAGACTTGTATTAGATTTCCCAAACCTGTCCTGCACCACGGAGATTGGGAAAGAGACAAAATCTACTTTATTTATTTTTTTGGATAGGGGGGGAGGAAATGGGGGAAGAGAGGGATAGAGATTGTTTAAAGCAGATATATCCAAAGCCATACAAGGAGATTCACAGGTCAGTCCATCCAACTGGGCAGTTTCGTGGTTAAACCATTGGCTCAGACACCAAGCCAAGTCAACAACTGGTCAAGGTTTAGTAACTATGGAAAAAAACTTTGTAAATAAAAGAACATTAAAATTACATTTCGAATAGAAAAAAAAATTTTAAAATAATAATTATTTCAAATTTTATCCAAGAAAGGTGCCCTTCAGGACAGTCAGCAGACCATATTGTTGAACTTTGAAAATCATGCTTTTCTTCTAAGACGTTAAAATTTTTCACATGAGTATTTTTTTTAAGAGATCGGTAGTGATAGGTTCACCTGCAGGAAAGCTAGTATCAAATGGCAGGGGGAAAAAGCATCTAGGATTATTATGCCAACACAGGGTGGGTAAGCATTACTACAAAAATACTCAAAGATACCTGATTTGATCACTAGAGGTGTGCCAACCATTTTTGTTACAAGATTCCTTTCGAGTAAAGTAACAAACACTATATTTTTGTGTGCTTAACAATCTACGTCTTAAACACCCAAAAGCATCACTAGCACTCAAGAAAAATGAGAATTCCATCTATGGGACTGCTCATCTTAACAAACACATTAATACATAAAAGGACAGAACAAAATAAAACACTCACATGGATGCCAATTGTTATCCTCAACATGACAAGTTATCTATGTATCGCAAGAAACTTACGTGCATCAATGTCTATTCCACATATGCTTCGGCAAAAGAACTTCTTGGCTGAAGATAGAGCAAGGAAAAGAAGCACAACATATTAAGAATAACGTGAAAGAGCATGGGAAGAAAGTGATAAACACAACAAAATTCACATATACAATATAATATGGAGTTCAGAAATCAGAAAGAAAATAATACATGATGAAGAATGAAGTTTAAACTTTGTCAATTTGTCGGCAAGAGATGAAACTTGCACAACAGAAACACTCAGTAAAAATGGATATTAAAGGGAATAAAGGATGCAAACTTTGAAGGTACATATTGAATATACAATTCCAAGTACTAATATGACTGATTTAAGATACTTACTGAAATCGATTTGTAGGCTAAATTTGAACAAATCAAGGCAAATATCACAAGCACTGCTCAATAACAAAGAAAGTATGACGAAGTCATACTCCTCGTGGCTACTCTCCCATATGCCAAAACATTACACCCTATGAATGTTATTGATGTATTTCCATACTATTTTTGGGGCTTTTTCGCAATGTCAAAACTAATCTGTTTACTGTGATTTTGGAACCATTTGAAAGCATATTCAGTTACCCATACAATGAGATCAAACCTCTCATCATTTCAAGCTCTTTTTGAAATGTATAACCAACCAACCAACCTATAGGCTATAACAGGATTTATATTTTAGCAAGTGGAAACTGATTAGGAAATTCAATTTAAAGTATTTTTTAGGGTGCTCAGAGAAGGGGTTAAACCCTGAAAACATGTGTAAATTGTAAAAGGGGTCCTAACAGAGTCAACTTATTAAGGTGTTAAACAAAGAGACAAGTGATAGTGGAAGAAGGAATGGTTGGAAATGTTCCTTCCCATAATTCCAAATATGGGAACTTCAAAGCCCAAGTGTGTATAGCTCCACATATATATTATGCCTAGAAACTTCCTCCAAAAAAGTTCACAGCTCTCACTGATAAGTTCACCAGAAATAGCTGAAGGCAATTTTCGATTTCAAATGTCATCCAAAATCCATTTTAACCAAAATAGGAGGGGGTGAAAGAAATAAAAGAAAATAACCAAATAGCATAAAATTTTCCTTCAAACAACTGCGAAGACTAGGAGAACCATAAAGACTGGATTTTTTTTTTTTTCTTTTTTCTTTTTTAAGAGAGAAGGGGGTGGAAGCGAAAATTAGATAAGAAATGCATTAAATTTCAACCAACTTAATCAAAACTAGGCATAAAAGTAATTAAAAGATAAGACCAAAAAAAAAATTTACCGATACTGATAGTTATCAGACCCTGATTGCAGCCGATGTCAAGGCAGTCCTTGCCTTCAAACCATTCCTTCTTTAGCACCATCAGTCTAGGATCTTCCTTCAAGTCCCCAGTCTGGGACATCAATGATAGAACATTTTCAAGCGAAGGGAAGCAAATTAACTTGACAAATATTTACCAGCCAACAAAAGAAGAAGAAACCCAAAATCCCAGAGAAGACAAAGCAGATACTAAAATCATCAAGGAATGCAAAACATAAACAAGTGATCGAACATCAAAGACAGGGTTCTAGAGAAGCTCAACAATTCCCTACTAGTTCAGATCCCTCCGTCCTACCCACTTACATAGATGGTCCATAAACTGGTGTGGCTGAATCTCTCACCTCTATCCCTGCTGTCCCTCCAGCTCCTATCCCTCCCTCCCATGCATGCTACCTTCACAGGCTCTGCTGCTAGTTTCCGACCCAGAAGGGATGACCAGAAGGGGTGACTCAACCAAATATGCTTGAGAAAAGTGCCAAAAACCAGTGGCGCTCCATTTTGTACTAAATATTCCTAAACGGGTACTAGAAAATTGAAATAAGGAGGACAAAAAAAACCCTAAAACATCCATCAGGTAGACGAAATCAAAATAACATTAATAATCTCATCCCAGTATCACACTATCTAAAAGAAATTAAAAGAAAAAACAAAGAGAAGAACAACTGAGGGAGTGTATAGATAAACAGAGATAAAAACAACATACGCGGTAGCCATAGTAGTTTCTGTAATTTCCGAAAATAGCGACCTCTTTACGTTTGCGCTTTTTCGTTTTACTCTGTGTCTCATCAACCTTTTCATTGTTGTCCTCCACCTCCTGCTCCACCTCCACCATGTCGTCTTGATTTCTTTCCTCTTTAGTTTTCATAGAACGAAACTCAAACAAGGGTGCCAAGAGTTTCTTTGATTGGGAAGGAGAGGGGCAAAGACTACGAAAGAGCTAACACTGAACAGAAGACGGACGAAGGGTTTTTGCAGGGTTTCTTTAGAAAAAGAAACCTGGAATGTGAACCAACGCCTTTTTGTTTTTTCCTTTTATCTTTTTTCTGTTCTTTTTTTTTCGGGCAACGAAAAAAAGAAATATTCTGTCTTCGCGCTTTTGGGCTTGGACTAAAAAATTGGTGTCAATCCTTTCGGTTTAGGTTCCCGCCACTGCATTCGTTGAAAGGCTGGTTTTCGATTCGAATCTGTGATCACTAAGCAGGGGGTGTCAATAGGTCTGGTTCTTTAGCAGTGTCGGTTCTAAGAAGTCAAGATCAGATTCGGATCAATAAATTCATCAGTTTCAAATCTGAGATTCAGAACCATTAAGTAACGGGTGGTTCGATTTCAGTTTCTAAGCGGGTCCAAAAATTATTATAATGGAGAGTCCAAAACAAAGACAATAGGAGTTGCTCTAGAAAAACAATAAACGTTCTAATGTGTTAATGTATATATTATCATCTCATACGAACAGATATTTTAGACTTTAATTAATTTGGATGTCTACAACTTTCACATAATTCCTCATATCTAGACTTTGTTTATACAGAGAAAGAGAGAGAGAGAGAGTTTAGAAACAACAAACTATTATAATAATTCATCATCTGTCATCACCAATTTGGTGGTTCGTGAATAAAGAGTTTTATTGAAAAAATAATCTATACATTGCAGTTGTTAGGTATGAATGGAGATAATACAAAAAACACAGCTTCTGAAGTTGTTTCTCTTTTGTATGACATCATTCGTCAGATTTTATTAGATGATAATCCAGTCTTGGTCATTTCTTTCGGTTCTAACGGTTTCTGGGACCAGACCATACCAGATCCGGACCAATAAGCTATTGGGTGGATCGGTTCCGGTTCCTAACGGGACGGTTACGGTCCGATTATCGATTCTGGTCCAAAATTGACACCCATATCACTAGGTCGCAATAGATGTGTCGAGGTCCGCCCTCCATTTTTTATTCATGATATAATATCTAAGGATCGAATAGAAATTGAATTATTTTCATAACTTTAATATTGAAATCAAGCCAAATCAATTCGGTTTATTCGATTATTTTCCGTTTCATTCGATCCGTATACAGTCTTGGTAGTGTGATTTACATAAAATATAACTAGAAGTATTATGATTTTACGAATCTAAAGGTCTCAAAATTGTAAAACAAGCTCTTCTCTAACGACTCAATCTCTAAAGTGATTTACATGGAACATATAGAACACGGATGCACAAAATGCAAACTAGCAATGCACGTTGGGAAATAGAGAGGTGCCACTTGGAAAGGTGATATGGCAAACCATCAGATATCTAGAGGATGGTCCAAAGACTCTATACAAGCCGTATGTCAAATTTTATACCCAAATTCAATGATATGAAAATATATACGGTTTCAAGTTTTAACCCCCTTACAGAATGATTGAAGGAGAGCTACATTAGGTCATTAGACTCACAATGATCAACTAGAGAAATACATTATCTACAAACACCTATAAATTCAAGTAGGCCTTGTTACCAAAAAAAGAAATCGAAGTAGGCCTTTGTTGTGAATCGATGAATCTTGAACCAAATTAGGCTGAACTTAGCCAGGTTGATCCAATTTGATTCAAAGTTCAGCCAGAATTGGTCCAAGTTACAAACTTGGGAAATCTTTAGTCGAAACTTTGAAAGATTCTTTTATGAGAAAAGGAAATAAAATTAAATAAAAAACGAATGAATAGTGTTTACGGATCCTGAAATTAAACATCTCAATTCCATCCCAAGCGCTTTTTGAGCTAACCAATTAAACATTTCTTACATAACCCAATATCACCATCATTACAAAAATGACTTGTTTGAGTATAACTCTAAAAAACGAAAAAATGTAAAAAGAGTTCCATGGCCATCCCCTGCTCCCTGTGTCATCAAACAGATCCTGCAATTACTGCAAATTTTGAGAGACATTCCAATCTTTAACGTTAATCCATCCAAGTCTATGTACAAATAGCCCATGGAAGAGACTTCTCACTTCTGCTTCTAGATGAGTGTTTTTGTAGAATAGTGTCTAAAGACACCAAAACAAAATTACATTGAATCAAAACACCCGCGCTTTGTTTAAAATTGTATTAATGTGTCCTGCACAAATTAAAATAGGATCAGTCAGATATGAAACATCAAAATCTAAGGCAGATAAAGATTCATTACCACACTAACTTGATATCTCAAAATCAATCTGTTATTCCAAGAGAGGAGACAAATTCAGATCCGAAATCCATCGATTAATATTGTCAAAAATCTGTTCGGTTGTGGGGCTATATCCAATGAGGCAACTTGATTCCTGTGTCTCCAAATAAAATAAGTCGTGATAACCATCACACTAAACACCCATTTTCTAGTAGTTTTATCTGAAGTCAAGGACAAAAAAGATTAATGAAGAAATATTTGAGAGAACTTTGAAAGATCTTGCAAAGTCTTATTGCAAAAGTTTTTCGTCAGCCATGGAGAAGAAAGAATTTCTTCATCTTACGGTGATTTCAAGCTATTATTGAACTCTTAGAATAGTGAGTCTCATCATTAACTCTCACCTCCTACTCTGAATTACCTTTCATGGGTTCAATCCCCCATTCACTGTCAATGTCTCTGTGATCTCAATCTAACTGATATAGTGGTCCTTGTATATCTATCCTCTACATTCTTACTAAATCACTACCATCATATAGAGGTTGAGGTACAAAATTTTACTTACTCTTTGCGTTTCTACAAAATCTCTCTCTCTGGGTCATGTGTTTCCTTCCAAATCCTCGTGGTAAGGTGACCGATTGAAACGCAGAAGGGACATTAAAAAGCTTCTGCACAACCTTTCTTTTTCTACATGATTAGACCAATGTAATGATGACAGAGCCATTACAGATAAGTGGACTCTGTTTTAGTGCGTTTTCCTTGAAGTTAACAAAAAAAAGGTACTCCCAAATTAACTGAAAATAAATAGAAACCTCTTATGTTTTCCATTGCTTTCTCTATAAGGTATGTTGTCTTTATCTTCAACAACTTCCTTAGTTTTATATTTTCCTGTTTTTTAATTTTGATGGGCAAATCTGGTTCAGGTCAGAACTCAGAAGCCAAGGTGGATTTCTGGGTTGTTCATCTTCATCACTTTATGATTCTTCATGAGGGTTTAGCTCAAAAATTTTAACTCCAAAAGAAAAAAAAAAAAGAAGGAATCAAACTTCAAGCCACAGATTTTTAGGAAAACAAAATGAGGGGGAGGGGTGCAAGGGGGTCCCAAATTCTTTATTTTAGAAAGCCACTAGAGGTAGAGAGAGACTGCAAATGGAGCCTCTCATAAATCCTAACCAAACGCACCCGAACAAATAAGGACATATGAATCATCATAATGGTATACCCAGTAGGCCAATACCCGCCGCTCAGGGAAAAAGACTTGGCCCTTGAGCTAGCTCTTCCTGATAAGAAGGGAGAGAGCACTCTGCACTACTTAGTGAGTATATTCATTCAGGAGAAGTAATTAAGTTGGAGACAATGAGGGTCCCAACTCCCAAAACTTTGATGTTTTGCTTTAAAGTTCTGAATATGATATTACTCTCTTTTTCTTTTTGGGTTCTTTCAATTTGCCCAAAAAAAAGCTGAATGGGACAATGGGTTCACTACCCATGTTAAATATCCAACAAATTCTTATTCTTCTTGCTCTTCCCATTCTTTCTCAGGCTCTCTCAGCTTCAATTGCTGCTGCATTACTCATGGTTTCCTTCACCTCTGTTTTAAGTTCTCAGATTACCCATCTAAAGAGTAAGAATTTTTATCCTAATGGGCCTATAAAGTACTCTTCCACTAAAGACTTCTATACTTAAAATAGCTGTGTTTACCGGTAGGTGTCTCTTGATATCCATCTATAAATTGTTGGTGAAGGTGTTTTGTTCAAACACTTAATTAGCTGTCATGCCTGGTTGAATCTTCTATGGATTCAAGTGCTTGTCACCCCAAGTGCCAGTCAAGTAAGTTGGAGAACATAGATGAAGATGGGCCAGCAAGTTGGCTTCCAGTCATATGTTGTGTCCCTCCTGAAACTCCTACGGAGCCCATGGAGTTTCTTTCCAGGTCATGGAGTCTCTCTGCTATGGAACTCTCTAAAGCACTTGCAAACACACCTCTTCAATCTTATGTGATGGGTGCTGCGGCTCCTTTGCCTTCCCTTCATGCAGTGGTGCACAACAACAACTCAACAGTACTGAGGAATTCTGTAAGATCCATTTTCAACAAAGTTAAGATTATTGGGTCCAACTTAATTTGTGAGATTATAATTTTCTTGCTGAGTATTGAGCAAATTAATATAGTTAAAGGGCAGTACTAGAGAATTGATTTTGGTCTTTCTATAACATTTATATGATCATGACTCTGTTTTGATTCATGGGATCGATCAGCTCATTGTGATCCTTAAAATCAAACTTATTGTCAAGAAATATAAAAGGCTGACCAGTGACTATGGTTGTGTATTTTATGCTCTACGCAGGTCATTGAACAACCAGTTCCTCAGCCGTCTGAGGTTAGCCCGCCAGTTTCTCCAAGAGAAAGTGATGATGCAAAGGTCTCTCTCTCTCCCTAAAATTGTGGTTATCTGAATGAATTAATGCAAAAACATATTAAAAAAAAGGGCGTATCCAATGCACGATGCTCCCGCCACTGCGGGGTCTGGGGAGGGTCATAATGGACGTAGCCTTACCCTTGTTGTCGCAGAGAGGCTGTTTCCAGACTCGAATCCGTGACCACTCAGTCTAATTTCTTTTTATCCCTAAAAAAGCTCATTTGTTTCCAAGTGAATGTCACTTAAGACTCCATTTGTTTTGGCATAAAATAGTCCAAAACTTTTTTTATGGAGGATAACACAATTTGTTTGGATAAAATGGGCAATTTAATCATTAAATCTTCCTCTTAAAATTTTCAATATCTTGAGGGCACCCTTTGTTGCCTTAGATAGATCATATATCTAGCCTATATTTCTATAGGACCCATCCATGTATCGTTCTCACAAGTCATGACTATATGGTTGGGTTGCATAACTCAAATTTTGTTCTAACTGTATTTTATGTAATTATTTTAGATAAATTTATCATGTATAATAAATGTCAAAGAAGAATTGAAAATTCTTACAATGACATTTTACATCATATTTTATCACTTACAAGCAAGTATTGAAAAACTTTTCAACATTTAAAATTTCACTTGTAAAATTTTCCAAATGAACTTTTTACATGAAAGCCAATGAGGCCTAAAAGAAAATTTTGCACACAAAATCTATATAAATAAATTTAAGATTTTGTTCGAAATTTTTTATTTTTCCTTTTTTACTTGGAAACAAATGGATTCTTAAGGGACAAAAAAATGACAGTTCTGTGTTAAAATTTTCAAAATTAACATTTGAAAAAATTATGGCTAGTACATTTATATTTATACCTATTATATATGAGTTGTGTATTGTCATTTAAAAGTTCTACAGTAGACTACTAGAATTATATCCCCTAGTGTTTGGCAATATTGTAGTTCTTTGTGCACAAATACTGCTTTGATAAGTCTAGTTGTGGATTATTTACCAAAAAAATATGTCAGATTTTATGAAAGAAAAAAAGAGAAAATCTTATTGTAACCAAAGTGGTGAACTAAAAATTTATTATTATTATTTTTTAAAAAGCACTATTTTATTCCTACATTAAATAACTTTTGAGAATAAAAACTAGGTGATAAAAAAAATGTTACTAACTTCTTAGTTCACCACTTTGGTGACAAGAAGTTGCACACCCAAAAAAAAAGAGTCTAGTTATAGAAGTGTCATCCTCTCAGGTTTGGTGCTGGTGTGCTTAGGTCTGGGTGCCCATTACATGTCATATGTCGTACATTGAGACAATAAAGAGCAATATTAGTAGGTGCCACCTTAGAGATCATACAAATATAGAATGGTATGATCAGATGGTTTTTAAAACATGGTCGTCCAAGCCGATTCAGGTTGATCCAGATCAGAATCAACATAGGCCGATCCCAAACTTGAGATCGGACCAATCCTTGTTGGGACACTGGTTAAAAATACACACACCGATTCCAGAGCAGATCCAGACCCTGCTGTGGAATGAATACGATAGCACTTCCAAAGTGAGTGGAGAAGCATCAGATGTTTTGGCCATTTCTAATTTTGGAGGTCAAATGACCAAAATATGATTTTTTGATTCTTTTTCCTTATTCCGCATGAGATTTGAGGATTAGCTTCATATGTTTGTAATAGTTGTGATTTGAATTGTGCGCAGGAACTGTTTCTACTTCATCAATCACTCGATTCAGATTTACTATCCAATCAACAATTGCACAAAAATGGGGTATTGTCGATAATCTCATTTCCCTCAGCGTTGGTAGTTACTCCCAGTGGCCACCCTCGTCAGAATAAGATTACTAGTCACTTGAATTAACTGCCGCTGATGGGCTGTGTTTTTTCTGTAACTTCATCATCAGCTCTGTAAGAACACGGTGAGAGGGAAGACGATGGGGAGGTGGTTGAAAGATCAGAAAGAGAAGAAGAAGCAGGAGCTGCGAAGCCACAATGCCCAGCTCCATGCAGCCGTGTCGGTGGCCGGGGTCGCCGCTGCTATTGCCGCCCTCATAGCCTCCCAAGCGATGTCACCATCGGACACCACAGCCTTTCCTAATTTACAGAGCTCATCTTCCAAGACATCTACTGCCATGGCATCAGCAGCAGCATTGGTGGCTTCTCACTGCGTTGAGATTGCTGAGGAAATGGGAGCTGATCGTGATCAGATACTAGAAGTTATTGACTCGGCCGTTAATGTCAGGACCGCCGGTGATATCATGACTTTAACAGCTGGAGCAGCAACTGGTACCCCACGTCCCCAAAGCCACCACTAGTCCTTTCTTTTAACTTCCAAAATGACCCACCAAACATCTCATCCAGCAAGAACCCTTTAATCTTAATTCAGTTTTAGTAATTCCATTCGTAATGCATATTGCAGCCTTACGAGGAGCTGCTACTCTCCGTGCAAGACAGCATAAAGAGCTGTGGGCGTCACCCTTTGCCCTTGCGGACGAGCAAATAGTTGAAGGCAAAGAAACAGATGTCTCGCCAGCGCTGCGCTTTGTTTCAGAAGGCGGAGAGCTTCTCAAGCGTACTCGGAAAGGTATAATAACCAGTTGTGCTCAGCACAAATGCAGTGAAGGGTGGTGTCTCCAGTCCCCATTACCAATACAAACAACCCAACCCAATTCAATATTACCAAGTCAAAATCGCTTAAAGAAATACCTTCTGCTGCTAATTCTGTTTTTGTAACGTGTACCTGATTGCTGTTAACAGGAGCTCTTCACTGGAAGCAAGTCTCTTTCTATGTGAACTCAAGCTGGCAGGTAAAAAACCCTTTGACCACACCCATAAAAGCATAGCTTAAAAGTCTGTCTCCCTATCATTAGAGGGAAGTCGCCAAAAAAAATCTTGTCTGATTGAATCTTCAATCTGTGATAAGGAACTGCAGGTGGTAGCCAAAATGAAAAGCAAACATATAGCTGGTGCATTCACAAAAAAGAAAAAGTGTAAGCAGAGACAATAAATCACAACTACCCATTAATACCTTGTGCTCTTTATCTGATCTCAAATCCATGCTGTGTTTCCAGGTGTGGTTTTTGATGTATACTGCGATACCCCGGCATGGCCCCAGAGAGAAGGGGAGGATTGTAGCGGGCAAAAGGCTTACTTTGGGATCCAAACGGATGACAGGGTAATAGAGTTTGAGTGCAGAAGCAAAGGCGATAAAAAGATGTGGACAGATGGAATCCGTCAAATGCTGCATTGCCGCACCAACATGACATGATATAGCAGAAGTCATAAGGGGATGGAAGACTAAATTTTCTATTGCACAAACAAATTAAAACGTACATATCTCAAACTTCCTAAACTGCTGTAGGTCAATTGCTTGGGAGGTGCTTATTACAACTGTTTGTACAATAGGCAAATGATTTTTTATCTACAAAATGGCAGTGGTGCATTCTCATGTGGTGAACTGGGATGAAACTATCAAGCACAATGAAGATTTAAATCGATCCAGTTGAAAATAGCTACGTCATTCATCACAATGTTTCCAAGGTCATTCCAATTCCTTGAGAAAATCAATATTGTCAACAAAAACCTGCCACAGAAAGAAGAACAATGACACCAGATGATGGAACGAAAGCAAATTACATAAGAAGAAACAACTCCAACCACAAGAAGATAGCGTCTTAAAAGAATATGCAGGCCAGATAAATGCTAAATATAATAGGGGAAGGTTTCTGACACCAACATTCATGGAAGCCATTCCGATTCGGCAATGTCTGTTATATCTGCCATGTAGCAATTTGAAGGCACTCAAGCTTTGGGTACACCTCCATGTTATGCTCTACTGATGTGTCAATATCAGCCAATTGGACTTGACCACATCTCAAAACAACAGTTTCAAAAATTGATGGAAGATTAGCACTCAATTTTATATGACTAAAGAAGAAATATTCCTAAACATGGTGGACCATACATTGAGATGGACCACCAAATTTGACGTATGGCCTATACAAAGAATACCCAATCAATCCAATGGTCAGAACGACCAAAATAAGCCCTAGATGTCGCAGAAAGAGCCTATAAATATCAGAAATCCATTTCCGTATAAACAATCTGAGCAGATTCTTTTGACCAGGATTCCTTGCAGAGAAGTAAGTCCAGCACAATTGCCTCATGGAGAAAATGTCTTGGTACTTCGAAGAAGGGAAAGTAGCTGGCCGAAATAAGTCGCCTCGGGGAGAAGATGTCTTGGTACATTGAAGTAGGGAAAACAGCTGGCAGGTCAAAAGAATCAAAGGACATTTTACAGATAGAGACAACTAGGTCCAACAGTCACAAGTAACGTGTCAATCATCCCACTCCATACTAGTTTGCCTCAACTGGTGCTCACAAGGTTCAATTCTAAGGAAATCAAATATCGTTTCCATACCAAGCTGAAGTTCTCTCTTCATAGCAACAAACAAGCAAACCAAAAAAATTAAGGAGCAGGGGATTGAAAGAAGTGAATGAAAACCCCTCCCATTATTATTTCAGTAATATATTTGCCTGGTCTGCAATCCGGGTAGATTTGTGTTGGGTTGCTCGATCAACCTTAATCCAGCCCTAGGTAATAAGATAACTAATGGAGACCAGTCACAAGTGATAACCAGTCCACAAGAGGATCACAAACTTCAGGTCCATCAACAGTAAATACTTCGATCGGTTATCAGATTTACAAGAAATTTCAGACCAACAAAATTTTAAAAAAAAAAGAAAAAAAAAAAAAAGAAAAAAGAAAATGAAAAAGATAGGGTAGTCTTTTCTAGACTCAGGTCTCTCACCAATGGCATCTCACCATACTCTCTCACAAAGCAAAGCACAAAGCTATGTTTTTTTTTTTTTTTTCTCAATCTCATTAATCAAATTCGTGTACAAGTCTGTAGCCCCTTACAAATTTATATAGAAGATCCAAAAACAGACTCAAACATTAAAAAGGAAAGGCCTAACCCAATCCTTAACTAATAAGGTAAGATAAACTGACTCAAAACAGGACTCCAACTAAACAAATAAAGTAAATCCCGTTTTCCTACTTTCTACCCATATTTTAGGCCCATTAAAGTGGGTCATTACAAAGAAAACCCATGGGATCAAAGGCCCAATACCTACATAACCCAACCCAAGGTTTATTTCCAATAAAATAAGCCCTTTAGGTGACTTATCTGCATCAATAACCTAAACCCAAATTTTAGCAACCCTAATCAGCCTGCCTACAACTACAAGCCAATCCGAAAGTTCAGTAAATTTAAAGCAAGAAGTGCACACAGCCCTATTCACAATGCCACACCAGAGCTGCAACACGATTTCTTCAACAGTGACACACCATTTTGTAGGTGAGTTGGGCACTTTAACCATTCAGCCATGGATGCTTATCGTACATTGTGAATAACCAAATTCCAATTGAATGAAATCTTTAGGAGGAATCAATGAAAGGACATTAACTCAAATCCTGGATCTTCGAATTGAGAGATTAGGAATTCTCACTATTTCTTAGATTCATGGACCAAATTTGATTCAGTGGGATCTTTCACCCATGGAAAGAGAACTCAGTTGAAACCACCGAGATATCTCGGTTTCGCAAGAAACTAAGACAAGATGTGGGTGGATTTTAAAGTCACTGGTTTCGACCAGTTTCAACAGGTTTCGACCAAAACACCCTATATTCGGTCGTTCCCAGTGCAAAGAGGGAGCCCGATGGTTGCCCAACCGACCTGACCGAATGTTAAAATGATTAGTAATATAATATATTATATGTTAAATTTAATAATTTAACGAATGTAAAATACTCCATTAGTCTTATCCCACGTTCCCACAACGTCACATAATTCACATTTTAACTGAAAAGCTGCTCCCTCTACAGCCTGTCTTCCATCTTTAATCTGGTCCCATTACAGATGTCTTCAATGTTCAGCTATCCGTGCACATTATGAACCTATATGTACCTAATTACCCCTTAGATTATATGTATTCTCCCAAAAATACCCCAATTTGCTTACCTAAACCCAACAATACCCACCCTAAAAACGCACTAGGTCCCTTTAATATTCTCATTTTCACTCTGTCCTCTTCGTCTCCATGCTTCCATTCGTCCTCAGTTGAACCCTAGATGGCGCCGCTGCTGCTGCAATTGCTGCTCCACAATACTTCCTACTGAATCCTGGCTCCTCCTATTTCTCAGGCAAAGTGAACCTTTGCGGCTTTGCTCTCGGCCTCCAATTTAACTGGTCAGTCTTCCTCTCCCTGCTCCTCTCCCTTCCTTCCACATTCTTTACTATTTTTCATCTTTAATTAGTGTATTTGATTTGTTTTCTTTGTTTATACACTACAGATTGAAGGAAATAAAACATGCTTTGAGCGACAATCGAGGTTTTGTCAAGAGCTTGTAACCCCCTGCAACCGGACTGGCATCTCTTGTCATCCCTTACAAATTTTTTTGTTGAATCTTCAATTTGCTTTCATCTTGAGCCCAGTATCAGGGATCTGGTGTGAAATTCACTTAAAAGATCAAATTCAAATGCTGTTTTAATAAATTACAGTATAACATGCATGATCAGGTGAGAAATCTTCTGAAGGGATCAAATTCAGAAGTTGCAACAGCCCGTTTATGGAACGGCTAGCCTGAATAATGCTAGCCAGATTAAAAGCCGGCAACCAACCGACCGATACTAAACATGTTCATGCCTGCCATATGCAGGCCCGACTCCATAAATGGGCGGTCACGGTGCAGGTGTTAGAATTGGTGTGGCCCGATCAAGCCCGACCGGTTGACACCTCTAATGTCACACATGCCCAACTTGCACATGATTGGATGAAAAATCTTGCCACTAAGACCCTTAGTAAACACATCCGCTAATTGCTCCTCAGACTTGACAATTGGAACACTAATAATTCCTTGTTTTAGCTTCTCCTTGATAAAGTGACAATTAATCTCAACATGCTTCGTCCGTTCATGTTGCAACAGATCATAAGTGATGCTGATGACTGATTTGCTGTCGCAGTATAGCTGCATCGGCAGTTGAACTGGAACACAAAGATCCTGGAGAAGACCCTAGAGCCTCAGGAGTTCACAAATACCATGGGGCATAGCCCTAAACTTAGCTTCTACACTTGATCTAGCAACTACTGCCTGTTTCTTGCTTCACCAGGTGACTAGATTGCCACCAACAAGAGTACAATACCCTGAGGTAGATCTTCTATCGTCAGGACAACCAGTCCAATAAGCGTCACAGAAGGCATCAATACGTAGGTGGTCATGAGGAGAAAAAAGAACACCTTTGCCAGGAGCCAATTTGATGTACCTCAAAATTCGATACACAGCCTCCAAGTACATGGAATGGGGATCATGCATATATTGACTAACTAAGTGATAGCAAATGCAATATCTAGCTTGGTGTGAGAGAGATGGATCAATCTCCCAACCAATATCTGATAGCTTCCTTTGTCAACCGGTTCTCCATCATTACTTTTAAGATCGGAATTTGCCTTGAGTGGTGTATCTGTTGGTTTGCAGCCCAGCATCCCTGTGTCAGATAACAGGTCAAGAGTATACTTCCGTTGAGAAAGGAAGATACCTTGAGTTGACCGATCAACTTCAATCCCAAGAAGTAACGCAATGTCCCTAGGTCTTTAATCTCAAACTTTGTGCCCAAAAAAGTCTTCAAACGAGCAATTTCTGCAACATCACTTCCTGTAACCACGATGTCATCAACATATACAATGAGGACCGTGATGAGTTCTACGGACTTCTTAATGAACAGAGTATGATCAGTGTTACTCTGCTTATAACCAATAGACACCATTGCTTTATGGAAACGACCAAACCATGCTCGAGGAGATTGTTTCAAACCATACAAGGCTTGCTTCAATTTACACACCTTGCCTTGGGTTCCCTGGCTAGAGAACCAGGAGGGACATCCACTCATACCTCCTCTTCGAGTTCTCCGTGGAGAAATGCATTTTTCACATCAAGTTGTTGTAGTTCCAAGCCCAAGTAGACCGCACAGGAGAGAATCACATGAATGGTGTTCATTTTGGCAATCGGTGCAAATGTATCCTGGTAGTCAATATCATATGTTTGTGTAAAACCCTTGACAACCAGCCTTGCTTTGTATTTGTCCACCATCCCATCCATCTTTTGGTTAACAATGAACACCCACTTGCAGCCCACAGGTCTTTTTCCTGGAGGAAGAGATACCAAGTCCCACGTGTCATTCTTCTAAGTGCCCTCATCTCTTCTACCATAGCAGCATTCCATTGTGAATCAGCTATAGCTTTCTGCCAGTGTTAAGGAATAGAAATAGAAGACAAGGACGAAACAAAGGCACGAAACGAAGGTGAAAGAGAATCATATGAGACCATATTAGAAATGGGGTGTTGGGTGCAAGTCCTCTAGGGGTTGTGAACAGCAATAGGCAAGTTAAGTGTAGGATCTTTAGCAGGAGTTGTGGGAAGAGAAGACTCACTAGGTAGAGATGAAGTAGGAGGACTTGGATCAGGAGGTAACAATTGGCTTGGCGCAGTAGTAATGGTAGCATCTACTTGCTTCTGTCGATGTCAAAAGCGAGAGCGAACAAAAGCCTTCAACAGACTAGGCTTCTCCTGAGCAGAAACCGTGGGTTCCCTAGGCTCCTCCTGAGTAAGCACTTTGTTCTCTTGAATAGTATTGTCTTCCTCAATGGGCAAGGGACCCTCCATCTCCATTGTTTCCATTGGACTTTTCATTGGGGCAACCAGAAGCACATCTTCGTGTAGAGATTACTCCCCCTAAAGAGGTGCACAGGGTGAAAAATACGCTTCAGTTTGTTAAAGACCACATCCATGTTAACAAACATGCGACAAGATGGGGGATGATAGCATTGTATCCCTTCTGCGTGGGTGAATAGCCTAAGCGAAACCTACCGAAACCAGGTCAAAACCTGGAACTTTTTCCCAACCAACTCGAGACTATGGTTTCGAGGCTAACCATTTAGGTCTGATTTTTTTAGTACAGCCTATTTTTGACAATCTAAACACAATGCATGAACTATTTCACCCCAAAAAAAAAAAAAACTCAATATGGTACTTGTGGTTATTGACCCAAGTTTACTAGTGTACGCTGAAGGATACACTAAATCTAGTATTACAAATACTTAGTTCACATGAAGTTAAAGTACAAGAACACTAAATAATACATGTCATCCAAATAAAAGCAAAATTGCTCAACAGTCAACACTTGCTTAATTCCATGCGGAGTTTCTTAGTGGGTCCAATCCACAAGCAGCGTACCACTGAATATTTTGGAGTCATTCCTTTGAATGTACTACATATGTATCCCATGACATGCTTTGGGCCCAATTGTTCTGATAGTCCATAACTGCCCATCTATAAGCCCCATCATAAACTTGTATAAGATATCCAAACCTAGGGAAGGGCTCAGCATGACTGTAAGAAGTTGGAGCCGACACACATGGCTGGGATGGATACCCAAAGAGACTGTTGACAAAGGATGACCCAACACCTGACCCATCCCCATATCCATATGTAGCAGCAGATATATCATGACCACTCCCATATCCAAATGAACCGGTGCTCTCAAAGGATGGTCCACCAGCATATCCACCACCATACGGTCCATATCTAGCATATGATGCTGATCCGACGTACTGTTAGAAGTGCGTACAAAAACAGTTTTGTACAAAAATTTTAATTTTTGGGACAAAAATACTATTACCTTTGAGAAGAGAGGTTCACACGCTGGTAGAAGTCGGCTGATATAGTTTGTATATGCACCAAACGAAGAAAATATGCGAAGAAATCCACACTTGGAGGCCAAATTCCCACTCCTATGTCGAAACCTGCTACTTCTCCACTGTCTTGATCGAAACTTGCGAGATATCACAAGTTTGATCGAAACATGTGATATTTACACTTTGGTTTGGTTTGGTTCAACTGGTTTTGACCAAAACCAGTCGAAACCAACCGAAACCTAGAACTTTTTAAACTCCCTCTAAGTTTCGTCTCGTTTTCTTGCAAAATCGAGATATCTCGGTGGTTTCGGTCGGTTTCGACCGAGTTCTTTTTCCATGGAATAGCCAAGAAAAAAAATACACTGGAGACCACAGAGATCGAATTTCCCATGTTGGTGGTGATTGCGGGCAAAACACACACATCCAAACAACTTGGGAGGAACAATAAAGGAGGAGGAACCAAGGAGCAGCTTTATGGGACAGTGAGACTCTAGAACACGGGAAGGCATTCGATTAATGAGATATGCAGTTGTAAGGATAGCCTCACTCCAATATTGGGCAAGGGGACGTGCATTTCAAACATGACAGACTGAGCCACCTCCAACAGATGGCGATTCTTCCATTCAGCGGCCCTATTCGGAGCCGGAGTGTCAACACAGCTCGTCTGATGCACAATGCCATAATCAACCAGGTATAACTGGAATGAACCATCCACATATTCCTTGCCATTATCGGTATGAAGAATTTTGACCATGGTGTCAAGTGAATAAATTGAAGCAGCGAAAAACCTCACTCTTCTGATGTAACAAATAAACCCAACTCGAATATGGCAGTCAATAAAAGTGACAACCACCGTTACCTAGAAATTGAAACACACTGGACAGGGCCCCACACATGCGAGTGAATTAAAGTAAAAGGTTCGGAGCTTCTATTATCATATGGAGAATAAACCGACCGTGTTTGCTTGGCAAAAATACAAGCACCACAAAAGAAACCATTCGGATTATATTGTTTAAATAAACATGAAAAAACTTTGCTATAGTCCTAAGAGAGGGGTGGCCCAAACGATGATGCCACTGATATAACTAAAATAAAACAACTATAGAGGAACTAGGTGAAGCTTGAGCAGTCAAAGCTGAAGAAGGTGGGAAACTATTATCTAGCAGGTACAAGCCACCAGCCACTTTACCACTGCCAATCGTTGGCCCTGTCGCCAAGTCTCGAAAAAGCAAGGTACTAAAACTCGGGTCTTGGTACCAACTCGGCTCTTGGAAAAACCGAGACGAGTCGAGATCTCGCCGAGTTGGTGCATTTTTTTTTTCCAACTCGAAGCCTCAACTTTGGGTCAACCCGAGATCCGAGATCTCGCCAAGATATGTCAAGTTTTGTCCAGTTAGGTAAGGTATTTAAGTGGTAGGTGGGTTAAAATAATGGGTCGAAACCGAGATCCGAGATCTCGCCGAGATATTGCACTTTTGAGACTCGCAGGTAGTCTTGTCTCGGCTTTTCCAAAAACCGAGAAACTCGGCAAGTTCTCGAACTATGCGAAAAAGACAATGGGAAGCAAAAAAGGTTACTTTACAGTTCAAGTCTCAAGTAATATTACTAATTGGAAGAAGATTAGTAGAAAAAGTTGGAACATGAAACACATTAGATAAAGATAATGAAGGAGAGCACTTAATAGATTCCTTCCCAAAGATGGAGGGAAGAGAACCATCAGCTACTCGAACTTGCCCCTTACTAGAGCCAGGAAAGTACTCAAAAACTTTATGGGAAGAACCAGTCATATGGTCAGTGGCCCCTGAGTCGATAATCTAAGGAACAGATTCAATAGAGGCACAATGACCACCGACAGAAATCCCTGAATGAGACAAGTTTGGGTCAGAGGTCCCTGGTAGGGAGACAGCTGAGGTTGCAGAGGGTGAAGGAGATGTATTGATCTTGGTCATCAGACGACGAAGAGTCAGCAACTCCTCCTGAGATAGAGAAGCCCCTGTAGTGTCAGAGGTCTCGGTATGATGTGCCAGAGCTGATCCTGAACCACGGCCATTTGCAGGACGACCATAAAGCTTCCAACAAAAATCCTTGGTATGGCGCTCCTTCCCACAGAGCACATTTCACCGTTTCCCTATCTGAAATGGGACGATCACTATAACGACGAGATGAAGATCCTGAACCAGAAAAAGTGCAAATCGATCCTAGGAAACAGGTTGCAACATAGCAGCATGACGACTATCCTCTGATTGAACCATGAAATATGCCTGCTCCAGTGTAGGAGAGGGATCACGATTTAAAACGTGAGCCCGAATTTGATCAAACTATATGTTGAGGTCAGCCAAGAAATCATAAATTCGGAGCTTGTCTTCTCGTTTCTTGAAGTTTGTGGCATCAGTGAAACAAGTAGCAGAGAAGTCATCATGATAATCTAATTCCTGCCACATACTTTTCAACTCGGAATAGTACTGGGAAAGTGTCATCTCTTTTTGTTTGGTTTCATGGATCTTCTTGCGTAGCTCATACACCTGGGCATCATTGCCAACCTGAGAATAGGTATTTTTGGCAGCCTTTTGGATCTTGGCATCCGAATGTAAGGGATAAAAGAATCCTTATCAATATAAGCCACCAAACGGTTGGAATAAACTGAGTAGTGACATGTCTGTATCCTTTGCATGTAAAATACTGAATGGTCGCCTTTGGCATCACAGACGAGTTGTCGAAGCCAGGCCAAGGCGGAGAATATGGTCAAGTAGGTCGTGAAGATGCCCTGTCAAAATCACGCCAAGGTGGAGAATATGGTCGATTAATCCGTGAAGAAGCCATAGATGAACCAGTAGCTTGTGGTTTGTTGAATGACTTTTCTTGGGGGGAAGAGTGTTGCTGATTTTAATTGTTACCCCTAGAAAAAGTATCTGGAAATTTCCTTCGATTGTATGGTCGTTTCAAACTTTCTTCTACCTGATATGCAACATGTACAACATCCTCAATTGTAGGCAGTCAACTGGATGCGAGTGCAGAACTGATCTAAGGGTGCAACCCATTGCAGAATTGTGCCACTAACTTCATCCCACTCAAAATCAGATCGAGTTGCGTAATAATAGAATCTGGCAACAAATTCCTCAACTATTAGGTTTTCCTGTTTCAACTGCGCAAACCTAAGGTGCATGCACTGCTTGTAGTCGGTAGGTAAGAATCTTTTGTTTAGGACTGCATGCATTTCAGCCCAAATAATAACTAAACCAATGCCTCGGGTCCGATTCTGTTGTTGTTGCTTGATTCACCAAACTCAAGCTGTGCCTTTTAGTTTAGCCTCTGCAAATAACACTTTCCTAGACTCGGTCAAACCGTACCATCTGAAAAAGGTCTCCAAACTGTGTATCCAATCGAAGTACTGTTCTAGATTATTATCCCCATAAAAATCAATAACATCCAGTTTTGCTGCTCTTTCAGCTTCATAATCATCATATCGACCAACTCCATAAGGTGGTGGTGGTGGTGGGAGTGACGGTGCATCATGAGAGGGGTCCTATGGGACTGAGTTGGAAGAATCCCCAGATAGCATGGGACTCTTTCCTTTATCTGAAGCCACCAGTCGGTCAATAGAAGCTTGCATAGATTCCATCATTGTCTGAATGGAATTGACAGTTGCGGTAAGGATATCAACATGTCCAGTGAGGGTGTCAAATTTTGTACCAGTTTCACCTTTGTATGAATTCTACCAAAAAAATACCTTTGTATGAATTAAGCTGTTGGATAATCTCACTATTGGCTATCATGATTGATAAGCAAGAGCACACTCAAAGGATAATGGCAAAACAATAATTAAGTAGAAATTTATAAGATGATGGCAGAATTGTAATTATAAGTAATGGAAGGTTACTATGGTAAGACTAGAGAAAGGGTATGATGGGTAATAAAAATTAAAGGATAATGACTCACTAGGAATAAAAAGAAAAACTAATGACAAAAGGAATATAAGAGAGAGGGGCAGTTAGGAAATAAAAAGAAAAGCTAGTATAAGGAAAACAAAGCATTAAGCAGGGGTAATACAGGGAATAATGGGATTTGTAAAAGGGTACTTATCTCTGGCTGATGGAGTTTGGGTCGTATTCGACCTCTGGAGGCAAGAATGGCGCTAGAAGAGTTCGACTTCAAGAATGGCGCTGAAAGAGTTCGACTTCTACAGTGGTTGAGGGAGTTCGACTGGGACTTGGGCTTTGGACTTGGAGTTTGACAAGGAGAACTGCAGGGAACTGAGATGCGATGCGAGGATGGACCAGGTACGTGATTGATGACCTCTGGAAAAAAAATTTCCTCTTTGTCTCTCGCTCTCTCTTCTTTCCTTCTATCTCCTTTTTTTTTTGGTACGATGCAAGCGGTTTGGCTGGCTGTGGAATCGAGGGGTGGGGCTGGTTCAGTAGGGCGGTGGGTTGGTTTCTTTCTAGAGAATGGATGGGTAGTTTTACCGCTGGAATCAAAGGAATGGTTGAATCTGGTTTTTGTTCAACTCCTCAGTTTCAACAGAGTCGAGATTTTTTTTTTGTGTGTGGAAATCAAGGGAGGAGGTGGGATGGTGAATAGCACAGTGTTGTTGTGGGGATCGGAAGTGAGGGGAAGGATGCTGTGGTAATGGCAGGAATGATTTTTTATTTCTTTTTGGAACGAAGGGAAGGTGGGGATTGCTGCTGGTGTTGTTCGATCACAACCACAGCGAAAAGAAAAGGAAGGAGAAAGAACAGAATGGGGAGAGGGATCATAAGGGAAGGAGGAAGATGAGATCCTTCGACTCTAATACCAAATTGGTGGAGGGCCGGATAGGAGAAGAGAATAGTTGCAAGGGAAGGGGAAAGAGATCACACAATCACACACTCTCAGAGAGTAAACTCAACAAACTTCTATTCAATTCACTATCCCCATTGTCGGGTTACATGCAAGTATTTAAAGAAAGAAATAACAAGACTCCTAGTTAGACTATGAAACTAAAATAACTTGCAAACTCCTAACTCTTAACTCTATCTAACTCCTAAATAGTCAACCCAAAAAAAATAAAAGACTTAAATAAATAACCAACTAAATAACTAATTCCAACCTTTGTTGGACCAAAATCCATTGGACCGGTTCTGTTTGGGTTTGGGTCTCCAAATCCTATCATGCTGGTCCAACCAGCAAAGTGATACTGCATCACTTTCTCTTACCCACCACAGGCAGAACTGATTGAATCTGCATCAACTTGGTATTAGAGTCGAACTTGAAGCTACATCATGGAGGTTGATGATTCACGCTGTTCGATTATTGATGAAATCCATACACTCCAAGAAAGGCAGAAGTGTTTTTTTCAGTTTGTTATTGGTTCCAACCAAAGGCCCAGGGATGATTCCATTTCAAACTATGAGCGAGCAGAAAAAGAAAGAATAGTAACTTGGTCCCAGGCATTTACCATATTACCAAGATTCGGATCGTTTTGATGATGCTTATTCTTTTAGATTTTGTCCCGTCCGTAGCACTTCAAGCCTTTGAGGATCCCTGTCGTGGTTGATTGTAGAGCAGTCCGCTCCTATACCGTTTAATCTTTAGATTCTTTTTCACTTCGGAATATGGTCAAGGTAGCTTGCTGTTTGCGAATGGGATTTCGTGATCTCCCCTTGATCTCAGGATAGGTTGTCGAAAGGTTGTTGATAATACTGACCGCTTCTGTATTGAAGTGCCGAGCATGAGAGAAGCTTCATAGGATGGATCGGAGGTGGTAGAAAAGGTAGACAATGAAAGTGATGATCAAGATGAAGTAAACAGATCTGATAAAATCTACATCAACTTGGTATTAGAGCTGAAGCTGAAGCTACATCATAGAGGTTGATGATTCATGTCGTTCGATTATTGATGAAACCCATACACTCTAAGAAAGTTTGTGAATAGGATTTCGTGATCTCCCCTTGATTTCAGGATAGGTCGAAATACTGTTGATAATACTGACCGCTTTTGTGATGGAGTGTTGAGCTTGATAAAACCTTCAAAGGATGGATCAGAGGTGGTAGAAAAGGTGGACAATGAAAGTGACGATCAAGATGAAGTAAACAGACGGATCAAGATTGAAGCTGAGGAATTGATCGACGGTCTGATTGCTTATGTGAAGCCCTGTGATCAGATTCCAATTGAAGGGATATTGTTTCTCATTGTTCGTCAAGAGATCATGATGGTTGATCGTGAGATGCACAGGATCATTACCCCATCAAAAGCAATAATTGTGGATGCCGATCGGGTGGTGTTGATCCTCCCTTGCTACAGAACTCGAGGACAAGTTCTTTCTAACAAGGAGGGAATCATTGTTATCAAAGCGGGAAGGCAACCATGGCGTTTTAGAGGGCCAAAAATCAAGGCGACACCACCATGGCGGCAAGGCGCCCGCCTAGGCATCCAAGGCAACCAAGGAGCCTGGACGCCATGGCGACGCCTTGATAACTATGGAGGGAATAATACAGGACTGGTTTAGTCCAGATCTGAAATTTTTGGTTCAAAATCTGGGTCCATGAGTCCATCGATGGGGTGACCGGGTTCAATGAACTTACCTTATCCAGTCTAATCATGGGATGATTTAGGACTTTATTTTCTTTCTTTTATTTATTATTCAGTTGTTACGATAGGTTTAGTAAGTTGTTGAGTGATTAGGAACCTTCCCCACGCATATAGGAAGTTCCCTGATACGTACCTGGTACATATTTTACAATAAGAGAGATGGGAGAGAGAGAGAGAGAGCATTGGTCGTATAGAGGTGACCTCCTCAAACAACAACTTGTTTATCGAGTTTAAACTTCTTACCCCTGATAGAATAGTTCTTTACTTTAAATAACAATTACAAAACTCACCAAATAGTGGTTTTACATAACCCGCAACCAACAATGGGTTGAGTAATTAACGGAACCACCGATAACTTCTCACAACACTCCCCTATTCACACTCCTCCACTTACAGATAATAACTACCCCTTATATCTCCCTCTTAAATAACTACTCCACTTACCAACTCAACTCAGACTCTTCTACAACTGTGCATGCAAGCATGCTAACAGTACCTACAGCAACACTTAACCATTAACATGACACTTAACATTCCTGTCCCCTTAAAATGGGACTTCTCCTCAAGTCCAAAAAATCTGAAAATTGCCGTTGGATGTCTTCAAGCACTTCCCAAGTAGCATCTGCCGGAGAGAGGCCACTCCAATGGATTAGGATCTCTTTCTTATATTTTTATGCACTCGTTCATCGAGAAACCGCTTGAGGATGTGGTACTAAGACTGCATCGTTAACCATTGGCAAGGGAAAATAGAAAAGATAGTAGGCTTTAAGAGAAAGCCTTGACCTCGTCTCATCCCTGAGCTCTGATACCAGATGTTACGTGCACGGATACACTGGAGAAAAAATAGGGGGAAAAATAGAAGATAAGAGATAAAATAGGGAATAGATAGGGTTGGCTTTACAGATGAAGCCTGGTGTCATGGCGTAATTAGGAGGTCGCCGATCCTCTTCTCAAGATAACATCTAGAGAGATAAGTTTTGATTTTTCCGGATAAGTTTCCTCTCTTTATTTTACTAATAAATTGGCCGCTAAGATTGCAGCCATTACACCACTACTCCTCTCTTCTTAGTTATAACTCACCACAAACACTTACACGTATTATGCAACTTACACAACCAATCTAACCACTCAAAACACATCCATAACTCTCCAAGACTGACCATATTGACTCAATAACTTACTAACCGCACCACTTCACCACTTCTACAATTAACTATACCCGATAAGAAACATGCACGTAACAACTCCTCCCTCCTAAGAATCAGGCTTGTCCTCAAGCCGTAGCTCGGGAAATTGATGCATCATGTCCGGGAGATTCTCCCAAGTTGCTTCCGCGGGGTGCCAGTGGATTAGAACCTGCGTCCATCCTTAATGCCTTTGGTGCTCTAAGACGGCTTGGGGTTGTGGGTGCAAGATTTCCCTATCTCCTAGGACACTTGGAAGAGCTTTTAGAGTGATGTCGCCCGCCTGCTATTTTTTTAGTAACGAAACATGAACCACAGGATTGATGTGGTAGAGTCATGCCTTCTGATACCATTTAATACGTACCTGGTACATATGTTAGAATAAGAGAGATGGGAGAGAAAGAGAGCATTGGTCGTATAAACTTGTTTATCGAGTTTTAACTTCTTACCCCCGATAGAGTAGTTCCTTACTTAAAATAACAATTAGAAAACTCACCCAATAGCGGGTTTACGTAACCCGCAACCAACAATGGGTTGAGTAATTAACTGAACCACGGATAACTTCTCACAACATTCCCCTATTCACACTCCTCCATTTACAGATAATAGCTACTCCTTAAATAACTCCCTCTCTTACATAACTACTCCACTTACCAACTCAACTCTGACTCTTCTACAACTGTGCATGCAAGCATGCTAACAATACCTACAACAACACTTAACCATTAACATGACACGTAACATTCCCTTTCTGTTTTGGTCTTTATCTTTTCTTTGTTATTCTAATATAGTTGGCCGGAAAGTAGTGATTTAATTTCCAGACTAGATAAGAGTTTGTTTTTAGTTATTACAAGAATAGTTGAGTGTGTTTAGGACACTGGTGTTTTAGTTTAAATTAAACAGTCCTTTTTTTTTAACTTCTATAAATACACTGTAAAGGCTAAACCCTCATTGTTTTGATTAATGTAATGAATTAGTTTATCTTTGGTTAGTGAGGTTGTTGCCTCCTATATTCCCTCTCTCCTCTCTCTTCCCCTGTGTTCTCTCTTGTCTCTCTCCTCTTTCCCCCGTGATTTGGGGTTTTCTCTCCTCTCATTATTCTTGTTGATCCACTTTCTCCTACCCACCACAAGCTGATCTCATTGAATCAGCATCAGGACCTATACCATCAATACCTAAACTTTTGCAGAAAAGGAAAAAAATATTGATAACTATAAGCTAGACAATCTATCAACACATGCCATGGTAAGACGCAAATAAGAAATATATCGGTCAGGTTGCCAATGCTCCATTTACCAAGTACAAACCTTGTATTAGTTGGTGGAGTTTTTTCTTGGCAGAAACCAACTGCCGTTGGAAAACCAGTCTCGGGCCTCTTAGCCCAACGGAGATTCAATTGGATTAACCGAGTCCATGTTGAGCCTGACCCAGGCAGCATTCTGCCATTTTTTGATGAATTTATAACCTTGAGCCAAGAGTTAGTAGGAAGCATCGGCACCTTAAACTGACACCTATAAGATCTAATATCCAGTTGCAATTGCCAAAGATAGGCCAACAAAATCATCAATAGCAACCTCTATGAAAATTTCAGTGTCAAAAGACAAAGATGTCTAGAGGCACAAGCTAATATAATTGAGCAATCAGAAGTCATACCGATTTCCAACCATCAGGATCCAAGCAAGCAGTAATCTTGGTGTTGATACCCGGTAAAGGCCCAGGCTCGCGGGTGATCTTCCCACCACCCAGTTTAATTGCTTCTGCAGTCTTATAAACATCATCTGTGCCTATTGCTATCTGGTAAATACAAGGGATTAGTTTCCTTTAGCCAACCCAATAAAGGAAGAAAAATAACTTTTCCTTTAATTTATATTGTTTTATGTATTTTTAAGTGTAAGGGTCCAAGGGAGTGGACCTCAGCGCAACGGTAAGGTTGCTCCATTGCGACCTAGTGGTCATGGGTTCGACTCAAGAAACAGCCTCTCCACGAAGCAGGGGTAAGGCTGCGTACATTATGACCCTCGCCAGACCCCGCAGTGGCGGGAGCCTCGTGCACTGGGTAGTGGGTACGCCCATTTGTATGTATTTTTTTAATTGTAAAATAAGAGTTCTCACCTGTGCATAGGCATTTCCTTTGTCATATTCAGTGACCCCATAATTGTACGTCAACTCCAGCACTACACTTTTATCTTCTGGACCATAGCCCATCATGGCTATCGTATACTGCAATATGACCACAATAAATATCAACACAGTAGAAATACACAAAATTCTAGATAATAGTATAATTTCAAAGGATGGCTCCAACAACATTGCTTGAAAAAAGAAGCTCAAGGGAAACAAGATATAAAAGCATAGCAACCACTAAAGGCCCTGTCTGGATAATGGCACATTGTTCCTGTTCCAGGAATGTGTGCTATGCCATGCTGTTCCAGGAATGTTCTGAACAAGAACATGTTTGGCATCAATGTTCCAGGATTGATTCTTGGCAAAAACTGGTAGGAACATGTTTGGAATAATTGGTCTGTTCCACAAAATGATGCAGATCAGTGGCGCTATGCAGATTGGCACAGTTTAAAACCAGGAACAATACTCCACACATGATAAACATGTTAGCAAGTGTTCCCGGCAAATCTGGTATGACACGGTCCTGTAATACTTGATGAGGACATCATACCATCCGATCAAGGATTCAGGGTATACCAGAGGAGGCGTCGGAGATCTCAGCCATCCACTGCTTGTCTGCTTCTATGTGGATTGACGACGAGTTCCGCGGTTACCGTAGTGCTAGCGCACAGCCTGTAGGCCCCACTTGCAGTAGTCTTTAGTATTAGCTAGTAAATCTGATTTCTATTTATTATTATTTCTGTTTCTGTTTATTTTTATTTCTATTTCAGTGTTGATGTATGTGAGGAGAGGTGTTCTTTTCTTCTTCTTTATTTATTTTTTTATGTTGTAATTGCCCCACTTCCCCTTCCCCACGACTTGGCATTTCCCCTTTGTATTTATTTTCTTTTCTTTTTATTAGTAGTGGTAACTACATTTGTAACCACCCCACTCCCACGGTTCCCCCTTTGTTTTCCCTCTTTTAGTGCCCATTTTGGCACTGTTGTAAGATTATTGAAGAATGACAATGAATGAAAAGTGGAACTGCTCTCTCTCTCAGCCGTGAGTCTCTCTCTCCCTCTCAATTTCTCTTTTTTTCATCTCTTTCTTGATTTCTGTTCTCCCTACTCCTCCCTCTTCTTCTAATTTTTCTTCTCCCTCACTTCTTCTGTCTCTGTTCTCCCTTTTCCCTTTTTCCCCACGAGATTTGTCCCCTCCCTTTTATTTTGTTGTTTTCTTCTTCCCCAGACCCCATGGTACTGCTGTCTTGTTCTTTTAATTTTTCTGTTGTACAGTGAGGTTAATGGACAGAATTATAACTTTATGGAAGCTGTTCACTAACTGCAGCCCCTCAAATCTGAGAGGTATTTATTTCTTCTACACTGATCTTTAATTCTCTTTCGCCTATTTTATGCTATAGTTTCTTTGTATTGGCAGTGTTGCTGTCTTGATATAAACGTTGGCTGAAAGTCTTGCTAGGCTTAGTCTTACAATTTTAGGATTCTTGAAACTTCATGCATGCTAGTATTTGACTAAGTGTTGCCTGATTTCTAACCTCTATAGCACCCAATTGAACATTGTTTAGTTGAATACATGTAGCCTATGATTTCTATTGTTCATTGCTCACTGTTATTGCTGCCCGCCCTTCATGTATGTGCATCATGTATGTTGCTGCCCCCACTTAACTAGACAGTCCTTACTCCTTAGGAATGATTGGTGCCTACCTTAGTGATGTAGATCGAAATATGAAGAAAAAGAGGCCAAAACACTTTTCACGTTACTGTTCACATAAACAGTGTCACAGCCCCTTGTTTTGCCTTGGTGAGAATATTGTTAGAAGATTCTGTGGGGCCCAAGATCAGATTACATGGTGCTTTAAGCATGGGGATTTAGGAGTTTAGTTTAGTTTCTATTTTCAGAATTATTCTCTTAGATATTTTGCGGTTGTCTATTAAGCAACCTTAGCCCAGTTTAGTTTCTAATTCAGATTTAGAAAGCAGGTTTAACTTTTATTTAGAAGTTTCTATTTTTAGTTTGTTTCCTTTTCTTGCAAGTTTCTAATTTTCTCTTGCTTGTAAGGCAAGCATAGCTGCCCCCATAAATATGTAATGCCCTCAGAGGCCCCCCACCAACGATTTAGTGAATGCTTGAGTATTGCTTTGAGAAAGTTTCTTATCCCATTGTGAGGATGAAGGGAAGGGAGCCTGGCTGGTGAGAGCCGAATCTCCATATCCTTTTCCCTTCTTCTCCTATCTTCTCTTCTTATCCCAATCGATTCCTTTGTGTTGCTGTTATATTGTGATTACTGCAACTACCGTGAAGATCCTTCAAGGCTCCAATCATCTCCAATCAATTCCAAAGGCTGCTGTTGCTATTACCATCAATTGAAGTGCTGCTGCTGTTGCTGATCAACATAAGGACGTTATTCACATCTTGCGGATTCAGTTCTGTCCCCAGTTCCTGCTGCAACTTCAAGGCTGCATATCTCCACATTCCTCTAACAAAATCTGCTGGGTTTTGGAGCATAGATCCACACCACTAACCACCCCACTCGATCCCAGTTCTGGCCTATTCTATTGGCTGGATTGTTCTACAGCATCAAACTTCTATTTTCATCCCCAACTCATATCTCCACTTCTGTCCATCAGAACTGAATCAAACTTTCAGCAAAGATTCTCCTCTTTGCCTACTCCACTCAATCAACAGCCCATTCTTACCGTTGATTAGGTTAGCATGATTTGCCTAATATTTGTTACCCTCTATTTTGGTGTTTACCTCCTAAATCTGATTTGCTTCCATTATTGACGATCTGCTGCAACTATTAACAATCCTACTGTAGAGTGGTTCTTAATTGAACCCCTTCTACATTACTTCGGTTAGCATGTTATCCTTGTAGGAAAATTTAGCCTCCAGGTTTTATCCTACATCAATACTATTCTCCCATTCAGATAAGCCTTAGGGCAAGGCCGTCAGTGGATTATGGATTTGTTTGCAACTCCGTGTTTCAGTTTGCTGTTATGACTGAATCTATAATCCTTATATGCCTGGGTTACTGTCTCAGAATTCTTCCTCCAAGACTATAAGTTGTAGATGTGCAGTAATGTAGACATTCATACGAGCAAAATGTTCAAAGCCGTGGATACACTTCTTGATAATGGGATCCCTGGACAACCAATGAGGGATGGTCATAATAAAGTTTACAAGTTGTTTTCAGATGTAATTGAAGGCAAAGAAGGAAGATTTCGCGAAACTCTGCTTGGAAGTACCCCAAAAAAAAAAATCATCAATACAGGCACGAACTGATTCACATGAATCTTAGTTGCTTCATAGCATACAAAATAGGCATGCAACTTGGTCAGATAGGGTTGGTCTGGGTTGCTGACCAACACATGCATAACCCTAAAAACATTAAAACCAAAGCACCCATAAATTAACCCCCAAGGGGGTAGCTCAGTTGGCAATGTCCAACACCTCACAATTAAGAGGTCATGAGTTCAAACCTCCTTGGGGCCTACCTATCCAAAAAAAAGCACCCATAAATTGTGCAAGTAATAGACCTATACAGCTATACATATTAATGCATAATGATGCACATGTTCAATGCATGATATGTACATACATAAAAGGATATAGCAATAGGTGCAATTTGTTGATCAAAAGAGATGTCAACTGACCTTGTACTCGGGATTATCTCGCTTGCGCAGAAGTTCCATGCCGAAAGCCTTTAAAGTCAGAGGGCGAAGAATAACATGAATTCAGATCTCCAGATATTGTATTCAAACCACAAAGTGAAACACAAAACTAGCAACTGGAATTAAATTATAACAAACAAAAGAGTTTCTGATTCCTAGAAGAATTTTCACCTTCTCATAGAAATTTATGGCCCGGTTAAGATCTCCCACCCGAAGCATTACTTGACACAAAGGCTCAGGAGTAGGACCTCTTTCCAAGAGTTCAAACTTATAACCATCAGGATCTTCAATAAAAGCAATTACTGTTTTTCCACCTTTAACTGGTCCAGGTTCCCTTGTCACTTTCCCCCCTTTTGCCTTTATGAGGTCCACCACCTTGGCAACCTATGCCAAGAAAAAGCAAACATATATCCACGTCTTTTAGGCTTTTTAGTGCAAAAAGTTTCAGAAAATACTTCATTAGCCATAGGTTGTAGATAGCAAAACCATGTCTAGTACATTGGTACTAAATTTACCATAATATGAAATGCTAGTGGTGAAGTATCGAGTAACAGAGAAAATCTACAGTTTGAAATTGAGATAGTCTCTTAATTTTTTCGATGGCAAAAGTTTTTCCAAATTTAACATTATAGCTTTAATCTGTAGGAACCCTCTTATGGATTTCTCAGGTGTCCATACATCATTGTGCACATGTGACAAGTGCATGAATAGCGGGACAGATCGGAGCAGGATTATCATGATTCCAATGTTAGTTTTAATTTTTTTACATATATTGTCACATTCTTTTTTATCATTTTTATGTAATTTTCAAGTTCACCATTCATAGTAAACATAGATTTACTATTTATAGAACATACAGTACTCGTTCTTTAAAGTGTGTACCTAGTTCACTCATTTTAGCAAGCTCCTTTTTTTTCCCCGATTGAAGGGCATTATAGTTGTGTAGAAATATGTGGACCTATGTACCAGAATGCCAGTAGGTTCCACATGGGACTCCTCCTTTCATTACTTTATTTAGTTATTTTTGTGTGAAGTCCTATTCAGATTAGGAACTGAATTTCTGTTTGGTTCAGTAAGTTTAATTTCTAGTTTCAGTTCAATTTCTAAAGGGAGTTGAGTTTGAGTTCAATCTGAAACTTAATATTCTAGATGTTCCATCCATTGTACTATTAGTTGAACCCATTACCTGCAGTTTTGTCAACAACCTGCATCACAGATGTTCACAAATGGTCATAATCTTGGATTAAAGCTACTCAGAGAATCCTTTTTGATACCATGTGTTAACGTTTCAACATTGAAGTTGTCTGAATCAAAGTCTGTATGAAATTATAATGATTATAATGCAGTCATCCATGCTATAGAAGATTATCAAGTGTCCAACCTAAAATAGCATTTGATTTTCAATTATTAGAAACTTACATCCTCAACCGCAATACCAAAATGGCCAAACGCAGTTCCGATATCATACTTGTCCACTCCATAATCTGCCAATATTGTTAAAAATAAGTGGGTAAATTAATGTGACAGAATGCATCCAAGGAAAAAAAAAAATGAGAGAATAATAATTTTAATTGCATTGTTTTCTTAAGGTCCTTAAGTAACTTAGCTTGCAAGTACAGTTGGAAATGTTAAAAAAACAAATGTGGGCTTACTGTAGGTGAGCTCAACAACAAAGTGGGAATCCTCAGGCCCATATCCAAGAAAAGCATTCGTGTATCTTTCCTCAGGTATGTCACGTTTCCGCAACAGCTTCATACCTAGACACTCTGTATAAAATCTGCAATCACCACTCATTAGTTAGGTTCAAGCACAACCATTCCCCTTGCTTAGTCACAAATTCTGATTAAAAAAAAACAATAAAGCATTATTTTACTATGGGGATATACTTTATGGTCCTGTCCAAGTCCCCAACACGATAAACAACATGAAGCATTCTCCGCTTGTCCTTCTTGACCCACTCTAGTATATTTTCCTGGCTGACAACAGTGCTTGCCTGTGCCACATTTCCAGCTGTGCCAGCCTCTAAGCTGCTCCCCTCTGCTCTTAACAATTTAGGTGCTTGTATACCAAAAAACTGCCCCTGAGGAATACCTGGACAACAACAGCCCAACCATAAGCCATTAGAAGACTATCTTATATATCTAATATTCCACATTAAATTCCAATTATGGAATAAAAATAATGGAAATTGTTTGCACTATCGCTTTTTGATATTCATCCTCCCAATCAAAGAAGGAACAAAGAGTATGTTATAGCCAAAGAAAATAACAACCTCCATACGTCAATTAAGACACTAGTATGATGTAAGTTTCCTATCCATATAAACAGATGGAAAACAATGAAAGTTCTACAAAATATAACCCAAAGGAAATAATTTCTATCGTCCAACCTAGACTTATTAATGCAAACTCTTAAAATGGAATAAGTGTTGAAAATAGTGCTGATGAAATCACAGTTGCAGGTGGAGCTGAATCCAATTGCCCCACATACTCTATTAAGTCTGTAACCTTCAGTCTATGCTAAGATTTTTTACAGTGTTGACATTATCTTTCCAGATCTCTTCCTTGGGTACGATATTTTTCTAATATATGAAATTTTGGTCATAACCCATTCAGACTTCAGAGAGGGGCCTTGCTATGAATCGTCCAGGCCGAGAAATAGTTGGCATCCAGAGAACCACGACGCAACTACCAATAACTAACCAAACGCCTGAAATCTCTACCACAATACCAACACTATTAATATCATGTCCCTCACTCTCCTGTTAACAGTTCCTATTGAGAATTGGAACCCTTTTACCGAACAACTGAACAAAAAAGATAAGGAACTATAAAATATAGATTATAACTAATTGAAGAAGACGCACGAGACTGCAATAATTCATCACCACATGTACCCACGAATTAGAACTACAGACACCCGTGGCAGCATTCGGAAAAATTCGATCAGGGAAAAAGATAACTGAAACGAAACCTACGAGCTCTGACATTACCAATTACATCTATATTATAAGCTCCGAACAAGATTTAAAGATGCATAAAATTGTATCCTCAGTTTCTAACACAGAATCGAAATAAAGTATATCAAATCAAGCGTGAACTTTTCAGGGATTGCAGAAACAGACACTGGGATCTATCGCTCGAGAAACAAAAACAAATAGTACTAATTAAAATTATTTAAATAAAAAAACAACAGCTCTTACTGCTACCGAGATGAAATAGAGCGAGCCTTCGAGAAGGATTATATGTTGAGAGAGATGCACCGATGCAAGCAGCACCCGAGATTCTGAGAGAACGGAGAGAAGGGCGAAAGGAGGCGAGATGGATAGATGAAGATGCCATGGGGAGAATCCTCACCATTTCTTTCTCACTCTCCTGTTTTTGTTCTCGTGTTGATAGAGATATCCTTGAAGAGAGAGAAAGCTTCGCGTTTGTCGTTTGCTTTGCTGTCGTGTGACTGCAATAAGGAAAATTAAGAAACAAACCCACTAAATTAAAAACCAAAGATAATTAACAATAAGGCTAAGTTTGGATGTCGAGAAAAAGGAAAAAAATAACAAAAAATAAAAATTGAATTTGAACAGAGAAATAGAGACATAAAATTACAAGTGTCAAAATCGAATCATTTAATAAATGGTTCGATTTTGATTTTAAAATTCAAACTGTCTTTTAAACGGGTTAAGTCAAATCGAAACACTTAAATCAAAGCATATATTGGTAATATATAATTGCAATAATTAAGCATTAATGGTAATAATATATAATTAATAAATATGTAATGATACAAATAAACAATTATTTAAAAAAACAAAAAAAACTCAATTCCTATTTCATTTTAATAAAACAAAAATTAAAAGACATGTGAAGAAAAATAACCATTTGAATCATGGTTGGAAAATCAGGTTTTCTAACTCGATTCGTTTTTTAAAAAATCTGATAACTCGGCCTGGTCAAACTTGGTCTTTTTTTTTTTAATACAATCAATATGTATAAATTAATAGAAAATCAAAAAAATACATAAAAATGCGGGAATCACATTTTAAACGTATAAGATTGCAAACGTGTTGAATAATATAAGCATATGTGATTAAATAACTCATTGGAAGTGAGAATTGCAAATTGGCTTCATTGTGAAAATTAAATGAAAAAGTTGCATTGGAGGGTTGTGGAGAAATCAAGGGACTCAAGGAATCATTTCTTTTGATCTTTATTTTGTTTTACACACTTGTCTTTGTTCAAGACTTTATTAGTTGTTAGTTGTTACTATTTGCTAGTTACATTTATTGATAATTTAATCAATAGTTACTACTTAGGTGGTCATTAAGTCATTTATGTATTTTAAAATTTGACAAGACTCGCCTAGTTATGAGTGACTCGGTTATAAAAATAGTCTTACTTGACTCGGATGATCCATCACCGAGTCGCATCATTTTTCACCCAGGCCGAGTCTACATGACTTTTGACCAGGTTTTCCAAAATTTTGACTCGACTCAGGTGGCTCGGTCGAGTCAAAACCTAGTTTTCCAACTATGGTTTGACTAATAAAAAAAAGTAAAACTACCTTAGAAAGCTGTTTAAAACCGACTAAACCAATACCGTTTATAAATGGTTTCGGTTTCAACATGTGAATCTATTATTAAATAGATCAGTTTTGGTTTTACCTAGAAAAAACTTGTACCGAATCGTTTAACGCCCTTACGTAAAACAATCATTGTGTCATCTTGATTTTTGTCTCATTATGTTTTTTCTTTTCTTTTCTTTTCTTAGTATCCAAACGTGGCCTAAATGAATCGATGAGTAGTTTTCTGTCTATGAGTGTGGCCTACGCCATCACTCCCATGTGTCTATCTCTCTCTTCCTCGAAACAAAGGAGCATAGGTGTTTCTTCATATGGGGAGGAGACACTCGCAAAGATAGTTATTTTTTCTAAATGAACTAGTTGCATATGATTTCGTGGGACCAACTCACACCAGAATGCCAGATTGTCCTTTAGTAGCCAGATTTAGGTATTCTCCAGAGCCTGGCCCAAATCTAGATATATTAAGATCACAAGTCCCACTATATTCAATTTCAGTCTGAACAACGTACTCTAATGGGTTTTTTTTTAATTATTTTCAATTTGTAAATCGGTGATGGGCCTGAGGCCCAGCTGGTCCGCCCACATGGGGCAGGCCGGCAAAGCCAAAAATGAGAGAGAGAGAGAGAGAGAGAGACGGTCACTCAAGTGACCGATCCCTCCTCTGATTGACCAATCCCAGGGTTTAGCCTATATATAGACATAAGGCATAAACTCTAGGAGAATTAATTAATTAGATCTCTCCCTCTCTTTCAAGTTTTGTGTTTCCTAGGGTTTTCATCGTTGCCTAGGGTTTTGTGGTGTGGAGTTCTCTGTGGAGAAGCCTGTAGAGATCGCGTTGTGCTCGTAACTGCAAACCGCCTTCGATCGTTCCTTCCGCTGCGATTCCATTCGGTTCAGGTAATCCCTAAACCTTTGTGGTTAATGGAATGCTAATATACTAACAGTGGCATCAGAGCCATTAGGGTTTGCGGTTCGCATATGGTGCATATTTTATTTTTTTTTAGAGATTAAAAAAAAGATTTTTGAAGATGCACAATCGTATCTCTTTCTTTCTTCTTTCTTTTTCCTTTTTTTTTTCCCCTTCCTTTGTTGTTCTTCCCATTCGATGTATCACATGGAAGCCGCGGCGCCCTTTGGCGCACAGTGAGGCAGCAGCATGCGGCTGTGTGAGAGTACGCGCAAGAGAGAAAGACACGAAGGGAAGATGGGGAGGGGCAAGCCACGTGCGGCAGCGGCAACGGCAGTAGCAGGCCTGGACCCACGGCTGCAATATGGTTTTAAAAAAAAAAATGAGCAAGCTGTGGCGGCATCCATGCTCGGCAGCGCCAAGCACGGCTTGCAACAGCTTATAAAAAATTAAAAAAAAAAAGGAGAAACAAAAAAAAGAAGTTGTTGCCTAGGCAGCAGCACGTTTGAACCGAAAACATAAAAGGAGAAGAAGAAGAGAAAAAGAAAAGAACAAAAAAACCCTATTTGTTTTATGTTTTGTTTTATTTTAGTTATAAAACAATTGCATATATAATTGTACTTTGGTTATAAATATATGCATAATATGGGGTTTTGGTTCTAACAAAATGCATATGATATGGTTTTAACAATATGTGATATGGTTTTTGTTATATGCATATGCTTTATTTTGTTATGCATGCATTGGAGTTTTGTCCATGATATGTTATTCATGTGGTTTCTTTATTGAAGCATATCTTGTATTTGTGATTTGTTCTTGTGGCCCCTAACAAATTTTGGGGATCTCCCCTATAGGGTTTCTCATTTTTTTGGGGTATTTTATTTATGTCATATACACCCCCCATTAGTGAGAAATCATTTTGTGAGATCCATGGGAGAAAAATGGGAGATAGGGTGTTGTCTCAAATGGTCCCATATTTTTCCCATGTGTATTGGAGATCGCCCAGTGCCACTTTGTTAATAAAGAAACATGTGATTCCCCCCCCCATTGCGGTACAGACCGGTTTGATGCTGCCATTAGGGTATCGCTGTCAAACAACCCATCCCATGCACACCATGTGTTTTATTATTTTTATATCTTCATGGGGTGGATTTGGTACTTGTCAAGTGACGTGTTTATTTGGATAGATGTGCGTTAGAGTTAGTGCCTGGAAGTAATACAAAGTGCAGTGCTCACCGGTAATTTGTAGTAGGATCTTGAATGTAAAGAGCCGGTTGTAATTTTAATATTTTTGAGAAGCCATGTAATGCGAGCTACTGCACTGTGTATCACAACCTAATATCGACTCGACATGTCACCTCAAGTACCAAGCTGGGTCTCTTTATTGAGTCCCTTGCGTACCCGTGTGTATGGCGCATTAAACTGTGGTTAGGAGATTCTTGTTTTTTCTCATACATTTGTTCAAAATCAATTAAAGTTATACGTCCCCAAACCCACACATTGTGAGATTTGATTACCAGCTTAGCGAAGTTTTTGATCTCACCGTGTGGGGAAGGGTACCATTAATTTTAATTAGGATTTCTTGAACAAATTTGTGGATTTATGGATGTATACTAAATGTCATCCCTTGCACATTGTAGTGATGGCCTCTAAGAGTGTTGTTGCCGACCTTAACCAAGGCAACAAGTTGGATGGCACCAACTATGATATGTGGCACCGAAAGGCCAAGTTCTTGCTTAATGAGCAAGATTACCTAGAACACCTGATCACTGAGATGGCCCCACCCGAAGTGGATACTACCACCTATCACCGTCAAGAAAAAGAGGCTTACGACAATTGGTTTAAGAGAGATCGTAGTGCGCGCTTTCTTATATTAAACACGATGCACGATGATCTTATCGGCCAGTATGAGAAGTGCAAGACTGCCAAGTCCATGTGGGACCAGGTAAGGCTCGATTGTGGCGATACATCCACGACCAGACTTAGGTCCATGACCTTGAAGTTTGAGATGTACCGTAAGGACCCCAAGTACACTATGGTTGAATATCTCAGGGTCGTGAAAGACATGATGAGCAGCAAATACAGGCCGTCATCAGGACGTTGCCTAATTCCTAGGGCTAGATGAAGATAGTTCTGACACATAACGACACTGTCAAGACATTTAATGACATTGCCGCTCATGTGGAACTAGAGGCGGAGCGCCTAAAGGTGACCCAATCACATGCCATTGTGGCCCAAGCGGGGTAGCGCAAGAATGGGTCTAAGCACAAGAGACAAAGTCCCACTGGGAATCAGGATTAGGCTCAGAAAGCTGCGCCAACTGGGCGTAAGACCACCAAGCGCTGATGTGGCAAGCGAGGTGGAAAGAAAGATATCACCAAGGTCAAGTGTTATAACTGCCAGAAGATGAGGCACTTCACCCGTGACTACACTGAAGCGAAGCAGGTACCATTTCTGCCTCTCTCTCCTTGTACTTTTGTATGTACACACATTTTAGTTGCCCAAACTCAATCTGATTGGATTGTGGATACAAGTGCAACAAGACACATAGTGCGAGATCGAGGAGGGTTCGTAGATTATAGAAAGATTTCGGATGGTGCCCAAAGTATCTACATAGGGAATGGCACAAGTGAAGCAGTCTGAAGAGTTGGTACCTATCAGCTCACCTTGCGCACTGGGCGCATCTTACTACTTCATGATGTGCTATATGCACCAGAAATCCAACATAATCTACTTTCACTTACTGCATTATTGACTTTAGGATATTCATTTATTTTTTATGGTGACTCTTTTGAGATACGATTGGATGGTAGAAGTTTTGGACATTGTAGGCTTGAGAATGGTTTTATTAAATTAGATTTGATAATTCTTATTGTTTTCTCTTCATCCTTTGTAGTTGATTATAATACTAGTCCAGATTCAATTACTTGGCATGCTAGACTAGGACACATAGGTCGAGATAAGATGGGATGGCTAGCTCGAGAAGGCCTTCTTAGGTTACTCGCCAAAGTCAACCTACCGACATGTGAGGCCTGTTTAGCAGGTAAGGCCCACCGAAAGCCTTTTGAAAAGGCTAAACGGGCAACCCAGACCCTAGAGCTTGTCCATTCGGATATCTACGGACCAATGAACGTGAAGGCACGTCATGGTGCTTCCTATTTTCTCACTTTTATCGATGATTATTCGTGATATGGTTATGTGTATCTGATCGCTCACCGCTACGAAGCGCTAGATTGCTTCAAACGCTTTGTAGCAGAGGTTGAGAATCAGCAAGGCAAGAGGTTAAAAAACTTTGTGCACTGATCGAGGACGTGAATCTTTGTCCAACCAATTTAAAGAGATGTGTGAAAAAAAAGGAATCACTAGTCAGCTGACTATTCCCCACACTCCACAGTAAAATGGTGTAACAGAGCGAAGGAATAGGATGCTTTTAGATATGGTTAGATCGACGATGGCGCAGGCCAACCTCCCAATATCTTTATGGGGGGATGCTATATTGACCGCTGCCTACGTCCTTAACCACGTGCCATTGCAGTCAGTTCCTTCCACTCTCTATGAATTGTGGAAAGGCACAAAACCCACTTTGGGGCATATGCGACCATGGGGATGTACAGGCTTTGTTCATAGTACCTCCCATAAGTTTGGAAAACTTGGCTCGAGAGCTAAAAAGAGTATCTTTATAAGATATTTCGATACCTCAAAAGGCTATATAGTGTACGATGAACATCAAGATGGAGGAATGACAGAGAGTGAGTCCCGCGATGTGGATTTTCTTGAGACCGATTTCCCTAGCATCAGTGATGCTGGCAGAGACCTTGATCTTTTTGAGATAGAGACAGATGAAAGCGTCTCACCTATTATTGGCGAGGGTGAGAAATTAAACACTCATCATGAGATCACCAGAGAGGGCGAGAGTGATCATCAGCCTAATGGGAGTGCGCTACCTAATGAAAGTGCATAACCTGCGGGTCAAGAACCCTCTACGCATAAGAGCGCATGTGGATACGTTCCCCGACATCATTTTGAGATTGAAGGGGACGCTGCCCTCGTCTGTGTCCCGAGGGATGAGGATGAGCCAGCCTCAGTGAGTGAGGCGCTCTCTTCTCCAACTAAGGAAATGTGACAAACTGCTATGGAAGATGAGTTGAGTTCTATGAGTAAGAACCACGTCTGGGAGTTAGTTGATCTTCCACCTGGGCGCAAGGCCATCGGGAACAAGTGGGTCCTGAAGGTTAAGCGAAAGGCAGATGGATCAATTGACAAGTATAAGGCACGTCTTGGAGCAAAGGGATGTACCCAAAAGGAGGGTATAAACTATGATGAGACGTTCTTCCCTGTGGTGAGAATGGCCTCAATTCACCTCATTCTAGCCATTGTCGTAAAATTGGATTTGGAACTCTACCAAATGAACGTTAAAACTACCTTTCTCAATGGAGATCTGGACAAGGAGATCTTTATGGCTCAGCCTGTGGGCTTTGAGAAGAAGGGACATGAGGGTAAAGTATGCCGTCTCAAACGTTCCATCTATGGCCTTAAGCAATTGTCTAGGCAGTGGTACATTAAATTTTGCCATGCCATTACTACTACGGGTTTTGACATGATTGAAGAGGACCACTGTGTGTATGTTAAACGGTCCAAGGCGGGGTTTCTCATCCTATCATTGTATGTTGACGACATCTTGTTGGCTGAAAATGACATTGGAATGATTGTCGCCATTGAAGAGTGGCTGTCCTCCACTTTTGAGATGAAGGACATGGGTGAGGCCAACTTTGTGTTGGGCGTGAAGATTGTGAGGGATCGCACTAGGAGACTTCTTAGTTTATCTCAAGAGACTTACATAAAGAAAGTCCTGGAGCGGTTTCATATGAGCAACTCGAAATCCATTGACACTCTAATGGACAAGGCATGCACTTTGAGCCTAGACAAATTCCCTAAGAGTGATGAAGAGAGAAACCAAATGTTTAAAATACCCTATGCAGCGGTAGTAGGCAGTTTGATGTATGCGATGATGTACACGCGTCTAGATATTTGCTTTGTTGTTGGCATGGTGAGCCGTTACCAGAGTAACCCAGAGCCAGCTCATTGGCAGACAATAAAGAGGATACTTTAATACCTACGTGGCACTGCATACCTCTCTCTCACCTTCAGTGGTTCAGACTTGAGACTAAGAGGCCACAATGATGCTGATTGGGCTAGTGATAGAGACGAGCGCAAGTCCACTTCAGGGTATTCGTTTGTCTTGGGAGGCGGGGCTGTCACTTGGAGTAGCAAGAAACAGACCTACATCCCCCTGTCCACGATGGAGTCGGAGTATGTCGCATGTTCGGCAACAGTACAAGAGGCCGTTTGGCTCAGGAGGTTCTTGTAGAGACTTAGCGTTTCTACTCACTCAGACGACGTTGTGCTTATACACTGTGACAGTACGACAACGCTTGCATTTGCGAAGGACCCCAAGTTCCATGGTAGAGCTAAACACATTGACATACGGTATCACTACATTTGAGACATGATAGCGCGAGGTGAAGTTGTTCTGCAGCATATCTCCACTGGTAATATGTTGGCTGATCCGTTGACTAAGCCCATTGCCAGAGATGTTTTCCTAGTTCGCATTAGGAACTTGGGACTCAGGCGGATCTGATATGTATTTGCTTTGGGAACACTTTGTTTGTGATGGACATTTATCTGTATTTCTCCTACATTTATTGATGAGCATATATTTGTTTGAGTAATCTTGTGTGTATACATTCATTGTTTGTAAAGATGTCACCAGGCATAGAATCGACCCACTTACACAGGTGATTTGCCTCGGCGCTAGGGTGTAGCGAGTGAGATGAGCCCATGAGCATGTGTGCTTTATGACGCCTTAGTTAGAGCTAAGATGAGACATTTACTTAGTCCAACTTGAAAGATACCACACTTCTAAGTAGCATGTTAGAAGCCAGATGTGAGGATCTAGGTAGAAACCATGAGGGTGACTGCGCTAGAGACTCAGGATAGGCGCTTAAAGAAGCGACTAAACTAAGATCTATATGGCGTTTATTTATTGCGAGTGACATGCCTACCCTAGTGGGAGTTACGCCATAGCATGCATATCATACTGCATGTGCTTATATCGACCGATTGTGAGAGTGGCCGAATGGATCCCTGCTTCGTCACTGTGTGAGCCACGTGGATTATATTAATCCCACAGTACCCTTATTACCTGAGACAATGTCATGAAAAAGACACCCAATGACGCTACTTTGACGTTCTCCTTAGGACCATGGATGATGCGGTCCAGTGGAAAGCGATTGGGAAAGCTGATGGGGATATTTGGATTGACATGAGGGGCTCATGAAAAACCATTGGACGTTACACCTTTGTTATGTGACTCATTGCCTGGGCGACGTGTCGTATTTGTGATCGACGCAGTCATGAGTACATTACATACCAAGGATTAATACTGCTCATCATGAGGGGTTGAGAGTGTTAGATCGGGTGTCAGTGGATCGTTTGGGGTATTTCAAGATTTTTTGAGAGTGATGTACTATGGTGGCTAGATGGAAGTTTGATATAGTACTCCTACCTTGTATCATCTCGACAGGTCGCACGCCCCATTACTTGTATGGAGGATAATGCGGAATGAGAGAAACTTGAATGCATAATATATGCGTCCTGTGTGGGCGAGTGGGAGATGTAAATCGGTGATGGGCCTGAGGCCCAGTTGGTCCGCCCACATGGGGTAGGCCGACTGAGCCAAAAACGAGAGAGAGAGAGAGAGAGGGACGGTCACTTAAGTGACTGATCCCTCCTCTGATTGGCCAATCCCAGGGTTTAGCCTATATATAGACATAAGGCATAAACCCTAGGGGAATTAATTAATTAGATCTCTCCCTCTCTTTCAAGTTCTGTGTTTCCTAGGGTTTCCATCGTTGCCTAGGGTTTTGTGGTGTGGAGTTCGCTGTGGAGAAGCCTGTAGAGATTGCGTTGTGCTCATAACTGCAAACCGCCTCCGATCGTCCCTTCCGCTGCGATTCCATTCGGTTCAGGTAATCCCTAAACCTTTGTGGTTAATGGAATGCTAATATGCTAACAGAATTAAAAAAGAAGGTTGTCACACTACGTGGTGCTTGCACCAAAACACAGGAAGGAAAGAACCGCCACACCATTCCCTCTGTAAAATGAAAATCCCACTTTGTTGGATTCCATCGCACATGCTCTCATTGTCCCCATACTAGTGGGTTGAAGACGCTAATGTTTGGCAGCGCTTCACAACCCTCTATCATGTAATAATATGAGTAGGGGCCATGTTTAGTCTAGTAAAATAAAATCGAAACCAATAAACAATGCTAAACATACGTCCAATGGAAATGAAATCTAACAAAACTTTTCGTAGTAAAGGCGGGAATTACAAACCAAAGCGTTTTACTCAAATAAAAACTTTTAAACTATAACAAATAAATCGTTTATTAATTGATGGGGGTGAAAAAGGGCCGGGTTTTTTAAAACCATAGTCCAACCCTTAGTCCTCTTAGCTCAACCCAAGCCCAACCCTATTGGGTGCAGCGTAGCCCAACCTAGTTGTAATTGCTGGGCTGGGTTGGCCCTAATTGACCCTGATTTTTGCCAAGGACTGGGTTGACCCTGATTGACCCTTATTTATGCTAGGGCCTGGTTGGCCTTGACTTACCTTGTTTTTTTACCATTTACGTCGTCCTATGCATTTAAAAAATGAGACACATGTGATTAGTATTGGTTTGTTTCATAATCAATTGACTGTTAGATTTTATTTTGGGTAAAAAACTTAGCTTAATCTTAAAATTGTAAATTTTTACGTTCAATAGATAAGTAATCTTGATTGTTTTGGTAAATCAATAGATAATTGGATATTAAATAAAATTTGCTAAATGTAAACAATAAATTGTAAAACATAATCTAACATAGGGCCGGTCCGAGCTGGGCTTAGTCCGAGGCCTCAACCCTGGTCGAGCCCAACCCTGATCCAGGGTTGAGGCTTCAGGCTAAGCCCAACCTGTTCTTTGTTGGATTTACAGAACAGGTTCGTTCCAATTGGGCCCAAAATTATTAACTAGAATTGATTTTAATAGCAAAACCGATAAAACAATTCAACTGGAATCGTTTTATCCATCTAACAAAAAATGGTTTATTAATTGATTTCAATTTAGGATAATAGGACCATTTAACAAACGATTCGCTTTTGGTTTCTACGCTTCACACTTTGAACCAAACAGAAACCGAACCAATTCACACTTTGACTCAGCAGCCTTAGTCTGGTTCAGTTGAGGATCTGGTCCATTAAACTGTAATATTTGCCCTTCATTTTTAAATGGATTTGTTATGAAAAATAGAAATTTTTTTTTTCCAGAAATAAAATCGCTAATACTTGCGCCACTGAATCGACCCTGGTCTACGAACTATCCTTTCTTTCGTCCGGAAGAAAGGGTACAGATGATTACTTGCAGTTGCAGGAGCTTCAGCAGGCAATATTCAAACTCTCTTAAATTTTACTCTACTTGTCTGTACATATTTTTGAATGCATCATAATTGGTTTGCTTCGTTCTGTCCAAAGTTTTATATGCAACTAGGGCGGAAACACTGGCATCTTCCAACTGTTCCCGGTGTTTGAGACAGTAGTTTCATTTTCTTTTATTTACCGAATAAAGAAGAGAAAGAGATTTCGGACCAATATGAGCACTACCAAGAACAGTTGATAATGTCTAGTGAACACAAACTCATGTAGTGGACTCACCTGCAATTTTATCGTATTTATTTTTTTCCTGCGAATCGAAATGATGTTTGTATTAATTGTTGTTGCTTACTTTATTGTTTCCTTTTCATAAATTTACATTCCTTCGTGTTAGATTTTAATGCCCCATCTCATATTCTATTCTATTTGCAGAGTTGATCGTGTTTGGAAAGCTGCAAATACGTATGTTCTGTCTAGGCCCTTAGACTCCTTTCAGGTTCTCTGTATGTTTCTCATTTATGTGTCAAATTGTAGTTTCATGTGGACTAAGAAAATTTTGTGTACGTCAAAGAAACTGTAGATTAATGCTAAATATATTCAAGAACCCGAGATTTTATTTTCATTCTAATAGCTTTCTGTTGCGAGCATTATATAGACATTTCTTTTTGATCTGTTTATTGGATATATGTGACAGAGGTGCAATACCTTTTCTGGGTTGACTTATTATACTAGGAAGATGGGTGGGCGAAATGATGGAAGAAATGTTATGGACCCGCATAAGAAGCGGAAAGGAGTGACTGCTGTGTGGAGGCCAGTCTCTACTCAATCAATTCCTTTTGAAGGTCTGTCACCCACTCTGTACTCAGTACTATGCCTATGAAGGTTTGTTGGATTAGAGCATTTTTAGTTGTAAATTTTTTTGAGAGGTGTTTGGTTAGGAGCATTTAATTTCCTTATCATGTGTTAACTAGAGGCACTGCTATTTCTTTTTGTTCTAAGGAATAAACATATCCAATACTTCTCGCTCCCAACCCGGGCCCATAACGAGCTTCAAAGCGAAGAATCACCATCTTGAGCGAGAAGCATGAAAGCTGTTGCTTTTTGTCTTTGCTTGGGTTCTAAGCAATCATTAAGTTAGAACCTAGTCCATTCATACATCAGATTCTCACTGTTGCTGACAGAAAATTCTCCAATCAGCACTTGGAGTACTACAAACTGAAAATCCAGCTTATGGGATGGGGTTTCTTGGTGGAGAAAGTACCGAAGGATTAGTAGACTAGCCTCTTCAGAGGTTCTAAAGCACACAGGACAGATCCATTTGTACCTGAAACAGAGATAAATTTGTACCGTATTTTCTGAACCCCCCTCCCTTCAATCAAAGCCATGTTTGTATCAATGAATTTCCTTTATGCTTTCCTGCACATTACAACTATTGCCCTGGATTTAATTTATTTGTTTATTTATTCTATTGTTGGCTTAGATTTTGTCTCAATGTGACAAGAACTTGCTACCCATTGTAACCATTGCACACAGAGTGTCCCTCTAATTGTATCTTAATCAATTGAAGATTTGAAAATAATTTTGAGAGTCAGCTTGCACTTATCTTAATGTCAATTTTAGAGCAAAAGAAAATAATTGTATGACCCCGTACATCGTCAGCATATGATTTAAAATATTTATTTATGTTCATTGGCCTTGCTATTGGTTGACTTTACAAAGCATTATACTATTGGTGTAGATAGTAGGCATATAGTGTCTATGGTTACGTTCACTGCTACAACTAAGTTAGCTGATGTGAATTCTCAGGATGCTCAGCAAAGGATGTGAATATCGAGACGGGAGCTCATTATGGTGAAAAGTTAGAAGTTGGTGCTCAAGTTCAAAAATTGGATTGTTGCAGTTCTACTCCTGTGCCGAATGTTAAAGTTTTAAAGACTGAAGGTGAAACAATACATGAACTTGTTGAATCATTGACTTCTAAGTTGTGTTATGATCAGGATGTAGCTCCAGAGGAAGACACAGCAACACCTTCTACAACTGTAAAGGTGGAGCTTGTAGCTCTGGAGGAAGACAATACAACGCCTTCTGCAAATGTAAGAGTAGAGTCATTGTACCCGAGTCTGTTTAATCCTCATGATACAGAACCTGGTGAGACTACAAACAAAGAACAAGTTAAAGAGGACAGAGCTCTCAAGTCAGATTTAGAAGAGAGTATTAATTTGGTGGAGAGTGAAAGGCATTCAGTTACAGTTGAGGTAAGTTCATTAAGTTGTGCAGAGTTTACATTTCCCTTTTTTTTTTTTTCTCTTGTTGTGTCTTCTGTGCACTGATGAGTTTGGGTTGATTTCCAGGAGATGTAATTATGTGGCACTTTAGTATCTGCCTAGTTATTCCTGTCCCCGATCACTTCTAGTAAAGGAATTCTTTCGTAAACCGATTCCATTGTTTGTCTATCTGAAAAGGCACAATGCATTTATTGCAATGCAAAATCTGTTTTAAAACTTGCAATGTTGATTTTGTTTACTGCTAATGATATTTGAAGACAACTTGGATGATGCAGAGGGCTTAGAAGGGGTAACTGTATTATACTGATCCTTATATGAAGGTTCCTAACCGGGAATAATGGTTTGCATCTTAGGAGAGAAGGTTGGACAAGAATGAAGCAGTTTAGTAGGTGTAGTCGTGGGTTTCTATTGGTTTGTTGGGGCTATTATTTGTTACTGGGCTTTATTAATTGAAGACCACATTGGTAGTCTAGTTATGGTCAATATTTTGAGTATTTTCCCACTTTAGCTATTTATAAGATAGCTAAAGAGCGGGAAAGGAAGAGTGGAGATCTCGACCGTGCTAGATATTTTAACAGTGAAGATGGTAAATTACTAACAAGGGATGAGGACATTAAGAAGAGCTGGGAATGTTATTTCTGCAGCCTAGTAAATGAAGACACTTTGAATAATAATGTTCCGGAAGACTGCATTACCCATGAAGTAATGTAGTCCTAGATTGGTAGAAGACCAACTACGAGCCAGTAAACCAGGATCTGCTATGAATAGGGTAGTTCGGGTAGGTCAAAATAGGGTTTTTGGTGAAATTAGGGTTAGGGTTTTGGGTTGCTTGAAAAGAAATCAATGGAGTTTTAGGGTTTAGGATGAGTGGATGGTACTAGGGTTTGGATCGGTTGCTAATGGGGCTGTGATGGTAATTCGATTCTAGTTTGGTATGGTTCTGATGGTTGGATTGGTTTGTGAAGAATTTGGGTAATGGGATGATCTCCAGAAATAGGTGGGATGTTGTGGTTTGAATGAGGTAATGGGAAAACAGCTTGGTTCGAGTATTCCAATTGGGCAGAAGAATACTCGATTGAATTATATGAAGGTGTTGTTAGTAGAATGGTTTGTTAAGAATTTTGGGAGATGGGTGGGAAAATTAGGGTTTTGGGGTGGTTTGGAGGATTAGGAGAAGAATGGGTATTCTCAAGTTTCTCATCTTTAAAAAGAGCATTCCCTTCTATATATCTGCAATTCCAATTCTTTCCTCAATAGTCATGTCACTACGAGCTTTCCTTGGTTGATTAAGAAAACCTTGGGGATGTAGAGGATTAGGAGAAGAAGATTGGGGATGGGCTAGGTTACGGCACTCGAAAGACCGCTGAGTGATTTCTTGATGCAACAGATTGGCGCCGTCTGTGGGAATGACGCTAGCCATCACCTCTACTAGCTTGTTTCCATATCTGATTAAGCATGGCACGCAGGAAGACCGCTCCCTCCACCAATAATGCCCTGAGGGAGGGGAACGGATCACCTCCTCCAGAGAGTTCACGTCGCAGAGCCACAGATCGTGTCTCTCAGGAGAGGGAGGTCCCAGAGAACCAGCAGGTTGGGGGAGTCAACCTCAACCCAAAAGTAGCCATTGAAGCCCCCATGGAGCTAGTACCTGATCCTAATGCACCAGCCACTGTGGGTCAGATCAACGACCTGCAGCATCAGATCCTTGACGACCAACGACTCTTCTGCGAATACCTCAGGCAGAAGGCGGTGACCCACCGTCGTAGGCAGGAGCAGAGGCGGGAGCAAAGCCCTAGGAGATCACCTCCCAGGGGTGATAGGTCCGAGAGGCACACTAGGCAATAGGGAGAACTCTCCCAACATCCAAGGAGAATGGCGGACCTCCCAGCATGGTCGGACAGGGGGAGAACACCATCACATCGATCCGTGGTACCTAACCCTGAAGGGTCCATTCGGAGGTCGGTGTTTAATGGTCGACTAGAAGGAAGTCATGTACCAGAGTGAAGCCGGACTTACCGTGAAGAAAGCCCCTCGCGTTCAAGGCAAGATTCATTACGGCGTGACCCTTCACTGTCCTGCCAACAGTCAAGGCGGGAGGGGACCTCTAAGAGAGGACGAGCTCACAGTGAACGACCAATAAGGCGTGATGAACAAGCACGGGATGAAGAGTTAGACAAGAGACTCCGAGAGTTGGACGAGAAACTGGAAGGGTTGAAGAAGCAAACCAAGGGTGAGACACACTCAATCCCTGGGCAACACCCCTTCTCAGAAGAGGTCATGTTAGCCTCACTGCCATCCAGGTTCAGGTTGCCTACCTTTGAACTCTACAGTGGCACCACCGACCCTAATGACCATATCAACAATTTCAATGGCATGATGACGCTATATGGTGGATCGGACGTGGTATCCTGTCGAGCATTCCTAGCATCCCTCAAGGGTGCGGCAACCTCATGGTTTTCTAGACTACAACCACGGTCGATCGGATCGTTTGCAGAGCTATGTGAACAGTTCGTGACCCGCTTCCAGAGTAGCGTCAAACAGAAGAAGACCACGGTTATTTGTTGAACGTGATCCAAAACCTTGGGAAGTCCCTCAGGGAGTATGTTAGCAGGTTCACCAAGGAATCCCTGGAAGTCCGCGACCTAGATGATCAGACCCAACATGCAGCCCTAGCAGGGGGCATCAGAGGCATGGAACTAATCAAGGACTTGGCACGTCATGAGACCAAGACCATGAAAGAGCTCCTAGAGCGATGTAATGAGTTCGCCAACATGGCCGAAATAGTGCTGTTACGGACGAAGGCTATTGAAGGCAAGACCTAAGACAACAAGAGGTCAGCACCAGATGACCGCAAGGAGAATAAAAGATTAAGGACTGAGCGACGACAGGAGAAAGGCAATCGCCCATCGGGAAAAAGTAATCGTCGATCAGAGAGAGGTGAGACGGCAAGCAGCCCAGAGTTCACACCCCTCAACACCACCAGGTCACAGATCCTCATGCAGATACAGGACCGTGACCTAATCAAATGGCCACGACCCATGCTGGTAGGACCTGAGAAGCGTAACCCACACAAGTACTGCCTCTTCCACAAGGACTATGAGCATGACACAGAGGAATGCTATCAACTCAAGAAAGAGATAGAAAATCTTGGGAGAGCAGGGAGTTTGAACAAGTACGTGAAGGGGAGACGTGATGGCCATTCGGGCCAAGGAGATCGAGGACGTGACCGAGAAAGAGAACCAAGGAAGGAAGAAAGAAGAGTGGACCACGATAGGGAGAGAGACCGCACTGATGAAAGAAGAGATGTAGCAGAACCCAGCAGCACCAAGGGAGCCCCCATCCTCACCATACTTGGAGGACCGGGGCAAGAATCAACCAGGAAGGCTAAAGCCCATGCCAGGTTTGTGGGAATAGCAGAGAAGCCAAGCAAGATAGCGAAGACTGAGACGGTGATCTCCTTCTCGGATGATGACTTGGAAGGTGTGAGCTTTCCACATGAGGACGCCCTGGTAGTACAGGTGGAGATAGCCAACCGACCCGTGTGGATGACAATGACCCCTTTTTATAGTGACATAATGACGTGTCACTTTCAAATAATTTTTGAAAATCCTTTTATACCCCTAACTTAAAGAACTTTTGAGAATAAGACAAGGGGCAATTGAAAGAAAGTTTCAAGTTCTAAATACACCTATAGAGGTGTCATTTAGACCTCCCATACCAAAAAGATACATGTTTTGTTCTTGATCATTGTTTAAATGTTGACTTATTTGGATGTTGATTTCCAGAAAAAAGTAGTGGCATCTGTGTCCATGATACAAGTAGCAATGGACAACACAACACCATCATATTGATTGACTCTTTTCCTAATTCAATGATGCTTAAAGGGAACTGTCCTGGGGACCACAGGGTCAGCCACTTAGACGACCCCCAAATTTTTACTGGGGCCTCATGGAATGAAATATTCCCTAAAAAAAGCAATGAAATACGAGACACCATGTAATGCAATGCAATGGGGAGGGTTTCACCAGATAGCCGACCCAGGGTCCTCCTAGCATTGCTTGTGCTTAAATATGCTTAAACAAACAAATGGCAAGAACTATAAAGCAAATTTTATGAATGAAAATCAATTTCCTGGAAATTTTTTTCCCACTGAAGCATAAGACCCTAGTAAAAAATCTTGATGTTTACACAAATTTCATATTTTTCATAATCGTTCACATTTTAGAATATTTTCATGAACTTTCACTTATTAGTTCCGCTTCCATAGTTTATCAAGATTTTGCTGAAATTGATGTTGAAAATACCTGTACTAATGTTCCAATCCATTATTTTTTAAGGATCAAGTCCTACATTTATACAGTTTATCCTATTAATCTTTGAGACAAGATTTCCACGAAATGGGTTTTGGACTAAATTTACAGCCTCAAACGTAGACTCTTTTTCTTCCTTCTTGTAGTGCATTTAATTTGGTGCAGTAGCAACGACCAATTTCACCACTTCCAGGACAATTCTGTCATTCACACAATTAGTAAAATGCTTGACTTTCGTTGATCCTCGGGGGAAGTTTTGAAAATAGACATACATTGTTCTTTAGATTCAACTATATTTGCCAAAGGGGAAAGAATTCCACATCTGTTCTATAAAAATGTTTATGTGAACATAGTATTGATTACACTGAATATTGAATGCATGTTAATCAGATGTTATTCATTGTCTCATGTACTGCATTATCCTTAATTAGATGTTATTCTTTTGAGGTCATTTGTACAGCATCCTTACTCCTGAGTGTTCAGGTTGCTAATTCGAAGTTTTAATGCAATTTTTTCCTCTATCTTTTCTTTAACAAAAAGGCTAATTCTTTTCTGTATGCATGTGTGAAATGCAGGCAATTAAGAGCCCAAGTCTTGATTACTCTCACTTTGTGTCACTTCCGTTGGCTATTCATCCTGTACTGGTAGATAAGCTTATTAATTTTCAGAACTCTGTGCTGGGAAATTGCAGTACTAAACAAGACGAAAATCTGAAGAGTGATTCAAATGGGGATACTTCAGAAGACGGAGAAGATAAGGATGATCCATTAGATGCAGGACGCGATGTTGCTATTAATCTTAAAGTTGAAGATGCTAGTGAACATGTTAAAGTGCAGATAAATAAAATTCCTTTCGTTAGTTATCCGCCTAAAGCATCAAAATCTTCTATCTTAACTGGTATACTTATGAGTCCTAATAATTTAAAATTAGATGTTTAGAATGCTTAATGTTTCATTTGTTAATGTGTATGTGTATATGTAATATTTAGGATGTTAGCAGTTTATGTCTTCTTGGGGTAGGGTGTGTGTTTTGTAGTTTTGCAATGTTCATCCATCTGTTAACACTTTGTGTTAGTGAGGGGCTTGTTTTCTTTTCCATTTTTAGAGTTCGCATTGCAATTATTTCATTGTCCCTTTTTATTATGGTTTAATTACCAAAGAACCTTTGTCACCTGACAGATTCAGGAATCGACAAATCCATATTTATTAAGCCAAAAACATTTCACCTAACTGTACTAATGCTGAAATTGTGGAACAAGGAGCGTGTTGCTGCAGCTAGTGAAGTTTTGCAGGTAAAGATCTGTTTAAAAAAAGATTGACCAAAGTGGATCACTAAATGATACAACATTGTATATTTCCTCTGCAGAGAGTCTCTCCTAAAGTATTGGATGCCTTGGATGGCCGGCCCATTTCTGTGAGGCTTAAAGGGCTGGTAAGATCCTTTGCTTTGCTGATTTGTATCGTGTAGATCAAGGTTTGATTTGCATTCTAGACTGTTTCCAGAGAGAGAGAGAGAGAGAGAGATCCTTTTTCTCCCTTATTATTATGTATGTGATTTCTTCATATATAAACTAGAAGGCTTTTGGCTTTTATGATCAAGTAGGAGTGTATGAGGGGTTCACCGGCAAAGGCTCGAGTTCTATATGCTCCAGTTGAAGAAATTGGAGGCGAAGACCGCCTCCTCCGTGCTTGTCGTATCCAAATAATTCTCAAAGCATATCTTTCTGTTCTTGATTTTTCACTTAGAATGCACGTACAAGTACGAAGCATACAAATTTGGCTATTATCTAGTTGTGGTTGTAAATGTTACTCTGTTCTATTTCTTTGGAATTCCTGAGCTTTCTTAGAAGTCATTATTGATGCCTATGTTGAAGCTGATCTTGTTCTTGAGAAGGATGCGCAGCAGAAGTTAAAGGTATGATGTTACAGACTTACAGCATTCTCTTTGTCCTTGTATCCTTTAGTCTGGTTTGATAATATTTGGCTGTGATTTTGCTTTGATGGTGATGGAATGGTTTGTTTGGAGCCCAATTGCCAGTGTCTTTACTTTCTCTACCATAGATGCTTGCATCTGCCTCTTCTATTCCACAACCAAACAGTCACACCTTTCTAAAATGTCTTCCCTTCCAACTGCAACTGTTGTATTTATGGCGTGGACACCCTATACTGTTAGAGACAGCAGCCCTGATGCTCATCAGTGTGGGTAGGGATGGCAACTGGAGGGGCTTAGGGTGTATTTCACTGATACCTCACATGACCTTTATAAATAATTGCTAAATCCTTAACCTATCCACCTTTAGAGACTTGCATGGAGCACAGCAATTTTACATGGTAACCAGGGTGGGCACCAGTGGAGTGAGGTGGGGTCGGGCAGGTGCATGGGTTTGTTGAATACCATACCCAACCCTAAGCAGGTAATGGTCATACAACACCCAAACCGTGGGGCAGGGGGTGGCGCCTGCTTAACATTCCTAATTGCCATCGTAGGCAAAAAGATACTGTTTGTCACTTTCTCCCAAACATTTTTTTTCCTCAACCGAGGTGTCTTATGGTCATAGATTTCTGTATCCTGTGAGAGAAATTGATGTTCCTAATTGTCTTTTTACTAGGTTACTGTATGAAATAGTCGTTCTTCAATATTCATTAGTTAATGTCAACAATATTTCCAGTTTGTTTTGTTTGATGGTATTTTTGATCTGAGTGGAAGGTATTTCTTATATTAGCATATGTTCAGTATCCTTCCTCCCTCTTCTTTATAAGATTCAACAACAATAACAACAACGTAACCTTATCCCAACTAAATGGGGTCGGTTACATGGATCCTAGCTCTCTATTCGAAGTCATACCTGATACAAGACCTACGCTATGCATGTCTTTTCTCACCACTTCTCCTATGGTTATTTTAGGCTTCCCCCTTGCTCTTTTAGTTCCTTCAATCTGTATCAAGTCACTCCTCTGTACTGTAGCATCTGAGGCCTCCGGTGCACATGGCCATGCCACCTCAAAAGACATTCTCGTAGCTTATCATGTATCGGAGCTACTCTCAAATAATCTCTAATATGGTCATTCCATACTTATCCTTCCTAGTTTTGCCACTCATCCATCTCAACATTCTCATTTCCACAAGTTTATCTATTTGACGCTTCTTAATTGCCCAACATTCCGCACCATACATCATAGCCGGTCGTATGACAGTCCTATAAAATTTTCCTTTAAGCTTTAAAGGAATAACACCGATCACATAACTGCAGACACACCTCTCCAATTCATCCATCCTATTTTAATTCTATTAGCAACATCATCCTCTATATCACATTCTTTACTTATGATTGAGCCTAGATACCTTAAATAATCACTTTGTGGAATCTCCCTCTCATCAATTTTCACCACCTTATTAACCGTCCTAGGAGCATCCCAATGCATGAGGCTCCTGGTACTGCAGGGTCTGGGAGGGGTTAATATACCCAGCCTTACCCCCTGCTTCGTAGGAGAGAGGCTGTTTTCCAAGTTTTGAACCAGTAACCAATAGGTTACACTAGCATAACTTAATCGTTGCGCCAAGTCTTGTCCACTACCCCATTAAACGTCTTAGTGTAACTAAAGTTACACATCATATACTCCATGTTCTCCCTATTAATCCTCCAGGACCTAAATAACTCAATTTTCGCCCATTTCTACTTATCTTAAAACCTTTTGATTCCAAGGTCAATCTCCATAACTCCAACTTGGCGTTAATCCCTATTTTTGTCTTGTCCACCAAAACAATATCATCAGCAAAAAGCACACCAAGGAACCTTGTCTTGAATGTCTCTGGTTAAATCATTCATGATAAGCGTAAACAAATAAGGGCTTAAGGCTGATCCTTGATGTAAGTATGTAAATCAATTGTAATTGGGAAATCATCACCTTGACCCCCCCATAGTTCTTATGCTAATCACCACGCTATCATACATATCTTTAAGTATGTCCACATATTTACTTGAAACTCTTCTCTTCTCTAGTGTATGCCAGATTAACTCTCTAGGGACTATGTCGTATGCTTTTTCTAGGTCAATAAAAACCACATGGAGGATCTTTCTTGGCCTCTCTAAATCTTTCCATGAGCCTCCTAAAGAGAGCTTCCATTGTGGATCTTCCTGGTATAAAAATTGGTTCTCCGAAATAGTAGTTTCTTGTCTCAGGGTGGGTTTCAATAACCCTCTCTCATATTAGTTATTGCAGCTTTGAATATCACCTTTATTTTTGTAAGTCGAAACCACAATGCTTCTCCATTTATCCATCATTTTCTTTGTGCTCATAATCTTATTAAACAACTTGGTTAGCCAAGATAACCACAAATTCCTAAGCTCTTCCACACTTCTATTGTGACCCTGTTTGGACTTGGTGCCTTGCCTACCTTCGTCTTTCTTAAAACTTTTTTGTTACCTCAAACACCCTAATTTTGCGTATATATCTACGACATGTGGTATCTAAATGAGTAATTCAGTTTTCTGGTGCACTATTACTCGAAATGACTTCAGTTAGTAGGCTGTAGAAATACTCTTTCTATCTCGCCTTAATGTCCTCATCTCTTTTTATTAGTACTCTACCATCATTACTTTTAATACATCTAACATAGTCGAAATCTCTACTCTTCCTTTCCCTCATTCTAGCTATCTTATAGATAGCTTTTTTCCCTTCCTTTGTGTTCAGATTGTTATAAAGATCTTCATATTTCTTCGCCCTTGCTTTCCTCACAATCTTCTTAGCCTCATTTTTTGCAAGTTTATACTTTTTTAGATCTCTACCTCCTTAGTCCTTTGCATGTCTTAAAACTAGCTTTCTTAGTCTTAATGGCTGGTTGAACCTCGTCATCCCACCACTAAGTCTCCCTAGGGGATTGATTGTTTCCTTTTGATTCCCCTAGGTCCTCTTTACCAACCTTCTTAATACAATTTGTCATCTTGTTCCACATCGTATTAGTGTCTCCCTCAAAGTCCCACTTTCCTTGTTTGATCACTTTATCAGTAAATGAATTCAAGTAATCTCTTTTTAAATCCACCACCTTATCTTAGGGCAAATAGGCTCCCTTAACTTACGATTCTGCATAATAATACACATATCCATGACCGCCAATCTATGTTGAGTGGTCAAGCTCTCCCTAGGTATAACCTTACAGATCTTACAAAAAAATCTATCAGACATTCTAGTTAGGAAGAAATTTATTTGGTTGATATGATGCCCACTTTTGTAGGTAACTTTTTCAAAGTGTTCACAATAGATTAATCATAAGCCACAACAAAATCTAAAACTGAGATCCCCTCCTCATTCCTCTCTCCAAGACCATAATCTTCATGTACACCTTCATAGCCTCTATGATCTCTCCCCACATGTCCGTTTAGATCACCCCCAAGAATAATCCTTTCTCCTTGACTAAAACCTTGCACTAATCCATAATGCTTCAAGATGCTAGTCTAACCCTATGCTTATGGACTAGCTTCTTTACCTGCACTTGTCCACAGCACGAGAACCCTTGCCTACTTGACACAGCATCCGGTGCCAACACGGCGCGTCGCTTATTGGGGGCTGATTTAATTGTTTCAGAAGTGCTGTTCGCCTGTTCCATGCAATATTTGTTCATTACCTACCTGGAGATACTCTAGTTTGCAGCATCCTTGGCATGTATCCAAGTGATGTTATCTCTGGCACTGAGACACTATTCATGCCTAAGTTCTATCAATTTTTCTATATATACAGAAGAATGAGGCCCCTGAGGAGACAACTTCTTTCTTTTTCTCATTGTTTTTCTTTCGAGGACATTGATATTTGCATTGATGTTGCAGAATGCCGTAAGAATCAGAGGTCTTTGACATTTACACATCCATTGAATAACAGTGCATGTTGTACATAATGTTTACCTATATTTGAAAGGGGGAAAAAAATAAAGAACGGGTGGACAAGGGATGGCTACCAATGTTTTTGTTTCTGTATTTGCTAGTGGCAGTCATTTAATTTCTGCTGTTTGGTGCCTCATGAAACATCTCAATGGCTTTCAACAATGAGTCATATTCTTCCCTCCATATTCTATAGATCGCTTACACCTGTGAACCAGTGCCCTCAATATGCAGGGATGGAATATCTTGTCACTCTCAAAAGTTTAATTTGCCATTTAGTTTCAGAAATTTTTAGTGATTGCCATGTTATGAGATAATGGATTGTTGCTGGATAGTTGGATTACATTTATCTTGTTAGTATGTTTACTGGTTTACCTCAATGCATGAAAACTCTACCTCCATTTACAAATAACTTGTGTTGTGCTGTTGAATGGCAGTTGCATGCTACAGTGATGAATGCAAGACATAGGAAAAGGTATTTTTACAGTGTTAATGTTTCTTTATTTTCTTTTTAGTTCTGAAATTTTATACTCATGATATTGGGGTTTGAGGCCCCCCTCGGATGCTTTCTAAGAATGGCTATTCTATGGGAATTGAAATATTCAGGAAGACAAGGACAAAAAAGTTTGATTCATTCGATGCACGGGGCATTGTCAAACAACATGGGTCTGAGGAATGGGGGGAGTATCTTATCCGTGAAGCACATCTGTCGCAAAGGTTTGTGTTTGATGAAAATGGATATTATCACTGCTGTGCTTCAATTCCCTTTCCTGAGAACATGCAAATAGAATGATTTTCCACCTTGGAAGGAATCTGGAGGTTCTGTTTTTCATTCAGTATGTAGAAAACCAGAGAAGGGTTTATCTGGATTTTTTTAATAAACATTTTATGTTTATGTGCATTGTTTAGGGATGTTATTAGTTGATATTGTTATTATGTTCCTTGCTGCATACGATAATATACAGTTGTCACATAATCCGCAGCCTTAACAAGTGGCTGTTGGTTCAACTTAAGTCTCCGATGTGCAGAGTAAATTTTCTGATTGCACCATTTTTTTCCTCTCTTTTTCTAGGGGTCTGAGGTGGGGGGGGGGGTTATTCAATTATTCCATGGTTTATTCATTTTTTCCTGATGAGAATAATATTCTAGAGGTTGGGCTGTTGGTTAGTTTATTAAAATTCCAATTTTCTATTTCTGAATAGGACATAGAACCTAGGCACTACAGTTGCCCTTTACCTTCCTTGAAGATCAGTGATATGCTGATCTTATCAAGCTGGTCCCTACTCCCTACTGCTGAAATGTGATGTGTCAGCATAGAGTATTGGGATTCATTATTAAATGGGTCCTTCACCCGCTTGTTTTTCTTTTTTTCGGTGGGGTAGGGTGGGGTGGGGTTATAATTAAACTGACCATTTTTTTTTAATTATGAAAAGAGAGAGGGATGGGTATGCTAGCGGTATACCATATGCTAGCACCCTATGTGTCTATCTCTCTCTTTCCTTCTTTAAATTGACTCCCTTACCCTTCAAAGGGGGAAGAAAGAGATAGACACATAAGGTGCTATCATAAGGCATACCACTAGCATATCCAACCATTCTCTTATGAAAAACAAAGAACTCACTAACAATATTTACTAGCATTGATAAATTCAACTTTCTCCTTCATGACCATTTTGGCCATACACTTCATAAGAGAAATAAGATTATGGAAAGACAAAAAAACATTGTGTTGGGTGCATGGGTTTAGTCTCACATCGGGTGTGTAAGTGTGGTGTGTGTTGTGTATATCAGCCATTCCGTGGTCTGCTAGATGACCTGTTAGCACATACCTCGATTCAATAAAATAAATAAAAAAAAAACTCTTGTACAATAGACTATAGGCCAATCCGGAGGAAATAGTTGAAGAGACCACTTACAAGGCTCCTAGGAATAGAGCTGAAGGTTGCTTGGCGAATGTCCTTAATCCTAGCAGCAATTTTTTTAATAAAAGAAACACAAAAAACTAGGAAATATTTGTCTTCGTGGCCCACCTAGTTTTGCCATGTGGTACGATAATGTGATACTTCCGAATTTTGGACAGGTAACACGGTCTGAACATGCCAAATTTTGTCTACAGTCATATACACACCCCTTCAATGTATAGGCATGCATCCTCTCCATGGTCCATGTCTTGAGTGGATTTTTATCCGTTCGAGTATTAGAGGTGCTGCTTCTGCATCGTGCGGCGCAACAGCGGTCATGTGTGCACAGTGGGGCTTGCTGTGCACACATGTCCGCTGCTGCACCACATGATGGCACAGCAGCAGATAAAAATCCATCTTGAATGTACCCTTTTGCAAGTCTTAGATCTTCAAAACTCTACTCTTTCTCCCTATGCTTAGTTCACTGCACTATGACTACCTTACCAATACTTTTGCTGAGTTGGAGTGAAGGGATAATTCTTATACAATCTTCTTTATCTACACCAAATCCTTCTCCCTCTCTGACAAAGATGCTAGCCCCCACACAAAGAGAAATTGTGGCCTAGGAGTAGCAAAGGAGAAGGATGATGAGGATGGTTTCTATGGAATAAGGGCATGACTGCCAAGTTTTGGGGTAGAGAGGTTTCGGGTGAAAAGTCGGTTTGCATGGGGGGCTAGGGTTGGGCTTGGGTTGCAAAGTGAGGAGAGTGATAGAGGGAGAGGGAAGTGAGATCTGGTTGGGAGGGGTTCACAGTTGGGGTAAGGGTCGTGGAGTTGTAGAGGGAGGGTGGGGGAGGGAAATATAAGCAAGGGATGGGGTGGGGGAGCAGAGGGCAGGGAGATACAGGGGAAAGGGTAGGTTAGATGCAAATGGCGGGGGGGTAGTGGCTATTGGGAGAAAGTAGAGAAGAGAGTGGGGTAGGTGCAACAACACCAGATCTTGACATGGATTGGAGGCTCAACGAGAGGGGGAGGGGGAGGGAGAGGGAGAGGGAGAAGGAAATGCAGAGCTCTCCCTATAAGATTCCATTCGGGGTGAATTTACAATTTATACCCCTCCACATCAACTCACCAAAATGATTTAAAAGAGTAGATAAAAATATAGTGAAGTGAACTACTTGACATGTGCAAGGACCCAATATTTTGCTGAAATATAATAAGAAATTGGAAAACAACATTCATTTAATATTGAGGAAGTTTTCCCAAAGTAGTGATGATATCTTCTTAATCATGGGTACTCTTGGATCCCATGGAGGACTCCAACCCTATGGCACACTCTATCATGTTCAAATGTGTTTCTTGTTCGTCCTCAATAAAAAATAAAATTTTTTTTTTTTAGGAATATGGGATTTATTGAAAATCAATAAAAATTTTGATATGCATTAAAAAAGAAATTTTTTTTTTTAAAAATTGAATTTATAAAAAGAAGGTTGAAAATTAAGAATTATTTCCAAATTCAGGATGTTGTTATTCCAAGATAGCGATGGTATCTTGATCATTGGTACTCTGGACACCAATGATGAACACTGTTTTATCATATGGTTAGATTCTTTCCCTCATTTAAATCATATTCAAATATAAAAATCAAATGGTAGAATCTAAAAATAAAAATAATAAAAAAAATTCATAAAATATTTTGCAGTGAAATAAAATACAACCTTGGCCATTTCCATGTTAGATTAGAAATTGACATGTGAGCATGACAATGGGATCCACCAGCTCAACATGCCATGTGGCAGATTCTATGGGCTAACCAAATAAATATTTCTATTTCTACATACAAGAATAAGGTGGGCAACTAGGACATAGAGTTGACATCCATACACAAATTAAACGAGTCGAGAAGATCAGAGAATAATAAAGATCTCGCATTATCATTTATTGAAGTCCCTCCACATGTTTTATTTCAAAACAATTCTCCAGCTTTTTAACTGGCCAATATGTTTAGCCATTTTCTCTCTCTCTCTCTCAAGGTCATGGTTTAAAAAATTGGGGTCTGAGAAGGGTCTCCAGCTTTTTAGTACATAAAATATTACAAACAAAAAAAACGTATCTAATGCAGAAGTTTTAACCATGCGGGATCTGAGAAGGGTCATAATGTACGTAATTTTACTAACTCTCAATTCAAAGCCCTAATCACTAGGTCACAATGGGCAACCATATCATTGCTTGTTCTGCCCTCTAACACCCATCAATATTAGAATAACCCAAAATGCTCCATGGCCAAATGGGATCAATCATGGCTGGGCTTAACTCTTCAAATCTGAGGTAGATCCTCAACACCAAACAACTAGAGCTAACCATTAAAGAGAGCGATGAGTTCTTTAGTTGAGGCACAACCTTACTGTCATGTCTCTATCGAACCTGGCATAGTTGATGGATGCTCACAGAGTTGTTCACAGACAACAAACCATACCCACACATTTAGACGAGTTGTCAAAATATGGATGTGATTATTAGCCCTACAAATCTTGGGCTGGGCCATCGAGTAATTGGGTAATTAATTATGGGGAAGGGATGCACATGAGATTCGTCAAATAGGGAGTGTTATAGTAATTTCGGATTGACATTTATGTTCATTTGCCAATATCTAATGCCCATATACATGGTGCATAAAAACTTGTCTCTGCGCCTGTGCAGGGGCCAATGGGAGCATCAATATGGACATAATTTCTGCCTTTTTTGGGGTGGGATAGTCATTTTGCCCCATCCTGTGTTTGGGCATAGGGGCCATGCTCTTGAAATTTTCCCCGAGTCCATCTACAGTGATTTGCGCCGTGATTGAGCGTTTGGAATAGTAAGTTTCATTATTAATTCCCATTCTCTATTGATCAAGATTCAAAATAATTTTTCTTAGTCAAAATAGAGGTTTAGATTTTTTTTTGTGAGGACATGGAAAGTTTTTAATTTCTATCGTTTATTGACCAAGATCCAAAATACTTTTTTCTCAGTAAAGTAGAGGGTCAAATCTATGGTTTAAAATCTGGAATCAGGATTCGCATCGGTCCAATTGATTTTTTTTTATCAACATCAATGAGGTATCGGTAAGAATCAACCCAAATAGGCCCTAATCCTAATTTTTGAAAGGGTATTGGTTGAGCCAGATCGACTAGAATTGAGATTGGCCACCAATGATTCCAATCTAAATTGTCTAATTCAGCCTATCTCGATTTTTTAAACCCAACTCAAATCCTATGGCCAAACTTTTCACTATGGGCAAAGAAAAACTCGATCCATAAAATTTACATGTTTCACCTCTAACAAAACCAACAAAACCAACACATTGTAGCATTTCCTGAAAGAAAATAATTGAATCTGCTGAGTCAAAAGAGTTAGAAAATTTTACTTTGATTTTTTTTTTTGGATAGGTAGTATTGTTGTTGGAATCTCTCTTGATAAGGAGATCTGCACAGAGTAAATCAGAATTTAGACAAGAGAGAGAGTCAGAGTGGATTCCAATAGCAGTGGGGACTCTTTGATGCTGTCCTAATGCTAAGTCAGAATTCAAGAACAATAGCTTGACTTGGGAGAGTTCGTGTATAGAATTGAACATAATGTGCCTAATGTTCTACCTTTCTATTTATAGAATAGTCGATAGAGTAGTGCGATTCTTGATTGAAGATCCTGGGGGAAGGTGAGTCTTAGTAGGAGTTCTGAATAGTAAGAGATACACATACGTGGTTTAATTCAATTTCTTCTACCACGTGTCATCCACCCATTAGTGTGCGTTTTATGAATATAAGATAGTAACTTTGACGTTTGGATAAGCTCAGGCTTGAACAACAAAGTGTCATTGCTTTTGAGACAGAGCCCACAGTAGCTATTACTTCCTTTCTGGTTCGGTTTTAATGGAGGGGTGAGATGAGAGCATTGTGTAGCCATTAAAGGGGAGGAATAATTTGGATTTGGTTATGTTGATGCAGAAAGAAGAAGATAAGTTTGGTAAGAGTGGGGCGACGGAGATATGTGTGAGAGAGAGAGAGAGAGCTTTCCACACTTGCTCCACTCGGCGTCTTCCACTTGGAACAGTATAACAAACCCTTCGGAGCCCAGCACGGCACACCAACTCCCACCACAAAAAAAAGAAAAGAAAAATACTGGGTCGGCTCTCTACGTTACGCACGTGGTGTGCTGTACAGTTTCTTTACACCTAATCCCAATTGCATTCCAGATTTCTTCCAAACAGAAACAAACAATGATGTATGCGTAGTACGCACCATAGCGTCATATTTTTTTTGGGAGCAAAAATACCCATTGGAGAGGAGAAGAGGGAAAGCAGAGAAATCAGGAATTAGGATTTATGAAATCTTGAATCCCACTGAAGAGTTTCGGCTTAATTCTGTACCTACTGAAAGTACTGAGTACTGACTGGGTGTGTGTGTGTGTGTATGTGTTTGTTCTTCGGTTTCCTTGAATAGTTAATGGTTTAGATCAGTTTTTTTTTTTTTTGGGTTGAGGGTACGGTCTCTTAACTGTTTTAGCTTGTCTCCGTTTCATCTCTCACTGTTTTTCTGAGTTCTAACCGTTCTTTTAAACATGTGTGTTTGTGTATATACTCTGGAAAGTAGGAAACTGCAGGTGGGTCTTGATTGAAATTCATCAAATTGTTCAGGTGGGTTCGGATTTTACATGGGATTTGATCAGTTTTTCTGAAGAACTGCCGTGTCAGTGGCCACTTCCTTGAGATAAGGTTTGAGTGGAATCCAGTGTAAACTGAGTTTGCAAATCCAGTTGATTGGAATTGACGGAAGTTGCTGAAGCTGAAGCAGTCTGATGCATTTTGCTACCTGAGAAGCTGGGAAGATGGGGTTTGATTTCGTCTTCAACCGGTAGCGAGCGATGGAAATCTAATTCTCTAGGAACCGGATGAAGTTACTCACATCTCTGAGATCTGGGTTTGTTTCGTTTGGGGGGCATCAGTAATGGGGTGCTTATACTCGACGGCTTGCATCGGGGCAGTACCCCATACTCCGAGGGATCCTCGGATTGAAGAAGGTGAAAATGTGAGAGGAGCTGCGGGTTCCTTTCACTCTCCCGTTTCTTCTGATGTTCAAGGAGAAGAAAGCGGGGATCAATTGAATCAGCTGAGTATCAGTAGGGATTCTGAAATGGGTATAGCTCGGCTGTCGAGGGTTTCTTCGCAGTTTCTACCTCCTGATGGGTCCCGTACAGTTAAGATTCCTTCGGGAAACTACGAATTGAGGTATTCTTTTCTGTCCCAGAGAGGGTACTACCCAGAAGCTCTTGAAAAAGCAAACCAGGACAGTTTCTGCATTTACACCCCATTTGGGTCTAACCCTGACGACCACTTCTTCGGGGTGTTTGATGGGCATGGGGAATTCGGAGCTCAGTGCTCCCAGTTTGTGAAGAGGAAATTATGTGAGAATTTGCTTAAAAATAGTCGGTTTCATATGGACGCCATTGAGGCTTGTCATGCCTCCTTCTTAGCGACTAATTCACAGATGCATTCGGATAGTTTAGATGACAGCATGAGTGGGACTACTGCAATCACGATATTAGTTAAGGGAAGGACGTTATATGTTGCGAATTCAGGTGATTCCAGGGCTGTTATTGCAGAGAGGAGAGGGAAGGACATTGTGGCTGTGGACCTATCAATCGATCAGACTCCTTTTCGAGCTGACGAGCTGGAAAGGGTCAAGCTTTGTGGAGCTAGGGTTCTCACTTTGGATCAAATAGAAGGTCTGAAGAACCCAGATGTGCAGTGTTGGGGCACTGAAGAAGGTGATGATGGTGATCCACCGAGACTTTGGGTGCAAAATGGAATGTATCCTGGTACGGCTTTCACAAGAAGCATAGGTGATTCCATTGCTGAGAGTATTGGTGTTGTTGCTACCCCGGAGATTGTTGTTTTGGAGCTCACACCAGATCATCCATTCTTTGTGATTGCTAGTGATGGCGTGTTCGAGTTCCTTTCTAGCCAAGCTGTGGTTGACATGGTAAGGGATTCCTTGTTTATCTTTTGTTAATTATGGCTGTTAGTTTTTCTGGGAAGTTGGTTGCTTGAATGCTTGAGCAGTTTGCCTTCTTTATTGCCGGAGCTTTCTCTAGTGCCTTATTGTTTTTTCTTCCTAATTCTCTATACATTTGCTTGTAAGCAATATGTAGTATTTTAAAATAAGTTCCTACTGAAAAGAAAAAAGAAAAAGAAAAAAAAAATATAAGAAGTGAACATAAATTATTTATTAGAAACATGGTCATCACTGAAATACAACCCCACATGTTGATACCCATATCAACATTCTACTTCATATTAAATAAGTATTTTTATACTAACTATATGTGATAGCATGTTATAATACTCAAATAGTTGTGTTTGGAAAGTTGGTGATGGTATCAGTTAGCTGGTCCTTATTACCTGATTGATCATGAAGCTTTTTTATTTGTAAGAAATAAAGATATTGTCTGACCTTTTTTATTTAATTTTTATAATTTTCCCTTAAAAAATGGAAATGTGTGTTGTGTAAGGTATGGATGCAATATTCTTGATAAAATAAGAAGTAAACATAGTGGTCCTGACCATGGGAACATAATGATTTTACTCCTTAAAGAAAAGCAAATTGCGGAATACATAAGGAGAACAAATTTTACTCTTCCAGATCCAGAATTGAGTGAAACAAGTTCTGAGGCTTACTCTTCTTGTCCTCCTACTCCCACCAACAAAATATAAAAAAAAAAAAAATACTGGTCTTTGGCAAGTGCTCAATCTATGGAAAACCTCATTTGAAGCCCTCAGACACTATTATTATGCTTTCTGTACAGATGGGATAGAGAGTAGTAAAAACCATTTTGCAACCTTTGATGTACCTCCACCAATACCATGTAGATGAAAGGAACTTGCTATTATGGTCAAAGGTTCTTGACAGGAACCATTGAGTAACTTCTGATATTAATATTAGATGTATCTGTAGCTTGGCAATAGTTCAGTCCATCCAACAATGAATGAAACAGTACTTTGCATCATTTAAAATCAATCCTTGGTAAATGGTAATATAAGAACCAGCCAGGAATTCACAGTTAATTGAGATACATCCCCCACCTCCACTGGGTCTAGATTGCCAAATTGCCTCTACCAGCATCATCCATGTTAAATTGTAGAAAGACTACCTTTGATTTAGCCATCTGGTTAAAATTGGTCTTTGGACCTTTGGGGAGTTTATTTTGACTTTCAGGAAACATAGGGAGAGTAACTCTAGTAAAGAACGATCAGAAGAATGAGATATCAGAACTGCAGTTCGTGAATCCGACTAATTATCTTGGTCCAGACAGTATTATGTCTTCAACCTCTTAAATTTCTAAAATTTCTTCCCAGTCAGATTTCACTTGTAGCAATGCAAGTACTTGTTATGTTAAGAATCATTTGATAGTCTCTTGTATTTAGCAGGTCAGTTGTTCTTTTGAGGTTTTTATTGTTTTCACAAGAAACAACCAGAAAAGATTTTATTGAGAATAAAACAAGCAGAACCTTTGCATAAGCAATAAAGGGGTAAACCAGAGAACACACAAAACCAAAAAGGCAAAAGGAACCTGCTTTAATTACCAAAAAGTATATAAAGAAAAGGGGAACTGAGTCCAGAGGGGAATTATCTATTTGGTTTTAGGAGAGGCAGGAATATCAAGTGTGTGAGGATGCCTTGTGGAAAACTCTTTTAACTTGATATTGGTTCAGAAAATATGAGGAACTTTAGCATTTGGTAGACATCCTTTTGATTAATTTTGATGAGTATTGAATTTTTTCAAGCCTGCGAACTCCATTGAGCAAAGTCAAGACCGCAATTGTTTGATGAAAACCTAATCCCCGTCTCTTATTTGTTTTTTTCTTTCATTAATTTGATCTAAACTTATATCCCCTTGGTTGTCCCAGCTCATCAACCCTAGATTATTTAAGGCAACAAAGACCTTATTGGATAGTCAAATTACAGATAGACAACTTACCCCTCCCCCCCCCCCTCCCGCCGCCAAAAAAAAAAAGAGGTTTCGTAATGTGCATTAACTAAGGTTTGTACTTTGATGTGTCCTGACTCCTGAATTTCAATTGGATTGCAAATTGATTAATCAAAACTCATCGAAGTGACTTATAGAGCTGGTTCTGTAGCCATGATTTAGGATCAGTATCAGAGGACGTAATGTTCTGGGCTTTTAGCAATCCGGATCACTCTCATGATACCTATAAGGATTGGGTGATCTAAACAATCTGATACCGAGTTATAAAAGCATGAAAATGCTGAAGAACATACTTTTGAACTGAACCCAAGGGGTTAAAAAAAGAGAGTTTGCCAACAGTTCTCTGAACTTAGAAGGGGTCTAGGTCAACACACCAGGAACATATGGTCACAATCTAGTGCTGATCAGGCGAATCCTGGTTGACTCAGTCTCCCTGGTTTTCACCCAACATGAGTGTTGTCTAAACTCATTGTTGAGCGTGGGCTTGGATATGTTTGTTTTGGGGTCTGAGTTGGCTTTAGGATTTACATTAAGGTTAACCTTTTTTAAACTTATAATTAATGAACACGTCGTATATATCATGTAAGTTGAGCTGTTTGAATTTGTAGGTGCTGATTTGCATTATGTTCACTTTTTACTTGCCTTGTAAGTAAATTTCTTGATAAGCTGAAAGGTTGTCAAGATTTGTTACCTGCTGCTTATTTCTCCCTTTATTCCATTTATTTTCATATTTTAGTGTAATTTTACATTCTAATACCAAAGAAAAAAGTATAATCTTTAATATAAAAAGTTGTTTGGGAAGCAATAGAACTTTTTCTTGGTGAATATAGTACTCAGTTACCTGCTTAGAAATTATATTATGTTAGTTATAATTATGGCATCTTGAGGCATTTACTTAAACCATGGTTTTCTCTATTCTGTACTTTATGACAAAACTGTTATAAATGAAAGTTTATACGTCTAATTAGAAACAATCTACAGGAGATATAATAAAGATTTTCTTGAATTTCATTTCTCCTGGGCTTGTATCAAAGTCATTTTGTATTTGCTTTACTGAAATGAATTATCTTCTTTTCAGGCTCCAATCCTCACATTCTGAAATTACACTTCAAGTTTTACTTCTTTTTTTTTTTTTTATGCTTGTGCATTTTTTGCTACATTCGTTAATCCATTACTGATTTTTCAGGTTGTGAAATTCAAGGATCCTCGTGATGCTTGTGCGGCTATTGTTGCTGAATCTTATCGACTTTGGCTGCAGTATGAAACTCGAACGGATGACATCACTGTCATAGTTGTGCATATTAATGGGCTCACAGATGTAAGGGAATTTCTGGTCCATGACCTGACTCATGATATACTTCTGTGTCTACATGGATTTATTGTTTTTCCTTAACTTTTTTCGTTGTTTCCCAGACTGGTGTGGTTCAATCAGCAAACCCAGATGTTGTAAAACATCTGCCTCAAGTTGTGGAGGTGACTGGGTCTGAATCTCCTTCCACTGTAAGCTGGAACACTAGGAATCATCGCACAAGGCATGATCTGTCACGGGCACGTCTCCGGGCCATTGAATCTTCTCTGGAGAATGGACAAGTTTGGGTTCCCCCATCTCCATCCCATAGGAAGACCTGGGAAGAAGAAGTAGATCTTCTCTCTTATATTTGTCATTTCTGAGTTTTGCACAAAATATAGATGAGATTGTATCCAAACAGTTTTAAAGTTACATTGAGTCCTTAATCTGTGTGTGTGGGGTGTTTAGTTGTCTAATATCCACCTCTTACTGCAGGCTCATATTGAACGGGCTTTGCACGATCATTTTCTCTTCAGGAAACTTACTGATTCTCAATGCCATGTTTTGTTGGATTGCATGCAAAGAGTTGAGGTTCAGGCTGGCGATATTGTTGTGCAGCAGGTTATTTCATCTATTGTCCATTTTATGTCAACTAGAGATTTTGCACTGTTCTATAAAATGGTGCAGATCAATCAGATCATATGCAAATCGATTGATAGATCTGCAGGTGATGGGCTCACTTAGGCCCCGTTTGTTTGCCGGATAAAAAGGGGTGGGAAACTTGTGAGGGTGGGTCCCACATGTTGTGGGTTGGGTTGCCAAGGAAAGGAAAGGAAATAATGGAGTATGCATTTTGTAGTGGGGTTGGATTTAGTGGGAGAGAGAGGAAATGGACATGGGGTGGGATTCCATGGGAAAGAAAGGAATTAGGAAGAGAGAGATAGACTCAAAAGTAACTTTTTCATGAATAGTGTCAAATTTGAAAAGTGAATGGGATGGGAAAAAGAGGGGTGCCACCTCACCAGGCAAGAATAAATGCAATTAATGAGCTTGTCTGGAAGTTTCCCACCCCATGTATCCAAACACATTCATCCTTGGTATTTTGTGGGGAAATAGTACACTTTACCCACCCCTTTTTGCCTATCCCACTTTTATCCGGCAAACGAACGGGCCCTTAAGGATTGGAGGCAGGAGATTCTAATCCGAAGGCTAGATTTGGATCAAATCTGATGTCAAATCTAACGTTCAGATTTCAAAAGAATAACCACCAGCTCTAATGATTAATTTCTAAGATAAATCTGAGATCAATAAGGTAAATAACTTAGATCAATGAGCTGGAATAAAGGACAGAAAAAATGGTGGTCGATGATGGAAAAGGGAAAAGAAAATCATGGTTTGAGAGAGAGAGAGAGAGAGTACCAAGGAAACTAATCCATTCCAATCAATCCAAAGCGAAAGGGGGTTGTTATGTATATAAAGACCAAAAAACAATATTGAGTTCACTAATGACTCTTAACCTTCCTAATAATTTTAAACTAACTTAAATTAAATAGGACTCTTTCAATATTTGACTACTTAAAGACTCACACAACCTTATCCCTATACTTAATTTCGTGTACCCCCTTAGATCCCCATTTTTGGACTTATAAAAGAGGTCCATTACATTAAATCCAAAATAAGAAGCTCAAGGCCCATAGAACCCAACCATGGGCCAAAATAAAGTCTTCCAAAGTCCAATTGCCTAGATTGGAAACTGTTATCTGAATCAATTCCCCTGGTGTTCGAAAAAAACTTGTAGCCATGATTTAAGTAGTTTTATTTTATTTTGTTCTATGGTCTGTTTAGGATACTCTGCATAGCATGTATATGGGAGAGTTTGGCTGTTATCAGTCATCCTTGTTTTTAGGATGTTTGAGTCAATCAAGGACTTCGAACACAACCTACTGATGCAGTTAGGTGTAAGGATAATTAGAGTTAATTATGTAATTTGTCTCGGTAACTTGACGAGATCTTGGCCGAGTTTGTGCATTTTTTTCTTCAAATTTCGGCCCTTGGTTTCAATGGCCATATGATCTAATTAGGTCATGAAACTTGCAGGACAGCCTATTTTAGGTCCTATAAACATGGTGGAACCCTTATTTTTTTTAAAAAAAACACACCCAAAATGGTAGTTTCACTTAGGATCCTAGGTTGGTAGTGTACGCTGTATATATAAACACACACACTAATATGACCTATTCGGCTATTCCACACAATCTTTAGTATTTAAACACATATAATTCAAGTATAACGGCTTAAATAAGCAATAGGAATGAAAAGACATAAAATTATGAACCATTTCATAAATCATACATATAACATTGTTTTTTATATAGAGTTCAATATATTTTGAGTCAACATTTAACAATACAAGCCAACAACTACCAAGTCACCCCTATCCCTATATGCTCATCCTAATGTTGAACGAGTGCCGGGCCTTCAAGTTCAAATCTCCTCCAAAGAAGGTTGTTGGGCAGCAAATCTCCTCCAAATGTTGCTCTTGAGCATCAAATCCAAGTGTTCCAAACTTTTTTTGGGTAAAATTTGGAGCTCTTTTCTTCACAAACTGGCGAAGCCAGTTGAGTTTACTGAGTATAGGTCGAAATTTTGACCGAGAAAAGTCGAAACATGGTATTTATATAACTGACTTTGTCACATTTCAGCGAAATACTGAGATTTCGGCCGAGAAAATGCATTCTTTTATTTTGCACCCTATCTCGACACAATTCTTGTCGAAACCAAGACAATTACCGAGATCTCGCGAGACCTCGAACCATGGATCCAATTTAAGGGTTTCAGAACCCGGGACCACATCACCTACAGTTGGAATTCTCAGATTCATAGTTTGTCTTTTCATCTTTTATTTTGCTTTTTAGATAAGGTTAGTTTGATTCTTATAAATATATGCAAGGCTTAAACACCCCCCCCGATTTGATGATGGAATAGAAGCTCTTTTTTTGAATTGAGATTGAGATCTCCTTCTCTCTTCCCCAGGTTTCTCTCTATCCCTCTCTCTCCTCTCTCCCCTCTCCCTTCTCCTTACCGCCGATTCCCTTTCTTCCCTATCCTTGCTGCTCCATTTCTAGTGGTCTTTTTCATTCTATCTTAAAAGAAAACCCACCACAATAGAGCCATCGATGTGATCTACATCATAAACCTTTGGCATTGGCCATTGTGGCAGATTTTTGGAATTGTTAATTGTGAAGCAGTGACCAACTCATTTCCTTCAACGTGCATGGTATGGCATTGAAACAGCCTCCCCACGAAGTGGAGGTAAGACTGCATACATTTACCCCTCCCAGACCTTGCAGTAGTGGGAGCCTGGTTCACTGGGACGCTCTTTCATGCTTGGTATGGCATGGCGGTTTTAAAAAAATTTGACCAGACTGTCCAGTTTAACCTAGTTAGACTGGAACTGGTAATGTAAGGTTAAATCACAAATGATCTAACCCCAGGCAGGATCTTGATCTCAATCAATAAACTTCAGATTAAGGGAACAAATCAGCAAATAAAACAGAAGATAGAAGAGAAGATGGAGGGATAGAAGGGTAATGGGGATAGAGGGCTGTCTCAGCCGTGGGCCTCTCACCCTCAACTCTCTCAGTTGATCTCTCAGCCTTTCTCAGGACAATGGTTTGCAAAAGCAACCTTCATTTTTCAGTCATTCTATTTTAAAAAAAAAACTTACAATATGGCCTCTATATATAGTGAGGGCTTAGCTAAGAAAATAGTAGTAGATACTTGCTGAGAAGCTGCTTAGAAGCTGCTGATGAGAAGCTACTGACGAGAAGCTGCTGATGAGAAGCTGCTTAGAAGCTGGTAGAAACTGCTAAGGGAATGGCTTGATGAAGACAAATTGGCTGGTCCAATTCTGTCCCAAAGTTAGGGACTGGTTAGGCTCGAGCTGACTGGATCTTCTTCCTTCGATTGTATGTCAGCCCATGCATGGGGCTGGGATCTACATCAACTGGACAACTCACAGGGTCAAAGACTCTAGAAGGGGGTCAATGCTGCACCTCACTGGCCAATTTTTACATTTTTCATGCAAACCATGAGAACATGGTTAGCAACAATAAAGGGACTGTATGTATGAATGGCCCAACCGGAATTAAGGTAAAATTAAATGGTAATATAGTTGTGACAGCTTAACGGTGTGCCTAGCTGTCTGGAGTTTTTATTTTTTGATGTTTATTCGTGTCAAACGGACCCAATGGTATTTATATTTTTATGAAATATGAAAATTTTGTGGATAATGTCAATTTTAATGATAAAAAAAATAGCAAAGTTATAATAAGAGGAGGTTGGCCCCCCAAATACGGCATTATTAATGCATCCTCTTTTTTTCTTCGATAACAAACCAACATACATAGAATTCATGTCCTCCCTGTTTAGCCAACTCGTCCACCACTGACCACTCACCACTGTTAGCCAATTTCAGCATCCAGTGGAGCAAGATGTTCATTCTAATTGCTTGATCCCATACTTGGTTGGTTTAGCTAGCCTTCAAGGCCTTTGCAGCTAGAGATGCCCATCTATGAGTAGTGACAACCATTTGTATGAATCACCTTGAACCATCAAGTGCAATCCCGGGGGGTGGGGGAGGGGTTGGGGCTTGCTTGAGATATTGAGAAAGGAACTCTCATCCCCATATGATGGAAATGAACCTGATTGACGGACTGCCCATGGGAATGCCAAATATTTCATCAACTGAACATGATCATGCAGTAAGTAATCTCTGTAAGGGTCCTATGACAAGCTCTAGCTCCTCACACATGTCCTCGTGAAAAGGAAGTGGGAGGTTTTTTTTTTTTTTTTTTTTGTGGGAGGGGGGGGTGCTTTATTAATGTGTATTCTTTTCTGGATCCAACTTGTGGAACAGTTGTGCAAGGGGGGAAGGCCCATGGGCAGAGTATTTTTGTTCATATTGGAGCCCTGGGAACATGTCCAAGGCTCTGGCAGCATAAATGTAAAGATAGGATGTGATCCTAGTAACAACCCTCATAAAAATCATCACCGTGTTTGTTTTGAACTGTGAGATTTACAATTTTTAGTTTCTTAAAAGTGTAACTTATTGGATGTTGCAGGGTGGAGAGGGTGACTGCTTTTATGTTGTTGGCAGCGGGGAATTTGAGGTCTTAGCTACTCAGGTGCTTATTTTAGTGCAGGCATATAGTAATCAGATAGTCTCAAGGTTTCAGCTTTCTCTTAATGAATCATCTCAACGGCCTTATTATAATCTTTGTACTTGAGTTTAATTTCTTCTAATTTCCTAGTGACTTTTGTTCCAATGCTAATCAGATAAGTTAAATGGCAGGAAGAGAAAAATGGAGAGGTGCCTAGGGTTTTTCAAAGATATACTGCTGAAAAGTTGTCATCGTTTGGAGAGCTGGCTCTAATGTGAGATTTTCTTTCCACTACTATGACATTCTTCCTGTTGGGAAAATTGACACTGGTACAAGAGAACAGCTGGTTATATCCTTGTATATTGAGAATTATTGGAACTGAAAACGTATGAAAATATCTGAAAACAAAAGAAAATATAAGTAAATAGATATGTTCAACATAATTGCTAAAGCACATGTTTAGCAGATTGTTTGTGTGTGTGCACTTCTCACGTGACTTTCTTGTTTTGGTACCCTTACTTGAAAACCGATTGAGTTTTACAATGTTTTGAAAAGGATATTTTTGAGCTCTGCTTTTGATGGTCTATCTTATTGCTATCAACCAATGGTAATATCATCAGTGGTTCTCTTGGGTGTTGATGATTAAACAGGTATAACAAACCACTCCAGGCATCTGTTCGTGCTGTGACAAATGGGACACTCTGGGCATTGAAGAGAGAAGATTTTCGGGGAATACTTATGTCCGAGTTCTCAAACCTATCATCGTTGAGGTTACTCCGATCAGTAGAGCTTCTTTCCAGACTGACAATCTTACAGCTGAGCCACATTGCTGATTCTCTTTCTGAAGTTTACTTCTCAGATGGCCAACCGATAGTTGATAAGGTACTATGTTCTCTGTAGAAGTCTTCTTCTTCTTCCGCTTTACCCAATTCACCCCCTCTTGGGTTGCCACCAGTCCAACATTCTCCACTATATACCATTTCTTTTTCTCTTTGCTTGCATTTTTAGTCTTAAAGAGTAATTTGCATGTCTCTGCAGAATCAATGTCTCTCTGCATTGTATATTATCCAGAAGGGTCAAGTGAGAATCACTTATGACATGGACCTAACCAGAAGTCCAAATGTCTGCAGCCTCTTCTCCGGTAATCCAGATCAACAAGATAGTGCTGAAGTCAATAAAGAACTATCAGTGGAGAAGCCAGAGGGAAGTTATTTTGGGGAATGGGCCCTTCTTGGTGAACACATTGGATCCTTAAGTGCAATTGCAGTTGGTGACGTAGTATGTGCTGTTTTATCAAAAGAGAAGTTTGATTCTGTGGTTGGACCTTTGAAAAAGCTTTCGCAAGATGATCATAGGTGTGTTACAATCTTTCTCAGGTGGTGTTGCAATGATTCAAAAAATCTAGTTTTCCTTTCTTGTTGTGAATTCATGACATTCAAATCACCTAATTTTCCTTTCTTCTTGGGAATTTTTGAGTCATTATTGGAGTTGCCCTTCTGTTGCCCATGTTCATTCTATTGACCTAAATACTTTTATCTTCTTAATATAACTAACTTGTTGCTATCAGGTCAAAAAATTTATCTTTGAGTACGTATATGGAATCTTCTAAAGATATTGATGCAGCCAGTTTTGCTAACATTACATTTGCTGACTTGGTAAGCGAGTTGCAAATGTTATGTTATTGAATGTTCATCCCCCTGGTAATTTTTTTTATTTGAAACCAATGGGAATTTATATTGCCAGGACCCTATTGGTCAAAACCCCGGTTAATTTATATCTCCATTATGTTATTGTTAAAAAGAGTAAGTTGTAACTTCATATGATGGTTTTTGCCTGTCTAGGAGTGGCAGAGGTGTGTATATGCCACCGATTGCAGCGAGATTGGACTTGTCCTTCTGAGAGGTTCAGGTTGGTTTTTGTTGTATAATATGATGGTTTCTTCTTTTTAGCTGGTTGTGTACTTTCCCTTCTGTAGTTCCTTCACATCCATGGAAGTGGGTTCATGTATATTTCATGCTGTATGTGACATGTTAGCAACACACTTTTATTCGTCTAATTTGCATGCATGTGGTGATGGATGCTTCTCTCTGGACCTGATTGATTATCAGAAAAAATGCTGAGCTTGAAAAGGTTCTTGAATCAGAGGATCAAACAACTTGGGAAGGAACAACAGGTCTTCAAAGAGAAAGATCTGATGAAAAGTTTGAGCCCATCGCCGCATGTCCCACAAATCCTTTGTACTTGTGCCAATCAAGTACATGCAGGCATATTGCTAAATGCAAGCCTGGCTTGCCCATTGGCTTCGATACTTCACAGCCCTCTGGATGAAACATCAGCACGGTTTTGTGCTGCTTCTGTCGTCGTCGCATTAGAAGAATTGCACAAGGTCTGATGTCTTGATGTAGGAATTTTTACTTGTTCTCTTTTTCTTCGAGAGCATTTGCAAGAATTTCTCTCCTTTCCAAATTATCTAGTGGTTAGATACAGCTTGACTGATTTTCTCATGTTATTTTAATTGTAGGGAGGGGTTCTCTATAGGGGTGTGTCTTCGGATGTTCTAATGTTAGACCGGACTGGTCATCTACAGGTTGGTCTAGTTACCTAATTTAAACTGCATTGCATTACATGGGTTGTGTTTTTTCTGAAAGTCATCTTAAATGGAACTCGGTCATTTCAAAAGAAATGTGAATATTTATCCAACAGTATTGATACTGTTGGATAAATTGATACTTTCATCTCAATGAGCTAATTGTGTCCTTTTTTGTACTATAGCTAGTAGACTTCAGATATGGAAAAAAATTGACCAGCGAACGTACTTTCACCATATGCGGGATGGCAGACTATTTAGCTCCTGAGATAGTCCAGGGGAAAGGTCATGGTCTGACTGCTGACTGGTAAGTTGCTCTTCATGAATATGTGAGACAGTGAGAGTACATGCTGATCTTTCATGTCTTCTATATAATTTGGAATGAATCAAATGTAATCATATCCTGAGGGCTACTTTTGTCATTTTACTTCAAATAGAATTAATAACGACAGTATTTTGGATATTGTTATATATATTCTAAACAATATGACCATACGCTGAGTATAGTTAGATACTCCCTATCAATCTCCCTCAGCTTGATTTTTGTAACAGTATTAAGCTTAATAAACCAGCAATAACACAAAGGAAAAAGAAGAAGAGAGAGATTGATGGAGGGAGATGAGAACTCTGCTGTAGGAGAAAAGCAGAATCGGTGAGGTATGTTACCCATCCCTTGTTAACTTATATAATGTAAAGTTGCAGCCAAAAGAGAAGCTAGAAGCTTCCAATTCTAGTTACAATAGGAAACTAATGTAGTCATAGAATTAGAAACAAAATCTATTTAGAATACTAATTAAAGAAGAAAGATACCAGATCAGTAGAGCAAGCTGCTGCGAGCAGTGTACGACTCATATGTACCCCCATGGTGCATATGGATCATGAACCCCTTACAACAACATCCATTGGTAACTTTAACACCTCCTCGAGCTGGAGGATATAGGTCACCCATGCCCAGCTTGGAACAGTTCTTATGGAAAGCAAGTCCAATCAAAGGCTTGGTAAATATATCACCAAGCTGATCAGCAGGAAACAAAGGATGTAACAATAAGCTTCTTCATGACGGCACTCAGCACAAAATGACATTCAACCTCAATGTGTTTTGTCCTCTTATGAAACACCGGGTTGCTGGCGATGTAGATAGTAGTAACTTTGTTGTCATAGAACATCTTCATAGGTTGAGTGACTGGAAAACCCAACTCTTGAAGTAGAAACTTTAACCACATCAACTTAGTCAGTTAGTTGCAATATGAGCCATAACTCTATACTTAGTCTCAACACTAGACCTAGCCACAGTGGTCTGCTTCTTGCTACGCCATGTGACTACATTACCACAAGCAAAGGTGCAAAACCTTGTAGTAGACTTTCTGTCACCATCAGCACCAGCCTAGTCAGCATTAGAATATCCTACCAGATCAACACTCTGATGAAGATGATAAATGAGCCCCTTGCCCGGATCCCCCTTTCAAATATCTCAAGATCCGACACGTTGCCTCCAAATGGACCTTTTTCGGTGACTGCATAAATTGGCTAATAACCCCAACTGCAAAAGATATGTCAGGTCGAGTAATAGTCAAATAAATCAAATTCCCTACAAGTCTTCTGACTGGTGTGGATAATCGATTTCTTCCCCAATAGTAGTGCCAAATTTTTGATGGGGATCCAAAGGAGAATCAACTGGTTTGGAGGCAAGCATACCAGTTTCAGATAATAGGTCTAACTAACACATACTGCCGTTACGATAGACTAATCCCTTTCTTACTTTGTAGAACTTCAATACCCAGAAAATACCTTAGGGTTACCCTAGTCTTTCATCTGAAAATGCTGGTGTAGATAAGCTTTTACTTTTGCAATTCTAGATGCATCATTTTCAGATATTATGATATCGTCAATATAAATAACCATTACAACCACCTTAGATCCTTGGTGTTGTACATACACAGAATGATTACAATAGCATTGTGAAATCCCTCAACGAGTAACTATAGAGCTGAACTTGTCGAACCAGGCTCTAGGTGATTGCTTCAAACCATAGATAGCTTTATGTAGTTTGCAAACTCTGGCAGAATTCTCCTCCTGAGCAACATACCCTGGAGGTTGTTCAATGTATACCTCCTCATCAAGTTCATATAGAAAGGCATTTTTTATATCCATCTGATAAAGAGGCCAATTTAAATTCACAACAATAGAAATGAGTCACGTTCAGTTGCTAGAGGCAGAAGTCTCAAGCTGTTGGAGACACTTGAGAATCTGAGCGTAATCATCCCGAGACACAAAAGTAGTGGACAAAGCCCTAGATGCAGATTCATATGTGGTGTCACTCAATGTCATTCTGTCAAGAGAACCATCAATCATCGCAATAATGGCTAACTCATATGCCCAGTTTGGTCAACCATGTTTGGCCCAATAGGTGTTAATGGTGTGATTTGACTAGTTAATGTAGTCCTAGATTGGTAGAAGACCACTAGGAGCCAGTAAACCGGGATCTGTTATGAATAGGTAAATTGGCTAGGTCAAAAATAGGTTTTTTGGTGAAATTTGGGGCTAAGGTTTGGATTGATCATTCCTAGTGTAGGGAATGAAATTCGATTAAGGTATTGTGTGTTTCTGATGGTTGGATTGATTTGTGAAGAATTTGGGTAATGGGATGATCTCCAAAAATAGGTGGGATGTTGTGGTTTGAATGGGGTAATGGGAAAACAGCTTGGTTTGAGTATTCCAATTGGGCAGGAGAATACTCGAACCAATTATGTGAAGGTGTTGTTAGCTGAATGGTTTGTTAAGAATTTTGGGAGATGAGTAGGAAAATTAGGGTTTGGGGGTGGTTTGGAGGATGAGGAGAAGAATGGGTATTGATGGGATGATTCAAACTTACTATTGTTGCAAGCGCAGCTCAGTTGGTTAGAGGATCTTGAATAATTCTTGAGTCTTGATTTTGAAATTGAAGGAGTTCTTCAAAGAACTTGAAGGAGAGCTTCAAAAGAACCACACGGGCTTCATACCGCAAGGTGTCAATCGAATCTAACACCGATCCCACCAGCCTTGATTAAACACAAGACAAAAATCTTCAATGTAGAAGAAGTGCAACAAAAGCTTTCATTAATATCAAAATTCGTGTTCAATGTTTGCCCCCCCTTACAACCTTATATAAAAGACTCAAAAATAGACTCCTACACTAAGAAGGAAAGGCCTAAGCCAATTCTTAACCTATTAGGTAACTTAAATTGACTAGGAAACTGAAATAGACTCAAAACAGAGTCCTAATCCAGCCCAACTTAAATTCTTAACAGAAAACTACTAAAATCACTTAAATTGAACCATTAGTTGAACCGGTTCAATTTATGAACAAAATCACCAAAATAAAATTGAGTATGGAACTAATCCCGTATACAACCTAAATACCTCATAGTATAGGCCCATAAAAGTGGCCAATTACATTGAAAACCCATGGGATCAAAGGCCCAACATATACACAATCCAACCCTAGACTTATTCCTAAGTAAAGAAGCCCAGTTTGGTGATAAATCTGCATCACTAGTTGCAGAAGGTACAATATCGAGAAGACTTGTCAGTTGGCTGTCCACTAGTACCATGGCCTCTACCGGATTAAGAGGAACCTCTTCCCTTGCTAGCAAGAAGAGCTGAACCTTCTTGAGGAGTAGGAGAAGGATCAACCTCTGGTGCGGTTATCAGGCTCTTAAGGCAAAACAAAGTTTCATTTAATGAGGGTACCTTTTCACCAGTCAGGATGGAGGCCAGCCAAAAACTTTGCAAGATGAAATTCAGCCCTTTGATGCTTCAATTGCTCCAAATTAGTAGTTAGAGGCTGATGGATCTGGAGTTCTTCAATAATACCCTTGTACACTGAAGTATTCTTTCAATGACATATCCTCCTGTTTGAAGTTGAACATCTTCTCATATAGTTCATATATCTGGGAAATATTGTTCTCCTGAGAGAATCTTTCTCATAAATCTTCCTAGACACCCTTGGCAATGGTATGGAACATGACATTAGCAGCAATAGATGGTTCTATACTGTTCCATAACTATATCTTGATAGTGGAATTCTCACGCATCCAATCTTCATAGGCAGTGAGCATGGCAAGATCTTTAGAATAAATAGTGGGAGGATCATCGGTAATATATTTAATCTTTTGCTTGGTATAGATATATGCCTGCACAGCTTGGGCCCACAAGAGATAGTTAGAAACTCTGGGGAGTCTAATAGTAGTAATCTGAACCTGAACATTTTCGTAAGGTGGTTTAGGATTTGCCATCAGGATAAATAATCAGTGCCAAGTTGTAAAATCAGGAGTATGAACCTCAACCAAACAATTCAATCAGGTTAGAAGAGGCAGCAGCAGTGTATCTCGAGGAAAAATAGTAGCCAGCTGTGATGATAGTCCAAAACAAAGTAGTAAATACCTTGATTTGAGTGATTTCAGTTTACAGAAAAACCAGCAGGTCTGAATGGCCTGAAGCAGTGATCGAAGGGGGTCTAGTATAGGGGAATAAGATCCCAAAAATTCTACCAAATCAGATGGTTAGAACAAAAGTAATTGTAGCAACAAGAGGTCTGAAAATAGACCTAAAAACAGAGCATCCACAGATAACTGAGAGAAATCTGATTGCAGAACATCAGGCCACCAAAATATCCTCAAGTTTGGATCAAGTATACTCGGTTGAAGACCAAATAATCCTCAAAAAATTAGAACCATCAGATGGCTGATAAGAAAGAACTTTCAGATTGCAGAACTTGAAGAAAACTCCCAGAAATAGTAACCACAGCCATGGTAGAGATTAAATCTGATCTGCTGAATCAATATATCGTCATGTGCATCAAGTAGATTGGCAGAGGAACCTAGTTTCAGATTTGTATCATTAATAGCTAGGGCTTGCTGCAGTAGATAGGCAGCATAAGGTGTGCTGCAACCAGTATCGATTCCTGTCCTGAATAGACCTTCAAACAGCATGATTGGAAGATCGAATTCTGGTTTATTTAACCTCTGATACCATGTAACAGTATTAAGCTTAATAAACCAGCAATAACACAAAGGAAAAAGAAGATGAGAGAGATCGATGGAGGGAGATGAGAACTCTGCTGTAGGAGAAAAGCAGAATCGGTGAGGTATGTACCCCACCCCCTGTTAACTTATATACTGTAAAGTTACAGCCAAAAGAGAAGCTAGAAGCTTCCAATTCTAGTTAATTAATAAATGCTTACCCAGTGCACAAGGCTCCCGCCATTGCGAGGTCTTGAGAGGGTCATAATGTACAGAGTCTTACCCCCACTTCATGGAGAGGCTGTTTCCAGAGACGAGAACCCGTGACCACTTGGTCACAGTGGAGCAACTTTACCGTTGCACCAAGGTCCCCACCCTCCTTCCAATTCTAATTCTAGTTACAATAGGAAAATAATGTAGTCATAGAATTAGAAACAAAATCTATCTAGAAGACTAATTAAAGAAGACAGTAGAGCAGTAGAGCAAGCTACCGTCCGCAGTGTACATGACTGACTCATATGTACCCCCACGGTACATATAGGTCATGTACCCCTTACAATAATATACATCGGTAACTTTAACAATTTTGATCTCTCTCTCTCTTTCTCATCTTTTTCCCTTTTTTTTTTCTTTGATAAATCTGATCTTTTTCCAGGTTGCTTGTCCTAGATTGGATTAATGTGTATGGACAGAAATAGAATGCTGCATATAAAGAAGATAGATCAGTTTTTTCTGTGTAAACATCTCCTTAACTATCCAAAAGCATATTATTTGTCGGTCGAAGATTAGATGATGAAATGGCTGCGAGTACCTATTTGGGATGTGTCTGATGCAGGGGGTATCATTGGTGGAGCCTATTGTGGGTCTGCTTTTCTCTCCTGTCTGTAAGTGCGATATCTCTGGCCATGATGTTTACATGTTACAGGTGTTGGCTAGAAGAAGGGATTTTGAATAACAGTCCATAATCTCTCTCCAGACCTAGGAAAGGTTCCATAGATGTGGTTCACTTGTTCAGCAGTGCCTGTGTAGAAAAAACATGAAAACATTTAGCTGGGTTTATTCCTAAGTTCCCACCTTCCTCTGGATCTTATCTGTGGACTCAAATTTCTTTGAGATATTGTAGTACAAGAACCATGCTATTGGGTTCACCAGATTTTGATATTAAATCTCAGGAAACAAAATATCTAATGCATCTCCACAAGGAGGCTTTTTTCTGATAAAGTTTGTATTAATGAATAATGATTGATGAAAGAAAATCAGCTAGTGCATCAATTCATCATATAAGGAGCTGTAGGGACAAGCCCAATGGCAGTGAAGAAGTAGAGTTGTAACTCTCAAACTGAACAGGACCCCATCTATACCAATTGGTCTGGAAGGGCCACTTAATGCCTGCCCTTTTGTTCTCATCAAGTTATTTCACGAAGACTTGTCAGGGTGAGAAGAGGGTGAATAAGCAAACTAAAATATATTTTTTGCTTGCTTAATCTTATCAATATTCATAAGAAGTTGCAAAATATGCTAGTTTCAAATTAGTTTTCCTGGCTGCTTTTTGAAGTTCTGTTCCTGTGGGTTTACATTCTTCAGGGTGAATGTCTGGTTCATGGTTTACTACTTTCCAACTTTCTCACCAGATCTTGTTATCTGCTTTAGGTTTCTGATTGTCATGTTGCAGTCTGCCTTAAAAGAAGAAAAAAAAATTGGAAAAAGAAAAAAGAATTGCACTCATTTAAACAAGATCCTGAAGTACTCATGCATAAGCAGAAATGGAAATACCGAGATATGCTTACATAGTAATGCAAAGTTTTTCAACACCCTTGGCACAAAATTGTGTTTCTGGTTCTTGATTTGGTTATAGTTTTTCATTCGATATTATTGATACATTTTTAAACTAATCAAAAGAAAATTTGCAGGTGGGCATTAGGAGTTTTGATATATTTCATGCTACAAGCTGAATTGCCATTTGGATCATGGAGAGAAAGTGAACTTGATACATTTGCAAAGATTGCAAAAGGGCATCTTACTCTTCCACAGACTTTAAGCCCCGAAGCAGTTGATCTTATAACAAAGGTACGACTATTCTTACTCTTTTCTGTCTTATTTAGTGATGCCTAAGTAACGTGAAGTATCAATAACTTGTCTGCATTCCCTTTTGTAAATTTGACAGTTGCTTGAGGTTGATGGGAATGCAAGACTTGGAAGCCAAGGTTCTGATCCCATCAAAAGTCACCAGTGGTTTGATGGTGTTGACTGGAAGAAATTTGCAGAGGGTGACTTCCCTGTTCCTCATGAGATTACTTCTCGTATAGCTCTACATTTGGAAAATCACATAGAGGACTGCTCAATTCCGGATATTTGTCCATGTGAAGACACAGCGGAACTCAACACTCACGAATGGCTTGAAGACTGGTGAAAAGTATTTTTGTATGGTGTTGGCCGTGTTTTATCATTTGCTTGAGCTCTCTGATGGTATTGACCCAAGGGTTAATTGAAGTTTTCAATCTGGGATTCAACAAATCGAATGAAAAAACGGGTGGACAGTTTTTGGACCAGGATTTGCTTGCACTACTATCTTCCTTCTTGACCATAACACTGGAGAAAATTGGTTTTTGGGGTGCTTGTAGCCCCATCAACAGCATTTAGAGCTCAGTTATGCAGGTCAGTGAGAATTCTTTTCTGTAAATATATACAGATATATGTACACATGTATTTTTGTCCTGAGCGAAGTTCTGTTCCATGTCAAATATTGTCAGTGACAGTTAATTGTGCACCAGATTGGCATGGCTGAGCCACGGCCTCATTCTTTCTTGTATACTTGAGAAAGATATATGTAATGATTCTATTTTGGTTTATCAAGGAAAAACTGATTTTACTAGGTTCTGTATTGGATTTGCATATATTGTTTACAGGTCAAAAAGATAGTTACTTCAAAATCGACCACCTATTACATGTGGATTCGGATCGAAATTGACTGTGACCGATCTTGATTGCTGCCAATCTGATACGGTCGATTCATGCCAAGAAACCTTTGAATCGATGAGTTTTCAGATTTGAAGGCCGATTCTATTTTTTGGGACTGATTCTATCTCCATTTCCTTGTTTTGAGAGAGAGAGAGAGAGAGAGAAGGGTTGAGAATTTAGATTTAAGCAGAAATAAAAGGGCAATAGATAAGGTCAAATTAAATATCAAAATAAAATATGACAGTTGCATATCATCACAAGAATATTTTGGAAAATACAAAACCTAAGAGGGTATTTGTGAATTATTCCATTTCTTTGGTTGAAATCCTAGGAACATTCCTGCAATCTGGGTAAGCAGCGAGTGTGCAGAGGATCCAGTCTCATGCATGTATTAACACCTAACAGGGATATGAATGAACGTGCGTGCAGAGGATCCATTCTCAATCTTTGTTCCAATTTCTAATGTAAAGGATCACCACCTTGAAGCTTCCTTTCAACCCAGGACGGCGATAACACTGGACTGGTATCATACTCCATGATCTTGCTCTTCCGATCCATCCTCTCATTCTCCCCCAAATTCACCTTCGTCTCTCCAGGGAACACCTTCACCCTCCACACCCTAAAACTTCGATCTAAACTTGCACTATAAACCAAAAACCCCATCACCACCTTCTCCATCTCCAAACAAGCAGCCAAGCATCTCACAGGCCCTGTGTGACCATCCAAAACCGCTAAACACGCATGGAAACAGCTCCCTTCCTCCCTTCTCCACACCCTTATTGTCGTATCCTCTGAACCACTGAACACCAACCTCTCCACTGCCACCAAACATAAAACCCCAAATCTATGCCCTTGCAGAAACCCACCATGGTTGAACCGGCCTGACCCGTTCTCTTTCTCCCAAAAATTAATGAACCCATCAGACGAACCGGAATAAAGAAAGCAAGAGTTGGGTGACCAGCTCAAAGCCAAGGCATTCACTGGGGAAGGTTGGAATTTGAGTGTCATGGTTAGAGTATGAGAACTTTCCCCATAAACCCTTCTCCATATCTTGACAGATCCATCAGAAGAGCAAGTGAAAACACAGCCATCTTCTTGGTTGACCACAATGGCATTCACATTGTCCTCATGAGCCACGAACGAGTCAACACATCTCTTATCCGAGACACGCCAAGTTTTGACGGTTTTGTCCCAGGAACCCGTGTAGATAAGCCCCTCTGCATGGTAGTAAGCTAGGCAGGAGATGCAATCCTTGTGTTGGTGAGAGCTCGTTCTGGAAAACAGAGAGAAAGAGCTTCGTCTAGGCAAGCTAGTGATCTTCTTGTATCGGAAATTTTCCGATACCGAAACTCTCCAGACTCGAACCTTGCAGTCTCTATGTGTGGTGAACAGCATATTACCATAGGATAAGAGGGCACGGACTTCGCCGGACTTGGCCTTGATGTAGCCGCGTTCGACGCATTCCGGTTGTCGCCACACGCGAATGCGGTTGCTTTCGGAGCCTGTGAAGACATTACCACGAAGGACGGCGATGGATAAGATGGTGCCTTCGTGGCGATGGAGGGCTGCGACACAATGGTAGAGTAGGGAAGGGGAAGGGGAAGGATGGAGAGGAGAGAGAGTCCATGGTGAGTCAGGGCTTGGAGGTGAAAGTTGGATCATGGAAGCTGAGGAAGGTCTGGAGGGACTGAATTGGGGATCGGGTTCTGACATTTGATCGTGGGTTCTTGCTGGGTGTCTTTCGTCTTCGTCAATGAAGCCCCAGAGCTTTCTCTTGCTACCATAGTAGTCCATGATGATGACACAGAAGAGAAGAGGGGGATTTATGGTGGTTGTGAAGAAAAGGGAGAGAGTGGGTTGATGTACGAAGGAGATAGGGGGAGAGGAGTGGGGGTTAAATGATTTGGCCTCTAATAACATAGCTAGCTGTAGAACTGTATCGTTTGGAATTCATTCCTGCTAAGGGGTTAGCTTGGAACCATTTATGACATTAATCGGAGAAGATGAGGGTGGGTTGGAAAATGGAAATGGCATGGGTTTGAGTTTTGAAATTTTGAGCAAAACTAATTTGAAATTTTTGTTATTGGTGAAACCTGATCTCAACTTAATCCAAGAAGTACTAGTGATTCTTCCTCGATATCGGTAGTCCTATTCACCGTTGAGTGGCCACGGGATAGGGGGGATGGAGTTCCCATATCAAAATTTTGGGAATCATTTATATTAGGGGGTAGTTTTGTACTTTCAGGGATTAGGGTTCCTTTATATTATACTATGCGAGATGTTATATATAGGTGTTATCTTGTAAGGAGATGTGTGAGGTTTTGTATATGTGATTCTCTTTAGTTTTCTTTTATTTATTTATTTATTTATTTTTTGGTAAAACTTTCGTTTTTCTTTTACAAATTGCTATTCTGCTACATTGTTAATTCTTTACAATTTTAGATGCTAGGGTTTCTTTCTTTCAATGTATACATTTACCTTGAGTGGTTCATGTGTCTATGAGTGGATCTTGAGACTACTTTCTTAGATTCCATTTGTCATTTTCATGAGAAGGAAGTGATGCGTTTTGTGATTTGAAAATGTTAATGTAAACAATGATACAATGATGGATCCAGATCTTTTACGGCATGTTGCCCGTAGTGGCCTGAGCGGCCAGACACTGAGGTGCACGCATTAACTGCCTTACTCTTGCCCGAGCACCTTGCCTGAGCGAGGGTAAGGCGATCATTGCGCATGCCTTAGTGTCTGGCCACTCAAGCCGCTATGGGCAGGAGCGTGCCATAGAGGATCTGAATTGTACCATCAATGCCTATCAATTGGATGGTTGTGATGGCCTCAGTACTTGTACATTTAGCTCAGTTATATGGGTGAAATGGGTAAGGAGAATTAACCCCACCCCACCCCCAATTTAAGGGTGAGTGTCCTAATTATGGATGCACCCATCACCCATGCATGTGGCTCAGTTTCATTACCATTGACTATATAGAGTTGGAGAAAAGAGAGCATAAAATCGTCTGTACTGTACTCTGTGGCCTGTGTAGGCTGTGTTCCTCACAATTGCAGTTTTTACTTTTATCTCTTCATTTTTCTTGTAGAAACTCTAGCTTTACTTCTTTGGGACAGAATATGGAGTTACGTGGTTGGGAAAATCTTAGCGGGAAAGTTTTCTTGAATGATCCTTTTTTTAGAAACGGACAAAGATGGTAAAATAGGGGACGTTTAGTCATTTCGGTCCGTTTGTCCCCATCCAACGCCCATGAAGATGCGTAAATTTTTTCGCATGATGTGCACAATCATACATACAAATTTGTGCCAAATCCTAGGGTGGGGGGAATGTTCTCTGCACTGGGGGCACAGGATGTGCCCAGACACATGGGGTTGAGCGAAATGACTGTCTTGCCTCCTTTAATGGCCAAAATGATCGTTGTGTCCTGTTCCATGTGTGGGTGCATGCACCCTGTGCGCTCTCGGACAAAGAACATCGTGTCTTTTTTTTTTTCCTTGATAAGATTACATATATTTTTTTTCTAAATAGAGTAAATTCTATTATTTCAGATAAATAACTTTTAATTTTTATAAATAATTTTTAAGGAAGTAGTTTTCTATCCAGAATTGTAGCCTAGGCCAACACTCCCATATGTCTATCTCTTTCCTCCGCAAAACAAATGGACATACGTGTCTTTTCATATGAGGAGGAGAGAGAGAGAGAGAGAGACTCATGGGAGTGCTAGCGTAGGCTACACTCCTAAATAGAATTCTTCTTTTTTCTTATTTTCTAATTGGGAATAAGAACTTTGTCCGGGAGTGTGGCCTACTCCAACACTCCCATGCGTTTATCTCTCTCCTCCCCAAATGAAAAGATACCTCTGCCTCCTTATTTTGAGGAGGAGAGAGATAGACTCATGGGAGTGCTGGTGTATGCCAAACTCCCAGATAGAAAACTACTTCCTTTTTTAAATGCAATTTAGAAGAAAAATACAATTTCTTAATTCACCATTTTATTGACAAGAAGTTTTACCCTTAATTATCTAGAGGAAAATTCATGGACCTTTTACTTGACATGATTATTTTTAAACTACTCCAAAGTTCAAACACGTACAAAATATACTGTTTATTGGAAAGGTTTTGGCTTTGTTTCCTCACCCTTTTATTTCCACCCTATGAAACAATCAGGGTCAAACCAAAAAAAACAAGTCCAACAACATTCCTAACATGATGCAGAAAAAAAAAATTGGAAATTGCAAACAATAATCATACAATGGACACAAGGATTTACGTGGTTCGATAAGATTATCTACGTCTACGGTGAGATGAGATCTGTTTCACTATCAATGGAGAAATGGGTTACAAATGCTCGTCCCCACACCACCTCTCTTAGATTGCATTATGGAGAAAGAACCCTTGTTACAAATTTATTATCAAACCATATACAACAATTTTACCGAAATACCCATATAATCCTTAAAATTTATAGCAAAACCTATCACCTCTTAACGACCCTTCAAAATCAACCCAAAAATGAGGGGCGCGCCATATACTATATATAAACGGTGGTTAAAAGATTGATTGTGTAACATGCACAGCCGTGGACCAAATTTCTCATCTTTCCATTTATTCATCTAAGAGTAATAAATCTTGAAAAGAATGCAAAGAACAGATCCAAATTGAAGGAAGTGGTTGAAAATCATGCAATGAATTGAACAGATCCAGATTGAAGGATGTGGTTGAAAATTATGTACAATCAGAAATGAGACAGTGGAAGGGTAATCTGACTTCACTCTCTGTAATCTGTATCGCTATTTATAGTTCTTAAGAGACTACTGTATGCCAGCAATTAGACTCGGCAGTCGGCACTGTCCAAATCACATCCTTAATTTCTAGCTAGTCTCTTCTTATTAGTTTGAATTGGAGAGGCACAACTTTTGCTCATTACTGTTGTGTAGTTCTTCAAAATAGAAAAGTTTTGGGGAAGTGATCGATCATCCAGGGACCACATTCTATAGTATTAGGTAACGTTGCTAAATAGGCCTACATAAACATTCACTTTCGTATTAGAGTTTTTCTGTAGTATTCATTAATAGTGTCTGTACACACATTCACTTACATTTATAGAGAAATCTATATTCATTTAAGGTTTCAACCATATTATATATATATGGGAAGGTATTTTAATCCTCTCCAGCACCCTCATCTGCCAGTGAGATGTAGTGACGGAGTTCATATCGTCTATGGTTCCCTGACCGGTGCGGTTCCCTAGTGCCTCTCACAAGAGAGGGTGGGACCCACCCAGGACACCTGACCCAACAGTCTGCCCGGGTAGGGCCCACCCTCCTCTTGTGAGAGGCACTAGGGAACCGCACATGAAAAAAATTCTGTAGTGAGGGCCTGGGAACTCGACACGTGGAAGGTGCAACATTCAACAGTGTTGAGCTCGAGAAGAAGGCAAAAAAAAAGGGTCAATCGAGCTCGGTGCCATTGGATGTCGCACCTTCCACGTGTCGAGCTCCCAGACCCTCACTAAACCTCACTATGGGGGCGTTGGAAAGGATTTATTTCTATATGGGAAGAGGTTCTTAAAGCCACCCCACACGGAAAGGGTACAATAGCTCTCTTTCTCTCTCTCATCATGAAATTACGCACTGCCCTTCTATGTACAAAACTATTTCACTGCATCTCATTAATGTAGTCTTCTATGCCAATTGGTAAGAGAATCCTTTCCTAAAATATATATTCATTAAAACTATGTTTTGCAAGAAGTAAAATAAAAAAGAAAATTTTCCTTCACCACATCATCTTAGGGTTCACAATCTCTTACAGAGTCTTAGTATGTTTATCAAAATACCTTCTTGTGCATATCTGAAGCCCCATATTGAATGAGGATTCGGCTCCTCTTCTTGGAGGGCATTGCCCAATGAATGCCCAATGAGGTATCCAAAGGTTGGCTGTGTTGCACATATTCCGATGACTGAACATGCGCTGGGATGTGTGCGGTGCAGTGCAGCCATTGAATGCCTCATTGAGCTCTCATTGGGTGATGCCCTTCCAAGAGAGGAGCCCAATGGATTGAATGAATTCTCTCATTCATGTTTCTCATCCTAGAAATCATTCGGGGGCCACTTTAATTGGAGCAAGGAAATGCTTACACTAAGAGAGTGGGACCAGTTACCGTTTATGCATGTAGTACGGTGGTACTCAAACACCTTGTATTGTGGCACTATCGATGCAAAGAGCATTATGGCTTAAGAGTTTTAATTATGGAAAAAAGAACTTGTAATCAAAATTTTTTTTTTTTTTAATTTGGTAAACCTTGTAATCAAAGTTTGCGAAAAAAATTTATAATTTTTTTTTTTTGTCATTTTTATTATAATTTTTTTTTTGGGCTTTCTTATTCATTATTATGTGTGATGAAGTATTAACGCTTCACTATTTGTCACATGACAGTACATGGAGGACTAGACAAGCATCTCATTGGTACTATTTTAATTTAAAATTAGTGGAGAAAGTAGATAAAATTACAAAAGATACCATTTTACATTTTATATTCATTTCCACTGATGGCGTTTTGATAACTTTTTAAAGGAAAAAAGATCCCTGCTTGGTGGCATCCCCTACACCCTCTCACATGGCACAGTAAAATGATGCCCCTGTGAGAGGGCGTAGGAAGCACCACCAAGTAGAGACCTTTTTCCCATATAACAATTAATTTTCAAAGATCTGATTTAAGTTTGAAGTCAAAGATTTGTGAGATTAACATTTAGATCTTCAAATACAAAAGGATGCAAGGTGGAGTCTTGGACTTTAGTAATCAGTACCGATCTCTGTCGATACCAATCAGAATCAGTCCAGATCGATCCGTATCGATCATTTTTTCTTTAAAAAAAATTTGTGATATTTTACATTTTATCCGTGTTCGTACCAATCCACCGATATAGGAGCGACCAAGAATCGGTATCGGTCTCCACTCTCCATTGATATCAATTTCGATTCCTCAAACCAGACGAAACCTATGTTTTTTTTGTAATCAAGAGTCATTTATTTATTTTACGAAACTTCACGTGCATGCTCAATATGACCTAATAAGGTTATCTGAAGTGTTTCGGGCCAAATTGAACAGGCCGAATATTGAGGAACATGTTAGGGGTACAACGGTCATTTTACAAAAGATTTTTGGATTTTGGTAAAACTTCATATGTGGGTTTAAAATGGTTAAATAAAGCTATTCTATGGATTTAGGCTCTATTTGGAACAGTTTGGTTACAAAACGTGAGATAAGATAAATTGGTAATTTTTATTAATTTGGTTATCACGCGAGCCAGTTGGATTTTGATCATCATCGAGACACTTTCAAGATGTCAAAATGTGTAAGAGTAAAATATCATGGGCAGCAAGTATAAGACTAGAAACAATAAATAAATAATAAAAACAAAACTTATCTGATTGGTAGGGCAAATAGTATCGCACCGCATCAACATTACACGTTCTCTTGTGTAATCCGAACAATAAATGGTAGAGTTGAGTCGCATCAAACGATGCTCTCCTTAAGGTTTTTAGATGCCCCAATTCTGCAATCCGAGTTAACCATGCATCTATACCTCCAAGATGAAACAACTGTCTAATCACATAGGTTGCAGTTCCAAATGTGATTACAAAGGGTGTCCAAAGGCTATATTCACTAATTCATCGACACTGATCGATTACAGTGGAAAAGAACTAAAAATACTTCTAAAACTATTTTCAAAAGCAATTGTTGGAGAATGAGCAGAACCCTAAGGGATGTCTCCAAGAGATATGTCCCAACTCATGTCTTTTCCCATAAGGCTTGTTTGTTAGCCATTCAAACAAGTCTTCCAATAGGCACCTGTTGGCTATTTAGGTGTCTATTAGGAAAGCACTCAACCCTCCAACAAAATCGTATTTTAAATCTTTAATTTTAAAATAATTAAAAATTCAACAAAATGTGATGTCTACACCTCTATCACATTTGACTAATCAATGTGCAGCAAAATGACAAATAGTGAAGCATTATTCTTCACAGGGCAAAGTAAAATTTAAAAAAATAAAATAAAACAGAAGGTAAACCCAGCTATCTATAAAGCGTCCGTACAAACCAAAGCACTCCTACTTCCTAACTTTGTTCTATCCATCCATGCTTGGCCGGCTTTGTCACCCGTTTTCTAACTTTAAATGAGGCATGAAAACGACTCTCGCTAATAGCCGTTTAGCTCCTGCCCCTATCGTTGAAATCCGCATCCTTGGAGGGCCGTCTTACCCATCACTCCTTCTGCCACCGTGCAGTCTGTCAATTCTGTTTGGCCGTGGACATGATCAGAGCAATTAATTTGTTGCCCATCCGCTCTCTCTCTCTCTCTCTCTCTCTCTCTCTCTCCATCTTTTCAGCTATGGTCGTATTATTAAAAAGAATAAATTACATGGACCACCCTTGTATTTTGACCATACTCGCAACATCCTCTGGATTATCAAAAATCACTTCCACCCTCTTTTAGAGTGACGGTGTTAACTTAAAATAATAAAATAAAAATGAAAATACAATTTTGACTTCAACCCATTCCCACATATAACTCATCCATAGGTTTTTAATAACAAGTAATATCCATCTAAGGTGGCTCCTCTTCAACTATTGGAATCGCCGATAAAGCATTCAGAAAGGATTGCAAATCGTCGGAGTGAGGTTGCAGGACTCGTCTTCTTCTTCTTCACTCCGTCCCCTATCCTCTGCCTCTATTGGAATAGTGTATGCAGAGATTGATGCTGCAGGTCGGTTAGAGAATGAAGCAATAAGCCAGTCTTCACTTTGGGGTTTTTGATACAAGGGTAAAACAATAAGTTCACCATGGTTTGAGAGTAGTTTGGGTTTTTAAAAAAATTAACTTGATGACATCATCACTTAACCGCAGATAACTTAATGTAGTGGACCATTTTATAAATAAACCACTTTAATAAGGGAGGCTAGAGCTGATTTTTCATACAATTCAGATCGTTTACGTTGCAGTTGCCTGTTGCGGTTTGTGCGGTGCAAACTAGGCCATGTACGCAATGACCGTCTTACCCCCATTCGGACAAGACGTTTGGATAGAGGTAAGACAATCTTTGCACACACAGCTTAGTCAGCACCACTCAGGCCGCTACGAGCAAAGTGCACCGTAGAGGATCTGGATCCTTTTTCATAAACGTGAGGGGTGCATGTTGTGAGTATGGGTCAGGGTGGTTTGTATAAAAAAAATTGAAGTTGGAGACATTTCCATCAAAGCTACAAGCAATCCGTGGAGATCGACAACAGCCAGGTTTGCGAAGAACCTGACTGGATTGTTCATGCACATGATATATATTCCTCATCTAGTCAGTCCGACCCTCCATGTCTCAACAATATTAGGGGCCCCTATGTATCATCTTCTCAAGTAAATTCATTTGTCACGAATCATGACAGGTGGTGAACCCTACCTAGTGTGTCCATCTGATGACCCGGCCCTGTCGTGTACAGTATAAGAGTTCCTTCCTTCATCACCTCTTTCTCACAGAGGCTATATATGGTTGGAATCGCTTTCAGGCACTTCGATGACTCCTTCAGCCTTGGCTAGCTCTCATCGATCCCTTGATGGGTAGTTAGTTAGAATTCATAAAGTGCATGCAAAGCATGCCTACGGTCTTTAATTCATAGGCCTACATGGATGGATGGATGGATGGATGGGTAGATTGTTCTTATACAAGTACTGGTGGTTAGACCCCAGTTGAGAATTGATGATAGAATTGAATGTGCTTTGGTACTGGTGTGTGTTATTGCAGACAAGTTGATCGACATCCAATGCAGCGTTCGAATTTGATGATGTATGCACTTCCACTGTCTTTCCCTAACGGGTCAAGTTTTTATACTAAATGGTAGCAAACATGGTATTAGAAGAGGGATGTCAAATATTCGAAAGAGAGTTTTTCCCATATTTCTTCCCATTTGGTGCTGTTCCATGTGCAAGGACCATGGAATCTTGTCCTACATGTGTGGGGGAGTGTTGATGTATACATTGATGATACCTATGGGAGCTAACAACTCTAGCAGTGGCGGGCCACATCATGGTTTTTGGTATTGGTATCTGATGGGGTGTATCGGCCTATTCATATGAGTATCGACCGTGACTATTATTTGTACTTAACTAATATGTATCGGTGATATCCTTTAAAAAAACACATTGGTGATTCGACGGCAACTGTCAACTACCGATACCGTGCACTACAACCTGGTTGTGACTTTCAGGTTGGCTCTTGGGGATTAGGATCGTCTCCAGGGAGCCCAGCGCCCAGGGGGCATCCAGCGGTTGAGCTGTGCCGCACACATCTCAACTCATGCCTAGGGATGTGGGCGGCACAGCCCAACGACTGGATGCACCATGGGCATGTTGGGCTCCCTGGAGAGACGAGCTAAATTGGGCTCTTGGTGGGTAGGTCACCATACTCACCACATTTTGAGTAATTGGTATTGGATCAATTGGATCTGCGGATTCCTGGCCAATCCTGTATCTATAGATCAGTACAGATCAAGGGTAAAATTGTAAAAAAAAAAATCCAATTTTTTGATGAAAACAAAGCTATATCTGTCCGATTCAAATCGATATGAACCGATCCTGATACTAATTACTACAACCCTGATCCTCAGAGGTATCTTCTACTAGATTGCTCAGCTATCTAGTTAGTTCCATCGTTGCTTCTTTCCTCTCTTAAGGCAGTCACAGGAGGCATCAGGCATGTTATGATTAAACCCACATAAAAGTAGGCCTTCTTACAATTAATTGGGAAAGAGAATACTACCTGGTCACATGCGGCACGGCCTCTTCGTCAGACGAGCCCATGGAAAAGTGGAAATTCCTGGGGGAGTGACAGTAATTTTACATGCCCTGTATATAGGCACAAGGGCTCACAGCGCACACGACCAGGTAGCATTCTTTCTCCCTAATTAATTTTAGTCAAGCAATTGCTATAACCTATCAAAGTTTGTAACATATTGATTATAAAGAGAGGCGTACTAGATATTTTTCATTATAAAGTTGATTAGGCCATTTTTTTGGTTGGTAGATTTCATTTTTTTGAGGCAATTCCGGTGACTTCAAATTAAATTGAGTTTCCCATGACACTCTACACTAATGAACTCTTAGCTTACCCAATGTAGCCCATGGCCAGCATATATGAGTTAGGCCCAAGTTAAATACATGTTAAATATTTACGGCCCAAACAAGAAACCCAAGCGTAGCTCGACAGTAACTAAGCTGAATTTGGGTTATAGTTGTTCTAGGTCCATAATTAGGGCCCTATACTAATTTAATTAGATTTACATTTTTCATACTAGCTAGCCTTAAACAGGAGAATTGCTTACATTGATGATTTTCTTCTCCAACATTGGATTTTCGCAAGTGATACTTGCCAGCCAATCCAAGCCCATTCCTTCAAAAAACTTTTCATGCTACTTGAAAAAAAAAAAAAAAAAACACAAAGGATATAGTTTTTGTTCGTCATAGGTGAAGACAGACAGAATCTCTTCACCCATGGTGATTTGAGATACCCTTTTTCCAGTATAATCAGTGGGTCAGATCCCATATGGATGAAGAGATTTTCTCTTCACCATGGGTTAAAGAACTAGGTCTAAAAGAAAATTAACAATTTTCACACCGTTTAATGGTTGAATTAGCTGATGGGCTTCCAGGCCAGCCTTGTATAAGAAAGTACAAAAGAAACTTATTACCAGTAGAAACTCCTCAGTTACAAAGCAATCAAAACATCTCTGATGAGGATGTTTGTCACTGGGCTTAGCTTTGAATTTGAATGTGTCTAATCTAAACCAATGCTTGCCTCAGCTTGGTTTATCAGCACGAGGGTACGACCATTCATGAGCCTTCCACTCCGGCAACTGTTGAATGACCACCTGCAAATTTTTGAGAGAGAGAAGGGTGAGAATCAAGAGGAAAGACCCTACCCAATTATTTGAGGTGAGGAAGAAATTAAGAGGCATTGTATGGTGTAAAATTATCCTCTCAGGTTCTCTGCCTGGTACAGTTTCCTGGTGCCTCTAATAAGAAGGGGTGGCCCCCAACCTGGGCAAGGGATAAGGTGGTTATTTCTGTCCCCCTATGAGAGGAACCAGATGAACTGTACCGGACAGGGACCCTGAGAGGATAAAGATCTTAGAGGAGATGATTCCACAACTGTTTGAGCAATACCCTTAAAACATTTAATGACAGATGATTCAACAGACTTCAATATATGAGAGAGGGTTTCCTAGTTTGTGGGGTGGGGTGGGGTCAGGTGGGGTGGGGGGGGGGGGGAAGGATCTACACGTTACACCAATGGTGGTGTAAAGAATAGTATCGTCCACATGATCGAGGTTTACATGATCAGTGTAGGAGAGAAAAAACAATAAAGAACCCCATGCATGTGAGAAGGATATAGTACCCTAGCATCATGGGAAAAGTTTTCGCTCTTAAAATGAAAATAGGGAAAATGTTCTCAAAGCCATTGGGATAGGGTTTGCTAGCACCTCTATGTCTCTCTTATCATCTCTTGTAATGACTCTTTTTTTTTTTTTTTTGTTGGGGAGGAGGGGTGGGTTGTATAATATAGTTATATAGGTATGGGAGGGGATCCCTGCCGGGCTGCGTGGCCCCTGCACTAGTAATTGTCTTTTGAGGAGAGTACAGGGGAAACAAAAAAAGGAGATTACAGACCTCTCCCCTTGAATCTTCTTTCCCAACTATGGTTTGGCAAGCAAGTCTCCAGTTCTTTGGATTCTGCAATTAGCAGTTTCATGCCATAAGCAAGATTAAGAAATTGAACATATAAATTTCCAGAAAAAGATGAATCTGGGAAGAGATGATCTTGTAGGGGAATAGAGGTACCCTCTTGAGGAGTTGCTTCTCTTTGTCTGTACGAGGGTTAAGTAGTTCCTTCCCCTCAACAACCTGTCAGAGATGATTGAAGCAAAGATTTACAAAGGCCAATTCTTTCTAGCCGTTGATTTCGAATCAACATGTAGATAATGGTGATGCTTATATATGTGATAAAAATTACCAAACTATACTTTAAGAAATAAAATCATATCACCTCCACGATACATGTTCCACATGTTCCTCCTCCGGCACAGTTTAAAAGAGGCCTAGCCTGATAATTTTTTCAATTAAAACATTAATTAGTATTTAAAAAATAATAAGACAACGCCACACGGGTCCATAGCTCAGTGGTAGAGCATTTGACTGCAGATCAAGAGGTCACCGGTTCGAACCCGGTTGGGCCCTATTTTTCTTCTCGTTTTTTGCAACTTATTTACAATTTTGTTCTAGAGAGAGAGAGTCTTACAGAAGGTCCATAGAGGTCAATATGGTTGTCGAGCATTATATCTCTAAGTTTCTGGCCACCACGGGCTGAACGAATGTGTAAATCCGGCGTTCCATCGGGAAATAATACGGACTGCAAGAAACGTCACAATGCACCTTCAAAATCAGAGGTCATTCACCTCATCACCTAAGTAATTAATGGATTAATCTTGGCTTCTTTCAGTATTTATAATTAAAAGTAAGAATTGAGAAGGCATCTGTTGTAACTTACACTGACGAATGCAAAATCGACGGAAGGAGGTTCTTCTGATGAAACGATAGCTTCTGATTCACCGGCGCCGGAGGAGGAGACTACCGTCTCTACAGCTCTGATCTTCCCTCGACGGAAGTTTAGATGCTCACAGGCTTTAAGGCTGGCTTTGTGGGCTTTAGAGTCTTGAATGAAGTTGCAGCTGGAAGAAGAGAGTGAGAGAGAAGATAGAGCATGGGAGTTCAAGTGAAGAATTCTCATTTCCTTTTTTCTTTGGCTAAAAAGTAAGGTTTCAACTTGGAAAGAAGGGTTTAGAGCCTTTGTAGCTTCGGACTGTGTTGTTGTTCTTGTTCTTCTGTTTATGATGATTGTGTTTTCTCTTCTGTGGCCCTCATTTTCTCTTATCCGATATTGTAAAGGTCAGGTGGTATTGTGTAGTGTACATATTGGTCATTTCCTAATTTCACAGATAAGTGGGAATATAGGGTATATCAGTATGTAACTGTATAATTAAGAACCATGACGAAGTTGCGCTCATAGGTGCAAGGGTAAAGGTTGCTCCATTGTGATCAAGTGGTCACGTGGGTTGAGTCTGAAAATAGCCTCTTTGCGAAAGCAGGGGTAACCCTCCCCAAATCCCGCTCAAAGCAACCCTCTAGCCTGCCACACCATTGTTTTAAGTATCGGTATCATATCGGCCCCTACGATATTGCCAGCACCCAGTCGATACCTGCATGGTTGATCACGGGCGTATCGGTCAGATCAGCCATGTTGACCCGATATGGGTAAAAACCTACAATTCATGGTTGAAAGTATGCGTATCATATCGAGCGTATTGGCCGATACATATATTCTTATAAATTTTTGGAATTTAAGGTTTTTGTTATTTTACAGCCAATGCAGTAACCGATACAATGTTTAATCCCAAAAAATGACTTATACCAGCCGTATCATTTTTTTTTTTTCTGATGGAAGAAAAGAAACCTGCTTATATATTTTGAGAAAATACATCCTGATTGTCTTGCGCACAGGTCGTAAGGTTGAGAGCCACTTCAAAGCATAAGCTATCTTTTTATCAATTTTTGATAAAAATTGATACATATCGATATTGGCATCGGTATCAATATTGACTGAGGCCAGTAAAGGTGTCAATACCGATACCTTAAACCATGGTCTGCCCAACAATAATCATTCTGTATTGTGCAGTACTAGTGCTGCAACAAGTTTAGGTTGAGCTGGGCTTTAAAACCCCAACTCAACCCTAAGCCCCCTTAGCTGGGCCAAGGCCCGAGTCGCCCGACTCAATCCTAACTCAAGGTCTAACCTGACCCCCCCCCCTTACGGTCGGACCGGGCTGATCTTGATTAGCCTTGACCCTTGGGAGAGGAAAGGGAGATGTGCAAGGTCTGGCCAGGCCATGGAGAAGAAGAAGAAAAGGCAAAAAAAAAAAAAATAGGGCTAGGTTGGACCGGGCTCGCTCAACCCTAGCACTAACCGTGGACAGAAATTCTCAAGCCTGCATAACCCCCTCAGGACAAGCGTATCTCAGTCTGGATCCAGATTGTCTACGGCGCAGCTGCCCGTCCTACCTGTGCCTCATAGACATAGGGCCGCGCGCAAAGACTGCTTTATCTCCACTCGGGCAAGGCGCTCGAGCAGGGGTAAGGCGATTGCGCCATATACGATCCAAATTGTCTCAGTCTAGGGCCTATTCAGGCTCAGGGTGGGCTCAGGCGACAGGGCCAAACTTGCAACTCCTGCAGTATAATTTTTTTTTTTTCTTCCTTACTTTTCTTTAAAAGTACTGTACTACGTGTTGGTCTTTCTAGTAGTTTTTTCACATGTAAACGAACAGAAAAATGGATGTATTTTGGGGCAATTACTATCACTACCCTACACTTAGCCTATATTTATTAAAACTAGCCTACCTTAAACTTCTTTTCTGATACTACCCTGCTTTTAAATTTTTACATCTCCTTATACCCTCATATTTTTAAATACCCAGATTGCCCTTCCTTTTCACCTAGTAACCTGCTAATCTATTTAACCTACCATTCATCTTCTACTTTTTACTTTTTGTGTCATTAAAATAGTGAAAAATGAAAGCACCCACCCACTTCTTCTCTCTCCCGTTTTATTATTTTTTTGTTTTTTCTTCAATTTATTCCATGGTTTTAATGCACGATATTGGAACGGGTATTGGTAACCTACAAAACCAATATGATACCGTTACGGTATCAGCCTGGATTGGCTGTATTGGGTAAAAATAAGTTTTTTGACCATTTTAGCCTTTGTCCGTACCGTGCTATCGATATGGTATTGGCACGGTATCGGTATCAATGACTAGCAAAATAAGTACGTATCGCCCAACACAGGCGATACAATACCAATACTTAGAACCATAATCTGTTCGAACTTTGAAGAAGAACGATGATTATGAAATGTTAAATAAAAAAATAATTAAATAGAAAAATTGAAGAAAAAATACAAAAATAAATAAAACGAGAGAGAGAAGTGGGTGGGTGGTTTCATTTTTTACTATTTTAATGACACAAAAAAATAAAAAATAGAAGATGAATGGTAGGTTAAATAGATTAGCAGTTCACCAAGTGACAAGGAAGGGTAATCTGGGTATTTAAAAATATGAGGGTAAAAGGAGATATAAAAGTTTAAAAATAGGGTGGTATCAGAAAAGAAGTTTTAGGTAGGATAGTTTTCATAAATATAAGTTAAGTGTAGGGTAGTGATAGTAATTGCCCCATATATTTTCTTCGTTTTTCACATGAAAACGAACAGAAGTTACAGAACCAAAGAGAATTTATTAGAGAAATAGAGAAGAAATAAGGAGGATGACCTTGACCAGATACAATAAAAGCCACAATAAAAGGCTAAGCTTAAACAGAGATTGCAAATATATATATAGGGAAACAACCCCAAAGATATAGTTTTTACCTAATAAGAGAAGAGAACACCAATCAGAAACTCCAACATAAGACCCCTTTGCGTCAAAATTGAATATGATTACTACATAAATCTTTCCATAAATGAATTTTTGCAACGTTTAGTTAGGGAAGAAAGGGAACATACCGTGCGGTCCGTGCTTGACTTCTCAATGGCAAAGAGACAAAAAATCAAAGCCCACATAATTTCACACGCGCTTTCATGAAACTCCTTGGCGGCCACAGTTGTGGAAAATTGTAGCTCTCCTCTCTCCTTATCTATACAAGGAGCTTCCCTCCTCCTCTTCTCCACATTAACCAGTGACCACCCATCTCCTCCTCTGCCCTGCCCTGTGAATCCCTCTTCTTCTTTGAACCTAATTAATCTCGCCGGAGCTGCTCTGGACATATATAATATGGACCGGAAACTTCATGAGGCATGTCTACGAGGCGACGTTTCTGCCTTCCTCGATCTGATTAAAGAAGATGAAGAACTCATTAAGCACACCTTTCAAACATTCAATTCTGTCTTAAACATAGCTGCAAAGTTTGGGCATCTTGACTTGGCTACTGAGATCGTCAAACTTCAACCGGAGATGGTGTTGAGGGTGAACGAGAAGATGGAAACTCCATTGCACGAAGCATGTAGAGAAGGGCATGTGGAGGTGATAGAGTTGTTGTTTAGAACTGACCCTCGAGTTGTTTATAAGCTTAATCTTCACAACGAGAGTGTTCTCTTTGTGGCCTGTTGTCGTGGGCAGTTCCATGTAGTTGAGTTGCTATTGCCTCACCATTTATGGCTGCTCATGTTGGAGGATGACAAACTCACTACTTCCCTTCATGTCGCTGCCTCTGGAGGCCATTTAGGTAACTACCATCTCTTCTTATTACCTTTTAGGGTCGGTGTTCTCTGTGTGTGTGTGGGTGGGGGTGCCGCGGGGGGGGGGGGGGGAGTGTACAAGGGCTAATGAGAGCGTGCGTGATGGTATCATGGGGGCAGGATTTTGGCCTTTTATAAGGCAGGGCGCTCATTTCACCCCTCTGTGTTTGGGCATGGGCAGTACACTTCCCCTACAAAGAACTTTCTTCTTAATTTTTAATTTCCCTTTCTTCGACTAAGCCTGGCCTCAGGTCACACACACATATTAAAATTGTTATTGGTGAAGGCTGATCTCGGTTTAATTGAGGAAGTACTGTTGTAACTTCTTAGTATTGTTTTTGAGAGTCGTTTATATTGGGGACAATTTTGTACTTTCAAGGATTAAAGTTTCTGGTGTTGAGTTTAGATTTGCTATCCATGGAGGGTTCAAATCTGAACTCAACACGAATCTGAACCAGCTACCCACATGGGGGCGGATGGGGACAGATCTGACCCCTCCATGGGGCGTGGATCCCACACCCAAGAGGCTTGTCCCACGCCCCTATGGAGAGTTCAGATCTAAACTCAACACAAATTCAGATCAGCTACCCACATGGAGACGGGTGGGGACAGATCTAACCCCTCCATGGGGCGTGGGTCTCCCACACCCTTGAAGGTTTTTATAATTTCTACATCAAAATAGTGGAAGCTCTGGTAATCATTAGACGCTAGGCCCAGGTTATTAGATTTGTGTGAGATCTCTTTTTCATTTTTTCTTTTGTTAATCATTGTGTGTGATCCTTTTTTCTTTTTTTTCAATCATTATCAATGGAGTTTCTCGGGTGACCTACATAAATCTGTGTTCTCTGTGTGCGATTTTTTTTCATTTTTTTCGTTTGGTAATCATTGTTCTGTTGCGTTGTTAATTCTTAACACATGCAAGGTTACTGCAATTAATTATGTATCAGAGATTGTTAAGGAAATAGTGAAAGGACGCCCAGACTTTGCATGGAGAAAGGACAGTCATGGATGCTCTCCCTTGCATTTTGCTTGTAGCAAAGGACACTTAGAGATAACGAGAGAGCTTCTAAGGTTAGACCCAGACCTGTGTTCCTTACAAGACAACGATGGTAAGACACCGCTTCATTCGGCGGCAATCAAAGGAAGGGTCAACATCCTCGACGAGATCCTCTCCACAAGCCTCTCTTCCGCCGAGATAGTAACCTTACAAGGAGAGACGGTTCTACATCTCGCCGTCAAGAACAATCAATACGAAGCCGTTAGGTACTTGATGGATACGTTCAACATCACCAACCTCCTAAACTTACCCGACAAAGACGGCAACACCATCTTGCATCTCGCAACCGCCGGAAAACTCACGGCGGTAAGACCTCTTGAACGGAAATCAAGTTTCTTCTTTGCTTAATAAAGCTCTGTTTGGCCCTAAAATTTTACTACCATTTCATCATTACAGATGGTTACATGCCTAGTCAACAAGGCAAATCTCGACATCAACGCTTTGAATCGGAAAGGTTTCACGGCACTTGACGTTGTGGAAGCCAGTGGTAGCAGCTCCGGTGCTCTCCAGATTGTACCCACATTAAAGGATGCCGGCGGTAAAAGATCCGACCAATTGCCACCGTGTTCACCAAATAACAATCATGAAATATCAATATTAGATGAAAGAAGAGGTCCTCCTTCTTCATGGCCAACCACAACCATGGCTATGGGTTCTCCTACCAACCTGCATCACCGCCGGCGGCGGCGACACCACAGTGACCACCGAGAAAAGCAACACGAGCTCCACATCGAAGGCCTGAAAAATGCTCGGAATACCATAACAATTGTGTCTGTTCTAATAGCCACCGTGACATTCGCCGCCGGTGTCAACCCTCCCGGCGGCGTTCACCAAGGTGAAGAAGGACCACTGATTGGTAAGTACGCGGTCGGAAAGAAAACTGCTTTTAAGGTGTTTGTGGTGTGCAACAACGTGGCATTGTTCTCTTCACTGGGAATAGTGATCGTCTTGGTAAGTGTCATTCCTTTTCGAAGGAAATCGATGATGAATCTTCTGGTGGCCACACACAAGGTAATGTGGGTTTCGGTGTCATTCATGGCGGCAGCCTACATAGCAGCTATGTGGGTGGAGACACCAAATGGTAAGGGAACGAGGTGGCTTCTAGTGGCTTTACTATCGATTGGAGGAGGGTGTGTGATGTCCATATTTGTGGGACTTATGGTTACATTAACAAGGCATTGGTTGAGGAAGGTGGAATGGAGGAAGGAGAGAGAGAGGAGGAGGAAGGAGAGCCCTAATAGTAGCTTAAGTCGGGTAGAAGAGGAGTTGAGTTACTTCAGTAGGAAAGGTACCTATTACTCCAGTAACTCTGACATTGAGAGCTCGGAGAAGGAAGGTATACACCCATTTTAAATTCTCAAGTGCTTGAGACTCCATCAGCAGATCCATTAATTTACTATTAGGTTTTACAGTTCTACTTTTAATTTTACTCTGTGTAACCACTCTCGGTTGTTAGTTGTAAGTTTTTGATGAAATTGTTAGTTGTAAGTTTGTAACTATATAATAGGAGTTTGGATTGGCTCCCCATGGTTTGTAACGAATTTTCCTGTATATTTTCGGATCCAGATCCTCTACTGCCGAGCTGCCCGACAGGACTGTGCTGTGCAGACAAAGCAATGCGAGAAATGACCGGCAGTAGAGGATCCAAATTGTTTATCTTCATGACAAAACTGTATTTTTTTTTCAAGAAACGAAACTTAACGTCAAGTCTAGGGGCATCAATTCCAGGCCCGGCCCAGTAGACACGATCGAGCTTGCCAGACTAAAGCCTGGCCCCAGAATGTTTACTAACCAGGTGGTCCAGGTGTAGGGTCCTAGCCCGTCAGGCGCCCAACCAGACCTACCGATGCCAGGCTCGACCTAACCCAATCGGTTACAACCCGACCTTTTAACTTGTAAATTTTCCTATAGGCTTGGGCCCTGTTTATTTATTGGTCCAAATCTATTTATGATATTAACTTTCTGTTGGGCTGGGCCTAATGTATTGGGTATATTTTTATGATATTTTTTTAGCTTAAATTTATATCATGGTACATGAGCCAGCACGAGTTACACTATTTCAGCATATGTCTAACAAATTAGTCATGTTCAAACGGTTGGAATATTCAATTTGATGGGAAAAGACAGAAAAGAGGTAGTAAGATGGTAACTTCTTTGTAAAATTAAAATATTCAGTTTTGATGGGCTATACCATTTAAAGCCTGATTATATTTAAATAGGCCCATAACCCGGTTCTGCACCGTTTAAGGTCCGATTAAGGCCCGATTATAGCCCGAAGCCCGACCTAACCCGACCAGGCCAGGCTCAAATACTTAAAATGGGCGGTCACGGTGCAAGTTATAAGCACTGTGAGGCCTAGCTAGGCCTGACCGAACCCGACTGAACCCGATCGGTTGACACTCCTAGTCAAACCTCCATATCAAAGGTAAAATAACTCTTATTTCTCCCAGGATAATAGATAAATACGGCTATGTTCCTCCACGTTCTCTCACAATATCACAGAATAGTCCTTGGGATATGATAATATACATTGTCACCAATCTAGACTATCTTAATTCCATGTATAGAGAATCTGTATTCTTGATTGGACCACTAAAATAATTCAAAAAATATTTACAAAATAAATTAATACTAATTAATTTTGTAAATTATTTACAAAACATGCCGTTGGATTAGGATTTCAGCTAATCATGTATAGACTTTTTTTCTCTCTAATATTCTCTATTACAAGAAGTGGATTTTGAGTTCAACATCTCTTTTGTACAGAGCTCGACACCATGAATCCAAAGCATCAATATATAGGTCAAGAGACATCAATTGTTGGTACACCAAAACTCAAATGCCTAATTACTAAGATAAGGACCTCTTAAGTTAGGGGACTAATCGTAAGCTACCTATTAGAATCTTATTGCTTAAAGATTCGGTAGTATTTCATTCAAAATTTTCAAGTGATCAGTCCAATGTACACAAATATGTACATTCACACTTGTGCCTTGAAATCCTCATTTTAGAGATCACACTGTATGACAGTTGTATGAATGGAATGCCCAATTTCATCTCTAGTTGTGAGTACTTATAGGTAAAAACCTAAGGACAATCATAGCTCGTTAATACATATATTAATTATTGGATTTGATGGACACACTTCCAACACAGACCTCCTACATATGGGGGTAGGTAATTATGACGATTGATTTATGGATAAGTCATATCTTCTAAAATTAAACCTACCATGTTATTTTGTTATCCTAAAGTCCTAAAACTCCTAATGAAAACATCGTGAGCCAATTTTAGGTTTTGGTAGTGACAAACAAATTTGTTTTCCATGAACATCAGTTTAATACTAGTTTTAATTTTTTTTCCTTTTATATTAATCTCCCTAAGGATTACCAGAGTGGTTTCTATAATACAAAACATTCCATTAGTTAATTAGTTGGATTAAATGAAAACCCCCTCTACCTCGCTGGTTTAACCTAAAAACAAGTAGTGCTTCCACTGGAAACCATGCCCACTGGGTGCCAGTGGTCTAATCCAAAATATCAAGGAAACCTTTGCTTGGGCTTATATATGTAGGCCTCCATCACAATACCAACCTACAAGCTGACCTATGGGCCTTTCAAACTGCGTGCCCCTTATTTCGTGGTGGGAAAGGGTGAGGTGATTTGGTTTCGAGTTGAGAGTGATTATTTTTTCATTGGTTGGGATAAGGCGGGACATATGTTCTTATTGACTTTATATCTTAAAAAATTTAGGAACTTCTCCGAGTCCCAGATAATATTCGGACTTATAAAAATTGCAATGGATTCAGAAATATATTCCTTCAATCTAATTCTACAAGCACTACTCAAGGATTGTCAATCTCTTCTGCCTTAGCCATGGTCAGTAATCCATACTTTCGTAATTCCTTAAAGAAGCTAATTTCCCATCTGATTTTTTAGTATAAATTTGACATTTTTTGCATGGCACTACTATGTCGCTGTCTTTTGCTATCCCTGACATTCATCCTTCCAACATGTGGGGCCTAATTCCTCAATTTTCTCTCCCAACAAACCCCGAAAAATAAATGAGGTCCTAATCACAAGGTAGTTTTATTCTTCATGAAAGAAAGAGAGAGGTGAGAGTGACACCCTAGCTGGGCTCTACCCACTATGGACATCGCCAACCGATCAACAGTGATTATTAATCCGTCTTTTTCTTGTAATTAATTAACTAATGAAGCATCTCAAAAAATGATAGAAATTAAGCTTCTCTAATGATGAATTGGGTCCATGGAATCCTTTGCTCCATTTGTTTAACATGTTAAAATTGTTTTCTGTTATTTTTATTTCCCATTCTCTACTTGATGAGTCGTATACGGTAGATGGAGACAGATTGGAACTAGGACGAAAAAATGAATAACTAACATATATATGGAGAGGGTTCTACGAGCAAGTGGCATAGAGTAGCACACCAATGAGGTGAGACAAAATAGTATCGTACATTAAAAGGCAGCGAAGTGATTCATATGACTGGGAGATAGGTAAACACAGAGGTGCTAACGCACCTACCCTAACGGTTCAAAGAATCTTTTCTCATATATATATGATGATGACAAAATTATCAAATTTTCTTACGTCTCTGATCATTGTGGATTCTTATGAAAGATACCCATTCTATATACTGTCATTGGTGTGGCGTAGAAGATTCTTTCTAATAATATATACCAACGTGAGAATCCCTCTACCATATAAAATTGACTACATGAGCAATGAGAGATGAAAGTTTTTAATCTAAATTATGATGTTAATTATTTATGGTTTTCTTTTCCCATCAACTACCAATCAATTTGTTATATACAATTGCAACGGTCACAAGGAGATTATTCTGTGGATGTGTTTGCCTCCCACGTGAGAATTCAAATGAGAAAAAAAATCAATTATTAACTGATTTAATAACATTATTAGGACGGCAAAGAAAGTTTCTCTAATCCATTAATTTCTCAACCCCTTCGTTTTTCTAATTGTCACTTTCTTTATTTTATATGTTTCTTTGCATCACTACGTCACTACAACTACCACCACCCACCACCACCGCTCAAAAAAAAAATGAAATAAATGGTGCTATGGAAGTATTGGAGTCAATGCCTCTGGTCTTTCAACCCGGAATCGGGATCCGGATTATTTTGGTCAATTCTGATTCAAATTGAATGAGATTGGAATCGGCCTGAATTGGTTTCGATTGACCTTGGAATCAGTATATTTCAGGTATCTAGGGTTTTCCTGTACTAGATAAGGGAGGATCAACCAATAACAATTCGATTCTTAAAACCCTACAACTAATAGCTCTATGAATGGATGATTCCAGTTAATTTGAACAGTCAAGTAATTAAATAGAGGCTCATAGAGAGCCTACTATCTACAAACCCATGGTAGGATTCTTTCTTATACGTTTACTTTGAATGTCAACAATTGCCATGTTGTAGTTCACGTATGGATCAAAATTTTATGGACAAATAGACTGTTAAGTTTCGGATCCATTAGAATTCGCCATATGACAAAATATAGCTTTGAAAATCTAAAGTTAAAATAATAGTCGAAGAATCGCAAGTATGCATGATATACGTAGGATGCATATCAATATGCACTATTAAATTTTATACATGGAAGTTTGCAATATGAGAAACCCTATGATTCGTATCTTCCCACCAATGGCTACTTATGTCTAAAGTTTGTAATAAATGCATTTTGGTATTGAAACTATGTAGTGAATATTGAAGTCTTTTCTAGCTTAGCCAAAACGGGAAAAGAGAACATTGACATAATTTTTAGGATCCAATTTGATAATATTTTTCCTTAAATAACAATGAAGGAGAAACTCTTACAGTCACATTTATCTATCTCACATCGATTGGATTGATAAGTTCTTGGGTTCCCTTACCTTATAAGTCGGTTTAGAGGATTGAGTTCTCCCAAACTCATATCAATGGTATTAGAGCAAGCACCATATCTCTCAGGTGCAAACATGCAGCGCGGATGACGACGTCGATGTTGCAGTGTTCGGCCAAGACTAATAGTTAGTGCAAAGCTAGCCAGCATGGGCGCCGAGCTTGCAAAGCGTGGTGGAATATTACGATCACATTTATCTGTCTCACATCAATTGGGTTGATAAGTTCTTGGGTTCCTTCTTCACTTTGTAAACCGGTTTATAGGATTGAGTTCTCTCAAACTCGTATCAGAAACTTTAACCAATGACCATCATTGTACTTCTTTTTTTTGGTAGAGACCATCATTGTACTTGGATGGATGTTAGGGAGTAAATGACATTTTGGATCTTCAACATATAGAGGGAGCATGGTTTTAGGTATTAGTATCGGTGCTCGTATTGGTGACCGTCGATATTGATACGGTAACTATATAGATCAGCTAACATTTACCCATATCATGCGCCAATTCAAGAACAAAACCAACTTTTTCCCAATACTATATCTATTTGTATCCAATATCAAGATGATATCGGATATTAGTGATGCCATATGGAACCAATCACTCCCATGTGTCTATCTCTCTCCTCAAAACAAAAGTAGAGAAATGTCTTTTCACATAAAGATGAGAGAGATAGACTCATGGGAGTGTTGGCTCCCGGACAGATTTCTTTTTTTAAAAATAAAAAAATGCTTGCCAGTATAACTTTCTATTTTAATCCTAATTACAGTACAAATTACAAAATCAATCCCGATTACAACCCTAATTTGAACAATACTCCTTTACAGGAATAATGTTTTCAGCTCACAAAACTCTAAACCCCAATTCTCTTATGGACCTACAAGCAAAAACATGGCAGACAAGCAGTTAAGACTTCCAGCTTTAATGGATTTTGTAGACTTCTTCTTCTTCTTTGGGGGACCTCAACTGAAGTTGTTTACCTGCTTGCCACATGTCTTGCAAGAATTTCATCTGCCGAACACGAAAGCCCACTCGACGTACACACAATCAATCATACATTCCCCAACAACTCCTGCAATCAGAAATACCCGATCGCATTCTCCGAACTCCGAGGTCTACCCTCTTCTTCTCTCTTCTCTTGTGCAGGGAAATGGCAACGGCACAGTCGAATTCACAACCCAATTTGTGAGTAGTAGTGATTCAGTTTCACTTTCAGGCACAATTCGTAAGACACAGAGTTGATAAAATGTATAAGAACAGTTTTTTAATGGATAAAATGAAAATTTGTTCTCTCTCTCTCTCTCTGTTTCTAATCTCCTTCATAATTTTCGCCTTGGGTCTGTATCTAAGTAGAATCTACGTACTCGACAAACGAAACCTTTTTCCCCACCTCCAATCTGAGTATATTCCCTGGTCACTTCACTGGGTCTGTCTGAGATTCGCCATTGCAGCAACCCACCAAGGCCTTGGGACTTGGGAGTTCCAACTACAAAACATTAATGGCGTCAAAAAAACTAACCTTCGCAGTTGCAGAGAGATCGTTTCATTCTACTATTTCGTCTATACGTTAGATGTGTGCTGAGGATGAGATTGGTGCTGCTGCTGCTGCTGTGACCTGTTCTCCCGACCCGCAAACCACTGAACCGTCCGTCTCGCAATGGGTATCCAAACCTTCCTCAACCTCTCGTCTTTCCCGTTATGATTCAAAGACTCTCTAATTCTGTTCTTCACTCTGTAATCTGGAAATCTCGAGAGGTTAATCTCGGACACCGATCTGGCCTCTGACGGAACCAATAGACCTGGTGGAACTCTTGGATTTGATTCGGACCCCGAAGTAGAAGGGAAGTTTGAGTTGGAAGAAAACGAATAGTTCGTCTTGATCTTATTGAGCTTATTCTCGAACACCTTCTTCCTCTCTATCTCTTCCTTAATTTTCAGAATTCTCTCATTTGATGAAGACCCATTGTCGGATAATGCCGTCACAGGAGTACTGAATCGCTCGCTACTCGAAGCCAAGGGTGAGAATCCCCTGCTCGACATCACTCTCAACATCTCAGAATTCAACTGGCTGAGATCAGAAGAATTGACATCGCTCCATCGATTCTTGAAGACGACGTCGGAGACTATAATACTACGATTGAATTTAACCAGCAAGTTACGATCATCAGCATCGTTATCCCCACCATATTCGCCGTTGATAACGGGTTTTTCTTCCTGGATTGGCAATTCTTCCCCTTTCTGGCCCTTTTCGATTCTTCGAAAGCTGCTACCGATGCTAAACCTGGAAGACGATGAGCCCACTTGATTATTATCAGGATCTTGCTCTCTCCGTACAAAGAGTTCGATATTGTGATCATCGGTGAGATCAGAGGGATTCCGAGAGATTCTTAAACTGTTGGAAGTGGTGAAGATGGTGATGTCGGAAGGGTCGACCCTGTGCCTGCACAGAGGACAGCTAGAGTGATTCTCGAGCCAGCGATCGACACAATCGATGTGGAAAGCATGCTTGCATTTAGGCAACAATCTAAGAATCTCGATATCTTCGAATTTGGAAAGGCAAACGGCGCACTCTAGGCCTTCTCTTGCTCCTTCCAAAGTAGAGAAGCGGAAGTAAGGGAGCGATTCGATCACCGTCTTGTCGATACCGGAGAAGCGAGAGCTTGAGCTTGACCTCAGTATCCCACGGTTACCAAAGCGACCTTGATCAGCGCCGCCAACGATAAGGTCGGAAGGGAGTGGTCTGTGACAGAATTTGGCATAGACTAAAAGGAGAAAGGTCAAAGAGAACATTATGGAGAGGATTCCAATGACGACGGCGAGACTTGGCCGGAACCCATTCTCCATGTTGTCGTAGTTGTAGCTCCCCGGAGATTGCGCTTCAGCATCGATGAAGAGGAAGAAGAAAGGAACCAAGATGTTGATGATGGTGGTGATCGAAACCAAATTACCCATAGCGATTCGAGAAGAGAAGAATCAAACTTCGCGGAAATTCTCTAACATAAATTGGCTAAAAACATATCGCCAGGGAATTACTTTTAAGAACGCGATTAGTAGAGAATTTCAAAAGCTTTGGATTTTGACGTTTTATATTTGCAGCCGACTAATACCATAATAATTTAATTAAAAACTCTAATACCATAGTAATCAACAAATTACTGTAATATTAAAAGGAAAACAATGGAACATTGAATTCAGGATTTAAAACCCGGAATCTGATCCGGATCCCGGGTCTGACACGTGCTCAAGGACAGCTCTAACTGCCCTATTCTCACTGCACTCATTGGTGCGTTGGAGAGGATCGGACTCAGGGAGTCAGGGTTATGGATCTACACACATAACCCTTGTGTTCATGGATTAATCAGAATTGGGATTGCTCTCTTGTCCATTTTGATTTAGATGTCCGGACTCTCCTTTGACAACACTTCTGTTCTTGTGGAACAAAAGAACAATAGGAACACTCAGTGGGAGTACAACCAAACGGCACCTACTAAGATACTTAGGCATCTAGTGGGGGCCACAAGGAATACAAAGGACCACCGCCATGGATGTAGTTCACAATATCGACACCAGTATTGATAACCGATGATACTAATATCAAAATTGATATGTTTTGGCCATATTGAACGATATTGACATGATACAACATCAAAACACCATTTTTAATCAAGTTACGATTCTAAAACTGTGGCCACCACTTCTCTAGAGCTTACATGTTGAGGTTGCTTTGCTTTTACTCAATCTTCCATGGAAAGGGTTCCTTTCGTCCACCTTACCTAAAACTACCTAACAGAGTATGTGGTAACAGAGTAATACATAATGTACAATACATCATATAAATGGAATAATTACTTTCGAGTGTCCGAAATGATCTAACGACATCAATTTATATCGACCAATATGATATCGATACTTTTTATTTTGGTAGAAATATGATACCAATACTTCAATCCATGTATGGAAGGATATGAGCATATTCCCACATGTACCTTACCCATCTACACCCAACTGGTGAGGGTGGTTTATGGATTGATAATAGGAAAAAAAAAAAAAAAATTTCCTTGCGGATTTTGGCTGTCATTTGTGCCCTACAAGCAACCTTCAATGGACTTGAGGAGGTTCCGTGAAAAAAGGGGGGAAAAATAAGACTTAGGGAGGTCGCATCGAAGCTTTCAAAATTTCCAGTTTTAGTAAGGATTACGGGAGCAATTGACTAAATTACAAACAAGTTGAACATATCAGATCAGATTCCAATCTAAAGACCTTCATGGTCATATAACAGCTGCCCACGTCCTTACATAGTTTTTTATTCCAACAATCTAAAGAGTTGACTTGCGTTGATATATTTTGATATGACACGATCATATACTAAACATTGTTACATTCCAATTCAGATGAGACTAAAATTTTTTATACATAGATTCTGAAGTTTTCTATTCATATATAAAATTTCAATCTGATCTAAGATTGTCGAGTGACGAAACCCAAGGAAAAATAATACAAATGAATTACCCTAGGATGCATGACATACACATGAAGAATTGAAGATATGCCAATTCAATTTTGTTCTAGAATTAAAATGCAATTAATCTACATCAATTTTTTTATATATACATCATTTTTTAAACATTCAATGATCAGAATTACCACATCATTTTTCTTAGTGACAAAAAATATACATGTTGATGTAATTATGGGTGACCGTGCGTTTGAATAAAGGCTTTTTTTTTTTAAATCCAAGTGGCATATCACTAGGTCAACTTAGGATCAGGCAAGTCCGATCAATGAATCCGACACAAATCCGTCGAAAAATTGGTTGACAAGGCCTGTTTATAATCGTTGGTATGCCCAAACTCAACTAGTCCTAGATCAACTCAGCCTTTTAATCGGGATTGGATCGGATCCATGGTTTTAGTGCATGGTATCAGTCAACTCGAAAACTGATATGGTATTAGATTGGAATCAACATGGATCAATCATATCAGACAAATTTACCCCTAATTCTCCTTTATAAATAGGTTTTTTTTTTTTTTATCATTTTACCTCTTGTTCATACTGTATCATCAATACGATATTGACACAATATTGGGATCGATCACTTGCAAAACCATATCACCCGATACGAACGATACGATGTCACTATCTCAAACCATGATCAGATGCAATCCACGATTCCATAATTTAAATCCTTGCCCTGCCCCACCTGTGGAGGTATCATCCTATTGATGCTCAGTTTCCAATGGTAAAGATTAAAAAGGCTTTGGACTTTTGGGTCATGGAATAGGGCAATCTTAGCTTAGCCTGGAGTTCTGGACCCTACTCTATTACAACCCTAAAATGTCAAATGAGACATTTAGGTGTGTTGTCCACAAAAGTCAAGGTTGATTATCTTATACGCTTTTGAATATAACAACTCCCAATATATTTAAAGGAGGAATGTTCTCTATGCCGCTGCGCAACTTGTGTCTAGGCACATGGGCAGTTTATGCAAGGGGGCAGGGTGGTCATTGCACCCACCCCCATGTACCTGCAACACGGATTATGGTGAAAGTTTTTCTTCATCTGTGGAGGAAGAAATCTCCCCCACACCCCCCGGTGATTTTGCCTTGTGATCAAACTATATGTTATCATAAACTTCCACCCTTATTGTACAAATTCAAAACATCTCTTCCTAGTAATGGTAAGAGGATTAATGGATGAAGAAAACTCAATTTAAACATAATTAATTTGTAATATTCATAAATAAAATTGGATCGGGCTTTCCTTCACCCATTGGAGAAGGCAGGGGAAGGCATCAGAAGGGTATTTTGGAAACATTCTACAACCCTATAAGGGTTTGTGAAACCTAGGATGGTAGGTGAATCGTCGTTTATGTGTGGAGAAAAACTTTCCCCAAAATTAGGGAAAAAGCGAGCACTTGACCGCCTGTATACATTCCCCTTCACATAACCCCTCTCCTCATTTGATGTGAACCTCTATACTATATGTGGTTTAACACCCACAGAAGCCTCTCTCCTCCCGCTTTGGGTGTGTATGATGCCAAAATAAAAGGACTACTATGCCAAAATAATCCTCTTTTCTTTAAAAAGATCAGAAGGTTATGGATGGTCACACCATACAACACCCATGATGTGGATGATGATGCGGCAATTCTATGTATTGGATATCTAGAGAATCATTTGGATCAATCACTTGCCAAATTCCATATTTAAACTTGATCATATATCTATCATTTATTGCCATACACCCAATCTGGGCAGCCTTGCATTATTGAAAGCTTTATTTTGCGGCCTGGTCAACCCTAATTAGGCCAAAACTTTACCTGTAAATAGAAGACCTTTGGATCTACCTCTTTTCAAAATTATAATTTCCCTTTGCTATGTGGGCAGTACCCTATGGATAAGCCTGCCTATAAAAGTAGCTTGACTACTAGACGTCCCCCGATTCTTGATAACCTTTCCTTCGGCAGTGAGTCATATTTTTTATCTTAATTTGTGTTGATTGGGGCCTCAATAATAGGACCCACAACCTTCTACATCAACATCTCCTTGCTTCCCCTCCAAAATATTAATTGATTAAGAGCGAAAACACACACCCACCACCCCCTACTCACCCACCCACCCACACCAAAGTTTCATCTACTACTACATCACTGCTGCTCTTTATGCCAGCTGAGAGGGGAAGGAAGGAATTCAAAGCCTACTTTACTGCTCTGTCTGAACCCAACATCATAAAGCTTCAGGTGTTTGTTTACCCAAAAAATGCTCCAGGTGCTTCTACTTCAGCTTTAGCTCACTCGTATTCTGGGGTGCAAGTTTGGCCCGGCAAACCTGAGCTGAACTAGTGTTGGAATTTCTAAACCCGGAGCTAGGCTGAGCTGGGCCTGCGCTAAAGCCTTGGGTTGAGACTGGCCCTACCCTATCCTTATATATGTATATGCAAGATAAGATAAAGGCCATGGATTAAGTATCTAATCCACATTTAATATATATACAGTTGATGTTGCAATTGGATGCAACTCAAGCAAGGCTAGTTGTACACCTAGCCTGTAATCCAAACCCCTACTCCAGGAGCAGCACACTCAGCCTGTAACCCATACCAATACGAAGATAGGCTCCAAGAGCTCAGCTCAAGAAAATGTCCATTCAAGGTTGAATCAGATTAGGTTCCTCTATGGAGCACATGCCTATGCCAAAAAATGGTCGAGCAAAATAATAAACTGAACATTCAAAACAGCAAAGAAAGGTATAAGAGGAAACAAGAGTACCATGCATATGCACTGTGTAATAACTAAGATCATCTTCATGAAACCCCGAGTTCAATGCCTGTTAAAGCTTCTAATATATCTGGAGTTCCCTACTGTCTGCTTAGGAGCATACAGAGAAAGGAGACCTAAACAATGAATCTGAAATGAGAGGAGAAAAAACCGACTCTCTATCTGATAGGTTAATGCATCCATTGCTCTTCTACATACAAAATGAGAAAAGAATAAAAAAAATAGCGGCTAAAAATCAATTTGGGGCAAGGATTCAGATGCTGCCCACAAGATGGCATCTAACAGACAAAAATCATGAAAGATCAACAGTTTGTCATTAACAACTCCTGAAATTTGACTTTTTCCATCTCATGAGGAATCCTAAAATCCAAGGCACAGAAATGTCAAGGTCTTTTAGGTGCAACTCTATGTTGCATTATTTATACAAAAATGTCCCAAACAACTAATAATATGTGGAAGGGATGACTTTTCGATGCTACTACTTGACAACAGAATAATGATGTTCAATGATTACATTAGCCTGCATAAAAATACTGGTTACTCAAGACATTTGATTGGATTGCAAATAAATCAGTGACATATATATAGCAAGAAAGATAACGAGGAAGCTTACAATATGGTAAAGAAAACCACAGGCAGATGTTTTCATTGCAAAATAAGTCATCTTATTATTACTCTAAGACATCAGCCCTGGGCTGAACTTGCAGGATTGCCATTTGGAAATGACACGAAACCTGAGCTGTTCTCAGGGTTGTGTTGATCCGCACTGGCATGCTGAATAAACTCTTCCGGGGACATATGAGACCCATGGCATGCACAAACTATCTTTACCTGGTTTTTGTCAATTCTATAAGTAACGCCAGAAATTGTCCTCCCATTTGGGCCTGGACCTGTAGTAGAAACCCATGGTAGATCAGGATAAGAACCACGTCCCCCAAATTTCAAACCTGCAGCAATACCTGGCCTAATAGCCGAGCCTTCGTATGGGAAGCCATCCACTGCCGATTGGTCTGATACTTCCTTTGGCCTGAAGATCATTCCATTCCCCTTGACCAAATCTTCTGTCTGAGAAGAGGAAATGGCACCACCCTCTTCAGAAGCATGCTGTTTGCCACTCCCTTTGGCTGACTCAGATGCTTTCCCATCATATGGAGAAGCTTCTGATGAGCTATGAGAAGGTCCCTGAACAACAGCTGCATCAACGTAGGAAAAGGTAAAATCAGGAAAATCAAGCACAAGTATAAACCTAATTAAGAAATAGTAATAATGATAAAATAAGGAAAATAAAAGCACGCAAACATTAATACATAACTAACAAGACCATCATTTAGAAGACACTTGACAATATTCATAATAAAAGTAGATTAAAACTAATGGAATACGAACTTCATTTCCCAGAATAAAATCAGCGGCAATATAAACTGCTTCACAGTCCTGAAAATGTGGCACAACCATGATGCCCAAACATTAGCAAGAAGCAGCAGCTTCCAGATTTCTTGTACCGGGCACTAGTTTGGAATACAACAGCTATCCTGTAAAGAAGGCCAATGAGATAAAACACAAGTGGATCCCCTACTACATTGGATGGTAATACTGCCAATCAGTCCATCTGGGCAATCTTATGGGTGTCAGTGATTCACAATGTTCTTGCTTCCTAGCTATATGAAAGGTATTAAATCGGCTAATGGTTTTATCATTTTTAATAGTAACATGGAGTTCCAGGGTGCAGGAGCAAGTACTTGCAGCAGTTGTGGGACAGCTGAAGAGGCAGAAGCATACAGCATTCTCCAGAGATGAGTTGGCACACAAAAGTCTCTCTAGACTTAACGTTCTCTCAGAAGCAAAGTATGTTGTGAGGAGTTAATGAGATTTGGGCCCAAGGTGCATGATGGCAGGTTGAATAATTTACTTTCAGACATTCAGTCTTTGATTTCTATGTCGAAGAACATTGATATCTTTCCAGTTCGTGAACAGAGAGAGGAATAGGTTAGCTCTTGAACTTAATATTTCTATTCTTTATCTGTTTCCTTCTCATATTCTCTTTAACAACCCACCCCCCCAAGGGAAAAAAAAAATGTTTAATTGCAAACCAAGACCTAAAGTATATCTTAGTATCCTCTGGCTTCAACAATGTCCAAGCCAATTAATTAACTCCGCCGACAAGAACGAATCAAATAGTTAAGCTACTCAATCCTAATCAACTTTCTACATCATGATGGCAAGCTGGGTCATCAAGGCTTCCCTCAAGATCCATAACCATAACACAAGGTCTCGCCGAGATCTCGGAAATATCTCGGTATTTTGCAACTCCGAGACGAAACCATTTACAAAATGGGAGAAATACACTGTCTCGGCTGAGATCTCGGTTCGACCGACACCAAACCAAACCCAACATATAAAAGTGACTCAACTCGACCGAGACCAGAAGAAATCTTGACTGTTCTCGGTCGTCCCGCTGGTTTCGGCAGAGACGCTCCAAAAAAACTGGTTTTCATCCTATTTTTACTACTACTAAATTATGTGTAGAATAGGGCCTATTAGTATGTCGTCATAGAGGTTCCATGGTTTTGGTGGGTTTTTGACCTAGTTAGGTCATGAAACTTAACATACAGCCTATTTTGGGCCATTTAAACACAAGGGCACTATCAGGTTCTAAAAATCAAAGTCAAAATAGGAGTTTGACTTTGGACCCTAGGTTGGTAGGATTTGACGTACTGATAGGCCACAAAATAAAAAACCCACCAAAACCATGGAACAAGTTAAAAAAAATTTTGCACCAACTCACCAAGATCTCAGTCTAACTCGGTTTTCTGCCTAGACGAAACCAGGACCGAAACCAAGACCTTGAACCATGTCCATAACAATCATGCCCAGATCAATCCACAAGGGTGGATAAATAAAGCAACTAATTATCATGGTTATGAAACATCTCCTTGTCTGGCTGATCATAAAACTAATCACAGCGATCAGGCATTCTAATTTCTAATTTACCATTCCTTATCCCTAAATAAGTGAAGGCATAAAAGGGAGCCACAAAAATGGAAGAGATTTTTAACCTGGAGAAATCTTTAATCCATCTTCTGATTTATCCGAATTCAAGACCACACTGCCAATATTCCTTCCAGCATAGGAAGGAGGCAACTGTTGAACATGAGAAACCATTCCCCACGGCTGATCTGTCTCCAATATCGGAAGTTGTAATGTTGAGTAACCAAAAGTCAATGGCATATTGCTAGGATTCATTGGCTGGCTGACTGGCCACTCACTATTTGCACAAGGCATCATCTGCATCACACAAGGTCCAGGAAACCCTGATGTGCTGGAAGGACCATTTGAGTTAGGCACCTTCACAGGCAATGAGGATGGCACGGTCATTACTGTGAGAGGTTGTAGAGAATATGGAATCCCATATGTTAGGTTTCCAATATTAGATTCATTTCCTGGTGGAACATTAGATTGCTTTTGCCCTTGCATGTCTTTAGCACCAGAATCACTAATCCCATGCTTCTCTTTGGGAAACTCGGAGGAGCGAGCATTACCCATGTACCTTTTTGTGCCATTTTCATGATGTAAACCCTGCCTTGATGTCGAACCCTCAACTTCAGACTCCGCCACATCTTCATTTTCGGCAGTTGAACCATCTTCAGTGGTCATCGAAACATGTGAAGTTTTCACTGAGGAAATAACAGCCACAGAAGAATTCTTACCATGTACATCACCATATGGAACATCTCTTTCATGTTTCTTTTGGTGATTCGTCTCCTCAAATAACATTTTACGTTTGTTACATGATTCTGTCCACAGCTTGCCTCCTATTTCATGTAGATCGGACTTCTCTCCGTCAACGTCAGCAGACCTATTAACATTTGGAGCCCAAAGTCCTCCATATCTGGGGAACTGTGTATTGTTGTTTCCATGCAAATCCTTAGAAGTACCTGCCTCTGAGGTGTTTGCAAGGTTAGTAAAGAAGTTCTCTTGGGATTTCACCAGATCACTTTTCTGGGAATCAGTATCTAAGTCCTGTTTCTGGGTGCCAATATGATAAAAGTTCTTCAAATCACCCACTAATTTATTGTTAACACCTCCTTCCACAGTCTTAATATCTGAAGAACTTCCATCTTTACTCTTTGATTTACCAACAGAGCCACCACAAGAAAGACCCAAGCTTAGCTCAATCCCATTCTCATCCTCCATCATATGCAACCAAATTATATCAAATATTTACTACTTAGATGCTCTTTTTTCTTTTTCCCAATTGGACAAAAAGCCAGTTCCTCATGATCCGCATCCAAGGCAAGCAATCATCTTGAAATCGAAGTCTGGAACAAAAACATCTAATTTTTCAGAAGCATAACTAAATAAAAGAGTAACCAACATGATAGAATCTCATCCAACCAAGTTACACAGGCAGGTCCTTTTTCATTTGCAGAACTTGTGACAACCATGTGAGAGATGAAAGAAGCATACTAAAACTATATAATTAAAAATAGGGCTGTGCTTGGTATGCATTCTAAGTCGACTTCGCATTCTTTGATGATAAAAACAACTATTTTTATCTTCCAAGAATGCGAAATCGACCTAGAATGCATACCAAACGCTGCCTAGGTAAGGCATGCCTATTTTGCAATTTCAGTCCCGACATGTTACAAATAAAACAAAACTTTAGCATGACTTAAGGAAAAAAGAAGGGATGCTTTCTATGTTAAACAAAATTGTGAAGAATAAAGTACAAATTATTCAATGTTTTATCATTAGAGTTGATTAAACCGCAGCTTCCAGCAGAAATTGGTTCTGTGCAACTTAGACTTCCTCAAAAGCCAAAAAAACCCAAGAGGAATCCCACAACTCCCCCCCTCCCCCCCGGCAGGAACACACCCACACACATACACATAATTTAAAAATAAGGGAGGAGGAGGGGGGAGGGGGGGGGGGAAGGGAAAGAAGGAAGGGAGGAAGAAAACCAAAGATAACTAATGTGCCAGAATTGAGCTTTCAATTAGCAGTTCATCCTGACCGCAATGACACCTCAAACACCACCAAGTTCTACAGTCCATGTATCAAATTTCACTATCAAAATCATTGAAAATCCAGCATCAGCCTCTTAAAGAAACTGTCATATTAACAAGCAAGTCAGCATGTGAATGATAGCAATTTGAAAAAACACGTCTCAGAGAATCAAAATCAAACAAACGCACATCTATAAGCTTTTTCCTGAAACTCTGAGTGGGTTCCCTTTTTTTTTTTTTAAGTGCGGGGAGGGGGGGGGGGGGAGTGATTAGAAGATCCAGCCTTTCCAGTTCATTCGTGCAAATCTAATTATCTCATCGATCAGAAAATAATGACATCAATAAATTCCGAAAGCAAAATCACAAACTTACACAGCAGCCGAAGGAATACAAACGAAACCCAGATTTTATACAAGGGAGAAAGCATTAAAAAAAAGATCCACTAAAATTGAACATCCAAATCCTTCAGATTCGAGCATCAGAAACCATAATTTCCTGAAACTACCGAGGCAACCACTAAAATGGAAGATGAGAAGTAGAATAAGGAGAGAAAAGTAAACCACCTGAATGAGGCGAGCCCATGAAACCCTAAAAATAAGATCTTGAGCAGAGGGACTGCGGGAAAAGACTAAGAGGAAACAGGACAGAGAGAAATTGATTGGCTACATCTGCAACTCGGAACTCGAAAGGTTTCGATTAATACATCATTACGGCAGAAATCTTTTGTTTTCTCCTTCATATCTCATGGGCCCTTTTTCCTTATCTTTTCTGTTTTGCCATTTTATTTCTTTTCTATTTTTCTCCATTCTTTTTGTAATTTAAGCACGTGATTATATTATATGGATTTTTCGTGGCCGTATACTTTTACTTGCTTTTTTCAATACAATCCCGATTTTATAATAAAAGAAGGGGCTCATGTTCTCCATGCCGCAGTGCAAGCTACGCCCAGACACATGGGTCTGCCACTTAGAGGGCAAGGTGATCATTGCACCCACCCCCATGTGTCTGGGCTCAACCTGTGCCCCTGGCACAGAGAACATTCTCCCTAAAAAATATGAGAGGGTTCTTTGAACAAAACAGTATCATACATTGGAGGCTAGCGATGCCATTTCATAAGAATGGAATGCGAAAAAAACAACATCATACATTGGAGACTACTAGATCATTTCATATAAGAAGATGGATAGACGTAGAGACGCTAGCATTAGGAGTGAAAGTTTGGCCCTATGAACCCGAACCCCCCTTGAGCCCAAACAGGGCCTGGGTTGACATACCTGGCCCTGAGGGTGGGTTAGTGCTGGGAATTTCTGGCCCTGAGTCAAGGTTAGGACGGGTCAAGGATGAGGCCTCAAACTGAGCCCAGTCCGACCTTGCTTTAAGTTATACTATAAAATATATATTGATATACTATATATATTATAAACTTTAAACGCCACATATATTTTATTATATAATAATATAATATAGGCAAAACGTTTGCTGGTCGGTAGAGCAGGTAACTGTATTGGTGAGGGGGAGTAATCTCATCCCTCGAAAAAGCATCTCATAATCGTGATCGTTCAATCATTTCTTTACCTGTATCTAAATACAGTATTATATATAGTTATTTTGTAATTTAAAAATGTGTTTATTCAGATTGTATTTCGGTATTTCCCATTCCCAATACGCAACAGTCTCCTTTCTTCGGTGTCACTTCGAGCACTCCGTCGCAAAGTCCTTCCTGTTCATCCAAGAGTCTCAGGCGTCGGGGGTGGGCAGCAGAGGGATCACGACATCACGTAAGAGGGGGAGTTGGGGGTGAGGTGGTCCGCAATAGAGGAGCGTACAACAAAGGAAGCAAGGTTCGAAAGTGGGAGAGCACGACAGGGGAGCAATAGGTTATGCCATCGTGGGAGATGGCAGATGGCGAGGGTTCGATTGGAGAAATCAATTGAGAAAGAGTGGAACGTACCCCTCGAGAGAAAAAGAAACTGAGGAAAGAATGTCAAAAAAGTGTGGAAATTTAGCGTGGTTTCCTCCATCTTCAACTTCTTCGTTTTTCCTCTTTGTCTCCTCTATCTTCTGCTCCACAGTTTGGATACCAGCTCCACCTTCTCTAATCTTGGCTTCAGGCCCAAAGACATTGAAACCATTTTTATTTTTTTTCTCAGATTGTTGACCTTAACAATATCCCAATCGAAGCCATCATTGCTTGCTTGCTTGCTTCTCTGAGGGAGGCACTAGTGCCAGTTGCTCTTCAAGCAACTTCCCATGGAACACCCTGCTCTCATACCATTATATCAAATGCAGCTCTTCACCAAATAGCCTTTGCTCTATGTCATAAGCCCACCAAGATGGAAGAGAGAGGAGCAATTGGAACGAGGGATAGATCTCGAATCCTCTGTTCCCCTTCTTCTGCAACACTGCAAATTTCCCAAATCTAAGGCCGGAGACGAGTGCAACGAAATCCAAATCCTTACAAAAACTATTGAAGATGGGGCTACCGGATCAGATTAGCGAGTTCTGTTGAATCGAATCAGATTAGCGAGGTAAGAAAAACCTGTGTGAAATACAAGCCAGAGAGGATTCGGAGGAAATAGGTTTTCAAGAGAAAAGGGAGCTCGAAAGTTTCGATTTCTTCAATTTTGAGCCATACGTATTAGCGGGTTTAAATAATATATTTATTATTTTATGCAATACGGATTTCATAATAATATCATATGTTATTTTATTCCGAACCAACACATATGATTTATGAGTTCATATCCTACGGCCCAAAAGAAACCCCTCAAAAGATCCCTATATGGGGGTGACGGACTAGGAAACCCCAACCCTATAATATATTATATATGAAGATAATAAGTGATAATACATTTATGCATAAGTTTTTATGCACGATATGCATTAACTATTGTCCGATGGGCATTCATTGCCATCCAAAATTACCGTAAAGCCCCCACATCCCCTATTGAATGAATGATACATGGAATTTACCGTGCACGAATTCCTTTCCCTATATTTTATTATAGTGTTTTTATGTAAAATTTGTAGTTCTCTCCGATCCAACTCAACTCAGTCCAGTTCATGCATCTCTCCCTTCCCCCACTCCATGATCAGGGCCAATTAGGGTCGGGCCGGGCTTGGGCCCAGCTAAGGGGAATTAGGGTTGGGCTGAGGTTTATAAAATCTCGGACCAACCCAACCTTGTTACTACCCTAGCTCGCATACTCTGCCTAGAGGCTCAAGACCCTTTTTACCTAAAAATATAATCAATGTTGTTAATTTATTCTCTTTTCATTACCATTGGTCAATCTGAACTCTTTTAAACACAAGAGTTTTATCATCCAATACCATCATTTGATCAGGATTATAAATCGTTGCTTGGTTGTGTAGGTCTTGTACCAGTGCAAAGGCATCAATATAGAGGTGATTTTTAATTTCATAAGGGTAGGGCGGTTTTTTTGCATGCTCCTGTATCTGGACACAATGGCCATGCGCACCATTCCTTTTTCCTAATTACTTTCTTCTTGTTTTCGTCTCATGAAGTAACATGATATAACTATTGTGGGTTTTATTCCTCTTTGTACGATAGGTTCAAAGGAGCGATCCTATTTGATCCATAAAGATAATAATATCAACTATTATAATTATCTTTTGTCTTATATGAATTATGTAGGTTGATGATATTTTAATATAATCAAATATATAGTTATTTTTATTTATAAGAAAAACATATAATTATTTATCGGTTACCCTTATCCTATCAGATTTGATTTTAATTTTTTCCCCTTTTATGTGCAACGGTTTTCAAGTTCAATAATTCAAAAGCGTAACCTTCACCATGCAAGCTGCGTTCCAGTCCTAAAATGATCCCCTCTCAATGACTAAAATAAAGGCATATATTCAATAGAAACATAATTGCTCCAAATTATAGTTGGAAAACCAGGTTTACTGACTCAACTCGTCTTTTAGAAAAACCTGGTGATTCGGCCTTGTCAAACCCAGTCAAAACGAATCATGTTTTTAAAATTTTTAATGCAATAAATATGTATAAATTAGTAAAAAATAAGAAAACATAGAAAACCAAGAAGGCAAAAAAAGAAGGAATCACATATCATTGCATTTTGAGTTCATACCATTGAACAAGAGAAGGGGAGTTGAAGAGTTGAGGGTTTCTTATTGTTTTAAAATATGGATCTACTATTTTACTCAACTCAATTTCTAAGTGAATCAGCATTATGGTTTTAAAAAACGATTATACTCGTCGAGTTTGTCATGACTCGGGTAAAAATACCGAGTCTTATTTGACTCGGACGATTTATGACCCAGTTTCACCATTTTTTTACCTTGACCTAATCTACACGACTCTTGACCAGATTTTTTTAAAATTTGGACTCGACTAAGCAACTTGTCCCAGTCAAAACCCAATTTTCCAACCATGCTCAAAATAGCAAATTAGAATCATGAGAAATCTAAGAATCTAACACTACAAAAAGGTGTATACCAATACATGAATAACAAGGAAAGATATCAGTTCAATAAATGCAAGAGAGGTACGTGACTGAATTTTAATAGTTTAATCTAAATTTTAAAAATTGATCGATCCAAATCGATTTCTATACATTTAATGATCAGAAATACTATACTACCCTTCTATAAAACGTAATTAAAGGAATTAAGTGTACAAACTACAAACTTTTTTTTTTGGGTAAACGTACAAACTACAAACTTGAAACACCATTTTAGTCAATAATAGTCTGTCTATGCATAAAAAAAAAATCTAGTCAACGGTCCAGAAAACTTCCTTTTAACTAGTTTTAGTGCAATGATAATTCACCCACCCCAAACAATAGATCGCGTTTGATCCTTGGTCTCCACTATTAGAAGACCTTTTTAACTTTAATTAAACCATAAAATAACTATTTTTCTAACAATAATAGTCAATTTGTATACTTAAATGTGATTCATTATTAGTGTACTTGATATAAAACATAGGAATAAAGAAATACTGCTATAGTATTCTAAATTATAAGGGGGAAGTTGCTTTTTTGTGCCTTTTTTGCCCCACCATTAAGAGCATTCACTAAACTATATAAGATTGGACCAAATTTCCCTTCACCCATATGGTGAACATAGGATTCCTTCACCATAAGCATTTAAAGATGAAACCAAAGTCCAATCATAAAGTCTAAAGTCACCTCCATCCATGAAGGAAAACTTAGTCCTGAGAGATTTGATGTGTGTGTAAAAAGGGGTACCCAATGCATGAGGGTTCCACCATCGCTTTTGTGTGTGTGTGTTTTCTTGATCTTCTAGATTAGGGCTGCAACAGGGTTGGGTTGGATTAGGCTTATCAAAACCCCAACGCAATCCTGACTTAGGGCCTGAAAAAATCAACCTTGACCCGCCCTAAAGGTCGAGCCAGACTAACCTTGATTGACCCTAATCATGGGAGGGGGAAGGGAAATGCATGGGTTGGGCTGGGCAAAGGAGAAAATGATCAATTTTACATAAAATTACAATATAATAAAATATATTATATCACTTATTATCTTCATATATAATATATTACATAAAAAAATGTGTGTGGCATATAAAATTTATAATATATATAGTATATCAATAGATATATTTTGCATTATAACTTAAAATAGAGTTGGTTTATGCCAGGTTCAGTCCAAGGCCTCAACCTTGGCTCAACCCGACCTTGACTTAGGGCCAGAGCCAAAAATTTCTAGCCCTGACCTACTCTCAAGGTTAGGATATCTTAGCCCAAGCCTTGTTGGGGCTCAAGGCAGACCAGGGCGGGTTTGGGCCGATAAGGCCAAACTTGCACCCCTACTCTAGATCATCCACTGGAACTGCTATCTCTTAGAATTGGTGGAAATCAATGACATTGGCTGCTTTTGAAATTGCAATGGCTTTTGAATATTTTCCATTAGTTGGTTAATTTCTTTTATGTTAGTTCATTACTATGCCTAGTGAAGTATAATGCTTCACCATTTGAACTTAAAATGAGTAGATGCATTAGTTAAAGATTACAAAATATGTAATTTTCTATTTTATATTCATCTCAATTTGATGACATTTTGGTAATATTACTAAAACTTCCCTCCTTAATGCAATCTGTTGAATTCCCATCCTCTATTATTAAAGTCTAAACCATCCCTCCTTAATGCAATCTATTGGTATACAACACGCACACTCACACACCGATGTGGGATTAAGTAGAGTCTTTTGCCATAATGTAAACGAATCATTTGACACAGTTACACTTAGACATCAGAGCTTAAAAGAACGAAATCAGGATCCAGATCGTTCTCGATCATGGTTTGTAATCTCGGATTGGATTGGCTGTTATCAGCCGAGGCTGATTCCAAATCTTGACCAATTCAATATTGATCCAATGGTGCAACCAAAGAGTAGAGAGGTAATAAAACCATTTTTTTTTTTTGTTTTGGGCGTTAAAAAGCTGGGGTAAATCTGTTCTATCTGAATCGGTATTGGATTGGTGTCAGCCCTATCGATCCCGAGACCGATCCCAGGATTAAGAACCATGGTCCCGATTGATTCTGATCTAGATCGATCAAGAATCAGCCAAATATACTTTTAACCCTAGAAATCCAATACGGATCAACGAATCTGAATCATCCGTGATCGATTCAAATCCGATTTCTGAATCAACTGACCAGCCGATTCAACCCCCTATTCTTGAAAGTTGAAACACTGATTGACATTGGCCAAAAAGGCTAAACGTATCACAACTTCTTGAACTCTTTCTTTTGAGTGCATTGTTGAGGATTCGGATTTGAATCCGGATCGCCAAAATGTTTTGAATCAGATCAAAATCCGCTGGATCCTACTCCGACTAATCGGTTTAAGTTTGTTTCGGCAATTTTGGCCGTTTCCCAACCGATTCCGATAAGAATTGGAATCCGTTGCCGATTCCAGTTCCTCGAACCGTTCTCGAGTTAGTAGTCCGACGGTCCTACCATCGCGCGGGCCGACTTCCTTGGGTATTCAACTAGTAGTTTATTACTCTCCCCTCCTTAAACCCCTCACCGTTCGGACTCAATCCCTGAAAACAATGCCAAAAATCGCAAACTTCAAACTCTTTTTCTCTACAACTCGTTCAGCTCCTCTTCTTCTCTCTTTCAAACCTAATCTTTCTCCTCTTCTCTTCAAACACAGGACCCCTCTAAAACCTGCCTTCCCTCTCATTGTCTTATCTTCGTCGACCGGAAGACAGCGGGAAACTCATCCTCCACATCCTCCCAGGAGTAGAAGCAATAGCACTCTCAGAGAAGCAAAGACCAGAGAGAAATCAATGGAAGAGGCTGAGCCAATTGGGTTCAATAAGAGAAGAGCCGAAGGGAGAGATAAGAACGACAGGCCCAAGGACCTTCAGTTGAAGGTCCGGAAATTGAATCCCATAAATACTGTCTCTTATATTCAGGTAAAAGGTTCACCATCCTGTTGGTTTGGTATGGATTATTTATTTTTTTTCTTTCTTTTGCTTTTCCTGTATAAATTGGTTTTAGCTTTCTCCAAAATTTTCATTTCGAAACTCGTTTCGACTTTTGAACTTTGGCGCACCCAGAAATTGTTTCTCAAGTTAATTAATCCGTTTTTCTAAAGGGGAAAATTAAATTCCTATTACTTTAGAAACTGGGTTTGCTCAGTGTGTATTTCTGTTCATTCTTAAAGAATGTTTATTTCGGTATCGTGGAATCTGAACATTTCAGAATTGGGTTACTGAGTTGAACTCTTACATTCGGAGCTCTGTTTTACAGATTTTAGGAACTGGAATGGATACACAAGACACTTCGTCATCAGTTTTGTTGTTCTTTGACAAACAGAGATTTATATTCAATGCTGGAGAGGTATGTGGGGGACTATTTGCTGGAAGAACATATTCTATTCGTTCAGTTTGTTCCTATTGCTGTTAGGTTCTAGTTGGTAAATGACTATTTGTCTTTAGTTACATTACTAAAATTATCATAAAAGAAATATTACTAAAATTCATATATTGTCAACTTTGACTAAACTGATAATTCACCGTGCCCCACTTTTCTTAGTCTGTGAATGAATTGGTCAGCCTTCGGAGCTATGGTCATGACTTTTGGTGTCTGTCAGAGCTTACTCACCAGGAACTAGGAAAACAATGTGGGGGACAGAATCCTCCTCCTGTCTCATCTCATCATTTAGAGTAACTTGAGTAGACACTGGCTTAAACAAAAACTGGTCATGATGGTAATGCTGATTTTTATAGTTACACCAACCTATCACACTCTTTAAATCTATTAAGCAATACTTAGGAGTATGTGGGTTCGTAGGAGGAAAAGGAACTGCTTTCACAATGGGAAGTTTTTGCTGAAATTTGTTCTCATATTTCACATATCAACATGGGATCGATTCACTGGATATACTCAATGCAGAGTCCTCTTGAACTAAAAAAGGATGGAGGTCCCCCACAAGAGAAGGCTTTGAATCATCTCAATTGAATTTGTTCCCAGCAATGGATCTAGAAGGCTTTGAATCATCTTAATTGAATTGGTTCCCAGCAAGGACTTGTCATAAAAATTCCTGCTGTTTCCTTCTTTCTAAACAATTAAGGCTAAATGGAAGAGATTCCATCGTAGATCCATTTCTGCTAAGACCTCTGGCCGTCCATGAATCAGTTAGGGATGTGGAGATGAATGGGGCTGCCTAACAGAATCCAAAACAGCATGCAACACAGGTCCTAATGTCATATTCCCTCCCAAAGTGTCTGTCGTATTTTGATAAAAAAAAAACTGCATTTTAAGGAGGTTGTTGTTAATAAAGTAATCATCCACTAATTCAAAAATTGTTTCCAGTATTACACTATTAGTTTGGATGATGCAATGGAGTGAATACAATACGCGTGTGGATGTATATGTTGGGAATTATGGGGAATCCAACAAAACTTCATATCTTGGTTTTTATATTGGACAAACATTTTGGGACGGTGAAAAACCTCAAAGAGGACTATCTTTGTGGGTCAAAGGGAGTGACTAAAATGAAAATGGAGCAACAACTGGTTTACAGATTCAGCGTCTGCCTTACACTACACTGTTGAGGATACAAACATCTATTGAGCTATGTAATTCTCCAAGTGATGATTAAAACATATGGAATATTAGGTAGAGTGGAAAGTAATAGTGAAATACCCCAATTGACCAACCAGAACACCAGTGAAAATCTTTGGTTAGGCCTCCAGTAGAATACATGCTTGCTCTGGAGTATTCTTCTCCTCGTATATCTAGAAGTTACTACAAGTCTTAGTGCTGAGTGTTTGAAACTATTAATATAATCAAGTGACAAGAAAGGTGGCGTAGGGAGTGGGGTCATGTAGATTTCAATACTAAGGTTCATGTGGATTAGTAATCATTACATAGGATCAGTTTGGACTCTTTATTGGTTCGTCTTGAAAGTAGTTTGTTGTTGATGCATAGTAATCTGGTTGATAATGTGTTTGAGACCCACACATATTTCAGAAGAGTGCCTTTGAATAAAGGATTTATGGGGACCTTTTATAGGGTGTGGTGCATATCTGATGTTATATCATACTTTAGAGTCCCATAACCTCTTCCCATGTGTTACCACCATGTAGTGTTATACTTTTCTTCATTAATGAAAGTTAGAAACACCCCCCCCCCGGGCAAAAAAAAAAACCCAATCCAAAATGGTTCAAGCATAATTTGAATATTTCACATTTTCTGGATGGACTGTAGGTTAAAAAATGTTGCATGATACTTCATTGTCACCTCTTGAGGGTTTCATTCCTGATTAATTTCTTTTGTCACAGGGTTTGCAACGTTTCTGCACAGAACATAAGATTAAATTATCAAAGGTATCAAATGTAGACAAGCTTGTTTGTTCTTTCTTTCTTTCCTTTTTCTTTTTTGTTTAGTGAAATTTTATCAAATAGGAAAGGTGTAATCTGAGGAAGAAGCAAAGTTACAGGGACAAACAACAGAACATAGGCAGCTCTATTTAGCCAGCTGAGAGTTTCCCATTATTTTTTCCGCTTTAAATTTATCATTTTAAGTCCATTCCAGGTCCAAGAACGATGATAATTGTTTTTTTTTTTTTTGTCTTTTTTTGCTGTTGTGGAAACTGGAAACACATCCTGATAGTTTTTTTGTATCTTCAGGTTGATCACATCTTTCTTTCTCGTGTATGCTCAGAAACTGCTGGTGGACTTCCAGGTTGGTGCCTCTAAAATCAGCTTTTGATAGTTTATGTTGCTTGTCTATTCACTGGATTGATCCAGCGGATTCTTAAGTTGCAAGTGTGGTTAAAAGCTAAAGATGCCTGGCATGCATAAACGGAAACATGTGACAAAGAAATGTATAATTTCAGTTGCTCAAATTATCCACATCCAACTTCACGTTTTTAGCTGGCCATAAGAAGAGATTTTATGGAAATTACTGACTTGCAGAGTTTTTTCTACTATACATCACAGGTCTTCTATTGACTTTGGCTGGCATGGGAGAGGAAGGGATGTCTGTAAGTAACATCTATCTTTTTTCTCATTAGATAAAAATCAACTGATAATCGATACGAAATGATAGTAAATAAACCCACCACCAAAGAAAAAGCAAAGGAAAAAAAGAAATGAATGCACACAGACAACTACCCTGCCAAGGAAAAAGCAAACGCCAATAAAATAGAAAGGTAGTTAAAACTGTAGAAGGGTAAGAAAATGATGACAATGACTGAAATACTTTATTTTCTGCCATTTCAATCTTGCAGTCTATGTCCATTCATACTTTGGAGTTTTTTTTCCCCTGGAACTATTCCCTGAAGCACATATTATACATTACACTCCACATGCCATCTTTGGGATGTGTGGTTTTATTTTTTTGAAGGTCAACGTTTGGGGTCCTTCTGATTTCAAATATTTAGTTGATGCAATGCGATCTTTCATTCCAAATGCTGCAATGGTTCACACTCACAGCTTCAGAGCAGCACCTGGGGCAGATATAGCTGCCTTAGCTGATCTGGCAAAGTTTGTAGAACCCATTGTTCTTATTAATAATGAGGTTGTCAAAATATCAGCAATTCTTCTACAACCAGGTTGCTCAGAAGTGCGTCAACTAATGAAGGAAGATTGTTCCATGTTCAATTCACAAGATCCAAATGGGAAAGCTCCACCTGTGCTGAAACCTGGTGATATTTCTGTGGTTTATGTTTGTGAATTGCCTGAAATTCAGGGGAAGTTTGATCCTGCAAAAGCTGTTGCCCTTGGATTGAAAGCTGGTCCAAAATATCGTGAACTACAACTTGGGCACTCAGTCATGTCTGATCGTCAAAATATAATGGTCGGTTCAATGAAAATCCTCATTTGTCCTACTTGTGATTTATTATTGTATGTATTTGTCTATAAATGTGCTTATGCAGACACTGACAAAGGATATGATATGCAAATTAGTGGCTGTTTGATCCATCTTTTTTATTTGCTTGGTTATGCAGGTTCATCCGAGTGATGTACTTGGTCCTTCCATTCCAGGTCCTATTGTACTCCTTGTCGACTGCCCTACACTGTCTCATTTGCAGGAGTTGTTGTCTACACAATCTCTCAGTACCTATTATGTAGATGCTGTGGGCCAAAACTTGAATACTGTTAAGTCTGTGAATTGTATAATTCACTTGAGTCCTTCATCTATCACAATGACTCCTGAATACCAAAATTGGATGAAAAGATTTGGTGGAGCACAGCATATCATGGCTGGACATGAAATGTGAGGTTTAATTCTTATTTCAAATATCAAATGACCCCTTAGTATTTCTACCTTGGAGGTTGTTTCTTATTGGGTATTAATGTTATTAGTATTTCTTAATCATCTTTTGTTTACAGAAAGAACTTGCAAATTCCAGTTTTAAAATCCAGTGCAAGAATCACAGCACGACTTAATTACTTGTGTCCTCAGTTCTTCCCAGCTCCAGGTTTTTGGTCTCTTCAGCACCTAATGAACTCCGTGCCCGAGTACATCACTTCATGTGAGGTTTGTCAGTATTTCATTATTTCCTTTTAGAAGAGATGCTGAACTGATTACAAGATTTAACTATCTTATGTTGAGGAGTTGGTAGTTACTCTGAAAAAACAGGGGAATTAACCAAATCAGTTTTTTTCTTTCCAGGGTTCTGTTCAAAAGTGTTGTGAAAGTTTTTCTGCTGAAAATCTACTAAAGGTATGGAGGCATTTAACTTCTTATGAAGAGTCTGACCTTTTTTTTTTCGGTTTAGGAGTCGGACTTAGTTGCTTGATCTTTTAAAGAATACAAACAATGTGATAATGTTGTTGCTCCTTGTTCAGTGCTTCTTGCCCCCTGCTGCCCACTCTGCCTCCCCTCCACCCCCCACAAAAAAAGGGAGCCTTTTCCAACTCCTTATTGAACATAATTTCCATATTCATATAATTTGTAATGATCAATAGTTTTAGAGTTCAAGATGTTTTTTAAACCAAAAACTCTGATTGACCTAATTTATTAGTTCAAGATGTTTCCGATTACTTTTTGTGTTCTATTAATTGAATATTCGTTTTTTGATCTCGACACTTTTTGTCCACTGGTTTCCTTTTACCTTGTTTCCCAACTCTTATTTGTAACCATAATGATGACTAGAAATGAAACAGTAGAAGGGGAACTTGCTAATAGCCCCAGCTGTCCTTAAGGGTTGAAGTGTCACCCATTAGTCTTTAACTGAAAAGCTTTTCTTCTGATATTCTTGTGGAGTTCACCCTTCTTTCATCCATTCCTCATTTGTTTCAAATTGTAGCATGGCCTTTACTGTCTTTAAAATTGTTCTATATTCTGTTTTATTAGTTAATGCTAACTCACTGTTCGTTTTAAAATTTTCCAATATTCCTTGTGTTACAGTTCCATTTGCGTCCTTATGCACAGCTTGGGTTGGATAGATCTGGGATTCCAAGCTTGTTGACTCCAACAGAAGTTGTCAATGAGCTTCTTTCAGAGATTCCTGAGATTGAGATTGCTGCTGAACAAGTTAGGCAGTTCTGGGTGAAGTACCAGAAAACTGCAAATGTAATGATTGAAGAGCCTTGGATGACGGGAAATGCATCTGCACCTGATATAAACTCAGGAAAGCAGGGTGCAGATGAGAGTAAGAATGAGTCCTATCTTCCTGGTTGTCTGGAGAATATAACAAGAGAAGACATGGAGGTTGTTCTTTTGGGAACTGGTTCATCTCAGCCATCCAAGTATCGAAATGTTAGTTCTATCTATATTAACCTTTTCTCGAAAGGAAGCCTGCTCTTAGATTGCGGTGAAGGAACACTGGGGCAGCTGAAGAGGAGGTAAATCCTTGTTGCAAAGTTTCATCTGGTTCTGTTATTGCTTCTCTGCTTTCCCAGTTAACAGAGATAGTTATGTAATTCCTGTGAACAGATTTGGTGTGAAGGGTGCTGATGATGCTGTGAGAAGCTTAAGGTGTATTTGGATTTCTCATATCCATGCTGATCATCACACTGGTCTAGCAAGGATACTTGCTTTGCGACGGGAGTTGTTAAGGGAGGTTCCTCATGAATCCTTGCTTGTTGTTGGGCCGAAGCAGCTAAAGAGATTTTTGGATGCATATCAAAAACTTGAAGATCTAGATATGCAATTCCTTGATTGTAGACACACAATTGAGTCATCGTGGGATGCTTTCAAAGATAAAGTTGAATCAAACAGGAATGACTTTCCGCCAAGGAGTTTGATCAGTGTTGACGATAAGGGAGAAGGACAGGGTGTAATGACAATTGATACCACTTTATTTGCTAGAGGCAGTCGCATGCAGAGCTATTGGAAAAAACCAGATAGTCCAGGAGATTCTGGCATGGGTTTCCAAATCCTAATGAAACTGACGAAAGTGCTAGTTGAAGCAGGGTTGGAAGCTTTGATCAGTGTCCCTGTTGTGCATTGTCCACAGTCGTTTGGCGTTGTCTTGAAGGCAGCGGAGAGAATTAACAGTGTAGGAAAAAGAATTCCAGGGTGGAAACTTGTTTACTCGGGTGATACTAGGCCCTGTCCAGAACTGATAGATGCATCTCATGGAGCAACGGTTCTTATACACGAGGCAAGTTTTATCTATTATTTATGTACTTTTATTTTTTCCCTCAGGGATGACGTGTGTTCATACAAATAGATGGATCAAATGGGGCATTGGGGCATGTTAATCTACAGATGATTATAGTCCTAACTAGCACTAACAAGGATATTTTAAAATGGAGCTTGTTAATCTACAGACTGTTATAATTCTCACAAGAAATAACAAGGATATTGTTAAAATTTTGAAAACATTGATTCACACACAATCAGTATTTATTAACTTGATCTAGGTGAATATGGTATATAATCTCAAGCAGAAGCATACTTACAAGGCCACAACGCTCAGTCAGGGCACTGGACAATTAATGAGAGAAAAAGGAATATTTTGAAATTAGAAATGGTCAAGGGATGCTAGTTAAGATAAAAATTGCAATTCGTACTTAATGTAGATACAGTGCCTCCTAATAGCATACCTCTGCCCTCAAGTTGCTTTATCGATGTTACCCCTGAGGGCGCATAGCAAATTGGCAATTAAAGGAATTGCTTTTGGTCTGCTGGCTCTCCAACTTTTTGTACGTGAAAATGCTAAAATGTGATGATTAACTTGTTTGAGTTTGTCACTGTTGCAGGCTACCTTTGAGGATGGAATGATGGAGGAGGCCATTGTAAAGAATCACAGCACAACAAAGGAAGCCATTGAAGTGGGAGCTTCTGCAGGCGCATATCGCATTATTCTTACACACTTTAGCCAGCGATACCCAAAAATTCCAGTTTTTGATGATACTCACATGCATAAAACATGTATTGCTTTCGACATGATGAGCATTAACATAGCAGACTTACCTTTGCTTCCAGAAGTTCTTCCATTCCTCAAGCTACTCTTCAAGAATGAGATGATGGTTGATGAATCTGATGAAGCTGTCTGTCAAACTGCTTGAGAATAATAGGCTTTATTGTTAAGAAAATACCCCTCATCGTACCATTTATATGGTGCTATGATTGTTCTGATTCATCGCTTGAATGAAATTTTTTTTTCTTACTTAATCCCCCTCCCCGCCCCAAAATAAAATAAAATCAGGATTCAGGACTCAAGAGTACCAATTGGACATTTTGAGTGGATATGCAGTCCATGCCATCCTTTATTCAATATGTGAGTTTTCAGTCCCCTAATAGTGTTCACCATCTGGAAAAATAAGGAAGTGAAAATGGTTGAAAATCCAATAATTTGATAAACAGGTTGGTTTGCTGATAATGCATATGGAGAATTCTAAATGACGAATACATCCTCCAGACGTGGAGTGATCAGGGCTTTGAACAGTGGGATTGATTGATATCATTTCTAGTGAACTAATTAAAGTTGAAAGTCAGCCACTTTTTGAAGGTTTATTCATAATTTTCCAAATGTGTTGCACTGTTGCGCACTATATTATACAGAGAATTTCATCCAGGTTTTTCTGCTCCCAATTTTGAGTGTTCCACTTTTATTCTCCCACAGCCTCCCCCCCCCCCCCTAAAAAAAAAATAAGGGAAAAACAAAAAAGGAAAAAATCCTGTCGAAATGGATTTGAGATTTGTTGGCTTTGGTTAGAGTACATCTTCCTCACCCTGAAGCTCTTCAACCTCTTCATTTATCAATCAGCACAATTCTTCAAAGTGGAATCTCCCCATTTTCTCTTAAAGAGGAAGGTACCAATTTCAATATCTCTTGGAGTTCAACTAAAAGAAAAACTCAGGAATGCAAGTGGAGGTGCGAATTGAGCTACTGCTTTTTCTTCATGGTTAGTATTATGCTTTTCCTCTAGCCTCTCTCTCATGACTTTGAAATAAGTTTTTCACTTCTGTTCATTTCTTTGTTTCTGTTTCATGGAATTTAAGCCACATGTTATCTATTAATTAACTCTTCTAGTGTCTTAAAAACATGATTTCTGTTACTGTATGTTTTATGTTCATCTTCTACAAAAAAAGGGATTTTTCTGATTTCAAACTTTAGTTTTCTCGTGTTCTCATCCAGTAGTATTTCAGGTTTCACCCGTGACCACTTGGTTACAATGGAGCAACCTTACCGTTGCACCAAGGTCCATCCTCTCGTAATTTCTGGTGTTCCCCATCAGTTGTATTTCAGGTTTCAGGTTAGCGGCTCATACAACACAGGAGTATATACTTAGTTCTCTCTCTCTGTGTGTCTGGCAGGTGCGCATGCACGCACGCATGTTGTGTATGTGTGTGTTGTCATCTCTGTTTTTCTGACACAGGCATTGTCTGATGCTATTTATGGTTCAGGGGTTCTTCAATCCCAGACTATTTTCCTTTCTCCTTTCTCCTTTCTCTTATACTCTAATACAAAATAATTTTCTTAAAATACAGTTGGAGTAGTCTGAACTCAATTTCTTTTATAATTAACCCAGTACAAGGCATTCTATCTAGATGAAGATGTTAGCATATTATCTGAATTTTGTTCTGCGGTACATTCTAGATTCCTAATTTTGATTTGTATTGTCATTCTATACTTTTGGCTTCCAAGGTGTTATAATGGAATTTTATTTTCTGTTGCTGCAACGAAATAAAGAACAGGAATAAACTGTACCTGCTTAGGAGAAATCAAGAAGAAGAAGAAGAGAGAAAAACAGAGAATAGAGGAGGAGAAGAAGAGTAGCTTTCAGTTAGAAGAGAGAATACCCTAACCATAGGCTACCACTAATATTTATACTTTATGTATGATACACATAAGCCCTTATAAATAAAAGACCATGACAATAATACCCCTTGTACCCCTACGGTAGACTGTAATATAGAAACAGTAACTCTAAACAGTTGCAAATGCAGATCTATAGTTCAGAGATCTAAGCATGTTACTTGAAACTGAAAGATGAAAAACAGAATGTAAAACAGGTCTCTTCTCCATGCAAAATGGGCAATTTTAAAGCTGATTGTACTTAGTGAAGTTGATTTAGGTATTCCAAGAACATCACTCTCACAACTTCACTAGTAGGAGTCTCAACCAAAACTCTTTATCACAATTGATGTCTATCGGAGTCCATTCTAAAGATCAAACTTATATGAAATCAGCACATCCTGTGACTCAAATGATCTTTTGGTTTATAGTGTTGATTACAATTGTAGGTCTTTCAATTTCAGGCAACAGGACTGAAATTGTCGAAGGCATAAGCTTAGTGTCTCTCCCATACATTTTCTAGATACTTACAATTACTTTCAAGGATATGGCATTAGGCTTAACATTTATAGTGAACTACTCAGCCCAAAAACATAGACAAGGCCAACAATATGATAGCTAAAATTGGAGAATCAGTTATAAACTCATTCTTATATGATTCTGCCTCGAAGTCGGAACCACTACAGAAATCTCTTTCACGTTCATCAGATCAAACTTTATAGCTTCATTCTTTTTCCATGGTCATCAGGGCAGACTTTAAAGCCTCATCCTTTGCTGTGTTATTTAAGATCTTTCTCTGGTTTTGTCATCCACCAAGAAATATTTTCAGTTCCATGGGGCCATCTCAAAATCATGAAATGGAAGGTCAATTATAATGGATCTGTCTTTAGAATAAGGGTTAGTTCTACACTCATTTGCAGCAGACATTGCTCAAAAGATATTGGGAAAAAAATACTTGTGTGTGTGTGTGTGTTTATCCTATTGGTGATTTGTTTTTAAGTTTCTTATCAGTACAGTATTTGAAACTCTACATAGAATTAAAGCGAAAGTTTTCCTACATCCTCGGAGAAGAAAACACCCACGAATCGCTCTGTATGTTGAAGATCTGAAATGAGTTCCATTCAAATCCAGTGATGGCCATCGAAGAAGAGATTCTCTCTTCACCGTAGATGAAGGACAACTTGGACCACTAAAGTGAATTCTAAAGTGAATTAAAGGTATAAATTTCCTTCTCATGGACATGACTCATAGGAAAACTACGGTCAAGGCATTAACACACTGATTCTGTGGCCGATCGAGGGCGGTCAAGTTGGCCTTTTATAGTATAATTGCTCATATTTGGAAAGAGAGGAACTTTCGTATCTTTAGAAACGTGACCCACACTATAACGATAATCAAAGACATCTGTATTTGATGTTGAGGATCAATGTCACGGTGCTTCCCTTAAAGGACAGCTAGAAACATGTACTTGGTAGACAAGTAGGATATCCACCACACCTGGATTGATAGCTAGATTTGATCCCCTTGGGTTGACTACTCTGTGTCACTGTAAACCTATCGGGTTTGGGTTTTGAGGATTCCTTTAAAGGGAGTCCACTCTTCCTCGGATCCAGATCTTCTACGGTCCAATTGCCCGAGCGGCCATAGCAGTGTAGACCATATGAGGCATGCATTTACCACCTTACCCCTGCCTAAGCGCCTTGCCCGAACAGGGATAAGGTGGTCATTGTGCGCCTCATTGTGCCTACGCTGCTATGGCCGCTTGGGCAGCTGCGTCATAGAGGATCTGTTTCGTTCTTTCTCTCCCAGGGTTGTCCTTGTGAGTGAAGCTGTTTTTTTTGGTTGTGTAAATATATTTTTTTCATTTCTTTTCTAATATAGTGATTTACGTATTAAAAAATAAAACTGTTCAATTTGTGAGGTTAACATTGCATGAAGACTTTAGGAAAACAGGACTGGTAATAATGTGATCAAGAGTTGCGACTTACGAGCAAAATATTTGCAGTAAATAAGAGCGATACCGTAAATAAATAAATTAAAAAAAAAAACACGAAGCCACGTTGATTGTATTACAGCCAGGTTGAAATTATCTCCTTTATTTTTTGCCTGATCCATTTCCTCAAGTTCTTCTATATGGAGTGAAAATGATCATCTTACCCCCTGGGCAGGGGGTAGGATAGTCATTTTTGTTCCATATAGAGGAACTTGAAGGAAATGGACCCGGCAGGGAAATGGTTGAGATAATGATCCAGACAACCCTCTCCTGGCGAGCACAGAACACTCTCGATTCTAAGTGCCTTATGTTTGACACCAAACCAACGACCCCTTTATCTGACTCAAATCCTGGGTAGGTCCATTTCCTCAAGTTCCTCTAATAAAGGAAGGAAATGATCATTCTACCCTACCCTATTCCTCCCTGAGTGGGATCCACCCTTTCTATTAGAGGACCTTGGGAAATGAAACGGACAGGAAATAGAACAGATAAGCATACATAGCCCATGTAATTGGATCCGTCGAGACTTTACAACAACTCTGAAAATTGTGGTCCACAAAAATGTCTATGCGTCACGTGGACTGCTAATCCTGCTCCGTGGCACTACGGGGATAGAGTGCTAGACCCTAGAGCACTACAGTACGCTCGTGGCGCATGAACACCACCAAGTCAGATAATCAGTTTGGTTAATTCCTTTTATTACTGGTTAAAGTGGACCTGGCACGTGGAGAGATAGAGAGAGAGAGAGAAGGAGACGCTGGTCTGGTAGTGTTAGAGCTGTCTGCGCAACACACCGGGGTCATCTCTATCCTCTGCGGAGGACAACGTATAGTTATTCGCTTCTCCTTCGCATTCATGCCCCGGAACCTCTGCCTCAGAACCTCCAATACCGAAGGAATTAGGTTATCGATTCATTTCTTACTCCATTAAGCAGTTGATGTGTTAACGGTCCGGAGAATTTTCTTCTTCCAGTTTGAAGGCTTGTTCCCTGATCCAGAGCCTCTGCTCCGCACAATTGGATTTGTGGATCGAGGAGAGGACTACGGTTGCACATCCAAATTACTCCACAAGTCTTTATTTTTTATCCGTTGTGTTGCTTTCTCGTTTTCATGGTGTCTTTTAGATGATTTGATGCTCCCTGACTCTCTGTGATCGGACTTGGTGATCGGAAGATTTGGGTTTTCGGGTTTAACGACCATGGATTCAAGCAGAAGAGGTGTGGAATCTTACTGGAGATCTCGTATGATCGATGCTGCAACGTCCGACGAAGAAAAAGTCACTCCTGTCTACAAATTAGAGGAAATTTGTGAGCTTCTCCGATCTTCTCATTTCAGTATCGTGAAAGAAGTTTCTGAATTTATCTTGAAAAGGCTCGATCACAAGAGTCCTATTGTCAAACAGAAGGTATGGTGTCCTTCTTCCCCTCTCCCCTCCCCCCCCCCCCCCCCTTTTCTTTTGCTTCAAATTATGTGAACTGTAGTATCTCCTAATCTATGCTGTCGCCGGAGGTTTAGATAGCTGGGTATGGAACCTTTGGTTGTGTTTTTTTGGGGTGAATGAAAAAGTATATATTAAAAGAAGAAGAAAAATTCAACCAGTCAAGCAGGCTAGCCCAGGGGAGGAACCCAATCAAAACAAACATACAAAGCAAACAATATAGGCCAAGATTGTTCAATGAGAAACAAAGCATCAAGTTTTTTCAGTCTGTTGATCATCGCATTTAGTACGAGGAGAACCTAATGCGATGACTCTGTCTCGCTGTAAAAACCCTATAGTCCACTGAAACATCTACTTGTTCAGGATCAGCCGTACTAACCTTGGTGAGGCAGGTAGAAGAGGAAGGCTGCCTTTCAGTAACATGGAGGAAGGAAAATTACTTGTTGGGATCCACACTAACTTCATGAAGCAAAGGTTCTAGCAGCTTTTCCAAAGAGGCAACAGAGGAGCTGTTAGCCTCAACTGCTATATCACATGGAGGCTCTGAAGGGAGGGTTAAAGGATTAATGCCGCATACCCTCCTAATTCCAATCTCCGTGCCAGATTGGTCCCTGGATGGAGGGGATTTCTTATTTTTCTAATCTTTTTTAGCTTCAGTCTCCTTATTTAGTGAAGGAAGATCCCCCACTAAATCTACTGGATAGATTGGTTTTCTCATTCTGCAACCGTACCATCAACAACTTTCGCAGATTCCAGGATAGCATTTTTGCCCAAATCTGAATGAATAACTCTCCTTCCATCTGGATAAGATCCCTCTCTAGACAGCAAAGCGCTATCGATTCCCCAATGTGTGTAACTTCCAAATTCGTGTCTTCACACGTCTCCTCCATGTCAGCATGAATCCCATCTCCACAAATTACTTTTCAAGAATGTTAATCCTCATCAATTCCTCAATAATTCCAGCCGATTCCTCAATCCCAAAATGCTGTTCAGGAACGTTATCCTCCATCACTTCCTCAATTCCAGCTGATTCATCCTCAATACCTGCCAAACTAACAAACTTATTTTCATTCATAGTCGTCGCATTATTCCCCTTACCATAAATTCCTCCTTATCTCTTAATATCATTTTGGAAATTTCTGCCATTCTGATTAAACGAGGATTCACCATGATTACTCACTTCAATTGAATTCAAACTCAAATTCAAATTTTGATTTTGAACATGGGATGGCTCAACTTGGGCGCCAAATGAAGCACCACCTCCAGCCGCCAAAACAGGCTGAGCACCCCCGCTTCCTGCAGAACATGCAATGCACCACCCAAGATCATAGTACCTCCAGCAATACCATAATTCGATGCAGTCATCTTATGTTGAGTTTCAGTAACTTCCTCATGTTGGATTGGACCACCCTTTTTGATACTCTATTCCTTTCGAATCACTGACCTCCCTTGTTGCCCATACTGAGTAGAAGAATGACCTAAAACCTTACATTTCGTACACTGAGAAGGTCTCCAATTATACCTTGCCTCCTGTTCATAGACATCTCCATCTTCATTGTAAATGGGTATGGAAATCACCACATCATCCTCTGTCGTGAATTCCACACATAATCGAGCAAAGGCCTATTGTTCCTTTGTTTTTGTTCTACTATCAATGAACAGAGGTTTTCCTAAGACAATTCGTATGATACTCAGCCCTTTCTCTGACCAGTATTGAAAAGGTAAATTGGGTAGCACAACCCAAACAGGAACAGTGCTAAAATCAATCTTCTTTAAACAAGAGTTTAAACCCCAAGGTCTGACCATCATGGGTTTCCTTTGCACATACCATGGGTCGCCTACTAGGAAACGATTGCTGTACTCTTCTAAATTAAAGTGAAAGATAAAGAAACCGTTCTCCTGTAGGTTCACATCCACATTACCTGCAATATGCCATTGTCTCAGCAAAGAAGTCTTAACAAATTCAAAAGATGTCTGACAACCAATGAAATGGTCAACCAGAGTGTTCTTCCAATTTGCCGCCTCTTCCTCCCTCACAGGAGTTGGAAAATCTGCAGCACGCCTAACATTTCTCAAGACTGGTTGTGCGAAATGTAATTGAAAACGTTCTTCCTTTGCTGAAACTTTTGAGAAAAGGGAAGACCATGCAACACCTCCCTTCACAGCTTGATTCACCCTCTTGCTTTCATCTACTGAATCAGCTGAGCGACCAGATCCCTTCTGAACAGCACCCCCCATAGCCATCTCCAACACCACCACCTAGCCCTTTAGCAAGAAGAGGAGGAAGTTCCACCATCTTATCCCTCTTGGTGGTGTTACTTAGGCACTTCTACTTTGATGGACTGAAAAGAAGATGCAAATTATGAACCTAACTTGCATGGCCATATTTAGGTTACAAATGGTTCAGATATAATACTTAACTCTGGGCAAGTAATAATCAGATACGTAGAGAAGCAGTTTGCAGTTGCAGTTTGGGGGAATATGAATCTGTCTCTTAGGACTAGTGTTATTTCCAGTGGCCTGTCTTGCGGTAGATTCTGATACCTAATGCCTTGGTATTATTTTAGGCTCTGAGGTTGATCAAATATGCGGTGGGAAAATCTGGTGTGGAGTTCAGGAGGGAAATGCAACGCCATTCAGTGGCAGTTCGGCAGTTGTTTCATTACAAGGGCCAGTCGGATCCATTGAAAGGGGATGCACTTAATAAGGCTGTCCGTGATACAGCTCATGAAGCGATATCAGCAATTTTCGCTGAAGAGGAGAGCAAACCAGCACAAGCAGAAGATCTTAATAAACGAATCCAAGGATTTGGGAATACAAACTTTGAGATGCCGTCAGAAGATAAGAAATCGTTTCTTAGCGAGGTTGTTGGCATTGGAAGTGCTTCTATCAAACAAGGACTGAGTAGCATCACTGCAGCGCATTCTTTTAAAAAGAGTGACAATGGGAGTTACCAGAGCCCAAATCTGCGAAGGTCACTGACAACAGAAACTGACAATCCAGAAAGATATGAGAGATTTGAACATCAAAATGAAACTCAGGCTTCTTCTGGAATCTCCAAAAACCTTGGTGGTGGACCATGGGGCCAGGATTCAAGAGGAAACATGAAGGAAACGACAAATGGGAGCTCCAGCTCAAGTTATTCAGGGAGCAAGACTCGCGAGGAGAGGCTGCTAGAGACTGTTGTTACATCTGGTGGTGTGCGCCTGCAACCAAGTCGTGACACCATCCAGGCTTTCCTTGTGGAGGCCTCAAAGTTGGATGCAATCACTTTGAGTCATGCTCTTGAATCAAAGCTTCAATCTCCTATGTGGCAGGTGTCTTTTGAGACTGCAAAGCAATTACTTTGTTTCCTTAATTTAGCTGTTGCTAACTAACAATTCGTTTGATCTCAGTTGGAATAGCATGTTATACACCTTGATCTTCTAAAGATTGTTTGGGTTACTTGTTTATCAGGTCCGTATGAAGGCTGTCTGTGTCCTTGAGTCAATTTTGAGGAAGAAAGGTGATACTCATTTTTCAACTGTAGCTATTTATTTTAGTGAAAACAAAGATTCTGTGGTGGGATGTTCTGAATCTCCCCAAGCTTCGCTGAGGGAGAAGGCAAACAAGGTATATTTCTTTCTTGTGTAGATTTGCTACTTGTTAGATATGTTTACCTTTTTGGGTCTGTTTGACTTCCTTTTCACAGCTAGAAGTTTTTATATCTTAAGTGCTTAGCAATTCCAAGTATCATTTGGCAAAACTTTAACACAGTCCTCACCGAGAGGAACACGAGGCCGTGTGATGTATATGTCTTTGATAGAGCTAACTCATGCAACACCAAATCAAACCACCATGTAGGACTGCAGGTCAAGACCTATAGACAATCACAGTGAAGACAGTGGACTGTCTATTGCGTATCACACACTTTATATACAAAGTTGTTGCCTCGTTATATATAATATAATAATTCTTAAACAATGTGGCAAGTGTGTTTTTTTTATTTAGGTAGGTTTAGAGTCAATTTTGTTCTGTGGATGCACGGTAGGCTGAGTGATGGACTTGGACATGGAGGGAAGTTGATGCAGATTGTGAAACTCCAACCCTAATTAGGTTTAGGGGCAATACTTTGCGAGGGATTTGGACAGATTATAGGGTGGAGCAGTTGTGCAGAACAAGAATAACTGAAAACAGAAAAAGGTTTAGATATATCAGAGTAGGTTGAAAACAGTAGCATAAAACTCAGGAAAACTGAGAACAAAACTTGGGGAATTTAGGAGAAATTATGGATTCTTAATGGAGACTGAGATTTGATGGTAATCACCCAGATGGAATCAGGTAAAAAACCATGAACTGAAACTAGGAAGAAAACTAGTTAAAGATCAAACAGCAGCAGGATTAAATAACTGCAAAAACTGCAACTGAAAAATGGAGCAGCAGAGATGTTTAATAGAATAGTGCTCCTGACCTGTTGTACCCATTTACAGAATAGTATCCCTGACCTGTTGTGTTGGGTAAGACCTAAGGAATCCACCTCAAAACATCTGGAAATCCATTCAGGAATACCATGAATCCACACAGCATAATAGAGAAGAAACCTCAAAATTTAATTCGTCCAATTCATGTCCCTTATAGGTAATGTAGTCCTAGATTGGTAGGAGACCAACTAGGAGCTAGTAAACCAGGATCTGTTACGAACAAGTAGTCCGATTTGGGCAGAATATGATTTTAGGTCAAAATTAGGGTTAGGGTTTGAAGTGTTGGTTATTCTAGGCAGGTGTAGGGGAGTTTATCAATGAAGGTTACGTTAAGTTTTGGTGGAGGAATGTGTGCTGGAATGAATTGGCAGCAAGTTAGGTTTAGGATTTTGAAGGTTGAGTGTGGGTCGGGTGGAGGGGAATATATGCTGAAAGTTACAGCTAATCAGATGGTTAAATCTGGAGTTATGGACGTTTTCTAGTAGAGATAGGAGAGAGGAGTAAAAGTGGAATTTCAAACAATTGGCTGGATGGATGGTAATGAAATTTGGATCGAGTCTCTCTTAGGGTTTGAGGAAGATTTGATCAAAATTTTAGGCGGTTCTAACGGTTAGATTTGGCTGGGCAGAATTATCGCAAAAATCACCTTGCATGTAACCTTCTAGAAGGGAAGAAGAATAGTTGCAGGTTTTAGGTTATGGGAAAATTAAAAACAGAAGGGGGAAAACTAGGGTTGGGGCTGTAGAGGATTAGAAGAAGAATGGAGGGGATGGGGATCACTTCTAACTTACTGTTGTTGCAGAAACTCCCTGGCAGCAGCTTGTTGGAAGTTGAAACTTGAATAAAAATAGTGTCTTGAACTAGAACTTGAAGGAGAGCTTCAAAGGAACCACCCGGGCTTCCCACCGCAAGGTGTCGATTGGATCAAACACCGATCCCACCGGCCTTGATCAAACACAAGACAAAAATCTTCAATGTAGAAGAAGAGCAGCAAAAGCTTTCGTTAATATCAAAGTTCATGTTCCATGCTTGCCCACCTTACAACCTTATATAAAAGGCTAAAAAATAGACGACTCCTCTAAAAAGGAAAGGCCTAACACAATCCTTAACCTATTAGGTAACTTAAACTTACTAGGAAACTGAAATACTAAAGAAACTAGACTCAAAACATGGCTGGACTTGTAGAGTCCTAATTCAGTTCAACTTAAATAACAATTAAATAGTCACATGACCACTTAACCAAGTCACATGATCATTTAAGTGATCACATGACCACTAACCAAATAAAAAGAAATCTACTAACTAATTCCATATGTAACCTTAGTACCCATTTTAGGCCAATAAAAGTGGCCTATTACATAGAAAACCCATGGGATCAAAGGCCCAACATGTATATTACCCAACCCTAGACTGATTCCTAGTAAAATAAGCCCATTTCGGTGATGAATCTGCATCAGTAGGTCTGCCTACAACTAGTAAAATAGGAATCCTAATTGGAATAGGAAAGTGCTGCCCCTGTCCTAGTACAACTCAAAACTAAAGATTAAAAGCAAACTTGTAGCATAAATAGAACTTCCAAAGTTCAAACACAAGCTAAAAGCTGGAAAGAAATAAACCATCCAAGATTTGCTACCAAACTAAAATAAAAACTGAAAGTAAAACTCCTAAAATAAAATTAGATTCATGCTTCTACTAACTACCCATATTATAAGCCCCATCATAATAGTAAAAATAAAAAATAATAAAAAGGGGACAAAAGCCTACTTACTGTATGTATAACCATTTGAAGGTTTGCATAAGCTATAGATGTTAGGGTTCATGTAATAAGGGTACTTTGGGTACTATGTTATTATGTTGTATTGTGCTTTTACGTTTTTTACCTTTTTACCTCCCTTGGCTTTCCTATGTTAGCATGGGGGGGGTGTAGGTATGTAATTTCCCTTATGAGGCTAAGTGAATCAATATAGGGTTCTCTCCCACAACTCATCACCGCCAACTTCTTCTCTTTGCTCTCTTGCGACCTTTGGATTTAAAGTTGGTAGTAGAGCCTCCGGTTTTTGGTTTGAGAGTCACGGTGCAAGTTCTCCGCTTCCTTTCACTCTCTTTGGGACTCTAGGTTACAAAGGGGTTCCAAGGAAGAGGCTGCCGTGTGAAAATTTTGAAAAAATCAATTCCAAATTCATACACCTTGACCAAAAAAAAATAAAAATGTCCAAAGTTCTGTTGTGTAATGGCTTGACTATGGTGTTGTCCATTGTTGTCAACATAGCCAATACGCTCCTGGGGTGATGCATGTTCATCGGTTTAGAAACCCTTTTCAGCAAATGCATTAGTTTGTAGCTCAATTTCGGGGTCCGTGCATTGAACCTGAGTTAAAGGTGATATTGTGAGAAATGTAGCCCTTCAGGTCAACTTTACATCGGCAAAAGAATCAGGTCAACCAGAGTTCGGGAGAAAGATGGTCAGTTAAGTAAGCCATTGTGTTCAACAAGTCCAAGCAATGTAACACTAGAACCTGAATAGGTCTAATCCCAGGCAGGATCAAATGAAAAACCCTCCAATAAACAAGAAATCATATGAGGGAAACAAGAGAACAATGGGAACTAAAAATAAGGGAAACAAGAGAATATTGGGAACTAAAAATAAGGAAACAAGAGAACAATGGAAACTCAAATGAGGGAACAATTTCCTTGGTTGAAGTAACAAATAAAAAAAAAATCACAAATTTGTAACCTGTTGAAGCAGTAATGATCTTGATGTGAATATGTGAGACAATCAATTGAAAGAAATCCCAGCAGCTTGTAGCATTCTTGAACTCGATTTGAACAAAATTAGGGTTTGGATTCAATAACCAATGGAAGGGGATGGGGGAAGGGAATGGCTATCTCAGCCTTGGCATCTCACCCAACCTATCTTAGGATTTTCACAAAGGCTAAAGCCAATATTTCATTAATCAAATTCGTGTACCATGCTGGCCTTCCTTACAAACTTATATTGAAGACTCAAAAATAGACTTAAGACACTAAGGCTCTCTTTGGCATAGTTTATATTTATATTTATAACATTTATGGATAATCAATTATGAAAAAAGGTTATGAGCTATAAACAATAACCGTTTGGTTACTACTAGACATAATAGATTATATAATGAAAAATAGGTTTGGTATTCGTAAGTCAAGAATATATTATGTAATGGGGTATTAATGGGCAGGTCTAGGGGGTCAATATGGTATAAAAATAATAGGGTTTGGGAAGGTTTTAAAATTCTGCAATTCTGGACAGAATTGAGTTGCAGGTTTTGGGTTTAATGGAGTGGAGGAATGGAGGGGATAGAGTGGGAGTTATGAGCTGGATTTTGGATCGAGTGTGGGGAGAGGTGTGGGGGATATAGGCTAGAAGTTTGGTTTGGAATTGATGGACAGATCTGAAATTATGAAGTAGTCCTAGTTGAAGTAGGAGTTGCAGGTTTAATGGAGATTAGGGTTTGGTGGATGGAAGGGGAATGTGGATTAGATCTAAGGGAAGGATAATGGCAAGGTAGAAGAAGGTTTTAAAACAAAGTGCAGGTTCAAACTTACTGTAATGCAGAAACAATGGCAGCAGCTTGATATCTTGAAGGAACCTCCCGATCTTCACGATGCAAGGAGTCGCAGGAGTCCACCTACCCTATACCACCTTGAGACCCACAAGGATATACACTCACAAAGAGCAGCAGCAGTAGCAGTAAAGCTAAGAAGCATCAAAATTGTAATAATGAACTGTGGGGGAGCCTCCCACGTTGGGTTTTATTTATAGCCAGGGCTGAGCCCCAAATCCTAGTCAGATTAGGACCGATAATTCTTAGGACCGATAATTCCTAATCTGAATCCTAATTACAAAACAGCAGACTTGTGCTCTAAATATGAGTACAAGTTTAAACAAAACAAATAACAAATCATCCCTCTAATAAAATCGTGGAGGGGAAATAAACTAAGCAGCAACTTAAATAATTAAAAGGGGAAAAGACTGGTTTACCCCTAATAACTAAAACACTAAAAAAAAACTAGTATGGGAAAAAGAAAGGCTCCAACGAAAACACAAAAACAGCCAAGTCATGGCTTCTTCTTCTTCCTAGTGCTTGGACCTGCATCATTATGTATTATGGTGGGGGTTGGAGAGAGAGAGGGAGGTAAAAGAGAGGCTTTGTTCTAATTTTCGTTAATTTTACCAATTTACCCCCACTTAAATAGCAATTCTGCACATGTTCATTAATGATACCGGCATAAACAAACTTTAACAGTTTATGATGATAAATCATAAACAACTCGCGAGCTATTTATGAATTTATGCTTATATTGATTTATTAGGGGGTCATAAATCATATCAAACACATCTATTTATGATTTGTGTCAGATAAACATAAATTTAAACTATACCAAAGAGAGCTTAAAAAGTAAAGGCCTAACCCTATCTTTAACTAACAAGGTAACTTAAATTGACTAAGTGAAATAATAAAGAAAATAGACTCAAAATAGGACTCTAACTAAACTAATGAAGTAAAATCCCGTTTTTTCTACTTTCTACCCATATTTTAGGCTCATTAAATTGGCCAATTACAAAATAAACCCATATTTGACCCAACCCAAAGTTTATTTCCACTAAAATAAGCCCCAAGTGACTTATCTACATCACCAAGGTCTTAAAACACACAAAAAAATAAAAATAAAAATAAAAGAAGAACGTGTTTTATATACGTTTAAAATGGAAATGCTGACCGTTTGCCCTTTTTCCTGTATTATTGGGAAACAAACGGCAAAATGCGTTTAAAATGGTAAAAAATGGGAATGCTGTCTTAAACACGTTTTTGCTAACAAAGTTTCTAACCCTTAAGGGCATACCCAGTGCACGAGGCTCCCGCCACTGCGGGGTCTGGGGAGGGTCATAATATACGCAGCCTTACCCCTTCTTTCGCAGAGAGGCTGTTTCCAGACTCCAACCTGTGACCACTTGGACACAATGGAGCAACCTTATCGTTGCACCAAGGCCTGCCCTTAGAGATTCTAACCCTTAGTTTCCCCAAATCCCCAATGAATTCTTCTTGTCCAACGGGGGCCGTTGAAATGGAATCTTTCACTGTAGACCTCCATTTGAAGTAGTTTCACCTTTTTGGGACTTCCAGTAGCATACATATATTCAATTCAACGTTGTGATTGCATGCTTCCATTATGTGCTCTGTTATCATTAGAAGCTAATTTAATTTATTTGTATAAATAGTTTCATTTCATGTACCTTAGCATGTCTATTACTTACTTTCATTAGGGTAAAATTAACTTGAGCAATAATTTAGATTTCCTTTCCAAGTTCAAGCATGTTAGTTAGTAGGATTAGTAAGCAGTACTAGTTAGTAGGTCTTTCATTCAAGCAATAGAAAAAATAAATAAGTCTAAGGCATAAGAAGACCAGCTTCTTGCTGGGCAGACTGGGTGCGCAAAACCTTCCCGTGTCAGTGACCTGACACTTCCCTAGTATCTCCGAACCAGGCCTACACCATGATGGAGTCAAAAACCCTCCGTACTCTCTCAGATAGAGATCGAGGACAACAACCCACACTCCTCCTGTCAACAGGGAGATTGACTGGGCAAAAGACCAAATGCCAAATAATCCACCCTTGGCCTGCCAAGGCTACCACCCTCCAACTCCACAACCCCCACTCGAGGACCTAACCCATCCTTCCTTCCTCCCTTGGGAATGATCCTCTCTCCCCCCGACCCGGGTATTTCCATACAAATAGCCACTTATCTTTATCTCTCAAATGTAAATTGTTTATCTATTTATCTATTCAATTTATGTACTTAACATGAATTATTTACTGATATGTATTTAATAGGTCTTAAGCCTTCTGGATGGAGAGCAGAATGTCGGAGTTAATCATCTTTCAGAAAAGACCTCAAGCCTGAAAGACAAAGCTGCTACTGTTGTTCAGATGCCCGACTTAATAGACACTAGTGACGCAGATGATTCTTACAGGAAGGACGATTATACAGAAATGCAAAGTGATCAAAGTGTTGCAGATCTTATGACACCAACCACCTCTTTAACTGATGATCTGTTTGGAGATAGTCTGATGGACGTAACCTCCAACCAACGAAAAAATGATGACAACGACCTATTTGCAGGTGTCTTGTTTCACACACCTGAGGATGGAGAAAATGTCACCGACTTATTTTCAGGGTTGACGGTTGATGAAAACCAGGTTACTAATGATATCCATTTGACAGTAAATAAAAGTGGATCAGAACTATTGGATATTTTTGGTCCCAACACTGAAGTTCTGGTGGAACCAATAAGCCATAAAAAGGGTGTCAATGATATAATGTCTGATTTGTCTACTAGTAATGGAAAGATCCCAGATAACGGACAGCAACATAGTTTTTCTGAGGCATTTTCTCATGCTACCCGTTTAAGTCCACACATCCAATCAAGCCATCCAGTGCCAAATGATGCTTTAAATGGTTTAATTGGGTCTCAAATGGTTGGGATGAACCCAAATGCTGTGTTTTCACTGGGTCCTATGCAGTGTGGTTTGTCTCCAAATGTCATGTTCAACCCAGCTTTTGCTTCACAACCAATGAATTATGGTGTGATGGGAAATTATATTGCACAACAGCAGCTTTTAGCAACAATGACTAACTTCCAACAGCTTGAAAATTTGAGTGCGCAAGGAAATGTTACTCTAGGGCGTGCTACAGGCAACAGTGGGGATGGAGGGTATTCTTCACCCCTCCCAGATATTTTCCATCCGAATGTTCCAACTCAAGTTCAGAGTACATTGGTGAACAACTCAAAGAAAGAAGATTCTAAAGCCTTCGATTTCATCTCGGTAAGATTTTTTTTTGGGTTAAATAACAAGGATCAGAAAGTTAGTGTAATTTTTTTGGTTGAAAAGCCTTGTTGTCCATTAAAACTTGGCTTAGTTGATGTGAACAGTTCTTTTGTCGAAACCATCTCAACGGAAAGGTTTGAGATTTCAACAGGGTAGGTCATTTCAACCAGTGTTGAAATTGAAATATTTCATCGAAATGGTCAAAATTTTGTAAAATTTTGAGAAATGAGGGGAAATAAGGGAAATGCTAATAATTTTGAAGTGAAATTTTAGTGGATGCTTATTTAAGCATAAATATGCATGCATGAATTATTATGTGAAAAAAAAAACTCAGTGGTAGTTTGGTTTCACATCCTATTTTGTTAGTGTAAGCATTCAAACATTGCTCAAATCTAACAAAAAATAAAAAAATAATCAAGATTAGATTTAAAGACACCCTCTTTCTTGTAGTTTCAACTCAAATATCTCTTTGCAATCTTGTTGTGGGAGCTTAGATGAGTATGGAAGAGGTTTGAATCTCCAAATAACTCTTTGCAATCTTGTTGTGGGAGCTTAGATTAGTTTGGAAGAGGTTTGAATCCCCAGCGATGTGTAAATTTTTTTAACAAATTGAAGTGTGAAACAATACCAGAAAAGGAGAACTAATGTAGTCTTAGATAGGTAGGAGACCTACTAGGAGCCAGATTAAAATCAGGTTCTGGTCGAGTCTGCTGTTTGGGGCAGATTTGGGGCTGTTTAGGGCTAATTTAGGGTTTAGGCTACGGTTAGGGGTGAATGTGATATATGATAATGATCAGCAGGTCTAGGGGATGATTTTGCTATAAAAATATTGAGATTTGAATGAGTTTAAAATTCCTGCAGAATTAGGGTTAGGGTTTGGGTGTTAGGTTTTAGGTTCTAGGGTGAAACTTAGGGTTTTGGATGGGGGTTTGAAGTTGAGTTTTAGATGATCAGATTGAGTTCAAACTAGGATCGAGTATAGGGGCTGGGATAGGGATGATATGCCTGACATCTTAGAGGAATTGGGTGAGGGGATAGGGCTGGACAGAACTTAGATTGAACTAGGGTTTATGAAATTAAAACAGAAATTAAAGGGGGATCGAATGGGGAAGGAGAAGGAATGGAAAACAGAATTAAAATTCAGACTTACCACAGGATTCCACCGGCAGCAGCTTGATCAATGAAGGATGAAACCACCTTCACAAAGAGAGAACCTCCCAGCCGTCACGGCGTAAGGAGTCACAGGAAGTCCACCTGTCCTTCTTCCTTGATAGATCCACAAGGCAACACTCCAAGGAGCAGCAGCAGCAATCGGCAGCCAGTAACAGTCTTTTTTTTCTAAAATTCAATTGTGGGGAGCCCTCCACGATTTTGTTTATTTATAATAAGGCCATAGGCCAATTCCTACTACAAATTAAATACCTCTCCTTCACAAAATCGTGTAAGGGAGAGGTGTAAGTCTAAAGGAGAAGAGAGTAGACTGCTGCATGAGAGAGAGACAGTCCATGGTCCAGCGGCAGTCCCCTCCCTATTTTATATATAGCTATCAAAGTACAATACCAGTACAATACTGCATGGACTAGAAGACTCTTCTAGTCTTCTGTCCTTGGGGTATTAGAAGACTGATAAACTTCAACTATAACTACTAGAAACAACTAAGGATTAAAAAATGGAATTATTTCTAACCAAATCTATTTCAAAATTTATTTCAGTACTTCTTGATGAGCCCAAAATGGAATTATTTCTGTATCCATGTTTTTAGAAGATGGCAAACATGATGAGACATTTGGGGCTAAGAATTTTTCTGTGCCTGACCATGTCATAGACCTGGGCTTTGTTTTACTTGAAGAGGATCAATGCAGTTTTATGTTCAATCTCTCAAAGGGATTAAGATTGTATCCCATATAGTTGGGATGACATTAATTAGGGATTTAAAATTCCATAACCCCAACTGATTGTGGCTCATAAGAAATAAATTGATCATGCTCTTTATTTTTCACTTAATGAAATTTGTTTGTAGATATCGTGCCTCATGTTTCTGGTGCTGTTTAAAATGCAGGATCATTTGTCAGAAGCTCGTGGTGCAAAGAGGGTAATTTAAAGCTCTATGCAACCAATGCTTGACAGTGAACAGCCTTATATACCACATGGTCAGCAGATTGGAGCAAGCTGTCTTGTTTCAACTTTCAATAGAGATGGTTAACTATTCTTTTGCAATAAATCAGTTTTTGAGCCTCAACTTTTACCATGATGCATGATCTTGCAGGTTCCTTCTGTTAATTTTCATGAAATTTGCACCATCATTTTAAGGAAGCAAATCACATATACATAAATTGTTTGGGTTTTGGGGGGGAGAGGGAGAGGGAGAGGGAGAGGGAGAGGGAGGGGGGGGGGGTGGGGGAAGGCGAGATTCATATGATAAAACAGAAGGTTTAAGATGTGCATGTAGCTTTTCTTTATGGGAAAATCTTCTTGTAACTAAAGTTGGTGGAAAAGTTGTGACCTTACTTTTTTTGCCCTATAATATAACACAATTTTCTTTTAGTGAGGGTATGATTCTGTCATTTCACATGTGTATTTGTAAAGCATGTGAGACAATGATAGTTCTTGAAAATGACATAATGGTAAGTTATTTTCAAATTATTTTGAACATTCTTTTTCACCCCCAACTTAAAAGACTTCTAGGAATAAGATAAAGGGTAATCAAAAGAAGTTTACGATTTCTCAATTCACCACTTTCTTACAAAAGATGCACCCTTTCTTAATTAGCAGATTTTGTTTGTACAGATGCAGTTTGCATTTCTTCCTCTTGACCAATTGAAAATTCTTTTGTTTTACAATGATATTTATGCCAGGAATACACGATGGGATCATGGCAGTAACCCTCATCTGCTGGCTCACTGCCACAACTCCCAGTCTCGGGACTCAAGTCAGCTAACATGTATGAACCTTTGCTTAATCCCTTTTCTAGTCAAATTTTTTTTATAATTGCCACAGCCTATAAGTAAACTGCATCGAGGAAGATGAGTCAAAAGTTACATGCCACAACACCTAATGGCCGCTTTATAGAGCGATGATGGGAGACTGGCATGCTGTTTTAACAGAGGATAGTATTTTTTGCAAGAGACTTGCATGTCCACGGAACCTTTTTAACTGGCAGCCGCATTCTTGTGAATCCCTTTGATACCGATATTAACATTTGATCAACGCAGAAGATATAAATAAAAACACATTGGCACCAGTAAAAATTCTAGGACACTTGGAAACTGGATCTCTTGTTATTTCGGTATTGGAGTCCAACAGAGCTAAAAAAAAACCTTCATTTGCATCTTAGATACCGTGGAAGGGGGTTATAAGAGGTTGCTCTTCTTGCTTATTAATTGTATAAATAGAGTTGAGAATTGAGATGGTGGAATCCCCTCCCTTTTTCTTCTCAATATCGAGTCTTGGTTTGTTTTCAATTTTCTATGCTGAAATGAATTCCTCCTCTGAAACTCTCTTCCTTTCTCTTGTACTTGTCCATGCATCTCATCATGTTGTATTGTTCTTTTTGGAACTCGTTCTTCATTATTCCAGTTTTCATGGATGGTCATGGCAGGCACGCTCACTGCCATTGGAGAATGGATCAAAATCAAAATCTGTTGGGCCTTGCTCCGAAATCCGTGGAGCTTATGTGAAGATAATCCGTCTGGACTAAACAAGCTCTGGCTTAATTAGCTAGTCGTCTTATAAGCAATGTTGTGTCCCTCCACAGTCTACACCCATCACAACAGATTCTCATTAAGGTTGGAAAAAGCTACATCATTTTGATTGATCAATCAGAGAAATGCCAAAAACCAGAATATAATTCTGTTTGTGGTTGCAAAGATGAATGAGGGCAGGGGAGAACCATTTTCTATCAATCCATTCCCGACCACTTGTAAGTGGAACCCTTTTTTTTTAATTCTTCAAGAAATCCATCCTTCAACAGTTCAAACGTTCAGCAATCAACATAGGCATCACCATGGCCACTGGTGTCGTGAGATTGCCATGGGAAGGAATAGCTTCGAATCCTGTACTATAATAAGTGGTGGGAGTTGATCTTTAACACAGGAGTCCAAGGTCACAACACCAGTAAGAGAAGGAACAGGTGAAGGAAAACTTAGTCCTAGAAGCCCCATCTATAGTTTGATAAATAATCTGATTCCAGTCAAATTGAATCGAAATCTCCCAATCCTGATTTGAATCAATTGATTCATACCGGATTTAATAGGGTTTTAGGCTTATTCTCTGATCAATTTCGGTTGAATCAAAATCGAAATTAGCAAAGTCGATCCAAGAATGGTCCCCTTAATTTGCACAAAGGACGAAAGTAGAGTTAAGGGTATACCAGAAAGGGATAATGTCCTAGATCTATGAGATAAGAAAAGAAGAGTGAATGTATGCCAATGTCGAAGGAGTTTGGATCATGGTCGGCCGACAAATTGAAGATTTTTTTCTTCCTATGATGAATTGTGTGGGGCTAAGTTGATTCTTGGACCAGTTTTAAAGGACTGTTCCTCTCCCTTCTGCCAAAAAGGGGGGACATGTGTCCCATGCATGAAAAAAAATACGGTTGGATTTTTCTTCTTGTGGTTTGTTGGAGAAAAGAGTTCCTTCCAATTTTAACACTTAATTGGTCTTCGGTTCTAAGACTTGGCTGCAACCATCCAAGGGTTTGATAAACTCTGTTGATGGCACCTTCATGAGGTTGGCAGTGTGGATAGATAAATCAAGGTCCCATGATCATATGTCAAGTTCCATCACAATGGAGATGGTCATTTTTTGTTTATTTTTATGGGTGAAAGTTTATTAATTAAGGCGTGACCAGCCACCAGCGTAAGATATTTGATTTTCATAATTCAAATAACCAAAATGTGGAGATGAGTCATAGTGTCCTACACACAAAGGACAATGCCTTTCGGGCCAGGGAGTTTGCCACACTGTTTATCTCCCTCGGAATATGGTGAAAATAACAGGATCTCAAATAAGTGGTAAGATGTTTTATATCCTGAACTGTACTAATAACCTCAAGCTAAGGAAGATGCTTGCTTACAAATGGGAACACAAGTTCCTGACTGTCCTGAAATACGTTACAACATTCCGTTTCTCACAACTAATGCTTCACCCTAAAGGATGGATGAAAAGGAAGACAGATTCAGATATAGCTGCAATAGGTATCCCATTAGAGTCACGAATAGCATATCCAAGATCTCCTTTATCGCTGCAAAGAGACGCATCTGAGTTGAGATTGTGATAGAAAGGAGTTGGAGGAGTCCATGAAGTGATAGGTCTTGTGGAACACACGGCTGAGGATGCGGCCTGATGCTGGATTCCTTGACATGGGGGGAGGGAGTGAGGGGAAGAAGCATTACAGAATTACTCGTACTCACTTTCAGCTTGGTGAATGACCTCCTATATGCTTTCCAATTGAGAAATCGATCCCCAACTCTGTATAATTTTAGGAAATTGAGGTCGATTTCAGGAGAGATGAAAGATAAGCTATCCATACAAAAATGCGCGAGCAAAGGGGCAATCAAATAGAATGTGATCTGCTGATTCTATTCCTCCACTATAGCAGGGACATTGGGGTTTGATTGGAGTTTGTTTTTGCACTAGACCTTTAGCAATTGCCAATCCATCCAAGCATGCACGCCATAGAAAACTTCTAATCTTTTACTTGACCAGAATCTTTTCCAATCAATGTCGGGAATGCTTCGACGACTTCAATGAGTAGTGGTAAATGGTGAGGTGGATCTTCTACCGTCAATTTGATTACAAATGGGATGATAAGCCGATTTCACCGAAAAAACCCATTCTTGATTGTACCCTAAACCTGACAATCTAGACGTGGGAACAAGCTCAGTTCGATACTCTTAATTGTTGCAACATCGTTCGAATGAAAAAGGCTTTCCAGCAGCTCCACCCTCCAAACTTCATTCCTTTTGCTTCTTATAATGTGGATGATGGAGCTTGAAATTGGTGGAGGGAAGAGTCCCCCAGTCTTTCTAGATGTGAATACTTTCACCTTCACCGGTGTCATTGATTCATAAGAAGCCAACTTGACTCATTTTCCAGCCTTCAATGATGTTTTGCTAAGCCTATGAAGGATTTGAGCCTAATGGAGCTTGAGGAAATCAGTGTTTGGGTAGTAGATTTGCTTCATAAAGCAAGCCCAGTTAGACGATGTAAACTTCCACAGTCGCCAAGCAAGCTTCCCCAACAAAGCCCGATTTTGAATAGTGAGTCTCGAAAACTCAGTCTGCCTTTTTTCCTTTGATCTTCATAATTTGTTCCAAGAGATCCAACAAATATTCTTTTTATCATCTTTTATTTCTAAAAAAAAAATAAAATGGTTGCAGCTTGCAAGAGTTTGGAATGATAAGAGACTCGTAACTTAAGGTGTGATGCTACAAAGGTGTTCATAGACAAAAATCACCGATTTTAACATCACTTCCTTCCCCGTATGAGAAAGCAATTTTTGTTTCCATCTCTATAGTTTATTCTCTGTCTTCTCACTAATTCCTTGAATAACTCCAGCTTTGAGATGCCAAATTGGGTGGGTAAACCAAGATATTTTATTTGGCAAAAAAAGGTAGGGTAGGGGTGGGGGAGGTTCACCATATGAGATTTTAAGAATCTTTGAAAACCAACATTTGAACTAGGGGTGTCAATGGGTCGGGTTGGGCCGGGCCTGCCTAAACCCTGACCCGACCCTAGAGGCCTTAACCCTGACCCTGTCAGGGTCAAGAAACTCTCAACCCTGACCCGACCCTGCCAAGGTCGGGTCGGGTTGGTCCTGATTTATGGCACCATCCACGTGTCTCATTAGACCATGTTTTTGTAACATAGGATCTCAACCTATGGGACAGCTAATAAATATGTTGAAAAAAATGGCGTGTGTATAAACTCTCTCTCTACAATTGTAACGATGTCCCCTTAATAGGCCTGGAAGCTTATAGGGGCTACAACTAAATAACAATCATGTCAGTGACTCTTTTTATGGTCCTGATCAAAATAGTAGATGATCTACTCTTTTTATGGGTTCCTACTTCATGATGATGACAAAGCTAGTAGTTATCTATGTACAATTCTCTTCTGTTTTTTTTTTTTGTCAAGAAAATACTTATATTAAGTATATAATATATATATATATATATATGTAATATTATATACCTATAATTAATCTGAGGTCGGGTCGGGCCGGGCCGGGCAGGCTAGGCCCAGGATCTAAACACTGACCCGACCCGACCGCAGGGTCAGACTATAACTAAACCCAAACCCGCCCTCAGGGTCAAAAAATCAGGGTCGGGCCCGGGCCGGGCTCAGGACGGGTTCGGGCCAGCCGGGCTTTATTGACACCCCTAATTTGAACCATGGAATTGCATTTGGGCTAAAAATTAGGATGGACTTTTGAAGATTAATCCGCTGCCCACTAGTTGACAATAAAGATCAAGTAAAATTTTAAATTATAAATTTCCTGTAGTACCACTTCCGAAAAAGGGAGAGTATCATCGGTGAAAATGTGAACTTATTGAAAGAAATGGACTAGGGTTTAAAAGAACGGAATCATGGTTCAGGTAGGTCCCAATTGGTCTGTATCAATTAGGAATAAGTTAGAAAAAATCGATCAAAATGTGCCAGAGTTTATAATTTAAGGAAAAAATGCCAGTACAGAGCAAGGTGGGAATGAATTTCTCTCTTTTTTGGTAGGAATGAATTTGTAATTTTAAACCATTCTAGTGATTGGATTTGCCACATCTTTTTTGAACATGACATGAATAGGTGGACCATCTATGAAATCTTTTTCGATATATATGACACAAATTGGTGAACCATACATGAACAAATTGGTGAATCATAGATGAATTCCATGTTGAACATAGCTTTTAAGAAAACCTTTAATCTTACCATAAAGTTATAAAAATTTGGGAAAATGTTTTTTGCATTGGGGGCACAGGATGCGACCACACATTGGGAGTAGTCGAAATGACTGGCTTGTCCCCTTGAATGACTGAAATGACGTGTCTGTCCCACCCCATGTGTGTAGAGATTGAGCTCCTCTCTAACTCTAGGGAGCCCAATGCTCAGGGAGTGCCAGGGAGCATCCAACAGTTGGGTTGTACTACATATATCCCGATGGCTGACTAAACGAACACTGGGATGTGTGCAGCATAGCCTAGTCCTTGCATGCACCCTTGAGTACTGGTCTCCTTGGAGAGGATCCCCGAATCCTATGTCTAGGTTACGCTTCCGAACAGAGAACATTGCCCTAAACATTTTTAAATTAAAAATTAAAAATTAAAAAAGAGAGAATTTTTAAAAAAACAAAACTTCTAATGATCTTTTTGTGTGGCATAGACATAGATATGTCATAATCCGTCCAGAAAAGACTTTATTGTATTTATTGTATCACTTCCCACTATTAAAAATTTTTCAAAAGCAGGCCTTCTTGGGTCGTTGGATGTAAGCCCTGGGGTTTTCTTTCTATGAGGTCCCATAACTCCCTTAGCTGTTGTCAAATTGTCATCGGGGGTAGTGTGAGGGAGTTCTGAACGGGAGAAACCCAATCCCCAATTCCCGATCCCCAACCCCCCTAAGGTTTGAACTCGGAGCGGTGCTCTCTCTTGGCGCATCTCCTTCACGAATCCTCCTTCAACACTACGGCTGGCACTTCGTCCGGCGAGCTGCTGCGTATCTCACTGCATTTGAATGATTTGAAAGCTTCTTTCAAATCGCAGATCCGGCATATTCTGTCTCCAATTATTTTTTTGGTCAGTCGAAACGAAATCCAAATCAAGGTAATTCCCCTCTCTCTCTTTGAATTATTCATATCTTCTGTTATGGTTTTTCTTTTGTATTTCCCCTCTTGGGTTGTCTGTTCAAGAGGAAAATGGTTTTTTTTTTTTAAATTGTATGATTCTCCTGTTATTTCTTTCTTCTTTCTACCATCATCACCAGGTATACTGAGAAATGAAATTGGGGTTTCAGAGTTATTGGGTTAGGGTGAGGGTTGGTTTGGATGGGCGGAACCCGGTGTTCCAAATTCTTTCCTCTTTTATCGAAGAGATCAGTGTGATCCGGTAATTTCTTCAATCATCTATTGTTCCTCAAGACTTGTTATTTTTCTTCATCTCCGGCAATTGCTGCCCTATATCGTTCTAACGGAGTTGGGATGATTTGGGAGAGAAAAATGAAGACGGGTAGATGGTCTTTTGTAGGGAATACGCCTATAGTGGAGCTATACTATACACGGTGATCTTTTGTTTTTATTTTGCCAAGTATTGCTTATGGATTAGTGAGGATGATACGGGGGACCATTTACTGCTTTGTGGACAGTTCTAGTTATATTAATGAGTGAAGCTGGGAAAAGGAAAGTAATATGCACTGTATAGGACAGGATCCTGACCTCCTTTTGTTTTTTAATTTTTTTTTTTTGGGGAAATCAAATGTTTGGGTTTGTAGGGATATTGGGTACATGGCTTCTATGACTGAGCCTTAGGTGTTTGTTACACTGATCCACAAAAAGCAGCTCTCTACATTCATATTTTGGACCTACTAACCAATGGGTGGCCCTTCAGTTGTTATCTGAATCAAATATCAGCTTGTTGATATGATTGTAACAATAAACATATCTACCATTTTGAGGTGACAACATCCCTATGGGAACCCATCTGTTGTACAAGACGTGTTTGGATGGACACAGATATGCTGGCTTAGCATTTCTGTGTGTGTGTGTGTGTGTGTGTGTGTTGGGGGACAAGAAGCCATAATTTTGGTGCTTTTTCTTATACAGCATGGGATAAAGGAGGTGCTAGGATTTTTCGTATAAGTGAGTTAGTAAAGGATCTACAAACACTTCTCTGAAGTCATTGTCAACTACGTATCATAATTAAGAATCTAACCTGATAGTATCACAATGTTTTTATAGAAGCTGCTCAGTGTCAGGCTTCAATTATGAAAACACATAGCATTGGAGTATCTTTATGGGCTAAATGATATACCCAATTACCAAATCACTAGATGCTGATTCCTAATGAAAAATTCGCATTCAAATTCGGGTACCACTGCTTTGGTTTTGGACATTGCTTGTGCATGAACACCAACAGGACCTGAAACGACTTGAACCATTGAACTTGAACTATTCTTGAGATCTCTCTTAATAATAAACGATCACCCATTCAAATTGTGTTCTGTTGGCAGCAGAGGGATGAGCTAGAAGAAGATGAAGTCTGCCTTTTGACCATAGTAGTTGAGGTTTCTCTTAAGCGTCCCCTAGGCAGCAAAGCTTTTTCCAAATCACTAGGGTACCCATTGCCAAGCTGGTCAAGGTGCTCAGATGGAAAGGGGGGAAGTGCAGGAGAAAAGGAGGAAATGGGAAGGGAGGAAAAGGGGATAAATAGAGGGAAATGGAAAAATAGGGAAGGAGGAGGAGGAGGAGGAGGAGGAAGCAGTAGCACTGACACTGCCACAGCAGCAGCAGCAGCAGAAGAAGAAGAAGTGGGAGAAGACTGAAGGAGAAGAGGGAAGATGAGGTGAAAGAGGTGGAGGAAGAAGAAGAAGAAACAGGGAGGAGGCAGAGAAGAAGGAAGATGAGGCGGAGCTACCTACTTGGTTGATGCCGGGGCCTCACTACTGCAAGTTGATGCTGAAGCCAGGATCCTCTCGTCCCACCAAATCTTGACAATGAAAGTTGTCTCTTTCAAACACATATAAGGGATAATTTACCCAGAAAAAATAAAACACATATAAGGGATGATATATGCTTTTATCATTCTTCCCTTAAAGTTTTGTTTCATTACGTATTAATCAATTTCTTTATCGTAATATGTAAATACCCACATTCTTCAAACTATTTACCGGTAATGTCCTAAATTAAAGTGTCTGCCTTGCTCGCATAACCCCTACCTGAGCAATGCCTAGGCATCCAAGCAGATTCCCAGTGCCTAGAGTCGCCTAGATACCATGAAAAACTATGATTTTGACTGCTACTGAATAATAGTTTTTTTTTCCTACTCAATAATAGAGTCAACTGGACAGGAAAAGAAAGCCATCCAAATTAGGGGCTGATGGGAGACTGAGCACCATTTGATTCCTAATTCTTCAACAACATGAGCAAAAATCATGTAGGAGCAGGAATTTTTTATTGAAATATAATAAAGTTTCATGATTGAATGGGTGTGAACCTCGTTAGCCTCTAGGCGATTTTTTTTATCTCTTTATTTGTTGGAACCAGTGAGGTGATTAAGAAACACAGTTGCTGTAGCCCAGCAATTGGAGATGGACATACCCAATAGCCAAAGCCTTACAATGATACAATTTTTTCAATTATTCTTCCTAGCCTCTGTTACTTCGTCTGCTGCTTCTTCTCTTGCAGGTACCTAACAGAAATATTTTTTTTTGGCCCCGGATATATTAAAAAAAAAAGGGAAAATTACATCCGCCTCCCCTGTACTTTGACCTAATTATACGTTCTTCCCCTTGATTTTCCCACCTTACATATCCCTCCCCTCTACTTTGAAAATAACTACTATTACACCCCTGTCGTTACTGTCCGTCTGTTAAATGCTGATGTGGCATAGTAAAAATTTTCATAATCCCCAAACTAACCCTGATCCTTGTGAGATGACTCAGTTACCCTTTTGATTTAATCCCCACACTAACCTTTGATCACCCCTGTCGTTACTGTCCGTCTGTTAAATGCTGATGTGGCATAGTAAAAATTTTCATAATCCCCAAACTAACCCTGATCCTTGTGAGATGACTCAGTTACCCTTTTGATTTAATCCCCACACTAACCTTTGATCCATGTAAATAGACCCTTTTACCCTTCTTCTTCTTCCTCCTCTTCCTGCTCCTCCAATCCTGACCTTCTCCTGCAAACTCCGGCGAGAACAAAAATGGAGTACCTCCATCTCTTCCTCTCCACTTCACTAAACCCTAACGGTAGGTAACCTAGCTGAACCTTCTCCTCCACTGTTGATCTTCTTTTTCTTTTCTTCTCCATCATCTTCTTCTTCCTTCCACCAACCGATATATCCTTCGAGCTTGTGGTGTTATAAACCAGAAACCCTACTGAGGCTCCCATGGAGAGTTAGAATCGTTGTTTCGTAGGTTTCGAATCATATGATCCATCAGGGAACATCGTTTCGTCATCGCGATAGCTGGTTCTTCTGGTTTCTTATTCTACGATTCCAGATCACAAAGCCCTAATTTTTCTACTGTTCCCCCCCTCCCCCTCTCTTCTTCTTCACATATCTTTTGGAAATTTTCTCCTTGATAGCGTTATCGATTTTAACACTCCACTATGGAATTAGGTTTTCAGTTCTCCTGTAAACCAATTCTCCGCAAACCCAGAGAGAATCAATATAAAGAAAAAAAAGAAAAAATCACTCTTGCGACTCAAAACCCATCTCTACGTTTTCTATCTCTTCATCTAAAACCATTCAACCTGCAAAAAAACAAAGGGCAATTTCAACATGGAGAAACCCATCTCTGCGTTTTCTATCTCTTCAGTGAAAAGGTTACAATGGCTGTAGTAACGAACAACATGGAGAAACTTTTGATTTTTCAGTTGCAAAAGAACCAGTGTTGGATTAAAAAAAAAAAAACATTTACATACAATTCCGCTCTCGATTTTTTGTTCAAAACTAAAGAAGCGAGAAATAAAAATTTTTTTTTGGGGAAAAAAAGTCCCATCTGAACCGGCGACGCCCAAATTGAGGTATCAAACAACTTTCGGCGCAAGCGGGAGATTCAGGTCAAAATCGAAACTCCTAGGAGAACTCTGTGGGTGGTGGCTGAAATCGACGACTGAAGACGAGTCGGAATCACTCTGGACCCCAGCACCAACAGAAGCCTGGAAATCAGCAGCAGCTGGGTCCAACCTCAGACGGTGAAGGTTCATGCCCATGTTCTCCAACCTCTGTTTTTATCAGACTACTACAATGATACCAGAGGAGAACGGCGGATGAGAAAAATCGCCTATATTTAAGAAATTAAACGGTGGTGGAGGTGGCGGTCTTCCAAAGCCATATGCAAATCGGAGCAACTTGCTTGTGCCCTCTATTTTTCCCCTTTGGACCACATTCTGCAACCAATCTAAAACAATGGAATGAGTTTGATCTATAGAAGGTGTTTCCGGTTTCTGGTGCAAGCTCTCATGAAACCATGTTTTTGGGATCCTTAAATATGAGCTTTCTGTTTGGCCATTAATTAGTTAATATCAAATTTGAGTTTCATTGGCAGGTTAGACCCTCGTATATCACCATCCACGGTGACGGTGGTGATGATGTTGGCGGTGGAGGAGGAAGAGGAGGCAGCGGCAATAGTGGTGGAGGTGGTATTGGTGGTGCTGGCGGTGGAGGAGGAAAGAAAGAGGTGTTTTAGGTTGAAGATGATGAAAAGGGTAGAATAGGAAATGCAGTTTTAATTTGTTAGTAAAGGGTAATACTGTCTTTTCAAACTATTAACTAACAGCACTCTAACACCGTCAGCCATAAGGGGTCAAAATGTAAGGTGGGAAAATCAAGGGGAGAAACGTGTAATTAGGCCAAAGTACAGGGGAGGCAGATGTAATTTTCTCAAAAAAAAGAAGAAATATTTACAGGGTGGTTTATTTAAATGGAACTAACACAAGATGATAAGAACTAGATACGAAATTGTATCTAGTTTTGTTATTATTTTGGTTGTGATTCTTTTGAATGATGAAATTGTCCATTAAAGTGCCCTTAGATTCTGCAATTTGCAGCTTTTGGGTATGACACTGGTATGAAGTTGTTCAACCAAGATATTGTGATCATCCATGTTCTAGAAAACTCCAACCAGTTGAACTTTTACTTAGACAGGGGTATATAGAGAACTGTTTGTGTATGATCCGTTAGTTCTTTATGTAGATGAATTTTGGAATCAGGTGTTTGATCCACACTGTCATGTTGCCAAATCAAAATCCAAAGTTGTGCTTGGGAATGTCTTTAGTTTATATTTTGAACTGATGTCCCATTATTCTGATGTTCTGAATATATGAGTATCATCTGATTGTGATAATTACTGAAATTTACTGGATATTTTTTCAATATTTTGATGCAATTCTGGAATTCATTTAAATATCAATGGAGAATGTTCTCTCTATTGTCTTGCATAGTATTCTGATATCCTTGGCTTGGATAGGATATCCAAACCCACTTCCACATCTTGGTCTTGAGAAGATTCTGGACCTGTATTTGTATCCATATCCACATCTGGGCATAAGAGATGTCATCTGGGTATCCTTGCCATTAAATTCTTAGACCATAGTTAGCCAAATTGTCACTGTGACACTGTCTTGTGATTCCAGCCTTCATAAATTCTAGTGAATTACTCTTTGAATTGCGGTATGCTTAGTAATGCTAATGAGTCCAATACCTTGGGAACAGGCAAGGTATGTGAGGCCTCCAAATTATTCTAAGCTAAATGGTAAAATACTTTTATTTGCAAGTGTAGTTGACTCGATCTTGCTGTGAAAGATGTCATTGTTTTTTTTTTTTTTTTTTAATTTATATTTTTCCTGGTTGAATGAGAATTAGATCCATTCACTTACCTTTTGTACATCGTCCCCCCCCCCCCCAAAAAAAAAAAAAAAAGAGTTGGTTTTAAGTGCAAGTACTGTTGAGGGCTGTCATTGGAAACAGAAAAACTTTATTGCTCAAATTAATGGACTAGTGTCTGCGTTTTTTGGTTAGATTGTACATGGTCAGCTACTAATGTCTTTTTAATAGACATTTGCTGTCACCATGTGGACTTTCGCCTCAAATGCCATTGGTGGGAGCGTTGGATTGAAGGACTGTAAATCGGGTCGAACTGGTTCAGACTGCTCGGATGATGAGGTTTCTTCGAATGCCAGCAGAGAGGAAGGGCTAGAATGCCCAATATGTTGGGAATCCTTCAATATTGTTGAGAATGTGCCCTATGTTTTATGGTGTGGCCACACCCTCTGCAAGAACTGTGTTCTGGGGCTCCAATGGGCTGTGGTGAAGTTTCCCACTCTACCAGTTCAACTCCCACTTTTCATTTCCTGTCCATGGTGCAACCTATTATCCTTCCGGCTGGTCTACAAGGGGGTTCTCAAGTTCCCTCGCAAGAACTTCTTTCTTCTCTGGATGGTTGAGAGCATGAATGGTGATAGGGGGAAATCTCATTCAACTTTTTGTGGGGATCAACCAGTTTGGTCTCCTAACAACAATTTAGCCCTTGGAGGTCAAGTTAACCATCGAAATCTCCGGAGGGCTCCACATGGGAACCGTCTGGAGCAGTCGGAGCGAGATCGTGATCATGTTAGTTTTGGTCATTACCTCAATGTGGAAAGGTTACATGCATCCATACGCAAGTCTCTTGTTTTCTTTGTTCACATGACAGCTAAGTTCCCACTGGTCATCATATTTCTTCTGATAGTGTTGTATGCCGTACCAGCCAGTGCGGCTATCTTGGCCCTGTACATACTTATCACAGTTCTGTTTGCACTTCCTTCTTTTCTTATATTGTACTTTGCTTACCCTAGTTTGGATTGGTTGGTGAGAGAAATCATCGCTTGAGATGCTGCTGATATTGTGAGTTTTGTGAATGGGAGGTTTACGACCCCAACATGGTAGTCTTACCATTTGAAGTGATGATGTAATTTGACGACTTCCCTGTTTTCAAGGTTGGCCTGACTGTCGTTTTTAACGTTAAAACCCAAATCCTTTAATGCAAACTTTGTCGAAGATCAGGTCCAATCTCATGGCATGTGGCATTTGTGATGGTATTGAAGTCCCAACAACCCGAGAATATTTGAGGCTGGCTTCTTGTGGTTTGGAATATTGGTGTCAGCGACAGATTAGGATCAAACTTCTCTTTGCCGGTGAAGGGCTTGCTTAAATTTGTAAATGGAGCTCTTGTAAACAATGTGCCTGGTTGAAAAGTGATTGTTGTGATGATAATTGATGATCTACGTATTGTATGGACACTAAAAAATTCCTGTTCTACCTTTTGTAGCATGTGCTCATGCACCCGTGTTGGACCTGTGTTTGCTATACTTTTACAAGGATATGCATATTAGATATTTTTGTTCATTGGTTGGTTTTGCTTCTTAAGCAGCTATTCTTAACAATTATGATATTACAATTCTTATTTTGATAGCATTTATGCAGGCTCCCCCTCCGCCCCCCCCCAACACCCACACTCACAAAACCCCAATTCCAATTTTTTTGGTTTCTACTCTGGTTGTAAGCCAATTTTACTTAGCAGGAGAATTGGAACATTGAGGGACACTACCGAGTGGATCTGCCCAAGGGTGGGAGAGTATAGAGAAGGCTGGTAGTTTCAAAAGCTTAACTTTGCTATTTGGTTTGCCTCAGCCTACAGTGTTGCCTTTGATGGACAGTGATTTCAAATGAGCAATTCTAAGATCTCTGCAATCTGGGATATCTTTTGATTGTATGCGTTGTCAAGGCAACCCTTGAAAGTGGCACTACAACTGGCTCAAAAAACTGATACTAATGCTGTGTTTGGTATGCATTATATGTTGATAATGCATTACAAGAAATCATACCAAACACAACCTTAATTTCAAGTTTACTGTAGATTCCAAACTCTTCAAATATAGCTGTGACATGATTCTCTTTCTCCGTATTTTATGGCCTTTCGATGCTTAAAGATTCTATATGGCATGTTTGTATTGTATGTGACTGGCATGCGGCATCCCTCACAATTTTTGTGAGAAAAGCAAACTTGATCGTCATTTATTTCCTTAGTTTTAGAGTTCTCGTAAGACAGAACCAATGGTTTTGGAAGAGATTCGTTTCCCGGGTTTTAAAAATCAGGAATTGGATCGGTGAATCAGATGGTTTGGATTGGAATCAGCCGAATCCAATTGGTTGATTCCTGATTCCGTTTTTTAAACCTTGATTCTCTCTTCATCATATCAAAAGGCAGTATGATTGGGTAGGTTAGAATCGGAGCTAGCTCCAGTAGAAGAACAAGACGAGATTGAATTTAGATTGGAGGACAATCATTTGTTTGAATTTATATGTTATAACAAACTTAATTCCTGAGCCAAAGCTCCAAAACTAATTTGAAGTTCGCATAGGCAATAAGGGAGAGGATTGGGCACGCTGCCCGTTTTCTGTAAACTAGCAGTATGCACCAATTAAAGGGGGCTGGACATACAAGGGCAGGGGGGTCTTTTCCAAGGGGGAGGAGTGAGGATGATACACGGGCACCCTAGTGGGGAGCCCAGCCTTTTCCTGGCAATCAGATTCTCTAATATGACACAATACACATCATATTCGATGGTAAAATGATCCCCAAGATGCCAAAGTGGAGATTCTTTTCCACACTACTTCAAATATGAACTACGACTCGCATTGACACTCTCCCCGAAGACGCCATGTGGGTCTCCTACTGCATAAAACAATTTCCCGCATTGTATTTGGTGTGGCAAAGGAGTTCCCCCCACTCTGGCATCATGAGAGGTGACCAGTGACAAATTGGATAAACTAGAATCAAAGTGATTTAGAAAATAGTTTTGATTGGCCACATGTTGAAATTTAGACTCAGATTCATCATTTCAATCATATAACTTCTACATATTCCTTCAGATTTTTAGCCTATCGTTTTTTCTATTCTTCCCATAAATTTTTATTTTTTTTGAATTTTTATTATGCCACTTGATTAACTCCATTGTTTGTGAAAACTTTATATGTTAGCAAGACCTTGGGATCTGGCTGTTCACAAAATTTCAGCCCTCTCCTTTGCATGTGAGAGATAATAATGTTATATTAAAAAAACTTCTGAAACCTATTGGATTAAAAAAAAATTCTTCTATTTTTATTTTTTTAGTAAATTCTTTATTTATCTTCTTTTGTACCATCTTGACGATTTGCAGCCAACATGGATACAAGGCCCAATTAATGTGTTTTTCAACTAAAATTATACGAGAGACAAATGGTGTGTATTCGTATTGGGGATGCGGCATATTCTAACTTTTTGAGGGATCCATGGATTAACCTCTTAATGTAGTAGGCACCCTTTATTAATAGAGTTAAGAGATTTTATTTTGAACAATGAATGAAATATTGTCCCTCTGTTTAAGTAGTTTATTGTCTTTATCCTTAATCTCTATTATTCTTGATATTGACTTAACTAATGCTCCATGCTTTGAATATTGGTTTCACGTGGCTTCTAAGATATTCATTAAGAAGAACTCAAGTATGTTGCCAGTGAATAGATGCAATGTTGTTACTATTAGGTGGTGGAAGTTTTTATGAAAATTAAAATTACAATGTAAATTTAAAATTTGGAGGGTGTCGATGGAGGGTTTGCCTTGTAAATTTCGAAACTAGTTGAATGGATAATAGGGATGAGTAATATGTTTTTTTGTAACCAAAATAGAGAAAGATGTTGGCATATTTTTTTTCTTGTGACTTTTCCAAACGGCTTTGGGTTGTAGAGGATCTTGGTTTAAGGACTGACTACGTAGTTGATGATTTCATCTTGGGGATGTGTATGTTAATCCTCACTAGTAGTGGTTTTTCTTCGAGCTTCAATGTTTTTTGTGTGTGATGGCCGTTATTATCTATTTTATTTAGATTCATAGGAACCAAGTAGTGTTTCAAAGTTCTAATTGAACCCAATCTTAATGTCATAATGTAAAATGTTTCTCATTGGATTAGTGATCTTCGATTATCTCTTATTTTGCTCCCCCTTTGATTTGCTTTCCTACTCTTCTTATTTCTTGTAATGTATTTGGTATCATTGACTTACAAACCTCAAATTGTCCAATGATTAGCTTTGCTAGTAATTTTAACTCCTCAACCAACTAGTTAGGTGACTTTTATAATGTTTCAAAACAAGTCTATTTTCACGAGATTTGATTATGGTTTGACAAGAGATGAAGTCGAGACTATAGTTAGGAGCTTAGTTAGTAAATTCGCGTATCATACGCGTATTATATGCGTCCCCGTATTTTTAAACGTATAATACTTCCGTTTTCATATTTTCCCATATTTTTATAAAAAAACGTGTTTTTTAATCGATCGAGTATTATACTCGTATAATACGCATATTATATATATATATTTTTTAAAAAAAAATTACCCAAAAGATTAGAATTTAGGGAAACGATTTCACTTTCCCTTTCGTCTCTTTCGATTTGCGTTGAACATCCAACCGCAGCAAGCAACAGTAGCCGCCCTCCATCTCCAATCATCCTCGCCATCTCCCTTCAACAAAGCGGCACTTAAGTCTTGTACTCTCCTCTTGTTTCTCTGGTCTTTGAACTTTGATGGTGATAGTGAAGCAAATGAATCTGGTGTGATATTGGCGAGAATGGCTCAATCTCTATTCTATTTTATTCTTGTTTTTCTGTCTCTTGTAGCTAATGTGTACAGTGAAGATCCATATCTGGAACTCTCCCTCTTGTCTTGTGTTGGTTAATTAGTGGGAACTCATCCCCCTTCACAAGAACACATCTGGTTAAAAATATATGGTTATCTCATTGTAGATAGAAAGAAATGTAATGTTGGAAGAATGATTTAATGATAAGGTAATCAACTTGCTCGTGTCATTTTCAGACAATCTACATTCATTTCTTGTAGATTATTGATATTTTGGTATGTTAAATGATAATCTTAGAGATGTTATATAGCATATTATATTATTGTGTTTATTTTAGTTAATAAAATCATGATATTATTTTGTTTATTAGGTGGTGAATGCATGTTATATAATGAATATATGTCCATTTTTTTGAAAGTATTATTGCCGTCTATGCCGTATTATACTCGTATTAAATGCGTACCGTATTATTACCGTATGCATTTTATGAAGCCGGATTTTATAAAAGTATTATTACCGTCTAGTCTGTTTAATTGCCGTACGTATCCGTTCTCGTTCAATTGCCGTTCCCGAACTTACTAACTAAGGTTAGGAGTCAAAGCAAGTGCGAAGATGGGATACCATTCACTAGAGTTATGGAAAGATTCTTAAAAACTGAGTTCGATGAATCCAAAAGCTAAGGGTGTGGTGTGGGATCATTATCGTCTCCTGTTCCCTGCTCAGTACAGTGGTCTAGTTCCTCTTATAGGGGGTGAAAAATGACGACCGAACCCCCTTCCCAAACACACTGCGCATGTCATTTTTGCCTCCCTATGAAAAGAATTGGACCATAGTACCGGACAGGGAACATAACAAATAAAAATGGCCTTGGGAGTATTTTAATATTATCATTAAAATATATGGTTTGGTTAAAAACTACTAACTGTTTTCTCAATTACTCAAATAATTCAGTGATAGTGTTTACTCGCTTATTAGCTCAAAAAGCGAAGATAAATAGGTGGAACAAAGACTTGCAAATACAGATTTTGGAGTTCTCATACTCAAAGCCTCTCGTAACAAATAGGTTGGGCTATGAATGATTGGGAAGGTAAAACAGGGATGGATCAAGACAGGAGACCAAGTAAAAGCTTAATTATGGATAAGATAAAGACTTCCTCATTATCGCCTTATTTTCATTAAGAAACTCGAATATTTTAATGGCGTACTACTTGTTTTTAAATTTGTGGAAATAGTCCTTGAATCATGAACACAGCTGATAAGTTAAGCAAGCCCCTTTGCCTAAATTTTTTTTGTATAATTTCGTTTTATATCAGCAGTAGACGTGATTATTGTATCTGAGATCATCTCATCGTTTTGATGGAGACAGATTTATATTGGGAAAACTAGAAATTGCAGTCAAGTCCAGGGAAGAAGATGAGAAACCAAAACTGTAAACAGTGACCTCAAGCCGGGTCTACTTCCATGTACGTTAGACCGAACGAATTGGGGTTTTCTTCGTCACGTGTAGAAGAAACCTCTTTTAGTTCATAACTTCCCAATTTGTTGCAGAAACAACCAAAATTCGAGGCCCTTTTTGGAAGTTTAAAACAGAAAACAAAGCAAAGATCAATGACCCAGATTCTCAGAACTCCGGATTGATTAAGAATTGTACAAACCAAGTCATTTAATACATAATTATTGATTAAAGATGAACCATGTGGCCATGAAGTGTTATAAAGAGCGACTTTTGCGGTGAGAGAGAAAATGAATGAGATAATTTGTTGGATAAAAAAAATATGTGGATGGATGTACTTCTTTTTAATTTTCTTATCCAATACCAATCAAAGTTTCTTACATAGTTGGCTAAAATAAAAGAAGAATTCAAATTTAGTAACCAGATTAATGGGCCGTGTAAAGAGGATTAAGGGTTGTCCAGTTCCTAAGATAATAACTGGAAATTAGGTGGCTTTCCCATTTTAGATTTATCGTTTATTTCGTGTAGCCTTTCACTTTCCTTACTAATTGACACTGGAGTCTGGTCAAGCTCTTATATATGTTGCCTTGGAAGTAGTTCTTGTGATATGTCTCCTCCGCTTCCTTTGAGAGGATTTACTTGTTTATTATTTCCCTAGTTCCTCTTCCTTTTCCTGTGTGGGATTGATTTGTTCTTCTGTTTATCTTGATGAAACTGGAAAAAGCCAGATAAAAAAGAGACTAAGAGAGAGGAAGTTTGAAAGAGAAGGGGGGGTTTATTGATCATCAATGGCAGGGGGAGGATTTCTGGACCCAGAGGCTGCAAAGAGGGCTCACCTCTATGAGTATAGAATCACAAATGCTTTTATCTTTGCCTGCTGCGTTGCTGCGCTTGGAGGTTCTCTTTTCGGATATGATCTGGGTGTTTCTGGTAAGCATTCTCTCTCTATGATCTCAATTGTTTGATCTTCCCTCTTCCTGCTCATCTCTCTGTTCGGCAATTTGTGATCTGGGTTGTGTTATAAGTTTAGTAATTCCTTCTGGGTCTGTGAATTTATTTTGGATTCTCATTTCTGCATATTTCCAATAATTCGACCCAGTGGTCACTTCAAGTTAACGCTTACAAGTCTGGCTTATCTTACTGAGGGACCCTTAAGAGTGGTTTGGATGGACAACGGAAGAACACAAGTCAAAATCACTCACATGAAACTACGAATATAACAGGAAAAATTGTGCAAGTGTCCTACAGTGTCCCTGTTACCCACCAAGAGTGCAATTAGTGCCCAGTGAGAGCTGAGACTTAGAGAGGTGAAGGAATTCCTCCTTCACTATGGCTTGAGGAAAATTCGGTCTCTTGAATCTAGCCGCAAACCTGTTCCAAACTCTTATACTTTATGCTAATTACAGCCAACTATTGGATATATAAGATATGATCGATCTTGTTCGAAAAATTTTTAAATTTCAGAGCCAAATTCAATCATATGTGTTTTCAGTATGCTATTGTAATACTGAATGCAACAAAGGCTCTGCTAGGTATGTTCCTTCTGAGTATGAATTCAAGAAGTGAGCAAGAGAGCTACTCCTATCTAATTACTTGGTGTTGTCTCACTTTCAGGTGGTGTGACTTCCATGGATGACTTCTTGAAAATTTTCTTCCCCGACATTTTAGCAAGGAAACACAAACATCTCAATGAGACAGATTATTGCAAGTACGATGACCAGATCCTCACGCTCTTCACTTCCTCTCTCTACTTCGCCGGCCTTGTTTCCACATTTGGGGCCTCATATTTGAGCAGAATAAAGGGAAGGAGAGCAAGCATTCTCTTTGGCTCTGTCAGCTTCTTCCTTGGAGGGCTCCTCAACGCCTGCGCTGTCAACATCACCATGCTCATTATTGGCCGAGTTCTTCTGGGTTTCGGCATTGGATTTGGAAATCAAGCCGTCCCTCTCTATCTCTCAGAAACAGCACCTCCCAAGATCCGAGGCATGATTAACCAACTTTTCCAGCTAACTACCTGTCTCGGCATTTTTGTGGCGAATATTATCAACTTCTTCACAGACAAAATCCATCCATGGGGTTGGAGATTGTCTCTCGGTCTAGCCATGGTCCCTGCTGCTCTTATGTTTATTGGGGGTATTTTCCTTCCTGAAACTCCCAATAGCCTTGTTGAGCAAGGTAAATTAGAAGAAGCAAGAACCAACTTGGAAAGAATTAGAGGCACCCCTAATGTAGATGCAGAGTTTCAGGATCTCCAAAATGCAAGCGAAGCAGCTCGTGCCATTAAACATCCCTTCAGGAACATTTTCGCAAGAAAGAATCGCCCACAATTGGTTATAGCAGCTTTGGGTATCCCAGCATTCCAGCAACTCACCGGCATGAATTCCATACTTTTCTATTCTCCAGTCATCTTTCAGACAGTGGGTTTCAGCTCAGACTCCTCTCTTTACTCATCCATTATAACCAATAGTATGCTTGTGCTTGCGACTTTCGTTTCCATGTATATTGTTGATCGGAAAGGTAGGAGATTCCTCTTCTTGGAAGGTGGTTGCCAAATGATCATCGCCATGGTAATTAATTAATTAATTAATTTCCCTTCTCCCATCTTTCTCCCCTTAATTAGACTCTCTGTTTCCTGCAAATTTTTAAGACTAATTAATCAAGAGAGCTTACCCAAATGCTTAATTTCCTTCCTGTGTTTCTGCAGCTGGTGGTGGCCATTATTCTTGCCCTCGAGTTTGGACATGGATCGGAAATTCCTAAAGTATACGCAGCAATCCTAGTTGTAATGGTTTGTTCTTTTGTTCTTGCTTTTGGTTGGTCATGGGGTCCTCTGGGATGGTTAGTACCAAGTGAGCTCTTCCCTCTGGAAACAAGATCAGCTGGGCAGAGCATAGTTGTATGCAATAACCTCTTCTTTACAGCACTGGTTGCACAGTGTTTCTTAGTATCTCTCTGTCACCTCCAGTATGGAATCTTCATACTATTCGCAGCCTTGATTATGGTCATGACCTGCTTCATTTACTTCCTCTTGCCAGAAACAAAGCAAGTCCCTATAGAGGAGATAGTCTTTCTTTTTCAGAACCACTGGTTCTGGAGACGATATGTTGAACCATCAGATCAGAACATCGTGCCGGAGAACTTTAAATAAATCTCCACTTGGTCCAAGAGATTTCTATCTTGCATTTGAATTCACCCGTATCTCATCATTGATGATTGATGTGAAGTTTTTGTTCCCTTTCTAGACCATGTAAACCTTTTTTGATTCTCAAAAAATAAACCCTTTTTTACAATTTTTGTGTTTTTTGAGAGAGGTTTCTCTAAGCAAGCGGCATGGGGGAGCATACTTATGCGGTGGAATAAAACAGTATCATGCTTTGGAAGGCAGCCAGATCGCTTTATGTAAGTTGAAGAAAGATAGACATAGAGGTGCCAGCATACCCTGCTCCGCTCAATGAATCGTATTCTCTTCCTCAAATCTTCTTCAAATTAGGTTTAAAAAAGAGTTGGGAAAGGAAGTACACGCTCTTAGTGTGTTGGTGTTCTTCCCCTTTTTTCTCTTCTTATTAAACCTATTGTTTTGTTTCCTTTCTTTTCCCTTTCATGATGTAAGATGCTGATATAAATGGGCAGCACGTTAATCTCTCTCTCAAAAATGGCTCTATAATAGAAGCGTCTTTACAAATCTGTCATCTACAAAAAGTTCATCATTTTCTTGTAGGCTTATTTGAATACATGCGGCAAATTACAAGATTTGACCCTCGCTGAAATAAGTGTGTTATACCAAAAGGGTAAAACTTATTTGACATAATAAAGCGTGTCAATATCCTACCCAAAAAAAAAAAACACGTGTCAATAAGAAAATCCTTTTTTTAGAACTTTAAAGATTCTATTCACTTACTGGTAAAATAGCAATTAATCTTTACTCTTTAATTTGCCACAACTTGACTAACCATAATTTGGCATCTTTAAATCACCTTTTGAGGGGAGAAAAAGGTAATTGAACCTCTAAATCACTCATTTCAGCCAATACTCAACTAAAGTTTTGGGTAATTTAGAAAGCTCCTTATCAATTCCAATCCCAAGGGGCCAATCCTAGAACCATTCCATTTACTAAATTATTCCCAAAATTTTAGGATCCGGTTCCATTTAATAATTGGACGGTCAAATATTTCAAAATACGCAAAACCTTTCCAAGTGGACAAATAATTGTCTATATATTCCCAAGCATACAAATAGTCATACAACAATTCTTAAGTATGTGACAATCTGATTGGCATTTTTTAATAACAATTAACAATATAACTGATAATCCTTAATTTTTTCTTATAATTACAACATAACTTTATATAAGTCATAACTAATATATATTAATTAATCCAAAATAAGTAATTTAAGCATGTTAAATAGGTTTAGCGGTTCCATTTCTAGATGGTTCTTTATTGCAATTTGTAGGATCAAATTTACGATCATCTGCTTTGATACCAATTGTAGAATTAAGCGCTTGTCAATTCCCAAAAAACGTCTTGTGAGAGAAGGTACAACTTTATTTTCTTATTGCACACCAGCCAGCGCGTATCGCTCAGTCCGAACCAGGATCTGGGCATGGTATTTTGGGTACATCCCCAACACACTTTTGGTTATGGACCCACTGACAAACCCATCCTAGAACTATCTCATCCCATTTAACAATCGATTCCAAACCAACTCCCAGAAGCAGGTCAATTCTGGGATGGTTCTCGATTCTAGACCCAAATTGACACCCTACTCAACAACATGGATGTTTGTATAAGAGATATACTTCAGACCCCATTTCATGTGTGGGCAAATCCTATTTGTTGAATTTTGGGTTCAAAAGATGTCCAAATTCCATACTAAAAAATGATAGTTTGTATTTTAAAAAGGTTTTCCATGGTGACAATGTGAGAGGAATCTTTTACCCTACACCAATCATGATGTGGGAGACACTTTCATCCAATAGGGAGACCACATGAATAGAAGGGAGAAAGAGTGTCAATGCGGGATTTACATGCTGGATGTGAGAGAACATGGAGAAATATCTTCACACTGTTGACGTGGGGATCTTTTTACCCACCACCACTTTTTTGTGGTTGGAGTTTGAAAGTTTACATATGTTGCAGCAATTTGGATGGCAAGTGTAGGTTATAATCTCCCTTGGTCTATTTTAGCAAACTTTTAATATATGTAAAAAGGATTTAAACCTAAGTTTTTTTATGAAATTGACCCTTTTTGGTGAAAAATAGGTTCTTACATTTTTTATGGAAAAAGTGAAAAACTAAGAAAACCTGAATTGAAACATAAAATTCATTACATCCGACTCAAACACAATACAAATATATGGCTTGGTTCTTTACACATTCGTTATTGGAACCTTTCCTACATGTCTTGAAGTTTGATAATTGGTCGTTCCTATTTATTCTTAAAAATAGAATTAAGGTTGTCCATTTTCTAGCAAGGAAGGTCCTACCTTTGACAAACAAGATGGTCTAACCAAATTCCAACTACTAGTTTCTAGAATTATGTAATCAAGAAGTTTCGTGTTCTTCTCTTTGCCCTCCTTTTCGATAAATTTATCTTTGACCCAAAATATACCAATACCATAGGGCATTTTGACAATCATACTAAATGTGTCTGTACTGTATATCGATCCAATATTGGCCAGTTATTGGTATCGGTGTTGACCAATCAGAGGTTAATTGATAATCGACAACGATAATGGATTGGTGAACAACATGAATACAGTATAGACGGAGAATATACTTGTCAAAATATGATCAGATATCGATATCTTTGAGGGTAAAATCATCCGATACGATCGATATAGACTGATACTAACCCCATATCTGATACGATATCAATATCGATACCCTATACCTAAAACCTTTTTTTTTAGGTATAGGGTGTCAATACCGATAGCATATACGTAAAAGGCTAAAACCATGGAAGTGTCGGCTTTGGAGTTCTCGTGCTCTAAGCTCATCGTTTTGTAGCAAGCGCACCGTTCTGTTCGCTCCCTGGCCTAGAGACACAATAACAGCCATGAGCCGTTTATCTCATGTATACGTGACGGACAACAGTCGAATTTTCTGTCTGAAGGTCTTGCCAGTTGTCCATCTAATTCCCAGTTTCCCACCCTAATAATTCTTTTCCTTTCCTTTCATTTCGTTTTCAATTTTTTAATTTCTTCGTTGGAAAGGTCGCCATTAGTCCATTTCTGACCAAGGACCACGTAAAAGGAAAATATCTGATGAGGCACCTTATTTCATACAAATCCATCAGATTTTTAACAAACTGATTTTACCCATCAAAACTGTTGACTTTTAATCCATTCCATGTGTTTATTTGTTACAATTCTAAGTATCTAACGGTTAGAAGGTCACGACCAGAGAATGGTCCATAAGGAGTACGTACTTTAATAGTAGAGTAGCGTTGCTCCAGTACTCCCAAAACCATGAACAGTGGCATTCGTGTAATATATTTACTTGAACAACCGATCTCGTTTGGACTTCGGAAGAATCGTAACTGCTAGTTTCTTTTCTTTTTTCCTTTGCCTTTTTAACGTTTGAAGTTTAAAGCTAAATTGGTAGTTTCCACTTTGCAGAGGCGGCAATACGGCGATGAACCAGTTAGTTAAAGACTTGAAGCTGAAATTAAAGTTCTATTTGAGTATCGAATCTTTTCTTTCTCCTTTTGTCAGCTATGTTGAGATCCGAAATTCAAACTTCAAGGCACAAGGAGATTACTGTCTATTAAATGATATTCGTTTTCTATCTCGTTTCAGTTCCTTCTTCCTTCGTTTTTTCTCGCCCTCGTCGTCATTGATTTCCACCTGTGGAGCTTATTCTCGGTTAATGATTTCAGTTTTGAGGTCTCGGTAATAGTGGAAGCTTCAAAAAGTATTTCTAAGAATTGTTCCAAGTGTATCTTCCTTGAAATTGAGATACATATCTGGAGCTCTTTGTTTCTTCCATCAGATGTGTCAGATACTTAGGGTTTGATGTACTCTTCAAACATCTGGAGTTATTTCCTGACATTCTTTGGTGTTGATCTGCATTATTGGATTGTTAACAGGTATGTTGAGATCTAGCATCAAGTTGTCCTTTGCATGTTTGAGATCAATGAAAATTGATCTATCTGTTTATTGTTATTTTTCTTTTCATTTCAAGGTTCTTTTTTAGTAGCTCTTTCTGGTTTTCTTGCACAGAGTTCGGCTTCTCTTTTATTTGGCTACAATTGTTTTTCGTTCATTGCAATCAAAGAAAAATTGATTTCTCTGTTCTAAGTTTTCTTAATTTGATGGATAGTTGTTTCATTTTTCACAACATTAATACAGAGCTAATCAATTGAGAAAGTTCGAGCGCGTTTTTTTTTTTTTTTAAACTCATAGCGTAAATACTCAAAACGGACCAAAATTTTTTATTGAAATGCTTCAGAGTAGATTCTTTTTGTCTGTTCATCGCATTTTCTTTTAATTTAGCTGTTATTTTCTTTTCTCCTGGCATTCGTTATTAGATTCTGCCTTTTGTAATGTACAAGTGTATGCCCTGCAGTACATATATTTTGGACTGAAATTAAAATGCGCTTATGTTGTTAATGGAAGATTTTGTTTTAGTAATTATCCTTTTATCTATGAACTGCATCTGTCTGTACTGTCTAGGACTAGCAGTAGCAAAGTTATTATTTATGGAATGCATCTCTTTATAAGTTTTCTATTGTGAAGGTTCGACAGTTTGCTTGTAAATTGTTTTCGTCCTGGACACTTCTAGCACATGTAAAATTGTGAGATTTCTTTGGAGTTTTCTTGTTATTTATGGAATGCATATATCTGCAGTTTTCTATCGATGGTTGGCAAGTATGATGGTTGTACCTGAAGCTATTCCTGTAACACTATTAGCTCATGTATAGTTGTGAGGTTTCTTCTAGAATTTATTTGACACAGTTCATCTAGCTGTTCTTTTCATTATGAATTATTCAAGACCCACTACACATTCATTGGGTAGAAAGTCGTTGAAACAAAACTCTTCTGTTGGTCATTATCTTTATTTGCATATTCATTCTACTTGGTATGAGTGAATGGTGTGTTCTGGCTCCTGACTCCATTACTACTTGGTATGCTTTGTTAATTTTTGTGCACTGATGGATTTGAAATTTTATAGTCATTAAGGCAAAGTATTTAACTTTTGACTGAAACACAGGGCTTGAAAGTTCCAGGATTGTGGCGATTCCTCATAGTTGATCAAGCGATCTCTTAGTTTCTTGCATTGGTGGTGCTATTATTGTGTTATGGAGAACAAGATTCAATTTCAGAAGCTATGCCAGGTCGAAACAAGGAGATTGGTTTTGGTGATGGCAATACTAGCTTTTGTTGTCATAGTGATTCAATCTTTTGGCCTTCCCTATGGTAATGTCTTGTGGTCTCTATTTCCTGTTGGTAAGAATTCAGTATTTGGGAACAGCAGCTTTCCATCCCAAGACTTTTCCCCTAAGCCTGCTCAAATTGGGGACACGACCCTAAATGAATCCAATCCAGCTGATATAACCACAGTTTTCCAGGTGGCTAATAATACTGAGGCTTTGGGTAAGAGGGGACAAACTGAGCATCAAAATGTAACAAAAGAAAAGGATGACGGCCCACAGAAAGATATGGAGCTAGATAAAGCTTCTCACTTAGATGTATACCAAATCACACATAATGAATCTTCATCTGGGGGAGCTTTAAATTCGGATAAAAATATCACATTGCAGCATGTCAATGGTACAGGCAATGATTCTACACTAACAAAGACAAGGGAACCTGAACAAGGATTTTCCCAGGACCATATCATGAAACCAGAGAATGAAAATTCATCAGGTGATGATGGTCGCAAAGAGGATAAAACTTTTGTATCAGAGAAAAGTGGAAGCACAGATACAGATTTTGCATCCCCATCGCCTGTGTCACCACAAGTAGTTCCTTCAGCTAACACAGCCATGCCAAAGAGATTGGAATCAAATTCGACAAATAATATCACATCTGTTAACTCCACGCCTTCAGTTGTCAAACAAGAGACGGAAACACTTTCCAAGAGTGAAAAACCTGAGTTGTCGCAAGATAGTCGATCTAATTTACTCAGTAATTCTACACCAATAAAAAATCCTGTAGCAAAGGTGCCAAAGCACAAGGAGTCACCAACTTCAGTAACATCAATATCTGAAATGAACCGTTTATTGTCTCAGAGCCGTACCACTTCCTTTGCCATGGTATTATTGCACCTCAACATTTTAATTTGCTAGGTGGAATTTGGTCCCCACTGCATGAACTTAACTCTTTATCCTTTTTGGATTGTGCTGCAGAGACCACGATGGTCTTCAGTACGAGACCGAGAACTTTTTTCTGCAAGAGTACAAATTGAGAATGCTCCGATCATCCGGAACGATCAAAAACTCTATGCTCCTCTTTTCCGGAACATTTCTATGTTTAAAAGGTAAGGCTATCATAATGAATTCACATACTTATTTTGTACAATGTTTCCTTGTGCCATACTTGTCTTAGCTCATGCAAAGTGCTATTGTTTGACCAACTTATGAGCAAATTCAACTTTGGATACTCATTTTGCTTTCACTTTTATGTTCAAAGATCAATGTTTCAAACTATCATCAACCCCAACCCCAACATCACCCCCTAGTGGCGTAGAAAAAAAAAAAAAAAAGAAAGAAAGAAAAATCCGTATGGATTTCTATATCTCTCATGTAAGTTTTTGGTATCAGAATAAGGTGAGTAATTCAGTAAACCTGCTATTGGTGTTTATACAGCAGATTACGTAGTTCTTGCTTGAAGGTCTCACTTCTGGGAGAAGTAAGGTTTCTCTATTATATTGCATCCCTAAGATCTATATCAGAAGTTAGTGCTGCATGATGTATCACCATTGACTCTGTCCTTCTGCACATTATGCTTTCTACATAGTTGAATAGAATACTAATAAAAAAAAGCATGCATTAAGTTTAATTATACAAAACGTAATTAAGGATTGATGATAATGTTCTGTTTTAAGTTTCATGTGTATGTAAAAAGGTTAAGCAGAATTGCAGTGTATCTTTTTAGCCAAGGATGGAAAATACCCACACAAGCGCAAATCAACAGTGTAACAAGATGATTTTGAGACATTTTTTAGAGAACTGTTGATGTGGTTGGTCTGTGATGAGAAATTTCTGCTGGAGTTTCAACAATATAATGGTGACTATTGTATGCTGAAAATGTGAAAAAGAAGGTTAATGCAATGAGAATTTTTCATGTTTTAATGAAACGTTTTAAGAAACTCGTAGGGTTGAATAAATTTATTTTTTCCTTATTGTTTATGTTGGGGCGGGGGGAGGGGGGTTTGCAATATATGCATTCAGTTAACTAATATATGACTTTTTCCCCTACCATTGAAAATTGGAGTCGTTGAAAGAGGAGATTTGGTATGTGGTTGTGGTTCAATTTGCTTGAATGCCAGTATAAGTCGATGCTTGCTGAAAATATGTATTGTGATGTACTTGGAAACTGAAAATATTCAAACCTAATTTACACTAGTCTTCGATTCTTGACTTCAAAATCAACATAGGTTGATGAATGCTTTAACATGCTAACAGTGTCTACTTAACCTAGCTATGAGAAAAGGAGTTGGACATGAGTATATATATCTAGGTGTCATACTTGGTTGATCCTCAAATTGGCCTGGGGCCCATATACATGTTAGTGTCTTTCCATTTTGATGGTATATTGAGGGATTTGAAGGCGATGCATTACCTTCAATCTGGACGACGTTACTTTTTGTGGATGAAGCACTTTTGAGTTGCTCATGCAGTTATTAGACGTGGCTTGTGGAGAGTTATATTCTAGTTATTCATGTGTCCTATGTAAGTGATGTTGCATTTGAAAACTTCTGCAGGAGTTATGAACTGATGGAACGCATAGCCAAAGTCTATGTCTACAGGGAAGGAGAAAAGCCAGTCTTCCACCGGCCAGTACTGAATGGAATTTATGCTTCTGAAGGATGGTTTATGAAACATATGGAGGCAAACAAACATTTTGTAGTTAAAAATCCGAAAAAAGCTCACCTGTTTTACTTGCCTTTTAGTGCCCGATTGCTAGAGGAGACCTTGTATGTACCAAATTCACACAGTCAGAAGAACCTAGTCGAATATCTGAAAATTTATCTGGACGTGATTGCGGCAAAGTATCCTTTCTGGAACAGAACCGGTGGCGATGATCATTTTCTTGCTGCTTGCCATGACTGGGTATACTTTCTCATGCCTTTGGTTTTAGTCAACAAGGCTCAAATTCCGCTGAAAAGTTAAATTTCGAAATATTTTGACCTGTTTTTTGATGAATACATTTCTTGCAGGCACCCTATGAAACAAAGCACCATATGGATGGTTGCATCAGAGCTCTTTGCAATGCTGATGTAACGGAAGGCTTTAAAATAGGCAAGGACGTGTCACTTCCAGAAACATATGTACGGTACCCAAAGGATCCTATGAGAGGCGTGGGAGGCAATCCTCCTTCCAAGCGGCAGATCCTTGCCTTCTTTGCTGGGAGCATGCATGGATATGTCCGTCCTATCCTGTTGCAATACTGGGAGAACAAAGACCCTGACATGAAAATTTTTGGTCCGTTGGACCACGGATCCAAGAACAAAATGAATTACGTCAAGTACATGAAGAGCAGCAAGTATTGTATATGTGCCAAGGGTTATGAGGTCAACAGTCCTAGGGTGGTGGAGGCCATCTTCTACGAATGCATCCCTGTGATTTTGTCTGACAATTTTGTGCCTCCTTTCTTTGAGGTTTTAAACTGGGAGTCATTTGCAGTTTTTGTCCAAGAGAAAGATATTCCCAATTTGAAGGAAATACTGCTTTCAATCCCGGAGACCCGGCTCCGGCAACTGCAGCTGAGAGTAAAAAAAGTGCAACAGCATTTTCTTTGGCACAGTAAGCCTGTGAAGTATGATCTCTTTCACATGACCCTTCACTCCATTTGGTACAACAGAGTTTTTCAAATAAGAGTGTGATACGGAGACTTGATTAGGAACTGAAAGAATGGGAAGTCGGAAAAGAAAACAGATGGGTACTGCAACAACCAGAGACATCAGTCATGGGAATCACTGAACACTGTGAGGTGTCTTTTTAGTCTGTACATTTTTTGTGGTAAGCACGACACAAGTAAACCAGAGGGGAGACCAGTGGAAGAATGAAGTGCCTGTACAGTGTACAGCATTTTTGTACATTTTCCACTTCCCAAGTTTCCACTGATGAAAGGAAAAAGAGTTCCCACTTTACATGGAGCAGAAAATTTGATTCATACAAGTATGAGATTACTATGATAAAAATCAACAGGTCAATTCTGGTCATACTCAAACTGGTGGTATAGTGGTGGTTTTCATGAGAATTAAGTAAAATGTGGCAGAAGAACCTTCCAAGTTCAAATCCATTGTGTTCCCCTGTTTGGCCTTGTTGCAGCAGAAGACCAAACTTTTCCTTCAAGACGATGGCCACTAGTACTGTTGGATTGTATTAGGGGGTAATTTAGATTTCGTAAATAGGGAGACACAAGACTCCAATGGATCACATCACCAATTATAGGCAAATAAAAACTTAGTCCTTATAAATATTAGAAAAGGTTAGCAGCATTTCTTTGTCGGAAAAAGATGTTCTCCAACCATCCATCCAACGAAGGGGAGGATTTGGAAACGTATCCCAACCCCAGGTGTTGGTAAGAAGTATTGGGATGGTATTGGGATATATGTCTAAGTCCTTCCAGCCGTCGAATGTGTGGTTGGAGAAGAGTTGGACACCCAAATAGTTGGAAAGCTCTCTCTTTCCACTTCATGACATTCTCTCTCCTCCTTAATTCCTAGTTCCTACTACTTATTTTTGAGTCGTATTGCAGCCTTCTCATTGTGGCCTATCCGTTCGAGTAGTTCAGCAAGGGAAATGGTTTTTTGAGCAATTGGCATACGGAGTTCTTCACGAATTTTTATCCTCTTAGGTTCTCTGCCTGATACAGTTGTCCGGTGCCTCTACTAAGAGGGGGTAGACCCTATCTGAACAGTGTATTTGGACAAGAGGTTAAGTCTTCATTTCCACCTCTTATGAGAGGAACCGAACAATTGTACCGACAGGAAACTTGAGAGGATAAAGATTCGTTCTTCACCAATGAAAGAATGACAAAACGGTTTTGTATATAAGGGACAAAAATGTCATTTCGTGCGGGAAGAAGGGTGATTGGTGTCGGTGTGCCACCAACTCCTCCTCTCTGTCTTTATCCTACCCTATCTTGCCTCAAGATTGGATATTCGTTACCTCTCTCGGATAATGGAGGGTACTAGTACGGAAGCAAGGGGGTAGTGTTCCCAATTCCCAACTCTTCTTGCCCTAAATGGGAAAAATAACGCACCTGATTGTGTGTAGTCTGTGCCTAGACATAGGATAGCATGGAATTACCACACTATCCCGGGTGTTGTACTATTAAGGGCAAAAATTGCATCTGGTGGAACAGTATCCAAAGTCCAAACACAGCCGCCCGAATAGATTTGTTGAAGCAGTGAAGCACACACACAGAGAGAGAGAGAGACAGAGAGAGAGAATAAAGAAAACAGGAAGAGGAAGATACGATAAAATAATGACATAAAAAGAATAAAGATATGATGATATACATCCCTAAATGTAATCCGCAATTATTGTCCCTTTCCCAGTGTCCCTCCTCCCTCTCTCTCTCTCGTTTAAATTAATCTGATAAACAACTCTAAAAAACTTTTGTTAGGATTTGCTCCTTTCATCTTCCATTTTAACTTCTTAAGCTTAAACTCAGCTCCATTAGCAGTTACGAGGGGCTCTGGAGGAATTAGGATTTCTTGAACGGTCATGCACTCATTGGTTCAGCAGAAGAATAGTTGTTCAAATTTCTTGAAGCACATTAAAGGTTACATTTATTTACTCTTTGCCACGTTCTCACTGTGAAGTTACAGATGTTTATTGCCTACGAACCCTCTCCAAAAAGGAAATGTGGTTTGAACTTCCTTTTAAATATGGATTTATCTGCATGAAAAGCCTTAGATCTTCTCTCATGTTCTCCTTTGAAGCTATTTTTGCTTATCAATTCAGAATTAATGCAGTACGTTGTCATTCTTATAGCTCCAGCAGCTACTAGATTCAGAAAGTTAAGATCTTTTACTCTTCTTCTTTCTGGTTTTTCGGGAAACACTGAAATTTCTGAAACCCAGTAGTGTAGATTCTCTCTCCAAGTAAACCCCCAAAGGAAAATGGTAACACTGAAATGAGTACTCTAATATCTTGTGCATTTTATTGGAGTTACTATGGAAAAGTATTTACTGAGTTGCTTTTCTTAGACCTTGAATCATTGCTGCACTTGCATCATTTCCTCGGTTTATCTGCTTAAACTGTTTATATATCGATGTCTGCTCATGTGTTTCTGGATTGTTTGTGATAAATTTGTTATGTTACCAGTGCTCACTTCTGCTTTTCTTTTAGTTTCCTTTTCCTTCCTTAATCTTCCTCAACTAATTTTTAAGGCTTCTTTAAATTTGCAGAGTTGAATGAGGTTGTGAAATTTGTTGCCCCAAGCTAATTCCATGATTTTCTTACCTCTTTGGTTAGAAATTGCCACTTAGTGAAATGGAGAATGTCCTTCAAATTCAAAAGATTTGTCTGGTTGAAACAAGGAGAGTACTTTTTGTTGCGGGGGTCATTGCTATAATTATTATACAGTTCCAGTCCTTGATCCTTCCCTATAAAAAGGTTCTTTTATCTGTATGTCCTGATGGCAAGGTTACTGAACTTAGAAAAAACAATTTTCCAGTGGAAGATTCTGCTCCTAAATCTGCCATGGTGGATCGGTCCTCTTTTCTCAACGACATAAACATGATTGATTCATCTGTTACCCATGGGACCATGAAAAATAATGATGCTTCCGACATTGGAAATGGTACTGCTAATGATAATGAAACAGAAGGGAAGGCTAGAGACAGAGAGATTGATTCTGCAGGCCAAGAAGATGCTTTTGAACTAGATGAGGATATGAACCTGGATGAAGAATTTCCAACCAACAAATCCGTAGACCTGGATATGGATTTCAAATTAGAGAGTGTCAAAGATCCAGCAAATGATAATGAAATAGAAGGGAAGGCTGGAGGCTTAGACAGTGATTCTGCAATGGAAAAGGATAGAGGCCCAGATGATGCTTTTGAACTAGATGAGGACACAAACCCAGATGAACAACTTTCACCCAAGAAAGTTGTTGACCTGGATATTAATTTCGAATTGAAGGTTGTCAACAATCCAGAAAATGGTCTTACACTAGAAAAGGGTAGAGAAGAACACAACCTTTCCCTTGAGCACTTTGCAAAATCACTCAATTCAGATAATGGATTGTCATCACCCATTGTTGGAAAAGCTGGTACAGGTTTGATGATAGCAAAAATGGAAAGATCAGTCACTAGTTCCACATTGCCTCCGCTTGTGTTGCCACCTGTAGCTTCCTTAACTAATGCAAGCTTTCAGAGAACCTCAGATGTGACTTCAAACACTTCCATTCATTCTGTCACCTCCAGCATATCTACATTGCAAAAGCAGGCAACAGAAATGCCATCAAAAGATCATACTTCTGGGGAATTGCAAAATGCTCCTGCCACTTCTAACAGTAATCCTATAGTGACTAGTAATCCTGTAAGGAAGAAGATGAGGTGTATGATGCCACCAAAATCAGTAACCTCGATATCTGAAATGAATCGTTTATTGCTTTATAGCCGTGCTTCTCCCCGTTCAATGGTATGGGTTTGGGCTTTGGTTTTTAAAACTTTGACTTGTTCACTGAAGATTGAGTTATATGCTGGAATTTTTTTTAATCTTTCTTTTTTTTTTTTTTTGGATTGTAGAGGCCACGGTGGTCTTCAGTGCGTGACAAGGAACTTGTATCTGCCAAATTGCAAATCCTGAATGCTCCTGCTGTTATGAATGACCGAGAACTTCATGCTCCTCTTTTTCGGAATATTTCAATGTTCAAAAGGTGAACTTATTTATTTTTGGAGTTAAACAAGCTGCTAGGTGAGCAGTATGTCACGGCCTCACAACTCCCCTCCCCAAATCCCACATCGCCCACCCTTGGGAAAGGTCTTGGGCTTATAAAGTGGTATGGTTCGTGCCCCTAATAGATGCATCTTTTGGGGTGGTTGGGCCAGACCGTGACATATGGTAACAGAGCCAAACCTAGAGATGTTGGGGATGTGGCTTCAGGACACTGCAGTGTGGGTCCCCCTGGTGAGAGCATCAGGATTGAGCTGTGTAGTGCAGTGCAGTGTGGGTCTCCTTGGCGAGGGCACCAGGGATTGAGTGGAGGAGATTGTCACGGCCTCACAACTCTCCTCCCTAAATCCCACACGCCCACGGTGACAAGTAGTTACAGTTCATATTATATTCTAGTGCCTTGCCATGTGGTAGTCATTATTTCTATTATCAACTTGCATGTGATTTCTTCCAGCATTATTTCAATTTAAACATTGGATGCGCCTTTTCTAAGGATTCCAGTTGGAGAAGAGTAAAGAAATTTAAGTAGAAGAAGCAGGATTCTCTAGAGGCCAAAGGGCTGTATAAGCCTCTGAAATACTCTGCTCATTCGCTGTTTACTGAGATGCATTTTCTAAGTATTAAACCTTTTGGAGATTGAAGGATGCTTCTTGTGAGCATTCTCTGAGATGATTCAGTTAGGTAGATCATAGTTGCATTATTCCATCCTTTTTCACTTCTGTTGTGAATCTTCACTCTTTCTTATGGGCAGAGGTACTTGCCCTAGCATTTTGTGATATTTGTTCTTGCACATTTGATGCATTGGTTTATCATGAACTTAAACTGTCAAATATTAACGCCTATAAAAAAAATCTATGACCTCCTACTTTGAACATAGAGAATATGAAATTACAAACTTATACAGTTCCTAACTAATCTTCCATATATGACAATTTATTGTACTACATGAAGTGTTACAGGAATGCATGTTATCCAGTTATGTGGTTGGATGTTGATTGGGTCAAGTTCTTGGCTTACTTGATCCTGATATTCTGTTTCTCCAGAAAATGAATATATATGATTAACAATTCATAGTTACTTTTGTGTGAAAGATTCTGATGTGTCTGAGTAGGTACGATACCCACTGTCCTAAGTAGGCTGGGGCAGGATCCGAGAACAAATAATATCCAATGACACTGACCACCAACCACCAACTGTATAATGTTTTAATAATGGCTCACACTTCTTTAATGATCTTTTTATGGTTATGCCTGCGATGATAGGTGGATCTGGTAATTGGTCTGTTCTGATTCTGATAGGTGCACTTGACATGGCATTTCCATGATCAAATAATATTTCATTCTGGTTGTTGCCACCAAGTCTCTTGGTCCTATTGGATTCTAATGCTGTGTATATTAATGTTGTTGCATCTGATTCCCTCTTATCTGAAGATTAGTTTTGCAGTGTGTAGGAAAAAACTATAATGCTACATGGGTTCTACTCCTTGTCTGGATCTTCATTCCATAATCTGAATGTAAATAAAAAGGCGTACCCAGTGCACGAGGCTCCCGCCACTGCAGGGTCTAGGGAGGGTTATAATGTACGCAGCTTTACCCCTTTTTTCACAGAGAGGCTGTTTCCAGACTCGAACCCCTGATCACTTGGTCACAATGGAGCAACCTTCATCATTGCCCTCATAATCTGAATATAAATAAATATCCAAAAATTGTTAATCTTTCAATTTAGAGTATTTTATTTCAAAACTTCTATCTCATTACCTTTGCAGGAGCTATGAACTGATGGAACGCATGCTCAAAGTATATGTCTACAAGGATGGAAAAAAACCCATTTTTCATCAGCCAATACTCAAGGGAATATATGCTTCTGAGGGATGGTTTATGAAATTGATGGAGGGAAATAAACAATTTGTTGTGAGGGACCCCAGAAAAGCTCATTTGTTTTACATGCCTTTTAGTTCTCGAATGCTACAATATGCATTGTATGTACGTAATTCACATGGTCGAAAGAACCTAGCTGAGTATTTGAAGAGCTATACAGACTTGATAGCTGCAAAATATCCTTTCTGGAACAGAACTGGTGGAACAGATCATTTTCTTGCTGGTTGCCATGATTGGGTATGCTTTCCATGCGTTTAAGTTTCATCCCATCTAATCAAGCTTGAACCATGTTTAAACAGATTATTCCTTGAATCTAATGCTTCAACTAATGCACTTCATATAATTTTTCTTTTCTAAATGATGTGCTGGAATTTTTCAGGCACCATATGAAACAAGGCACCATATGGAGCGTTGCATCAAAGCCCTCTGCAATGCTGATGTTACTGCAGGGTTCAAAATAGGGAGGGATGTGTCTCTTCCACAATCATATGTACGCTCTTCAAGGAATCCTCTCAGAGATGTTGGTGGAAAATCTCCGTCCGAGAGGCCGACTCTTGCATTCTTCGCTGGAAGCATGCATGGGTATCTACGCCCAATCCTACTAAAGTACTGGGAGAACAAAGATCCAGATATGAAGATCTATGGTCCAATGCCTCGTGATGTTGCGAGCAAAATGAGTTACATCCAGCACATGAAGAGCAGCAAGTACTGTATATGTGCCAAGGGCTATGAGGTCAACAGTCCACGCGTGGTTGAGGCCATCTTTTATGAGTGTGTCCCTGTGATTATATCTGACAATTTTGTGCCTCCATTTTTTGAGGTTTTGGACTGGAATGCATTCTCTGTCATTGTCCCTGAGAAAGATATTCCCAACTTGAAGGGCATACTCCTCTCTATACCTGAGAAGAATTATACTGAAATGCAGATGAGGGTGAAGAAGGTGCAAAAGCATTTCCTTTGGCACAACAAGCCTGTTAAGTATGATCTCTTTCACATGACCCTCCACTCGATATGGTTCAATAGAGTTTTCCAGCTAAAGACCAGATGAGATTGTGATTAAAGTTTCAGATTGTGTGTTAATGGTTCCAATACTGCAGCAAGGAAAAACAAGCACACAAGGAGATCAGAAACAAGAAGGGACTAAAGATGAGAGGACATCAAAGTACCAAACCAACTGGCTTTCATAGTCGTCTATCTTGGCTTTTAAAATAAATGCACCAACATGTAAATTGCTGTGGTAGTGAGGTTGGGTGACATTGTAATGTGTTCCTTCATTTCATGTACATTATTTGTTCTCTATTCAAGATTATCAGGTCTGCAGAAAATCCCCAACCAGCTCTAGAAAAGGTTTGCAATAAGGTTGTGGTTATCTGTTGTTGATCTGTCCATTTTCATTGCATATTTTTTAAGTAGAAAAAGATGAATGAGCCTCTCCATTGACCCAGACCCAAACTCAAACCTTCCAGAGGATCAATAGAACTGATGGCGGAACCTGGCCCAGATAAGGTAACTTTCAGTTCCAAGTCTAGATAAGTTTCTGCTAAGTCTTGGTAAGTTTCAGCTCTGCTAGACGCAAAGGAGTTTGGTCTCTAAAAACCAAAATCAATACCAAACCATAAGGAGTTTGGTCGTTTGATTTTGGTTCGATTTGATCATTTTCAGTCGGTTCAATGGGTCTCAGTGGCCTTAATGGGCTTTCTTTGCCAACAGAAAATTTATATTATATGTGTCTGTCTTGTTTAATGAAAAATAAAAGTATTTATACTGTAAACTTTGAAGTGTATCTAATCTCTCTCCTCATTTGTACAATGACTCATCAAAAATCTTACCTATATATGCCTAAGATAATATTAGAATGCTCATTTGTTCATTGATTGACTTATGGGTTTTCCTGAGTGTAGGTTATGGAATTTTTGTCACCTGCGGTTCCTCTGCCCGGTACGGTTCCCTAATGCCTCTAATAAAAAGGGGGTGGACTCCACCCGGGTAGTGTGTTCGGTCAGGGGGTGGAATGGTCATCTCAGCCCCCCTATGAGAGGAACCGCACAATCGTACAGGTCAGCGAACCTCAGGGGATAAAGGTCCGTAGGTTATGGTGGTGTGAATACTAACCAAGCTGATGTAGACTATTATGGGTATTTATGACTGGGAGAGTCTTGTCAATTCATCTCATACTTGGTCCGTCCATGCTGCACACTAGTAGATGGATTTGGGTCCTCTGTAGTGCGACATGGTGTGTAGCGCACCATTCGACGGCCCATCGTGCTCGGGCACGCAGCCCAACACACATGTGGGGTGTTGGGCTGTGTGTCCAAGCATTGTGGGCTGTTGAATGTGTACTACACATCATGTCGCGCTACCGAGGAGCTCAACGCCTAGTATATCATACCATGACAATGGTTAAACAAACAAGTTATAAGAATGGCACATATTGTTGATTCTATAGTAATTGTTACTGATGGAAGCTTTGATATCAAACACCAAAGAAACACGAATAGAAAACAAAAAAAGAGAGCGAGATGACATAGAGATTTAACATGGTTCACACATCAATACAATGTGCTACGTCCATAAGCGAAGCTGAAGATGCACTATGTAATGGAAAAAAATTACAATGGAAATCTCTCAAGAATACCCAAAACGGCGTTGCTTCTCTCTTCTCAAAACCCTAACAAGAAAACCCCAAAATCAACTTTTTTACAACAAGACGGGTAAATAATATAATTATTCCTCCATCAGGTCGATCTATCGGCCTAACCCCTCCGCTAACATGATAGATCTCAGAAAAAAAATCTCATTTGGATCGTCACCAAAATATGTCGGAACAAGTCAATCTTTGAAATGGATGCATGAATTCGAGACACACATAACACTAAGTAAGAAGGAAAAATGCTTGGACTGCAGTACTAACAAATGTTGCTTTTATCTGGAACGTGATAATCATTAATCAGCATTAGAATCTGATATATTTTCGTAGAATATATTAGCAGCACCACAGGTGGCTCAGAATGGAGATTAAGAAGACATGCTCGTTGCAACCGATAGCTTAGAATCAGTTCAGTTACTCACAATGGTTGATTATGATGGATGATCTTGGAATATTTTTAACTTTGTTCAAGGTATCAAATACCTTGTGAGAAGGTTATGTGGTTTGTTACATTCCTCTCGGGACCAAATCTTTGGAATGCATATTTTGGCTCAGAAAGCGATATTAGAGTCCCTTAACTTGGTAACCTCTCCATATGTGAACTGACTATCTGGTTTGCGGGTACGATGTCTTGTATTCCGTCATTTTGCATTAGTGGGTTGATTCCAAAGGGCTGAAGATCTTGAGGCTCAGAGGAATCAACCCACCTTATGTTACTTTATGTTACTGGTGAGGCCTCGATGAATCAATAGGTCCATGTGGGGTGTCCGGGAGCGGCAGTCCCCGAGAAATTTTTTTTAAGGACTATGGGTATTTTAGTAAATTCCTTATATAGGGTTTCACTATAAATTTGTTGCAAGAGATCTTTCTCTTTAATGCAATCTGAGAGAGTTGTGAGAACAAGTGACTAGAACTCTATATTCTCTATTGATAGGGAAACATATCTCATCTCATCGTGGATGTAGGCAATCTTGCCAAACCATGTATGGTTGCAACAGGCTCAGGTTGGGCCTGACCGGGCTAACCCTTATTGGCCCTGATAGTGAACAATCTTAGGCACGAAGAGTACTGATCTTGGTCTTCTAAACTGGCTAGGCCACCAGATTGATTGGTTAATTAGAACTCGCTAACTCAAATAAAGGATCTATCAATTACAATTGAAAAATATTGGCACTCAAACATCTATTAAAAAGATCTACGCACCTTATGTCCACGCTTTGAACTAGAAATAGGTATAAAACAACATAGGAATTGAAATATCATATCAGAATTATTCAACAGGAAGCATTGAGATTGAAATTAAAAGTCACTAAACAGTGGGCGCCTACGATATAATTCCTCGTCCATATCAGCTTTTAGCATTATCCATGGCACAGGTGGAAGATGAAATATGAATTTCTGGTCCAACTCTTTCAGGGAAGAGGGAAGGGAGATGTAGGAGTTGGACCAAGCCAAGAAGATGAAGAAGACAGCAGGCCAGGCCAGGCTCAACCCAAAGCCTCAACCTTGGCCTGGCTAGTCCCTGGCGGGCTAGGGTGAGTTAGGTTCGACATGGCCAAACTTGCACATCTAGAACCACGTAAATCCTTGTGTGCATTATATGATTGTTTGTGATTTCCATTCTTTTCTGCATCATTATAGGTTTTGTTTTCTACAAATTGCATATTATCCTTTTAATTTTTCAACACTACTTTTCATTTAAAAAAAAAAAAAAAACAGAGGAGTTTCCTACACTGCCCAAGTGCAGTTTCAAGCGAATGAGAGAATCCCCTTTGAAATCTAACAATAGTGAGAGAGACATTTGTGACATATCACCCTCTCACATGAACACTAATTTGTGAGGGGATGTGCAATTTCATGTTTGATCCGACATTGTCTCAATATTTTTCTACAAAAAAAAAAAGGGTAAATATCACGAACACTCCCTATAAGTATTCAATATGTCATGAACTTACCAAACTTGGTCAAAATGGTAACCTTTCCCCTGCCGTTAAGCACAGTTAGTACCCAAAGGTGAAATATCCATTTTACCCCTTAGATATTTAAATAAAAAAAGTGTCATTTCATCTTCTTCCCTCTCCGGCTCCGGCGATTATTAGCAGCGGCAATTCCAACTCCGGCACCATTACCAGCGGCCTTCCTCAGCCACGTTGATTCCATTTTACCCATCGTAGTAATCATCCATTAGATGTCTGAAATTCATTCCAATAGCAGAAAGTTTGGTTCTTTGCCTTGTAAGAATGGCAGATAATTGCAGTCGGAAGCTCATTGTTGAGGTCTGCAACGCGAGAAATCTAATGCCCAAGGACGGGCAAGGAACCGCCAGTGCTTATGTGATCGTCGATTTCGATGGTCAGAGGCGACAGACGAAGACGAAGTTCAGAGATCTGAATCCACAGTGGGACGAGAAGCTCGAGTTTCTAGTTAATGATCTGGACACCATGGCCTCTGAAATCCTTGAGCTCAACATCTACAACGATAAGAAGACAATGAGGCGAAGTAATTTCCTCGGTAAAGTCAAGATCTCCGGTGGTGGTTTTGTGAAATTGGGATCTGAAAGGCTAGTTTTTATTTGGAAAAAGTGGGGGGGTTTCTTGCTTGAAGTGGCTGAGATCTAGTGGTTTCGTCGTTTTCTGCAGCTTGATTTGTGTGTTCTGCTTGTTTTGTTGTGGGGGGAAACCCTAGGAGCTCCGGTTTGAGCTCAGAAAGTGTGGCTTCACTGGCTTGTGGAATTAGAGGCTTGAGCGATGGGAGATTGAAGTGCAAGGGTTTCGGTTGGTGACCATCTGGGACGGATGAGGTCGAGAATAATAGCTTCATGTTGTGGAACTGGCTTTGAATGAAGTTTTGGGGGTGGAGGGGGTGGTTTGGTTTCAGTTGCGGATTAAACAAACTCAGAGATTTTGAATATTTTCAGTTCTATATTTCTCTCAATTGAGAGTTAGTATAAATAATGAGTTGTTTCGTGTTTGAAACGGATCACGGCTAAGGCTAAGGCTAAGGCTAAGGTCTTATCTTTATCCTTTGTAGTGTAACAGAGTTTGAGTGGTAATAGAAGTGGAAGAGACTTAGGTCTCTTGCTGAGCGGGAATAGAAGTGGAAGAGACTTGGGACTCTTGCTGGTTTGGCTGATCTAGCTGATCTGGTTGTTGTGATTCCGTTATCCTCTGGAGAAAAGAAGCGTCTTTTCGCAGATCAAAGGAGAGATGGGCTTGAAGGTCTATTATGTCGACGAAGATCTGCCAGCTCTCGACACTGCCGCACCACCGGAGCAGAAATCGGAAGCTCCAGCGGAAGCTGAAGCCGCACCACCGGTAGAGAAAGAAGAGGAAACGAAGGAGGAGAAGAAAAATGAAGAGAAAAAGGAGGAGGAAAAACCAGCGGTGGCGACAGAAGAAAAACCACAGGAGAATGCAAAACCTGCGGAAACTCCAGCAGCGGCGCCGCCGCCTCCGCCAGAAGCCGTGGAGAGTCCTCCGATCGCTCACATCGATAACCCAGTGGTAAGGGTAATTTCGTCATTATAAAAAAATTAACAGCAACTTAAAGGCACAGTGGAGTAAGTTGAAATAAAAACATAAAGGAAGGGTAGTCTGTGATATTTTTCTAAAGTTTGATAAATCCGTGACATATTGAATACTTATAGGGGTGTCCATAAAATTTTCCCAAAATATATATATATATATATATATATATATATATATAAAATGAAAATTATGAATCTACACGACCACACCCCAACTGTACAGTTAAAAGCTTTAACAAAAAAAACCTGTAAAGTCAAAAGGTCGAAAGGAAAAAGTATTTGATAGACTCCAGTCCCTTGCAAGAGGGAACCAGATTCAAAGTTCCTAAGAGAGATGAGGGAAAAAGAAAGATAGAAAATGAGTACGGAAAGCCCAAAAAACCAACAAAGAAAAGCTTAAAAAAACCAAGCACAAAAGCATTTGATAATTGATATAAGAAAGGAGAGGGGGAGAAAGAGAGAAGGAACTGAGGAGTTATTTCTACTTCCTCTCCATTCGCTTAGGAACAGATTTTTGAAAGAGTTGGGAGGTAGGAAGATCTAAAGCATAAGGTATTTATTTTCTCATTCAATTCCCCCCTGTTATTCTAAGTTTTAAGTTTTTTATTTGTTTGCTTGTTAATTTCCAGATATAGTTGTTTAGTTTTTCTCTGATTACTAGCAAGAGAAAAGATCTTACATTTCAATTGAACATTAATTATCATTTTTAAGATTGAAACAGGTCTAATTAATTAATTCCCAAATCGAATTAGAGAGCTATGATGATGACAAAGGTGTCCTTTGCGGGCAAGAACATAAAGACCACAGTCACGGACAAGGCTTCTGTTGTCGAAGATTGGGTGAGTGACATTCGGTCAAGGTACATTAATGGAGAACGCATCATCATTGTTGGGTTGGACTGCGAATGGAAGGCATTCCCCCCGTTTAAAGGCATGGAGCACAAACCTGCTATCTTACAGCTCTGTGTCAATGATAAGTGTCTTATGATCCAGCTATTCTACATCGACTACATTCCCCTGTCCTCACAGGGTTTCCTCAATGATCCTAATTTCACCTTCGTGGGTGTGAAGGTTGGAGAAGATGTTGCAAAGCTTAGGAATTTCTATGGACTCAATTGCAGTAACACCGCTGATCTACGAGAATTGGCAAATAAGCGATGGCCCGGCCGATTCCCAAATCCGGGATTGGTGATTCTTGCCAAAGAAGTACTGGGCCTTCATATGGTAAAGGATGATCAGTTTTGGAAGAGTAATTGGGAAAATAGGGAACTTGATCCGGAGCAAATTCTATACGGTTGCATAGATGCTTATATCTCTTATAGAATTGGTCACAAGTTACGCATGCCTACTAATGCTTTTTCTTTGTGGTCGTTAATGAAACTAGTTGCTTTTTGTTTGTGGTCATTAATGAAACTAGTTTTTGTTATTTTTATTGGTTGTTTGGTCGTCAGTATGATGAGGGATTGAAGTTTCATTCTTTGCTTTAGGAAGGTTAATTTTCTTGTTTTAGGATTTGTGGGTGTGAAATGGGCTTTTGTTGCTCTTGAAAAGTTTTCTTGTTACGTACTCTTCTATAGTTTTATTGTCTGATATATTGCAAGACTCTCTCTCTCTCTCTCTCTAATTGTGTTGTGTAGACTGTAGTACATGCATGGATGCTCATTTGGGTAATTGGAAGTAGGGTTGTAAATGGGTAACCGAAAATCCGAATTCGATCCGCATCCATATCCGTTTAGGGGCATCCGTATTCGTTTAGAGATATCCGGACAAAAATCCTAATACTCGGATAAAAATCCGAATCCAAATACTTAATTATAAAAAATTAAGTAAATAACGATCTTTGGGGTTTTTTAAGATTCAACAGGTTCTAGAATATGAGAAAAAGAGAATCATGATCTAAAACTATGGATTGAGAGTGAATTGTATCCACTAAGGGGAGGAAGGTTCGGGTTACACAAGGCAGAGGTGTAAACGGATGACCGAAAATCCAAATTCGATCCGCATCCGAATCCGTTTAGAGGTATCTGTATTCGATCAGAAAATATCCGAATCTGACTGCATCCGATCCGTATCCGAGCCGAATCCGATCTGTTTACGGGCCTAATTGGAAGCAACACAAAATTTTGTTGTAAATCTTCTAGGGCATATAAATCCTTCAAATTTGTTCTGATCAACCTAAAATTACATTCTTTCTTCCTTCTCATCCTGCACTTGGTCTTTTCTCTATAGAGAATACAAATCAAATATTATCGGAATTTTAAATAGATTATTCAAAATATTATTTTATTTTGTAAAAGGTTTGTTATAGGATTGTGTCTTTTCCTAATAGGCAACTTATGACTATTAGAAGACATGTTTGAATAAATCGTCAGCAAACATGTTTTGTGGAAAAACACGTGATTTAATTTTGGGCATATCTTTTAGAGACAACTCCTGGTGGTGTCTTTTTTTCTCCTATGTATAACGAGGTGCCCTTCACCATTCTTCTAACAATTTTGGAGACCATCCCAATCTCTTTTATTTTGGCTTTCATCATTCATGGTTTTGTTAATTTTCAATTGACCTACAACCTTTGGTGTTCTTAGTTAGCCTACTGAGTGAGTGCATCATTACTAGATAGCCTCATTTTGGGGATTGTTTTATCTTGAGGATTGATTTACAATTAATCCTGGTTGTACCAATAGAAGATTCTACAACTTTAATGAGATTGACCATTTGACACGACTCAACCCATATCAAGAGTTACTATGAACAGCTACTCAACCCATTTACTGTAGCTACTCAATCAAAATGGACATAGGTTTTCCTAAGCGTGGCAAGAGATATCACTAATTATAAGAACCCAAAGTAAAAGCTTTCTACCTAAAGAAACAGGAATATTTGTCTTTACATGGAGTTTGTGTGACTACATGCATGTGATCCATAACTGTGTCTGAATCGGGTTGGAAATTAATCCAACCGGGTGCATATATTTCTATTCCCCAATCAATTGATAAAGGGTGTGCACTAGGGCTGCAACAAGGTCGGATTGGGCCAGGCTTTGTAAAACCTCAATCCAATCTAAGTCCCCTTAGCTGGGCCAAGGTCCGATCCGACCCTGACCTGGGGTCAAAAAATTCCATCTCTGATGCACCCTCATGGTTGGGTTGGACTGACCCTGATTGGCCCTGACCATGGGGGGGAAGCCCTGACCATGGGGGGGAAAGGAGATGCAAAGGCTGCCCAGCCTAGGAAAGGGAGAAGCATGGGTTGTTTGTCTGGGAAGAAGAGGACAAAGAACAAAAAAAAAAATGAAGAAGAAGACAGGGTCGGGTTCAGCTCATCCTGAGGCCTCAACCCTGACCCGGCCCAACCTTGACTCAGTACCAAAAATTTCCAATCCTAACCCCTCCTCATGGCCAAGGTATCTCAACCCAATCCTTGTTCGGGTTCAGGGTGGGCTCGGGCGATCAAGGCCAAACTTGCACCCCTAGTGTGCACCTTGTCGTCATCAAGGTGATGAAGTGAGAAGTTGTAATCTTTTTTTTATTGTCTCGTCTTATTTCCAAAAGTTATTAAATTTAAGATTAAAAAAAAAAAAATTTTTAACTCATTTGAAAGTGACTTATCGTTATATAATTTTTCAAGAGCTGTCGATATCTATGCGAGACAATAGGATTGATTCTCATTGAAAAAAAAAATATCTATATTATATTAAAAGAAGAAAAAAAAAAAAGTTATAATTTCTTTTTCACCAATTTTAGTTACACCAATATTTTCCCTTTGATTAAACGGGTTTGAGTCTTTACATTGGTTTAATTGGGCATAGCTTAGTTGAATCTAGTATGAGTGTGGATCTGGATAGTAACTAAGGGTGCAATAGTTTGGCCAGGCAAGCCCGAGTCCGCTCAAGCCAGTGATAGGGCTAGTCTAGGCCTTGAAATGACAAAAAACTGGGCTAGGTTGAGCCTGGTAAGGCTGGGCCTAGTATGCAATATTCCAGCCCAGCCTCGGGCTGGTCCCAGCCCAGATCGCCTAGTTGCATTCCAAATGGGTAATTGTACAAGAATCGTTATCCTCTCTTGTAATTGCACGGTGCAGTACTGCATCGTGCGACGCAGCAGAGGCCATTCGCTTCCCCTTACTTTCCCTTGCCTCTCCTACTTGTGCTACTGCATCGTGTGGAGGTTGAAGGTGATGTTGCAAAGCTTAGGAATGAGTATGGACTTAAGTGCAGTAGCACAGCTGACTTACTGGAATTGGCTGAGGCATATATGCCTGATCGTTGGCCCAACCCACTCCGGCCGAAAACCAGGATTGAAGATTCTTGCCAAAGAAGTGGTGGGACTTAATTAATATGGAAAAACCAATGCATGTTTGCAAGAGTAATTGGGAAAATACAGAACTTACTCCTCACAAAATTCAATATTGTTGCATTGATGCTTCTGCCTCTTATAGACTTGGTCATAAGTTACTCATGGAAATCTGAGATGTCTAATGGAATTACTGTTTGTCCTTGTTATAAATGGGTTGTTTAGTTACTAGTACTTTGAGGGCTTGATTTGCTTTGCCAAGTTTTTCTTGTTTTGTGTTTTGTTGCTGTGTCATTAATGGGCTTTTTAAATGGTTTTATTAGAACTGTCTAAATGGGCTTTAAATGGTTTTATCAGAACTCTCTCTCTCTCTCTCTTATCTAGAAATGTGATGTGGTGATTCAAAGTTGGGTAATTTGGCAAATTTGTTCTTATATATTCTTCTACATCCAAAATTTGTTGCTCTCTTTTCTCTACACATTTTTTTTTATATATAAATCCCTCCTCCCTCACCCTCATACTCTTAACACACAGATTTTCAATAACAACTTTAAAATTTGTTATGATCAACCTGAAAATACAAATTTTAAAAAACTTGTTAATTTTGTTGGGAGAATATTTGATGGTAAATGTGTAGATATTTGTGGAAACTGGACCTAACTTCTGCTTCCCTTGCCTCAATTTCGGATGGGGTGTTTTTTGATTGATTCTGTTTTCTCTCAAAATTTGTGTTATCTCCTTTAAGGGATAGCTTTTGAAAGGCTTGACTCATCAACTTCCTCAAGATTTCTAGTATGCGAAAAGGGTTTGAAGCTCAAGGGTATAGATACTAAATATAAATCTTCTTTAAAAATATCACATTCAGTTCAATTTCTTGTTTTATATTTTATGTTTTCTGTAAAAAGATATTAGTATTTAATAATGTTCTATTGTTTATAGTATTTTCTAATAGGCAGTTCGACAACTCTTAAGCTGCAAAATAATTTTTCTACCAAAAAAAGGTGTAAAATAATTTTTAGTCTTACTTATTTTTTTACCTTTTTAGTATAACACAGCCTTTCCCAATGAAGTAAATGTCATCATTTCATATGTATGCTAAAAATGTGCATAACGTTGACAATTTTTGCTAATGACATAATTACAAATTACTTTCAAATTATGCCGCTTCCTCCTTGCTTCAACTTGTGTTGGCAGCATTGCCTCCTAGTAGGAGAAGGCCTCATGGTAGTGGGGACTTGGTTATTTGGGAGGCCACCTCTTCTGGTAGGTTCTCATACTCCTCAGCATGGGAATTGATATGCTTGAGGAGACCGGTGGTTCCTTGGTCCCTATGGTTTGGTGGTTTGGTTTTTAAAACACATCTCGAGACATTTTCATTGTCCGACGTGCATGCCCTCACCATATCTCTTTCCACTTAGAATTATCTCTTCAGTCAATGTGAACACGTGTTCGGGCTTAAGGCGAATCAGGGTGGGTTCAGTCCGATAGGACCAAACTTGCACCCCCTAGGGATCCAGCTCCTGTCCAACCGTGACGGGAGCTGGACGGTCCAGCACCACTTTTAGATGATGACATGTGGACTGAGCCGAATCCAAGGGTCTAAAAGCAAAAGGGTATTTTAAAGGGTATTAACCCATTGTAAATGCGGGTCTCTTCCTTACCCGAACTAACCCACGGATCAGTGTTCATGTTCCTCATCTCCTTCAAGGCGAGAAGACCAGCGTCCTCACTCCTCAGTGTTCCTGTTCCTCATCTTTTGCAAGGGATCCGGCGACAGAGGTGATTCTTGCGACACAGGTGTGCGACTGAGTGACTCTAACTCGATTGAGTGACTCTCTCCCTTTCATTTTCGTTCTGAAACCCTAACTCGATTTCCAATCTTGGTACAGGGGAAGTGGAACAAAATCCATCTTCGGACTCAAAAAGACAAAATTCTCAAGCAAGTGGTTATCAAGATGCAGTTGAATTCTCTCAGCAAAACGAGAAGAAGAGTTGGCTTCGAATGGCCAAATTTCGATTGATTTGCCTTTGAGACCCACAGGTGAGGAAACATTACGTAGAGGATTTGATTCTGAAGAAGAAGAGTACTTATGTTGATAAGAAGGAAGTCCTTAAAGAAGAAACGAAATTATGTTCTAATGAAGGGTATGATTGTACATTATATTCTTCAATTTCAGATTCGTTAGCATTTAACGTTAATATAGTCTAATATTAACGGCAGGACTTAAATATGGATTACTTTGAAAAGCAGGGGGTGCGTGTGAGAATTATCAAGGGGTACGTATGAAATTGTCAAAAGAACAGGGGGTGCTAGTAGAATATTTGGACGACTTGGGCGGTGCATGCGTATTTAACCCCCCAAAAAAAAACACAAAAGCATTTGATATAAGAAAGTAGAAGAGGGAGAAAGAGGAATGGAACTGATAAACAGGTAAAGAGTCCATCACCTTTGCTATTACACTAATTGGTATGGGAAAAAGAAGGATTCGGATCCTCTACTTCCGAGCTGCCCATACTATAGTGTGCCCCAGACATAGCAAGGTGGTAAAGACTGCCTTAACCCCGCTCGGACAGGGTGCTCGGGCAGGGGTAGGGTGGTCTTTTAGCTGCCTTGCTGTGTCTGGGGCACACACAGTGGTAGGGGCAGCTCGGCAGTAGAGGACCCCGACGCGAAAAAGAAAGATGACAATGGCTAGGGAAAACCTAAAAAAAAAAGCCCCACAAAAGCAATTGATATAAGAAAGTAGAGGGGGGGGGGAGAAAGAGAGATGGAATGATAAATAGGTAAAGAGTCCATCACCTTTGATATTACCACTATTACCACTAATTGGTACGGAAAAAGAAGGATTCAGATCCTTTACTTTCGAGCTGCCCCTACTATCGTGTGCCCCAGACACAGCAAGGCAATAAAGATTGCCTTACCCCCGCTCGGGCAAGGCGATAAAGACTGCCTTACCCAAAATTAATTCCAAGGATTATGTTATAGATAAGAGAGAATCAATTATCTCAATTATCCTAATCACTAGATTAGTATGAAAACTCATATGGTAATGACAGTCGAGGGGGGAGAAAGAGAGATGAAATGATAAATACGTAAAGAGTCCATCACCTTTGCTATTACGCTGATTGATAAGGGAAAAAGAAAATTGACAATGAATACGGAAAGCCAATAAAACAAAGAAAAGCTTAAAAAAATAAAAAAGCACAAAAGCATTTGATATAAGAAAGAAAGTAGAGGGGGAGGGGGGGGGGGGAAGAAAGAGAGATGGAACTGATAAATAGGTAAAGAGTCCATCAGCTTTGCTATTACACTAAGCATTCAACAATAGCCATGACAACACAAAGGGTCTCATTTGCAGGGAAGATCATTGAGACAACAGTCACTGATAAGGCTTCTGTTGCCGAAGATTGGGTGAGTCAAATACGTTCGAGCTACAATGGAGTTCAACGCATCAACGTTGGTTTGGACTGCGAATGGAGGCCCCACGCAATCAGTTTTATGAGCAACAAAACTGCTACGTTGCAGCTGTGTATCAATGACAAGTGTCTCATTCTCCAGCTATTCTACATGGATTACATTCCTCAATCCATCAAGGATTTTCTTAATGATCCTACTTTCACCTTTGTAGGAATTGAGGTTGCAGATGATGCTGCAAAGCTTAGGAATGAGTATGGACTCAACTGCAGTAGCACTGCTGACATACGACAATTGGCGAAGAACCGTTGGCCCAGTCGATTTCGAAGGCCGGGATTAAAGGATCTTGCCTTTGAAGTGGTTGGGCTTCGTATGGCTAAGCCTAGGAATGTTACTATGAGTAATTGGGAAAATAGGGAACTTACTCCTGCACAAATTGAATATGGTTGCATTGATGCTTATGCTTCTTACAGAATTGGTCATAAGTTAATCATAGAAATGTGATTTCTTTTGATCCATCTCTTAATATTCCAACTAGCTACTACTGTTTGTCGTTATTATAATATGGGTGGGTTCTTCTACTTATCAGTACTCTTTAAGTATTACTGATTGTCTTGTTAATAGTCCGTTATTTGAGTCATCAGTATCAGTGCTGCTCCCTATGTATGTACTTCATGCCTTTCTTTTGAAAGGTTTTCTTGTTTTGAGATTTCAAAGTTATGAAATGGGTTTTTTAGTTCTCTCTCTCTCTCTCTCTCAGTTTTATTTCTCATGCATTGCAGAATTCTCCCTCTCAAAACCATTTTTTTTTTGTTGGTTATTTGTATCGATATCGATGGAGACCAATATCAATTCCTGCCTATCTCTGCATCGGTGGATCAGTACGGACAAGGGTATAAATAAAAGAAAAAAAATCTAATTTTTTTAAGAAAACAAAAGTAAACCTGACCGACCATATCTGAAACGAACTGATCCAGATTAGTATTGGCATAGACCGATACTAATGCCGATACCAATTACTAAAACCCAGGCATGTATACATTAAACACGAAGCCAAGAAGAATAATCTGCAAGTAGATCAGGAAATGTGGCACTGCCTTCTAAGCGCATGGAGAGATGAAAAGCCATCTGAAACTTGCTTTGCTCACTCGTACTGACACTACCATTATTCATAGTGATTCATTCATGGATTCAAATCTTCTACGGCCTTGAGAGTAGCAGCCATAGTCCTGCCCTGGTTTCTGGGCTCGACACGTGTCCTTATGAAAATCGAACGGTCCATTTTAAAATTTTCAAATATTGTTCGTAAAACTCGGTTGATCCCAGCAAACCAATCGGACCGGCCAGTCAAACCGAAACCACCCAACCTCGCCGACTTCATCGGGTGATACATGGGTATGGAAGCTCGTCTTCTTCCTCTCACGCTTCTGAATCCAAATAAACCACCCAACTTTGCAGACTCTTCATTGGCATCCATGGACTCTCTTTTCACGAACCCCTTTCGTTTTCTCCATTATTTAGCTCTCTTACCTCCTCTCACTTCTCCTCATTCCTAATTCAGTTTGAATTCTCTCTTATCTTCTCTTCTTTGATTTCATTCAAGAACTTGAAGATTCAGGAATGGCAGGACGAAAGGCAGTTGATTTTGAAGATTTCTTGCCGACTATGGCTGAGAAATTGGATGGGGAAGGATTGATTGGAGAGCTTTGTAATGGGTTTCATTTATTGATGGGCCCTAACAAGGAAGTCATGATGTGTGAAAGCTTGAAGAGGAACGTTGATTTACTAGGATTACAGGGTTTGAAAGATGATGAATTGTTGTCTATGTTGAGAGAAGGTGATTTGGATGGTGATGGTGCTCTTAATCAGATGGAATTTTGAATTTTGATGTTTAGATTGAGCCATGAATTGATGAAGGAGTCAGAGAGTTTGTTGGAAGGAGCTCTGATACAGGAATTAAGAAATCCGTAATTGGGTTCTTCTTTTTCCCCTTTGTTCTTTTCGTTTGTAATTTTTAGGTCTCTCAATTCTTCTTTCCTATTTGTTTTCCCTTTTTAGTGGCAATGAAAATAATGGAATCAAACATTGAAAATAGTGTTTCTTGAATTAGAGAAGTTGATAAATGTTCTTGAACAATTACGATTTGCAGAAAACGGCCATTGGAGAGGAAGGCTTCAAAATCCCCTTTTTTCTGCTACTCAAATGGAACCAGATGCGTGAGAGGAAGAGGACGAGCTGGTTTCTCGAACGATTTTCCCTTCTCTTCAAAACAAAACCCTAGTGGGTTTGATCAGTTTCAGTTTGCGACCAGTCCGGCTTGGTTTGCTGGGATCAACCAAATTTCTCAAACAACATTTGAAAATTTTAAAACTGACCGTTCAATTTTCAAATGCCCCCTCAAATTGCCCATAAGTATAAATACACTCCTAAACTTTCATTATTTCTAAATACATCTTTAATTTCCAAACTTTGTAAAACTCTAGTCCAATCCGTTGGTCTGGGATGTTAGACGTTAGATTCAAAAAAATCTAATTACCAAATTGCTATTTTATAAACCTCTTTATTCCTCCTAAATGCCTTTGCAACAAAATAAAAAAAAAACCTGCAACTCATCTTCCCCAAATCGATTGGGGAAGATGAGTTGCAGGTATTCTTGTATTGTATTGTTGTCCAATCCGAGAAGTGAGAACAGAAACCATCTCTAAATGAAGCATTTGCAGAGGTTTAATTACATGATATAGCATAACATAAAAAGAACTACATTAAAACAAAATTGTAAACCACTGTAGACTAAACATCATTTCAATAATGTCAGCCATCCATGTAAGAGAAAGAAAAGAAAAAACATGGACGAGAGAAAGGAACTGAAAACAAAGATTTCATCATCCAAAAAGAGAACAAAGAACAGAGAAAAGAGAGTAAATCGAGAGTACCTCGCACTCCTCAATGACTTTAGATTTACCGATTTGAAAAGCAGACTTGCAGCACGATGGGTCTGAAGGTGAGAACGAAAGGAACTTTTGAGGGGTGGTCTGATAAACCAGTCGGTATGGGACCTCTCAGTAAAGGAAGTGGACGATCGTAAGAAATTAAAGTTGCGAATGAGAAATCGTCGACATCAGTTGTTGGAATCGCCATTGCCAAGGTTTAGAGCAAGCTTTATAGGGTTTGGGCGTTTGGGATTTGTACTTATAAAAAGTTGAAGTTTTTAATTTGTTGGGAAACAAGAGTGGATCTGGACATGGGCCAAGATGTTTGATGCGGCCTTCAATTAGTTGGTATCTTACCGTCGTTCGTCTGTATTTTTGGGAGCCGCTGATCATTTCTTTGGTCGCCGCATGCATTTGTCTTCAAGGCTGAACCCTAATCAGGGTTCTTTATTTCGAGTATTTGGGGAAGAAAGGAGAGTATTCCTCTGATTCCTCCTAATTGTACCATGAAAAAATAAGGAAAATTTACACATACTACCCTTGAGGTTTGACGAAAGGATATTTTCACCTCCCAATTTTGAAAATTTCTGCGTACCTCCCTGAGGTTTGCAAACGGTAACAAATAAGTCCATTCCATCAGATCATGACTAACACTGTTAAAAATTAGACTTGAACTAACGGAATTACCCTTCTAAGAACCCCAAAAAAAAAAAAAAAAAAAAAAAAAAACCTGCAACTCATCTTCCCCAAAATCGATTGGGGAAGATGAGTTGCAACCATCCCAGCGAATCATCACCATCTTCACCATCACTCTCTGCTCCACCTACAAACCCTAACCCTAAACTCTGATTTGTTCACCATCACTCCTGGAAATGGGCATCTGACCATATTCAATTCTGTTAAGAGCAGCAACTATTGACAGTGGTTCCAATCTCTCTGCCGCGACCCTCCTTTCAACCCTTTTAAAAAAAAAAAAATTCTGCAACTTGCTGCCCACTTTGTGGCAGCGGCCAAAACAGGAATCCTGAAAAACCCTACTGCAGGTCTCCAGTCACCATTAATTCGGTAACATGTATAGTTACCGGCATCTCAGGCCAAGGTTTTAATCGTCGGACAGAAGGCTGTGACTCTGTCGCTGTAGCTCCAACTTGCTCCACATTAACAGTACCCTCGACAATTCGAACCCCAGATCTCAAAGGCCCAGAAGAAGCCCCAATATCTGATTTATGGAAAATAATGCAACTTTCTGCAAAATTAAGCCAAGACATTTCGATCTATAGTATATGGATTGAAAATCCAAAGTTCTCCTTAATTAACTTTCATCTCTCTTTTATGGTTCTTCAAATCAGATTAGTCTGTGCATTTTCAACTAATCTGAATGAAACTACAGAAAGCAAGCACGATTGTGGCAATTTGGTCTCATTAGCGGCCTTGAGAGAATAAAACTGTCCATTTGGGAAGCAAGATGGAAAATGGCGAAAGATGTCCTCTCCGACATCCTTACCCAGGTACGTAAGGATATTTGCAAACGGTAACAAATAAGCCCATTCCGTCAGTTCAGAGAGGAAGATTCGTACCTGGGTAAGGATGTCGGAGAGGGACATCTTTCGCCGTTTTCCATCCTGCTTCCCAAATGGACAGTTTTATTCTCTCAAGGCCGCTAATGGGACCAGATTGCCACAATCGTGCTTGCTTTCTGTAGTTTCATTCAGATTAGTTGAAAATGCACAGACTAATATGATTTGAAGAACCATAAAAGAGAGATGAAAGCTAATTAAGGAGAACTCTGGATTTTCAATCCTTATACTATAGATCGAAATGTCTTGGCTTAATTTTGCAAAAAGTTGCATTATTTTCCATAAATCAGATATTGAGGCTTCTTCTAGGGCTTTGAGATCTGGGGTTCGAACTGTCAAGGGTACTGTTAGTGCGCAGCAAGTTGGAGCTGCAGCGACAGAGTCACAGCCTTCTGTCCGACGATTAAAACCTTGGCCTGAGATGCCGGTAACTATACACGTTACCGAATTAATGGTGGCCGGAGACCTGCAGTAGGGTTTTTCAGGATTCCTGTTTTGTCCGCTACCACAAAGTGGGCAGCAAGTTGCAAAATTTATTTTTTTTAAAAGGGTTGAAAGGAGGGTCGCAGTAGAGAGGTTGGAACCACTGTCAATAGTTGCTGCTCTTAACAGAATTGGATATGGTCAGATGCCCATTTCTAGGAGTGATGGTGAACAAATCAGAGATTAGGGTTAGGGTTTGTGGGTGGAGCAGAGAGTGATGGTGAAGATGGTGATGATTCACTGGGATGGTTGCAACTCATCTTCCCCAATAGAATTTGGGGAAGATGAGTTGCAGGTTTGGTTTTTTTTTTGTTTTTTTTTTTTTGGGTTCTTCTTAGAAGGGCAATTCCGTCAGTTCAAGTATAATTTTTAACAGTGTTAGTCATGAACTGACGGAATTGGCTTATTTGTTACCGTTTGCAAACCTCAGGGGGATATGTAGAATTTTTCAAAACTGGGGAGTGAAAATATCCTTTCGTCAAACCTTAGGGGTGGTATGTATAAATTTCCCAAAAAATAACAATGTTAATGAAGGCAACTTGATCATTCTACCTTATCAAGGGTATAATGGTCTAACCACGTGCAAAAAAGGCCAGACGTTTGAACATAACGTTGAGACTAATGGATTAGACTAGAGTATTACAAAATTTAGAAAGTAAAGGTACATTTGAAAATAATGAAAGTTCAAAGGTATATTTGCACTTATGAATAATTTGAGGGGGGCATTTGAAAAAACCTCTTACTTTTACCATTAACATATACATATAATATAGGGTTTTTTATAATTACCACCCTAAAAACTTTGATATCTACTATTATCCCCCTAAAATCTTTCAAACAACCATTACCCTCTCCTGTTGCATACTAATAACTAACTACCCCACCGTTACATACCTATAACGGGGAGGGTTAATCGTGACAGTGTGCTGTTGTCACGGATTTTTTAAGGCCAAAATGCCCTTTTGGGGTGGTAATTGTTAAAAAAACCCCACCCCATCACCGTCCCTTCTCCTCCTCCTCCTCCTTCTTCTCCTTCTTCTTCTTCCTCCTCTGCAACCCCAACCGCCGCAAGCTCTTTCATGCTCTCGGGTGAAACACCTTTAGATGAGACAAAATTGATTTAAATCCAGAACGTCTCGGAATTCAATCTGATCGAATCCCAACTATTCCTAAAACGTTGAAAAAATCTGGCTACATGGAGAATTAAAAAAAAACGAGAGAATCGGAGGAAACTTCAAAGCTAGGGTTTTAAGGTATGCCATACTTGACTAACGAGAGGAGACGTTTCTCAGCAGCGATAATATGGTCTGTCGAGGTTGGGATCCAACGAAGAACAGAAGGCCAGGCCCAATTCTCCTTGGATTTCGATGATGATGATGATGATACGGTAGACTGCACGTCAGCCTTGCTGAACTCCTCCGCCATTCTCGCCACCGAGCTCGACCACCTCCGGCTCATTCCATTTAACACCGAACATGGATTGGCACAGAAGAGAAAGATTTACGTTGTTTTCTCTTACGTGCGCTGCAAGCTGCCAAGCTCGATGGGGTCCAACCAAATCTATAGAGATTTGAGAGTTGCGTTCTTGCCTTTTGACTCTGGGGTTGCGAGGTTTCATCCTCTCTCAGGTTTTGCCCGCCATAGTCGAAACTTCTCCGGCATTCAAACCTTTACCTTTTTTTGGTTTTTTCTTTTTGATGATGTGACGGTGACGGTGACGATGTAGTAATATCCAGTGCGTATGAAGAAGAATAAGGAGAAGGAGGAGCAGGAGAAGGGACGGTGATCGGGTGGGGGGTTTTTTACAATTACCACCCCAAAAGAGCATTTTGGTCTTAAAAAATCCATAACAACGGTACATTGTAGCGATTAATCCTCTCCGTTACGGGTATGTAACGGTGGGGGTCAGTTAGTTATTAGTATGCAACAGGAGAGGGTAATAGTTGTTTGAAAATTTTTAGGGGATAATAGTAGAAATCAAAGTTTTTGGGGTGATAATTGTAAAAAACCCTATAATTATAAGATCAATAAGGATTGAAGAACCCTATGCCTATTGATCACGACCTAATTTTGCACAGGCTTCTCCAGGAGTAACCGAGTGCAAATTTGCGAGATCTTTCAAGTTCTGATACAGCATCGATCGCAACGCCGCGAGGGTGTGGGCGGTTGACCTTTTATGGATCTGTTATGTTATAACAATCAAGACTTCGAATTTAGCTCATCTCTAGGGAGGCGTGCGCCAGGTGCTGTTAGGGGACATCCAGCGGTTGAACTGTGTCGTACACATCTCAGTGCACGTCTAGGGATATCTATAGCACAACCCAACGGCTGATAGCGCCCTGAGCGTTCCTTGCTCCCTGCAGATGATCCTGATCCCAAGACTTCCCCGATGGCATTTTAGTTTCTTTAGTAACCTTAACCCTTCCCAAAGCTTTTCCACATGTCACTGACGAGTGAATAAAAAGGCTCCTGTTGCGAGTCCGGATCTTCTCGGCCTAGGGCCATCACTTAGGTGTACGGATCGATTCGATCGGATGGGCGGATACCTCTACGTATGCGGATCGTTGATTTTACCTCCGTTACATATCCTTACGACCTTTCTGCGGTCAATTCTCTCAATCATTCTCTTATCATGATTCTCTTTATCATATTCAGAACTTGTTATCTTAAAATCCTAAAATCATTATTTACTAATTTTTTTTAAGATTGATTTTTGAGATTTTTGATTGATTATTTTCGGAATCTTACGTCGATCCTGACCATCCAGTTATCCTTACATCCTAGATACACTTCCACATAATTATAATTAATTGTTTAAAAATACATCATATTGCAAAGCCATATCCTTACGTAGAGGTGCACTTGGTATGGTTACGTCTTTAATCCTCTCTGAATACAAAAACGTAAACACCCTTTATATGTAGAGATATATCTTTAGAGGATGTTCACATAAAAAGGCATTTTTAGAAGATATCCATATGTAGGGATACATCTCCGTACATCTTCAAAAGGAAAAGACATTAAAACGTATATTCAAACCTTAAATTTCAACATATCAAACAATAATGGAAACGAAGAACACAGCTACTTCAGGGAATTCTATTGTACAGACACTGAACCCGGTGAATTGAAGATCACGAAACAATCAGATGAGATTACCAAGATAGAATAGGATCATTGTCGGAACACAACCTCATAATCAGGAACCTGTTAACGGAGTCAAAGTATATTGGATAGAACACATGGCTCTGTCCTCCCCCCTTATGAGTTATGATCGACATAAGCTAAGCCACACAAACCAGGAGAGAGAGACGGTACTCTACAAACCGAGCTGTAGGTAATAAGAGTACTTGACATCCATCAAAAAGGCGGAAAAGACTAGGTTATGTGAGCAATTCTATTGCAAAATAACATTATTTTACCCTCAATCTAAGTGAGCATAGGTTTTATTACGAGAACAAAAAAGAAAGACTGCTTTTCAATTTTTTATTTTTTGGGAGGGGTATGAGAGGCTGCTTGGTTACATACAGATTGGTAACAAGAAAAAAACAACTAACCACTGTTCCTTGGTTGTACTTCACCTCCAGAGCATGGGGGACCTGATCCTCTCCAGCCAGCATATCTGACGGCTGGGAGCACCCGGGTGCCTCAAGCCAGCACCGGAGGGGTTGGTGCGATGGAGACCTCTTTCCAAGGGAAGAACCATTCCAACGAGAAGCCAGGTCGGACAGAACAGCAATACCTCCATTTACCATTCCCAAATCCCTATTTTTTGTCCGTCATTTTTTCTATCCAGAATTGCATGGAAAACAGGGGAGCTAACCTACACCTATTCCTCTATTAAACTCTGGATGGAGTCTCAGTTCAAATTGTTACCATCTACGGTTCCACGGTTCCCTAGTGCCTCTCACAAGAGGGGGGTGGGACCCACCCGGGGCACCTGACCGAACACTCTACCGAAGTGGAGTCCACCCTCTTGTGAGAGGCACTAGGGAACTGCACCGGTCAGGGAACCGCATACCATAAAAATTCGTCTCAGTTCCACTTTGTCATCTAAATTAATCAGGGAGTTATTAACTATCATGATTTATTATTTGCACCAACTAAAACTAAACCAATTTAATAAAGCGGCTGTTTAATGGCACCATGACTTGGTTAACAATAAATGCTGAAATGTAAGCAAGATTAAGGAAACTGCTTGAGAGCCATCCAGCAGATTCATAAATAATCCCAATTCCTAGTTACACAACAAACCTGCAACGAGAGAGATTGGCACATTAGGCGCATAATCTTTACACCTATTTAAGAGTCAAAAGAAAACACATCCACCATAGATGGAAAAAGACAGAAATTGCCATACCAACTAACCAACCACATGGTTTAAAGAAACTACTGTCAAACACTTCAACCAAGACAGATTCGAACCAACCAACATGCATTACGAGAAAAGAATATCTTATATGACATGACTTTTACGGCTTAAGATGTTAGCGAGAGCAGAGTGAGAACAGACGCAAGGGGTTTTTACGACCAAATATTTATATAACACTCACCTCCATTGAGTGCTCACTTAATGTTGGAATAGTTTTGGTTTTGCAGGTTAGCAACCAATGAAAAGTGTTTCTACCATGCACACCAACATTATAGTTGTAATCAAGTTTTTCTGTACATCTGCTAACTGATTCACAATGACAGTTGAACAGCTGAGCTGGCTAGAAGCACACTGGATCTATTGTTGTAAAAGAAAAACAACATAGTTGTCAAGGTGTCAGCTGGGCATTGCATCCTGCCGCCCTTTGCTGGAAGGGTGCCTCAGTCAACTAGGCGCCTTGGATTTTCTCCCTTCAACAATTAGGGTGGCCTAGACAATGTGACTGACAACGGATAACAATGTGTCGATCAATATCAGATCAACAAAGCCCTCTTAACTGCAACAGATGCCTTTTGCCTGAAATCTTTTACCCCTAGCCACCCTCAGATTGCAACAGTAAAATATTGATTCCCAACTTCTGGGTTTTGGATATAACAGTAACAATGCTGGGGCCCAGTTCAGATACCATTAAGCAACTGGGAAAAGGCTGGGCAGCATGGCATGCTCCCCATTGGTGGATGCCACTAGCTTGCGGTAAGCAAGTGGCTTGCCCAACCCTCGCCCTACGCAATTTTACTTGTGGAGATTCTATGAAGTTTACAAGGATGCTTAGGTTCGAAATCTTTCCATCTCTTAACAGTTTGTATGAAGCACCTGGGCTTGGGAATAGACGTTTCACTTGCGTAAAATATGATCTAGAGCAAGACCTGCTTTATTTACAAGTGTCAGCACATAAAATATAGTAATTGGTTTTTATTTTACCTTCCCAGTGATTAAGCTAGTTCCTCTTGTTACCAGAGAACTTCCTACATTAACATTTAGTAAAAGAGTTGTAAAGAAAAGTGAAATTAATGAAACAAAGCTTTGCATCAAATTTAAGGGATGACAGTGCAAAAGATGCTTAACCTTTGACTGAGGTGAGCAAAAACCCAAATGGGATCGTTTGGGTGGCGTTCGGGCAAATAATGGGGTGATTAGAACATAATGGATAAGCTACTTTCAATGATCATTCAGCAAGGATTAGTGATATCGATGAGATTGAAGATCACACATCTTTATTTTCCTTCCAAAATAATGGCAACCAAGTTGAGGATTGTAGCATATGGAGGCAAATGGCTTGTCCTGATCAAGAAAGTTTCCTAACAAGACCATTGCCAAAAAAAGAGGAGGGGGGGGAATGTGCTGGAACAATGGAGAACATGATAGGGCAAACAACAGGAAATGAAAATAGAGAATAAATAAGCAGCTTGGGCATATGGCAGAGGGGGATTTAAAAGGAAAAGTATCAGTTGTGGAGGAATGAAACTGCAACTTGCAAGCTGTATCCTTAATACCATAGTCGTCCCTAATTTACTGAAGTAGTATCATTTGATGTTTCTTGTGAGGGATGCTTAAAACAGCTCAAAGTATCCATGCTGACAAAAATACATGTAGATGACAGATTGAAGACCATGAACTGAAGATAAGAAGATTCAAAGTATAAAGTCAAAACAGAGATGATTTTTATGAAGTCAAATGATCCACTAATGGTACTTCAAGAAAAGGCTGGAAAGGTTTGACAATTAAAACATTCAACGCAGCAATATACTACATAAAATCACAAAACATAGAATATTAGATCATATCACATGCAGTAATGGAAACACAAGTTCATTGCTTACAAGATGAGTTCCCAATGATATTCCTTGGACTTACCATACTGACAACTTAGTTAGATGAACAATCCATGAAACTTCAGCATGATCCGTTGCGGAACTGTCTACTGCCACCCTTTCTGCTACCAAGGTCCTGTCCAACATCTGATCTGATTTTAAAGCTAGGCCATAGAGATCCAGTAAATGAACATCATGAGACAATATATTAGCTGGAATGTCAAACCAACCGACCCAAAAACCAGCCAGCTTGAACTAAGTAATGGTAATAAACAGCTGGCTGAGAATGTGGTGGTGTGCCAGTGTAAGGCCAAAAAGTGGATATCGAGGTTTAACTAGTAGTGGTACTAACACCATCATGGCGACATGGTCCTCCGAATTAAACTAATACCACTTGCACTTTTTCAGGCTTCATGGTACCATTAAATACAACAGACCAACTATACATCTCACAGTTACCTTTTGTTAATGATTCTTCAATTCAGTTTCATTCCCAGATTCGCCAAATTCACAAGCTGCAAGCAAAAGACCAAATGGCAATTTTCCCACAATTATCCAATAAAATAAAGAGCCTGCAGGTGTTAAAACCACCAGTCGGTGGAAGTTCACATATTGCAAGGTCATCTTTCTTTCAGATTAAAAATATAAGAGGGGAGCAGGGAACATTAGTAAGCTCCACGACGACAGGCTGATCATCACACTGAACCGAACATTAGAATCCATGCAGCTCAATGTATAAAAATTGTGCAGTAATCTGAAACACAACCGCAATTACAATGATTAACATGAAAGAGTCGAATAGATATCTGAGTTACCCATCAAATCGTGTTACACAGCACACAATAGAAGTAACAATGAAAGGGCCTATTGGCGAGGAAAATATTCAAGCAGAAGGTGAGACATGTTTACACGCACTGAACTTATCGGAACATCCAGCAGGTAAGGAAAGCACTCACCATATGCCTAACTGGAAGCACAAAGGGAATACAAATAAAATATTAATACATCAACTACAAAAACTAGGGAATGACACGCAAGAAGATTCCTGCTCTTTGCTTAGACTTGAACAAAATTACAAGGCTGAAGTTAAATAACTTGGATATTGTAACTCAGAAGCAAACCAAATAACCAGAGAGTGACAAAAAAGAGAGAGAGAGCTGGTGCAACAGCAATAAGAAAACTTTTCATAACACCATCAAACATTAACAGCAATCAGAACATGACCTGTGCATATGCCTTGTATCAAGCGATCATTATTCAGGACTATACAAACTTTATGACAATAAGATGTCATCATGCCTTTGGACCTGATAGATCATGGATGTTACTGGAAGGACATTTCCACACTCTTGACAAAGACACAGCACAAGGTGTTAGGAATAGCTGATATCAGACTTTGAACAATTAATAGTTGCACACATCAAAATTTCTCCAGGCCAGGTGTCACAATGAGCAATTTAGCTTCAGAAATGAGGGGTTTGTAGCTTCCCAATCAGATGGCAAGAGGTATGAACCGGCACCCATATGTGACCAGTATCTTCAATATAAAATCTGGAAGCAACCCCAACAAAAAATTGGGAGGTCATGAGACTGTTCGACCATAGCAGATAGATGCAATATATAGATTTTTAGCCCATTTTTCCTGCAAGCAACCATTATGTAATAATTTCAGTGTCAAAAAATAAATATTGCGAAATAGTAGGGGGGGGGGGGAATGAAATGAAAACAAAAAAGCAACCTTGACATGTGTACTAGGAAAAGCAGACGTTCGAAGAGTCTCTTGTGTTTCATCTCCTGGTTTTCTTCTAGGCACACTAAGAACAAAAGCAGCCTGGTCCCAAGTTGCTGCTGTGGCTGTGATGCGATAACCACTATCCCATCTCCGGTGGATACCTTCACTGGGATACAGAAAATCTAATTCAACAACCTGAAAAAAAAATATGAACAATGAGATCAATCTGACAAGCATCATTAAAGTACCAAAAGTAGCATCATATTGAAATAGAAAAAAGCTTCACAGGAGTCAACAAAACCTGGTCTGAAAATCCTGCACTACGGGACATAACAACTCCCCATCTACTTCCTGCTGTGGCCATGGAGGTAACATAGAAACCCTCCCTCCACTTTTTGTTGATCCACTTGAATGGAAATGAATCACTAACTTTGTACGACTGCTGTGCATACTGTGTACCTGGAACCAATGAATTAACAGCAGCTCAGAGAACTGACAATAAAAATCACAAACTCAACTACAAACAAGTTAAAAGGAAACTTACCTTTAGACATTACAACCAATGAGCTTCCATTAGTAGCTCCAGCTATGGAACTAATATAGTAGCTCTTCTCCCACTGCTCCATAATCCATTCCTACAAATTAAACAAAACTAAAAATAAGCAAGTATTTTTTTTTAACCTTGGGCATACATAAACATAACATATAAGCAGCTTCACTTATACGCACACACTGAAGTACTATAAGTGTTGAATTCAGCCAGGAACAAATAGTTGAACACAATGGCAACCACATGGCAAATTGCCTTGGGTAAAAAGGAGATGCAAGCAATTACTCACTTTATGAAGAAATAAAGGTGATAGTTCATAAACTTGAGCAGTGAAACCAGTTCCTGCATCCATGATAAGGGCCCATAGATTTGAACTAGATGCCACACTGCTAATAAATAGACCATCTTCATTTCCCTTCGCAATATGTTGGGCAAGTCTTCCATCTGCAACATTATAGTGATACCTAGAAAAAACCATGGCTCCATGAGCTATCAGCTTATCACTATGTTATCATAGCACAAATTCAACATTTCGTGTCATCTGAGCAATAAATACCTTTGCTTCATAGGCCGGCGAGCATTATAGACACTAATCCATTGAGTCGCAGGCATACCCATCCTGACCTTTTTCTTAGGCTGCTCATCTTCCTCATCCTCCATGGTCAACCGGCCTCTCTTATGGCCAACCTGATAGATAAGCTTTACAACATGTAACCATACATTAGATGTGTTCCAAGTAGCCAATGGTCAGTCAATAAAAGAAGGTTGGAAAACAACAACAACAACAATAATAATAAGAAGAAGAAGAAGAAGTACCTTCTGTGCTCCATCAGTGTTAATTGGTCGAATATCAGGATTTGGACCGACAATTCCATCAAATAGTGATATGTATCTTGCGTAATTTGGTTCCTCGTCAAACTTCAAATTCACAACAAATTCAACAAACTGTCTGAAAGGTTGTGGACAAAAGCAACAAAGATTTTCTGGAGCTGTTGCCATCTTCTTTTTGCATACAAGGAAGCCTTTATTTTCCCCCTATAACAAGAGCAATGAAGCATGAGAAAAAATTTAAACAAGACAATATTAACATTAATGTAGACTTTGGGAAGGGAATACCTGGTAGCCTTGCCAAGGTAGGCGACCACGAAGAAGAAAAATTAATGTATATGCAAGGGATTCCAAATCATCTCTCCTGCTTCCAGTTCTCCCAAGATGAGCGTGCACACTAGCATAACGCACTGTTCCCCTGAAAAGCCAAAAGGGTGGTGAGCCAAATGGCAATTATTTTTCATTTTTTAACCTCTCATACAAGGAAGCCCAAAGCAAGATCAACAAAATACTCATGATAGATTGACAGTACCTGAAAACATCAGGCCGCTGGTCATACTCAACATGCTGACCACTTGTGTCTCGCCACCTAGTGGCTGCCATCCAATACAGGTTATACAATAATAAGAAACTCAGCATTCTATATGATGCAGAACGAGAACAAGGCAAATTGAAAATAAGATAAAACTAACCCAAACCAAGATCAACAAGGAACAGTTTTTTCTCATCTGGAGTCCCTGGGGTACCAAGCAAAAAGTTCTCGGGCTTGACATCCCCATGAACATACCTGCCAAAAATTGAGGCAATCTTAATTATATTTAGCGAACAGTAAGACAAGCACTTTAAAAATACAGTGAAACAACCAAAATTCTTGCATGGACATCCATTGTGTAATGGGGAAAGTTTATTGAAAATCTAAGTTAGTGGCATATCTTCCCCCAAAAAAAATCTCACCCTTTAGAATGCATCTTTTCCAGAATAGAGATAGCTTCAATTGCAATACAAGCAACCATCTCAATAGACATTCTGCAGTTAGTAAGATGAAATTAAAAATTGGAGAAAAATAGGTCAATTTAAATAAATTAAAAACAAAAAACTGAAAATAATATATTAAGCTCCTCAAGAAACTCACGTGTGGGAATTGTTATTCCAAACATCCCATAGACTTGGTCCCAGCATATCCATAACCTGTAGGAATTAAAAATTACCAGCAGTCATCCTAAAAACACACACATGTCATCAAATGAGGATCATAAAGCAAGTGTAAATAAAAACATACCATGACATAATAGTCACCTTGGCGGCCCTTGTAATGGACTCTTGGCACACCATGACTGCCACCAAGAGTGCTGCAATGCAATACAGAAGATAAGTATACATTGTTTCATGCTTGACAAGATACAATACTATTTACAGAGCATGGAACGAGATCTCGCTGAGATCTATAAGATATCTCGGTATTTTGAAGGTCCGAGACGAGACAGAGGATGAGTTAAGGAAACAGCATCGACTCAAGATCTCGGAATTATCTCTGTATTTTACATTACTTGTATGTATATACCACTAAATTATGTGTAGAATAGGGCCTATTAGTACGTCGTAGCTTACCAACCTAGAGTCCAATGTCAAACTCCTATTTGGACTTTGATGTTTCAAAAATCAAAATCTGATAGTGTCATTGTGTTTTAATGGCCTAAAATAGGCTGCATACCAAGTCATGACCTAACTAGGTCAAAGACCCACCGAAAAATGGCTTCGAGTTCAAAAAAAAAAAATGCACCAACTTGCCAAGATCTCAGCCCAACTCGGTTTTCTGTCTGGCCGAAACCAGGTCCGAAGCCGAGACCTTGAACCATGTTAGATTAAGCAGAAGATAACTAAAGCATACAATAAGGAGAATATAAGGAGTTATACTTGTAAACTTGCCACTCATAAGGCGGTCCATAATTACACCCCTTGCTACTTCTATGCTCAAATTTTAAGGCAACCTGAAGTACAGAGATCAGAGAACACATTAAAAGACGAGATCCAATAAACACCATATTAAGCAATCCCACAGTACAGAATAAATGTCACACCTCATTAGCTCCTGGGCCAGTAGTAGCAATTGTAGTAGACATACGGCGTCCAACATACACTTGTCCGAAGCCTCCTTTGCCCAGCTTTCTTTCTATTTTATACATTGGAGAATTACCCACTTGGACCTGTAGCAAAGGAACCATAGAATTAAACACATGCCCAAACAATTAAAAGCAGGAACTACTAAGTACAAGTGAATGTAATAAAGACATCGCTCATAAGTCCTTTCCTCTTTTAATTGCATTTTTGCCCTTAACTCATTGATCACAATTAGTACCACAATTCCTAGAACACGAGTGAAAAAATAAACATGAAGAAAGCACATAACCTCTAACATTATCCAAGATAACAGAAAGACAAGTAAATTGAAAGTCACAACAGGAATTTGCACCTGATGAAATTAAAATATTTTGGGATTCCATTCTCATTTGACCGTATCTGGGATGAATACATATCAAGAAAAGAAAAATAATACTGCTATTTTTGGATTTAGGAAACTACAAATATAATAATAATAATAATAAAGATATTTGAAAAAATCAGAATCTAAAAACTAAATAATAAATTAAAAATTAAAAAAATAAGTCTACATATTCGTCCGACCATAAGGCCCGCTACAGTGCAAACCCACCCTAGGTCAGAACGGGGTCCTCTGCACAGCTAGAATTCCAACAGAGTGTGACCTGCCATGCGCACTTAATAGGCATTGTGCTAGCAGACTCCTAGACCTAGAGATTAAGTAGGAAGATTGTAAATGATTATAGAACGGGTACCTCCTAAACCTAGAGATTAAGTAGGAAGATTGTAAATGATTACGGAAAGGGTATGTCATATTTCACTCTCTCACTTCTCAAATGGAACCTCAAAGCTCCACAAAAACCAAGAAGTGCAAGCTGAAAGCCAGGTAGATATAAAGATCAAAACTAAATTTCTAAAGCACATTGGATCAGAGGTAAAGAAACCAATATCATCAAGATCCCAGAGAGTTCAATTCAGATAGTACAGAAACTGGGGTTTAGATATGTGAACCATTACATCAGTAGACAGATTTAAAGAAGAAAAGCATTCAGTAGTGACGAAACAGTGAACCAAGACATATTCTGAGAAAACTTGCATTGGCTAGCTTTGAAACGCACGGGGTGCATTTCCTGTGCAGTAAAAGAAAACTTGACTTGAGATAGAGGGGAAAGAAAGTGAAATGGAAGAGGAAATAAAAAGACCAAAACTTATTGCACCACCAACACGTTAGTGTCTGGGGAGATGATCAGATGAAAAACAAATGTCCCTATTTTTGCCCACCCCCGAATATAATGGAATGGAAAGGCAGTTAATCCGAAAGTTAGAATTCCAAAAGCGGTCGAAAGAGTAGAATGCATAACCTGCATGACACTCTCCCGACTCCTACTGTACCAAATTTCCCCACCTAATATGATAAATCATCCGATGCTTCACTCCCAAAAGGGAGACGCAGTGACGAAAGAGTTTTCAACAATACTAAAACTTCAGCTCTAAACAGTGACACAGAAAGCCCATAAGGATCTCCAACGGAATAAGTTCTCAATCTCCCAGATAACCAGATAAAAGCTGTCGTCTCTCGTAACATTAGAAAAAGAAGACAAACCCAGTTAATTTAATTTTTCTAGCACCAAAACTTAAACACCACAATCTCCGTCAAAACGCTCCCATACAAACCCAAGAGCACAAGGCAATGACCAAAAAGAGAACAGAGAAGGAGAAAAAAATTCCAAACCTTTTCAGGAATGGGAGCAGTGCTTCCTTCATCTTCCGCCCCAGGAGCCTTATCAGCGCTCCTCGCTCCGCTATCGTAATCGTCCATCTGCTTCTCTCCAACCTCCTCCCCACCAGCCGCAACCAATCCACCAAAACCAGCCTCAACTCCTCTGCCAACGCCGCCTTCCTCTAAAATCCTTGCTTCCTCCTTAGCCTGCTGAGACGTCGTCGGAACAGAGCCCCTCACGATGTTCTCATCGACCGGTTGCTTGTTCTTCGTTGTTCGTCTTCTTCTCGTCTTTGTAATCACCTTTTCCTCTCCGATCGGTTTCGGCTGTGCTGCCCGGCCCCTGCGCACTCCACTACGCAGTTCCGGCATCGTTCACCCATCAAATCTCATTCTTGAAACCCCTTAGCTTCTCCTCCACAACTCTTGTTTCACAAACTCATTCTAGAACCACAGAGTCGGTCCGACTAGTAGAGAACTAAAGCAGAAATGGATCAAAACAAACAAACAAACAAACAAATACCAAAGAGAGAGAAAAAAGGATTGAAAACTCAAACTTTCTCCAACAGATTCCGGAAAGGGGAGACCAACAAAACCAAAGAAGCAACAAATAATCGAAAGATATAAAAGATCGATTTAGAGAAGATTAGGGTTTTGAACGATATGATTTTGGGGATCTGTGGAGGTAACGCTTCCACTACATTCAGAAAAAAATGAGCGAAATTTGCTCATTGAGGCCCTCGGCCGAAGCGTAAATTGCTTTATTTTTTTAATTTTCACAAAGAGGAGACATGTCTATATATATATTGGGGTGAATATAACCTCTTAATTATTACCAAAAAACAGAAATAATATAACCTCTTAAATGTGTGCCAGCCTTCGACATGAGGTAATGGACGGTCCGATTTGATTTCCAAGAAAGTGATTTTTCATTTTATTTTGGGCTTATTTTTGTGAAGAAATACTTTCTTCTTTTTTTTTTGTAAACAAGAAAAACTTTCTTCAAGTGAGGAATAAAGCGAGCTATGAGAGAAACGAACATTCGAATTACAAAACAGTCCTCCATTTTTTATAAGTTGACAAAGCTATCCTCTCATGGAATATGGATTTGTTGGGCTTGGGCCTTGGGCTGAGAATGTGAGATGCAAAGCTAAATGCTTTGGCAGTAGCATAATCACCGTAGATGTTTCATCGCATAAGATGATTTTGGATTGACTAATCTGGAGCATTGATTTTTTTGTACAATCTGATCTTAGATACACTGGATCACTATCCCCACCGGTGTCTTTCTTTTGCCCTTTTTTTATTCCTAAAAATAATTCCCGCTGGTCCTACACATTTTCATGATGGAGTAGAGCTTTCCTTTTTCTTTTTTACTTTTTTTTTTTTTTTTTTTTTTAAGCAAAAATTATTTCTATTTTTTTTTTGTTGAGAAAAAAAAACAAGAATCAATTTTTTCAAAACTTTATTTTGCCATTTGGCAAATTTCAATAGGGTTTAAACTTTACATATAAACTAGGATCTACTGGTTTATCTGCTCACAAAATTTAGATCTCATTTCATATGCCACGTGGCAGTTGTTGACAATTAAAATATGTGTGTCATTGCAATATAATCTAGATTATCCAAAAATATAGAGATTGTGTTTTAGATTAATTATACATTAAATTTGGTGGTCCATCATATTTGTATGCTTAATAATGTAATTGACTTTTCCCTCTACACCTTTAAGGGTTTAAAAAAATTAATAAAACCAAATTTATCATAGTCTTTAAACCATTGCTTTTATATGCCAATGTCCAATTGAATTGAATTTAGTGCATGCATGGAAAGTTAAACAAGTTATGAATGATGTATCTATAAAAGTAATCAAAATTTATTTAATTTACGCAAATTATCTAGACTCGAATAGAAAAATGGTAGAGGATTAAATGATCCATTTAAAAATGTGTGAGAGATTTAGTTGTTGTATTTTGTAAAGTATTAAATTAAAGGATTTTGACACGTTTATTGACGTATTTAGAACATAGCATTTTTTTATTGACCCTTGTCGTATTTTAGAATGTTTTCTTACATGAATAGTAAAGAAGAGTTTTCAAAATAATTTGAAAATGACTTATCATCGTATCATTTTCAATAACTATCATTGTTCCACTTTCATATAAAAAAAAAAACTATCATTGTTCCACATATTTTTTCAACTATACAATGAAATGATTGGATTTTACTATCATTAAAAAATATATGTTGTATAATTAATAACAAGATTTAAGGTTACAAATTATTGTCACCAATATTAGTTACAACAAGACTTTTCCTTAACTAAATTACATTGATGATTTAAAAAAAGGAAAAACTCAGTTGTACAACCTACCCTTTCTCAAAGGTTCATCATTATTGAGCAATATGGAAAAATGATGTGGTAATTCCGACTATTGTTTAAAAACGATATAATCTCGATATCCATGGATTAAATTTTTTAATTCAAAAATTTATTAGATGCACTCCTATGTATGCTTGCTTTAGTGCTTTTGCTTTTACTATGCGCTAAAAGATAATCTTAGATTCTTTAGTAAAAGGGAACAAAATTACAACGATGTTAGTGTGTAGATTCCTACGCATGTTATCTCACATCCTCTATGGACCTCACACACTCTCTCCTTGTCAAACCACCTTCTTAGCAATTTGCTTTTCCCATCCCTTCATTGGTGGGAAACTACACTCTAGCATCGTAGTGAATCCTCTTGCTTTTTTAAAACAATATTTTGTTAGTTGACAAGCTTTGATTGAACAGAAACTTGGCATGCGAACAAAAGACGTATGGATCTACCAATCGACAAATTTAAGTTTCATTGGCTTTACCAAATGGTAGATTTGTATGGCTTCTTAAATGGACTTATAAGGAAATCTTATCCTTACAATTTTCTATTTTATTCTTGCTTTAATTTCACGTCGCTTCAATATTTCACTTTACTTATAACAATGTAAAAGGGAAAGGATTCTCTGCGCAGCAACATGGCCCTACATCAATATAGGGGCTAATCACAGCGCACGGAAGAGCATCAATAGGGATGGGATTTTTGCATTTTCACCTTGAGCTATGCTTGGGCTTGGAAGTGACGTTGCTAGACAGTGTTTTCATTCGATACGATCATTGGTTTTGGGGTTGTCTGCAACTGAACCAAACTTTACATAATCCATTAAATTGGAATCTTTTATATAAAGGTATAGAGATGGAAGGACTTTAGTAGGATTATTCAAATAAAATGGGATGAAATCCAAAATAATGGTTTTGGATTCCATAGTTAAGTGGCTTCTACTGAAGGATTCGATTTGGAGGCCAAATTATCTACTCTCATGCACCATTGCTGAAAGAGGAGAACTGAAAACTATGGTAGTAATGCAGGTCATCTCTCTCTCTCTCTCTCTCTCTCTCTCTCTCTCCTTCTCTCTCTTTCTTTCTTTCCTAGTATCTAATAATACAAATAATCCATGATCTCTTTAATCACCAAGATATGTCTTGAAGAGGGCACCGTCTTGTGCAATTTGTGGAAATGGGGTATCATTAGGTTTTTTTGTTTATAAGCTTTTGAAATCGAATCCGACTTCACTCTTGGCCTATAGTGTTCAAGCCTTCAAGGTTTTCTATGATTTACATGAAAACCAAATTTGTTGACGAGAGGAAAAAAAATAGAAAGAGACCGAGTTTTTGTTCACCTTCGGCGAAAGAGGGCGGAATCCCCTTACCATTGTCATTGATCTTGTTTGATTGGATTAAGGAAAGTGTTTACGAGAGTTTATGATGGCACAAAGGTCTAATCTCACGGTCAACTCACCAGTGATGAAAGGATTTTTCCTTCTCTAGGCGTGAAGGAAAGTTTTTGCCAAAAAGAAACATCTAGCCCCCTTATTGTATTGCCAGTTTCTTTACTAGTAGTAGCATGTGCCATGTGATAGCTGTAGATGGGATTTTCACATTGTTTGATATTACTTTGTTCTATTTTCGCTGTAACTATTGGCAATAAGTACCTAATTATCGGACATTTTGTGCACTTTACTGGTCAAGCATCCATACTAGGTAACATATATTATATTATTAATGTGAAATTAAATTGTAGTAGAAACTTTCTGATTGAAAATAGAAAGAAAAAATTCAATACATAATGAACCATATAATTTGAGAAAGAACACAAATATATATATATATATATATATATTTTTTTTTTTATTTTTTTTGATAGATAGGGGGGGGGATGTAGGATGTGAACCAGGAGACTTGAACTCAAGACCTCCTGATAGCAATGGGCCTTTACGCACCACTAGCTACCAAGTGCACTAGGCACTTGCCACAAAGAATACAAATATTGATAAGTGACAATCCTAGACCACTACTTGATATCCAAAGATTAAGGGCAGTAACCAACAATCTACATAACAAAATCCAACATTCCATGCAAAAAATCAATATACAATTGAAGACCAGAACAAGGATACTAGATTAAGTATATACGGTACAAATGCCAGGATGAGATTCCTTTTACGAGTATTTCAGGTCCCCCAACCCTCCCTTACCTTTCCTGGGTTCCCTTTCTTGACAATGTGAAGCTACTGAGGCTGCAGAAAATAAAGTAATTTCTACACTAATATAGTTGGTAAATTTGTTTATGTAAATTACCACAGACTCATCAGTTATTTATGAGATTCATATTAGTGTGAATACTGAAGATCATTGCTTGTGTAGGTTAAGTATTTACAAAAGTGAACAAATTTATCTACGCCAGCGGGTATAAAGCCTTTCAATATCTAAAGTTTTAACACTTGGAATGTGATGTGGCTATTTCAACTAGATGGATAAATGAGTAATGCTGTAAATTCAATCACATACCCTTCCATGTGATGGCATATCCACCCATGCACTGTCGGTACACCCTCTCATCACAAAACATTTTAAGAATAGTCTTGAATTTTTCAATGTTATATTTTGTCACTTTGTCACGTGGCATAACTTGAGGTGCTGGTGTAGAGTTAGCTTCTATACTCACTTGTTTAGAGAACCTGCCCCCTTTAGAAAACACACCCACATGAGAATAATTTGTCACCTACAGAAAAAAAATTTCAGTTCACACTTTAATGATGCACAATGTTAGGAGACTTGGGAGAGTAAGTCGTATTCATTAATCTATAGTGACTGAAGGTAACCCCATTTTCCCAAACTAAAATGCAATATTCATGGTGCACATATAAGAGATTAGGACAATAACACAACAGTGGAGATATTTCTTGGGGGAAAAAAAATCAATCCAATTGCTTGCCATAATATATGGATGAGTATATACATACTTCTGACACAAATATATCCAAGTTTCTATTCAGTAACATTTGGGCACCAGCCTCTAGTTTACCATATACCAGTATAAAATGAATTGATATGTCACAATCCCCATTGCCAGGGGCAAAAATTACATATGCTAGATGTAGAAGAGGAAATGCAAGGGAAGGGAGAAAGTAATGTTGATGTATCCCTACAAGAAATTAGCAGAATTTGTGGGTAACTCCAAAAGGCTAGCTTCTGACCCTGCAGCATCTGCAGTCTCATGGCAAGGTTGGGTTGGCAAGTCCCATAGACTCTGCAACTTCTCTAGGGCTGAAACTGTCTGCTTGTTCCTACAGATTGCGCAGAACATCAGAGTTAGCCGATAATAACCAAATTGCACATCAGATACTTGAATATCATACCAGTGGTCCTATCCACATATGGATGTGAATATTAGTTCAATACAAGTACTATTATATTCCTGTAAGATTAAGTGCATGTAAGGTTGCGGAAAATGATCAAGCACTGGTTTATCAATCTGTTGGTGCTATTAGCAGAGGACCAAAATTTTTTGAAGATGTTTGTAAATCATAGGGACATTTTTGTACTTTCAGAGAATTAAGGTTTCTCAATATGTAATGACTTATGTTCAAAGGTATTTATGTCCTCTTTATATTTTTGAATCAATTGAATATATAAGAGGCATGGTGGTCTAATTGAATTATTCATGCAATCTCCCTTTCTCTCCTTCTCACGTGTCTCTTCCTCTCTCTATCTCTCTCTCTCCTCTCTCCTCTCTCCTCTCTTCCCTTGCAGGTTTGAGAGTCTCTCGCTCTTTCATCATAATCCATTGTCTTGCCTTCACATCAGTGCAATGCAACTGTGCTACACACAGAATGCATTTAAGTTTTTCTTTCACAAAGATGGAAATGATGGCTATGATAGAGGCGCTCTTCTTTGATACCAGCAATTCTTACAGTTGTTATAAAAGTGCTTTTGAGTATTTTGTGGCACACGTTGCACTGTTGCAGTGATACAAATGCATACGTTGAGTTCTCAGTTTTGTTTAGGCTCCTTCTAGTTACAAGTTAAAAAAATTGAAGGGTAGTGAAGCTAATTTAAAAAGAGAATGGAAACTTTTGTAACCATGATCTTGTAACTAACTTAAAATCTTTCCGGATAACATAATTTACCTTTGCAAATGGATTATTAATCATACTTATTATCTTATCAAAAACCAAGGAATTTGGATGAAAATTGAAATAAATTTTAATTACTAAATTTATTAAGTGTTCGAATTAGTTACATTATCATTGTTGGTAATAAATAAAAAAGTTTTCATTTTATTTTTGTTTTTGTCTCATCTCCCTTCCCTTCACTTTATTTCCAACCACACAGAAGATATTGTGACTTATTAGTCAAGTAAAGAAATTAATGCATTTCTCAATTGATTATTGGGCATCAGGTGATCATTTTAAGCTGAATTCAGAATCATTCAGCCATAGAGGAAAGTGTTTCTTTAACTCAACATCTCTTTATGATCAGCCTCCTGTGATGTGGGAACAAGCATACATACCTGAAGGCGATGGAGCAGATACATCAGGAAGAGATGTACAAAAACCTGCAAATGAGTTCGTTCAGTCAGTATCCATTTCTAAGCCTCCTATATAATATTGCTTTGCAACTAATTTCCAATTAAAGTGTGGTCGGTTTTTACAAGATAGAAGAGTAGGATCACTCGAGCAACGGGGTATTGCCAGAGAAATTTAGTAGCACGGACAGCTCCAGAATCCAAGAGTTTTGCTGCTTTTTGAAACTACAAGAAATAATTTAACCATAAGATTATGAAAAAAAAGAATGGAAATAAGGGTGCACATGAGATGCGAAGGAGTTTAAAAAAAAAGGCGCAAGGATTTAGCATACCTGTATGCTTGCCCCAACCATATGTCGGTGATGCAAGGGGAGAGGCCTACAGGTTTTATTCCATGCAAAAAAATGATAAGTACTTGCCAAAAATAGAGGGATATATTTTGTTCTGAGAGACAACATAGAAACATTGGTACATCTTCAATGTTTGTCTACCACACCATAATTTGGAATTTTGATAGAAATAAAAGCTTGGATAAGATGCACAATCTATAGCATAAAACATCCCATTAATTTTGAGCTTACACAGCAGTTAAAAGCATGTTATGAACTACCCAAATTGTATATCAACTGAGACAAAATATATCGCACTTCGGTGGACAGCAATTTTGAAGCATGTCATGGATTAACGAAAATAGCACATTATACAAAAGAGACAAAAGATATCTCATTTCTGTGAAGAGTATCCTAAACGTTGGAGGGAGGATGGAGACAAATGCAGCTGACATGAGAAGATGTAACATACTCAAGTGCTTTCAAGTCGGTGTCTTCTACCCAAGATGATGATGCACGACGGGAGACCCTACTTCTTTCTGCTTCAACCTGTTTGAGTGAACTAGTGAATTCTATATACAACAAACAGAAGGTAAATAGAAACACTGGTAGAGATGAATTAAGATAAATTAAGCGGCCATCGTTGAACCAGCCAAAAGACATACTTGTACTTCTTGAAGACGCTTTATTTCTTTCTCCAATTGGAACTCTGCTGCAGCCTTTTCACTAGCCATGGTTTCAAGTTGCGTTTGCTTGTAGTACTGAGTCATAGTTTTCCAATTTTACGATGTAAGAATCCAGCAGAACTCATCAATAAAAACATTTATTCTGAAGAAATTCCAAAGTCTGACATACCAATAGATCAGTTAGTTCACGATATCTTTTTTCGAGTTCCATATGCTCCTGGCAAATCATTGGCAAGAAATAGGAATCCAATAAATATAGCTTTATATGAGCTCATACATATTATTCTGGACATCCCAATTTCGGTATGCCAACAGATCAGTAGGTGACAGTATCTATTACACTGAGTCATTATTTATAATGAAAAGACAAGTAACTTGAATATGTGGCCAGGCCATATCCCAAATATATTAGTAGGCTAACCAATAAAGAATGCTTACCTTTTCATCTAAAAGTTAATAGAACTCAAAAAAATTGTATAATGTAGGTTTACTGCTAAATAGAGGGTTTGGTACACTTTATTTTGAGCTAGCACTTGTCCAGTTGAAGTAGAAAGAAAACATTTGAATCAAATGTCTGATCCATAACTGAACCAGAGACCAAGCTTTGTTTATGGATCAGTGGATAGACCAGGTTTTGGAATATCTAAAGTTTGAACAAACATGACAGCGTTGAACTGCACCATCGACTTTGTCAACCCTATCTCAATAAGACGACACCAGCATGAAAGTTGAAAACAAGGGTATCTGAATGTAGTGCATTTAGTAACTGAAGGGAGCACAATCTATGATCATAAACACAGAAGCTGCGGACCTGCCGGGAATAATGCTCAGCATCCCTTTTCATGGCTGCAATTTCCACTCTCATTTTTTGAACTTCAGCCTGCCAGAAGAAACAATGAAGAGACTAAGCAGCAAGCTGAAATTGTTGTTCATAAATCCTACACTAATGTAGCAGAAAAACCAAATATGAATGGGTTGCCTCAAAATATCATACAAAACAGACTAAGTTATCAATGAATGGCCTCATAAACATTAAATTTTCTGTCATAAAAAATCTAAACAATTAGATAAAGGATCTAACAGCAATTATTTTAAAGCTACGCAAGAGCCTGTAGCTGGTCTACTACCATTGAATATCAAAGCTCACAGTTTGTTTCAACACAGTATCGTCCCATAGCAAAATACCATTGAAAAGTTGAAACTGTTCGGATCCTCTGGTCAAACCGAAGATCCATCCAAACAGTTCAATGGTCTGAATAACCAGAAGGTTCCACAAAATTTTTATTGGAAGCTCACTTAGAACCCTCAATGGCGATATTCTTTCCCACCGAGGGTCTTTTTCCTTTGTTTGACTTTTCTGCTATGACTTGAAGTCATCCATCAGTCTTTTATATGCTATTGAAGATTTGTCTCCAGAATCTGTTTACCTGGGTGTGAAGATTCCGGCTATACTCTATATGTTTTAGGAATTGTTTTATCATCAGTCATGTCAGACGTTACCACAGCATCAACTGTGCCGGATGGAGGCAGTGATCGTGACTTTCCTTCATTCCCTACAAGCTCTATCAAGTTAGATGGGAGCAACTATTTGATGTGGTCGCCCTCTTGCTTCCTTTCTATTGATTCCCGTGACTTTTCTGGCTACCTTACAGGGGCATCTGAGAAGCCTATCAGTGCTGGTTCATCTCAGAAGAAATGGAGTTCAGATAACTCCCTTGTGATGTCCCATCTTATCAATTATATGAACCCTAATATTACACGGGGTTATCTTTTGTTGGATAGGGCAGGCAAAATCTGAAAGGCTGCCAAGGACACCTATTCTCAGGTTGGCAACAATGCACAAGTCTATGAATTGGGAAAGAAGATCCATGAGATGAGATAAAGAGATTAAAATCTTACTTGGCTGAACAGTTTGAAATTAAGGATCTTGGACTTTTGAAGTATTTCTTGGGGATTGAAGTATCAAGGTCAAAGAAGGGTATAAATATTTGCCAGCGGAAGTTTGTTCTGAACCTATTGAAAGAGACAGGAATGTTGGGATGTAAGCCAGCCAACTCCCCAATTGATCAGAATCACAAACTAAGTGAAGACTGTGGTTCTCCTCTTGTAGATGCAGGGAAATATCAAAGGTTGGTTGGGAAATTGATCTCTCTCTCCTTGACTCGGCCATACATCAGTTATGCAGTTGGAGTGGTGAGTCAGTTCATACATGCTCCCAAAAGTGGACACATGTATGCTGTCTATCGCATCATCAGGTACTTGAAATCCTCTCCAGGAAAAGGCCTTCTATATGCCAGACAATCATATGAGGACAGAGGGCTACACTAATGCAGATTGGGCTGGTTCTATTTCTGAAAAACGATCTACATCTGGTTACTGTACCCTTGTGGGTGATAATTTTGTTACATGGAGAAGTAAGAAACAACCAGTTGTTGCTAGATCCAGCGCGAAGTCTGAATTTAGAGCCATGGCTCATGGGGTGTATGAACTCATATGGTTGAGGCGATTGGTTCAAGAATTGGGATTTGATCATGAGGGACCTATGTGGCTCTACTGTGATAACAAGGCGGCTATAAGCATTGCTCATAACCCTATGCAACATGACCGAACAAAGCATATTGAAGTTGATAGACACTTCATCAAAGAGAACATGGATTCAAGTTGCATTTGTACTCCATTTGTGAAGACCGGTGATCAACTGGCAGACATTTTCACCAAGGGTCTCATTCTGAACCAATTTAGTACTCTTCTTTGCAAGCTGGGAATGTATGACATTTATTCTTCAGCTTGAGGGGGTAATGTAGTCCTAGAATAGGTGATAATCCTACTAGAAGGCAATTGGAATCAAGCTTTGGTCAAGCCTGCTGTTTAGGGCTGATTTGGGGCTGTTTTAGGGCAAAATTAGGGTTTAGGATGGGAATTTGGGAATGGGGTTTATAGGGTTTTAATCTGCAGGTTTAGAGGATCATTATGATATAAAAATATCTTGGTTTGGTTAGGTTTCAAAATTCTGCAGATTTAGGGTTAGGGTTTCGGGTTTTGTAATGAGGAAAAACAACTAAAATTATGGTTTAAAGTAGGATTTAGGGGCAGGGGTTAAGGTCGACTGTTAGAGGGACTAGGGGGAAGATTCGGTTGCAATATGGAAGGTTTCTGATGGCTGAATGTGTCCCAGCAGAAAATTAGGGTTTTTAGGGTCAATGGAGAAGAGGGATCTTAGGGTTTGGATGGACAGAATGGGCAGCAGCTAGGGTCGAGTGGAGATGGTGATGAGGGGAAGTTATGGTCCAAATCTGATCAGATTCCAATGGAGGAGCAGATCTGAATCAGAGTTTAGAGTCTTCTAGGGTTTATGAAAAATAGGACAGAAAAGAAAGAGGATCGATTGGGGAAGGAAAGAAAGGATAAAACAGAAAATTAAAACCCAAACTTACACTGGATTCCTCCGGCAGCAGCTTGGATTGTTGAAGGATGAAACCACCTTCGAAATAGGGATCCTCCCAGCCGCCACGGCGTAAGGAGTCGCAGGATTCCACCCACCCTTCCACCTTGATAAGCCCACAAGGATGCACACACTCTTGGAGAGCAACAATGGCAGCCAACAAGCAAAAGCTTTTTCATTAATCAAATTCGTGTTCCAGGCTTTGCCCCCTTACAACCTTATATAAAAGACTCAAAAATAGACTTCTACTCTAAAAAGGAAAGGCCTAACCCAATCCCTAACCTATTAGATAACTTAAACTGATTAGGAAACTAAAATAGACTCAAAATAGAATCCTAATGACTTAAAAACAACTTAAACTACTTAAAATAAAGAAGATTCCCTACTAGCCAATAGGATATAAGAACCTCTTAGCCAATAGGATCACTTCACTTAAATTAGACTAATTGAACCAATTGGATGCAACCAATTCTAAACCGGTTCAATCTAAAAATAGGAAAATAAACTAAGTATTGGGCTAATCCCGTATGCAACCTATATGCCCCTAGTTTAGGCTCATTAAAGTGGCCTAATACATAAAAAACCCTTGGGAACAAAGGCCCAACATGTATATAACCCAACCCTAGGCCTATTTCTAAAGAAATAAGCCCTATTTGGTGATCATTCTGCATCAGGGGGAGTGTTAGTGTTTGTGTTAGGGGTACATTAGTCACTGTTCTTATTATTAGTCATAGAGTTGTAATTTTATATCTTTTTACCTTTTACCTCCCTAGGGAGGCCCTTTGTAATTCCTAAATAGTTGTTAATGAAGTAAATAGCTGTTAGGAGACTATTCTCTAAACACCCACGATTTTCCTTCTCATCTCTTCTTCTTCTTCTTCCTTTCCAAACCCTTACACCTTCTTACTTGCTAGAATCAGTCCATACCTAATTTCTAACTTACCCCTGGGCTGGTCTACCCTGAACCCCAGATCAGTGCCCATCTCCCTCCTCCCCCCATTCTCAATCCTTTTGGTAATGAATTTTTTATTCATCCAAAAAAAAAAAAAGTGAATCACCATAAAATTACGAAGAGACCATAAAATTAACCCATTTGATAGCGTAAGAAGTTTCTTAAGATCCAGATGTTTTTCTTTTAGGTTTTAAAATCATGTATAAATTGAAACATTGAGAAGTCAATTGCAGGATTTTAAACTACGGAGTGAAGCCTTTAAATCATGAATAAGATACGGTAAGGATATAAATAAATGATTTGCATATTTCAAAAAATGAAATGAATTCAATATTTTATATTTAACCTAAAAATAATGATGAAAATGCAAACAAATACTCAATTTCGACTTTAGTCAGTTGCAGTATATGCCTCCTTTAAAGGGGACATTATGATAGCAAAATATAAAAAATTATTAAAAAACAGAAATAGAATAAATTAACTATTAGCTTCATCTAGGTGAACTTTTTTAACTTTCTTGAGGTATGCAAGATTCAGTTGCAAAAAGTGACTAGGTAGAAGTCACAAGGAGTCAATGGAACCAAGTATTTGACTCAGAAGAGTCATTTATAATCGAAATCATCACCTAACACTTCAATTCTTGGGAGAGTTGCGTAGTCAATGGAAATATCATAAAAGCATCATGGTTCACATAAACCATTGCACTATCAACCATTAGCTATAACAATATACAATATAGGTTTCATTAACAACAATACTGTCAAGTAATAACCAAAAGACACTTGCCTCCAAAGAAAAAAGCTTGCCCTCTGCGTCTCTTTGACCTTGGCGAGCACGCTCCACTTCTTCTTGCCATGCCTGCATCTTTAAATTTGAAGATCTAAAGTAAATGACCGGAAATGGGAGCTTTAAAATATTGTTATAACTTGAACATTTGTCTGAAACAAGTGAGAGAAAAACTTAAAGATGGTAGTCAAATCAAGGAATTTCTTTGGTAAGCACTAATGCTCCTATCAGCGAATAGAACAAAACTAGAGAGAGAGAGTTTTTGTTTTGAGAGAGAATAACCCTGACGTTGAACTTGCAAAATTACCTTTAACTGAGGTACAGTTTTTCGTGAAATATTAAAGCAGAAAAAAAGTAAGTGGATTATTGTATCTCAAGCTTTAATCACTGCTTGCCTAATCATCGAAAGATATCCTGAATATTAACAGTATTACATATGCCTAAAAACAAAACTATCATGAAGATTAGAAAAAAGGGAAATGCGCCATCTTGAGTATTTATCGCTTCAAAGACACGAATAAAGACATCAAACTTTTAGCTTCTGCATATGGTTCACCATACTAGAATTGGATAATAAAGATCTGATCAGTCCCAATATGCTAAAGGTTTATTCTTTCTACCTGAAGTGCTTGATTTGCTTCTTCGGGTGACCTCTTCTGTTCACGGCGAGCACGAGCTTCCATATCTTGCAGCTCTTGATTTAGTGATGCACATTCAACCTGATAAAATGTAATGATGATCAATCTGAAGAGATTAAGAGAGTATTCACATTTTAGGAATGAGAAACAAAAGCTTCCATCTCATTTGCAAAACACAAATATTCTACCTCAAGCAATGCCAACTTCTGCTCTAGTTCTGCTGCCCTTGCTGTCCTCTCATCCACTGTTCTCTGAATAACGAGGCTATCGTCAAAGATTGCAATGAAATCATAGATGCTAATGGCACTTAATAGATGTGACTTCTTCATGGTCTTTAAAGAATAAGAAAAGAAAAAAAAACAATTTATTTCTATGATACTGCATTTTTGAGAGAGTAACTAGAATCTTCTAAAGAACAGAAAATTATTGCTTCCATTGGACCATTTGTATCTGTAGCATCAGGATCTGATTCATGGATCTCTCAGTTCGAGAAATAAGAGGATTAAACCACTTTTTTTTTCCTCTTTTTCAAATTCAAGAAATGTTGGTTGATCGTATATTTCATTATAGTTCCATGATTCAAAGTATCAATTCCTATTTGATCATTTTAAATTCCATATTAAAGGTTGCAATCAGATTTATTCATTAAGAATAATTGATTCGATACATTTCTTATGTATCCTAGATGCTATATTGGATTTGAATTAGATTCAGATCAATCTATATTGATTGACTGCCTCCATTATGTTATTGTTAGCAAATACCACTGTTTTTAGTTTTGGACCTTCCAAATCATTCCCACACGAGATCCAGACCGATTTTTTTCTGATCCTTCGCTAAAAAGATTCGTTCTCTTCATAACAATTTAGAGAGGTAGAACCAATAAAGAATTTTTTCCCCGATTCATCCCTAGAGTTGAATACCTCATTCAAGATTTTTTTGGATCCAATCTGTAGGAAATTAATAGAAACGGCAAATCCCTTATGATACAACAGACCCGACTCGGTTATTGATAGAGTGAATAGATCTACCATTTCTTGAAATCTCTCTTCTGATTCAAAATTGTGGTGTAATGGATTTCCCCCCTATTCCGGTCATGGAATAGATGAAATAAATAATAAAAAATAAAAAATAAAAAAGAATTTTGTTCAAGACTGAAATCTTATTGGAGCTGTCCATATCCGGTTCACCCTTCGGAACCATATCACACCCCGGATCTGGTGAAATAGGATGAATTGAGATGGTATTTTGTAAATACACAATTATCTTGAACATATCAACCATTTCTTTATTTCCAATCACCTGGAAGGGACAAAAGAAACATCTTGTTCTTTCTTCAACAATTTCTGATCTCTAATGGACCTCTCAGTAGGATTTGAACCCCGATATCTGCAGAAGGGAGGCTTTGAGGTCCTCAGAGATTCCTGAAAGGAAGAGGAGGGACTTTGAGAAGTTAACTTTAAGGCCTGAGATAGCCTCGAAAAGGTTCAGACAAGACTGGATGGATTGGAGAAGGGGGGGGGGTCAGCTTTAAAAAAGAGCATGAGATCATCAGCAAAGGCAAGGTGGGTAAGGTTTAGGGCTTTACCCTTGGGAAGGGGAGTGATGAGTTGCAGGTCAGTGAAGGATTGGACGCAACAAGAATGGACCTCAAGGGATAAGGTGAAGAGGTAAGAGGATAGGGGACAACCTTGGCTTATACCAGTAGAGGAGGGGAAGTAACCTGCTGGACTACCATTGATAAGGCCAGAAAAGTGGGGAGAGGAGATACAGAGGTAAACCCAGCTTTTACAAAGGGGTTAAGTAGTAAGTTGCTTCATCCTATTGTATGCAAGTTGGGCATGTGTGATATCCATGCACCAACTTGAGGGGGAGTGTTGTAATATCGGATGTAATATGGGTATAAGGGTAAATCTGTCCATAGGGGCATTAATGCACTTGTACCTGTATGCCACTTATTATAAATAGAATAGGGCTGTCGCACTAGCAGCCCAATCATTCCTCTCAATCAAACACATCAACATTTATGTAAAGTTCCAAGCAAAGACCAACATGTTCAAAATATAATCACAATGGACCAATTCAGTCAGTACTTAGTACACATTTCCAACTAGTTTTAGGCATCTGATCAACATCATTGGTCCTTACAATACCTGTATCCTTGCGAGGGCTGTCGATGCCTCAGCAGATCTATGTTCTAATTCTACTTCCCTTTCCATAGAAGCCTGTTCATTAAACACATTATTACAGTGCAGGGAAACCAAAAAAGAAGAAGTTATTTAGACATATTCAGTGATTAACCTTTTTGGTAGCATTATGTGCTGCACGCTCTTCTTCTGCCCTCCGTTCTGCAGATGCAATCTCCTCCCTTAAAGCCTAGTGAATGTACACAAGCTCCAATCTCAGAATTTCCTTTTTTTTTTTTCATGGTGGTAAACAAAATAAGTTTGCCAAAGAATATCAGAGAGACAGAGAGAGGATAAAGGAAGCCAAAAAAGACCCACCAAACCCGACAGCCCAAAATACAAACAACCAACAACTGAGAAACTGGAAAAACTTCAGGCACCACAACGTAACCAAAGACCTTCACTCCATAAACACCAAGAAAAATCCTAGAGACACATGAAGATCCAGAAAAACTAAGTCATCTATGTAAATTGACAAAAAGAAATAACCTCCATACCTGCATCATCCGTGTCTCTGTAAGTTCCCGGTTCCTCATAATATAATCTAAGTCTGCCTGATTAGAAATATGAGAAGACCATCATTATATTCACAGATGTCTTAAAAAGTCCAAGTAAGAAAGACAAGTCAAAAGCTTTTACAGGTTTTCCCTCCGACAAAAATTATTAAAGCTTAGTTTTTTAAGGGGATGCTCACAGATGCAAAAGAAAAAAAAATGACACAATTGGCTTCTTGTTGTTTTATTCTCCATTCTTCATGTTCCATGTATTTGGTAGAAAAGAGACGGCCCTGAGGATACTACTTTCTAAATATCCAATTTTTTACAAAAATTGAGTCTCTAAATCAATAGGACTGCTAAAAGGAACCCTATAACCCATAAACATCCAAAATAGCCAAAAGAAGATAAGGCACTCAAGCATCATCACTTTGTTTAAAAGTAAAAAATGTTAGAAAGGTTCAAAATTTAAAGCAAAAGTGGCAAGATTGGGCCAAAATATTTTGGTTTCGACAAGAGTCAAAATTGGCAAAATTATGGGTAGATATTTCAGTTACACCAGGGATTGAAATCACACCCTGGCCCCAAGGGTGAAATTTCAAATAATTGAATATTAGCAGAACAAACCAATAGAGAAGAGTCTATTTAAACTCCTAACAACACCATTTTCAGAATTTTATGGTCAATAAGGCTTCATGAAGATTCCACAATTTTAAAGGCCAATAAAAGTGGCACTCAGTAGGTCCCACGGTGATGGGCCTACCACCTACAAAATCTACAACAGAGGATCCAAGAAATGGGAAAAATATGGAACAAAACCAATAAATAAGCCTAAGCCCATGATCAAGCCCAACTCATGACTAGAACCTATACCAGGCCATAAGATGTTTCCAGGACCATATACCTGGCTACAGAAGCCTTATACCCTGTGTTAGGCTGTTAGCTTATTGCTTCTTTAGGAAGCTACTCCCTATTGTTAGAAATTTCTTTCGCAAGTTCACTTTCTTATGGAAAACCATGCTCACAACTTGAGTAGCTAGAATATAAGTTCAGCATTCCTTTATGCACAGTTGGTATCTTCAGAATCCAAACTGCCAGGAATGGGCCACTTTTGTGATGAATTAGATGAGAATGAAACAAAAAAAGAAAACTGTATGTGTTATCTCTTTTATCCAAATCTAATGACTACAAATGTTGAAATCTCCACCCATATTTGTGGGATTAGTCACTGTTTATGGCAGATCCTACCACAATGGAGATAGCCAAATAATAAAAGAATATTATCTAATGTTGATGTATACATTGACATTGCCCTTCCCTAACAGTTCAAGCTTTTTGGTGAAACGGTAGCGAACATGGTTTCAGAGAAGGGAGGTCAAGTGTTCGACTCCTGGGAAGTGCATCGGAAGAGTTTTCCCGACATTTCTTCTCCCTCGGTGCTGCGCAAAGGAAATTCCGCGTGAGTTCCACTTGCAAGGACCATGGGATCTTGGCCTGCAGGTGCGGGGGAGAGTTGATGTATATATTGATGCTGCCCTTCCCTAGCAGTACAAGCTTTTAGGTGAAGCAAACATCTAACAATTGCAGGGCAGAACTGAGAAGGTTTTAAAGAAAAAGAGTAAACTGTTGAACGTAAGAGGACATTGAGAACTTGATTTTAATTAAGTGGAAGTGATGCAGATTGAAGAATGACACTAGACTTTCAAAAATTTATAGGGGATTCTGTTTTTAAATTTTGGTGGTTGCAAAAGAATCTTAAGCTACAGCTGAGAGATTTAGGGGAAAAAAGTTGAATGGCCAAATAGGATTGTGAAGAAGTTACAAATACAGCCTGCAGTTGGGGCGGATTTGATTGCTTTTGATTTTGGTGAACTTCCAGATGGGGCAACTTTCATGTGGGGGTAGCTTAGGGTGCAGCCTATGGGCTACCACTAATGAAAATAATAAGGGGTTGCGTTCAGGGTTTATGATGTAGAAGTCTTGTTCCTCAACAATCCCATGAAGGGTGAACTGAACCCTATGATAGGGTTAATTACGAGAAAGGATGCCTGCTAGGTAGATCTAGAAAAGAATTGCAAGAAGAGAGAAAATTAAGGTTTATGGTAAAATTACGGTTGGGGTTTAGTAAGAGAGTAGTTGATTGATATGATCACAGGATAGCTATGTTGATTCCATGGTTTTAAGATTCGAGATCAGAACAACCGATCTGTGTCGTGATTGGCAGTAATCAATCTGATTTTTTTGGCTTAGTTCCTTTGGTAACTCAAGAATCGATGGGATCGGTTGGATTGGCCATCAGTTACAGAGAAGAAAACAAAGCCAGTCTACAACCCTGCGATTTTTTTATTGTAGTTCTTAAATCCCACAATCTCAAGACCAGAAAACATAGGGAAAATGCTGTTTTTCAAATATCTATGGCGTAGATTGATCCAATCAACAAAAGAACTAGTTTTGGGCGAGAAGAATCAGATCTAACCTCGTTTCCTGAGGTGTTATTGATAGGTATTTTAGACCCAGATTCATTTTTTCTTCAAGTATTTCTTATTAAACATGTAGATGAAGCGTATTTAGGTCAGAGATCTATGGATTTCTGCAATGTATTTTAGATTGGCATGATGTTTCTTCTCCTGCAAATCATGAACTGCATTTACATTCAAAACACCTCCAAATTTTTGGTTTTCATTTTTTTTTTTGGGGCAAAAGGGAGAAACATTGGGGAATATCAAGAGAACATTCAGATTTTACATGTCAGTTATGATTTTACAGATCCATACAAAATTTCTACAATTCTGGGAAATTTTTATGACCGATCCCTACTTCTCATGGATCACACATAGAATTGGTTTGGATTGGACAGGATCGTCAGTAGCCGATCCGACCCTTATTCGGCTGGGGTACGGGCTCTGCCACAGGATAGCAGCAAACAAATAAGACTGTGAAAACAGTACCAACTGGCTAGGGTTTAAAGGGGGGATGGAAGGAGCTGGTTAGGGTTTCATGGGCAGGTTTTTGTGATTGTTTGTTAGGCTTTATAAAAGGAATAATGTAGTGTTCTGTGCATATAGGTAAATATCTATACTGTTTGTTGGAAAAATAGGTGGGAATTTTATTGAACACATTAGTCTTACCTTCTTCACCTGTTTACTCGCCAATTAATGGGATTACACACGCACCCGATAGGGTAAGAATTTCATTTTGACTAGGACAATATAGGTAAGGTCATTACTTGACCCTATCGTCCCCATTTGCAGCCCTAAATGGTAGGAAGCAGTGTCTTCATAACTGGACCAGAAGTTGGGACATTCTTACTTGGAGCTCAGCTGTCTGTCAGTTCAAACAGTGCAGGTTGAAATATAATAAAATTTAAACATGATAATGTCTGTGTTAACTTAGTGATTGTTTGTGTTGTGTTGGCAACTTGGCATTGCTCACCTATCCAGTAGTCCTGTGCATGAGTGCTGGGTATGAATCACACTTGCAATATACTCAAGCAATAGTAACAATTGCAAAGGTTTGTAACTTTTATAGCTGTGTGTTGAGACTTTTACGTCCCAGCTTAAATCTCTAAGTGCCTTGGCCAGCGGTCCAAGGGTCAGAATTGTTCAACAGTCATAACTGAATGGTTCACTGTTGTTTCTTGGATAATGTGTGGTCCTGAGATCATTACAGATTGTTGTGGCATCGCAGTCAACATTCCAAGTGGTCCAATCACTGGGTCCAATGGTCCTGAAGACATTGGTAGGAAGAGAAGGGCTGACCATGGGGCTGAAAGGGTGTAGAACTCAGAAAATGGAAAGTAACTGAAAAGGAGAAGACAAGGGCCTAAGAAATAAGAATACACCTTATAGTATCAACAAAGCACGACAACTCATAATAGAGCGAAAGGGGAAGGCCAAAAAGAACAAGGCTTATTGCTCAAGGTCATATTAGAAGGACACACCCAAGTTTCTTGCTAGGGCAGAAAGTACTAGCTAAAAAAAACTGCCCAACTATTGCATACAACCCAAGACATCTAGAAGTTTCAGAAGCAGCCAAACAACCTTACCTTAGTCCACCAGAAGGCCCATAAACAATAGATCTAAAACCCAACTCCAGCCAAGACTAAGGCCAGCAAGCCCATTTTTAATTGGTTAAAGTGTTGACACTGCTTCATAAATATGATCTTGTGATTATTAAAAAAGGGAGCTGGCTAATTTACATCATCTAATAACACTCTAAAATAAAAAAATGAAGAGTCAATCACCAATAACCCAACATAGGGCTGTGATTATCGATATGTGAAAGATACCTGCAGAGAAGCCAGCTTTCCTTCAGAAACAGCAGCTTGTTTCTTAAATGCCTCCATTGAACTGACAAGGGCTTCAATTTCTGAATTTTTTGCAGCCAGAGCTTCCAACATATTTGATTCAACTCTAGTCACTTCCATCTTTGATGTGGACAGATCTTGCTGTAGCTGCCTGGTCTGAGCCTCATATGACTTGCAATGTTCTCTCTGTTAAGGTAGCAATGGACTAGTAAACATACTCTTCTTTAAAGAATACAATATAGTTTGGGCCAGTATGAATAAATTAGAATTTCACTAGATCCACAGATGGAAAATAAGTACCTCTGCAATGAGAAGTTCCTCCAGCTGCGCATTTTCAGATTTATATTCTTGAAGGCGGGATGAAAGCCCAGCACAAACCTAAATGTTGAAAGAGCATAAATTCATAAAGCAACCAGTAAGTAGAAAACCTAACCTGCAAGGAAATCCAAATCTGAAACATTCTCTACCCATTTTGAAAATTAAAATAAAACAAATTATGCCAGAAAGCTTGTTTATCTTCATGTCATCAGTAAATACTTTAGTCTATCAGCATTAAAGTTGCTCATATTATTAACTCATCTAGAAAGTGTAATCATTTGCAATCCTCAGGACTATGCCTTTGAGTGGTGGAGCAAGATCTATGGACCAGGACTTAAATAGATTTTAGAAAACTGGAGATATATTATTACCAGTAGTTTTAAAAAGGGGGAATTGCCTAGATCTACTAAATAGAAAAAAGAATTATAAAACTGGTAGGTATAAATTATGTTTTACAATTATAAGTTACAATGTTAAAAAAATTTACCAAATTCCCATGTGAGTTAAAAAAGCTAAACAAACAACCTAAAATACCCCTAACACATCCTTCTCCCCCTTTTTTTTTTTCCTATCATCTTCTTCCTCGACGAAGGAACACCACTCCCTCCTAGTGTCCATGAAATTTTAGGGCAAAAAAAAAGAAGATATTCACCAGCGCACAATCTATCAAACAAGAATTTTAAGGGAAAAGATAAGAAGAAGAAGAAGAAGATAAGAGGAAGAGAGCAAACAAAAGTGAAATTTCTAAAGAGGGCTCGTCCACCTGGTTTCCATAAGTTCTCCGTCAAATCCAAAAAATCCATTCACACATGGGATCTCTCTCTCTCTCTCTCTATCTTGTATGTGTGTCCCTCTCTCAAAGAAGTAAACAAAATAATTTTTTTAATGACTTTGCTAAAATGGAGGAAGAAGAAGGGATAGCCCGAGAAACGATCCACTTTCTCCCACTCCGTAATGCCTAAAAGCCCAATGTCGTCCAATCACAATTCTCTTGTACGTTCACACTTCGCAGAACTACTCTCTTACATAATTTCACCAATACCCTATTATCATTTGGAAATTTATTGTAAATTTTGGGGTAATTTGTTATCAGGAAACAGAGGAGATGACTGCAGATGTTCTTGATGGAGGAAGTTATGTGTCTTCTCCGACAGAGGTGGATTGGTATGAAACAAAACCCTTCCAGCAATTCATGATCGACATGCATTTTAGTGGTGCTTTGACTAATCACTATGAAAACCTCCGCTAGAGCAGGTTCACCCCCATACATCCATTGAAGACTAGGGTGAGCTTTTGACTCTCCTTTAGGTTCCTCTGGTGGTTGGGTGATCAAGGTAGTGAAGTCGTTACAGGGGAGCATGGTGGGCGCGGGGGGCAAGTTTGCAGGGGAAGGAGGAGGTGGATGGTGGTGGCGGTGGTGCGGGGTAGCTTTGCAGGGAGGTGGGAGTGGTGTTCATTCGTCCAAGGAAAAAAGAAGGGGAGAGAGAACGATATTGGTATTGGGGGTATTTTAGGTTGTTCCTTAAACTTTTTTTCCTATTATGAGGAGTTGGTAAATCTTTTTAACATTGTAACTTATTATTGTAAAACATAATTTACACCTACTAATTTTGTAAAACTTTTTTCTATTTAGTAGATCTAGGCAATTCTCCCTTTTAAAAAGATCTTTGCACCTATTAAAACAACTAAAGGAATTATAGAAATGAGCTCAAATGGAAGAAAAAAAAATTGCGATAAATGCATAGTTCGAGAACTCGCGAGATCTCGCCGAGAACTCGCGAGATCTCGCCGAGATCTCGGTGAGTTTCTCGGTTTTTTGAGAAACCGAGACCAGTTGGCATACGAGTTGCAAAAGTGCAACAACTTGACCGAGATCTCGAGATCTCGTTGAGTTCTCGAGATCTCGACCCAAACTCTTTTATATGAGTGCCAGATCTCGAGATCTTGGTGGAAAATCTTGGTATACAGACACCTATCTATGCAAACCTTGGTATATAGACACTTATTTAGGCCAGGAACTAAGACAGACACTTATTTATGCCTAATCTCATTAAAGTAAATAATATTTCATTTACTTAAGATATTATTCATAAATAAGCAAATACCCCCCTATTTGAATCCAACAAAAATAGTTAAAAAATAAAATTCCAAAAGGAAAAAAAGTCAACCCCCCAATTCAAGAACAAAAACTAGATTTTCGACGGTAGGTGCAATTTTCAACTTTCTAATGCTGGGGTTTTTCTCAAATCTAAAAATTCCATAAATCTTAATATGGTAAAACATTGCTAAAAACCAAAAGTGCGGTAAAATATTCATTTGTTTTGATGTCCAAGAAAATATTTTAATTCAGAGCAATTTTGACAGCATTAGTGTACACCAAATTAAGTTTGACCGGTACATAACTCCTTTTTGGACTTTGTTTTTGCAAAATCTGATAGTGCCATTGTGTTTAAATGGCCTAAAATAGGCTGAATACCAAGTTTCAGACCCAAACTAGATCTAAAACCCACCGAGTTAAGGCTTCGAGTCGGAAAAAAAAAATGCACCAACTTGGCGAGATCTCAACTCAACTCGGTTTTTCAAGAGACCGAGTTGGTACCGAGTGAAGAGTTTTAGTACCTTGGATTAATGAATCCCAATTTGTAGACCATTACTCATAAAGTCCTAGTCTATAATCTAGTTTGATCTTGTAGTCCAAATAACCCTGTACCATGATGTGTCTAGGATAGTAGTAATTAGTGAAACAAAAATACTTGTACAAACCAGTGAAGTAAACCCATTTTATAGAGGAAAACAAAAAAGATATCTCGTTCATCTATCTCTTGCCTATCTATCCATTGATTCTATCTATGAATCAAATCAAAAGAGTTCATTTTTGGGTTCCCCAAAGCCCCAAATAGATTGGATCGTTTCTGCCAACGAAATGAACACGGAGCCAGTTCCGAACGCTTCTCCGATCCGGAAGTCGTAATATTCTGAACCATTCATGAACATCACAGCAGATATGACTAAGACATTTATGGCTCCCACATAAATAAGGAGTTGAACAGCAGCTACAAAATGCGAATTCAATGAAATATAGAATAAGGATATTTTCCGTTACACAGAAGTTTTGTTAGGAACTGTTTCCCAGCAAACACATAAGAAACAACTGTGCAGATCCTCACATTTTGCCAACTAAAACATTGCATGAATTATCAATTGCTGGATGGCATGCAAATTGCTCCTCAAGCCCTACCCTGGGGAGACAAGATCGAGGCTATGCTTCTTTCTAGAGGAGTGCAAATGATACTTTAAGAAAGCCAGAAAAGAGAAGCAGAAAATAGTGTCTATGATTCGTGCTTGGTAGGAGAGATGAGAGAAAATAGGAAAGGAGGGAGAAGAGATAAAATACGGGAAGAAGAGATAACGAAGGATAATATGATAGGGTTGGCCTTACGGGCGAAGCCATGACGCCTTGGCTTTATTGAGGAAGCCGGACCTCCTTTCTCAGAGAGAAAACATAAGAACCAATTACATTCAAAGTCTACTTTCCATTCCATCTACCTATTTAATAGGATTTAAAACAGTTAAAACTCCTTCTACCCATGTACAACACTACTAACACTATCTCATTTAACTCCACAAACTAATAGATAACTACACCATGCACGTCTATTTATCTAACTACACTAACTAATCATTAAATAAATTAAACAACTTTCCTATATACTTGCACATCTCACGCCAACCCAATGCATGCACGTAACAGTGTAACGTTTCCATGATAAAACAAGAGCTTACCCTGGCTAACCTGGCCTCTTTTGACTGACCAGATGAAATTGCACTCTTAAGCAGTCCTTGAGCCTGCCAATCAACTAAAGGAGCTAGTCAAGGTAACACCTAAAATCTAAGCATGTAAAAGATACAAAATGCTAAGGTTAGTAAACAATCTAACACTTATTCATTACAATTCATACTTTACCTCTTCAAGTTGGTCTTGCACTATGATTGGAGAACTATTACTTTTATGCTCCTGTTGCTTTTTCGGCTCAGAAACCAATTGTTCTTTGATATCTGCATCTTTCTTTTGTGTGTCATTGTTACTGTTGGTCTCTGCAGTTTCAGGTTCAGTTTTCTCCTGGTCAGTATTTACTGTAGTATCTTCATCTGTCAACTTAATATCTTGGCCACTATCAGCTGGAAGATCTCTATCAACAGCCTCAACTCCGGAGGCTGTGGACAGAGCCAAAGAGGAATCTTCATGCCCCTCAGAAGTTTTCTCAACAACAAGCTCACCACTCATAGATGAAGTAACAGGTTCTGCATCATTAATTGTAGATGGAACTTCAGTCATATGATTAGCTTCATCTTTACCCCCATCATTCATGGGTGTCTCCAGTAATGATATGTCTGATGAAGCAGTGTCTTTATTAATATTGGGCTGCAGTTCTTTGCTCGTCTGGACGTCTGAAGTAGTAGACATGGTCCCAACATTTTCAGATGACAGCACCACCTTACTGTTATCATTTAACTCATTAGACACTGATTCTTGTATGCTAATGTGCTCCCGTGCTGCATCCCTTGTTTTATTGGGTTCATTAGAGGAAAGTCTTTTCTGTGCCTGCAAAATAATTGATTTTCTCAGCTAGTAGGATTGTGTAACATAATTCAAGTTGTTAGTCTGCATGAATTTATTTTAGAATGAAAATAGAGGTAAGAGATAATGCCAACAAAGACCTTCTCTCTTGGTTTTGTTCTCCTAGCTTGAGATTCCCCTCTATTGGATGCTTATTAATTGCCAAAAGAAAAACAGGGAAACAAACATGGAATTATGATTCAAGGAAACCCAAGGTAAGACAATAATTTACAAGTACATGATAAAAATATGTACCAAGAGAAACATCAAGACCTATACCTGATGGTTGTGAATCAGACTGCTCATCAGACAACTCACCAACGACCAACTTTGCTCTCCGATCTACCACTTCCAATAAATCTGATTCAAGAAATTAAGTTGTTTTAGAGTCAAACAAATATCCTATCCAGTCTTGGTCTAAGATTTAACCTAAACAGCGAACACTTCTGAATAAACTTCAATTTACATGCACATAAGGATGACAATACAGCATGAAATCAATAAAATATACAGCGAAAAACATGAGTGAATAAGAAATAATTGCAGATAAAATGGAAGTAGTCAAAGTGTTCACTAATTTGTGCCTACTGGTTGTTCAGGTTAGTATTTTCCTATTTCAAAATAACTTTACAGCAAAGGTTTTCAGACTTGGGGTCTGTTTTACTCAAGTCCAAGTTATAGAGAGTCAAAAAAGGGTCTTAAAGCTGTTACTTACCATTATTATAAATAGTGGATAAAAAATTTATGCAGCAGCCAAGGGCAAGAAAAAGAAGGGCAGAAGATTCCAGCCATGAGTCTCTCAAAACTGGATTACTGGCCATGTAAATCGCAACTTAATTATCACAATACACTTTCATAGGTTTAATGACTGAAAACCCTAATTCCTGAATAACAGACTTCAGCCACATCATTTCTGCTGCCGTATGAGTAATAGCCCATTAGCCCAGTAGTTAGCCTTTGCACTTGATCGAGCTACAATAGTTTGATTCTTACTCTTCCATGTAACAGGATTTCCACCAACAAACGTACAATATCCAATAGTAGATCTACGATCATCATCAGCATCAGAGTAACCCGTAATACTAATATAACCATAACGTTGATAAATAAGGCCTTTTCTGAGAGCACTTTTAAGATACCTCAAAATGCGACATGCTGCATCCCAGTGGGCCAGCTTAGGGTTCTCCATGACCTGACTAATAACACCCACAGGCTAATTAACCAAGGTATTAGAGGGGTACTTGATATGTGAAAGAAGAGAGGACACAAAGGGGATTTGTAATTATTCACAAAGGGTACACTTGGAAGCGAATAATAATAATGAACATGAAGGGAATTAAAAATTATTGTTGGCAATAACACTAAGTGATAGGGACTGAATTAAAATAAAATACAAGAATTAATATGGGAAATCAGATGCAACGAATTAAAGGCATTAACCTTCCATCGGCTACGTAACCAGAGGTGGAAAACATGGAAGCAGTGACAAACCAGGCGGAGACAAGAGCCAAGCCAGTACTCTATTCAATCAAGGTGAATCCTGTGGAGACAACACAACCTTAGAAGGAAAAGCTCTGAGCATTCTACTAGTGGACCTCGTAGACCCATGGCTTTGTTACCAAAAACCTCCTTGGGCAACAAAACACTCAAAACACAGTATTGGGTTCTTCCACCACAGCCACTACCATTACCATAGAGGAACCCTCTCCTTCAGATTCATCTCAAAAACTGTAACAGCAAACCCTAGAAAGAGCTAAGCAAGAAGCGTTGCATCTTCCAGGTACGATTGATTCGATTTCTCTCCTTTCAATAGGGTCGAAACTTCTTTTTTTAATGGAATAACAGAAATAGAAGAAGTATAACAGAAGATAATCAAACCGCAGGATAGAACCAGAAAGAAAGCATCATATTCAGGCACAAGAAACCCTAGTTTTCATGTTTCAATAACGAGAGTTTCAGAATTTTCTTCTTCTTCATGGCTCTGTTACCATGTAACCAAATACAATAAACCAGAACCTGTGAAGAAGAAGAGAAGAGAACGATGAGAGAAGGAGAAAAATCTGAACCATGACAGATTCAGTGTATCAGTCTATCATGGTCTACTCCTTTATTTATAATAGCAAAACAATAGACTCTTAGCAGGAGTATACATTGGACAAGACTAAGACTAACTACCAACTAACAAGGAAACTCAAAGAGACAAAAGCATATCACGACAGGGACTCTCCCCTTATTGTGATCATCAACTAATCCTAATAGTAATAGAATACTGCAGGAGATTTTTAACAACCATACCTGATTCAGATAAGTCATGTAAATGGCTTATTTTATTGGAAATAACCTTTGGGTTGGGTTATATAGGTGTTGAGACCTTTGATCCCATGGGTTTTCTTAGTAACAGTCTACTTTAATGGGCTTAAAATATGGATAGAAAGTGGGAAAACGAGATTTACTTCATTAATATAATTAGAGTCATGTTTTGAGTCAGTTTCTTTCATTATCTTAGTTTCTTAGTCAGTTTATGTTATCTTATTAGTTAAGGATTAGGTTAGGCATTTCTTTTTTAGTGTTTGAGTCCGTTTTTGAGTCTTCTATAAAAGTTAGTAAGGGGCTACAACCTTGTACACGAATTTGATTAATGAGATTGAGAAAAAATAACATAGCTTTGTGCTTTGCTCTGGGAGAGAGTTTGGTGAGATGCCATTGGTGAGAGGGCCAAGTCTGAAAATTACTACCCTATCTTCTTCTTCCTTCTTCGATTTCATTTTTTATTTTATTGTTCTGAAATTTTCCAGCAAATCTAAGAACTGATCGAAGTATTTACTCTTGCTGGACCTGAAGTTTGCGATCCTCTTGTGGATTGGTTATCAATTGTTGCTGGTCTATATTAATACCCCATCGGTATATGTACACACCAAATTGCAACCATTACTTCACCCAGAAACTTCAAAAAATAGGGTGATGCATGCCTTTGTTGATGAATTTAAATCCTGTAGATGAATACCTCCATGGAAAACCCAGAAGTAGGAAGTATAAGCAAGGAGACTCTAGTTTATTTTCATGTAGCCATTAATTAGAGTCTCATATAGTATGTATAGCAGCATAGGTTGCTGCAACCATGTGAAAAGGTCTCTAAGAGACTATCAAACTAGAGATAGAAGAAGAGGTACTGACTTAAAATTGTTCTGATACCATGTAACAGCAGAGAAACTTAGCACTAGTACTTACCAATCTTGAAGAGAGAAAGAGAAGATAAGATCAATGGAGAAGAACTGAACCACTAGAGCCACAGTAGGATTCAGAATAGAATCCTATTGTGGCCCAGGGCAATGACTTATATTGTTATTAAGATTAGAGTCCAACTAGGAAACAAATACAAGTAGACCCAAAGATACATAACACATCAAGACTCTACTACACTAAACCCAAACATAAAAAACTAATTCTAGCTAATAACTAAACTGACATAACAAGGTGAGGGTCCCTCACCATATACATTTAACAAAGTCCTACCTCTCAAAAAAATTTGATTGTCTCCATCGTATTTAAATTTTCTCTTTCATTTGTTTTTCCCTTCATGGATGGATTCTAAGTGGCCCTGACACGCCCCCTCATGTACCCGAGCGATCACCAAGCAGAGTTGAAAGACACCTGTAAAGTCATGCTGTAAGCTCAAAACTTCGCTCGGGATGAGCAAAGCGGAAGGGATCAACAGTTCCAGGGAGAAATCCGTGAAAAACACGAGCACTTGGGAGGCTACTGACGATCCACGGAGCCCGGCTTCATCAACACTAAATGGATCCAGACCGGTCAGTGATAGAGACTATGAATAGAGCATTAAGAGTTTGTAGAAACTGAGGAAGTCTGAACCCGTCTAGTTAGTGAGTTAATGTTTTCCCTATCCTTAATTGTCAAGCCCTATTTATTTATCAACCTTAACAAGGGAAGGTAGTGTTCATGTCCAGAAGAGCGTTAAGCCTATTGGATCTTTGACACCCATACCCACAAGGGTAGTATCATTAAATACAAAAATCAGGATGTTTTGTAGACATGTTGCAACAGGTGAATGAAGATTTTTTCACAGGAAATTAACACAATAAGGGGCAAAAATGTTGATTTAAAAAATTCTCTACTATATGCACTCTAAGGCTGATACATGGTACTACCATTTTTCCAAATTAACATCTAAATTGGGTATTACTTATAATTCTTTGAATCTGGTTGAAATGCATAGTTAAGGCCTTGTATCAAGTATGACCTTTAATAGAGCTGATTGGAGGGCAAGAATCCATGCAGCTAACCCCATTTAATTGGGATAAGGCTGAGTTGTTGGTGTTGTTGATTATGTAATTGTTTATCATTTACTCCATCATACCCTCCTAAGTTGGTATATATTTTCAAGGATTTATGTTGATTACTTGATTTGGCTATTAAATAAACCAAAATCTTATTCATGAATCATGATCCTGTATATGCTAAGAATCTGCTGTGTTTTAGAATCTACAAACAATATATTTAGTTCCTATTACCTATGGAAAATTTAGGCATCTCCTCCTCAAGAAAAGCCAGATCACTTAAGTATTATCACCTAATGAAATAATTCTAAGAAACAGTAGATTATTCTAACAAAAAGCTTCAAACATGTGGCATAAACACTTTCAATCCACATTATTCCCTCTCCCAATTTTGGTAAAACCTAATATGATACTGCATAACATCATTATTTAAACTCGTCAGAAATCCAAATGCATGTCGACAGATAAACAGAGCGGTTAAGAATATCAAAAAGAGAAGCTAAAATCAAATACCTTCTGCAACTTTGAACCACGAACTCATTGCGGAAATGTAATTTCAATCCGTAGAAGAAACCGGTGCCTGTAGATAGATCAGTGGAGTATTGATTCCTCTGAATAAGGTGGGAAACAATCCGACATTCTCGCGCATAAATCTGAAATCAACAACAGAGAAGATTTGGTCGAGCTCCAAAAAATAAAAAAAACTCTTTCTCGAATCCTTATTCTATTTCTTGCAATTCAAGAAGAAAGAAACAAAGAAATTCAATGAAATGGTAGAGAAGGAATGGGAAATCGTCTTCACGTTGCGTGCTTTGGCTGCAGTTCAGCAGATCAGATATATGTAAACTCAGAGCGGTCGACGAAAAAAAAAATAGTGAGTTAAGGTGGTGTTGTTGGGAACAAAGACATGACAAGATGTGACTATGGTCCGTACTCCGTAATGGGTGCCTTAGATGCACTGTAATAACTCATTCGATTAGAATCTTGGTATCGCCTACCGTGTTGATTGTAGATCTGTACGCATGGTATCTATATCGGTAGCGGGGCTATATTGAAATGGGTTGGCCGGCCGTATCAAGTCGGATCGAACCATTTTGCCCTCAAAATTTTAATAAAAGGGCGATAGAACGCTGCTTGGTCATGCGGTAAGCGTGGCGACCACACCTAGACACATAATCGGCTTGCCCCCATGTAAAAGCGGAAATTCTAGGCACTCCAAGGTGCCTAGCGCACCGGGGGATCATTATCTGCTGCTGTAACTGCAGCGTTGCTGTACTTATCGTGCGGCATTGTAGGTGCCATGTGTGCACAGTGGGCCCCACATGGCACCTACAGCGCCGCACGATGAGTACAGCAGCGGATAAAAATACCTCACTGGTAGCGTTCTATTCCCCTAAATAAAAAACTGATTTTTTGACAAATTTTCTCTGAATCGACGGCATAAGCTTATGCTCCCTCTCTATCTCTCTCTTCTCATGAACATAGTTGGAAAAATCGGGTTTTGACTAGGGTGAGTTACTCGAGTCAAGTCAAAATGTTGGAAAACCTAGTCAAGAGTCGTGTAAATTTCGTCAGAATAAAAAATGACGAGACTTGATCATAAATCGTCTGAGTCACATACGATTCAATATTTTTACTCGAGTCATGACAAACTCAACGAGTTTAATCATTTTTTAAAAACCATAAAACCGGTTCTTTTAGAAACTGAGTTGAATAAATAGTAAATCCTTATTTTAAAATAGTAAACCCCCCACCTCATTTCCTTGGTTCCCTTCTCTTGTTCAATGGTATAAATTCAAAATGCATTAATAAGTGATTCTTATTTTTTTTCCCTATGTTTTCTATATTTTTTCTGTTTTTCATTTAAACATATTTTTCTACCCAAAAAAAAAGTTTAAACATATTTATTACATAAAAATAAGAAGAAAACATGTCAAATTGACCGGGTTTGACAAGGTCGAGTCATTAGTAGTTTTTGGGAAGATGAATCAAATCAGAAAATCTGGTTTTCCAACTATACTCTTGACATACTCTTTCCTCACATCCTCGTATTGAGGAATCGTCTCTTGCCTTCCCCATTGGATTGCTCTGGACCCCACTAGCTCAGAGATCAATCTCCCAAATAGGATAATCTGATAATCCATCACAGCCATGATGGTTTTTTTGTCAAGATGATTGCAATTTCAGTACCTCACCGGAGTTGCAGACCAAAAACAAACTAGATTAGAACCCTCATGCATGGAAATAAATGTGAAAAATAAGACCTCTTCACAAAATTGCCCACCCGGGTTTTTTTGCCGTATTGATTGTGGCCATTCCAATGTTTTTCTCCCAACAGGAATAGAAAAAAAACTAGGATATTTAAAAACGGTTTTAATTTATCAAATTACTTACCTAATCTTTTGTTTAGTTATATAGATTATCGAAAATACAAATGTATATTACTGAATAGCCCTAAATAGTCCAAAAGATCAAATGAGATATTAGTCGTGTGTACCACACCTCTACTATAGTTCCCATTCTTGTCCTAGACTTGTAATGGTTGTCCGCCATGCACCCATGTTCACACAATTATGAAAACTTGCAGACATTTTTGTGGCGAGGGTCATGAACAAACATGTTAAAAACATATGGGGGAGCACAGGGGTCACGCATGCACGCTGGCACCTTGGGGGTAGGTTTTCCGTCTTTTATGGGGATGGGATGATCATTTTACCTCTCACTTTGTCTTGATGTGGCCTCCCCCTCCACATAGAGAACATTTTCCCAAAATATATATAGGAAGAAGCTACTATATAATGTCTAATGTTCAGAAACCACAAAACTTAGCTGCAACGTTTATATCTTCAACCACTAGGGAAGCCCACATTGGTTGGTTGTTACTCAATCTCCCTTCTTGGTTGGGCTCAGGTCAGGTTCGGGTTTGGGCTCATTTGGTCAAACTTGCACCCTTAGGGGGAGGGGTTCCAAGGGTCAGTGCTGTTTATATATTGGAGAATTTTATTATCACTATTCAACGTCTAAGCCTCGGTTATCGATATCGGTATCGGTGGCCATATTGGTCATCGTTGATGATTGGACCTGGATACCGATACTTAGAACCATGGTACATATTACTAATAAAAAAGAATCACTTTTTTGACTGATACTTCTGATCTGTATCGGCATCAAATACCGGAAATATTGATATGTATCGGCCAATACATCAATACGATACCGATACTTAGAACCATGGTTACATATTACGAATTACAAAATGCGGCATGGGCCTTTAAGCCATGGACCAGACGAGGATCGAGGACTGGATAAAATTAGTGATCATTATACTCCAAAAAAGATCGTTGGGCCCAAGAATGGGCCCAGGAGTAGTAAATAATCCAAACGTAAGAACCAAGCCAGCACTGAATCATGTTGGCCCATCAATTAGTAGCCTGAACCTGCTTTAAATGTGGTATAACCAATATGCCTATGCCAGCTTCAAAATTAATTTCCAATAGGGCTTACTACATATCAGGAACTGAGGAAGGCCTGACCAAGGCAAGACCTAGATTTGAAGTTCAAGCGTCTTCTAAGCAGGATGGACTCGGTATGAGCCTAGGTAGGACCGAGTTCAGCCCAACCCAAAAGCCTAGATATCATCCTTGATAATTCACATTATTGGTTCAGAAATTTGTAAATATTCATGGTATCATTATGTGTACACAAATTTGGGACAGACCATGTAAAATAATGGCAGGAGAGTTGTGACATATTTTCTCAATTTTATTAAACTTTCAAATAAACCAGGCCAGCTTAACTCAAATATCAAACCATATGTAGAGGAGGAAATTAAACTGCGTAGTGCAATTGCTGTAGCATGGTGCGGTAAGCCCATGCTCACCGGCAGGTCCCTTCCCCTCCCCTCCCCTCCCCTCCCCTATAAAGTAGATACCAATAAATAAAAAAAAGGATGGCGGAGAAAGTTTTCCTTTGCTCACGGTGAAGGGACACAAGCAACAACAATTACAAGTCAGTCATATACAACTAATTGGGATTGGCTACATGGATTCTAGCTCTCCAATCATTCATTGTCATACCAACAACTGCTTAGCTCAGTTGGTGAGCCGTGGTGCGCTTCATGCCCATGCTCACCAAGAGGTCTCGAGTTCGAGTCTCTTGGCTGGTATCTTATCCCCTCCCCGGTTCGATCCCCCACCTTCTATCAACTCTATATGTAAAAGCTCCCAATTAACCAAAAAAAAAATCATTCATTGTCATACTTGAAACAAGGCCTCTAATTAAACTATGCATGTCTTTCCTCACCACTTCTTCTAGTGTCGTTTTAGGGTTGCCCCTAACTCTTTTAGTACATTCAATTTGAATTGGGTCACTCTTCCGAACTGGGGCTTTCGAAGGTCTCTATTGAACATGGTCATGCCACCTCAGATGAATTTCTCATAGCTTATCTTGAATCGGGGCTATTTCCAAATCAGCTCTAATATGATCATTCCTTATTTTTTCCTTCTTGATTTTGTCACTCCCTTTATACGTTGGAGATCTAAAATACCCTTCATTGTTCCCAAACATCCATCCAAACACAACCTTAAGGCCCAATTTGATTGGTGGGGGTAGGCAGGGAGTGAAAAATTGGGAGAATGACTACAAATTGTTGGGATCCAATTTGGTTGGTGGGGATGGCGGGTAGTAAAAAATTGGGAGAATGAGTACCCCACAAGTTGTTGGGTTTTAGAGCAAAGATGGTGAAATGAAGAAAAGTGGTGGAGACAAAATACCTACTCAGGAGAGAGTAGAGACATCGAACTCCTTGGGGCATTTTTGTGGGTCTCTCACTCTCTTCGTCTTTGTTTACGGAGGTTTTGGTTTTGACAAGTCTTGCAGATGGTCGGTAGGCCATTTCCTCATTTTCTTCGTTTTGTCTTTTTTTATTTTTTCTTTCTTATGTGTTTTTTTTTACCATTGCATTATAACTTCTCCTTACTATTTTTCATTCAAAATAAGACCCATTTTGATTGAATTTTAAAAGAAAAGTTGACAGGAACAAAGGAGAGATTGAGATTTTATTGTTAACTAATCGAGCCTTTCTCAATGAAGCCAAATTCTATGACAAACTTTTGATCATTCTTCATTCCTATCTCACCAACTCTCTACCAAACTAGGCCTAAAGAACTCATTTCCTCAGCTCCCCAAACCCCAAAATTTTACTTCTTTTTAAGGGGTAGTTAGGCTAGCTATGAGAACCACATCGCGACTCTATGGCCAAGTAAAGGTGGACTTCATCCCATGTCTGGGCAACAGTAGCCCTCAGACTTCATCAACAAAACCTGCTGCCACCTTCACCATACCCTTTAAAACACAACAAAACAATATTAAATATTGAAGGTTTGCTTCTAATATTGTTGTTGCTAGAATATGAACTTGTACAGTCACGTATGGGGGAGATCTACACACCACAAACTAAGAGTTGAACAAGAAAGAGGGTTGGAGCGGACTTAGAGGTGGACTGCACGACTAGTTGGGTGAGAGTAATAAATGTGATTAAGGGGTCCCATTATCTTACACAATACCCACCTAGTTGTGGGATATATGGCGGTAGAATTGAATATCTTGTTGAAGAAGAAAGGTAAGTTCCCCCATTGAAGGTCCCTTGTCACATCGACGGTTATGGGATGAGAGAGTTCAAGCTCTCGATGGATGACAACAGTTCCACCTCAATCTTGCACTTTGACTAGACCTTGTGCAACATGTCAATCATCCATAGATAGGCTGTTTTTTATTGCATATCAAATATAAAAACTGATGAACCAAATTATCACTAATCAATAAGATGGCGAGGCATGGTAGGGTAAGGAGGGCGTTCAGATCGGACACCCGATCGAATTAGACCATACAAATGCATTACTATGAACTGGAAATTGACTTTACCTTATGGGTCAAACATCAGACATTGTGCCTAAGTAAACCGCCTTAGAAAACGAACACCTGAGATATCATCCTCTAATTGGTCATGAGGCTGACCATTTAAGTCGACCTGGATCAACCGTCCAACTCAAACTCGTTTGCCAATCAACACACAATCCCACGTCACTCTCACTCGACAGACACCTCAGACGAACACTTAGCTTAATCAACAAGCAACTAAATCCTTATGGTAAACCAACCTGACCAGAGCCTAACCTAGTTGGGAGCATGCTTTCTTCATGACTTCCTAGCCGACAGGTGTCTAGCTCGAAAAGCTCCACTTATTCAGATTTAAGACTTTCTATTACATCCATTGTCGAAAGAATTACATACCGATCTACCATCTTAACTCTATAAATAGCAGCACCTAGTCCATGTATGGGGGCTCTCTCATTTTCTATTTCTGGATTTGAGTATTAGTTGTTGCAAGAGGTCTAACTTAAGCATCGTCCCAACTGGTTCAGACCAGCACAAAGGAACACAAGATCGGATCTCACCGTAACAAAAACCTACCCCTCTCTCTCTCTCTCTCTCTTAAAAAAATCTAACCATTAGAGTGTGTTATTATTCCCTCCATCCTTTATTGTACAAAATTCGAAGTACTTTTGATACTATTCCAGGATCTCATCCAATCACTAAAATCCATAGATTAAGAGATTCTCTCTTCACCGTTAATGAAGGAAAGAAGACGACTTTCATAAGAGATACTAACGTGTCACTTTTCCACAACCATGATGCAGCCTATAGTCCCTCTTAACCACCAAATGGATGATTCTTATCTAAAGTTAGCTAATCCCTTTTCTTCCTTTGTCCACTAACCATGACTTAGTTGAAAAAAATAAATTAAAAAAAACATGTGCCTTTTCCTTTTTCACTTTAATCCAACATTTCAAGTTTTGAACAAGTCCTTTTGCCGGTAATGCTCTAAATATTAAAACCCACTCAATCCTAAAGTTACCCATTAGCGTGCAATATAAAGTTGAAGCAAAAGAAGGTGAAGATTTTAGATTTTATTCCTCTGCAAGGTCCTTTTATTTTATTTAATTTTCTCCCTTAAACAAAAGCTAGCTTTATGATCAAATTGTACTTAAAAGTAAGATACCATGGATTCCTTCTAAGTATTCTAATTGGATATTTATGAAGATTCCCATTATATCCTCTTCAACCTTATCAGTTGGATTTGAACCAACATGAGTTTCTATACATGAGATAACTAACTAGATTTGAATCCAATGGTCCATATATAATTGGACCACATGTGGGACCATCCTTAATTAAATCCTTGAATTATAGAATGCCACTTGTAGAGTTGTTGAGTGGCTTTAATCTTCTTCTAGAGCATATAAAGCACAAATGAATGAACTTAAAGCTGAAGGCAACTCACAAAAGCCACTAATTTTTATTTTTTTATTTTTTGCTCCTTATTTTCAGGCCTGCAGGTTCCATTATCCTTGTGGCACTACTGGAATGTTATCCATTAAACCAATCATGCATGACACTTGTCCTCTTTAATATTCAGACAACTCAACATTCCAACTAAGAAAAAATTAAAAAAAAACAAAGAAAAAAAAAACCTTATCAATCACATAAGCCTATTCCTAGCTGAGATAAATTATATAAATTAGGAGAAAAGATCTCTGTGGGGGACACGTGGGCTATGCCTAGACACAATGGGGGCAAAATGACCACCCCACCCCTGAGATGCCACAGTATGCGTTCTCATTGGCTGTCACACTTGCATGACCCTTGCACTGATCCCCCTATAAATTATTAGCAAAAGTTTTCTTTCACCTAAGGTAAGGAGAGAATCTATCTTCAACCATGGTGATTTGGCATTTTGATTAAACTCCTAGAATAGTAAATGTCATCATTAACTCTATAGTTTCTTATTGAAGGTCTGATATACCCTTTCTCAGTTCAATTAATTAAAGAGTTAGATTCCGAGGGTTGAGAGATACTCTCTTTACCATGAGGAAAAAATTAGGTTCATATATCATTAAGAGAGAGAGAAAGAGAGAGTTTTACTTCTTCTTTGGTTCTTCGGTTTCTTTAGTGCATGAGAGAGACCTTTGCATAATTGGGGCACTACCAATCTACCACCACCTACTCTTTTATTATGGTCGCTTTCTTCATTTGCTAGCTTTTCTTCTCTTCTAAGATTTAAACACCCAAAATGTATTAGTTTACTCCTTAAACATCAAGTAATTACGTTTGAAAACTGATTTACACAGTAAACGGTATATATCCAATGTACGAGGCTCCTACCACTGCGAGGTCTGGGGAGGGTCAGTGAAAACTGATTTACAAAGTGATGGATATATATCTGCACACAAGTAGTTCAAGGTCGAGATAGGAAGTATGCATGACCATCATAGTTATGAGTATCAATATCGGTGCCCGATCTCGATCGATATCTATATGGATCTAGTAGAATCGATCGTATCAGGACGATTTGGCTGGCTGAACCACCTGATTTGTATCAATATAGAATTCCAATACAATGATACGATACCTGGTACCGAAACTTAGAACCATGGCCTTATGCATACAGGCAAGTGCATGTAAAGATAGCATTATGGATTTGACATTTAAAGGGTGCTTTTGATTCCATAGTGGGAGAAAGTTGACAATGAACAAAATAATTGCTACTTTCTCTAAAGCATCTTTCTCTTGTTGTTAACCTGCAGCTCCTCAAGATCTTGACAAGAGTTAACCAAACCCTCCTTTTTCTCATAGGTTCTAACGGGAAAGTAGTTTAAAGATTTGTTAGAAATTGATATTGAACGCCAAACCCTCATTTTCTCCTTAACTTTTGGATTCATTTAGCCATTCTCGTCCATGACAAGATGTTTAAAATGTTACCAAATAAAATAGATCCTCACTACATAAATCATGGATCTGATGCGTGATGCAGCAAGAAACCTATCTTATAAATTGTCCCATGTCTTGTCTGAAAATAATTATGCTCCACTTTATTAATTCAGATGGGTCCCCTTAGAAGCTAGGGTTAATCAAGGGATAGGACTCCTCTGTAGCACAACATCTGTGTGTTGGGTTGCGTGCTCAAACATGCAGGGCTGTTGGATGGTGCGTTACATACCATGTCGCATTATAAAGTACCCAAATCCGTTAATCAAGCTCAGCTCAAACAAATGACTTTTTTTATTTTTCTTTTCATGACTACAAGGGAGGGGGGGGGGGGGAATCCATTACAGCTTTACAAACTTGAAAGAGAAAAAAATTGGTTCAGATGACTAAAAATAATCAAATTGATCAAGCTGTAGGTCCTAAGCCTAAGCTACGTGGTGAATTATTACAACCCATGCGTGACTCTAATAGCCTTGTATCCAAGTTAATGTGGAATAAAATTAAAGGAGAGGTAGATATGAGAGAGAGAGAGAGAGAGAGGGTGCTAGTGTATTCTCCATAGTCCATAGTGTGTTATTCGCAGTTTGTTTAGGAAAATATTCTCCTCAGTAAGTTTAGAAAACTTTTTTTTCCTAACATTAAAAACCACGATGAGACAATGTGGTAAGCAATTGACGATTAAGTCCAATACGTGAATTATCTAATAGTTTCTATTGTTCATCACTAAGTGAAGTTTTATCTATTGGTATTTGTGGTTATCTGGGAATGATGTGGTCTTTAGACGAAGGTCATGGCAGCCAGAAGAAGTCATTGGTGCTGCTACAAATGTTTACCAGGAGTTCCAAAAGGCTACAAGTTACAACTTCATATAACAACCACTCTTCATTGATATCTATTCAAGATAGTTACTCTAATGTTGATGGTTGGTCTCCTCCAGATAAGGATCCTCTACTGCCGAGTTGCCCGGCAGGACCGTGCAATCCAGACACAGTGAGGCACGCAATGACTGCCTTACCCCCACTAGGGCAAGGCATTTGGGCAGGGGCAAGGTGGTCACTACACGCCTCACTGTGTCTGGAACTACACGGTCCTGCCGGGCAGCTCGGCAGTAGAGGATTTGGATTCGGTCTCCTCCATCACATCATATCTGTAAAATAAATTGTGATGTTAGTTTCATTTCAAACACCGACAAAGGAAGGCTTGGATATATTGGATGTGATCATCTTGGTCAATGTTTATTTGCTATTTCTTCCCCTTACCTCTTTCAATACTTCTATGATAGGTGAAGCTATGGTCATTCAGATGGCACTATTGGAGTCGACATCTAAAGGATGTGATTACATTATCATCGAATCGGATACTAAGGATGTGATGACATATTTCTAGAGGAATGCTACAAGTTTGCATTTGATAATTCGTTTCATTGTAGAAAACATCTTGTATTTATCTTTTAGATTAGTTTCTTGTGCTTTCAGTTTTGTACCAAGGGAGATTAATAGCTTAGTCGATTCCTTGGTAAGGAGGACTGTCATTAACAATTTTGATCCATGGATTCAAGAGATGTGTTCTATTCTTGCCATGAGTTTCACACATTGATTATGAATAAATTAATTTTCCTTCTCCTAAAAAAAAGAGAAAAAAGACAATATATAGAAAACCCAACTTTAATCTAATAATTTGAAAAATTAATATGCTACACCTACATTAGTGATCGACAAATATCAACAACCCTTCTGATTAGAACTAATTTTTTTTCTTCAACAACAAAGATTCATCAAAACTAATTGGATCAACTACGTGAATCCCGTTTTTCAATACTCCATTCAATAAGCAGAAGTGAAAAAGAATGCACACGCTTTTGCACATAATGATCTTTTTTCAATTTATATATGAATCCCTACGAAATAAATTTGTCTCCCTGCCTTCTCATTGTTGCGATTTTCCACTCTCATGTTATGGGAAATCTTACCCTAAACTTCTTCAATTTAATTCATGAATTCTTTTTGGGGATTTAATTAATTTGGTGTCAAGACTCAACAGATAGCGGAGGACATTCACGATCGAAAGAGCTGTTTACGGGTGGTAACACTCAAAAAACTTATTGAAGCAGCTTTTCCTGTCTAATCTTTCTTTAAATCGCTTCTTCCATTTACCCAGACAGTAATGGGGTTGGCTAAAGCGACTTTCTACTCAGTCCATGCCCTTTGATACTAACTATGAACCTAAGAATGAACTCTGATCACCCATGTATCCCAACCCAATCACGATTCTCATTTTCTTCTTCTTCAATGCTTGAAACCGACCCAAAATCTATAATGTGTTCATGGCATGTGACCTTGCCCCTACGGAACTGGAAATCCAGCCATGAAACCCACCAACTGAAACGTTACCCTCTCCAGTACCTCAGAAAAGAGCGAATAAATCCAAGGAAAGCTCCAGCTATGGCTCACCTACTTTACTCTTCTATTTACTTGACCGATTCTCGAACAGAAATAAACGATTTTTAGATCCAAAACATAATATAACAGTTAACCACTTTCTTGAAATCTCTGTCAAAGGTCAAATCTCCAGTCTCTATACACTCATTTCTGACTCCATTCTTACATACCAAAAAAAAAAAAAAACAAAGAGAGAAAAACGGGATTTTTATTGTTTACAACGATGACATCAGAGACAAGAAAGAGAGACTGAGGCGAAAACAATCTCGCCGGAAAACCTTAGCCACCAACTTGAAGCTCCGGCGGCAGACGAGAGACTACCGTTGCCGGATCTTTCAAGTCTTAATGATATCTTATGCTTCCATGGCGGCGGCCATTCTATTTTGTCGCCTCAGGTCTTTATAGAACTTCTGAATGAATTCCTCGGCCGCCTTATCCACGTGGCTATCCTCGTCAGCATTTCTTAACGGAAACGGTGAGTCCGTTATCCTCAACTGCCTCCCCATTGGACTCTTTCCGAAACCGGGGAACGATGACGGTATAGGAGACGCCTCCGTTATGTCGTGGACGTTTAACATCTCCAGCATTCTCTGGACCGCATTGACGGTTGTTAAGTCGTCGTCGGTGGTGGCCGTCGGGTACAATGAAGAGAAGTAACGGTGGTGGTGGTGGTGCTTCCGTTTGGTGACGGGGAACGGGAAGTAAGATGAAGAAGAAGAAGCGTAAGGGTAGGCGGGGCTATTGCTGCAGCTGAACTCGTACTCACGAGGTGAGACGAAGGAGAGATTCGCATCGATCGATCGACAGCTGAAGTTAGAGTGATGGTGAGACATGAGGTTCCCTATCGCCTTCCCTGCGATCTTGCCACGTTTCATCATCAATTGGAGCTCCATCATTAGCTTGCGCTTCGAGACGCCTTTCCTCATCATGATGAACACTATCCGTACAATATTCCAGAGTTTCTTCGCTATTGCCGCCGGTGGACTCGGTTCCATGTCTTCTTCTTTTCCACTGTCAGTTCAGGCTCGATCGCGACTGTGAGAGAGAGAGAGAGAGAGATCTGCAAAGCAGGTTTTGGTTGCTTGAATGGAGAGGGGTGAGGGGTATCTATATAAAGGCCTAGATAGATCGAGATCGAGATCGAGAGAGAGAGAGAGAGAGAGGCAATTATTGTGTTACTGGAAACACCTTTGGGTTTTGTAAATTTACTACTGTTTAAGCTTGAATGATTAGAGATATTTAGTGTAAGAAATATCAAAATTGCCCTTATATTTTGTGAAACGGCAAGGGATTTGATTGTCGAGTGTGGCAAAAAAGCTTACATCGTGTTGATTCCAAAGGGAAAGTTCTCGGCCACCCGTGGAGGAGGGTTCACCCACCGATGGGGATGTAAACGGATCGGATTCAGATTGGATGTAATCGGATTCGGATATTTTCTGGCCAAATACGGATATCTCTAAATGGATTCAGATGCAGATCGGATTTGGATTTTCGATCATCTATTTACATCTCGATCTTATATAACCTGTACCTTCCTCCTTCTAGTAGATTCAATTCACTCTCAATCCATATTTCTTAGATCATAATTCTAGAACCTGTTGAATCTTCAAAAACCCTCAAAATCATTATTTATTTAATTTTTTATTATTAAGTATTCAGATTATTTTTTTGAACATGGATTTTATTGTAGTATTCAAATTTTTTTTTTTAGATATCTCTAAACGAATACAGATGTCCTTAAATGGATATGGATGCAGATTCGGATTTTGATTATCCATTTATATCCACGGTCCCAAGATGTTAATTAATCCCCACCTACACAGTACGGTTGAAAATGCCACTGGTTTGAGGAATTAGTATCAAATCGGTCAAAACGACCAATTCATATCGATATCAATAGAGATCAAGAGATCAATATCGATTACTAGCTGATCTTGTATCGATGGATAAATTTTTTCATTCGATCCGCCGTTCGAATCTAAAGCTAAAATGCAAGTAGATGCCTTTTATGCATGCAATTTACCATTCGGTCCCATATTCCCATCTATAGTTTTCAAAACTAAACCGGGTGTAAAACCAAAGGGATTCCAATGATGCCAGTGCAGATTTCTTCTCACACCCTCTCTTACATTCTCTGTCATGGATCCCACATTCTCTCTACATTAAATGTTTTTTGGCTTACAAATTGCTTCGAGCAGGATTTTAAGAATCGGTATCAGATATGGAAATCAGTTTCAACCGATATCAACCCGGAGTGTTCCATATCGTTCTAATCGAGAAGATTTACCCTTTATCTATCATTTAAATAGCGATTTTTTTTTTAATTTTTCATTTGAAGTTCCGTACTGATCCAATAATAAGAGATCAACGAAGAATTGGAATCGGAGATTGGCGATACGATCTGGATAGGACGATTTCACCAATCCAATCCACGACCGATCCCTATAACCATGTTCCCAAGATGCCTAGTAATGGGAAACCGCATTTTGATGTTGTAGGAAACCTCTGCCCAAAACGCCAAAACCGAAAATGAGGTTCACTCCGGCTTTCAAGTATTCATTTTATTGAAGGACAAATGATCTATGACTATGAGTTTGTGGCGTAGGTTACGTCCTCTCATAGTTTAATATACTTGAAAAAAAAATTGCTTGCTCACATGGTTCCTGCACCTAGACACCGGAGTATATGAAGATACCGTTCAGTCCTTAGTGAAATTAAAAAATCTCGTCCAAATAGATGCCCTTGTGCAACCTCTCATTGGCCCCATGTTGGTACAAGGTCTGCACGATCAGGTTGTGATCTCTTGCCCTTAAGTATATTTTTGGAGAAAAAGAATGATGCCTGTTCGGGTGCAGCTTACGCCTAGATATACCATAGACCTTTATCTGTTTCATTTCCTGGGCAGCTCCATTTCTTCAATTTCCTCTAATAGAGGAGAGTGGAAATGACCACCCTACCCCTACCCGAACACATTGCCTGGGTGGGATCCACCTCCCCTTTATTAGAGGAACTTGGGGAAATGGAGTAGGCAAGAAATGAAACAGATATAAAATACGACATACCACCTACCCCTGTTTGATGCCTTTGCACATCCTTTCATTGGCCCGTGCTAGTGCAGGGACCATGCAATCGGCCAACGTTTTTCTTCTCATATTATTATTGGTAAAGAGAGCGCTACTTGGTTGTGTGCGACATGCAACTCCTCCGCCTAAACAGAGGGCCATGCGAAATGATTGCCACATCTTCAGGGATTTCTGCCTATTAATGCGGTGGATCATCATTTCGCACGACCCTATATGCAGGTGCAAGAGCTGCATGTTGCATAGGACTAGGCAGCATTTTTTTCCCCTTATTATTATTTTGGGAGAGGGTTCTCTAAGCAAGTTGCATAGAGGAAGGTTGTTACACCCGCACCCGGGATTATAATTAATTATTATTTTTTTTCGTGATGTGTAGTTACCACTGCCATGTATGCTGGTGAGCTGTACTCTCACTGGTGGTTAAATCCAGCTACAAAATTTTTGACCATAATACGGATTTGCCTGTGGAGGAAACTATTCGGGGTCATGGGGGACAAACCATGACAATGGAGAAGTAAGTTCTAGCCTTTAATTTTATTTATTTATCTTTTCCTTGATGTCCTCGAAGTGCGGGTCAAGGTTTTGACCATCCGGATTATTTTTATTTGTGTAGGAAATATTTTATTTATGGGTCCCACTTACTTAGTGAAACTTGTGATGGACTTATGACCCCATATTATGTGGATCCCACCCTTTGATAGACTTCTTTCCTATTTAGAATTAATGAGTTGACCCATTTAACTTAGAGTGACCCATTTAATTAGAGCAACCTATTTAACTTATGGTGATCCATTTGACTTGGGTGACCCATTTAACTTAAGGGACCCAAGTCTCACTTACTATAAGTAGGACTAAAGGGGGGAGGGAGTATTCATTTCTCATTACTTCTCCTCCAACAAAAAATGTGGGAAGAAGGAAAAGAAGAGAAAGAAAGAAGAAAGGAGAGGAAAAGAAAGAAGGAGAGTGGAAAGGCTTGATTGGAGGCTTGAAGATTTCACTTCTTGAAGCCTTCAACGTGGAGCACCACTTCCTTGGGTTAGGTAAGCCATTAAAGCCTTCTCTCTTCTTCTATTTTGGGTTTGAAAAATGAGAAAGACTTGACCTAGGGTTCCACTTAGAACCCAAGGACATATTGGAATCTCTATGCTAGGCTATTGTGGAGTTATTTCACTCCATGGCTAGCCCTAAAACTCACAATCCCATTCCAATTGAAAGACTTAGGGTTTCTATCCTATTATGCCTTAGATTAGGTTTTCCTTGCTTTCCCTTCTTGAATCCTTAGGATTACATGGACCTAATGAGGTCTTAGAACCCTAATGGACCTAGGAGGAAGCTCCCTTGGTATTCCCTTGCCTTCAAACCACTTGAAAATGGAATCCTTGGTGAGAAACCCTTTGAATCTCAGACATACAGGTATGAGGTTTTACATGCGGTTTCAAGACCTACAAGAAACCACCCTTGCAACCACCCCTTGAATAAGTCCCTGTTAAAGTCGATTTTAGGTGCGATTTCATGCTCTGAGACAAACCACCTATAAAATCACACTTGGCAAAAACCTTCCTAAGCCCCTGGTTAGTTAGGATTTACATGTAGATTTAGGAATTGGACATGAGACCACCCATAAAACCACCCTGCCTCTGAAACCCATGTATAAACATTTACTGTTATACCCTTGTTGATAGTTATTAGATGGTCTTGAAAAATGTATTAATTACAGTATTTATCATTTAGCCTTTGAACATTTTGTAACTATTTGACTTTATACGCTTCTGTAAAATTACTGATCTTTTGGAATGTAATATTTCATTTTCGCACTTTGATATTATATTGTTTTAATATTGATTATGACTATGCGTTGGGACAATGTGTCAGTGATTCTGACAGTTTAATGGGATAACACGCATCGTCCTAGTCACCCCTTGTGTTGTATTATATTCCTTGTCTGGGATGGGGGTGTGACAAGGGCACCTAGCTATGAGGTACAGCAAAATTATATCTTGCATTGAAGGGCAGCGAGGTCATTCCTTATGAGGAGGAGAGAGATAGACATAGAGGTGCTGGCGTACCTTACCCCTTCCGACTCAAGAACCTTTTCACTATTAAATTTTTTGGAAAAAAAAAAGGCATGTGAAAGAACGTACCCTACATTGCTAGCTGACAGTGGAAGCTGAAAGATGCCGAGTTCAATTCCTCTACATGTACCAACAGGTGAACGTACATGTGAGAGTCAATCACATTTTACTTTTGTTTCCATAAAAACTCCTTTTCCCCTTGTAAATGGCAAAAATAAGACAGGTGGTTGGCTCTCACATGTACGTTCACCTGTTTGTGTTGGTACGTGCAGATGATCCATTCTCAAAGATGCCTTACTTCACGGGTCTTTATCCCTTGTGGTGGTTTCCTGTCCGGTACAGTTCTTGCAATTCTTCTTATAAAGGGCAGAAATGATCACCTTACCCCCTGCTTGGGTGGGGCCCACCCCCTTCTTATTAGAGTCACTAGGGAACTGTACCAGACAGAGAATCGCAAGAGATAATTTTCCCTCACTTCACGACCAACTAAATCCAAAATTTTATTCGAACCGTTTCAGGGGTATTGGGTGAAGTATATATTTTTTTTGGAAAGGACATTTTCTAAAATAAGTGATGTGGCATTATGGATGCAATATATTCAACCCTGATGACTTGAACAAGGCAGTACGAATCACCCACGTAATTAAGTGGTGATTAATTAGCCTAAAAGAAGGCACTTGAAAGATAACAACGAAAATTTTATACCCGTGTATGAATTATGACATTATTTGTATGTGGATTATCCTAGAAAGGGATTTAGTTTGGTATGACAAATTAAAAGAGGAATTAGCTCTTGAAAGAAGTGCAAAATCCATCTAAATCAGTAAAACTAGCTCAAGAAGTCATTTCACAATTATTTGATAAACCATGTCATTCTTGATATTTGGCTTAAGAACTAGCACATCAATAATCTTTAGATTAATCGTACATACTTGAATCAATTGATAAAAGATACGTTTGAAAGGAGGCCTTGCCTATGGGACCCGAACACCCCTATTTTTATTAGACCGGATCATCCAGCTCCTGCCATGGCGGGGGGAGAGCCAAATACTCTTCCCATTGCTCGATTTCAATTCATGCATGATAAGTTGAAGATCCATTTTCTAGTACCTTTCACTTGAGGGATACATTGACCAAATATTGAGTTTCCCCATTTGCATGAGAACTCAATATTCAATTACCTTTCTTAGTAGGATTTTAATTGCACAATATAATCTTGTAAATCTTCCATTCAAGTCTCAGCCGACTAGGGCTTCTCATGTATATTTATATCAGTTGCAAAGTGAATGAAAATCAATGAGAAGTATTCAGTGTTAACCATTGTTGGTCTCTTTCCATACACAGGAATCAGGGTTAACTTTGTTCTTTTTCGATCCCTTGATTTTGGTTGATTATTTTCTAGCTTTTTTGTTGGAAATTTGGAATTGCTATTCAAAAGGAATAAAATTCCTCTCCAACTTCCATTCTTTTTCAAACACTCATCCAACGGCAATAAGGATTTGGACACGCATCCCTAGGTATTGGGATGGATATGTTCAAGTCATCTTTATTGTTGGATGGGTGGTTGAAGAAGAGTTGGACGTCCAAATAGTTGGAGACAATCTAAATCCAACTCACAAGCCCAGCAACATCTTTATAATTTGGATAAAAAAGATCCTCTCAAACCCCAACTTCTCTTCAACCATCCATCCAATGACAGATAAGACTTGGACAAGTATCCTCAGGTGTTGGGATGCGCATGCATCCCAAACCTTGTAAGCCATTGAATGAATTGTTGAACAGGAGTTAGATGCCCAAATAGTTGGAGATATCCCCAACCAGTCATCACTGCATCCAAGTTTATCATTGATCTGAACATTTTTGAACCTCTTTTCAAGGTCTTTATCATCATTCGTAGAGTTTAGCAACGTTGACTTATCCACACAGATCCAATAAACGTACGGTCTTAGTCTTTCCCCTTATTAGTTAGGGGTATTAAATAACCTCTTTCCCCCAATAGAAATAGCACAAACGGTTTTTCAATATACCCATCCAACGGATTCTCATCTATTTGTGGCTACTGTTCCAAGTCAGAGACAGTCTATATAACCAGTTGAACCATTTCTTAAACTAAGTTGGTACCGAATGATACGGTATAGATGGTCGGTTTAATTTCTCTCTCTTTCTCTCTCATAAATAATACCGCCTAAGTTTATGGGTGAAATTCGTGAAAATGAGATACTGAGACGGACATTCTATCTTTCATTGTGGAAAAGAATGAAAAATGTTTCCAGAAGCTTAGATGATGTACCATTTGCATATGCTAGTAGTCCTCTCTCAGCTCCTCATATCACTTTCAATTTTAAATCGCTTTCACTTGCTCTTTATGGAGGAAGCTTTCAATAGCTAGCGATTAGCTAGTTGGGAGTGTGGCCCAATATTGAGTGAATTATTACTTTTTGGGTGTGACCATTGTGTAATATTGAACCATGCAAAAAACGACCTATAGTGACACTTGCTAGCTAATTAACATGTCCTAGCATTTGGATGTTGATCTCCTTAATTTGGATTTGAACGGTAGCTACTTATTATGGTGGTTGGTGTACACAATTTTAAAATTTGAAAGTTGGGAAAGGGTTAGCTGGCCGGTCGATCGTGGGGAATTTGATGGCATGAGAGGGAGAAAAAACAAAAACAAAAAAAGAATGGATTATCGATCTTTTGTCAAATGGAGAGAGAAATATTTGATTTTTTTTTTTATATAGAACTTAGACCACAGTGTCACTTATCTGGTTGATAACTAGAAGATTTCTCTTAAAAAATTGGGTTTCAGCATGTCATACATATCTAAACTACAAAATGGTACATGTATATTATCATTTAACCATGGTTAAAATTTTAGATGGATATAAACAAACCCTTGTGTTATTATAGAGGTTAAAAAAAGAAATGAAATGGAAAAGTTAGGGAAATCAATTCAATAGTGGTCATATGAAGATTAAGGAGGAAAAGCTTATACATGGCTAGTCATAAGATTGATATCATGCAATTACCATATTTGACATGTGACTTCCAAATTATTTTTTTTTTTGTTGAGCTCAGCACCGTTGGATGTCCGACCTGCCACGTGTCGAGATCTCTATCCCGAATTATCGCATTGCACAGTTTTAGGGAATTGGAGAGGATTATTTTCCTTTAAGTCCTTCCCTTCTTTGCTAAGCAGGAAGAACAGAGTCACCTAGCCAAGGATACTCTGTGGAGCACAAATGAACCTTCTTCTCCCCTTCTTTTAACAAAGAAGAGGAAAATGTATACATGAGAGAGTGTTGGATTTTGTGTTTTTCAAAAAGCAGTTTCAAAACTTTCCTTTTTGAAATATAAGTTTCAAATATGAAAAACCCTTTCCCTCCACTTTGTTTTAATTTTGTTGGAAACACTTGTATATGTGTGTGCATGGTGGTTTGAACCAAGGACCTCTTGTATAAACTTGTAAGGAAACTTGAAAAGGCTTGAGAACCTCTTCATGTTTAGTCCCACATTGATTGCGGACAAATAGAAAAGTGAGCTAATATGAGCTCATGTAGCTTACAAGGGATAGAGGGTTCTAAGGGAAGTCTCTTTTGTCCCATGTGCGAGGTTGGCGTCTGGGGTGCTTTTCACACACGCATGTGCTGAGCTGGGCCATGGTCGAGGTCGAGGTCGAGGTCGAGGTCGAGGCGGGTGTGGGTGTGGGTTCATAAGATGTATTCTTTTTGGTAAAATACATGCACATGCACCCCTTATCCGAGATGGCATCATGTACATGTATTGTAGTACATATAGGCACATGCATGTACATGCACCCATACGCAGGGACTTGATATGTATATATACCTATACGTAGAAGGGTCTATATATGGGGGTGTACGTGTACAGGTGTGTAGAGACACATCCCATACGTACAGGTACTAGTAGGCCTATGTATACAAATGGGCTTTGGGCTTCAAAAGATACAATTTATGCAAGTGTTTCCTGTGCTCTGTAAATAGTGTGCTCTCTGCATTCTGTTTGCTTCTGTTCTTGTTCTTCTTATTCCTTTCTGATTACTGAGTAATTACCTTCGGGTACTCCGTATTGTAATCACTCTTGGGTGCTGCCAATTGTGATTGAAGTGGTTTTATCTTGGAGGTAGAACGCTAAGGTCAACCCGGATTTGCACGTATAGGGGCGTTCAACACCTTAAGGAAAATACTCTCTGTACGACTCCACTTGTGTTGCTGTTTGCTGCTTAGGAAGAAACAATGAGACATTCGTTGTGATACTATAAGTTGTTTTATTTCTGTATTTATTTTGATATTTCATTCGGGTATATATATATATTACATACAAGTAGATTCTGTCAAGTCTTATACCGATTGTCTAGAATCCTATTTTTTACACATAGAGCGAGAGAGAGAGAGAGAACATGGATCAGTTTCTGAAAAAGACTAACAAACAAAGAAGCACAAAACAAAACCCAAAAGGAAGAGAAGAAAGTGAGAGAAATTAAGGAGAAGATATTAAGTGAAAGAAGTGGTACATAGGGTCGACCCAATAGCATCACTCCATTTCTGCCATCATTATCATGTTTGGGTAATAAATATCGCATTTAGTTATGGGGAGAAAAGAAGACTTGCTTTGATCTCCACTGCAATGACTATATATATAAAAAGCCCACAATTAATTAAGTTAATTAGATCTCAAAAGCAAAAGCCATCTCAACAAAGAAACCCATACACTCGATCCATTCATTATTTTCTTACAGATTCTAAATAATAAATGTGTAGAATGGAGAGACCACACTTTTGTACTTTAATTTCACAAACAACCAAAGTATATTTCATAGATCTCTTTAAGTCTTCATATTGGATTTGGTATGATCCTTAATTACTTCCATAATTTTATTTTTTTTTCCTGGTTGAAGACCAAATTAAAGAATGTTAAGGTTCCTTTTCTATTGTATTACTTTAGTCTTTATCAGACTCGATCACAGTGGAAACTTAAGATAATGGAAAAGAAAATTATTAGGAATTAAAAAGCTGATGTTTCAAGGAAATGGTTGGTCTTATATATCTGAAATCTTATTAATGAAGGCATTAGGAGGCTATTGGTTTCGAATTTTCCCTTTCCTCCTTTTTGATTGTTCCAAATTCATCTCAACCACCTAGGCCGGCTTGGTCCTTTTTTGTCCTTTATGTCCCATTTGGATAGGATTCTAATAATGGACTTCAATGATCCTAGCAAATTCTATTATTGAGCACCTAAATAAAGGGTAGTTTCAGATGGATCCAAATCCTCTACTGGCGAGCTGCTCGGCAAGACCGTGCTGCTCAGACACGGTGTTGCGTGCAATGATCGCCTTACCCTCACTTGGGCAAGGCGTTTGGGTAGGGGTCAGGCAGACATTGCACGCAACACCGTGTCTGAGCGGTCCTACCAGACAGCTCAGCAGTAGAGGATCCAAATTGGTTTTAGATTGGGCGCACCTTGTTGTCGCTAAGGTAGTGAAGTGAGAAGTTGTAATATTCTTTTGATTGTCACTTGTTTTATTTTCATAAGTCAATGAAGTTATTAGGGGTAAAAAGATTTTTCAAGAAAACGTACAAGGGACTTATCATTGTGTGATTCTCAAGAATTATTATTATTCATGTGAAATAACATGATTTACCCTCATTGAAAAAAAGCGCAATATTAAAGAGGACAAAAATATATGGTTACAACTTCTTTTTCACCAACTTTGGTTACAACAAGATTTTCCCTTCTAGATTTGCTTGCTGGTAGGGGTGCGAGTTTGGCCCTATCGGCCCAAACCCGCCCTGAGCCCGAACAGGGTCTAGGTTGAGATATTTGGTCCTGAGGGCGGGTTAGGACTGGAAATTTCTGACCCTGAGTCAGGGTCGGGTCGGGTCGGGTTAGGGTTGAGGCTTCAGGCTAAGCTTGGCCTGGCCCGGACCGACCCTAATTTAAGTTATACTATAAAATATATATTGATATAATATATACATTATAAACTTTAAATGTCACCTACATTTTTTTATATAATATATTATATATGACGACAATAAGTGATATAATACTTTTTATTATAGTGTTATTTTATGTAAATTTGATAATGTTCTCCCCGGCCCATTTCAGCCCATGCATTTCTTTCCCCTTCCCCATGATCAGGGCTAATCAGGGTCAGCCCGGCCCGACCCTGAGGGCGGGTCAGGGTTGGATTTTTCTGGCCCTGAGTAAGTGTCGGGTCGGGCCTGGGCCTAGCTAAGGGGACTTAGGGTTGGGCTAGGGTTCTATAAAGCCCGGCCCAACCCGACCCTGTTGCAGCACTACTTGCTCGTATGCACCCACGCAACTACTTAAAATGAGAATCTAAAAAGTGAATCACCATTATAATCTCTTAACCGATGTCTAAACTGATGTTAATTTGGGGGAGTTTCTCTCATTTATGCTTCTTGCATTCAAAAAACCAAATTCTATTGATTAAGATTTAAAAAAATTGTCTCATAAGAAAGAAAGATTTAAAAAAATTGTCTCATAAGAAAGAAAGGGACCAAGTCCTCTGTCACCCACAATAGAGAGAGAGAGAGAGAGAGAGAGAGAGAGAGAGAGAGAGAGAGAGAGAGAGTTTTTTCATTATTTATCATAAAAAATTTTAAAAATTTTATTCATCATTATCTATACAACAGTAGAAGGTGATGTTTTCAAAAATGATAAGACAAATCTGGGTCATTCATTTTTATTTTTTAATTTAAATAGTCGATCCATTACCATTCAAAGTTGGGAGGCTACATTCACAGTCATGTTTACAGTACCAATACACATGCATGGATCATGCAAGGGATGTATGCAAATACAAAAGGAAATATGAAACTCTAAATTTGACATGTGGCTAGTCTAGATCATGTTCTCTCTATCTGATGGTTGGATTGGACACATTATCTATCCACATGACATAATAGATGTTTTAATTATGACATTTGGAACAATAAAAGACCTTTGTAAAATAAATAATCTATCTTATTTATTTTTCTTTTCTATTCTTTTCCTGTAAACCAAACATACCCTGCAATCTAGAATCCAAAGTAAAGCCAAATAAACCCAAACGTAGGTGAATTCGTAATGGTCTATTGAAGCTTCTTACCTATAGGTAGAACCGTAGAGGTTAAGGGTAAGGAAATCTCTTAGCAAATAGAGTGGATAACGGATAAATGGGCATTACCTATTTACCCCTTTGGTTAGGGGCTATTAGCCAGTTAGGTGATTTTATGAGTATATATTTTATAAACATAACAGTAATCTTAGGCTCAGCTCATATATATCCCATCTAATCCATATATGGTTCATAGACCGTACCAATGACCTTTTCCCTACTCCTGATACCATCGATTGATAGTTTTCTAGTTTTTTTTTTTTTTTTTTTTTTGGTAAAAAGCAAATTCATTGATAAATCGAGTCGATACAAGCAGTGACATCTAAATTACAAAGATTTATCAGCCACTGAGAGGTAACTGGCCAAGCAATTGGGGACTCATCCGAAAGGGCCGACCGGGCCAAGGAGTCTGCAACTGAATTAGACGACCTTGGAACTAAACTAAAAAAACAAGTAGCAAAGGAACCTTGAAGCTGAAGGATATCAAATCCCACCCCAATGATCTCCAAATCGAAGCTTTTAGAGTTAATTTGGCAGATCAAATTTGAGCAATCCGACTCCACCACAATGGAAGAGAAACCACACTTCGCTGCTTGAAGAAGCCAAGTTCCAACAGCAACAGCTTTAGCGAAAAGACTTGAGACACCATCAAAACCTGCAGTAAAGGCATGAAGGGGAATCCCAATATGATCCCTGATGATGATTCCTAAACCCCCTCTATTGGTCTTCTTCACCCAGGTTGCATCGCAACTTACCTTCACAAAAGGATCATCAGGAGGGGACCAGCCGCCAGGAGGGAGAGGAGAACGAGCTGAAACTGCAACAGGGACTGAATTAGACTTAAAACAAACCTCAGAGAATTCATTGAAAGCCATTTCAGCCATTGATAGTTTTCTAGTTGAAGTACCATTGATGATGCTTTACACATTTTGTTTATTTGATTAGTAATAAAAATTTTAGAGAAAGAATATTCTCCAGCTATGTAATGAGAGCACACACGTTGGAATCATGGGGGTTGGGCTGTCATTTTGCCCCGCTCTGTATCTGGGTGTGGGTGCCTCATGCCTAGGCGGTATACACCCTCACAAAGAACTTATCTCCAAAGTATTTACACATACCCTACAAGAATGGTCTATACATGAGGATCTTTATCCTCTCAGGTTCCCTGCCCAGTACAGTTCCCTAATGCCTCTAATAAGAGGATGGTGGACCCCACCTGGGTAGTGTGTTTGGGTAGGGGATAAGGTGGTCATTTCTGCCCCCTATGAGTGGAACTGTACGAACTGCACTGTGTAGGAAACCTGGGAGGATAATTTTCCTATACCTGGTGATATTGGCTGCTCCTCTACTCAATAACTATTTCTTGGATTTGGTGCAGCACTTTGCCCGGGCTGCACGTGCAGCACCAGACTCAAGGTGGCACACATTGATCGCCTTACCCCTACCTGAGCACCTTGCCTAAGCAGGGGTAAGACGGTCAATGCACACCGCCTTGAGTCTGATGCTGCATGTGCAGCCCGAGCAAAATGCTCACAGGATCTTTTTCGTTGTCCCAGAGCCTTCGGTATTTGGTTGGTCCTTTGACCCAATTTAATTTGATTCCTTCCATTGGATTTCAATAAGAATATAATTTTTTGTAATTTGACTTTACTTGCCTTTGTTTCTCATTGCTTGTAACCAGATGGAACCAAATTAAGCATCACATTTCTTAATTCCCATAATAGTCACACACCTAAATAGATATCCCACAGAGTGAGGCATATTCATGCTTGCTTTTAATTAGGAGGACTTGGTGACAAGTAATCAATTAATTAAGAAGAAGGTTTTTTGGCGCCCAGGTGAAAGAGAATCTCTTCATCTAAGGTGGTTTGATGCTTTGGTTGAACTCTAAGAATAATGAATATCATTATTAACTCCATTGATCCAAAAACCCTTTCCAAGTCGTCCAATCAAATTCTGTGAATTAAGAGGTTGTCTCTTAATCATTCGATCCATTAACTAATGTAAGAGAACACAATTAATGAAAGCGTTGGGCAAAAGGGATTCATTTGAACCCCAAGGGGCAGTGCAGTTGGCGGGACGAGGCCTAAGGAAGTTAAAGGTCATGAGTTCGACTCCGCCTCCTCCCTTAGGGCCATCTGCCTGAGAGGAAACTCCTTGGTGAACTTGGGGACCCCAGTATCTCCCGATTCGTGTATGTTGCGAGATCATGCACGAGCCCTGCGGGAATTAGTCGACAAAAGACCGGACACCTCCAGTTCCCACAATAGGGACTCATTTGAAGGGAACCATTGATTATCGTTCCATCACTAAATTTCTTCCCAAGAGAAAGAGATATTTTAAAACACCAAACTCTCTCTCCTTGTTATTTTCATCACATCAAAATCGTTTTCTTAAATGCCTTGAGTCTTCAACAAATTTTAAAATCACAATTTCCACGGATCTTTATCACTTTCAGTTCCCTGCCCTGCCCAGTTCCCTTAGTTAGTAAAGTCGCGTATCATACGCGTATTATACATGTTCCCGTATTTTTAAACGTATAATACTCCCGTCCCCGTATTTTTATAAAAAACGCATTTTTTAAGCAAGCACGTATTATACTCGAATAATACACGTATTATACGTTTTTTTTATAAAAAAAAAATTATCCAAAAGATTAGAATTTAGGGAAACGATTTCACTTTCCCTTTCGTCCCTTTCGATTTGCGTTGAACATCCAACCGTAGCAGGCAAAAGTAGCCGCCCTCCATCTCCAATCATCCTCGCCATCTCCGTTCAACAAAGCGGCACTTAAGTCTTGTACTTTCCTCTTGTTTCTCTGGTCTTTCAACTTGCTCATGTCATTTTCAGACAATCTACATTCATTTCTTGTAGATTATTGATATTTTGGTATGTTAAATGATAATCTTAGAGATGTTATATAGCATATTATATTATTGTGTTTATTTTAGTTAATAAAATCATGATATTATTTTGTTTATTAGGTGGTGAATGCATGTTATATAATGAATATATGTCCGTTTTTTTTAAAGTATTATTGCCGCTCTATGCCATATTATATCCGTATTAAACGCGTACCGTATTATTACCGTATGCATTTTATGAAGCCGGATTTTTGAAAAGTATTATTACCGTCTAATCCGTTTAACTGCCGTACGTATCCGTTCCCGTTCAATTGCCGTTCCCGAACTTACTAACTAAGCCAGTTCCCCAGTTCCTCTAACAAGGGGGGGACTGAAATGACCACCCTACCTCTGCCCAAACACTCTGCCCGGATGGGATCCACCACCCCCTATTAGAAGAACTGAGAAACTAGCCAGGCAGAAAACTGAAGAAGATAATTTTCCGAATTTCCACCCCCTTCCCCTTAACAAAAAATGAAAAGCTTTTAATTGGCCAGTATTGAATTTGGATTTAAATCCATGTTCTTTTTCCATGATAACTTGAAAATACTTGGAAGTGACATTTCGATTTGAGTTTTATTAGAGAAAAGCTAAATAATCACTTTATGTTATTTCTTCTTATTCTCCTTACATGCAAATTACAAAAACCCATCACCAACCAGTTACTCCTAACCATAGATGGGATCTTTTTCTCCTAAAATTCCCTGCCCGTCCATTTTCTGCAATTCCTCTTATAAGGGGCAAAAATGACCACCCTACCCTCTCCCAGATGAGATCAACCCCACTATTAGAGGGACTTGGGTAAATGGACCAGACAGAGAATTGCAGGAGCTAATTTTCCCCATAGATGACAATGGATTGGGTGAAGAATGGATCTTTGTCCCCTCTAATTCCCTACCCGGGCCAGTTTCCCCCCTGCTTGTAATAGGCGGGGGGGGGGGGGGAGGGGGGCACAATGACCACCCTACCCCTGCCCGAACACTGCCAGGGTGGGATCAACCACCGCCCCTTATTACAGGCACTGGGGGAACCGGGCTGGCCAAGGAACTAGAGATAATTTTCCGTGAAGAACACACGTTGGCCTACCATCAAGGGTTAGGTTAGGTTGGGCTCATGTTTAATGGAAATTCCATGAACCAGGGACGGCTCGAGTATCTAAATCTGCTCGACTCAGTGATCGCTGCCGATTCTGATCCGAATAACCATGAATCGTCAATCAAGTTGAATCAGCTAAAAGAAAACCCTACAAAACCTGTCCAAATCAGCCGAAAAATCAGAATTTTGGTCCCCATTGGTCGATTCGATCTGATTCCTTGAACCCCAAGGTGAAAAAGTGTGGCAGAGTGAAATAACACTAAATACTAAAGCAGGTGCATGGATACATACACGGACAACTGAGAAAATACATGGATGCAGATAACTTGACCACCATGCTTAAGAGAGTTCAAATGAGAGTTCATTAGCTTGTAGTTGTAGAGTGGCTTCTTTTATATGTTGCATCTAGGTTTTTACTGTACAAAGATCGGACAAGCCAAATTGACCGGAATCAAGATCAGCCTCGACCAATTTGGCCAAATCAGATCCCAATTCTTTCATATTGAGGTCTGGGTAATTGATCGTATGAACTTCACCCCCCAGTGTAATGCAAGTCCGGATCAGCTACCCACTTGGGTAGCATATACCACTCCCCCCTTATCTCTTCTTGTGAGGTAAGCAAAGACCCCCTGAAGGAGACAGAGAGGGAAGAGACGGGGGAGGAAAGCAGAAACATTTCATTAAATATGTTGCAACTTGCAACAATGTAGAACCTTCATTCTACACCCACACAACGTAAATCTATCCTACTAACAGATACTGTATGAATAATTGGTAAATATTTAGCCTTTTCACCGTGATTGTAATCGCTTCTCCATCCAGTTGATTATGTCATCTGCTATTTCTTCACGCTCAGGCTCGAAAAGTAGGTCATGCAAGAAGCCTTCATAGAGTATTATGTCTTTGAACTCTGAGGCTGCTTCCTTGTAGAGGTCCTGAGAAGCAAGAGGGTCGGTGACTCTGTCAGCAGTGCCATGGAGTACCAGGAATGGGACACTGACCGTCTTCATGTTTCGTAGCAAGTAAGAGGATATTCGGAGAATCTCATGACCCGTTCGGACCCTTATGGGTCCAGTGTACACCAGCGGGTCTGTGTACTTGGCCACCATAGCAGCAGGATCCCTACACACAGGAATTCCCCTCTTATTGGCACCTTTGAATTGGAATCTGGGAACAACAAGAGAAAATAGAGGTGCCACAGCCTGCACAGAAAAAAAATATATGTAAAACAGCTCTCAGAAAAACGTGAGAAATTGGACGGTGAAGAGTGAGTGGACGGCAGTGGGTTTACTCCATCCTGGCAGATGAGTGGCTAGCAAATAACATGAATAGCATCTCCCAACCCCCAACCCCATTCCCCCAAAAGAAATTCCCCCAAAAGAAAAAGCAAATTTTGAGCCTAATTCCCTTCCTTGTATCAGCATGCATCACAATATATGTTCATGCACGCCAACTCATACTCCAACCATTACTAAATCTTCTCTAATTTTTTTATGCACGCTTATATTTGCCACTTTGGCAAACTCTGTTTGGGTTGGAACTACATGTGACCATAAGGTATATTGGGGTCTACCTGTCCATAAAATTTCAACTCATCCAACTTGCCACATGGCAAATATAAACGCAAGATCAGGATTTTTTTTCTAGCCGCCAGTCAATAAACCCCAAGCCAAAAGAAAAAGAAGCAACACCATGGAAAAAGCATTCAGGCTTCATTGTAAACACCCCTGAGTTAAGGCATGGTGATAAAAGAAATGTGGCTAAGACCCTAATAACCTTAGTTGTCTTAAACAGATACTGTTTTGTAAGTGAGATGGAAAGAAAATTACCCCAACTATCGGATGTGCCGGCTTAACACGCAAAGCTGGTGATGTCAGTACAATTCCCTCCAACATACGGTTGATGTGAGGATAACAAGCAGCCTAGAAATAGTACGGTTAACCACTGAGAAACATGCCACACACCAGAACTCCACCAAAACTTTGACAAGGTAAACTTCTGAGGTCTTACCTTCAACACCACAGCACCACCAGTAGAATGACCAAAGAGAAAGCATGGAATGCCTGGATTCTCCAATTTAATCTTCTCCAAGAAGGCTCCCTACAGGACATGGAATACACAGTTCTTCAGTGTCCAAGAAATTAAGGAACATAATTATTTTATAGGCCTGTATGTTTGGGCTATTGGGTATGAGTAGTGAGTACAGTCTATGCAAACAAGCTAGAGTTTCAGCCTGGATAGCCTTCCATAACAATGGAAACTCAATAAACTGACTGCCCTCTCACTGTTGTCAAGCAAATGTTTGAAGGTACTAAACAAAAAACTAGAACAAATTTAGGACAAACTTACAGCATCTGCAACAACATGATCAAGTGAAGGTACATATCCATGCAATCCATCACTCCCACCATGACCTATAAAAATTACAAAAAGGTTAAGGAGTGGCAGCAAAGATAATCCGAAAAGGCAAACAGTAAAATACCATGATGATTGGTAAGCTGACAAGTTAAAAGATTCCTATATCAAGGAAATGTTTTGAGATATATGTGAGGTACAACGAAGACAGCAAACAACAAATTCACAAAGCAATAGACCTGATGATGAGGTTTATGTCATCATATTATCAAAGGACACACAAGGTCAAGACATCAGAGAACATACATACATTCTAATGTGTCGACAATACTACAACAGCCAATTGAACCCAGAACAAGTATGGTGCCTCAAAACCCAGGTTTAGCCAATTCAATCTACAAACTTATTAGCAGGAATCAGATTCCATTGGAATGAGGTGTTTATGAAAGAAGCTACACAACTTGCCCACCTAATGAGATAGGTGAACAACCCGGGGGGGGGGGGGAATCCTCTACCTCGCATTCTTGGTTTGTATGCAAGAGATGTTAATTAAGCTTCCATGATTCTTTTCCAAATTCCGATCAGTTTTTATCTTCAATGATATTCCTCCTTTCTGAATTATATACAACATCCACACCAAAGCGGCCCCGAAGAGATTGCTTATGTTTGATGCATTTTACATCACAACTTTGAAGATTTTAGGACTGAAAAAAGTAATCACAAGGATTGAAAGAACTGACCTATCCAATCCATCGCATAAACCCCAAAGTTGCATGAGGTTAGTTGCTTAGCAAAATGAGCATATCTTCCACTAAAGACAGCCATCAATGATGAACCAGAAAGCTGTTAATCATAAATTGCAATGCAGAAAAGAGCTGAAACAAAAAATGAGGCAACAAAGTTGAAATACCATAGTGTTACCTGTGTTCATTAAGTCCGTGAATAATGATCATAATGCCCCTGAAAACACAAAGGGAAAATCCTTATCAACAAAATTTGGGGAAAAGAAAACAGAAACAGCTCAAAGTGTAGATCCATACATTCATGAGGCAAACCAGTGACAAACATATACAGAATAACCAAAAATATAAACACTACTGTGCAGAGGGAATAAACAAATTAAACAGAACAAAGCCTTTCCATAGCAAGGGAATGATAATAAGAAGTACTGGTGGGCCAGTGGGTTGGTGGCATTCCTTGGTCATTAGAAAGGGGTGATTGTTGCCTTTATACCTATCAAATTTAATAAATTCATTATCCATGTAGAAGTAGAAGAAGAAGAAGAAGAATTATGGGTCAGTTATATAATACTCAAACTGAAACAGGATGACACAATGCAGTCGCCCTGAAGGAAGGAACTCTATAATTTCTCTTGAACTTCAAATGTACTTCTCAGGGAAACATTTGGAAACAAGTATATTGACAAAAACAATCAATTGCATGTCAACAAAATTTCGAAAGGAGAATGCATATGCACAAGGGAAACCCCAAGCTGAAGCAAAAATTGTGAACAAAATGCAGAGCTTAAAGAAAGGTTGGTGAAACGGATGGAATTATCATTGCATCTACTTTATCCACCCAACTCTAATTCTATTAATGACACAATTATCATTGCTACTTATCAATGATTGAACAAGACTCCAGAAAAGAATGAATTTATAGTTTCTTTTGGAGTCTTGGTTATCAATCTTTTAAAATCCGCCATTTCTACACTACTTCACAGAAATTGATACCAAACGATTTTCCGTTAAGCCAGATTATCTCAAAACCATTTGGTTATAAACATATACAATGGCTCCTTAATCGTTGCTCATGGTGTGCTGATAAGCAACCACCTTCTCTAATACAATTTAGAGGAAAAGTTACAACTTTAAGAAGAAAATCAAGGATTGAAGCCATGAAAAAACAAGTTCCAATACAGGTAAAGGCACAGAAAATAAAAATCATAGCACTTCTCTTCACGTGGCAAGGCACATCACTCATCTGGCAAGGTTACTATAATCACCCTTCACAGGCTTCCAGCTACAAGAGAAAATGTGACAGACTTCCGAATTCAAAGACTAATCATGCATATTACCCATATTTTTTTTGGGTTCCTATGAGTAAATGTTGACTTCAACTAAACACAATACCACCGAAGCTATGTTAGCTGTGCACCGCCATTAATGCGTTAAATATAGGATATAAGCCATTTTGCCTCAGTTGATGACAGAACTAATTGAAGTCCGTCACCAAGTTAGCCGCGAAACATGAGCATCTAACATTACAACGAAGTGTTTGAATGGCAATAGCAAATCATTAGGATTGCAGTAGTAGTACTACAATGTCCTCTTAAGACTTTTGTAAGTTTGTAACCAAAGTCGCAGACTCGGTGTCAGAACTATGGTCTAATAAGACGAGAGAGGGGCGATTCACGACATTGTTATATCGTACCACCCAAATTGAGTAACTCAATTCCGTAAATAGCAGCTGGCAAGAAGGACAAATCACAACAAATAAATCCAACGATGCTAAAAAAAAAAAAAGCTCTTAATTCTTCCGAAAATTCAAAGAACAAAACCCAAAGGAAATTTAATGCAGAAGAACATCCAGCATGCGGCACCCAGAACTGTCTTCTAAAAGACTCGGCAAGGCTAAAACCGAACTAAAACTAAAAAGAGAACCAATTTTCTTCTCAAAGTCAAATAAACTGGCAACTATTGACCTTTCCAATTAGGAAGAGCTACACAAACCCTAAAAAAGAAAACAAGGGAGGGGGAGGAAGAAGCACCCCTACAAGAATCAATTCACACACAGAGGAAGAGGAAGAGAGAAAAACAGAGACGAGAACAATAAAGCGAGGTGGCTGGACCTTACTTCATTTCTCCAGAGATGGGAACCCAAGAGCGACAGAACAAAGCGTTCCTTCTGACTCCAAAGAATACTGACGTACTCCAGCGGCAAACATTCCCCTCCTCTGTTCCGGAGATCATCTCCAAACTCTCAGCCAAAGCTCTCCGCTTCATAGCATCTTCTTCATCTTTCCTCCTGCAAACCGAAATCCTCTTCGACACTTTGGAAGGAGAAGAAGGAGAGGAAGACGTGGAAGATGTCCACCACAAGCGGTTTCGAGGCAACAGAAGAAGAAACCAGAGGAAGATCGATTGAATGAAAATGAAGGCACGCCTCAGAGACTGCAGAGAAAACACAGATCTCCGAAGACCTCTGAAAACTGGAATTATTCGTCCACTCGCACCAGAGGTCAGCTCCTCCACCCGAATCGATTCCATCGTCGCCAACGGAAGAGATGGCAGAGAACCAGAGAAAGAGAAAGAGAATTCTGAAACTGCGTGTTTCCAGGGTATTTATAGGAAGAGACGCAGTAAAGAAAGTTCTAAAACTACGGTGTAGCTTTTTTTTAAAATAAGATTAAACTGCGGTGTTGCATTGGACGGTTTAAGAACCTACGATTAACCATGGCTAGGTTAATTATTCGTATCAAACGTGTAACGACTGAAAGAGCATTTAGGGGTATTTGTGTAAATATATGATTAGTGAAGGGGTTCTTTGGATACCTTTTCTACTCATTAAATTGGTGGGTCCAGATAATCGCTCACCCGCGGGTGAGAAAAATATGGACTAATGACGAATAAGACAAAATCTGAACCAAATGATGCGGCCTGGAAAACGACTTTGGAGTTTGGTCATCTCGCCCGTCCGATCTTCGATGCAAGAACCAAGGACCCACAACAAATTGGGACCCACTCAACACTTTCATGAAACCGTTTTCCTTTTCCCTACAGTGTTTTAAGGAGAGGATTCTGTCCCTGGCTGCGTGGCCCCTACACAGAGTATGGGACTAATCTAGCAACATTGAAGATTTTCATTTAATAGGGAGTGGGGCAGTCATTTTGCCCTTTTTCGAGTCTTGGAGAGTCATCTTTTTCGCTTAATTTTAATAAAAAAAAAATTTGGAAAAATTTAAATAAAAAATTATTTTTAAACAAATTTATCTTTTTTTTATAAGAATCATTCAATCAAGAGATCAACCATGTATTTAATCACAATGAGGGAGATCAACCTTCGATACCAATATTTAATTCTATGGCATAGATAACTTGACAGGTCTAATCACAATGAGGAAAATCTACCTCGGTCGAATATCAAAATTTAATTCCATGATAGGGAGAATATTTAAAAACTTTAAAGTGGGTGTTTGGATTTAAGATCAAATTTTGATTGAGCTCAAGAGGGGTATTTTGAACCTTCAATAAGAAGGGTAGGAATTTAAACAAAGAATTGCTCAAGTTTCTTTCTCATGAATATTTTAAAATTCTCTGGCATTTTTTTTCCCTAGAGTCTTAGAAATCGCTAATCTTACAGTTTAACTTTTCTAGTATTTCTTTTAATTGTCTAGAAGATACCAATCTTATAACTATGTTGACATATTTGGTCCGTAAAACCTTCATTGAGAATAATGGACATCTCTCTGAGGCCTCTCTTATAAATTACTATATTTTCTAATTAATATATTCTCTTTTTATTTAAAAAAATAAAAAAAGAAAGAAGGGTAGGAGTTAATGCTGATAGTCACTCTAGAAGTTCAATCATAGCGGCAAAAAATCATCAGATTCTCTACACCCCATATGATGAAAACTTTGCCATTATTACTTCTTCTACAAAACGAATAATCGAAATACCTCTATCCTCATTATTACACACGCATCTTATGATTTTCATCATTCACGGTGAATGAATATCTCTTTTATGGATTTATCGAAAATGAATATATACTTACCTCGTATATACATTTACTTTAATAGTGAATTCTACAATTGAAGAGTCAAAATCTTGTACTCAAACTCAATATAGACTCGAATCCACCATAAAAGTTTCCACCCCAAAAAAAGAAAAAATAACATAAAATTCAAATTAGCAGATAAAGGTACATATCCAAACACACATTTATGTAGTTGGACCCCTCTCTCTCTCTCTCTCTCTCTCCTTATATGGTTGGGTGGGCGTGGCTCATCCATATGAGTAGCAATGCTGCTTTTTTGACCATTTTGCTACCAACCAAATTATTAAGAAAGATAGTACCAAAAACGTTACCAACGAAAGTGAAATAAAAAGAGAATACTCCTACACTTTGGTTCATGCTTTTGACAATTTTGATTTGATAGATAATCTCTTTAATTGAGGTCCATCAAATGGTGAGCAGTCTTATTCGGTAGAGCCGTATCAGATCTTTAAAACTAATTACCCATCCACGTAGAGATTTTGAAATGTGATTATGTGACATTGCAATTATGGAGTGTTTTAAAGAATGAGACAAATTGAAAATTTGAATCCCCTTATCACAAATATGTCCAATACTTTGACAAACTCCATTTTGTTATGTCAAGTCATATATGTATATATGATGTGTGGTCCTAATATTACCCGTTAGGGGTGTGTATGATAGCTACGCGGGGGAGAAAGGAGAGAAAAGCACGAAACCTATAGAAGAAACCATGTCTCCTTCTCAAATAGAGAAAATATAAGAACTTCAAAAAATACTTTATTGAAATAGGAAAAATATAAGATAGATGGTTTGGAGACTATTCTATCTATGATGTTTGTTTTCTTGATTGAGCTTTATTTTCTCCGTTATCTTTCGAGGTTCTTGGTTCCTCAACGTTGTGGACTTGGCTTTTATGAAATCTATTCATGAGAAGGTCTTGGCAGTCCCTCTTCCATTTTCTAGGGTTCAAGATGAGAAAATATGGACTTCGACTCAATTGGGTGCTCATTCGGTTTAAATATGGGCATGGAACTTTATTTGGGACAAGTGTACTTTGGCTGCACGGTCCCCCTTTGTGTGACAGAAATTACGAAGTTATAAAGTTCCAAATTCTTTTGGTTTCACTATGCAATTTGTGAGGAGAATTAAAATTGAGCTTATGAACAGCTTTCAAGTAAGCTAATTGAATGTGCCAACATATACTAAAAGAAAGGGCAGGTAACCAATTCTTAGAATAATGGCACTGAAGTAATGGCCTGAGGAAGTAATAGTAGAGAGGCCGAATGTTAGAAAATCAACGCCCAGAATGGTGATTTCGCAAAAGAAAAACGAAGAGCAAGAGAAGAACAAGCATAAGACAAGATTTACGTGGTTCACCTCCAAGAAGGAAGGCTACATCCATGGTCGAGTGATAGAACGATTCCACTTCTTATGTACAGCAAAAATTACAAACCCTGATCAGTCTCAGGATAATAACACTTTATAAGAAAACTTTAACCTAGAAAGTACAAAACTACCTCTAGAGACCTGTCCAGTCTGGTTCGGACTTGAACCAATTTATGTCGAAATACATATCAAATCGAAGATCTTGACGACCTCAATCTCACATCTCTCAAGTAAAAGGTGAAACGGTCCGCCAAAAAATCAGTACAACACTTTCTGGACTGAGAGTCTGAGATCAGGCTTCACCAATAATGCCGAAGACATAGAAATACTAGTTATCCATGGATCTAATTCATTGACAATAGAAGTAGGCAATTTAAAGCATGAAATGTAATGTAGGGGAAGTCCAGAAAGACTTGATTGGATGAGATCATGGCAAAGAGATTTTCGAAGTTTACTTCCCACAAACGGAAGCCCTAGATAGGTGTCTGAACCTGAAGAAGAGTGAATCTTGAACCGATCAAAGAGGTGTTTTAAGACTAGAAGGAACGTTAGGAATGAAATGAGCCTTTGTCTTGTTAAGATTTGTGTAACAAGGACACAACCTAACTAAACCTACCCATTATTAGGAAAGAGCATGGTTGGATACGGTATTGCTTGAGACTGATACCAATCTGTTATCGATATGAATTAACTCGTATCAGATAGATTTTCTTCTCGATATATTTAATAATCAATATATATTTTATCATTTTACCCTTGGTTTGTACCAAGTCACAGATGTAGAATTGGCCAAGAATCGATATTGACCCCTACCAATACCAATACAATTTGACCAATTCAATCCGGCAGATCCGATACCGATACAGATACCTCAAACCAGGTTCCCATGTGCCTTATACAGTATACTGAATTAGGAAGCAATCTTGTATTTTCTTGGATTGTACTAAATACAGGGGTCCCCAATGGTTAGGCCACAATACACGGAAAGATCTTAAGATATTGCTAGAAAATCCGAATTGGATTTAATTTTCAAGGTGGGAATACGGCTAAAGTTAACCTGTTCTTCACAAGAAGCATTGAAGAAGCAAACAAATTTTTAATAGTTGAACTACAACTTACTTCTTCTCTCCCAGTTTCCAGGTGGGATTCTTCATTCATTCCTGGGTTGACACTTCCCGTTTGGACGTTTCGTTCTCATTCACAAAGAATCTCCTCAGGACTTAATGTTCATGTTCATGTTCATGTTCATGTTCGCTCCCTATTCTGACTTTTTATCAACTTTTCCCATTATTAGGTTTCTCACAGATTTCGAGATCTCAATTTTTATTACTATTAATATCTGCACCAAGATCACAACACGGTATCCTCATCAGACAAAAATACAGATAAGGTGGTCCACTCGTCCATAGTAAAGGTGTCAATTTGGGATTAGAATTAAGATTTACGAACCCTTTCGGAATCGATTCTATTTATCAAATAGGATGGGTTGGGAGTTGATTTTTGGGATTGATTATTACATAGAAGATGATTCTGGAACCATGGTTTTAGGGATTGATAGCAGATTGGTGGAACTGTACGATCCAAATTGGTATCGGCAATCCTCGTTTTTTATTCTTGGCTAATCTTGTGTTGGTAAATCAATACAGATGAAGGGTACAACAACAACTAAACCTATCTCAATTAAATAGGGCCGGCTAATAGATGAAGGGTAAAAATATAAAATAAAAAAAAAAAAATTTTAAATGAAAGAGAGGTAAATCTATCCAATTCAAATTAATACGGAATGATCTAGATTGACATCGATCGAGACTGATCTCGTACTAATACCAATTCCTTAAACATGTTTCTACCGATTACATAACTAAAGGACCAGTAAGGAATCAGCTGGAATCGGAATCATAATTACTAAGAAAAACATGGGTTGTTTTTTTTTTATTTGTAGATGAGGAATATATACCCTTCAATTATTTGTGCTTAGGAAGTTATTAAAAGAAGAATATTTGATTTTTTCCGATAATCGGAACTGATTACCCAAAACCGACTTTATTGACACCTGTAGGTTTTTTTTATGGTAGTTTGTTGACACCTGTAGTCAATGATGAAGATTTGATCCCTGGCTCGCTGCAGTCCTGGTCTTTATTTATGTTTTGGTCTTAAACATGGGCAAGGGTTAGATAAAAGATATCGTGAGCACTTGCCCTTCTGTTTTTGGGGATCAAAATCCTCTTTGAGTTTTAAATGGTTTTCCAAAATCTCTCACTCGCCCTCTCATATCGTCCTCCTCATCAATATTTTGAGTTTTAAATGGTTTTCCAAAATCTCTCCTCGCCCTCTCATATCGTCCTCTTCATCAATATTTAGATTAGGGATGTAAATGGATTGGATTCGGCTCGGATAATGTTATATCTATATCCGCATCCGATTAACTTTCGGATGGATTCGGATAGTGCTAAATGGATACTAACATAGATACAGATCGAATATTTTATCCTTTTACATGTAAATATAGCTTTTCGGATAGCTATAGCTTATTCGTATTCGTATCCGTTTAGCTTTGGGATAGATTTAAATAGTACTAAACGGATACGGACACAAATACGAAAACGAATTTCGATTATTCATTTACATCCATAATTTAGATTATCAACCATACACCTCTCTCTACAAAGCCCTACCATCTCACGACATCCCTATTCTCATTTGTAATGGTTGTGTAGACTTGACTTCCTTCTCATGTAGATGAGTGTTACATGTCTAATGAGATTCGATTTAGTGTATGAACACTAAATTAAACCAACTTAATATATAATAAAAGACTTGATTTAATGCATTCTATCAGCTCTGAAGCTTTTGGCATATCAATCAAGTACTAAACAATGGACTGCGATTTTATCATCCAATTCCAAATTTCACTCTCTAAATTGGGTGTTTCATAGAATGTGTTGGCATCAAAAGCCAGATGAATTATCTGGGTTTGTATCGCACCATGGAAGGACTCCGGCAGATAGCGCTGATCCCCCCATACATGGTTGTCACAAGGGGAATCAAAAAGACTGGCCGCCTGAACTTTTTGATAATTTCTTCAAACTCTATGATTGTATATCTAAAGGTCAAGTCTCTATTGTTTGTACAGATGAACATTTGGAATCTGTTGCCCCTAGGGCTGTGCTAAGCATGCTATTGTAGGTAATCTCACTATGACCCTTCATCAGGATATAGAAACGTCTCTAAAAAGCCTTTTCTTTTGCACCCAACAAGGAAAAGATGGAAAAGAAAATCATCCTTGGAGTTTTGGAATGGGTCTGAACTCTAGAGCCTGAGAGTTGGGACTTGGGACTAACCTGAGTCATTATCAATCAAACCAGAAGAATACACCAGCTTTCAGCAGAGCTTAATACACATCGTAATGGCTAAACAGTTGCTCCTCGTAGAAGTTAGAATAAGCTTTCCAGAATCAAACCCATGTTTACAAGAAAAATCAGAACCGAACCCTAGATTTAGATAAAAGTATAACATCCTTCCTTAGATAGGCTTTTCCTGAGCTGAGCCCAACACAGCTTGTAACTTGCCCATTAGATTAGAGTAAACAAACATTGGTGGAAAAAACTCACAGGCCACCAAAAACCAGTTTGGGCTCAGCAATTTGGCAGGCTTACCAAGAGCATATGGACAAACAATTATTCTCAGGAACCTGTATGCAGCAATCAAGCAAGGAAGAAAAGGACCCAAAGGGCAACTTAACTAATAGAACTTGTACAGTAAAATGATGCATTAAATAAAATACTCAATCGTCCATTATAGAAACAAAACTATTCACATTCCATTGTCACATCTTTCACCTGTCATACTAGCACTACAACCATACACAAAAAGCTTAATAGTGACATTATCTTTCTTTTTCTTTTTTTTTTATCAAATTTTAGATGAAAACGTGATTCCAAGTGAATTTATGTTTAATTTTCTCTAAATTAATTATCTAATCAAAGAAGTGGATCAGGCAAGAGGAACCCAAGGATCACTATTGTCTACAGTCCACAGTATGCCTAACATTTGACTTGAGATCTGATCAAGAGTCCAAACTTAAACACAGACAAATCCACCACACAATTGATATGAATAATTACAAGATCATACTCATTATAAAATTGAGAAAACAAATGCTTCAGACAGTAGTATGACATCCATTGGATTGTTGTATGGCAAACCTTGAGATATACTTGTAAAAAACAGAGATTTGCAAAAGGATCCTCCACCCAAAAGATGCAGATATTTTTTCAAATTTGAACTTATGATACAAGCCCTTTTGGCACAATTGCATTTTTGTCACTTCATACAAGTATGCAGGTTTTGTGTGTTGATCCCTAACCTAATTCTGAATTTTTCCTACAAAACTGTTTAGGATACTCTGTTACAAGGTGCACCTCTTGGGGCATACTCAATGACCATGAGTTAGGTAAACGAGCAGGTTGCTTTCATTGGGATTAGTCGAGTGCAAGCAGGACGAGCTCCTCCAGGACTAGGTTTCTCCGCCAGATCATTATCTGCCAGTAAAATTTACAAGCTGTCTTCTATATCATCTGGTACATGTAATTTCTCCATTGCAGACTGCAGAATTATAAACAGTTACATTAGCTTCCTCATTGAAGGCATTCCATGTTTGCCCATGGCCAATAAGTTATCCTTGACAGAGCGTCCCCCCCCCAAAGAAAAAAAAAAGAAAGAAAAAGAAAGAATGTTTCGGGTAATATTCATGCATGAAATGACTTTTTTTTGACAGCACTTCATTGGGAATGGTTAAACAAATGCACCCAATAATTTATGGTTTTCCAAGTTGTGTCATCTACTTGCTCTAGTATTCCTTATTTTAGGACTTTCCCAGGACGCTAGGGTACTATTTCCCTCTCACATGGGTTTTCTTTTACTATACTGTCTCTGGCTCTGACTATGTGCCCCCCCCTGTGGATGATACCATTCTCCGCACCTCCATTGGTGTGGCGTGCAGATTCCTCCCCACACTGGTATCTCAAGGAATCCTCTCCCTCCAGTTTGATATTAAATTCTTGATTAAATTTTGACATGTCTAGCTTCATATCACACTGTACTTGAACTTTTATAAGTATTTTAGCAGATGATATAAAAGGATATAACATCAGCTACATATGGTAAATAAAGAGGTTTAAGTGGCCATGACTTCATATAGAAGGTGGAAGACTGTTCTCTTTGAAAAGATGTCTCAATCTGTTACATGAAGACTGTCCGTTTTAAAGAAAAAATTACCTACTGTATCCTGCACCAACTACCAAAGTTAGCTTTCTAATATTGTCCTACATATAATTACTAGGCAAGAGTTTCCCTGGTTGACCAGGTAAGGGGGTTCCTGATCGGGAGACTCGGGACACCAAATTCCATCACGTGGAAAGATCAAATGATAAATTTGTCATTGGATACCTAGGAGATGGTTTGGATAGACCATATTTAAATTTCCGACCCAAATCCAATCGTTTATCCCCCAGTGTAATGCCATACTGATGCAGATAAATCACTTAAATGGGTTTATTTTATTAGAAATAAGCATTGGTTGGGTTATATATGTGTTGGGCATTTGGTCCAACGGGTTTTCTTTGTAATGGGCCACTTTAATGGGCCTAAATTATGGATAATAGGTAGGAATACAGGATTTACTTTATTAATTTAGTTCGAGTGTTTTATTTTATTAACTGTTATTTCCTTGCTTGTTAAGATAGGATAGAGTCTTGCCTGAATAGAAGTCCTATTCCTACTTTGGATAGAGTTTTAGTTATAAGGGACATCTATTCCTATTATGGATGGAGTTTCCTATTTCTTTCTTTCCTATTTCAAGTACACTTTCCTTTCCTATTGTATGTACACTTTTTCTATTTAAAGGTTGTAAGCCCGTAGAGCCCCCATGGTTTTATCAATAAAAAAATGCTTTGCTTCCTCAAGTTCTGCGGTGAATTAGAATTCTGTTGTGGTGCTTCAACAGGTGGGTTGGTGCCTGGTGGTGGTTCCAGTATCTGCCACATTGCAGAAGTACGAACTCAACCATAGCTTGTGGTAGATGTTGAATGAAGAATAACTTTATACCATGGCAACAGGTATTGGAGGGAAGTGGAAATTTTAAAAAGAGGGTAATTGGGCAAGGGCAGCCTAGTCTAATCATCCTCATTCTGTCCACTGGGCACTAGGTGCTCCCGTGGTTTGCGACTGGACAATTATGACGGGACAGTGAACACCCCAAAACAGGACAGTGTTTGTGCGACAGAGTAGCAAGTCTTACCAGCCAACATGGTCATTTCGTATTCACATTATAGGCTCCTGTTAATTGTTTACTCCATTGTATAACGATTACTTTCCGAAGCCTTCTACCACTATATGTATATAGCATATGCATAAACATTAATCCCAAATGATTTATTATATCTTATATCCCATTGTAATCTCTGTCATTTGAAAAGTACAACAATACAATACAGCCAAAACAAAGAATATTGTATGAATATAGAAAAGGCTTGGAATTAAAAAAAATATAGGGATGGAACAGAATATAAGGCATCCAATCCAGAACTACTTTATAGTATTTAATATCTAACAGTTTGTAAGAGCCATTTCCTCGATCCAGATGGTTCATAACGATTTTAGCTGGTATGAGCAGCAAAAGTGATCATTCCACTGAAGTGGCTAACTCATCTCAAAAAATGTGACAACCAAGGTGACACTTTTCTGCTCAGGTAACCAAGGAAGCTTAAATTCAGTCTAAAATCATGGTTAAAATATGCATTTCTCTATACTGTTACTGTGAGAGGTGACATTATGCATTCGTCTAAGCCTGTAAAGTGAGAGGGTTAAACAACACACTGAGATTCATTTATACTCTATTGGGAAGGAGAAAACAGTCTCTCCGCGAAGTGGGGGTAAGGCTGAGTACATTATGACCCTCCCCAGACCCCGCAGTGGTGGGAGCCTCGTGCACTGGGTATGCCCTTTTTTTTCGGAAGGAGAAAACAAGATTGGCAGAAGATTGGTAGAGATGGGGAGAGATGAAGACTCACCAGTGGTTGTGGAAAATAGGCTTGTTTCAAGGCTTGGATTGGGGTATCAAGATAGATACTAACTCGGTGAATTGGGTCAGATGTTGAAAAATAATAAATTTAGACATTAGTGAAATTAATGGGTAGATGTTGGATTATCAAAATGTGTCCACCTGCTAGAGGTGTAAGTGTAAACAGAAACCCTTCTTATCCATGTGTTTCTGCAGTTGTGTGCTTTACAACAACAACAGCAGATCAGTGACAATTGAGTACTCATTACACCTTGGTAAGCATTTAATTAATTTCAGAATGGAAGTCAAGATAAAAATGACAAAAACTGGAAATTCCAGCCTCAAAAGGCATGTTTACATAGGGATTGAGTGGTCCCATCTTTTCAAAATTTATGTTGCAGTAGACAACATCAGATTAATGAAAAGAGTGTGTCCAACAACTTGAGTGAAACTACTCTATCTATCTTCAATTGTGCTCATTGCAGCAATATAAGGGACGAGTATGAGTGAGGTACCTTAATTGTAGCAACATCAGCTGCAGATGGTTTTAAATCCAAGGCAAGTCCAAAATGAAGCATGGCTCTGTCATGCATATTAAGCCGCTTATAGATCTTACCCATCAATGCATAGACACTGCTTTCACGAGGGGCATACTCTTTAAGCTCCTCTAGAACCTTCAAAGCTTCATCTAATTTTTCAAGACTATAAAGTATGTTGGCTTTCTGATACATGGGAAGTGGATTCTTCCTATCAGCAAGAATGGCTTTCTCCATCATCCTCAAGGCTTCCTCACTTCTCTGTAAGATGAAAGAAACACAAACGCTAAACAGAACAATTACTGAAGAGTGCACTATAGCAAAAACTAAGAAGTACTATATGTGTTTTTCAGGAGAAGAATGCAACTTTGTTGGAACATTACAGTTAATAGAGCATAAGGCCAACCTTTAAAGCATGTGCAGCTGTCCCTAGATAACACATGATAACAGATGACCGTGGATTGATTTGGAAAGCCTTTCGAAAGTGATGCTCGGCAAACTCAAACTTCTCCTGGCGAAGATATACCATCCCAAGACCATACCACGAGTTATAGTGTCTTGCATCTATTCTAAGGGAACTCTGATAGCTCTTTATTCCATTCTCAAAATCTTCTAAGGCTACATACCTGTTAATGGACAGAATATAGTGCTAAGGACATAAAGCCAAAAGATACAGAAGTTAATAACATGGAGTAACCAGAAATATTTTTCTGGACCAAGCACAATTAGGATTCTTAATTGCAACTATGAAATTGTAAAGAAGAAGGTGAGTCCCTTACTCATGGCCACATAGGGTATGGGCATATGCAAATCTTGAATTGAGATTAACAGCACGCTGAAAATTTTTCAGAGCAGTTTCATGATCTTTCTGCAAGCTATAGCAGTTTCCTATTGCACACCTGCATGCCAATTGCATCAGAGAAGATCCCCGGGGGGGGGGGAAGTGAATTTTCCATGGCATTAAAAAATAAAGTATGAAATGAAGATGTTTCCCTCAGAATCTTACAAGCAGTTTAAAAAAGTCATCGAAGGCTAACTCATAATTAACATACTGGAAAAGAATCAAAATTTTCAACTGATAGATTATATTCCTCTTGGCATAATTTTATTTTCAAGATATTTTTAAAATTCTCCACTAGCATCAGACTCAAATACCACAACAACTCAGCCTTATCTCAATGGGGTTGGCTACATGGATCCTTGCCCTTCAATCAACTCTATTCGAGGTCATACTTGGTATAAGTAAGCAATTCATGTCTTTCCTCACCACTTCTACTAAGGTCATTTTAGGTTTGCCCCTGACTCTTTTAGTTCCTTCAACCTGAATCATATCACTCCTCCGTACTAGAGCATCTAAAGGCCTCCATTGAACATGGTCATGCCACCTCAAACTACTTTCTCGTAGCAGGATCATGTATCAGAGCTACTCCCAGACCAGCCCTAATATAATCATTCCTTACTTTATCCTTCCTAGTTTTGCAACTCATCCATCTCAGCATCCTCATCTCAACCACGCTGAGTTTATCTATGTGATGCTTATTAACTGTCCAGCATTCTGCACCATACATCATAGCTGGTCGTATGATTGTCCTATAAAATTTTTCTTTTAAGTTTTAAGGGAATATGCCAATCACACAACACTCCTGATGCACCTCTCCATTTCATCCATCCTATTTTAATTCTCTATGAAACATCATCCTCTATATCACCTTCTTTATTTATGATTAAGCCAAGATATCTAAAATAATCACTTTGCGGAATCTCCCTCTCATCAATTTTCACCACCTCATTATCCGTCGTAGTGTAACCAAAGTTACACACCATATACTCCGTCTTCGTTCTACTTATCTTAAAATCTTTTAATTCCAAAGTTGTTCTCCATAACTCTAACTTGGCGTTAATCCATGCTTTTGTCTCATCCACCAAAACAATATCATTACCAAAAAGCATACACCAAGGAATCTCATCTTGAATGTCTCTGGTTAAATCATCCATGATAAGCGCAAACAAATAAGGGCTTAAAACTGATCCTTGATGTAACCCAATTGTAATTGGGAATTCACTACCTTGGCCCCCCAAAGTTCTTACACTTGTCACCGCACCATCATACATATCTTTAATTATGTCCACATATTTAATTGAAACACTTTTCTATAGTACTTGCCAGATTAACTCTCCAGGGACTCTGTCATAAACTTTTTCTAAGTCAATAAAAACCATATGGAGATCCATCTTGCAATCTCTAAATCTTTCCATAAGTCTCCTAATTAGGTAAATAGCTTCTGTCGTGGATCTTCCTGGCATAAAACCAAATTGGTTCTTCATAATACAGTAGTTTCTTATTTCAAGTGGGTTTCAATACCCTCTCCCATAATTTCATAGTATGACTCATTACTTTTATGCCTCTATAGTTATTGTAGCTCTGAATATCACATTTATTTTTGTAAATTGAAACCATTATGCTTCTCCTCCATTCATTTGGCATTTTCCTTGTGTTCATAAGCTTATTAAATAGCTTGGTTAGCCAAGATAAACCACAGCTTCCTAAGCTCTTCCACACTTCTATTGGGATCTCATCTGGGCCTTGTTGCCCACTTTCATCCTCTTTAAAGCTTCTTTTACTTCAGACACCCTAATTCTTTGTATATATCTACAACATGTCGTGTCTTGATGGATAATGCAGTCTTCCGGAATACTATTACTCGAAGTTTATTCATTTAGTAGGCTGCAGAAATAATCTTACCATCTCTTCTTAATGTCCTCATCCCTTATTAGTACTTTACCATCTTCACTTTTAATACATCTAACATGGTCGAAATCTCTACTCTTCCTTTCCCTCACTTTAGCTATCTTTTAAATAGTTTTCTCCCCTTCCTTTATGCTCAGATTGTTATAAAGATATTCATGTTTCCTTGCCCTTGCTTTTCCCACAATCTTCTTAGCTACATTTCTGGCCAATTTATACATTTTTATAATCCTCTACATCCTTAGTCCTTTGCCATGTCTTAAAACTAGCTTTCTTAGTCTTAATGGTTATTTGAACCTCATCATCCCACCACCAAGTAGTCTCTCTAGAAGAATGGCGTTTTCCTTTCGATTCGCCTAGAACATCTTTAACAACCTTCTTAATACAAGTAGTCATCTCATTCCACATCGTATTAGTATCTCCCTCAAAGTCCCACTTTCCTCGTTTGACTACTTCATTAGTAAATGATTTCAAAGTATCTCCTTTTAAGCTCCACCACCTTATCCTGGGGCAAATAAGCTCACCTTACAATTCTGTGTAGTGAGGCACATATCCATAACCACTAATCTATGTTGTGTGGTTGAGCTCTCCCCTGGTATAACCTTACAGTCCTTACATAACAATCTATCAGACCTTCTAGATAGCAAGAAATCTATTTGGCTACTATGATGTCCACTTTTGAAGGTTACTAAATGCTCCTCTCTTTTCAAAGTAAATGTTCACAATGGATAAATCATAAGCCACAGAAAAATCTAAAATTGAGATCCCCTCCTCATTCCTCTCTCCAAAACCATATCTCCATGTACACCTTCATAGCCTCTACGATCTTTCCTAACATGTCCATTCAGGTCACCCCCCTATAATAATCTTTTCTCCTTAACGAAAACCTTGTACTAATCCATCCATGTGTTCCCAAAATTGTAACTTACTACTTTCATCCAATCCTACTTGAGGTGCGTAAGTGCTAATTATATTGACAACCTCTTTCTCCAACACAAGCTTGATAGATATAATCCTATCTCCGAATGTTTGGTGAGAAAAATATGGCAGTAATTTTTTCAAGGAGTCCAAACCATAAGACTTACTACAGTGAAATATAAAAAGAAAAATTCATGTTTGTTGGCAATAGGGTAGTACTCTGTAACTGGCCAGAGCATACGTGTGCTCTTTAAAAGCAATGGAGAAAGACAGTAACTATTGTTCGTTTCATAGGTTTGAAATACAAAACTAACAAAAAGAAGAAAAGTAAGAAGTTAAAAAACAACTGTTTTTCCCATCAAAGAAAATAAAGAAAGAAGAAAGGTAAGAAGTTCCACCTTGTAAAAACACAAGGCCACAGAATGTTGGAATTTGAAAGTGAAGTACAAAGCTAGTAACAAATAATTGTGCAGAATTAAACGGTATGTAATTGATTTTAACTTGGAAGAACATACCAAGATTGAGGAGCTAAACGATCAATTGAAATCAGCTCTTGAGCAAGGTAGCTTAGCTTCATCTCTTCCTTCAAATGCTGTAAAAGAGGAATATTGACATTTAGTAAAACATAGATGTATTTAGATCAAGGTCAAATGGACCGGAACCATCAAATATGGCAAGTACAGTATTAGTAATTTTACAAGGTATGCTCAGGGTACCGAGTATCTGATGTAATAGAGCTAAGTAATATACATCACCTCAATATGACAATCATCTACACTAGCATTGCTCCTATACTTTAATTTGCACAAAAAAGCTACGAGAATTAGGTAGAAAACAACTAGGTGCATTGGCATCCTGACGCAACTCACTAAGGCACCAAGTGATAACTAGGTTTCACCAACACAAGCAAAATAAAACGATATTTGATGCAGGCACTGCCATTAGTGGTAAAGGAGACTCCATAGTAGCTGTGAAATGCATGGAGGAGGTCCAAGAGATCTGTGGCATCTGCCAAATTTATTTAGGAGATAATGGTCTCTAGCTCATCGTTGAAAACCTCGTTTAGCTGTGAATCCAAGATCAAGCAACTCCTGATGGTGAACTCAATGAGAGAAGGGAATCGTTTCAAAGAGAAAAGAGAAAAGGAACTTGTCGACCAGGTCAGCAACTCACCACACACAAGCACTGAATGCAGATAAGTCACATAATGGGCTTATTTTATTGGAAATAAGCCTTGGGTGGGGTTATGTATGCATTGGGCCTTTGATTCCATGTGCTTTTTTTGGTAATGGGCCCACTTTAATGGGCCTAAAATGTGGGTTCAAGGAAGGCATACGGGATTAGGCTTAATAGTAGCTTATTTTCATTAACCTAGTTCATTCCTAGGTTAATTAATGTAATGGGTTTTACTTTCCTAGGTAGTATTGATTAGTCTTTTAGTTTTCCTAGCTAAATAGTTATTGTCTTTGGAATCCTCCACCCATGTCTTGGGAGTTTCAAAAGACCATTTAATGTTTTAGTTGTTCATGTATCCAGCCTTTTGGAATTCTTCCCTTTGTTTGGAAATTGCAAATGCTGACTAGGATGTAATCAATTGAGGCTCAGCCTCCATCTATAAATTAAAATCATGGGAGAGCACTCAATCAATCATCTAAGAATTCAAGAAAATCTGAAATATTTCTACTGCTTTCGTTAAGAGTTTTTCCTTGTGAGCTGCAAGAAGGTTTGTGAGACTCAAACGGGATCAAGGTGGGACTCCTTCGATTGTGGCCTAGGTGGGACTCCAACGGTTGGCAACCAATGGGAGTCAGGGCTGCACCTATCCAATATTCTCTACCAGAATTGGTCCTGGCGTGATAGCTTCCTAGGCTACACCAAATAGCCTATGAGTGCTACACCAAGCACTACGTATCCAACAACTCAAAACTCCATTCATCCATTCTAATTCTACTCTTTAACGTATTACATAGGTAATATAAAGAAAAACTCCCTTACATGATAATAGAAATCCAACTAAAACAGAAACTAAACAATCTAGGCAATGTATCCAATATGGAAAGTGGAAACTACCAAAAGAGATCCTAAGTAGTCTACCCACCCATATAAAATAAAGATTGCATCCTATATGGTCTACCCGCCCTTGCCAGATAAGAAAACTGGTTTAGGACCAGTTCTTGATTTAGGCCTTCAAAGTGGGTCATGTCTGTCCAACCAGGCTAAGGCAACAGCAACAACTCCATATCAGATGCACTCATTAAAGTCAGCATCTGTAAAGAGGATGCATATATAGGTTAGTAACCGGTAAGATCATAATCATATCTTTTCTCTTTGGGTTTCCCAAAGGAATGTCTTATGAGTTTCTCCTTTGTTGTGTTTCTTTGTCATTTGTTGTTAGTGGTGATGGATGGTAGATAGGTCAGTATCTGGATTAGCCACTTGTCAAATTTCAGAGCCACCTTAATCTTTTATTACCCCTGTATTGACATTCCTCCTTGAAGTTCAACAGTCTCAACTGATTTCTAGGACAAGTTGACATTTTCAATTTTTCTGAATTTCTATTTATTTGCATGGTGAAATACATTAAGCTGAAACTTGGCACATGACCAGAGCCTTTTATGAACAATAGGACCACAAAATTCATGTTCCAGCTGGAGTCCTACATGGCCATGGAGAGATCCTGCTCTCCCGCTGCCCCCCCCCCCCGCCCCCCTCCCACAAAAAAAGGGAAATTTGTTCATTTGTCTGGCATTCCTCGTCTGGCAACCTTCTTTGTAACTGGAGGGATGGGGCTGGTTGGGTAATTCAGGCCATTTAGGAAAGCTTTCCCTTAATGAGATCCATGAGATCCAGTAATAGTTAGAAACCAGGTATGGATTGATTCCACCAACGAAAAAGGAGCTGAGAAGATAGGAGGAAGAAGGAAGAAGGAGAAGAATTGAGAAAGAGAACCGTCGGGAGAGAGAATCGAATTCTCTCCCCTATATTGTCCATTAAACATTCCTTGAAATTACATGTGCCTCCCTAGGGAGGTAAAAAGTAAAAAGATAAAAAGGATAAAAATTACAACTCAATATGACATTACAGTAATCTAGTGACTAAAGTACCCCCTACAACATAAACTCTAACAGTAATAACATGTACATAAATAATAATAAGATGAAGATGATCGTGATGAAAATCGTTTCTTTCACCAGAATTTTTTTCCTCCACCCTAGGTTTTCAAGAGTACAACATAACTGAAAATGCAGTAGGATACCCAACCGAATATGAAAATATCATGCAGTACCAAATACAGCTATCAATACAAAAGAATATAAATACATGCATGGCCAAGCAACGTTTAATTAGCTTATGGGTCATCAAAACCGTTCAAAAGAAACTCACATAAAGAACTGTAGAGTATAAATCCATTCCTTCTAGAATATAAGGTGCTGCTCGGCGCGCAAGAGTAAAGGCTTGATCAGCTTCTAGATAATCCACCAGCTCAAAATATGCTTTTCCTACCTGCATTGAACATTAACTAGTATTGAAGAGCCAAGTATTTAAGTATACAGTAAAATTGGTACATGTTTAAAACAAAGAACCATATGAGGATGCAGATGCAATAAAATGTGAAATTAATCCACTCTAGTTGCACCCTTTTTTCCCAGAGAAGGGGATAATCAATAAAAAATTTCTGATTGAAAATCATAATGACAAAGTTTCAACCCTGAATTGCCATCAAAAGAAACTAATGTGTTTAATGAACAGAACATAAATCAGCAATAAGTAATTATAGATGATTTAGGGTTAAAGCCAAATATGTGAAGAAAATAATACTTCCAGATTTCTTCTTTGGCCCTTTCTAGTAGGAAAAACATCTTTTAGGCTCCAAAACCATCAACTATCATAAGAGGGACTGTTCTGGATCCCCAGAAGTGGACATTCCCATGTCTGAAGTAAGGGAGAGAAAAAAAAAAAAAAAAAAAAAAAAAAACTTATCAAAACTTAGATGCACTGAAGTGCATAGGCCTGACAAGGGATGGGGATCATAAGTTTCTGTCTTGCTTAGTATTTCCATTCAGTCACGATTCAGACAGCATCTAATAATCACAACAGGACATAATGCTCATTTTTTCGTGTGTGTGCGACAGAAGGGAGAAGAGAATATGCAAAACCAAAATTACCTGGGAAAGTACCCATCCTGTATTGTACTGCTTGTGAGAAAGCTTCAGAAAAACATCCAGAGCATCCTGTTCCCACATTAAAAAGTGCTCCCAAAAATCAAGTCCAGATGCATTTACATATAATGTTCACTCATTTGTTTTCAAAAGTCACACTGAAATACCTGGCACCTATACATACAGGAAAGCCTGTAGCCTTCTCCAAGAGTCCTCAGGAGGGCAAGTAGCTCTGATACACCACTTGCAACTCTTGAACCATTTGTGATAGCCCCACCCATTAACATGCTCTTTTGCTCCCGTTCAAGAGATCTATCGTCCCCCAAGGGAAATGCACTAGAAGAAGTTGTTGCTGAATTATCCATGCGAGCTTCAGCAAAAACCTCTGGTCGTTTCCCTGCAAGTAAGGTTGAAGCATGAGATACTACTATTGTTCTGAAGAGTAATGAGCCCTCAGGCAACAATAAGCAGAACAAAGGCAAAGAATAAAATATTCATTTGTAACAGTAGCTAAACAGGATTATTTGCAATCATATCAAAGAAACAACCAAATACACAGGCTTGACCTCAGCCGGCTGCAGTGAGAACATAGCAGCCTGCATAGGCTTCCACCTAAACAAAAACCACCCCATGCCTAAGACCAAAAGCCAATCCTATCCAAGGCAAATTAAAAACCAATCTCAGTTACAGTTTTTGGCGTAGTAAAAAATGATGCCAAGTGGTAAAATTAGCAGATTTTGGCCAAAATTTAAGTGAAATAGAAAATGTTGTACAAGCCTCGGCCAAAACCTGGAACTAATGAAATTCAAAAAATGCCATCAAATCTGAAACTAGGGGCCAACAGATGAAACATTAAATATTGAACCTAAATAAAAAGGTCAAAAGTAGAACTAATGAGCCAGAGCATATAAAATGAGTATTCCTATCCACAATTTAAGGTAAAAAAGATTTCTAGATTCCCCACAATATGATACCATGGATTGTCAATAGTTGTCAAGGTGTCGCCTAGGCGTCCAGGCGCCTTGGTCGCCTAGTTGGCGTCGCCATGAATTTGGACCCTCTCCGCTGCCGTGACAACTATGATTGTTATTAAATATCAGGCAGTCTAAAAGGAAAAGTATGAGGAACTCCAGGAGGCCCCATTCATAGTTGTCAAGGCGTTGCCGATGCCTAGGTAGGCGCCTTGGTCGCCTTGCGTCCAGGCCCCTCCAACGCCATGGTCACCTAGATGCCGTGTCAACTATAACCCCATTAATGGATGAATTGCATCTAACGGGCTCCAGATGACAAATCATGCTGTAACAGTTACATGCATTATGACGATGCTGAATTGCAACTAATTAAACATTCTAACATTTAAATATAGCTACTTTCATCTTGCCTTACTGTCACTGACATGACTTTTCATACATTTTTGCACATCAAGAAAACCAGGTCAATTTTCTGAGAGTTATTTGCAATACATTTCCCTGCTCATGCCCTCAAGATGCATAGCATGTAGTGGTAGGTTAACAAAAGGTAAAATGCTGGAGAGTAATGTTTTTAATACACCCTTTAGAGTTTAGATTACTATTAGTGACCTTCCAAGGGCATCATCAGGGAAAAATTTCCTCACGAGAGCTGAGTGCCAATTAAATATGTAGCTCCAACCATCACTCCTTACAAGTTACCAAGTACCAACAATAAAATGGAATTAGTTACAGTTGAAAAAGGATAATTTCCAGATGCCAGAATTTATTTTTCTTCCCCCATCCCTCCTATTTTAATCCTGTTCACTTCTGCAGAGTAATTGCAGTCAAAGAACATCCACTGAAACAAAACTTACGAACATAATAAAAGATGAAATACAGGGACATTATGTTGGCATGCCTAAAAATACTCAGAAATTGTGGTTTTATTCATTTAAATATAAAAAAATGCTAGGCATGATTGGGAATTAAAAAGGATGGACTGTTTCTGAATTGGGACCAGAAAATTACAGGAAATTTTATCAACCTTCATCAAAACTTTCGCTAGACCAGGATTGTCCCTTTCGAACAGTCACAGAACGAAGACTTGCAGAACTCAATTTCGATGATGATGATGAAGAAATTCCTCCAAGATATTTCGAGGAGGAATGATTGGGTCCATTTACTCCAGCCTGCATGATGTTAGAGTTTGAGCTAGCTGCTGCTTCTCCAGAAAGCCTTGTACTTCGTCTAAGCCCAGATTCAGAAAACAACCTCCCTGAAACCTGCACAAACTCATCAACGCAGAAGATTTAAGAAACATATAGGCCTCTAAAATTAATGTGATACTGAAATATACCCCAAGATGCTGTATTCTGTAATAATTAAAACAACCCACTGGGGCATGAATATGATGAGATATGATCATGGATGATAACATAGGTATAGAGGACCAAAGAAACAAAGGATGAACAAACACATGAGATTGTCCAAAAAATACAAGGAACATGAGCATGCACCTGAGAGCAACGAACACGAGCAGAGGATGGATGGGAATTCTGCACTCAAGTCCAACAACAGATAATAAGACGAGGACATAACCAAGATACAGAATTGATGGCTAGGTGAAAGGAGAAGACAAATAGCTTAAGGGTATAATAAAACCAAGGGGAAACAGAAAATACAGGAGATACAAGTTTACAAAGCCAACCGCTCAGATAGAAGGAAGATGTGGGGAAAAAAAAGTAGAAAACAAAGGACTGGAAGGAACCCAAGGGTATGAACAGAGGACCTAATAGATTCTGAAAAGCATTATATGTGAGAATCAAGGTTTCAGTTTTGAACTAAATTTCAGCGCCCTTGAAAGTACACAAAAGTCGTGGAAGTTTATTGAATACTGTAGAAACAAGGTAAAAATGCCAGAAATTATGCAACACTGAGAAGACCTTATGAAACATATTTCCAAGAAAAAAAAAATTTAGCTCATTAAACCATAACCAAAAAAACACCCAGGAAAAAGAAACAAGAATGAATGCAAGGGATAGAGTTTAATAACCAGGATCTGCCATGAACAGGGTAATTTGAATATGTCAAAATAGGTGTTTTTGGTTAAATTAGGGTTAGGGTTTAATGGAACCTAGGTTTTGATGGTAGGGTTATGCTAAGTTGATGTAGGGGAGTCTTCCAGTGAAGGTCTTGTTAAGTATTAACAAGTCTAGGCCTTTTAATTAGAAGCGGCAGCAAGGTTACGGTTAGGGTTTCGGGTTTTTGAAAAGAGGAAAAGATGGATTTTTAGGGTTTATGATCGTCAGATGAGGGAGCAACTTGGATCGAATTTTCCCTAGTATGAGAGGAGAATTCCATCAAAGTTTGGTGTGATTTGGCTGATTGGTTTGGTTTGGGCAGAATTTAGGTATTGGGAAAATTGAAAACAAAAGGGGGAATCTTAGGGTTTGGGCTGTGAGAGGATTAAAAGAAGAATTGTAGGGGATGCGGATTCTTCAAACTCATTGTTGTTGCAGAGAATCCTGGGTAGCAGCTTGTTTGAATAAAAATCAGAACTTGAAAAGAGAGCTTCAAAGGAACCACCCGGGCTTCACAGCGCAAGGGTATCGATTGGATCACACACCAATCCCACCAACCTTGATCAGCCACAAGACAAAACTCCAATGGAGAAGACAAGTTGCAGCAGCAGCTTAGAATAATTTTTCAAACATTCAATGGGGGAAACAGGATCCCCACGAATGGCTTTTATTAAAGGCCTAAAGCCAAATTCCTAATCAGACTAGGAGACTAAGGAGCCCCTAGCCGATTCTATTACAAATCACAGCCTCTCAAATTCGTGGAGAGGTGTGGACCCAAAATTATAATTTAACAAATAAAATAAAGGTGACTCAAGTCACTTAAATTGAACCACTGGTTCAAACCAGTTTTGGATCGGTTCAATTTAAAACACTAAAACATGAAAATAAACTAAGTATAGAAGCTAATCCCGTATGCAACCTAATTACCCATACTTTAGATCCATAAAAGTGACCTATTACATTGAAAACCCATGGGATCAAAGGCCCAACATGTATATAATCAAACCCTAGACTTATTTCTAAGCAAAGAATCCCAGTTTGGTGATAAATCTGCATCACAACACATTGCCTACTATAAGATCAGCCTTTACCGAGCTGCAATAGTGGATGGTGGATCAGCTATATGGGCCGACAACTTAATGGATCGGATCATATATGTCAAAACCCCTGTTCTATATTTTGATTGTTCAGTCTATAATGCTCCATCTACCTCTAACTCCAATTGAAGGGCTGGAACCCTTACCACCTATTTTTTGCATAAAACTTGAAAAGAAGGAGATTTGGAGAGGATGAAAGTGGTGCTGGAAGCCTGGAAGTGGTAGGTACATTGGCCAACAATTTTAAAAGATAAAATTTCCCATTTTGATCCCTTTTTCGAGTATTTTTGCAGGAACCCGTAGGTGGTGACATTCCCAAGTGAGAGAAGGATTTCATTAAGAAAAGTAGTAAATTTGAAGCATGTACGGTTGAATTAAAGCACTAAACCAAACCTTTTGCAAGACAAAATTTATAGCATTTTATGTAAAATATTGAGATACTTTTTATTTCCTTTTCCATTACTGTGTTTTCACCATTTCGGTGATTTTTAGCACTTTCCAATCCTTTCCTGAAACTTCCAGACTTGATCCTTCCAGCTCATCTCCTTGTATGAATTTGATCCTCTATGATCACTCTTGACACAAATACTTCTCTAGGGTTCAAATTTCAATATACCATCACAATCCTAGAAACTTGCTGCTAGTTTGTTCACAGAACCAAATCTACCTTCATCCATATTCCTACCCCCCCCCCCCCCCCCCCCCCCCCCCCCCCCCCCCCCCCCCCCCCCCCCCCCCCCCCCCCCCCCCCCCCCCCCCCCCCCCCCCCCCCCCCCCCCCCCCCCCCCCCCCCCCCCCCCCCCCCCCCCCCCCCCCCCCCCCCCCCCCCCCCCCCCCCCCCCCCCCCCCCCCCAACCCCCCACACACCCCCCCCCCCCCCCCCCCCCCCCCCCCCCCCCCCCCCCCCCCCCCCCCCCCCCCCCCCCCCCCCCCCCCCCCCCCCCCCCCCCCCCCCCCCCCCCCCCCCCCCCCCCCCCCCCCCCCCCCCCCCATCGGATACCATAAAACCTTGAATTGGAAATTTAATCCAATAAAAAAAAAAAAAAAAAAATTTGATTTCCTTTCGAAAAAAATTACCCCCCACCCGTAAAAACAAAGGTTTAAATCCAAAAAAAACCAAAACCCCCCCTTAAAAAAAAACACCCCCTTTCCAAAAGCAAAAAAAAACCCCCCCCCCCCCCAACCCCCCCCCACTAAAAAAAAATTAAAAAAAAAAAAAAAAAAAAAAAAAAACAACCAAAACAACCATCCAACAACAACCACCAAACCCCCCCCCAAAAAAAAAAAAAAAAAAAAAAAAAAAAAAAAAAAAAAAAAAAACAAAAAAAAAAAAAAAAAAAAAAAAAAAAAAAAAAAAAAAAAACACCCAAAACCAACCCCCCCCCCCCCCCCCCTAAACCCCCAGGCCCTTTAGCGACCAGTCCTAATCCTACTAGGAATTCCTAGTACAACCATCACAATCTAGAAACTTGCTGCTAGTTTGTTCACAGAACCAAATCTACCTTCATCCATATTCCCTAGGTTTCAATTCCCTAGGTTTCAATCTCAATCATCATGCCTAAAGAAACCTGCCACTTGTTTCATCTACTTGTTTTGGCTAGAATTGGCACACATCTGATCCTTCCCAAGTTCCTTTTCTCAGACCCGGATCTGATGAATTGAATTATATTCTCTATTACCAGATCTCCCTACATCATAAGGCCAATACAACTGTAGTTGAAGCACATCACACTCTTCTTCTTGCTCTTAAATATTTCAGTTATCCCCAAATGAATGCAATTTCATGTATGCAAAAATTGCGATTGCTATCGGGCACTCCATTATTTTGCAGTCAAGGTTCCCAAAGGAAAATATAGAATTAATTAAAAGGTGGGTCAGCTGTCAATATTTTATCCTTTGTTTTTCCTTTTCAAATGTCCTATCAGTTCAAGTCTTCAAGACCAATCTTAGTCCGCATAATCACCAGCTAACAGTTATGTACCTTATTGAATAAAATCTAGACAGAAAAAAGATGGGAAGCTTGAAAAGTTCGGAATGGGACTGATCCCAGGGCCTAACAGTTCGAAAACATGATTATAAGCTACAATAATGACACGGATGTTTTAACAAACTTAAGAATGACGATAGAAAAGATATAACCAAGTTGTCAACCTTTCGTAGTTTCCCTTCGTCCATGAACTTTCTTCGAGGGGCTTGAACAACAGCATTTGCAGTTGATCTTGGAGAGCTATCCCCACCCGACATGGCCAGATTTGGCTGCACATTTCTACATAGAGGTGGTGGGCCAACACTGGACAACTACAAGGTAAAAAAAAAGGTATTAAACGATGATCTACCATCAAGAGAATATTCAGATGGTAAATCATGAAAGGAAATGCAGCACCTTTCACAATACAAGCAAATAGTAAAAGAAGCATTATTCTATAATCTATAACTGTAAGTATATTAGTGCACAGTAAAAATTGCTAGCACGAGTACAAGCTACAGAAAAGAAAAATATGGAAAGATGAGGAAGGCAACCAATCATTATACTCTCATAGGATAAAATTTGAAACTAACAAAGTCAATCATACTATTACAGAACAAGGGTGAGAACACATTATTGGTGTACTGGAAAAAAAGGATGACTTAACAAAAGTAGTGATCCAAACACCCTTATTTCCCCGTCAGTTCAATAGACAAGGTTTCAATTTGGTGCAGAAAAGTGAAAAAGAAAACTAACACTGTTATGAAGGCAAACGTCTCATTGCTCACTAAAATAAAAAATCTTACCAAAATGCAATCACATAAGACCCTGCTAAAATGCAGCCATGCATTGTTAACTCCATATTCAGACAGCTCCAAAGAATGTTCAGCAAGATGACAGGATTCATTGCAAAAATCTATTCTGGATTTAAGTTCGAATTCTAGTAGCTTGATTGATAGAACAAAGACTGAATGAGAACCTATTATTTGAGAATTTTTTGGTGGCTCTACGTCAAGATCGCAAAGTCTAAAGGAATAGAAAAAGAACACCTAACAAAGAAGTATTTATGCAAATACTACTAAGCAGTTTAACGAATAGGGATAGGAAGAAGCCATTAAAATCCTACTTCTAACATGCTTAAATAAATTGATCAGAATAATCATTTCTGTCTTCTTGAATATCATTGAGATAGCTGAAAAAATAAATAAAAAAATGAATGCCAATTTGGGTGCAGCATGTTATCAACAAGTTCATAACAGGTACCCAGGACAATAAGAAGGAAGCCATTTCCTTTTTCTCCTCCCTCTTATGCTCTTCCCCCTCCCCCCTGGCCCCATCAATAAATTTGCCCCTTCCTCCCTCTTGATTCCCTCCAATCTATCCTCTCCGAGGAAGAAATCCTTAAAGCGGTCCTTTATCATAAATCCAACCGGGCTCCAGGCCTTGATGGATTCAGTATGGGATTCTTCTCGGCCAGCTGGGATATCATCAAAGATGACCTTATCAAAGCTATCCGTAGCTTCTTTTTCAACCCCAGCCAACTCCCCAAGATCATCCAAACCTTTCTTTGCCTTATCCCAAAGAAAGAGGGAGCTTCATCCATGTCAGATTTCAGACCTATCTCCCACTGCAACCTTCTCTATAACTTCATTGCCAAAATCCTGGCTAATAGCCTTCAGCTTTTAGTTCCTTCCCTTGTTAGCCCCAACCAATCAGCCTTCATTTCGGGCAGAAGCATCGCTAATAATATCCTTCTTTGCTCGGAATTGTCAGAGGTTTTGATCGTAAATCGCACTCCCCTGCGGCTCTCATGAAAATTGACATCAACAAGGCTTTTGACTCCTTGCGTTGAGATTTCAGTTGTGACATCTTGACCCAGATGTCCTTCCCACTAGTGTTTGTCCACTAGATCCGCTATTGCATCTCCTCCCCTTCTTCTCTGTCATTGTCAATGGCTCCCCTGCTGATTTCTTCCCTTCCAAAGTTGGAATCCGCCAGGGCTGTCCCCTCTCTCCTTTTCTCTTCTCCCTTGCCCTTGAGGTCCTCTCTAGGAGTATTTAGGCTAAAACTGACCAAATTCTCATCTCCCCCATCCCTAAGTGCAAAGCCCTCAACCCTATTCATCTTGCCTTTGCTAATGACCTCATAAGCTTCTCCAAGGCTTCCCCCTCCTCTATCTCTTCCACTATATCCTCCCTACAGCTCTTCGAGAGTCTCCCGGTCTTCGTATAAATCTTCTGAAATTCCACATTTTCCTCTCTGGTGTCTCCGATGCGGATAAGGATACCTTGCTCTGCCTTACAGGATTTACCCTAGGCTCTCTTCCTATGAAATACCTTGGCCTTCCCTTGATTCCGTCTAGGCTGACCGGTCATCATTGCACCTCTATGTTGGACCTTATCCGTAAAAGGCTCCAGCTTTGGAAAGGTAAACTGTTCTCCTTCGCAAATGCGATTGGGCAGATCCATTCAGTCCTTCAATCCTCGTACATCTACTGGTGTGGGATCTATGGGCTTCCTAGATCCCCCAGCAAAGGTATGGAATCTCTCTTCTGCTCCTTCATTTGGTAAGGCAAGGAATCTTCCAAATTCCTCCACCCGATCAATTGGGCTTCTATCTATCTCCCAAAATCTGAAGCAGGTTTTGATATCTGTAGGATCTGTGACTATAATATTGTAGCCATCCTTAAGCTGATCAGGAAAATCTCCACCGAGCATGATTCTATCTGGGTCAATTGGGTCTATTCCTACCTCCTCAAAAATGACTCCATTTGGACTGCCCCCTCCCCCCAACCAGCTGATCCTTCATGTGTTTAGCGTAATCCTCCTCCTCCGTCCCTTAGCCCTCTCAACCACCTCCTCTGTGGTCGCTAATGGGACTTCTATTTCTCTCTGACTAGATCCCTAACACCCCCAGGAGTCCTTTACAACTTCTTAGGAGCTCGTTCGGTCTACTCCTCTGGCATTCCCAAATCTGCCTTGCTCTCCACAATCATATCCCTAGGTTCTTGATCCCCTTCCCCCTTCCCACTCTGTCTCACCCAGGTCTGGGCGTTTCTCTCCCCTCCCCCCCCTCCAAAACCCCTCTCTCTCGGACAAGGTCATTTGGCTCCCCTCCCTTAATGGGGATTTTAGCCCTAGATCTGCCTAGGAATTTATTCGTCCCCATGCCCCCATTGTCCCCTGGCACAATATTGTTTGTGTTGGAATATATAATCCAGCATACCGTGGGGGTATTCTGGTCTTTTTGGGGTAGTTTTATTCTTCTTATGTTATTAAGTGTAAGTGGGCTATGTGGGTTTTAGTCCCACATCGCCTAGTTTAGTCTCTTTGTAATTTCCCCTCTATTATAAATAGAGGGGCTTACCTATCAATGAATACACACACTCTTATTCTCTCATTCTCTCTTTCTAACCCACGATTCTGCCAACATGGTATCAAAGATGGTCTGATCTCGGTTAGAAAAAGAGAAAAAACCCTACTCCATCTCTCCAATCGACCTCTCCTTCTTCTCTCTCTTTCTCTGGTTTTCTTCTTCTTCTCCTTGTAAGGGGGCAGTACTAATGAGGTAAAATCCCTGACCAATGATTTAGTTGTTGCCCTCCTCCATTCCATAGTTGTCATGGCGCCGCCATGGCGTCCTGGCGCTGGAGAAGCATGCATGTCGACCTACGCCATGGCGTCCCTCTTCAATTTCTTCTTCCTGTCTCTCTTTCCCTCTTCGATTTCTTCTTCCTGTCTCTCTGTCTCTGTTTTGCCACTAAGAAGTCACCAGATCTGATTCCAGGAATTAAATACTCCTTGTTTAGTTGATTTCTGTGATGAGTTCTTGCTGGAATTGATAGAACATGGTGTGGCGATGCTTCGCCTGAAGGTTTAGACTGGACCGAGAAGAGTTGAAGGAGTTATCTCCTTCGTATTGTGCTGTTTTCCGTCCCAGGCTGAAGTCGTAAGGTTGAAGACAACCATAAATCCATAATCCGATCGTGGGTTATTACAAACCCTTATTTTTGCCTTTTTCCTAAAGTACCCTTCTCTTCTTTTATTCCCCTTTGTCCATACTTTACACATCCCTCCAAGTTTACCCTTAGTCATTAAATCAAAACCCTTTTATGCCCTTTCTTAGATTCTGCTTAATTACAAGATTGCCATCCTTAAAACTTGAGAAACAATAGAGAAAAAATAAAACATGGCTTGAGTATACATCTATTAAAACATTAAAAATAGAAAAAATAAAAAATAAAACATGGTCGACATGATAGCCATGGCAACGCCATGGCAGGCGACATGTCGATATATCGACGTGACACCCCTCCACCGACTTGGATCGCTGTGACGCCCTGACAACTATGCTCCATTCTATCTACTTTTTTATAGTAAAATACTGCTGGAATCATCTTTGCGATTTGGGGTTTTCCAGAATTTTTTGGAGATCGACTTCCTATTACTATTGAAGGCTGACCTTCCACCATTGGAGCTCCCTATGCACCCTTCTCCAGCCCCTTTCTACCCTATTCCATTATCCTTATTCCCTATTTCCTTTTTCTCCAAGCTTTAATTAATTCCAGCCACCATACCCTAATCGATCTCAACTTGTTAGGGTTTTTCAAAACCCTGACTCCAATCGATTTTGGTGTTTCCTTTTTCAGATGCAGCTGATCTTTTGGGGGTGATTCCTTATTACTACAAGCCCTACTCGACCTAAGTTTGGACCCTTTCTGATGGCTGGATTTGTTTCTACTGCAAAAATTCCTTAACCTGCTAATTTGGTTACCTGCCAAAAACCCTGACTTTCAGATTTCGGTTTTTGTTAATTTTTTTAGGGCTGATTACTCCCACTTCAAGGACCAATCGACCTCAATATTGCACCTATCCAAGTTTCTTGAAGACCCCTACCCCAATTGATCTCTTCTTTTCAGGGTTTTCCAAAACCCTGATAAAAATCGATTTGTGCTAGGGATGTTTGCTGCTGTTCGAGTGCTTTGGAGGTGGTTCTAACATTAAAAGAGAACTCTCCTTCATCAGTTCAAGGCTTGAAGAAGGTCATTTATGCTAGTGTAGTGCTGTAATGCTGCCCTGCTCTACTTCTGCGATTTTTTGGAGTCTCTCCCTTTGAAGATCAGGTCTTACTCTTACTGGAGATTGATTGTTCACCTTGGAGGTTCCATTCTAGCAGCCTTAGTCAGTATCTATTACATGTCTGCATCAGCAATTACAGCCCCCTTTCCCTAAATTGATCTCAATTTCAGGGTTTTCTAAAACCCTGACAACAATCGATTTTAGGGTTAGGGTTTTCTTATCAAGCTCATATTTTGAGGAGAGTCTTATGCATATCAGAGGAGTATTCAACCAATATTTCAACATCATTCATCAGTTATTTTTGGAAAAAATTCAGGTTCATTCTTATGGCTCGATTTCTCCAATTATCAACCTATTTCCTTGTTCTTATGTGGCTGGTTGCTTCAACTACCTATTGGATCTACCGAGTGATTATCTTATATTTGCTGGTTCTATTGAGCTTTACTACCTAAATTGCTGGTTCTATTGATTGGCTTCTGTAAGCATGACTGGTTGACATGTTACTGCTGCCTTTATGTGGACTACTGCTGCCCTATTATTGAGATTGAGTATCCTACTATTGGAGATCGAATTTCTTTCATTATTGAAGACTCGAATCTACTACCCTGGAGATCAGCTTATTTGGGATTACAACAGTGTGTTCCAAGGTTATTGGTTGCAACTACGAACCTATTCAGTTATGTGAAGCTTTTTTGGTTCATATCCGGCTTACTTTGAGAGCTTGATCCTAGCCTTATTCACTAATTCAGATCTGATCCAAGTTTTTAGTTGAAGCTTCTTACATCCATTGCTGTCCAGATATCTTCGTCAATTCTATTTAGCATGTGGGAGTTTATAGTTTGGAAGTTTGCACACTGGTTCTTCCTTGTGTGAAGATCGATCAAGTTTTTGAAGAATGGTACCTTCTCCTTCTAAAAACCAGACCTGTTTTTTTATAATTCAGATCTGATAATTGGAGATTGGTGTTTTTGGAATTAGTTTGATCGATTGAAAAAGGTTGAAGATTACTGTGTTGCAGTGTTTTTGTCCATGGTTCATTATCCCATTGCTCTTTTCACTTCACCACCTCCCAAAACATACCTTTGGCATATACCCATAACCACTTTGGACGATAATGGTATTCTCTAATTTGCCATTTCTTCCTTTTCCATTACCCGTAGCACCTCTTGGAAAATTCTGGAATATTATGTGTTTGCCCTATCTCTTACATCATCTCTGTTATGTCCACGTGTACTACACGTGAGGGGGAGATTATGTACAGTACACCAACAGACATTGTAGAAGCAGAACTTGCAGGAACACTTGGTGCAAAACATAGAAGATCAGAGTTTCCACCATTGCCATTGGGTATCTCCTTTGTTATTGGGTTGAGTTTGCCGTAAGGGGGTTATTGCCTGCCTATGTGAGGTTCTACAGTTGGGTTGATCATTTATCATTTCCGTTGCCTGATTCATTTATTTTCGCTGCTTGCTACCCTTGTTACTTATCTTCAAGATTATCATTAAGAGATTCATCACTGGACAACTGTAGAAGATTGGTGAAAACTGCCTTTTTAGGAAAAAATTCCAGTCCCTGTTTGCTAATCAAGTCTGCCCAGGTTTTGAGGATCTATTTCTCAAGTTCTTGAAGGTTTATTTGGGAGTTGCATTCGTCTTAAAGCTGGATTTTGCTACAACTTAGTTTTTTCCCTTTTTTTGTTTAAGTTGGGCATTAGTACCTTGTATACGCCAACTTGAGGGGGAGTGTTAGCATTATTAGGAGTTATTTTTTCTTTAGTTCAAGCTGGATCTTCTTTCTTTGCTTATTTGTATAATCCAGCTTGAGGGGGAGTGTTGGAATATATAATCCAGCATACCGTGGGGGTATTCTGGTATTTTTGGGGTAGTTTTATTCTTCTTATGTTATTAAGTGTAAGTGGGCTATGTGGGTTTTAGTCCCACATCGCCTAGTTTAGTCTCTTTGTAATTTCCCCTCAATTATAAATAGAGGGACTTACCTATCAATGAATACAACACATTATTTTCTCTCATTCTCTTTTTCTAACCCACGATTCTGCCAACAGTTTGGTTCAAAGGTCACATTCCCCGCCATAGGTTTAATGCTTGGAGATCCCTTATCTATTGCCTCCCCACCCAAACATTTCTTCTCCATCGCCATATCCCTGTCCCCCCCCCCCCATCCTGTGTTCTTTGTTGGAATGACATTGAGGATGTCTATCACCTCTTTTTACCTACCCCCTAGCACACAGTATTTGGAAAAAGGCCTTAGACTCTATTTGGCCTCATAGTAGAAGACCTCTTCCCTTTGCTAGGGAGTATCTTTGGATGGTGAGAGTTTTCTAAGGTGGTACAATCTGCGATACTGCTTGTATGCTAGTGTTCGGGGCAGCTATATCTCACATTTGGATGGAGCGGAACCTCCGAAGATGGACCTCCAATTCCAGTTCTATTGACATGATTTGGAAAGCCATCTTTTTTTATGTTAGCTCCAAACTCTACATGCTCCCCCTTCTTGATACCCCAAGAAACAAGCATATTGTTGTATCGTAGGGCCTAGATGATTCTCTTCTTCGGCCTCAAGGCCCGCCTTCTTAGGGCTTGTGGCTTGTATTGTTCCCACCCACCCCCCTCTCTCCCTGTGTATTCTTCCCCTTCCCCCCCCCCCCTTCTGGGGTTTTGGTAATGATATTTATTCATCCAAAAAAAATCTGCGAAGTGTAAGGAAAGAGATTATAAATCTCACCTGTGTTGTCACTGGAGAAGGAGTATTATATAATAACGCATTAGAAGAACCACCATTGAGAGGTTGGCTAACAGAAGCCACAGATAGACCTGCTCCATGATAATTTCCAGGTATATCTCTAAGATTGCTCCCATGAGCATGTTTTGATTGCCTTGGGCTTACATCTTCAGGGCCCAAGTTTCTACTAGGAACCACAATATCATCACCAGAAGTTTGCAAGTTTTGCAATCCCAATTCACAATGTAGATGTTTCTTTTGAATGCAAAGAGCAGCAGCTTCCCCAAAAAATCCATTTGCTTCTTCCACGGCACCTGAAACATATGCAACCAAACCTTGATTTAACATGGATGATATGTAAGACAAAAAATTCTAGAACACCCTAAGAATAAACATTAGATTCCTAGGTCCCAGATATGCAATCATTTGATCATATGGAGGGATGAGTAAAATAAAAATCATTCTAGAATATATTATAGAACACAAAGCATAAATTACTTTACAGTAGTTGACCAACTGATCACAAAAAAAATCCAGACTAGACAGCAAAGATGCCCAAGTACTGAACAAGAACTTCAGTAGGATTCCACATTTCCAGAAAACCAAGGCTACATCTAACATGCTGACATTATGCTTTGGCTTTTTCTTTCCCTCTAAATTTCCAGGAAAGCTATTTCATATTTTTTTTTCTTGTATTCAAATCATGCAAGGTTTAAATAAAAAATAATTAGAACATACAGCTTGCTCTCCAAGGTGCCACAAGATAGTGATAATGTTACTGGGGGTGTAGATAGCACCCAATTGGCCAGAGGATTAGACCCTAAATAGAGGGATTTTAAATCACTTCTGGAAACCAATCAATAATCAGATCAGGTACGGAATTGAGTGCTAAGACCAGATTAGATTTCAGGTCCAAATCTAGTTACATATCAAATTATCATGACTGGTTTCTTGTAGGTAAAGATGTACCTTTTAATGTTTATTTGAGTTTTTATTACTTATCAAAAATAAAAATAAATAAATAAATTTGAGTATTTTGTTGTTTTAACTTTTATACTAAATCAATACCTTTCATAATTAACTAGTGCTCATCTCCCGTAGTCCCATAAAGTTCTTCACTACTTCTAACCTTCCAAACATCTTGGTCTCCAACCTACTTATGGCTACTTAATGGTCATGCCCCTTTTCCCCCCACTTTGTGGGAAGAGCGGTGTTAGAATATGTAATCCAGAATACCGTGGGGGTATTCTGGTCCTTTTGGGGTTAGTTTATTTATTATGTTATTAGTTTATGTCGGCTATGTGGGTTTTAGTCCCACATCGCCTAGTTTAGTCTATTTGTAATTTCCCCTCTATTATAAATAGAGGGGCTTACCTATCAATTAATTCATTCAAGTATTTTACAACTTCCATCTTCTCTTCTCTCTTTTCTTCTCTCTAGAGTTACTGGTTACAGGTCCTAGGTTTTCTACATGGTATCAGAGCTAGGCAACCAGTGACTGATTCTCTCCGAGATTGCTGTTTTGAGAGTCGTTTAGGGTTCCTTCTTTTTAGAAAGAAACCCTAGTTCATCGAAGAAGAAGAAGAACTAGGGTTTCATACATTGAGTTGCTGATTTGATTTGCTCAGGTTCAGATCCGATTTTTCGGAGATCTATTTTCTATAGTGTGTTTTTTTTGGAATCGATTGCTGTACTGTTTGAAGATTCCTTGGAGATCGATCAAGGTTATTATTGGGAACAGCTCTTTTTTTTGGCCAATTTCGGATATGGTTCTTGTTTGCCGCTACTTTTATTTAAGGAATTTATTCCTTGTTGGGTACGTGATAAGCTGCCGCTACTACAATACCCTTGCCACGGTCAATGGTTGAAGAAGCTCTACTGCTATGGTTGAGTTCTTCGATTTCTGGTTTCCAGGGTGATTCTTGCTGTGGGAAACTTTATTTGGATAGATTCATCAACTGTCGCTGCTGCTGTTTACTTTGATTGCTATCGAAGGTTTACTTGTGGAATCAAATCTGCAGTTCTTCTGTTGCTTGCTGCCTATTTGAATCGGTCCCTGGTTCTATTGTTGCTATTGATTTGCTGCCTCTGTTTCATGAGGAATAAGACTTCCTCTTCATTGTGGCCATTTACTTCTATCTATTTGGTGCTGCTATTTCTTCCGGGGTTCTTGAAAGTTGATGGGTTGAAGACAATTCCTATTCTGGTTTCTCAGTTGCTGGTTTCGTGACTGTGCGGAAGACAGTCGCGATTCCTATTCGAAGGTTACCACGTTGATTTCTGCCGGATTTTCTCCTCTTGATCGATGGATTGAAGAAGGTATACCCCTTGGTTTCCCCTTTGTTTCCGCTGGTTCAGAGCCGTGATTGTCAAGAGGTAGAAGACAGTCGGGACTCTAAATTCTCATCATTTTCTTTTCCCATATTACCCCTAGTTGGTACCGTGAAGGTCTCCAACACTTTCTCGGTTAAGCCCTATTTTTCAGGTTCCACCTTGTTTTATTGCCTATTTTCCAAGTTTGCCCCCATCTTCTCTATTTGTGTTAGTGAAGTATCTTTTTACGAATGGCTTCTTTGTTGTTGGTATTTAATGCTATTACCCTACCTTTAATTATTACCCCTCCTTTCTCTCTTTATTTCACTTAAGCCATTCTCTAAATTTTCATGTCATCATGTGCCATCATTACCTTATTTGAGTTTCCAGCTTTACCCTTATTTTTTGAAGTTATTTACTCTTACACCCTATGGCCTTCTTTGTTTTTTTTTCAAAGGAATCCTAACTTGTTCACCATATTTACCAGAATGCGATCCCTTATTCAACTTTATGTTATTTGCAATGTTTCTTTGATCCATTACTTTTTTATTTACCAAGGGCCCCTTACAAAATTCTGGTTATTTACGGAACTGCCATTCTCTTTTAATACATTCCCCTATTTGACTACCCAATTGACCCTTGAAAATTCTGATTTATTACCAGTTTGCCCTTTGGCTTGGTTTGTATTTAAAAATGGATTTCCACCGAATTACAGCCATGCCATCCTTTTTTTTTCCAACACCATTCCCTTTCAATAATTCTAATTCCCTTCATATCCCATACCTTTGGCATATACCCATAACCACTTTGGACGATAATGGTATTCTCTAATTTGCCATTTCTTCCTTTTTCATAACCCTTAGCACCTCTTGGAAAATTTCGAAATATTATGTTTTTGCCCTATCTCTTACATCATCTCTGTTATGTCCACGTGTACTACACGTGAGGGGGGGATTATGTACAATACACCTGCAGACATTGCAGAACGCAGAACATGTAGGAACATTGGTGCAAAACATAGAAGATCAGTTTTCTCCACCATTGCTATTGGGTATCTTTTGTTATTGGGTTGAGTTTGCCGTAAGGGGGAGATTGAAGTATTGAAGAGTATTGAAGATATTTGGTTGTTGCCTATTTGAGGATTTTCAGTTGGGTTGATACGGTATTTTTTCTGTTACCTGATTCAGTTTGTTTTTCGCTGCTTGTTGCTCTAGTTATTTCCCTTCAAGATTCTATGTCACTATGACAACCTGAGATTCATCACTGGATAGCTATTGAAGGTCGTTGAAAGCTGCATTTTTTGGAAGACATTCCAGTCTCAATTTGCTGATCATGTCTGTCCAAGTTTTGAAAATCTAATTTTTCAAGTTCTTGAAGGTTTATTTGGGAGCTGCATTCATATGTCAAACTGGATTCTGCTGCAACTTAGGTTTTTTTTCCTATTTTGTTCAAGTTGGGCATTAGTACCTAGTATGCGCCAACTTGAGAGGGAGTGTTAGCATTATTATGGAGTTCTTTTTTTTATTTAGTTTAAGCTGGATTTTCCTTCTTCTCTTATTTGTACAATCCAACTTGAGGGGGAGTGTTAGAATATGTAATCCAGAATACCATGGGGGTATTCTGGTCCTTTTGGGGTTAGTTTATTTATTATGTTATTAGTTTATGTCGGCTATGTGGGTTTTAGTCCCACATCGCCTAGTTTAGTCTATTTGTAATTTCCCCTCTATTATAAATAGAGGGGCTTACCTATCAATTAATTCATTCAAGTATTTTACAACTTCCATCTTCTCTTCTCTCTTTTCTTCTCTCTAGAGTTACTGGTTACAGGTCCTAGGTTTTCTACAAGCGGAGAGTAATATCACTGTCCTCACACACTATTGATTAGATATGTTTGCAATCAACTACACTCCAGCATCCAGTATTTTACTACATGGGTGGCTAAAACCAAGAATTCAAACAACGGCATGGCATATGTATCAAAGGATCTAGGTGTAAGAATAGCTGGCCCAAACCAATCACAGCTTGATGAGGCTCCTTTCCTCTACCCCCCCCCCCCTAACAAAATAAATAAATAAATAAATAAATATATATATATATATCAGCAACATCAATAAACAAATTAAACAATGAATCGCAACCACCAAGTAGGACACAAAGATCAATTTTGAGACACACGGATGTTTCAAATGTAAACAGGCTCCGAAGAGGGTGGATGGAGCCGTTGATGGGCACTGGAGAACCTTGGGATTTATCAAGTATTACTCACACCTTCTACTAATGGCGGCTAGGAAATCCTACGCTAGGGCTGTGGGAGTAAATTCGTGGCCTGAAATCGATTCTCTTCCAGAACCGATTCAGGCAGGAAACTTTAGACGGATTGTCATTCCTCAACTGGAGTATGAATCAAAAAGGCAGATTTTTTTATTTGCTCTTATTGGTCGCGTGAATTTCTGTTTGATTTCTCTGGATGATCTGCGGCAAGAGGCAAAAGAGGTATGGAACCTTCAGCAGTGTGTGATAATGCATCCTTTGGGAAAAGGATTTGTTATATTTCAGTTCCACTGCGAGGGAGATATGGCAGAAATATGGCACCGAAGTCCTTTGAAGATCGGTTCTCAACTGATTGGGTTTCAACGCTGGAAACCGAATTTCAGTATTCATGAGAAGCAATCTACAACAAAACTTGGTTGGGTAAGATTCCCAGATCTCCCACTCGAGTATTGGCACGAGAATGTGCTTGTTTCCATTGCGAAAGTAGTAGGTCGGCCAGTTGCTTTAGACCGACGAACACATCAGGGTATACTAGGTTATTTTGCCCGTATCCTAGTGGAAATCGATGTGTCTGATCCAGTCTCGCGTCTAGAGGAGGTGCAAGTGGAGCATCGTGAACCTGGTTCGAACACAATGTTTAGCATTTTTAAAAAGGTGATATATGAAGAAGGGTTAGGCCGTTGTGCATATTGCAAGCGAGATGGTCATCAGGTTTCGAAGTGCCGCCATAAAAAGTTTGATGAAGCTAAGCAAGACACCAAGGACAAAGCTGCGGAGGTTCCTGGAGCAGTGTATGTGGAAGGGATTACCTCAGTTTCTAGGGGTAATAGAGTCAACTCGCAAGCTGGGAAGTCTCCGAATTTGGAATGTTTTCAATCTCTTTCCATTCAAGGTGTGCAATCTTCCCATTTAGTTGGGAACCCCCTTAATAGTGGAGAGAAAGAAGGGATAACCACGGCTGGGCTTCAAGCCAGCACGAGTTCTGCTCACATGGGAAATCTCATTGAGGGGTTACAAGAGAATGAGCTGGCATTTGAAGGCGGTGGAGACACTCACATTTCTGGGGTCTTGAATGCTCAAATCGGGTCAGGGTCTGATTTGGGTCATGGATCGAAATCCGATCCAGAAGATCAGATTGAAGGTTGTGTCGAGGAACATGGTACTATTGAGACGGGGCATCAAGGTAAATCTTTGGTGCCGAACCAAAGAGAGGGAGGGAGTTCGACGGTGCATATTTCCCATTTTCAAGATGGGGCTATCGTTTTAAATATGCCTAATGAGGTGGATTCAGTTCAAAGATCGGATTCTCGTGAGCCGGGTTATGACCAATCTGATCAAGAGGAGGTGCAAGGCGGGTGGACTCAGGTGTTGGGTCGAAAAAATCATGATGGACATAGGAATGCTCTTCGAGGTGGTCGTCTGGATTTCCATTTGGCAACTCCATTTATTGGCAGAACTCGAAGTGAAAGGAATGCAAGTCTTGGTGTTAAGGCGGTGGATGTGGCGGCAGAAAAACATCACCTTGAAAAGGAGTTAGGGGTGGATTTGCAAAAAATTCCATCTCCCTTTTCCCTAGAGGAGGAGGCTCTTTTGGCCCGTGTAGCTCTTGATCGGCCTGGCTTATATGCTGAGATCCCCGGACGATCGAATAGGATAAGGACCCCCTCAGTGCACCTCACAGAACCCCCGTAGCCTTATTTTATTATTTCTCTTGGGTGAGTGAGTGGCTTGTTGCCCTCGCCAATATGTTTTAGGTGTTAGTCCCATTTTTAAGCTTTAGCTTTCTTTGCCTTTAGTCTGTCTTTAGGCTTGTTTGTCTCCTTTTAATCTTCAATAAAATCTTTATTATAAAAAAAAAAGGACGCAAAGATGTTTAATCGTGAAAAAAAAAATTAAACAATGAATTGAACCTAATGTTGACTATTTGATGCAGCTCAAAAAAAGGAAAATGCTAATAAGAAAGATAATGAAAAAAGTACAGGATAATAAGGGTCAGAGAGGACCACTTAATTCTAGGACTCTTGGAGACTCACTCAAGTGTGTTACTCACCACATGAGGACCTCAAACGGCATAGCCACAAGTTCCAAAAATATAAATTACAAACTCTACTTCTTCAAACAAAAAGATAAATGCATATATACACACATATATAAGGGAGGGGAAAGTGATGAGGTATGGTAGGCTGAAACAGGTCAACACTATCAAACCTAACAGAAAACCAGAATCGCAGTGACTAAACACAACAGAATTTGTGGACAGATGATAAAAGATTTAATTACTCTAAATCAAACCAATGGATGGTGCTGAAATTACAATCAAAGGAAGGTCCTGTGGGGCTGGTTATGCAACAACAACAAACTCAGCCTTATCCCAACTTAATGGGGTTGGCTACATGTATCCAGGCAAAACAAAGTAGGGGAAACTGGAAAATGACAAATGAAAGATGAAAGCAAGAGGAAAGAGCCCAGCAAGTCAGCAGAATCTCAGCTAAATGGGGTCTGCTACATGGATCCTTGCCCTCCAATAAGCTCTATCCGAGGTCATACTTCAAACAAGACCTAAACTATGCATGTCCTTCCTCACAACTTCTCCTATGGTCATTTTAGGTCTGCCCCTACCTCTTTTAGTTCCTTCGATCGGGATCATATCACTCCTCCTTACTGGGGGCGTCCCTAGGCCTTTGTTGGCAATGACCATACCACCTCAAACAACTCTCTCGGAGCTTGTCATTCATCGGCACATTTCCCAAGTCAGCTCTAATACGTTCATTCCTTACTTTGTCCATCCTAGTTTTTCCGCACATCCGTCTTAACATCCTCAACTCTGCCACACATAGCTTCTCAATGGAAGGGATTGGGAGAAACAACCAGTAAGAAAAATTAGAATGTTTTGAAAACAGAAATTAGTAACTAAAGAGAATTAATAGAACTTCCAATCCAGCAGTCTGATGGACTTCAGACTTGGATTGGAGGGAGCAGAACAGGGGAGAAACAACATATCTAAACCTCAGATCAATCTAACGGTTAGATATTCTAAAATCAAAGACTGAAGATCAATATATGATGCTTTCAAATAGGCTATCGCAGACACAAAATAGGGCTGGAAATTTTCAAAACTGACTAAGAAATTGAGGACCAAAAAATATAAGTTAATCAAGCATTAAGACAGCACTGATATACCTGATAAGATCCACGACAATGAAAGATGGCTGCTGGACTACTGCTGGACAGAGATGAGAGAAAAAGGGAAGATAAAGAAAGAAGAGGGAAATGGGGATATGACCTGGCTTCACCACCAAGGTGATGCAAGCGTCAGGATAGGCTGCTGGACTCAGATCGGGAGAGACAGAAAAAGTTCCAATAAACTTGAACTTGGATACAGTATTTTTCAGAACTGCAAAGCTTGGGAAAATGGACAGAACTCTCTGGATATGACTCGAAATGAGTTGATTCCAAAGCCAAATGAAAGAAGAACCGTGTTTGGTGAAAGATTTCTCCGATTGTGACTGTAGGTTGGTGAAAACTGGCTGTGAAGATAGGATTTATGTAAGGACGAATTCTGGAAATAAAAACAACAAAGTATTTTGGATTTTTGTAGAAGGGATAAAAATGGGACTGAAACACCTCTCTTCTAGGATGTGTTGCAGCACCAAGAGTGTTGTTGCAACTCTTCTAGGAAGCAAGTAACACAAGGAAAGCACCAACTCTTCAAGGATGGTGAGAAACTCTTCTAGGTTTCAATGAGAACTCTTCTAGATTCAAGGGAATTCATCAACCACTTTGTATTATCAAAACTCAATGCCTTCCAAGCACCATAGCTAGGTTTTTAATAGGCAAATAAAGAAAACCCTAAAAATTATTGTAACATCTCAACCCTTGATCTCAATGGTGTACCAATGGTTGAGATTAAAAGAAGAAAAGAAAAACCCAAAAGATAACATAGGGGGTTGCACTTGTCATAGATGCTTCTAGCCTCTTTGTAGTCTTCAAGAAAGACTCTCTTGGACTCGTGGAATTTTGTAGTCTCCAAGGAAGACTCTTGGGAGTGGCCTTCTTTGTAGTCTTCAAGAAAGACTCTCTTGGACTAATGGAATTTTTGAAAGAAGGGCTGCCACATCATCAAACATTAAGGTAATTGAAAGTTGAAACAATCACCAAGGAGACCATGTTTTGGGGCTGGACCTGGTCCTTGGGTCTTGGCGCATGACTTGGTTTGTCCTTGGACCACGTTTTGGGGCAGGGCCTTGCCTTGAGTCTTTTGGGCTTAAATCCGAGCTGAACTCCTTAGATGTTTTGGGTGGTTCAAGTGTTCATAAATCTGATTGGTCATATGGGTGTGGGCTTGGCCTGCATCACAAGGCCTGTGGGAAAGGCTTCACCACCAATCCCAACCTAGGAATCACCACCTAGGGGTGCATCTTGATTCACACTACTGTTCCATTGAAGAAGACATTGTCATCAATTCTCAACCAAATCATGGGCATAGGAGGCCCATCATCTTTATTTATAATCTTCAATTCAACACTACAAAATTAGCAACTCTCAATAGTGAGGGGAAAATGATTGGCTGCCAAGATAACTGAAAAAGTAACTAATCTCAAAATAGAAACTTCTATCAATCTAGCTATTAACTAGAAAGCAATACATTCCAGCAAGTACTGAAAATAGAAACTAAATATATAAGATCCTAAAGAATATTGGCAGCATCTTTCATCCATGCCAACTGTCCATATGGCCCAAAACTGAAGCATGAGAACTGTCCATATGCTGGCCCAAAGGCTGGCTTGAACTAGGCACCAGAACCAGAACCGTGGCCATTGTTTTGGACCTCGTTCTGGCATAAAACCTGGCCTATCTTCTTCGAAGTTCGAACTGCATTAGAAAGAGCCGTTGGAATATAGCTCTAAGATCAAATTGATGCACCTCAAAAAAAAAAGGAAAATGCTATTTAGATAGAAAATGAAGAAAGGTACAGGATAATAAGGGTCGGAGACGACCACTTAACTCTAGGTCTCTTGGGGACTCAGAGGACCTCAAACTTACAATAGGGATGGCACACCCACAAGTTTCAGAAATAAAAATTATCAGCTCTACTTCAAACCAAAAGACAGTTAGGTCGTGGGAAATATATATATATATAGCCATTAGAAAAGACCCGCGGGAATATAGCCATTAGAAAAGACTCGTGGGAATATAACCGCTAGAAAAGAGCTGATGGAAACGTATTGGAGAGAGTGCATTTGAGAAAAGAACCATTGCTTGAGAAAGACATTGGAAGAGTGGGAGAAAGTGGAGCAGGCATTAAATGCTCATCATGATGACTACATCACTATCATGTCACAAATTGTCATAGTCTACAAGAATGAAAGATCATATGAGGATAAGCATTGTCGTTAAGTACATGTTCACCCACAACTAATTTTCATAACCATCACAGGGTAATATTAAGTATTAGAAGAGTTGATGCAAAAGAGCGATTGTCATGACTAACAAGGATGATTGAGTTGGTCTAGTTGAGGATGGAGTTCACTCATGATGTGATTATGTGAACATTGCCACATGAATTAGGGATCCTCAATTACTTTATATTAACCACAAAGGGGGGGGGGGGACAATTGGACAGCCATAAGGAAGGTCATCAAAGTTGACAAGGTGCCGCCTAGGCATCTAGGCACCTTGGAAACCATCGTCGTTTTGTTGGTGTCGCCTTGCATCTAGGCCCTCTCCAATGCCTTGGGTCACCTAGACAACTGACAACTATGGAGGCTAAATACACAAGTTTAGCCCCCCCCCAAACCCAAAAAAAAAAAAAAAAAAAAAACTTAGCAATAATGGTTACAGTCAAAATACTCAGAGAGAAAAAATATCTTATCAACCTCACAAGAAGTGCATGGGTGTGCTTTGGACTGACCTAATATACACAGCTCTTCATACGCAGCCCACAATAAGGGATCTATTGATAAAGCCTGCTTGAAGTGATCGACTGCACTTTTTCTTCTATCAGTGTACCTGAAATGGAAAAACAGAAGGATGATGAGCTTAAATGTTTAAAATGCAATTGATGCAACATATGACTGCAACAAAGGATATATCACACAAAGCCAGAAAAACTCTGTAGCATTCAAGATAATCAAAATGACAGAGAGCAGTAACACAACAAATACATGGCACTACCAGCAAGAATAGACGACATACCATTTAGTTCTGAATCAACAACAGAGAGCAATAAAATATCTATCAGCATGGATATATTATATTATTCCAAAATGAACCATTCATCTACAAAATTCAATAATTCCAAAATGGCAAATATGCTATTGCTGTGATGGAAAAAGGAACAGGGGGAATTTCCTAAAGCTGATCTTAGAGAGAGAAAGGTCACACATAAAGTACAACAGAGTTGATTACCACTGGAATGCCCTGGACCAGGCAATAACACTGTAACACCTAGCTTTCAAGAAAGAAGAGAAAAGGGTAGATAAAGCCGCCTAGGGGCTAATAAAACACTGAAACATTCCCCTCCCCTTTTCTCTTAACATAATCTGCTAACTAATTGAAGACCAAAAAATTTCCCTTTCCTTTCCTCTTGAAGTAAATTTTTAACTAATTAAACTATATGTGGCTTCTCTTAGAGTCCAAAAATTCAAGTTCATGTGAGAAGAGGATCGATTAGAATGTCAATCAAAGACTTTTATAAACAAAGAGGAACATAAAAGAAATAAGGGATCAATCACACGACATGAACTGTTTTCTATACAAAATGTTATTCAAGTCCAATTGAAAGAACAAACTTAGCAGCAAGATTTCAGAATAGGAAGAAATTGATTGTAGACTTTGAAAATATAAATCAGTTATGTAACACCATAATACCATATATGTCGCTGGGATTCTGTATTGTCAGCAGAATATTACTAACTCAACACAAACGGCTAGTAATAAAGAGGAGGCAGGTTTAATCAAAGGACTGAGGGCCATAAAACAGAAAAAAAGGAACAACAGAAGACCAAAAGCACACAAAAATCACCAACTAAAGATGGAAAATAAACAACCAACCAAAAATAAGCCCACCTCCTAAGGGAAATTTATGCTGCGCACCCCACTCGTGCTACCACCTCCACGTCCAAAAAGGCAAAAACCCAACATCTCCATCTACTCGAAAACATTCTCAGAATTATTAAACTCTTTCTTGCCCTTTCTGCCTCATCTATACCTCTTCCCCTAGTATAAAAGCTACTGCTTTCAACTGTCACCTTCTCTAAAGATTAAAGAACAATTAGATATATTACAAGACGTTTCATAAAATCCAATATTCAATTGTTCCATAATTGATTCTTTTCTTGCATTCACATCATCCAAAATGAAAAATAAACACCGACGGTTATTAATGCATTTCCGATTAAAAAATAGGCCCTATTTTTATGTCTGAAGGTTATGGGTTTTCAATTTTGTGGGTGTTAACTGTAATGGCCAGAATGACAAAGCCCAAAAGTATAGTCCAAAGGGAGCATAGTTGTTATGGCGCCGCCATGGCGTCCTGGCGCTGGAGAAGGTTGCATGGCGACCTACGCCATGGCGTCCCTCTTTGATTTCTTCTTCCTGTCTCTCTTTCCCTCTTCGATTTCTTCTTCTTGTCTTCGATTTCTTCTTCCCTCTTCGATTTCTTCTTTCCCTCTTTGATTTCTTTTCGATTTCTTCTTCTTTCCCTCTTCGATTTCTTCTTTCCCTCTTCGATTTCTGAATTTTCTTCTTAAAACTTGAGAAACAATAGAGAAAAAATAAAACATGGCTTGAGTATACATCTATTAAAATATTAAAAATAGAGAAAATAAAAAATAAAACATGGTCGACATGCTCGCCATGGCGGGCGACATGTCGATATATCGACGTGACACCCCTCCACCGACTTGGATCGCCGTGACACCGTGACAACTATGAAAGGGAGCACGAAATTCTTTTAACTAATCAGCCGCCACGTCAGTGTTTTTATTGTGGTAAGCCTAATCACACTGTCGATAAGTATTGGGCTAAGTATGATAAACCTGAGTGGGCACAGCGGTCGACCGATTTGACAATAAATGAAGGGTGTTCTGACGCGGTGTTGTCCAATGACACCAACTCTGCTTCTACATCTGGATCTGGTCCATCAAACTCTGTATCTCGCGACGACTATACCAAGATACTTAAAGGTCTTCAGCAGCTTGAAGCTTCCTCTTCTTCATCCATTGTCACACTAGCCCACACAGGTACTACTGCGCTTCTTGCCTCCTCCCTCTTCTCCTACCAGTTGGGTTATTAACTCAAGTGCATCCAATCATATGGCCCGTAAGTGTAATGTGTTTTTTTTCTTTCCATAAACTAGTTGTCCATCCCGAGTAATTCTTGCTAATGGGTCCTCCATTCAGGTTTCCAGTCATGGTGTAGTCTATCCCACTTCATCTTCATTGTTGTCCTCCGTTTTTCATGTACCTCAATTACCATTAAATCTTTTGTCCGTTAGTCAAATTACCAAGTCTCTAAATTGCTCTAATACCACATAACAATAACAGAGAAATAAGAGATCAGTACCTGTACATGGTGATGTGAGAAGAAGAAGAATAAGATGAAGAAAAGTAAAAAAGTGAACAATATGGCTCATGGTTTGACCGTCTCTCCAAACTGTGAGCAGTGTTGTACCTATATAGCTGAAATATAAAAACATTACAAGTATACTACGTATACCCCTGATCCACATTTACACAAAAACCTCATAACATAAGAATGTATGGCTAAAATACCCCAGTGGTAGCACTATTAATCCAAATATTCTCAACAAATACGACTAAGAAAAATAAGAAAAGCATAAAACAATACAACATAAGCACCTTTTTTCCTATGTCCTCAAAGGTTGGAACAAATCATGTTGGTAACCTTTATGTTATCGCTGACCAGTGTAATTAACTATGTTAATAATGAGACAAAAGAAACTTTCTATAGCTTTAGACACATCAATAAAAGAAGATCATAAGGAAATTGCATGACAGGGAGACAATAGATACTAAGATGAGGGTAAAAAATGCATGAGCTTTGATAAAATTAAATTTGAGACTAAAGAAATTGCATGACAGGGAGACAATAGATACTAAGATGAGAGTAAAAAATGCATGAGCTTTGATAAAATTAAATTTGAGACTAAGGCAAGAAAACAAAAAACCTATAAATGAGCCCAAGAAGGTAACAACCAGCGGCACCATTTGGAACCTGCAAGAGTAAAGACAATCAAAAACAAGAAGCATGTCCTTTTGTATTGTTTTTCCCCCACCCCCTCCTTTTACTTGTTCTTGTGCAAAAGCAACATGCAATTTCATTAAGAACAGAAATGTAAAGTACAATGATAGAAAGAAAGAGACTTAACCTAATTACAAGGCTACATAACATTACAATACAAATATGATCTCTAAACCCCTTAGTGTAGCATGAATATATTCAAAAGAATTTGTTCACCAGAACGCAAGAGAAGACACATTCAATTTTGTCGTTTATAATGGACACCTGATGTAGCAGCAAAGATGACCAATCAGTTTCAGGATCACTTTGACCGATCATTTTCTGTTAGGCCTGTAAACAGATTGGGTTCGGCTCGGATACGGATCAGATGTGATCGGATCCGGATATTCCCTGGCCGAATATGAATACCTCTAAACGGATTCGGATGGATTCGGATGCAAATCAAATTAGGATTTTCGATCATCCATTTACATCTCTGCCTTGTGTAACCTGGACCTCCCTCCACCTAGCGGATACAATTCACTCTCAATCCATATCTCTTAGATCATGATTCTCTTTTCCTCATATTCTTGAACCTGTTGAATCTTCAAAAACCCTCAAGATCATTATTTACTTAATTTTTTATTATTAAGTATTCGGATTTTTTTCCGGACAGATTTTATTGGAGTATTCGGATTTTTTTCCGGATATCTCTAAACGAATACGGATGTCCCTAAACGGATACGGATGCGGATCGAATTCGGATTTTCGGTTATCCATTTACAGCCTTAGTTTTTGTACAATGACCCACAAACATAATTAACTATTTGGATGACACAAGAAGAGTATGCAACATTTATCTGTTTTTATTCACCACCACCACCACCCAAAAAAAAAGAAAAGAGTATGCAACCTCATACAAATCTTTCGTAATATTGTTGTCATAGACTCATATCTACAGTCATTCAAAGTCAAAGCCCAATGAAATAGATGAAACTTTTGTTGAGATATGATTTACTTAGGTTTGGTGATTACTAACTGCGTGTGTCCATAAAGGAAAAAACCTTTAACTTCTGATATCTATTCTCATTTGTTGTTGTGTAAGTTGTGCAAGATGATTTGTGTGATTTGGTTCCTTGGATGGTCAATTCACTATTGTGATCTTGGCTTTCCAATATATGGCAACAAGTGGCAATTGAATGGTATATAACTAGCCCTTGTGTAAACCCATGCCTACGGTCAAAAGACCATAACTTGGCATGAAGTGTTCATCACTTCTACAAGTTCTTTTCGGTATCAAGTGACACCTTTATGTATTACTATTCGCCTTGTATAAATAAGTCCATCTTATTTTTGACTTGTTTGGTGTCACTACCATTGGGAATTCATCAAGAGCATCTCTCCAAGTCTTTAAAGATTTCATCAACATCAAGTCCAAAGATAATATTGGGTCAAGAGCGAGTCAAGAGCTTCAATGGAATCATCAAGGGGCTCCATCAAGTGTAGATGACTTCTTGTAGTTAGGAATTTGTAATTGTAATTTGTATATTTTTAATTCCTAGCACACATGTAAGGTGATTCTCAACTTAGGACATCCTAAAGACACCTTGAGCAAAAATTCCAAAATAAAACATATTGGCATTCTTAGATTTAGACTTTTTGGTAGACTTACCTCGGGAAGCCACATGACCAAAATTGAGTATTTTTTACTTAGAACACATCTAAGTTGCATTTGAAATGAGTGGTCAAAAATCAGAACTCAACCTTATCAGCAACCAGCTCACCTGATTAGCAACCGGCTCACCACTTGGCAACCGGCTAATCTCTTTCCTAGAGCTCTAGGTCGAACCGGCTCACCGATTCCAGTCGGCTCATGCACCCTATTTCTGCACATTGCACAACTTCAAACCGATTTTAAGTGGCCGTGCACTTAGAATTGGACTTTGGCCAAAACATGAAAGTTGTAGCTCTCTAAGTCTAGTTTCAGATAAAAAAAGAATCAGGTCAATCCAAGCTAGTTATATCAAAAATACCGGGCAAAGGTCAGGCAACCGACTCATGTAACTGGCCCGCCAGTAACAGTCCAGTTCAAATTGGACTTCGGACTTTGGCCAAAACATGAAAGTTGTAGCACTCTGAGTCTAGTTTCAGACCAAAAAAAAAAAAAAATCAGGTCAATCCGAGCTATACCGAATTAGTTATGTCCAAAATACCGGGCAGAGTTCAGGCAACCGGCTCATGTAATCAGCCCGCCGTAGCATTTCAATTACCGTAGCAACAGTCATAAAACAGCTACACTATCAACGACTTTATTCAAGCAGGACACCTGTTGGGCAAAATTTTTCCCGCTGAAGACCTTTTTGTGTACAACTTTTTGCCCTTCTTTTTCCTATAAATAGGGGAGGTTTAGAGGATTTTTTTTACAAGTCTTTGGGCACATATTGGAATACCCTTTAGGGTGATCTTTTGAAAGACGATGAGGGTCAAGCTTGGAGGATCTCAAGTACACCATGAGCCAAACTTGGAGAAGTCATTCAAGGGAGCTTGAGGAGAAGAACCAAGCCTAGTGAGCCTCAATGGAAGATTAGCCTTCAGGAGGTAAATGATTTGTTATGAGCTTAATCTTGTATATCTACATCAGAGAGGTATATGGTTTGTGCTTAAGTTGTTTATCTCCCTACAAAAAGGGATTGTGTATTGAGCTTGTATTGGTATATATACCTAGAAGAGGTTTTGTTTGCTTGAGTTGAATAACTCAAATCTCCTATAATGGAGTTTGTAAAGGTTAATTGTGAGCCTTAAAACACTCATGTTTGGTGTACCAGCGAGAAACACCAGGTTTGATGGCAAACCTGAAAAATCATTGGGTTAGTTGTGAGCCCAAAAAACAATACGGTTTAATGGTGAGCCATGGAAAAGCATTGGGTTTGTTGCAAGCCCACAAAACAATTGGTTGTGTAGTGACATAGGCAAACACCTTTGTAAGGGTTTAATTGCCACCCGGTAAAGCAATTGACATAATGGAAACGCAAGGAGCAAGGAGCTTCTAGGAGTGGATGTAGGCAAGGTTACTGAACCACTATAAATGTTTGTGTCTCTCTTTGTCTCTATTGCTGTCATCTTCATCCCTTACATTGTAGTAAACGGGTGTTAAGTTCTAACTAAGTCTATCTTTAGTTTGAACACAAAGTTTTATTTGGGCAAATGTTTTTAATAGGTTACTATTTTCCGCAATACCTAATTCATCCCCTCTTGGGTTGCCACATGACCCAATAACTTAATCAGCTTACTATTTCTATGAATACCTACCACCATTATGAGAGTTGCTTTTGCAAAACACTACCCAACTTCTACCATGAGGCGATAGGTGACTTCCTATAAACACTTGATATATAACCATTTAAAATCTAACAATAAATAGACGTCCTCCCAACATTGTTTAGTGTAATCCATATGAAGAGAAAAGAAAGGTTTATCTTATACTTCATCTATGAAACATATCTTAAAACCTACAAAAACTTAACCTAGTAAAATACAGTATAATTGTTGACCATGGGGTACATGCCTCATTTTTTATTTTTTTTTTGTGGGGGGAGGGAGTGATGAAACAGCCTTGGCCCTTGGGTGATGATAAGATTGGGATTACTAACATGTATTTGTATGTGAAAGGTTTAATCAATCACATAAGATTTTTGGCACCAAGAAGGTTATTTGTGTGTATACAGGCACCAAGGAGCAAAAGCCAATGGAAGTCTCAAGTTTAACTGGAAAGATTCACTAAGACCCAAGCTGAAGAAACTAAGTTTTAGAAGCATCATGAAGAAGACAACTCCATTAGACAGAGGTTTTTAAGCTTTATTGTGCAATTCTTGTAAACCTATGACGTAATATCTCTCACTTTCTTAAAAGCCACTAAAAGCCAATAAAGACCTAAATGGTTTAATCCTGCACTTAGGTGGCTAGCAATCTGGGTTAAAATCTGTCTACACAGCATCTTTGTTGTCAGCAATCATCAGCATACCCATGGAGACGTCTGCTTAAAATTGAAATATTTGTTAAGTCTTTTTTCAGAGGTCATCCGCATAACAAAGGAGACGTCCATGTACTTACACAGAAATCCGCATAACCATGCAGATGCCCGTTCAGTGTTAGGCTTTAAATGGGTCTTTGAGCCAAAGTACATCTGCAGAAAGATGCAGGTGTCAACGCTACTAAGGAGACGTCCGCTTAATCATGCAGACGCTTATCCAACAGCTTTGACTCTCAGACATTTTAAGGTCCCTTAGTCTGACAGATATCTGTGATCCTTAGTAAATGTCAGCCCAACTAATTCAGATGTCCGCGTACTTGTATAGATGCCTGCATGGCATAAATTTCAATGGATATATCTCTTGACCGTTGGAGGGCTAATGGCTATATTTTGAACCGTTGGAGGTCAGCGGAAGTCCACATAATCCGAGCCGTCATACACATGGTGTTTTTGCTTGAAAACAAGCATTTTATTTCAAAACACCTTTGGCCTATATAAAGGGGACTTTTGGATAGTCAAAAAACAACTATTACAACAGTGTTTGAAGAGCTTTAACTGAGCATTCTTTTCATTCTTTGGCTTTAGTGTTTGTGAGAGATTTGTGCTTTTATTTTGCTATTCACCTTCTTAGAGGTTGTATTCTTTTCTCACTTTGTAAAATTGTTGTGTTGCATGTGTGGAGGTTGGGGCCACACAAGAAGTGTCATGTGGTGACAGTGTCAATGGTTTTGGTGTGATACTAGAAAACACCTTTAGATTTATAGTGAGCTGTGGAAAAACTAAAATTTGTAAGGATTTGATTGCTACATGAGAAGCAATTGAGACTAGTGGAAATCCAATTGCTTGTGTAACCTTGGTAGTGGACGTAGAGAAGTTGCCCTAACCCCTCTAAAATTTTGCCTCTCCTTTGCATCATTTCTCTTATTCTCTTACTACTTCTTGAGTGTAGGTGAGTGTTCAAAAACTAGTTTCTTCCGCGTTTATTACTGATCAAAGTTTTTGAACTTCAACTTTAGTCTTTCAAACTTAGAATCCCAATTTTCACCCCCTCCCCTCTTGGGAGCTCCCTGATCCTAAAATAATATATCTACAACGATAATTTACAGAAAGTGGTATGATACCTCTGCATTAGGCTCATTAGCAGGGCAAAGTGCTGCTTCAGCTTCACTAAGAAGATCCATCTGAAAGCATGATATTGCAAACAAGTAGCGGGATTGAGCCATCTTTGTTCCTTCATATTTTAAGACCAAAAAAGAATAAGGTTTATAAGAATCACATTTATTCTTTACAAATAAAAACTAATAATGGGAAACTGAGATAATATGAATCAAGGCAGTGTTTGGATGAACAAAGCACTTCTCTATTTTCTGAAACAACAACAATGTTTGGTATTTCTTAAAAGTAGTTTTTGAAGGATTATGAATATTTGATGAATTTTTCAAGAATTGTAAATTGCTGAATAGATATGACCAATGAGATGCATGTGTGTTCCTCTATAACAAAAAATTTCCGCATTTGTGTATGTCTAGCACATGGAAAGGAAGCATGACCTTGTGAGGATGCTAAATGTGAGGAAATTACCTTTCAAAATATGGTATGCACAGTAAGCTTGTTTATTGTGCAAGTAACAACTGGCCAATAATTGCAAATTCAACTGCAATTAAGAGTAAATTCAAAATCAGATTAAATAAAGAGATCTAAAATGACAAACAAAAACGAGTTGCACTTCAATGATGAAAAAGAAATCGGTTCTGACATAATATTGCACTTGAGTTATAACTTATAAGCAGTGAGACAGTGATCACTATCTTAGGATGAAGAGATGGAGCATCCATGTAGAGTACATGATATACACTTTCCCTGCCCCCTCGTTCTTTACTCTAAAAAGATGGACAAAATAACCAAAGCTGCACATTTGATTTTATGATAAAAAAAAAAAGGGCGTACCCAGTGCACGAGGCTTCCGACACTACAGTGTCTGGGGAGGGTCACAATTTACGCAGCCTTACCCCTGCTTTCGCAGAGAGGCTGTTTCCAGACTCGAACCCGTGACCACTTGGTCACAATGGAGCAACCTTACTGTTGCACCAAGGCCCGTCCTCATTTGATTTTATGATCACTCAATAAAATTTATAAAATAAATTTCAGAATCTCCACACCAGCCCTAACCTTATGTAGGGTCATAAAAAAAAAATTGCATACTTTAATAATATGGTTAGTCGAGGCTGTTAATGAGTTGCAAAGATCCTCAAAAGCACCTTAAGATTCAAAACATTGAGTGCATAAGAAGGGAAACAAGCCTAAGAGGGATAGAACCATAAACAGATGCATCAGAAAAGAACTAAGGAGTAGCACAAAAGGGTTATAAGATGAACGAAAGCTGACTGACCTGATTTGGTAATACGCAGTGAAGAACAAATCAATACACAAGTAAGGAGTGTAGTGGCGAGCTCAAAGAGTTAAAAGACAAGCAAGAACCAAAAATGACTTGGATTAAGTAGCAAGCAAGGACATTAAGCTTACATTTTACAAGAAGATGTAACCCTAAAGAGACTGGAACAGAAGACATCTGGCCAAAACCTAGTAGTTTGGAAAAGATTTAAATGAACTAAGTTGAGCTTTCAGTTTCTAATAATGCTAGCTGTCGAGAGATTTGGTGGTCAAATAATTAATCACAGCATACATTTACCAAATGGTATTATAAAAATAAGGTAAAAGTAGACATTCATATATGCCTGTTACCCTAACTCATAAAAGTTATAGAACAACATCGCAATTAGGAATTTAAATAACTTGTTTTTCTAATTGTAATAGAGAGCTGCACTTAGCACCTAAAAAAAATTTGAGTGCAGTTCTGGAGTAAATCTCATTCAGAAACCCCCTTCGCAGCTACAAACCCACAGTCCATAAAAAAAAACTCCTTTTGCTCCTTTCGTAGTAATATGCAACCCTTAGTTCACCTCAGCGAAAAGTGTGTGTGTTTGTGAGAGGGCACATATTCATGGCATTCCCCGTCTCGTTTTTCTCTCGCATTTGAAATACTAGTAAGTTTCAGCAATTAAACTATACTCCTAACAATTAACCCATGTAACGCATAACCAATATAAATCGCTAACGAGTCGTGAGTTTCAGCACTACTACCTCATTTTGAGATCGATCAAACTTTGTCTCGCAACTATAATTTACTAATAAAAGCTTAATCAATAATAAAACACTTCAGAAGCACCGTTAAACATAAATAAATACATAAAACCCCCCAAAATAACTGATTAGAAACAACTGAGCCAACACGTAAAAGCTCCGCCAACTGAATCTCTGTGATCGAGGGGAACTCTGGACATAGGCAGAGAAACATATACAGTAAAATAAGAAGATGAATTTAGATACAGACCTCTGATGGAAACTCTGCACAAAGGCGCTCGCAGAGAAAAATGGCGTTTCGGTGCATGAAATGACGAAGACTGCTCTGCACACAGTCGAAGAGTAGGGTTTCCATACCGACGGTACAGAGAGAGAATGGGGGAAGAGACGGAGAGAGAGCCAGCTTCAAAGGCAGTGAAATTTGGGTTTTTGTGTTTGGGGCTTTTAATTCAAAAATGTAGAACTACACGTGCGAACCATTAATGGTTCTTTCGATTTCAAACGCACGGCACGTGCCAACAGACGAATCTATCTGGTTCTCAACTTTCATGTGTGGGAGAACAGTGAGGCACTGACTTTGGTGTGGGTAACGTACTCAAGCGGCTTAACCGACGCAAACACTCACAACCGTTTCCTTATCTGATCAAATTCTAATACAATTATAATCCTCTTATTAATGTAAATAAACTTCTAATTAAATATCTGGAATCAACAAAGGAATCGGCTTCCTTTGAATTGAAATCATTCGAAAATCGATTGGGAATCAGCTGGAATTGTCTTGAATACTAGAAAAAACAAAAATTAGGTAAGATGAATACTAGAAATTCAGTATGGGTCGGAAGCTAAATTGGTTTGCCTCCGCAAAATGATTATATTAAACTATAGAGAATGTACAACATTTAACATCCAAGCATACCTAGATAGGAAACATACAAAATTATCTAATAGTCCACCTTCGGTGTGGCTTTCAGCGGAATTATCGATAACCAAAAGATTGACTCAAGGATCCATCTTCGGCATAGCCATCAAAGGAATCCATAAACCAATAAACAATAAATAATCAGAGTCCGTACTGTCAAACAATTAATTCACAAAACTATAATGAGGTCTATCTTGGCTATCGGCTATCCCAAGCCATATTATCACAGACAAATCTTGGGCATGTATCCCAGACGGATGAAGATTGATGAGATGCACATTTCTTGGCTAGAACATTTGCCACAATGTTTAATTTCCTGTAGCAGTGAGTAATTCTCCACCTGATCAAATCCAAATATGACTTCAAATAGAGCCTCTTTTGGGGGAAAAGCCATGAGATAGATAAGTTATAAACACTAACCACTTCCGCGTTCAAATCACATTCAATCCACAGATTTGCAACTCCACTGTCAATAAAAAAAGCCAAAAATTATGCATACTTATTTGAATGATTTCCCAGGTAAGTAACAAAGCTACCCACTAGTATCTCAATTGAGGTTCTAAAAATTTTGGCCGCACTTGAATGTCTTGGGTTCCCAAGTGTACATCCATCATTATTCAATTTGAATGTCCCAATGTCCCAATCTCTGGCTTATTCCATATGATTTTAATAATTCTGCTAGCTACCGAGTTGGGGAGAGTAACATTCAAGATTCTAGTTACCATCAAGTCATCAATAGAGGAGATCTTGCACGATACCATAGTAGATGTATCTCAGATATCTTTCATAATATCAGAGATGACATATTTAGATTGTTTCCCTTTGTCTTCAATTCGTCTAGCATTTCTCTCTTTCTATAAGCATAAAGATGCCAAAATAAATACGGACATCCATTTAAGTTTCAAGGGAACTATAGTAACCTTCATCTTCCACCAGTTATATAGATCTCGAAAGGGACCTTAAAGAAGTTCAAGAAAAAATCACAAACTTTTTTGAAAAAACTGCAATCGCAAAATATATGATTCAAACTAACAATAATTCTTGTGCATAAATTGCATCTCGCTAGAAGCCATGTGCACACCATTTTTTTCACCACCTTATCATCGGAGAGAAGCTGATTGTGCAAAAGAAGCCATATGAATAATTGAGATGTATTTAAGGGGAAGAACGGATACAAAATCCTTTTTTCATGATGAACAGAAATATCCATCATCTTTGGTGGACCTTGAAATCGTAGTTATCAAGGTGTTCAGACAATGCCTAGGCATCCAGACGACTTCGTCACCTTGCATTTAGGTCCCTTCCAATGCGTTGGGTCACCTAAATGTTGTGACAACTATACTTAACATTATCATATCGCTAGATCATCAACATAGATCATTGAACAAATTCCAAATGTGTTTTTTTTCAAACCAATGTTTTAAAGTGAATGTGTGAATTGTGTCATCCAATTTCCAATTAACAAATTATAACTTAATTAACCCCATAACCCCTTTGCATCCTAATTTTGAAGATGTGATGATCAATACCACGTACATAAATCCTCACAAAATCCTTGTCCATTCCTATTATCTAGATGAGGGTTTTGAATGTTGGGGTAATTTGACAAAAGACATTCTAGATTAATTGCATTGAAGATTTAAAAAACCCGGATTCGGGCATGAGATCGGTCTTCATCGGTTCAGATCAGATCGAAAATTGGCTATAAATCAATTAAAAACAGCTTTAAAAAAAATAGAATTTTTATGCCTTCATGGCCCGAATCCAAAAAGAATTTTGAGAATCAAACATAATCGGAAGCGAGAGGTCAATCAATTCATATTTTAATTAGCCAGCCAACCCCGACCCCAGTTTTTAAAGGGACTTTGAATGTATTTGGAACTTCCTCGTTTACATCAGTTTCATGCCACTGTTAGGTGTTTGCACTTTTTTCATGAGAATAATTAGTTTTAAATCACATCAATGACGTGCTTTCAGTCTCATTAGTCGAAGATCCCAATCTAATTCTTGCTCTTTTTCTTTTTCTTTTTCTTTTTTAATTTTTGGTACCAAGATGAGCCCACCACGGTGGTGGCCCGGAAGAGGACTGGCGGCCCAGGAAGAGGGGAGTATGGACTATGGAGTAATAGAGAAGAGAAAGTAGGTGCCAGGCTGCCACCAATGGGAGAATGGATCATCTGCATGTACCAACAGGTGAACGTACATGTGAAAGCCAATCACATTTTAATTTTGTTTGCATAAATACCTCTCTTCCCCTTGTAAATGGTAAAACTATGATAGGTGGTTGGCTCTCACATGTAGGTTCACCTGTTGGTACGTCTAGAGGAATCGAACTCCACCGATGGTGGGTAGGAGTCGATCACAAGTTGGGTTTCCATTCTCGTACATGAATGTACAGGAATGGGTTCAAGCCATCCAGATGGTATCCATTATGTGTGGGTCCCACCATGTGGATGCCATTTGGATGGCTGGAACCCATTTTCATATGTTCACGTAAGAGAATGCGAACCCGCCTTGTCAATCACTCGATATTCCTAGACTTGCACCAAACCCAGTAGATGGCAGCCGACCACTGCGCCTTCCCCGCCGGCTTCCTGGATCCTTTCTTTGAAAGGATATGCATTGCTATTTTCATGAAAGAACCATGATGGTATCACAGCAAAGAGAGATCTATGACCTATCTTGAAGGCAATGTTATGGTAAAGAAATTTTTTTTTTTTGTGCATGCTATATCTTTCTTAAATATAATACAAAAAGTGGGGATGCCATTTAATTCATTTGTTAAGGAGCCTTCCCTTGAAGTTCCACCCTTCAGAGTTTAGAGTCAAATTGATGTCTCCTCACGATTCCTCTTAAAATTACCCATATCCCAATTTTTTGATCCAATCTCTAACATATGGTCTATCATGCTAGTATTTTATTCTTTTATATTCAATGATTAGATGATTAAAAAATTATATTTTCAAAAAAAAAAATTTAAGAAAATATATCTATACATGAAATTAAAATGAGATTAGGTTGAAAATTATTGGATATACAGAAGATGACGTGGGCTATACATCTAAAAAAATTGAGTCCCAATAGATAAGTGAAAATTATTGGATTTATAGAAGAGGACGCGGGCTATGCATCTAAAAACTGAGTCCCAATAGATATGTAGTGGAAGACATTTGGAACATCAAGAAAACCTGATGTAGGCCAAACTCAAAGGGTAAAGAAAATAAAAAGAGGGTTTTCAAAATAAGTTGAAAGTAACTTACTATTATGTCAATTTTAAAAGCTATCATAGTCCATGTGGCCATGGGCTTGGGCCTAATTGTGGTAACCAACTTTGGTCTCCTGATAAAAAGAAAGAGATGTTGGAGGAGCACTGGTTGGAGAGGCATGTGACCATGGTCTTGGGCCTAATTGTGGGCAGCACCAAAAAATTTCCTTGAATGGTATTGTCAAGGAAAACTCTGCCCATACAAATAATAATCAAATTAATATTATTAGGAGACCAATACACAAATATTAGAAAGCCTAACAGACTCCTTTTCTAGTTTCATATTCATTAAAGTCGTATGCATTTAGACGGTGGGCCTTGGTGCAACAGTAAAGGTTACTCCATTGTGACCAAGTGATCATGGGTTCGAGTATGAAAACAGTCACTTTGTGAGAATAGGGGTAAGATTGCATAAATTATGACTCACCCTAAACCCCGCAGTGGCAAGAGCCTCATGCACTGGGTATGCCCTTTTTTACATGGAGTTACACTTGCACTTGGATAGGTAGTTCAACATGGAAATAGATGGAAGGTTATGCAAAGTAACCATAATCTCAAAAATGCTAACCTTAGAAATTATGTGATCGAGTCTCGTGAACCTTATGGTCCAAATCAACTTTTGGAAAAATAATTTTTATTTTTCCATTCTCTCTATGAACCACCTTTCCTCCTTCCAAGATATCTGTGAACCACCTTAATTTCCCGTGGCCACTCTCCTTTTCTCTTAGCTTCTCTCGTGATCCCTTAATTTAAGGTTTCTTTAGATCTTTATGTTCTTATGGTTGAGGAACAAACAGTACATCTAAACTTTCCTTTTCGATCATGCTTTCCCAAGAAAATTAAAAGAAAGCGAAAATCCAATAAAGGAAACCACTTGTCATATGGTCACAGAATGACCAAACGTGAATGACCAACTTATTTCACTTTTTACCCATCAAAACCATTAAAAACAAACAATAGTTCCCTCACATTTTACATTTTAACTTTTTTGGTTTTGTTTTGGTATGACATTTTACATTTTAACAAGTGAAGGTGATAGTAGTTGCTATATTTTGTGGAGGAGAATGTTTTCTGCGTGGGACATAGGGTCACGGGCAATTTGGATCCTCTAATGCCGAGTTGTCCGGTAGAACCCTACTGTCAAGACACAGCAAGGCGGTAAATGGCCACCTTATCCCTAATCGGGCAAGGCGCTTGGGCAGGGGTAAGGCGGTCATTCCTCGTCTTGCTGTGTCTTGGCAGTAGGGTCCTGCTGGGCAGCTCGGCAGTAGAGGGTTAGGGTCCGGGTCATGGGCCATGCCCACGCACAACAGGGGTCGGAATGACCGCCATGTCTCCCATGTATGGCAAAAATTCTGTCCCCTTTTGTGCCACCGCATACGCTCTCATTGACTGGAGCGCGCGCAACATGGCCCTGCGTCCCACCCAGAAAACAGCACCCCATTTTGTGATTATCTCAAATTATAAAAATTGCAGCTTCTAGGTTTTAGCTCAGTCTAATCATGAAAAAATCTAGTGCATTCATGAGTTCTCTTTTTCTTTTTTCTACATTGATTGCATGCACGAGAGTTTGCAGGTCCAATCGTATCAACCCTTTTGCTTCCAAAAAAGAGTTGAGCTGAAATGATATAAATTAGGGTTAAGTGGCAAATTTCTTCTCACAAGAGATAATAGCCGCGCGGTTTCTCAAGTTTAATTATATGAGTCATGGCACCAAATGGAGAGACACTTGTTACTTCTTACTCGAGGAACAACACCTTCTGCAAAACACCTAGGTTCTCAATGGAAGGTCTCCATAGGACTGTTTCCGATATCTCCTTCGAATTAAGCATAGAAGCCATCGATGCAAAGCTTCCAACGATCTCTGAAGTAGAGGATGCTAAGTGTGAGTGTTGTGGTATGAGCGAGGAGTATACGCCGGAGTACATTCAGCGGGTGCGTGACAAGTTCTCCGGCAAGTGGATATGTGGGTTGTGCTCGGAAGCTGTGAAGGAAGAGGTGGAGAAGAATGGTGGGAGAGGAGAAGAAGGTTTGAATTCTCACATGAATGTGTGTGTGAGGTTCAATAGAATTGGTAGGAGCTACCCAGCTTTGTTCCATGCTGATGCAATGAGGGAGATATTGAAGAAGAGTACTATAGGGTTGGAAGGGAGAGGAGTTAGGGCTAATAAGACTATGAGCCCTAGGGATAGGGGTAGTGTGAAGAAGGGTGGGATTGCGAGGAGCTCAAGCTGTATCCCTGCCATTACCAGGTAGATGACTGACCTGAAAACGGTGGCATGAGTTGATGGTAGGCAGGGTTGTGGGTGAGGGATAATTCCATGGTTCTTGAAACCAAAAGGAGCTTCCTTAAAGAGTAACCTGATCTTCACCTCTGTTCCTTAAGTCAAACTTCTATCATTGAGAATCTTTTTGCCCTTTTTTAGGGTTTCCACTTGAGTCCGGAATCTCTACCCACAAGGGGGTGTCACCGGATTAAAATCCTTTCAGTCCGAGTATCTGGTAATGTACTACAATGTAGTCCTCAGAGCTCGATATGGTGGAAGAAGCTTCATCTAACGATGCGAGCTCAATGCAAATCAATTTTTTTTTTTCATTTTCTTTTCTTTCTTCTCAAGCTTGGCACCGTTGGATATCTCATCTTTCAGGTGTCGAGCTCTCAGACCCGCATCGCAGAAGATTTTTTCCTAGGTGTCTCCACGTACACATGGATCTCATCGTCTATGAGGGGGGTACAATATTCACTATTTGCATGCGGGACCCATATCCCATGGACAGTAATATCCATGTAGACACATTTCATCGTAGAACTGTACGTGAAGCCTTCACTTATGGGTAGATGTGATCCATGTTGGAACTGCATGGGTCCAGCAGGTCCCACACATACCTCCTTCACTTGCTTCACCGGTGCTTTCAAGACTCGAGAGGATCCATTGTTTTGATTAACATTTACATCCTAGTACATTTCCTGCAGGGTGATTGACCTTTTTCTCTCTTTGAACCTTTAATGCATTCCTCATGATCAACTCTTGCAGTTACCCTCTAGGGTTTTATCCTCTAATGTTCTTTCTTATGTAATTAGGGCTCTCTCTCTTCATTACAAGGCCTCTTTTTGTGCCTTGGTTTGAAGTTTGACTTAAATTATGTTATTGCTTCCCATAATTAAACAACTTAATGGAATTAATTGTATTTCTTTCTCCTTCATATGATAAGGCAGGATCTCATATTACTTGAAGAGTTCAAAGCTATATATTATGTAGAAAACTCCACATTTAAGTTCCTCAGCTTTCTCCTAATTTCTCAAAATGCTCAAAAAATTAATGCATTGTGTGATCAACCGTTAAAAGTGAATCGCAGGTCATGAAGATTTTGCAAAGTCATATGATCATGGCAATTTGGGCATAGAGAAATCCATTTAGTAGGACACTAATAGCTAAGATCACTTTTTAAGTTAGTTCCTTTTTATTTGGATACATTGATGCCTCTAAGTTCAATTTATGAGTGCAACGCATACTCCAAGTGGTTCAATGTGTATATTCTGTGATTCTTCCAACTCGAATCGGAATTGAATCGAAATTGACAAGAGCCATTTCTGATCCGATTCTATTCTTTGAAAACTTGACTACAATGGTTCAAAAGCATTCAACCACCACAAAAGGAAAAACGACTTTGATTCACAAGGTGGAGTCATATCTGATCTTGACTTGACCAGAATTTTGATGTTTGAGACATAAGACTTTGATTCCTAGGTGGGTCCTTTCAACCTCAACTTTTTGAGAAAGTTCAACATTTGTGTCCTTCATTTCTTATTGAAATAATAGTCTTCATGAAGGTGACCCTATATAGTTTGGAAAAGGAACCTTGGAAAAGGCTTTGTTGAATTGTATAAACCCAAAATACACTCCAATGCGACCCAAAATTTAATTAAGTGAACTAAAATTCTTTTTACCAATAAATTTGATAAGTAAATTTTTTTTGATGATTTACCAAGAAAGAACCAAAACTGTTGGGAGAAGCTCTATGCACTTAGCTGCAGAGCTATTAAGTCCTCTACTAGTTACAAAAATTGGGCCAAGATCTAATTGAACTTTTGAGATATCATGAAATTTTGGGCCAATTCTATTTAACAAGTTTTCTATTTGCAAAATGAAGGTCATATTTCTCAGGATCCGGTTCCACTACTTCCATCGACTGTACTTCTATCCTACTTCTATTGCCTCACACCACGCCACGTGTCTTGACACACATCCAATGTTTGGGGTTGAAACAAGTCAAAAAAATTCAAAAAAATTGATGAGACCTTGAACCAAACCTTAAACCCCTAAACAACCCTGTGGAAACCAGTCATGCCAAGATTGCTTGGCTTAGGTTTAAATCATACGTGAGGGCTCTGATACCATTGTTAGTTTATAGATATACAGTGATAAACCCTATCACTATCATGTCCATATGAAATCTTAGAACACAACAATAATAGAAATAAAAGGGGAGGGATTGTACCCTTCACCTTCGTATGTTGACGAAAAATAATAATAGAATACCCAATTGAGATCTCCTCCTCTAATCTGCAGCCTTAGACCAATAAACTTGAAGGGATCTTCTGCAGTCTCCCGTTCTTACTGTGAACACCCTTTTCTTGTGGGAGAAATAAGAAAGTGAAGTAACGAGACTACAGGGACCCTCCTTATTAGTATTTATAAAAATATTGTCCCAAAACCCTAACTCACTTTCACAATGGGCTAGGGTTAGCCCATTCCAATTAGAATCGGGTGACATGCTTGAACCAGCTCTAATATTAGAATCCCCATCAATTAACCAGTCTAAGTAATTAATTAAGCCCACAATTATTGAAAATTTCTTACAATCCCAACTCAACCAATTCAAAGTGACTCAAACCCCAAACCCCAAACCCATCAACACTCAAATCAAATCTCCTCTCTGTATACGATAAATCCCCAAATTAGGACTTTGACGACCTTTTTTTTTTGGTCAAAACTCTCTGATGACTTTGACTAAAGAGTAAGGAGTATTGATCGGACAAAAAAACTATAGTTTGTTTGGAATTTGAAGTCTTGGGCGCATTCAAAGGATGGAAGAAATTAGATAACACAACAACTACAATCATGGATTAAAGATTGAATCGAAATTGGATTAAACTCATTCACCGGATTCAACACATACCATTTATGTCATTTCTCTCTTGTTTGATCACCTTAGTGCCAGAGTAGGAAGTATCCGGGTTAGATCTTGTTCTAGCATTCATGATCCTCGAGTCTTCAAAGTGATGCAAACCCTAATTCCAACGAGAAAGAATTGCAAATAAAGCAATTAAATCATAAATTTCAAGATGATTTTATTTTGTCCAAAAAGACCCATATATAAAGAAATCGGATTACAAAAGGACCAAAAAAACTAAATAAAACAAGAAACGAAATAATATAAAATAGGAAACTAATATCCTGAAATTGTGTACAAAAGACAAGAAAACCTAAATAAAATAAGAAACAAAACAATAGAAAATAGAAAGCTAATATCTTGAAATTGCGTACAAAAGAAGAATGGTTGTTCTATTCGAAAAGGTTTTATGGTTCTGTAACTTCATCCTAGAGAAAAGTTATGGCCATCAAAATTTGAGATGGAAATTAAAATCTTCGACCTGATCGTGTGAACTTCTATCGACCTAGAAATTCTTCGAAAACCTCTACATCATTTAGGGTTTGTATGACAATATTTTTGTTCCAAACTATTGTTTCGGAGTCAAAAACAATTTTTTATATTTTTGTGATTTTGGAGTAACTCTGTACGAACAAACGATGTATGGTAAAAACTGAAAAATTTTGTTTTTGCCACTAGAAAAAAAAACATGTATGGATTGCATATTAAGAGAAGAATTTCTTCTATTTTGCTGGGTGGTGGTTGTGATTATGTACATTTTTTCTTCAATTTGTGTTTCTATTTTTTCGAAACTTCTTTTTTATGTTTTTCAAAATCGATGTTACAACCATTTCTTTTACCTGATTCATTTAAAAAAACTCAAACACAAAAACGGATTGAACAACACATACATGATCTGTTACATTGAACCTGAAAGCTCGTTATCAGCTAATTCCATCCAACTCGAATCAAAATTTGATCAAAACCGACAGGAGCCAATTATGATCCAGTTCCGATCTTTAAAACCCTTGACTGAAAAAATTTAACCCAACAAGAATTGAACACATGGTATTGACTTGACCATAACAATTTTGATTTTTGATAACACACAACTTTTAAAATTCCTAGCTGGGTCCCTTCAATTAGTTTCAACCTCAACTTCTCGATAAGAAAGAAAGTAAGTTCGTATAAATATCATAGTTATGGCAATGATCGATGAGAGCAAAATTTGTTCATTAATGGCGTCGTTCATTTCATTTGTATTGAAAATAGTTTTTCTCACCACTGTGATGAGCCCTGCAACAATAACAGTAGCGTCATCTTCTTCTTCTTCACTAGTTGAAGCTAAGGCTCTTCTCAACTGGGTAAACGGTAGCTACAACTATACTGGTTCCTGGAATGCAGCTGATACAAGCCCATGTACATGGTATGGGATAACTTGCAACGATGCTGGAAGAGTAGCAGAGATCGACTTATCTTATCCCTACTACGTTTATCCCAAGAAGCTTGAAGATTTCAATTTCTCCTCTTTCCAATTTCTACTCCATTTCAATCTCAGTGGGAGTGGATTGTACGGAACAATCCCACACGCCATTGGTACGCTTTCCAAACTCACCCATCTTGATCTGTCTTCCAACATTGATCTCCAAGGGGAAATCCCTCCTACCATAGGTAAGTTGAGCAACCTCATCTTTCTCTCTATCTATGGCAATAGTATTAATGGTTCAATACCTGGAGAGATAGGAAACCTCAGAAATCTCAATCACTTGGGCCTAGGCAATAACAGAGTTTCAGGTTCAATACCTGCAGAGATGGGGAATTTGAGAAATTTAAAGTGGTTGAACCTAGAAAGTAACAACCTTTCAGGTTCAATTCCTGCAGAGATGGGGAATCTGATAAATCTAAAACAGTTGATGTTAGGATATAACTCAATTTCAGGTTCAATACCCACACAGATTGGGGATTTGAGAAATTTAGAACATTTGAACATAAAAAATAACAAGGTTTCTGGTTCAATACCTACAACAATGGCGAATCTCAAGAATCTCTACGAATTGGACTTGAGTAATAACATGTTTACTGGTTCAATTCCCATGGAAATTGGCGATATGAAGCAGTTGCAGAAACTTAATCTCAGCCACAACAAGCTACATGGTTCAGTACCTGAACAGTTGGGGAAACTCGATTTTCATAATTTCTGGCGGGATATGGACTTCTCCTACAATGATCTAGAGGGTGTTGTTCCGGACAAAATAGCTTCTGAATCTCCATATCGAGCATGGAAGAATAACAAAGGTTTGTGTAGTCATTATTGGGGTACCACATGTAAAAACAGAGAGAAAGGGCTTAAATGGAAGATTTCCATTATTGTATCAATTTCTAGCATCATACTTGTTGCACTTGTGATTGTTTCTGTCTGGTTCATCCTCTCCAGGAAAGGACAGTCCATAAATTTCATCAATGATACAAGAACACCAAAAAATGGAGATTTATTTTCCATATGGAATTTTGACGGAACGATTGCATTTAGTGACATCATGGAAGCAACAGAAGAATTTGACATCAAATATTGCATTGGCCGTGGAGGCTATGGGAGTGTTTACATGGCAAAGCTACCTACAGGGAAAGTAGTAGCTGTGAAAAAAGTTTCATCGCTTAGAAGTTGAAAAGAAAAACCATGAGAAGAGCTTCACTAATGAGATACACGTATTAACAACAATTCGGCATCGGAACATTGTGAAACTCTACGGGTTTTGTTCTCATCGAAGGGACACTTTTTTAGTTTATGAATACATAAATAAGGGAAGCTTAGCCTATGTACTTGAAAATGAAGCAGAAGCCGTGGAATTGGATTGGAGGAAACGTTTAAATGTCATCAAAGGGGTCGCTCAAGCTTTGTCTTATTTGCATCATGACATTATGCCACCAATAATTCATCGGGACATATCAAGCAATAATGTATTGTTGGATGCAGATCTTGAGCCTCATGTCTCCGACTTTGGAACTGCTAAATTTCTAAATCCCGATTCTTCCAACATCACTATATGTGTAGGCACATATGGATATATCGCTCCAGGTAAGTTAAAATGTATTCATCCTTTTTCAATGCTTATAATTCTAAGATTGTGTATACTGATTGTGAACCATTCAATCTTTTTCACCTTAAAAGAAATTCAGGTTTCTTTTGCAACGTTGCAAGGGATATTTGAAGTGGAATATATTTTACTGGAAATATAAATATTTTCTTTCACTTCCCCATCCCACTTCCCTTTGGTTGCAAGGGATATTTGAAGTGGAATATATTTTACTGGAAATATAAATATTTTCTTTCACTACCCCATCCCACTTCCCTTGCAACTAAATGAAGCACAACCTCAAGTTTAAACAATTCATCTTTTAGGAATGTACTGGGTCTACATATAAATAGGGTTGGTTAAGGTCCCAACTAAAATCCAAGGTTAGGCCCATCTAAAATTCAGTTTCTCAGTCCAAGTTCCATTCATATACTAGTAAGCCCATCCGAAATTTAGTTACACAATGTTCATCACTGGTTGGCCCAAGCCCAAAGGCCATTATCTTATGAAGTGCTCATGCAACTAACTACACACTAGCTAGCTGGTCTACCTTGGTAAACTCTCATTCTAGCCCTCAGTTACTTATCCCCCTTGCTCCCTATCCCAAAAAATAAATAAATAAATCAAATTGCTACCTCGTTGATGTATAATATTGCATATTTTTCGAATTGATAATCTTTGAATTTGAATGTTCCATAAGATAATATGAAGGAATTGAGTTTTTTTGTTTGTTTTCCCCCCCTTTTTTCAGAGCTTGCTTATACAATGGTTGTGACTGAAAAATGCGATGTTTATAGCTTTGGGGTACTGGCACTAGAGACAATTATGGGAAGACATCCTGGTGAACTCATCTCTTCATTATCATCGCCGAATGCAAAAGATATAATTTTAAAGGATGTGTTAGACCCACGTCTCCCACCACCAACAGAATTGGTAGCTCAGGATCTGACTTTCTCAATGATGCTTGCAGTTGCATGCTTGAACACCAATCCAAAATCTCGTCCAACTATGCAATTCATATCTCAGGAACTACGAAGTCTAATGAAACCTCATCAGAATCCTTCAGCATAATTCATTCATTGTGGTCATCAAGGAACCTCCAAATAAAATCAGGTCAATAAACTTTCATGAATATGTATCTTATATTGCAAAGGTGTACGTTTTTTCTTGTATTATTTAAAGTATTGTTAGTTTCTTCCTTAAATTGAACCCCTTTGTTTTTAGGTATTCCTAAATTGAATCTTTATAAGCACATCGTTGCATGAATTAAATAATAATAATCCATGGAACTTTTTCTTTAGAATGGATTCATCCACATGGTGTCTTTGTTATATATACATTATCAATACTTCAAGAAATATAAGCTTTATCATCATATAGGTTTTTGCTTGGTTTGTACTAAAATGAATTCTTGGGTAAGATTTTTGCTTGGTTTGTAACATATTTCAAATCTCAACCCCTTCATGATCTAGTCCAATATTGCATTATGATGGAATGGACTCATGACACTTGAGCTTCTCTATTGGGTCAGTTTGAACTGAAAACTATGGGCCGGATCGACTTCAACGGAGCCAAGCCCTGGTTCAATTAAATCCTTGCTGAGGCATTAACCGATGAATCGTATTTTTGTTTCTTCACCAGAGAAAGAAATAAACACACACATAATGAATGATCAACCTCTTACAAGGGCTTATTGATCTTCTCTTTCCCTTTTATTGAGATTCTTCCATTATTTTGGGTTAATCGATCCAAAGAATTATCAAGCTCTTACAAGGGTTGTATCTGATGGAGTGGAGAAGGCAGAATGCGCGAATGTTGCGAGCTAATTGAGGGATTGTACTATGAATCGTTATCTCTTTCAATTCCTCCAATTTCTCACATGGAGGGCAGAAATGATCATCCTACCTCCTGCCCGAATACACTGCCAAAGGTGGGGTCCACTCCCCCTAGAGGAATTGAAGGAATTGGAAGTGCCCGCAAATTGGAGAGAATAATTATTTATTGTACTATTGCTTACATTGGGAGTGTTATGGAATCCCACTGTGGTAATTAAATGGGTTGGTGTGCTTTGTTCTGAAGCTATGAAGGAAAGAAAGATTAAAAGGGGGTTAATTAAAGGGATTTTTTGTTTTATAGAAAATGTTTTATTTTTGTTTTTTTTTTTAAATATTTGTTGACCACCGGAAAATAAATTGTAAACCACTTAGGAGAATCGGCTGATTCCTCCAACTAGAATCAGAATTGGATCGAAGTTGTGAGGAGCCAATTCTGACCCGATTCCATTCTTTAAAACCTTGACTATAACGGCTCATAATAAGCATACAACCACCACAAAGGATAAACGACAACTCAACAAAAATCTATTATAGCTTTAATTTCCTAGTAAAGGGTGTTTGAAAAACTTGTGATATTGACTTGACCAAAATTTTGATGTGTGAAACACAGGACTTTGATTCCTAATTGGGTCCCTTTCAACCTCCACTTCTTGAGATTCACATTTGTGACCTTTATTTAGTTTGGTAAAGGTTTTGTTGAGTTGGATAACCCCAAACAACACTCCAAGGTGACCCAAGATTTAATTAAGTGACCTAAATGTTTTGTTTACCGATAAAGGTTTTAAGGTGAAATTTTATTGATAGTTTACAAAGAAAGAACCAAAACTGTTGGGAGAAGCTCTATGCACTTGACAAAAATTGGATCAGTTTACATCTAATTGAGCTTTAGGCTATGTTTGGAAGTTCAGAAAAGAAAAGAAAAAATTCAAAAAATTTTGAATTTGAAGAGAGAAATAGACATATAAACCAACGATTGTATCATCATGTATTTTGTCTTAGGGTAAATTACATGTCATCCCCTGATTTTCAAACGAAACTCAAATCATCCATTGGGTTTTGAAAAAACTCATCTGTCCTCCCCTACAGTAACAGTGTTATCTTAAATCAAACCAAAAAGTAAAAAGGAAATTTTAACCTCAACTAACATAAGATAAACAATGACAATTGAGGTATCCAACGTTTGTAGAAAATGCACTTTAGATACCCAAAGCTATAACAGAACCACCGCCACCCCCTCCAACGTTGCCGGCAAACTTACCATTACCAAAAATACAACAAATGCGGTGGAGAGGGTTGAGGGTGGTTTGGAGGTGATAGTGGGTTTCAAAGTGGCGGCAATTAATAGGTGCAAGAGGGTTTCATTGTTAAAACCCTAACTCCATTCTGTTTAGCAATTTGGGGAAGGAGAGGGAATATTCCCTCCTCGATTCTTTATTTTAATTAAAAAAAAAGAAGTAAGACTTCACATTGTTTTGGGGTTTTTAGACCAAGGGTGAAAAAATAACTCTACACTAGGTAAGGGTAATTTAGGGATTTAAATTTATTTAACTGGCTAACATCATCACTTTACAGCATAAAACTAACGGTAGAGACTAATTTGTCATATTGGGATCTAAATCAAGGGGTGATTTGAGTTTTTTCAAAAATCAGGGGGGTGATCTGAGTTTCATTTGAAAACCAAGGGGTGACATGTAATTTACCCTTTGTCTTATTATGTTTTTTTTTTCTTGGCTTCCAAACACCGCCTTAGATCTTGAATTCGACTTTGTTGGGTGATCAATTCTATTTAACAAGGTTTGCTATTTGCGAAATTAAGGTCATATATATTTCCGGTAGATGAAAATCAACCCAAACTGGGAAAGTAATTGTTTTGCATTTGTAATCCTTCATCACTTGTCTAGTTGTCTACAAGGTTTTAGAAAATGGAATTGGGAATCGTATTGGATAGTGCTGATTCAAGTCTAAATCAATCAGAATTACTCAGAATTAGTTAGAACCAATTACCAAATTTTTTTTTTTTGGGTAATGAATTGCCAATTTTTAAAACTACGCACATCTAATCACTTGGGTTGGGAAGTTCTATTGTTCTATAATTCCTTTGTTTCTAAATGGTAATGGCAATAGACCTCTTTTATTTTATTTTTTGTTTTAGTTTTGAAATATATTTATTAGAGGCTAAGAAGCAAAAAAACTAGAGTTTGGAATTTGAAGACCTCGTTGACTCTTATATCAACTTTCCTTGTGGGAGGGGCAAAAGACTTTGATGACTTTGACACAAGAGTAAGGACTATTGAAACCCAAAAGCTAGCGTTTTGGAATTTAAAGACCTTTTTGACTCTTATATCAACTTTCCTTATGGGAGGGGGGCAAAAGACTTTGATGACTTTGACTCAAGAGTAAGGAGTATTGAGACCCAAAAACTAAAGTTTGGAATTTGAAGTATATTACTGAGATGGCTTAACAGCTAGGCAAATTAGAAGGATGGAAGCAAGCAAGGAAAACAACTACAATCATGGATTGGATCGATTCACCTGATTCAACTTGCAGGAAAAATACCATTTATGCTATTTTTCCCTTTATTTAAAAAAAAAATAATAAAATTGGTACAAGAATTTTTGTTTTTGGTCCTCGTTTCACTACCGTAGCTTCTAAAACTTGGGAAATGTTATCATTTTTTGGATGATTTACAGACCCTATAGTTTCAAATTAAACCAAAAATCTTCGATTTGGGAGATGTATGGAACAATTTTCAGAATTGGGAGGTTTATCATGGAAACTGAGGTAAAACTTGATTAGTCACAATAATTTGTTATTTAACTTATTTATTTTAAAATTAATAAATATAAAGTTTTTTATTTTTTAAATACTTTTAGACTGATTAATTAATAATAAGTTGTGAACCGGTTAGAAGAATCAGCTAATTCCATCCAACTCGAATCGAAATTGGATCAAACCCCGACAAGAGCCAATTATGATCTATAAGATAATAAGAACCTTGAGTACAATGGGTCAAAAGTGTACAACCAGACTTGTGGATGGTATCAAAAGAACACATGATCGATCTTGACTACTTGACCATAACAATTTTGATTTGTGAAAGTTCAGATAAGAAATCTTGTTATAATTTGTGGCAGTGGTTCTAGAGCAAGGACATTATAAGCCAAAATTAAGCAGAATCAAAATTAGTTCATCCATGGCTTCCTTCAATATTGCATTTGTTGTTCTACTATGGGCTTCTTTCACCACTGTGATGAGCCCTGCTGCAACAATAGCAGTACTAGCATCTGAATCATCATCATCACCAGAAGCCAGAGCTCTACTCAACTGGAAAAATCTTAGCAGCAACTTTCCTGATTCTTGGAAGGCAACTGATACAAGCCCATGTAGTAAGTGGGATGGGATAACTTGCAACGCTGCTGGAAGAGTAACAGAGGTAGACCTATCCGAATTCTACTTATTACAGGCTGAGCTCAACAAATTGAATTTCTCATCTTTTCAATATCTAGTTCGTCTCAATCTCAGTAGGAGTAGATTTTATGGAACCATCCCAGACACCATTGGTACGCTTTCTAAACTCACCCATCTTGATCTGTCTTCCAACATTGATCTCCAAGGGGTTATCCCTCCTACCATAAGTAAGTTGAGCAACCTCATCTTTCTCTCCCTCTTTGGCAATAGTATCAACGGCTCAATACCCACACAGATGGGGAATTTGAGAAATCTAAATGAGCTGGACCTAGGAGAGAACTCGCTTTTAGGTTCAATACCCACACAGATGGGGAATTTGAGAAATCTAAATCGGTTGATGCTAGGACATAACTTTCTTTCAGGTTCAATACCTACATGGATGGGAAATTTGAGAAATCTAACTGAGTTGGACCTAGAAGGTAACTCACTTTCAGGTTCAATACCCACACAGATGGGGAATTTGAGAAATCTAACTAGGCTGAACCTAGGAGTTAACTCGATTTCAGGTTCAATACCTACATGGATGGGAAAATTGAGAAATCTAACTGAGTTGAACCTAGGATTGAACTCGTTTTCAGGTTCAATACCTACAGCAATGGGAAATCTTAAGAATCTCAACTCATTTGATCTGAGTTACAATAAGTTTACTGGTTCAATCCCTAAAGAAATTGGAGATATGGAACATCTGGTCCGACTTGATCTCAGCAGCAACAAGCTAAATGGTTCAATACCTCCACAGTTGTGGAAACTCAATTTTATTACTTACATGGATCTCAGCTACAATGATCTAGAGGGTGTTGTTCCAGACAAAATAGATTCTAAATGTTTATATGAAGCATGTAGGAAAACCAAAGGTTTGTGTAGTCATTATTCGGGTACCACATGTACAAACAAAGAGGAAGGGCTACCTAAAATGAAGAAGATTTCCATTATTGTATCGCTTTCTATCATCATACTTGTTGCACTTGTAATTGTTGCTGTCAGGTTCAACCTCTCCAGAAAAGCAAATTCCATCATTGAAACAAAAACACCAAAAAATGGAGATTTATTTTCCATATGGAACTATGACGGAACGATTGCATTTAGTGACATCATGGAAGCAACAAAAGAATTTGACATCAAATATTGCATTGGCACTGGAGGTTGTGGGAGTGTTTACATGGCAAAGCTACCTACAGGGAAAGTAGTAGCTGTGAAAAAGTTTCATCGCCTAGAAGTTGAGGAGAGAACCTATGAGAAGAGCTTCATTAATGAGATACACGTATTAACAACAATCCGACATCGAAACTTTGTGAAACTTTATGGGTTTTGTTCCCATCGAAATGGCACTTTTTTAGTTTATGAATACATGGATAGGGGAAGCTTAGCCTATGTACTTGGAATTGAAGCAGAAGCCATGGAATTGGATTGGAGGAAACGTTTAAATGTCATCAAAGGGGTCGCTCAAGCTTTGTCTTACTTGCATCATGATTGTATGCCACCAATAATTCATCGGGACATATCAAGCAATAATGTATTGTTGGATGCAGATCTTGAGCCTCATGTCTCCGACTTTGGAACTGCTAAGTTTCTAAATCCCGATTCGTCCAACCGCACTATATGTGTAGGCACATATGGATATATCGCTCCAGGTAAGTTGAAATGTATTCGTCCTTTTTTCAATGCTCATAATTCTAAGATTGTTTATACTGATTTTGAACCATTCAATCATTTTCATTCACTTCCCTATCCCACTTCCCATGCAACTAAATGAAGCACATCCTCAAGTTTATGTGATATGTGATACTATTGCTTGTCTTCCCTTGTTTCCTTTTTCTAGTAAGCATATTAATGTTTTCATTGTTTGAGTGGAACTATTCACCTCTTAGAACATCATTGTTTTCAATTCATCTTTTGGGACTGTACTTGGTGGATTAGTGTACATATATATAGGGTTGTTTAAGGTCCCAAATAAAATCCAAGGTTGGGCCCATCTAAAATTCAGTTTCTCAGTCCAAGTTCCACTCATATACTAGTAAGCCCATCCAAAATTTTGTTACACAATGTTCATCACTGGTTGGCCCAAGCCCAAAGGTCATTATCTTATGAAGTGCTCATGCAACTACACACTAGCTGGCTGGTCTACCTTGGTAAACTCTCATTCTAGCTCTCATTTACTTATCTCCCTTTCTCTCTGCTACACAAAAAAATTAAAATTGCTACCTTGTCGATGTCAAATACTGCATATTTCTCGAATATATAATCTTTGAATTTGAATGTTCTCATAAGATTATATGAAGAAGCTGAATTTGTTAATTTTCTTTTTTCCTCTTTTCAGAGCTTGCTTATACAATGGTTGTAACTGAAAAATGCGATGTTTATAGCTTTGGGGTACTGGCACTAGAGACAGTTATGGGAAGGCATCCAGGTGAACTCATCTCTTCGTTATCATTGCCAAATGCAAAAGATATAATACTACAAGATGTGTTAGACCCACGTCTCCCACCTCCAACAGAATTGGTAGCTCAAGATCTGATTTTCTCGATGATGCTTGCAATTGCATGCTTGCGCACCAATCCAAAATCTCGTCCAACTATGCAATATATATCTCAGGAACTACAAAGTCCTATGAACCTTCGTCACACTCTTTCTGCATAATTCATTGTGGTCATTAGGGAACCTCCAAATAAAATCAGATCCATACATAATGTTTCATTAATGTGGATCTTATATTGGTAAGCATTTTCTTGTATTATTTGAAGTATTGTTAGTTTCTTTCTTACGATCATAATGGAGCTGTTCTGCTGTGTTTCACTGAATATCAGGGAGTTGGTACCAATTTCAAAGCTGAAATGGGCGCTTTCTTTTCAGGTATAAGACTGGCTTGTAATCTCAAAGCCGAGAAGCTGTGGATTGAATGTGACTCGGAGGCTACAGTCATGTCCATTCTTTCAAGAAAGTTTCCTTGGTTTCACATGCAGGATTGGTGGTCCGTGAGCACCTTGCTTGACTCCATTCAATGGTGTATTACCCATTGCTTTAGGGAATCTAACTCTGCTGCAAATTCTCTAGCAGATTTTGTAGCCAAGAGGAAAACAACTTCTGTTTGGAATGCCCCCCTAGCTTCATTTTGCATACAGTTAGTTGGGAAGCGCTTGAGCGCCCTCACTATAGATTTAATTAACTTGTAAGTCTGTCAGGCTCAATGCTTGGCTTTCTTTAAGACCCTCTATAGCCTTTCCATGTATCATTATTTTTTACTTCAATATATTCTTTGCTGATCTTTAACCAAAAAACGTTTATTTCTTAAATTCAAGAAACCTTTTTTGGGTATTCCATTATTGGGTATTGCTAAATTGAACATTTATAAGCACATTGTTTCTTGAATTAAACGAAAAAATAATCCAAGGAACTTAATCTTTTTAGAATGGATAATAGAATATTCCAACCAATATGCACATATTTTTTCTTCTTTTTATCAACAAATTAAATCATATATGTTTATCATAATAAAGTGAATCTGTAAAGCTCTGTTTGGTTGCAAGGGGAATTAAAGTGAAGGTAAGTGAAATTTTCATACTTAAAAAAAATAATTTTGTAATCATTACCCAATGTGATAATATCACTAACTTCAAATCATTCCATATTTGGTTATTAAATTTCACTTTACTTTGCATCTATTTACCTTTGGTTTAAAATGTAAAATAAATATTACATGTAAAATGTATCATTCTTTACCAAAAAAAGAATAAGAATGTATCATTACTAAATATGGTAAGAAATAGAAGTAGTTTATACAATCACATGGGGTAATGATTACAAAATTTCTTTTTAAGGTTTGAAAATTTTGCTTCCCTTCTCTTTCATTCCTCTTGCAACCAAATGGAGCCTAAGGAGTTACAATGTGATACATTGTATTACAACAAACAAGATTTATTTCCCTGATGTTTCCCCCTCTAGCTACACTCGATGGAAGTACTAGAAAGGGAAAATCAAGATTTGATATTTGCAAAATGAAAGTCATATTTCTCATAGGTGAAAATCAACCCAAAAGGGCAAAAAGAATTGCTTTGCATTTGTAGCCCCTCTTCGCTCATCTACAATGTATCAAAAAGGTAAATTTGGGAATCGAATTGGATTATTCCGATTCCAATTCGAATCATTCAGATTCGATCAGAATTGACCATAACCAATTGAAAATAGAGTAGAATCATCAATAAACAGTAGGATCAGTCATAGCCGATTTCAATTCAAATCGACCAATTCACCGATTCAATTCCCGATTTAAAAAACCTTGCACATCTAATCACTTGGGTTGGGAGGTTCTATAATATCTTTGCTTCGGAATGGTAATGGGTATTAGACCTCTTTTACATATTTTTCTTTTTCTTTTTCTTTTTGGTTTTGGGAACTGTTTATTAAAGGTTAAGAAGCAAAAAATGAGGACAATCCCTCCTTCAATACCAAGTTTTTTTTTTAAAAAAATAAAAAAAAATTCTTATCTAACTTCTAACATATATTAAAATAAGGATTGAGTTTCCGTTCAGCCATGGTGAATGGACCCATTCACCGAGGCAGGTTCAAATGCGTGTAGAGGGTATCGGAAGGTATTTTGGAAAAATACTAAGCCTAAGAGGGGTTTGCCAACTCTAGAATTCTGGGAATCTATTGCCTTGGTGGAGGGATACTTGGTCCCAAAAAAAATTTTGTGGGAAGACCTTGTTGACTCTTAAATCAACTTTACTTCTAAGAGGGGCAAGAGACTTTGATGATTTTGACAGAAGAGTAAGGAGTATTGATAGACCAAAAAATAGAGTTTGTTTGGAATTTGAAGTCTATGATTGAGATAATTGGTGAATTAAAAGGATGGAAGAAAGCACAGAAAGAAAAAAACAACTACCATCATGGATTAAAGATTGAATCGAAATTGGATTGGATTCATTCATCCGATTCAACAATACCATTTATGCGATTTCTCCCTTGTTTGACCACCTTAGTAACACAGTAGGAAGTATGTGGTTAGATCTTGTTCTAGCACCCACGACCCATGAGTTTTCAAAGTAACGAAAATCCTAATTCCAACGAAGAAGAAGTGCAAACAAAACAATTAAATTACAAATTTCAAGATGATTTTATTTCGTCTAAAGAGATCCTTATGTAAATAGGTTAGATTACAAAGGAAAAGAAAATCTAAATAAAACAGAAAATGAAACGATATAAAATAGGAAACTAATATCCTGAAATTACGTACAAAAGATGTAGAGCATTATTATGGTTCTGTATCTCCATCTTAGAGAAAAGTTATGACCATCAAAAGTTGAGCTAGGAATTAATATCTTCGACCCGATGAAGGGGAACTTCTACCGATCTAGGAATTCTTCGAAAACCTCTACATCAAAGAGTCAGAAATAGTTTTTCGTATTTCTGTGATTTTCACATAAGCCAATTATGATGCAGTTCTGATCTTTTAAAACCTTGACTTACTGATGGCTCAAAAGCGTACAACTAGGGCTGCAATCGGGTCGGGTTTTTTAAAACTCTAGCCCAACCCTGAGTCCCCTTAACTGGGCCCAGGCTCGCCCTGACCCTGACTCAGGGCCTAAATATCTTGACCCTAACCCTGACCCTAATGGGCCAAGCCCAGCCCAAGCCCGCCCTACAATAATTAAATTAAAATAACAAGACTATGGACAATGTGAGAGAGGATGTTTGAACCCAAGACCTTTTGGTAGGTCATGGTTTTTACACGATACAAACTGCCAAAGGCGCTAAACACTTGTTTATAATGATAGTTTCTATTTTTTAATAGATAAAGAAATTTCTTTAGGGCCAAAATCAGGGTCTGGCTAATACAAGGTCTCAACCCTGACCAGACCCGACCCTGGCTCAGGGCTAGGAATTTCTGGCCCTAACCTGCCCTCAGGACCAGAAATCTTAACCCAGCCCCTATTCGGGCTCAGGGCAGGTTTGGGCCGACAGGGCCAAACTTGCAGCCCTACGTACAATCACAATTGAAAAATCAATATTGACCCAACAAGAATTGAACAGATGGTATTGACTTGACCATAACGATTTTGATTTGTGATAATGCAAGACTTTTTAATTCCTAGGTGGGTCCCTTTCAACCTCAACTTTTTGATAAGAAAGTAAGTTCTTATAAATATCATAGTTGTAGCAGTGACGAGAGCGTGGAAATTAATAAGCCAAAGAAAGACGCAATTAATCAAAATTGTATTAATGGCGTCGTTCAAAGCATTTGTATTGAAAATAATTGTTCCATTAATCTCAATCAGTTGCACCTAGGCCAAAACAGCCTTTCAGGTTCGATACCTGTGCACAGATGGGGAATTTGAGAAATCTAAAACGGTTGATGCTAGGAGATAATTCACTTTCAGGTTTAATACCGGCACAAATGAGGAATCTGAGAAATCCAATTGAGTTGGACCTAACAAATAACAAGCTTTCAGGTTCAATACCTGCTGCACAGGTGGAGAACTTGAGAAATCTAAAAATTTTGGGCTTTGGAAGAAACATCCTTTTTGGTTCAATACCTACAGCATTGGGGGATCTTAAGAATCTCTACGAATTGGACTTTGAGTAATAATATGTTTACTGGTTCAATACCTATGGCTTTGTTTGGTTGCAAGGGAAATTAAAGGCAAGAGAAGGGAAAATTTTCAAACCTAAAAAAAAAACTTTTGTAATCATTATTTCATGTGATTGTAAAAAATACTTAAATTTCTTACCATATCTAGTAAAGATACATTTTACATGTAATATTTATATTACATTTTAAACCAAAGAAAAATGGATGCAAAGTAAAGTGAAATTTAATAATCAAATATGGAATGATTTGGAATTAGATATATTGTCACATGGTGTCATATGGGGTAATGATTAAAAACGTTCTTTTTTAAAGTATGAAAATGTCACTTCCCTTCCCTTTAATTTTCCTTGCAACCAAACGAAACCTATGGAAATTGGAGATATGGAGCAGTTGGAGAAACTTAATCTCAACCACAACAAGCTACATGGTTCAATACCTGAACAATTGGAGAAACTCAATTTTCATAATTTCTGGCAGGATATGGACTTCTCCTACAATGATCTAGAAGGTGTTGTTCCGGACAAAATAGCTTATGAATCTCTACATGGAGTACTGTGGATGAATAACAAAGGTTTTGTGTAGTCATTGTTGGGGCATCAAATGTACAAACAGAGAGGAAGGGCTTACAGTGAAGATTTGCATTATTGTATCGCTTTCTATCACCATTCTTGGTGCACTTGTTACTGTTGCTGTCTGGTTCATCCTCTCCAGGCAAGCAAAGTCCATAAACTCCATCACTGATACAAGAACACCAAAAAATGGAGATTTATTTTCCATATGGAATTTTGACGGGACGATTGCATATAGCGACATTGTGGAAGCAACAGAAGAATTTGACATCAAATATTGCATTGGCACTGGAAGTTGTGGGAGTGTTTACGTCAAAATGTTACCTACAGGGAAAGTAGTAGCTGTGAAAAAGTTTCATCGTCGGGAAATTGAAGAAAAAATCTATGAGAAGAGTTTCAGAAATGAGATACACGTATTAACAACAATCCGGAATCGGAACATTGTGAAACTTTATGGGTTTTGTTCCCATCAAATGAGCATTTTTTCAGTTTATGAATACATAGATGGCGGAAGCTTAGCCTATGTATTTGAAAATGAAACTGAAGCTGTGGAATTGGACTGGAGTAAACGTTTAAATGTCATCAAAGGGGTCGCTCAAGCTTTGTCTTACTTGCATCATGATTGTGTGCCACCAATAATTCAGCGGGACATATCGAGCAACAATATATTATTGGATGAAGATTTCGAACCTCATGTCTCTGACTTTGGAGCTGCTAAATTTCTAAATCCCAATTCGTCCAACCGCACTACATGTGTAGGCACATATGGATATATCACTCCAGGTAAGTTAAAATGTATTCCTCCTTTTTCAATGCTTATAATTCTAAGATTGTTTATACTGATTTTGAACCATTCAATCATTTTTATAGCAAAAGAAATTCAGGTTTCTTTTGGTTGCAAGAGATACTTGTTTCTTCACCAGAGAAAGAAATAAACACACACACATAATGATCAAGCTCTTACAAGGCTAATTGATCTTCTCTTTCCCTTCTATTGAGATTCTTCCACTATTTTGGGCTAATTGATCCAAAGAATTATCAAGTTCTTACAAGGACCCGTATCTGATGGAGTGGAGAAGGCAGAATGCGAATGTTGCAAGCTAACTGAGGGATTGTACTATGAATCATTATCCCCTCCAATTCGCTGTCTTCTTCAATTCCTCCAATTCCTCACATGGGGCAGAAATGACCATCCTACCCCTTGCCCGTAAGCACTGTGCAAGATGGGATCCACTCCCCCTATTAAAGGAATTGAAAGAATTGGAGGTGCCCGCAAATTGGAGAAGACCGGATGCATGAGAACGCAATATATTATAATCCATTCTAAAGAAAAACGTTCCGTGGATTATTGTAGATTTAATTTCCTGGTAAAGGGTGTAAGAAAAACATGTGATCTTGACTTGACCAAAATTTATGTGTGAAACACAATACTTTGATTCCTAATTGGGTCCCTTTCAGCCTCCACTTCTTAAGATTCACATTTGTGGCCTTCATGTAGTTTGGAAAAGGCTTTTGTTGAGTTGTATAAGCCCAAACAACACTCCAAGGCGACCCTAAAATTCTTTTTACCGATAAAGGTTTTAAAGTGAAAATGAAACTGAAGCTGTGGAATTGGATTGGAGTAAACGCTTAAATGTCATCAAAGGGGTCGTTCAAGCTTTGTCTTATTTGCATCATGATTGTATGCCACTAATAATTCATTGAGACATAAAACTGTTGGGAAAAGCTCTTTTCCCTTACAAAAACCCAACTAAGAAAAGAGAAGAAAAAATAAAAAAAAAATTTGAATTTGAAGAGAGAAATAGATATATAAACCAATGATTGTACCATCATGTATTTTGTCTTATTATTATTTTGTTCTTAGCTTCCAAACATAGACTTTGATCTTGAATTCAACTTTGGGTGATCAATTCTATTTAGGGTTTTTGATAAATGCCACCCTAAAAATGCCCATTTGTCCAAATGTTTTCCTACAACTTTTTTAATTGCAAATGCCCCTTTACTTTCAAAACATTGTAGCATTTTGGTCCAATCCAGAATAGAATGTTAGAGGTTAGTTTTAGGGAATCTACTGATTAAAATGCCCTTCTGATTAAAACCCACTAAAATTAAAAAATAAGATGACCAAATTGTCCTCATCTTCCCCAATGGTTTAGGGTTTGAAACTGAAAATCAAACCCTAAATCATTTGGAGAAGATGAACCCTAAAATCAAGATTTTATCCAAAGAATCCAAAATAGATGAACATGAAAGAAAAAGAGAACATAAATGACTGAAATTATGAAGCAAATTTCATTTTCATTTTCAAACCCTAAATGATTTGGGGAAGGTGAGAGCAACTTAGTCATCTTATTTTTTTAATTTTAGTGGGTTTTAATCAGAAGGGCATTTTAGTCATTAGATTTCCTAAAACTAACCTCTAATGTTCCATTCTAACGGATTAGACCAAAATGTTACAATGTTTTGAAAGTAAGGAGGCATTTGCAATTAGAAAAATTGTAAGGAGGCATTTGTCAAAAACCCTTCTATTTAACAAGGATTGCTATTTGCGAAATTAAGGTCATATATATATTTTCTGTAGGTGAAAATCAATCTAGAATGGGAAAGTAATTGTAATCCTTCATCGCTCGTCTACAAGGTTTAAGAAAATGGAATTGGGAATCGTATTGAACAGTGCTGATTCAAGTCCAAATCAATCAGAATCAGTCAGAATTAGTTAGAACCAGTTGCCAATTTTTAAAACTACGCACATCTAATCACTTGGGTTGGGAAGTTCTAATGTTCTATAATACCTTTGTTTCTGAATGGTATTGGCAATAGACCTCTTTTATTCTATTTTTTATTTTGATTTTAAAATATATTTATTAGAGGCTAAGAAGCAAAAAACCTAGAGTTTGAATTCCTTGTTGATTCTTACATCAACTTTCCTTATGGGAGGGGCAAAAGACTTTGATGACTTTGACTCAAGAGTAAGGAGAATTGAGTAGAGATGTAAATGAATAGTCGAAATCCGTTTTCATATCTGTCTCCGTATCTATTTAGCACTATTCAAATCCGTCCGAAAACTAAACAGATACGAATACAGATAGGCTATAGCTATCTGAAAAGCTATACTTTCATGTAAACTGATTAAATATCTGATCTGTATCCGTGTTCGTATCCGTTTAACACTATCCGAATCCGTCCGAAAGCTAATCGAATACGGCTTAGATGCAGATATAGCACTATCCGAACTGAATCCGATCCGTTTACATCCCTAGAATTGAGACCCAAAAACTAGAGTTTGGAATTTGAAGACCTTGTTAACCCTTGTATCAACTTTCCTTATGGGAGGGGGCAAAAGACTTTGATGACTTTGACTCAAGAGTAAGGAGAATTGAGACCCAAAAATTACGGTTTAGAATTTGAAGTTTATTACTGAGATGGCTTAACAGCTAGGCGAATAACAAGGATGGAAGCAAGCAAGAAAAACAACTACAATCATGGATTGGATTGATTCACCTGATTCAACCTGCATGAAAAATACCATTTAGGCTATTTTTCCCTCTTTTTAAAATTTTTTTTTTTTTGGTACAAGATTGTTTTTTTTTGTCCTTGTTTCACCACCGTAGCTTTTAAAACTTGGGAAATGTTTTCATTTTTTGGATGATTTACACACCCTATAGTTTCGAATTAATCCAAAAAATCTTCGATTTGGGAGATGTATGGAACCATTTTTAGATTTGGGAGGTTTATCATGGAAACTGAGGTAAAACTTGATTAGTCACAATAATATGTTAGTTAACTTATTTATTTTAAAATTAATAAATATAAGGTTTTTATTTTTTAAATACTTTTTGATTGATTAATTAATAATAAGTTGTGAACCGGTTAGAAGAATCAGCTAATTCCATCCAACTCGAATCGAAATTGGACCAAAATCCGACAGCAGCCAATTCTGATCTATAAGATCCTCTGACTACAATGGCTCAAAAGAGTACAACCAGACTTGTGGATGGTATCAAAAGAACACATGATCTTTGACTTGACTATAACAATAATTTTAATTGATTTGTGAAAGTTCAGATAATTAGAAATCTTGATATATATAACTTGTGGCAGTGGTTCCAGAGCAAGGAAATTATAAGCTAAAATTAAGCAGAATCAAAATTAGTTCATCCATGGCGTCCTTTGTATTGGAAATAGTTGTTCTACTATGGGCTGCTGCAACAATAGCAGTACTAGCATCTGAATCATCATCATCACCAGAAGCCAAGGCTCTACTCAACTGGAAAAATGCTGGCAGCAACTTTCCTGATTCTTGGAAGGCAACTGATACAAGCCCATGTAGTAAGTGGGATGGGATAACTTGCAACGCTGCTGGAAGAGTAACAGAGGTAGACCTATCCGAATTCTACTTATTACAGGCTGAGCTCAACAAATTGAATTTCTCCTCTTTTCAATGTCTAGTTCGTCTCAATCTCAGTAGGAGTAGATTTTATGGAACCATCCCAGACACCATTGGTACGCTTTCTAAACTCACCCATCTTGATCTGTCTTTCAACACTATTCTCCAAGGGGAAATCCCTCCTACCATAGGTAAGTTGAGCAACCTCATCTTTCTCTCCCTCTCTGGCAATATTATCAATGGTTCAATACCTGGAGAGATACGAAACCTCAGAAATCTCAATCATTTGGACCTAAGCGATAACGGAGTTTCAGGTTCAATACCTGCACAGATGGGGAATCTGAGAAATCTAACACAGTTGAACCTACGATATAACTCACTTTCAGGTTCAATACCTGCACAAATGGGGAATTTGAGAAATTTAAATTGGTTGAACCTAGAAAGTAACACTGTTTCAGGTTCAATACCTACAGCAATGGGAAATCTTAAGAATCTCAACTCATTTGATCTGAGTTACAATAAGTTTACTGGTTCAATCCCTAAAGAAATTGGAGATATGGAACATCTGGTGCGACTTGATCTCAGCAGCAACAAACTAAATGGTTCAATACCTCCACAGTTGTGGAAACTCAATTTTATTACTTACATGGATCTCAGCTACAATGATCTAGAGGGTGTTGTTCCGGACAAAATAGCTTATAAATATTCATATGAAGCATTTAGGAATAACAAAGGTTTGTGTAGTCATTATTGGGGTACCACATGTACAAACAGTGAGGGAGGGCTACCAATTGTACCAAAAAAAGAGGAAGGGCTACCTAAAATGAAGATGATTTCCATTATTGTATCGCTTTCTATCATCATACTTATTGCACTTGTAATTGTTGCTGTCAGGTTCATCCTCTCCAGGCAAGCAAAGTGCAAAAACTTAATCACTAATACAAGAACACCAAAAAATGGAGATTTATTTTCCATATGGAACTATGACGGAATGATTGCATTTAGTGACATAATGGAAGCAACAGAAGAATTCGACATCAAATATTGCATTGGCACTGGAGGTTGTGGGAGTGTTTACATGGCAAAGCTACCTACAGGGAAAGTAGTAGCTGTCAAAAAGTTTCATCGTCTAGAAATTGAGGAGAAAACCTATGAGAAGAGTTTCATTAATGAGATACACATATTAACAACAATCCGACATCGGAACATTGTGAAACTTTATGGGTTTTGTTCCCATCGAAGGGGCACTTTTTTAGTTTATGAATATATGGATAAGGGAAGCTTAGCCTATGTACTTGGAATTGAAGCAGAAGCCATGGAATTGGATTGGAGGAAACGTTTAAATATCATCAAAGGGGTCGCACAAGCTTTGTCTTATTTGCATCATGACATTATGCCACCAATAATTCATCGGGACATATCAAGCAATAATGTATTGTTGGATGTAGATCTTGAGCCTCATGTCTCCGACTTTGGAACTGCTAAGTTTCTAAATCCCGATTCGTCCAACCGCACTATATGTGTAGGCACATATGGATATATTGCTCCAGGTAAGTTGAAATGTATTCGTCCTTTTTCAATGTTTATAATTCTAAGATTGTTTATACTGATTTTGATCAATCATTTTTACCCTGAAAAAAATTCAGGTTTCTTTTCATTGCAAGGGAAATGCAAATATTTTCTTTAAAAGTGAAATATATTGTACAGAAAATATAAATATTTTCCTTCACTTCCCTTGCAACTAAATGAAGCATGATCTCAAGAATTCTCCATGCAAAAGACTTGAGATCCATTCCTATTACTGTTTTCATTTTCTGACTGGAACTATTCCCTTTTGCAACATCATTGTTTAGTGTAAAGTCTAAACAGAATTAGTGTTGGTTAAGGTCCCCATTAAAATCCAAGTTTTTTTTTTTACCAAACAAAATTATTAAAATTCAAGGTTGGGCCCATCTAAATTCAGTTTCTCAGTCCAAGTTCCACTCATATACTAGTAAGCCCATCCAAAATTTAGTTACACAATGTTCATCACTGCTTGGCCCAAGCCCAAAGGCCATTATCTTATGAAGTGCTCATGCAACGACACACTAGCTAGCTGGTCTACCTTGGTAAACTCTCATTCTAGCCCTCATTTACTTATCTCCCTTGCTCTCTGCTACCCAAAAAATTAAAATTGCTACCTCGTTGATGTCAAATATTGCATATTTACTCGAATTGATGATAATCTTTGAATTTGAATGTTCCATAAGATTATATGTAGAAGCTGAATTTGTTCATTTTCTTTTCCGTTCTTTTCAGAGCTTGCTTATACAATGGTCGTAACTGAAAAATGTGATGTTTTTAGCTTTGGGGTACTGGCACTAGAGACAGTTATGGGAAGGCATCCTGGTGAACTCATCTCTTCATTATCATTGCCAAATGCAAGAGATATAATATTGAAGGATGTGTTAGACCCACGTCTCCCACCACCATCAGAATCGGTAGCTCAAGATCTGACTTTATCAATGGTGCTTGTATTTGCATGCTTGAGCTCCAATCCAAAATCTCGTCCAACTATGCAATACATATCTCAGGAACTACGAAGTCCAATGAACCTTCGTCACAATCCTTCTTCATAATTCATTGTGGTCATTAGGGAACTTCGAAATAAAATCAGATCCATACATAAAGGTTGATGAATCTGGATCTTAAATTGGTAAGACGTTTTCATGTATTATTTAAAGTATTGTTAGTTTCTTTTTTAAATTCATGAAACTTTTTTTGAGTATTCCTGAATTGGACCTTTATATGTGCATTGTTGCCTGAATTAAAAGAAAAAATAATCCATGGAACTTGATCTTTTTAGAATGGATTATAGAATATTCCAACCAATATGCCATCATAAAGTCGTGCTGTACAAATAGTCATTTCATCCCTTCTCGAAAAAAGAAGGTTTATACTACTAAACCAAATGATAACAGTTGGTTTCAAAGTAGAATTAGGAATAAATTTGTCGATACAGACTATCCATGATGATATCGTATCAATATCATATCGGTTTTGCAGGTGATCGATACCCCGATCCGATACCGTGCACTAAAACCATGCCTATATCATTGAAATTCCAAAATGCAGTAACTGTGATCCAAGAATCTGATCTTAGATATAGAATAGAGTGGTCACATCGGTTTAATCTTAGTTAGTGGTTCCTTAGGATCCTTATCTCAAAATCATCAAAACCAATCCTTGTCATGTCGATGTTGGCTCCTTCATCAGGTAAATAATATTTTTATTCCTAATCAAGTTACTATTAGCCTAACATCATTTAAATTAACTGCCTCATATGCAACAAAAGATGATGATTAACATATAGACTAGCTTGATTTTACTTTTCTCAACTCTATAGCTAAGGTAGCTAGGTTTACTTTAAGAGTAATCAAGAGCTATTTACTCTCATTGTTGTAGGGATTAGAGATGATAATGAAGTTGTTGTGTTCTAAAGCATTTAGAACCCTACAATTGTGCCTTTTAGTTGACATTCCTACTTGTAATTGTATGTATGACATTTTGGAAGATGACATATTTTGCCAGCTTCGCACTTGGCCATAAAATAATAAAAATACTCTTACTCATCTTAATTCTCTCCCTCTCATGCTCTCTAAGTTTCGGTTAAAAACCCTTTCTCCGACTCTATTTAATAATATATTATTATATTACCAACTCCAAATTATTTCATATTTGCTGATAAAAATTCATTTAAAAAGCATCATTACTAGTTATGATAACATTACAAAATTTTCAAATTTTTAAGTTTAAAATTTTTCACGTCCCTTCCCTTTAATTCCCTTACAATCAAATGGAGACTCCAACAATGTTGAGGTGCCATGTAGGGATGTTGATGATGAAACTGCACTGGTTGAGCCGTTTGAAACTAATTGGACAGATACTGAAACCAATTGAACACCTTATTGGTCTGGTTTCAGTCTGACCTAGTATACATATTAAACCAAAAATTGATCGGAATTGGATCAAACTAACCGTTTGACACATCCATGCATGGGCAAAATCCGGTTTCCACATTTGGCAAATCCACTGGGATTGAACCCAAGTGCATGTGTGTTTCCAATCCTTCACTCGGAATGTGAAGAATATAGTCTTCTCCTTTTTTTTTATTTTTTTTTATTTTTTGTGATTGAAAAAAAAAGGAAAGAAGAAGGCTGCTTGGTTGCACCCCCTACATCCAGACACATGGATGGTGAAATGACCACCTGCCCCCATATTGGATGCTTGGGTGTGCATTCCCATTGATCCCTGCGCTGATGCAGAGGCGACACGACCAAGCAGCGCTCTCTCTCAAAAAATATAATCCTGTTGGAAACTAATAGAAAACCAGATGCATGGTTGGGCTTGGATTTGTGGGCTGATTTTTCACATTAAAGAACCAGGTAGCCAGCCATATCTGCTTGGATGACCCCATCCTTTCAATCCAAATTGTAGCCCTAGCCCTAGTAGTAAGTGTAATTGCAAAGCCTCAAATGGCCTTAGAGCAAGGTTACTTGAATTCGCCTTGGCACATATTTGAAGTTCTAAAGGATATTTGTAACTTAAAATAGTACTTTGGTGTGTTATATTGTGTTCTCATTGAGATATGAACAATGAAGCCCACAATTTAGTTAATTGGGATCAGTTAAATAATATGCCTACAACTAGGTGTGTCAACCGCTCAGTCTTGGTCGGGCTTAATGTTCCCACCAATTTAAAGCCCTGCACCATTATCCCATTGTCTAGGTAATCGGGCCTCATAAATTAGGCATGGACACGTTTACAATTTGATGGGTCAGTTACCAACCCATAATTAGGGTCATGTTAATCAGACTAATGGGGCTATAATCAATCTTTAAACAGTCTAATTGGGCTAATTATGTTATAAAAGGACTGTAAATAGGTCATAAACGAGTTGATCAAGCTATAAATGGTCGTTTTCAGTTGGATGCCCATCGAGGTACAACCAAGCACTGGACCATTTACTAACCTATTGGTCCGGTTTTGGGCTTCAATCGATCAATTCACGTCGGGCCTATAAGTGCAGACGAAACTTATTCTACTACAGTGAAGGTTGTAATGTGTGCTGGGCTCTCCACTGCGACTATTATAAACGGAGGACAATATGGGCTGGGCTTGGGCATTATCTATTTGCCAGTGAATTCTCTACTCCATCCAACCTATTCTTGTCTCTGCCTACAAAATTTAAAGAAAATAAAATTAATCACGGATTAATATCATCGTTATGCATTCATTTAATCTTTAATTAAAATTTAAACAACTTTTCAGTAATTCTTGTTTGATTATTTCAAGACCTTGGCTGAGTGATCACATTGAGACATTTCTTAGAAATAAAATTCTCCCCTAAATATGAGAACCAGTTGCAGAGTATATGAGTCTTCTTCACGTCATGCATACCTCAGTAATTAAGGGAAAAGTGATTACTAAACTAATAATAATTAAATAAAAGGTATTAAGGTCCAGGATGGCTAATTAACTATTATTAGTACAAAAGAAGCACTAAAACCTAGTTTTGTATGTTAATGGTCTTCACAACATAAAGGCAAAGATGATCTTTTTTCTAAACATAAAAGATAATTAGTGGGAGATTACCTACTATGGATGGATACTTAAATGTTAATGGAATAAAAATGGTCATGGCTTAAACAACTAAAACAATAATTAATTCCAACAAACCTCTAAGGTGTGAAATGTTGTTTTGTCATGTCCGTATTAAGGTTTAGAAAGATCGGCCAGTAATTAACCTTGGTATTATTGCTTAGTATCATTAAGCTTGTACTAGGCATATTATATTGATTGGCTGCTAAGTATCATTCATCATCATATAAAATAAAAGTATTAATTAAACAATTAATCAAAAAAAAAATCCAATTAAGGACGTGGACCATCATGGATCCTTGAACCGGCCGGGAACCAATCGACAGCCGAGATCAGAAAAAATGGAAGCTAATCAATGGTAGAGATCGATGGAGGATTATACATTAAGTTTATTATAGAAATTTAGTGGATCATATGATTATGTCTTTTTTTTTTGTTCAAATATGATACAATTGACAATAATGATAAGATCTCTTCCCCTCCTCTCACGTTATCAAGCCAAGAAAGAAAGAAAAAAAAACCATAACTGCAACTCTAAGGACCCTATCACCATCATTAATCACTAACAACTAGCACTTCCCTTTGAAAATGCCATAATCTTCTTTGAAGTTGTGGGGATCCTTCTTAATCTCAAATGGTTGTTATTTATGTAACACTCTTCTTATAGTCTAGTGGCATACTAAAGCATGAAATTATCTTGAATTTTTGTTAAATTATTAAAGTGAGATAGTCTCCGAAATACTACTTGTAGAGGTCTCTCCACTTAATGCCTTAAGGTTTTGGTTAGATGTTCAATCGGTATTTCATGGGCCATTCTACTTTATTCAACATGGTATCGAAACCCATAGTCCCTCTGTATATTCTCTCGCGTTATTAGAAATTCTAGAATTATAATCCTACATCAGTTTGTTCAGGTTCTTGGTGTCTTCGTATATCTAAGGAGTTCTCTCAACGTAATGCCTTTAAGGTTTTGAATTAAACCCTCCAAATTTTTTTTCTATGAAAAGCTTTTCAACAACAAAAAAAATTTCCAGATAGGATTTTGGGTATGAAGCATAGATGAACAGATAGATACATGTATAGGCAATATCCTTTTCATTCATAAAATATTAATGATCTAAAAAGGGAATATATAGTGGCCTCTAATAATAAGTTAAGAATGGGAATGTAGTGGAATAATCACAGACGACATAAAAGGGTAGGTTATGAAAGAGAATATATTATATACATTAATGTTTAGTTGCTTATAATATTTGACTACTCAAAAAGTTGTGAGACCTCATTGCCTCAAAGAGAGTGGTGAGTGGAGGGGAGAAGAGTGAAGAGCGAAAAACCCTAGAAAATGGAGATGAGGAAAGCATGCTGTGTGTGATAAAGACCACACACTGTATATTCCTTCGAGAAAGAGATGAGTGGGTCCAGTAAAAGGGTGCACGAGCAGTAACATAAAGACACTCAACTTTTCTTTTTAAAAGAATTTCAACTTTCTTCTTTTTTTAAGTTCTTCTTTTACTACTTATACTGAATCCCTCTCAGTAGCTCTATCTTCTCATTCCTCTTTGCCTCCCTCTTTTACTGATTCAGTTTCAGACTCTGCAAGCCAGCCAGCAGAGAAGACCCTAATGAGAAAGAATCAAAGTTCATAAATAAAGTGACCTAACAAAAGGTGTAGTAAGACTATTAATTTCTCTTCTTTACAATATTGCATTGCATGAGGTTATCTTACTTTGATTTCATACTCTCTCTCTCTCTCCAAGTTAGGGCTCTTTCCACATCAGAATTACTGTCACACCATTGCTTGGTTTAATCTATCTGTACATCAGTACATGGGGTTTAATTCTTCATATATGATTAATATGGCCCTTTAATCCTAATAATTAGTCAACTTTGATCCTTGTTGGTCATACTATTGTAGCTCTCTCTCAAACCTATATTTTAGATTTTTGCACTACTTCACCTGCCACCTCAAAAAATAGTATTGAAATTGGAGAAAGTTTTCTTTTCACCATGCGGTGAAGGTTTACCCACCATCCTAGGGTTCACAAACCCCTACAGGGTTTTAGTAGGTTCCCCAAAATGCCCTCCCAATATCCTCTCTTAAGCATCTGAAGCCTCACAATGAATGGATTCTCATTCACCGTGGTTTAAAGAAAACTATGTCCAATGGAGTTTTTACAATAGCGGATACTACTCATCTACCTGAATGAATTATCATTCATTGTACTTGGTTTAAGGGGTCCATTGGAGTTTCTATAATATCACATGAGGGTTCTCTAAGCAAGCGGAGGTGCGATAAAAGGTGCTAGTGTAACTCGCTTCGGCGACTCAAAGAACTTTTTTCCAAAAATATAATAAACAAGTAAATACTTATAATTTTAATATTAATTGCTATGACATATAAACTTAGGTTATGAGATTGGTGAGATACATTGTTGTGGGATATTAGTCTCTCTAACATTAAGGAACTTTTCATTCTTATCCAAGAGATATAGTGGTTGAATTGTGATAATGGAAATTTATTTCCTAATAGAGTTAGCATTTCCTATGGTGAATATTTCCATTTCCCCAAACTGTAAAGTTTCTCATAAGAGAAAAAAAAAAATGAGAGAGTAAACATTAGAAGAAAGAATCATTTAAATTGTTGAAATATTCAAAAAAGGAGTGCTCAAAATGCTAATTAGAAGAGATATAACATTTTCTCAAAGAAAATAGCACCTAATTAAAATAAAAAATAAAATATTTTAATATTTAGATGAGGCCCTCATAAATCACCCACAACTTTCAAACTTTAAAAAACACCTCACACTCATTAGATTTTAGAGTGTACATGTAACTATCATTGCCTTAAGCCAGCATTTAATTGAATTAGTATGTGCAATGAGATTAGATAAAGACACTTAGATAGCTTTTGATAACTTTTACTAATTCTATAGTTTGTATTCCTTGATTAACCAACCATATATATATATATATATATATACATACATACATTACATGACTTATGAATATGACTGTTTCTCATTTTACTTTTCTTGTGTTTCAAGAGAGATAGACATAGGGATACTAGTGTACACTGTGCCAACATCTCAGAAAACCTTTTCGCAAAAAATATTGATCGAAATATACAATTAATTTGAGCATTCTGTTATGATGACTTTGGTCGGTTTTTTCACTCATAGATTCTCTCCAGTCACTTGCAAGTACTTGTGAAATAGGGCGTTTGAGGGTGGGATCAATTGTCAATTTTGGTCATAATATAAAATTATTAGAGAAAGTTTTCAGTCACCTAAGGTGAATAGAGAAATCTATTCATCAATTGTGATTGGGCTCTTGGGGCGTGAGTTTTTTCATAAACTCTCACCCCTATTATTATCACTTATAACCATAGGTGGAAATAAACTTGTTCCAAAATTCTTTATATTGTATTTTTTATATGGGGAACGATGCCAATGTAAGAGAATCTCCCACTTCATACTAATAGCAGCATGGGAAATGGTATAATCCATACGAAATCTACATGGTCAGGATGGTATAATCTCATGTGAGAGGATGATAGTTCATTGGCATAAGGATAATAGTAATTTTGAATCAAAATTGGCCGTAATCAAACCAATAATTCCGATTTATTTTTTGTTTTGAAAGTGAAAATTTCACACACCCGATATGGGACTAAAGTCACTAAACCAACGCACCCAGCCCATTCACTATCTTTTTGATCACTTGGTCACAATATAGAGCAACCTTATTGTTGCGCCGAGACCAGCCCTCTCCATTTTATATCTTAATAATAAGCAAGAGATCTCTACTTGGTCGCATGTTCTTTACATAAGCATTTGGTCTAAAGGGGGAGCATGCCTGAGCATCTACCCAGAGGGCAGAGGAGTCATTTCACGGTGCTCTGTGAGAGGGCATAGGAAACACCACTAAGTAGTAGGGATGTAAATGGATATTCGTAAATCTGTATTTGATCCGCGTTCGTATTCGTTTAGAAGAATCCGAATCCGTCCGAAATTAATCGGATACGAATATGATAATCCCCCTATCCGATCGATTATTATCCGATTCGTTTAGCAGTCCAACGGTAATAAAATATGTGAAATATAACTTTGTGTTTGTCTATCCTTTTAAGTTACCTTATTGGATTTTGTTATCTTGTTTTTATAAATTTATAAGTTAAGATAATGTGATTCTTTTTCTAGATTTGTTATTGGTTTATATATATTATTTTATGCAATGTGTTACATGGAATTACATATCTATTAAAAAATCAAAAGTAAAAAACGTAAGAGAATAAAAGACTAAGAAGAGTAGAAAAAAGGGTAATAACTGAACTCTTAAGTTTCAACCCTAACCTTCATCATAAAAACGGTAACTATGTCAACGGATAGTCAAAAAATCGTATTCGATCTGTATTCATATCCATTTAGGAGAACCTGTATTCAAAAAATCATTATCCTGAAATTATTCGAATCCATCCGAATACCGATAGGATATTATCCGAATCCGTCAGAATATAAACGGATACGAATATGATAATGTCACTATCCGACCGAATTCGATCCGTTTACATCCCTACTAAGTAGAGATTTTTTCCTTTTAAGGGCAATAATTTATGCAAAAATAATTTAAAAAAAAAAAAAAAAAAAGAAGGTATGATTTGGGGGTATTTTTGTAGATTTTATCAAAAGATGAGTTACTTTTGTAAAGTTATATGTACAGCAACAGCTTTCAAAGCTTTCAACGGTTACAGGAAAAAATTTCTTGTCCCCATTCATCGTCAGTCAAAGATGAAATTGGTAATAACCCGACAAAATCAGAGGTTTATGCAACATCTGTCCCTGTTTCCCTTTCAATCCCAGTCTCGTGTCAAACTTTTTAACGGAAGTCAAGGGTCATTCTTGTAAATTCACTCAAAACTAGGGCCACTTCCAAACGTTTTTGCTCCACTTCTATTTAAACAAACAACCCTTCCTTCTATTCCTCTACCCTCACCTTGGCCTACGCTGCTCTCTCTGCTCACTCTTTTTGATTTCTCTCTTCCTTATCTGTTCTTCTCTTTCAAATTCAAGCTTTGTTAATTTCTTTGTAAATTTCTTCTTTTTCGGAAGAGAAATGATGCGATTTAGGTACGTAATCAAACGTTTCACCTGGATTCCTTACATTAATCTCTGTTTTGGCTTTTTGATCATCTCTACAAAATTCTGAAACAGCTAACAATTTTCCTTCTTTTTTTCTTTAACTTCTGTACGATTTCTTTAATTAAAAGTATTCTCTTCTCCTTGATGACAGTTTTAGTGTATCACCAAGCTTGATTAAGAATGATACCATGGCCTGACGTACTTTTGATCACAAAATCACAGTAAGTACTTCACTGAAACACTTCTCTTTTCAGATTCTGAATCTCTTCTTGCATGCGGTATAGTTATTTTTTTATTTTTTTTTAATTCCTATTTTCTTCTGTTATCAGGATTAGGTTTGGAGTTACAACAAGATTTTGTGTTACGAGAAGAGAATTATTGGATCGATTTGCAGGGAATTTCAACATAGATGATATAGTATAGAACTCGAAGGTTAAATCAACTTCGTGTGAGGTTTTGGAAGGCAGAGAAAGAGATGGACAAAAGAGGAGGCCAAGCCTATGTTCTACTTCTTGTTTTCTTACTCTTCAGCTCCAGCGTAGTACTGAATGGAAAGGAACTCGAACTTCTTTTATCATTCAAAGCTTCTATAAGCGATCCATTTCAGTTCCTCGCTGACTGGAATTCGAATTCCAGTTTCGCTTTCTGCAACTGGCACGGTATCACATGCGTCAATTCTTCACATGTTGTCTCAATTGAACTCTCTGGAAAGAATATCTCCGGCAAACTCTCTCCGTCTCTTTTCCTCTTACCGTCCATCGAAAGCATCGATCTGTCAAACAATGAACTCTACGGACAAATTCCGTTGGAAACCTTCTTTGGTTCCTCGCTTCGACACCTCAATCTCAGCAACAACAACTTCACTTCTCTGGTTCTTCACGGCTCCATCTCAGGCCTTGAGACGTTAGATCTATCGAACAACATGCTCTCCGGTAAAATCCCGGCGCAAATCAAACTATTTACGAGCCTAAAAGTTCTTGATCTCGGTGGAAATGTCTTGCAAGGAAGTATTCCTACTTCCATAGCGAACCTCAAAGAGTTGCAGTTTTTGACCTTAGCTTCGAACCAGTTGGTCGGTGATATTCCGCGGGAGTTGGGCCAAATGAAGAGTCTGAAGTGGATTTACTTGGGTTACAACAACCTCTCAGGTGAAATACCAAAAGAAATCGGTGAACTAACTTCTTTGAACCATCTTGATCTAGTCTACAACAATCTCACAGGGGAAATACCGTCGTCACTCGGAAACCTCACTGATCTTCAGTATCTCTTCCTTTATAAGAACAGACTCACTGGCTCGATTACTCGATCGATGTTTCAACTGAGGAAGCTGATTTCGCTTGACCTAAGCGATAATTATCTCTCTGGACAGATCCCGGAGCTTATAGGTCAGCTGCAAAACTTGGAGATTCTTCATCTTTTCTCCAACAACTTTACTGGAAGGATTCCGGAAGCCGTGGCTTCGTTACCTCGTCTCCAAGTTGTCCAACTCTGGTCGAACAGATTATCTGGCGAGATTCCAAAGAACCTCGGAAGATGGAGCAATCTCACTTTACTGGACCTTTCGACGAACAAACTCACTGGAAAAATTCCAGAGAGTCTCTGCAATTCCGGTCGTCTTTTTAAGCTTATCCTCTTCTCCAACTTCCTTCGAGGCAAAATCCCGGAGAGCTTATGTCGATGCAGAAGCTTACAGAGAATCCGAATACAGAATAACCTCTTATCCGGTGAATTATCTCCAGAGTTCACGAAACTGCCACTTGTCTACTTTCTTGAAATCTCCGATAACAGCTTCTCAGGCAGGATCGATCAGCAAAGGTGGGATACGCCCTCTCTTCAGATGCTGAGTTTGTCAAGGAACAAATTCCTCGGAAAATTGCCTGAGTCCTTCGGCAGCGAGAAGCTCGAGAAGTTGGACTTTTCGGCAAACAGCTTTTCAGGAAGTATTCCCCGGTCTTTCGGCGACCTATCGGAGCTTGTGGAGTTGAAGCTCAGCAAAAACCAACTCAACGGTTTCATCCCCAACGAATTAGCTTCATGCAAGAAGCTGGTGAGTTTGGACCTCAGTGGAAATCAGCTCAGCGGCCCAATTCCGGTTTCTCTCTCCGAAATGCCGGTTCTGGGTGCGCTCGACTTGTCGGAAAACAAGTTATTCGGTGACATTCCACCTACTTTAGGAACGGTGGAATCGCTTCTTCAAGTGAACATCTCTCATAACCATTTACACGGGAGGTTGCCATCCACCGGAGCATTTTTGGGTATCAACTCGAGTGCCGTCGCCGGCAATGATCTCTGCGGAGGCGAAACTATAAGTGGTTTACCGCCATGCAGAACAGGAAAAAAGCCTGTATGGTGGCTTCTCATCACTTCGTTTTTAGTTGTTTTGGTTGTGCTCGCGCTTTCGCTTTCTGTCGTGACGTTCATGCGGCGTAGGAGTGGAGCGCAGCTCAAAAAGGTTGACCATGAGGATGGGACATGGGAGTTGCAGTTCTTCGATTCAAGCGTCTCAAATGCCATCACGATCGATGATATCTTACTGTGTATGAAGGAAGAGAATGTAGTCTCCAAAGGAAGTGAAGGAACGTCGTACAGAGGGAAATCTTCCGTTCACGACGTACAGTTTATTGTTATGGAAATAAATGATAAATCTGTGCCATCAACTTTCTGGGTTGAAATGACGGAGCTGGGAAAGCTTCGACATCCAAATATTGTTAAATTAACAGGGATCTGCAGGTCGGAGAAGGGTGGATTTCTCATTTACGAGTTCGTGGAAGGAAAGAGCTTGAGAGACGTTCTTGGTGGTTTAAGCTGGGAGCGTCGAAAGACAATGGCGATTCGGATCGTAAAAGCTCTTCAGTTTCTACACCATCGTTTGCCGAGTTTTCTAATCGGAGACCTCTCGCCGGAGAAAATAATCGTTGACGGGAAAGAAGAGCCTCGCCTACAACCCTGCCTTCCTGGTTTCGTCCGTAGTGACTGCAAGAGCTTTCCGTCGTCAGGCTACATTGCACCAGGTACGTGCCTGAACTCTGCACTCCCATTCCAATGACCAATCCCAAGCGCAAAACAGTTATGGGTCTGTTACAAGGGTAGTTTAGTCTTTTAATAATGACCGACACAGCACTAAACCTAATTCGTTGGATTTAAAAAGAGATCTTTTACCAAAAAAAAAATTAAAATCGAGACCATGACCCCCGATCCCACCACCGCACTTAAATGTATGTGGATCCCACCAAAATCTGATTCGTGTGTTAGTGCCACGTGTGTTTTTACATACAAACTTTTCATTGACTTGACTGAAATACCCTTGAGCGTAATGAAACGCATTTTGGGGGGGACCCAACTGAAAATCTGAAAACCCTTTTTAGCGTTTCTTTTTACTCTTAAAATCCCACTCACTACCCGTGCGTGGACTGTCATGCACTCATGCACAGAGCACGCTTCAAGGACTGAAGAGCATTTTTTGTGTGCAGAGATAAGGGAGAAAAAGGATATCACCGAGAAGAGTGAAAAGGGTGACATATACAGTTACGGTGTACTTCTGATCGAAATCCTAACTGGCAAAGGCCCAGCGGACACGGAGCTCGGCGTATACGATGGCATCGTTGAGTGGGCCCGTTACTGCTACTCGGATTGTCACCTCGACACTTGGATTGATCCTGCAATCAAAGGATTCGACTCCAAGTTTCAGAATGAGGTCGTTGAGACGATGAATCTAGCCTTGCAATGCACCGCCACAGACCCAGCAGCAAGACCTTGTGCGACCGATGCATTGAAGATCCTACTAGACTGCGCCATCAGGTCAAGTTCTTGCATATCAGGGCTGAAATTCTCAGCTAGTATATAGTTTCGATTTTCTGTTTTCTTAAATTCTTTTTTTTTTTTTCTTCTTCTTCTTCTTCCTGTCTTTGATATTATCTTTATTTTTAACCCTCATAAACTATTAGGTTTTTTTTTTTTTGGGTAGGAAAACTATAAGGTCTTACATGAGTGTTACTAATGTTTTGTTTGTTATTATGCCAACATACTAAAGAGTGTATAAATGTAAATAACTAAATGCCATCATGTGGATTATAGGTTTTTCCCCTCTAAATATTTTCCTTTCTTATTATAAGTTTTTGCATTTTGAGATTGTAAAATGTATTCAAGAATACCTAAAATGAGATCCAACACAAAGAGATTCTAAACTGATTTTTTCTAACAATTTGACTTGTTGAAACCTATAGAATGTAGATAAGCTACTTCTATTCCAATTTACACGATTTAGGTCAAAATTTTGGAAGTGTTGTATATCATTTTGAATGATTTGGATGACCAGAATGAACATAGCGCGATGTTTATCTTTTTCTAATAGTTCCTTCTCAAATAAGTCATTTGATGGTTCTCCAAGGATATTGGACAAGTCAATGGCTTTGAAAAATTGAAAAGACAAGGCTTTTCTTATTAGTGGATCAGTTGTAGAATTGTGCTCTCCCTGGTGATATAAAAGCACAGTTCTGCGGAGTCCGTCGGCCATGGGGGTTGTCGAGGCTCTCAACGAAAGCACTATTGATACGATTGGAAGAATTCACTCTCATAAACCGATCTACAAGGGGAGGGAACCCAATATCATCTATGCCCACATCCAATCCCTTATGGGACCGATGTGGGACTATTGCACATAACAAACTACATTCGAAAAAGTATAAAGAAATATACTTATTGTGCTCTCCTTGGTGATATAAAAGCACAGTTCTGCGGAGTCCGTCGGCCATGGGGGTTGCCGAGGCTCTCAACGAAAGTACCATTGATACAATTGGAAGAACTCACCCTCATAAACCGATCTACAAGGGGAGAGAACCTAATATCATATGTGCCTACATCCAATCCCTTATGGGACCGATGTGAGACTATTGCACATAATAAACTACATTCAAAAAAGTATAAAGAAATATACTTATAGTGCTCTCCCTGGTGATATAAAAGCACAGTTCTTTGTAGTCAGTTTCCACTACAAAGCACTTTTTGATCCAAAGATTGTTTCTAACATCCCATTACGCATCGCGAAGTCTTCACCCAATAGAACCGATTCAAAGTGAAACAATTCCCAAATTGTCTCACGGACTAGACCTGATGATCTTTGATAATAATCCCAATGGCTACAAAGAAATGACATGAGTCTGATAGAATAGATGGAAGCATTTAACTCTTTTTTTTTTTTTTTTTGGTGCAAAGATCTACTCACTTTGATTGATAAAAGGAATTACAATGCTCAGGAGATCCCTAGGAAAGGGGGGCTCCCTAAAACAGCTGACAGGACAGGAGAGTGCCCACTTAGCTAAGTTGTGTGCCAATCCGTTTCCAGATCTGCTGATAAAGATAAAATCACAAAAAAAGAAGGAGGCTTTCAGGATGCCGATATCCTTTACAATACAAGAAATGCAGTGGAAAATAGGGGGAGAGAGGGGACCAAGCATTCAATAAGGGAGAGACAATCCAACGAAACCACAAGAGATCGGATCCCCAACTTGCAAGCAGATAAGAGAGCCAACCAGATTGCCAAAAGCATTTAACTCTTCGAGCATTAAATGCATAACTCTTCGAGCATTATGCATTTGACCAATGATTCGGTTCTTCAAAACTGGTCAAAAGTGTAGGGCCTTACGAAACACTCTTCGGAAAGTAAGAATAATGAAATAATTTCGATAAATGTGAAAAAATGAAAATAGAAGAGGAAAAACAAACACCAAGTTGGTTTCATCATTGCATCTATTATTGCCACTAATAAAGAGTGCCTTTCAATCTTTCTTATGTCTGTTGATAGATAGGGAAATTTTCTAGATCGGTATATATGTTAAATTTGATGAGATGTTTAAACCATATGGTGTGGCAACAGCCATGTATAACCTTTTCTTTCTCTCTTTATATTTTTCAAAAGTCAATTTTCTTCAAACAGAGTTGATTTTTGAAATAAACTTTTAAGCATTATACTAACAAGTGGTAAATTAAATTGACAAAAGTTTTAAACTGTTTTGAGATGATGGCGTGAATATAATATATTTAAGGAGAAAGTTTTCCAGCATTCCTACTCAGGGAACTCTTTATCCACAAATCTATTGTCATAATTATCTCCCTTATGTTAGATACGAAATGCCTCTTTGCTATTACCAGTTTCATCATACTCTCATCCACTATCAATGATAGCCGATGGATTAAGAGATTCCTTTTCATCGTGAGGCAATGGAAACTCGATCCTATAATTAATTTGAACATTGCACTAATCTAATTATGGGAAAAGGAACGCTACCCGGTTGTGTGTTGTGGTGTGTATCTGCGCCCAGACATAGCCGGGTACAAAATTAATCGGCACACCCCCGGGGCCTTGATGCCTTCATATACTTGAAGATTATCTCCACTTAATGCTTTCATATAGTTTGAGCTTGTAGTTCTTTTTCTTTCCCTCAAGTTATAGACTTATAGTCTCACTTCGATTTGTACAAGTCCTTGATGTCTTCATATACTTGAAGAGTTATCTCCACTTAATGCTTTCATATAGTTTGAGGTTGTAGTTCCTTGTTCTTTCCTCAAGTTATCTTTCCACGTGTATTACGATGTTTCATTCTAGCTACACATAAGGGGTACGTATTGGGAACGTGGTTTGTAATCTTGGATCGGATCGATCGATATCGACAAGATTGGATCGGTATCGATCATGACCGATCCCGAGTATGGCCTATCCTATCCAGGTTTAATGGAACGGTGGCTAGATCAGGTAACCTGCAGGTATCGGGTGATCCAGTCCGATATGCATGACTAAAAGGGTTTTAAAACTCATATTTTTCCTTGTTCTTTGTCCCGAGCCTTTCAAGTTGTGATTCATTGATTTGAGACCTCAAATCTGTGAGAAAATTGGGGGTTCTTACCCCTTTTGACTGGGGAATCAATTAAGGGAAGATTTCATTCCATGCAAACATTGATCTACTTCACAGCAGTGCATAAGGTAGTTAGAGTTTTAAAACAAAGACTTTCATGTTCTTTGTCCTGAGCCTTTCAGTCCGCGATTTGGAGATTTGGGAGCCTCAAATCCGCAAGAAAAGGGGGGAATCTTACCGCTTTTTATAAGGGGAATTGAATAAAGGAAGATTTAATTCCATGAAAACATTGATTTGATCCCGCAAAACCTGGAAATAGGGATAAGGTGGCGATAATGGTGGTGGTGGGTAAGGTTTGGGAGGCAGAGAAGATAATCTCAACAGAGAAATAGGGATTAGGGAAACCGTCATAACTAACCCGTAAAACCTGGAAGACCTTGTGATTATCATTTTTTAGATTTTTGTATTTTTTTATATTTTTTGACTAATACACTAACCTTCGTTGGGAGTTATATAGTTATAGTCCCACATCAGTTTGTTTAGGTCATCGGTGACGTGAAAAGGAGTCGTGACTCTCCATATCACATTCCTCCGTTACACACAAGGGGATAGGGGTGCTCTCTTTCTATCTCTCTGTTAGGAATTAACAGCGCAGCTGAACAATGATTAACAAAAGAAAAACGAAAAGAGATCACACAAGCATAGAACATAGATTTACGTGGTTTACACAAGATGGGTTACATCTACTACCGAGCGATACCAAAGCTACCATTATTCTGATGAAGAAATTATAAAATAACACACGAACTCTCTTGACGAGATCAACCCTATATATAGCGTTTTGACGTGTTATATTATAAACACTCAATATAAATGATTCCAAAAATTTTGAGACTGCCAGTATTGAAGAAAGTGAAAAGTACTTCTTGGATTAGACTGAGATTAAGGTTTTCACCAGTAACACTTCTCCTCACATGAAATGACCTCGCTATTCTCTTATGTAAGAAATTAGTGCGCTCCTCTATATTGCTTGTTCAAGAATGTTCTCCCGTTAAGTTAATTTTGGATTTCATCGAGTAAACTATGTTAGAACAAACACCAACCAAAACACGAAAAGAAACAACAGCAGAGCAAGATGACACAAAGATTTAACGTGGTTCACACACCAGTAAGGTGTGCTACATCCAAGGGCGAAGGTGAAACTGTTTCACTATGTAAATCGGAGAAAGTTACAATGGAGCTCTCAAGAACACCCAAAACGGTGCTACTGCTCTCTCTCCTTGAAACCTTAAAACAAAAACCCACAAATCTTTCTCTTTACTTCAAAGTGGGTAAAGAACATAAATACTCTTCCATCTGATCTGGGTCGATCACAGATCTCAAAAAAAGTTCCATTCGGGTCGCCACCAAAAAATGTCGAAACGGGTCCAAGAATTCGAGACACACATAACAAATAACAAACTACTTTTTCCATGGATCTTTATCACCTCCTGTTATTGCACGGTGTAGTACTACATCATGCGGCGCTATAAAGGCCATGTGGCACAACGGACCCCACATGGTGCACATGGCCTCTGCAGCCGCTGCACGATGCATTACTGCACCGTGCAGTAACAGGAGAGGATAAAAATTCCTTTTTCCATCGGTTAGTTTTGAATTTCATTGAATAACCTACTTTTTGACTCCATTCTATGAACCCACATAGAAGGGTTATCCTTGGGAAATGTTAGTGCACCCCAGCTACCGAATTAAGAGAATCCACTCATATTTGGATGTGGGGATCCACAGAATCAATTAGTACCAGGGAAGCCTGTGCTTCGGGCTAGCTTGCAGTCCCCTAACCCTGGAATGCATATTCTTAGGGATCCACTGGCTTGTGCCTTTGTGGCCAAGAAGTGATAGGTCTTCTCAAGTTTGAAATTGGTAAAGCAATTCCAAACAGTGAGATGAGAGTTTAGGGTTCAAAAGGGGCAGGAAATGTGGGAAAGCAAAGCTTCTTCCCCACCCTGATCTGAAAGATTGAGACAGGTGTATATATATATACACCTAAAGCTGAAATCCACTGTCTCAACTTAATTGATTGCTTGTGGGACATGAATCCAAAGTACCCTTATATTACCTTTTTAAACTGAAAGAGAGAAGTTTATATTAGTGGAGATCCCACTGGGAAGTGTCCCATTCAGAGCTCCCCCCAATCTTTGCCTTGATCTTGGAAAGTGATTCAGTGAGAACTTGAAAAGAGAAAAAAAAAAAAAAAAAAAAAAAGTTTTTACAAGTTCCATCCCTTAGTTCTTGTGAAACTAATATTATTCATTAATCAAAGTGAGAAAAAGGGTTTCGTTAATTAGTGTCTCTGAGCAGGCAGGCATTGATCAGAGGGAGGGAGGGAGGGAGGGAGGGACCATTAATAGTTATCTGTTCTGTTGATATTACTGATTGTCTCATTGTCGGAGGTTTCTTTTTGGTTGGAGGAATCTGCAAACACCAACAGAATTAAACATGAAATGTTAAAATGTAAAAGCTAAGAAACAAACACAGAAAGGAAGCAGCTTTGGGATGATGATCAGAAGTCAGTGGGTAATGGGATTACACTGAGAACTGACGAGGGAATGAATCATGAATAAGCCTGAAGGTCCGTTTTCACATGCGATATGTAAAGGGTAAGAGAAATTCTTGACCCAATCCATTGCAATCCCACTAACTCTTGGTTACGTACCCTGGTATACATATGAAAGTATACATCAGATTCAATATGGGATCATTGCTTTCGCGTGGAATCCAACAATCTCCCCCTCTATGCGGGAACACATATATAGAGGGATTGAGCAGATCTTCTCTGATGAATTTTCTCTATCCTTAGAGCCACACTAGAATTGCATGCCTACAATTTCTAATATCACCCGCTGGGATTCTGGTAGAACTCATCCATAAAAGCTAGCCATCTTGGAGAGAGTGTCCAAGTCCTTATAAGCCTTCACATCCGGCATCCAATGTAAGATTGTTGATTTCGCATGGAACTCAACAATGTTGACTGATGTGGGAACGTAGGTTTCATATTGAACCCAACAATTGCCCTTTCACGTGCGAATACACATATATTACCACCATCCTCAGAGATATATTTGTAGGTCAAACTACGGTCTATGGGATCATAACGGTTCACCATGGTAAACCAATAGTAATATAAGTTCAAGTTTTCTGATTTAGGAAATTCCAAGGTAGTCCCCAAGGAACCCTAGGGTTGTCCTAAGGCACCCTAATCTGACTTGGGCACCCTGTTTTCAATTTTAGGGTTATCCATGATCGTCCATGGTACCCTACAGGAACCCTAGTAGAGTTTGGTATGACAAACCAATGCCCAGTCCAATCATCCCTATTCCATCTCATGGGTAGGGGGATCCATCCCACACCCGAATGCGCAGCGAAAAACAATCGATTCGGGTTACTTTCACATCCCATAAATAATCAATAATTAAATAACAAGGGGAATTAACATAGAATTGCTAACCTAATGAGCCTCAAGTGTTGCTCCTCCAATAGACAATGGTTCTTCCTCCAATGAGTACTCCAAGTAAACAGATCTAAACCTCCAATGGTGCAGTCAAGGTTTTTCAAGCCAATCCCAGATGCTCTTCAGTTCTTCAAGTAGATCTGGGTTTCCAAAACCCTAACTCTCAAACAAGTGGAGAGCAAGAAGAAGGAAAAAAAGAGACCACAAGAGAGAGAGGGGGAGCCAAAAACCATCCAAGAGAGGGGGGGAGCCAAAAACGTGGAGCACTGCTCCCTCTGCGTTTTTGGCTCCTTTTATAATACTAGGGTTTTTTAAAACCCTGGATAGAAAAATAAAAAACCCAGTGAGGGTCTGACTCTCTCTCTCTTTGTTTGGCAGTTCTGTTTAAACTCAAAGTGCTTCTAATTGGTGAAAAAGGAGAATCTAATAGGGAATGATATAATTAATTACTTTATTTAATTTATGGATAATTACAATTAACATCATATCCATTAATTAAATAAAGAATTATTTATATTAGCAAATTCCAAATAACTTCCCTACATGATAATAAATTATCATGTACAACCCCCCCCCCACTAATCAACACCATCATTATGGAATCTAGGGCATGTACACTTATACTGCCAACTCCATTCCATAGGACATGTCCATATAAGAGAATCTGTGTATCTGATCGGGTCCCGCAAAACACGATAAAACACTTTATTCAAATAACTACATATAATCTATTATTTTATGTAAAATAGGTTTTCCAAAAACGATTTTCAAAACGGCACTGGATCCAAATTCCGATCTAACCATACACAGACAACCTCAATCTTGGTGTTCCCCAATCGGGCAGTGGTGACCATGTTGAGTAACTCCTTCACTCACAAAATGTTCATGCATTCCCAGAACATCGACTTTGACTCACTTGAGTCTCAGTCATTGATGAACCAAAGAATGCGATCACACTTTGCAACGACAGGGTTCCCTCAGGTAAAGGGTGTCGATGACACATGTCTATCCCTTCCTACATCTGACAGTAATACATGAGGGAATCGACAAAGTAGATTCTTCGCCAATACACACATCGATCATATGAATACTTGCATTCGTACCTTGACATCACATGTCTAGGCATACCCAATGCAACGACCATATAATAAGGGTGCCCAGCCCAAACTGTAGTCGTGACTATCATTTTAAGTAAAACTTACGGACACATACTGCTCAAAAAATTTATATCGCATGTGATAATATTAAACCAAAAAGTATAAAGGTTCAATACAAAGTAAAACCAGATTGAACCGGACCGAACCGGATTTGTTGGATACATAAATCCAACAATATTGCCACGCTTATGGCTCTAATTAATGACACCTGATGGGACTCGAGTGTAGAACTTATCCTTAAAAACTAGCTATTAAGAATAGTGTCCAATCATCCGATCATTGCCCCTTTCACGTGCGAATACACATATATAGGAGTTGAAATCTTCTTCGAGGGATTTTCTTCATCCTCAGAGGTACACAGAATTGCCAGCTATATATCTACAACTCTAATGTTAAGAATTATGGTATAACTCATTCTTAAAAATTACTACTAAAGAGATCGAGGATACCCAAATCCTTATAAACCTTTACATCGCATGTGATATAGAATCGTTGGTAGCTTTAGCGTAAAACCCAACACAGCTGACTAATTAAGAAGATCAAAAGAACAAACAAAATCCCACATATATAGTTTAATAAACAAGTCTTATCTTAATTAGTCACATTGCATGCTATGCTTAAGCACTAAATGTGCATTCCAGTAAGGTCAAAAGGAGGAAAGTTGTGAGATAGATGGAGACGCTTTCCAACCAGGGCAGGGCAGGGCAGGGCAGGGCAGGGCAGGCCACACAACTATATAGAATCCCGTGACCCACTTCTCTTTGTATGTTCTAATAATGATGCTCTAATGTCTTTCTCTCTTTGTCTATTCCTTCTAAAATGATGATGGTGTTGACTAGAAATTAGAACCCTTTCCTCTCCTTTCCCTCTTCTGTTCACATTCATCATTTACACACACACCCACTATTACGTGTAACAGTGTGATTCAGATCGGAATTGAAAAGGACTAATCTCGATTCTAGCTGATCTATGCTGTGTTTGGTATACATTCTTGAAATGCATTTTCAATCAATTTCGTATTCTTGAGATACGATTTTCATCCAAAAACTAGGGTTAAAGCAGAATTTAGCTGATTCCAACTGATTTTTGGATTGATTCCAGGATTGCTATAGAACTCGAATTGATCAGACCTGATTCGGAGTTTTGAATCTTTCATACATACATACATACATACATACATATTAGTATGCCACCAATGTGAAAATTAAGATGGGTTCAAAAGCACCTTTATACAGATTGAATTAGTATTGCAGCTACACATGACATGGGATCTGATGTCATCAATGAGATCATGAAGTGGCTTTTGATTGAACTTAACGGAGAATGAATCTTGGTTTGGTGGGAGTGGAAGTGTGGAAAATAATGTTTCTTTCTTCTTTGTGGTATCATGAAGTGGAGTTTTTATCCTTATCAAATAGACTATAGTAGTAGTAGAGTTACCACCTACTAAAAAAGACTGATAGGGCCTTTAGAGCATTAATCCAAATCATACATGGAATGTGACAAAGGTATATACAGTTATTTGAAACATCACTTTCAACTTGTCATACAGAATAAAGCTTAGTTTGAAAGAGACCTAAATTTAGGGATCTGAGTCTAACTACCAAAAAAAAAAAAAAAAAAAAATGAAGGCAGATCTGTCCAATATGACCTGTATCAGTCGATCCATGATCAGCATTGGTCTAGGTGCAACAGTAAGGTTGCTTTATTCTGATGAAGAGGTCATCAGTTCTGAGTTTGAAAACAGCCTTTCTGTGAAAGCTAGGGTAAGGCTGTGTACATTATGACCTTCCCAGATCCCGGAGTGACGGGAGCCTCGTGCACTCTGGCATTGGTCTAGGATTCTTTAATGCCACGGAACCCCAGATTCTAGTCGATCTCTACCCCTTATAAATTAAGGGTAGACTCCAAAGTAAAGGTACTTCTTCAAATTAGTTCAAAATCAACAATTGCTAGTTTGCAAGTTGTAACCAAAAACAAAAGACAGAAGGGGAAGTACAGACCTGTTTGCCTGAATTTAAATTTGGTCATGTCACGCACACGAGGGCCAACATCACTTTCTTGAGTCCTATCCAACTGGACCAATAGGTGCTTGCCACATGTCCTCCCTCTTCTCCAATCTTTGGCATTAAAGCAAAAGCATATATTGCTCATTGGTGTGCTTTTCATGAGATTACAGAATTAGGGATCATTGTCATTGAATACTTCCAACTTATTTCATGTCTTGGGTTTAATGAAAAGCCATATCTGGCTGTGCAACACCGGCCTTGAGACAATTATTGGTAGCCATTGTTTCAAAAATTGAAATTGAATGATTGAATCGTGATGACCTATCTTGATTTTGGATTTTCTAAATGGCCGATTCTAAGATTTTTGGGTTCGGATAATTGGGTTTTTAGAATTTGAGGGGTCAATTCTTTGGTGTTTGGGATCGATTCGACTTCTGATTCCAAGGTTAAAATCCTTGTTGATAAGGTGTATAGAGCTTAGAGTAGAAAAAATATCCTCTCCAACTCTAGTTCCAACTCCTATTTCTTATATCAATCACCTATGCAATGGCGGGGCGGATTTGGACATGCTTCTCAATGTGTGTCAGATGTTGGGATGCGTGTCCATGTCCTCCCAATCGTTGGATGAATGGTTGAAAAAGAATTAGACGCCCAAGTATGTCATGGGTGTTTCTACACAATGCTTTTAAAGAACAGAATTCAGAATCCGCCGAAATCAGTTAATAAATATGCCAGAATCAGATGAAACCTGCCCTAACACTAGATTTTGGAAAAGGATCAACCAAGTCAGACTGGCATTCGACCAATCCTATTCAGATTCTTAAATCCATTTTCTGCACAAGGAACTTCCTAGATCTGAATAAATCTGGAAATTTTCAAAACTCTAACCAATAGGAGTAGGCGAAAACAATTCATGGGTTTTGACCCCTCCTATTGCCACCCCAGTTAAGGGTTCTCTTCTAAATTTCTAGTTTATTTATCAATTGGTAAAAATTCATCGGGATAATGCTCTCTACACTGGGGGTGCAAGATGCGCCCACACACATGGAGGTGAGTGAATTGATTGACCCATCCCCATCAATGACAGTAATCTCGCCCCTGTCCCGTCCCATATGTCTGGGCACAGACTGCGTCCCAAGTTCATTTGTTAGAAGATCATTTTTCTCCCTCTCACTCTTTGTGCGTAGGGAGTTTGATGGAACAAAGCACGTTCTGAATAACCAATAGAATGTCTGAGTTTTATTTTATTTTTTTCATTTTGATGGGAATAGAATGGCGCAGAGGCTCACTAGAGAATAAATAAACTAATCATGAGAGCCCCAATATTGAATTGATTACTGAAACTTCCTTTCTACCTTGTAAAGTGTTACTGAATCCTATCTTGGACGTGGGTATCTCTTGAATGAAGATTATATATATTGATAAATCTTTCAGATATCCTTTTCCATAATTTCTTCTCAGTCAAATTAAATTCTTGTCAGGAAGCAGATAGTGAATGAAAGCAAAATAATTTTATAATGCTCATGTGTAGAATGAAAATAATTGCCTAAAAAACCAGACAAAAAAATTGGTGAACTAAGTATGGCTGAAATAAATTCAAAATCTGTGTTATCTCCATTGGGTGTACAACCCAACCTAATGATCGATTTGCTGATCTGAACATCTCACATGGAGTCCGAGGATCAAACCCAAAATCTTAAGGCAATACATTAGTTTCCTCGAATATATGAAACACCAAGACAAGAACAATTATTGCCGTATGTTGAGTTGAACCATCTCCCATGAAGTTGGAGGGTCTAACCCAAAACCTTAAAAGCATTAAATGGCGAAAGTTTCCTTAAATATATATATAAAAAAAAAAACAGTAAGGACAAGAACAAGTCTCTCCTAAAAATTACCCCGGAGATCACGGTTTTATCCAGCTTGATGGATTAACCAAATGATCTAGAACGGTGGGGTGCTTCAATAATATTTCCCACTTCAGCTCTGCACGTGGGTATAACACTATAACAGTTTGAAATCGGAATGAGGAAGCTGAAGAGGAAAGATCAAGTCTCTCCTACAATTCAAACCGCTATTTCAAACAAGTGACACCGAGATTGGCAACTCTGATGAATTCTGATGATCAAGCTTACTCGTACCAGAACAAGCAGATGGTGGGTCAAAAAAACAAGAATGGAACCATTTCCACCAATCCAAAATCTGTCATCCAAACTCCAGGTCTTGATTGGAGTTTCAGGGTTAATTAAACATTTGATTAATGCACGAACCACCCCCAACAAAATGCATGATACTGTAAATTCCAGAAACTAAACTGAAACTTGAAAAGAACCACCAAAAACTGCAATAGATAGATATAAAGGTACCAAGGTGTTTCTAAGACGAAATTTGCCAACAATAAATAAGTATAGAGACCCTTGAAACATCAAGACCAATCTCAAAAGACAAAAGCAGGGTCAGGTTCACCAATTAAGCTCACTTACAAAAGCTGAGCAATTCCAGGGTTCTCTTTTGCACTACACTCCTACCTAATCAGATTTGGGATTTCAAACAAAAGACCAGTTGACAAACTGGAAACAAACACAGTGAGCATTTTCTTCTTCATTCAACACCTTCCAAGCAACGGCTCTCTCATAAGAGACTGGCCTCCCCATGCTAGACAAACAGATACCACCCTTAAGGCATGCAAACCCCTGCCACAAGACCCAACCAATCAATCAATGAAGAGTTCCAGAAAGAGATCTTCAGAAAAACAAATATGCCAAGGAAGCAACATTTCTTTTCACTGTTAATAAAAGATGTTTCTCTATCACTTCTAATGAGGTGACTTCATTATCCAGACAGTCCAATCATTCAGGAACTTTCAAATTGGGCTATTAACCATTCAAAAACTGTTTCTATATTATGCAACCCTCCATGAGGGTAAGAAGGTAAGAGTCCATAGAGGGGTGGGAGGTCACCATTTGCAATGCATTGAACCCTATTATATTTCCCTTCCCTCTTTTTGAACAGTAACTTATAAATGCAACACATAAAGCGCCTGAGCACCCCTTGATTGTTAAATCAATGAAGTCCTAACCGAACCATTGACTTTGCATCTTATGCATCATGTAGTAACGGTTAATAATGATGTCTCACAGTTTTCCATTAGGAGGTGCTGAGTAACAGAAAATATGGAGTCCTCCAACCAGCCAAAACAGACTGAATTTCAGGGCGATACATTAATATGAAGTTTATAAATTAATATAGGACTTGAAAGGTTCTTGACTCTCTTGGTGGCAAAAGACAGTCTATGATCACTGGAAGCATGTATTTTATTTTATCTTAAATTGAAGTGCTTAATTAATTTTCTGGAATAAAAAATTGAGACCCTAACATCCCAAAACTCTTCCTTTTCTTTTTTCACATCAGATATAATTTATCAAAGGGTCAGAGCTGAACCTGCTGCATTATCTGTGGGAACTCTGAGCACAGTGTCTTTCGCCCATGATCATCAAATATCTTTTCCAGAGTTATGTCATGAAGTGCAACCAAGGTTGTCTCAAGCATGTCGAGACCTGCTTGATTTGCAAAAGTGAAAACTGGTAAAGCCTGCATATATCATACAATTTAGGTTACAACCCCTCTAAAAACAAGAAAACCAGATATAACAGCATAACCATGAGCAATCATAAAAGTCAAAATTCACATAGGAAAAACAGAAGCAGAAATAGAGGCTGGTGCAAAAGAATTTATTCGCACCAAAAGAAAAGTGTCACATCTCAGAGATGCTTCTCCAGATTTATTTTTTATATTATTCTTATTATGCCAAATATATATATATGCTAGCAAATAGTCAAACCCTCGAACTCCAGCCTAGTCTCTTCTGATCCGTTTTGACACCCCAAGGCAGCACGACATTCCCAAATAACACAGTTGTCATAGTCTAACACATGTAGACAGCAAATCTATATAACAAACAGATAAATAATAATGAAAAAGCATCCAACTTATATTAGTTTTTTTGTTTCTCATATTACAAATAAAACGCAACATCAAATATGATGACTATACAGCAAAACAGACAAAAGAACTCAGTTCTGTATTTGTAGTGATTTGGTTGTCGATTTGCCAAAATGGCCATCTAGGTGTACGTGCACCTAGATACCTACATGAATGTCTAGTTAGACCTTGCCTGAGACTGTCACATAGCCCCCTTCCATGGCGGAACCAGTGCATTGCCTTGACAACACAGACCAGCAGTGAAATGAAGAGCATCAAAATCTATACCTGTTCAACACTTCAACATAGACCTTAAGCCAGTGATAAAGATGCATTCAATAACCTGTACAACCCCCACCCCCCAAAAACAAAAAAACAAAAAAACAAAAAAAAAGATAAAAAGATGACCAGATGTGATTACTTTGTTCTAAAGTGTATATAATAGAAAGACTTAATCTTCGGATGCAAATCAACAGAGCTTGAAGAGCAAGAACCAGCAAGCCATTGAGCCTGGCCTATCCAGGCAGCTAGCCAGCCAACCAAGGCCTTTTGGCCAGTTATTGGTCCATTTTCAGGGGCCAGATTGAGGCCCACTATTATGGTAGACAGTCCATGCATAGGGGATTTTAGTAGCTTTATTTAGTTTCTATTTTTGATGTAGGTTTCTTTTATGTAACAGTAGTTGCTAAGTTTAGTTTTGTTTCTAATTTTGGTAGATAACTCCAGAACAGGTTTTATCTTGTAACTAGTTTCTATTATTATGTACCTAAGAGCAGCAAACCGTATTAGGATAATTTCTAATTGATTAGATTGCAATTTGTATTAAGATCTCCTTTCCCACACAAGAAGGGATCCAGTTTCTGTTATCATTAAAAGAGGGGCTGTCTACATAACACCTCATGATCTGAGCTTTGTATAAAGCTTGGCTTGTGCCTCGTGTGCTGTGAGAGACAGTTATAGTGAGGGACCAGGTCTGTGAGAAACTGAACAATGCCATAGGTGAGAGGCCTTGGTCATATTCCCCCCCCCCCCGCCCTTCTTCCCTTCCTTCTCCTCTCTTAGTTTCTATTTTATTAACCTGCAACAACCATCACTTAGAATGCCGAGACCATCTTTGTTCTCTGTTATTGCTGCTGACTATCAATAGAAGACTGTTCCATCAATTCTCAAAGAGTGCTGGTTTTAGAAGATTGAATTCCATCCTGCAGCATACGAGTTTGGAGGTTTTTCTGGCAGAAACTTCAGGATACACCATCCCCTCATCTGTCCATCAATCAAAAGCCAACTTCTGATATACAGCCTCCCTTCGGCAATGAGTTTAAGTTCATCCAATGGATAGAACTTTTGGGTCTGTAAGTTGCTAAAACTATACTTGAGTTTCTAACTTTGGTCAAGACTCTTTACTCTGAATCTAGCCATCATCTGTGGCTGAGATTCTAAAGTGTCATTGAACACCATAGACCCTCCACTCGAAGGAAGCTTGAGTCCCATCCATGGTGCTGCAAATCAGTGGCTATTATTAGTTGACCATCAGTTGCTATTTTGGGATTTCTTCTGTAGCTTCAATTCTGATCATCCATTTTGAGAGAGACTTTCAGGGATTCTTATTATCAACATTACCTACTGCAGTATCAATCTGAAGATGTTCTGACATAAGGATCCACAGTTTACCTAATTTCTAATTCTGGCAGCAAGCCGCCATACACATTACATCAGCTGTGGGCACCAATCTGACCCTTGGATTGTGCTTATAATCTGTGGTCTTAATACCAGTGTCAACTCCTATTGTTGATCTAAGTTTGGGCCTGTTATAAACCCTATTGTTGCTGTTAAGTAAGGGTTAACCTGCTGTACTACAGTACCTACTGATTCTATTGCTGGGTTGGGTATTTACTACTGTTTTAGTCAACCTAGCCCCACCATCTTCCATAAGTCGTTTGGTCTTCACTTCCTCTATCATAGTAATAAGTGATAGACATACATGATACAACCCACCAGAAAATACTCCAGTAAGGAATGTCCAGTTGTCATGAGAATGCATGAAGTGAAGTTTGATATAAGTCCACCTTAAGGAAAAAGGGTGAACCAATCTAGCTTTCCAGTTATCCAGTTTGGAAAATTCACTTTTCCCCGAGTTTGGAGCCTTTCCAACATTCTCCCCCCATATGGCTACCTTCCGAGAGAAACTAAAAACCATTCTTTACTTGCACTTTCTCAATACAGCCAAACAACAATCAATGCATGTTTAGTTTTTATCAACTTCGTTTACCTACTTGATCTTGACATTTTACTTTTTCATTTTCTAGAGCTCTCCAACAACCAAAAACACAATTCAATACCATATAACCATAAAGTTCCACATTCAAACAACTGTGTCGGGTTTCCAAGGTCAATGTTCTCTACATCATTGGGACAACATGTAGTTGTACCAATATCTGACAATAACCAGGTCCTTGTGACCATCTATTTCTCTTGATGTTCAGGACTATCATATGTTTCAACTATCCTCGAGAGTAAAACCATGCAGCATTTCTCTACCTCTATATAAATGCTAGACAAGCACCCTCCCTCTTTTTAATCAATTATTATAGTATTAGAAAATCATAAACAGAGGATGAATTAGATAAGCTAAACTTTAATCTGAAAGAGACAGGGAATATGAGTTCCCACTTTCATATCAAGAAAGTGAATGGCTAGAGTAGGTAGTAAATCTCCTGATGCAGAACTAATCCCGAACCAGGAGAATTCCAGCTGGAGATTAGCTTGCATCAGGATCGTAGGAAAGAGGAACAAGAACTAGAATAAAATAAAATAAAATTTAATAACCTGAACAAAAGACTATTGTAGGTTTTGTTTTATAGGTAGAGAGGGCCAGCAAATCTGATTCAATTCTGATGCCTGGATTATGAGTTATAAAGAAAAATCTTCTTCAACAAAGGAACCCAAAAAAGTGCAGAATTGATAGGAATTTGTGAGAACTCAAACAGAAATCAAGTAGTGATTCAAATGACGATTCAGCAGTTTACTGTATTCAGCTTCAGAAAAGCAAAACAGAATTTGACATGAACCAGGAAAAACCAGAAATTGATGGAAAGTTTTGGACCTAAAAGAGACTGAAAACTGAGAAAGAGATAAACTGCATTCAGGTATGGCAAGAAAAAATCAATAACCAAATCAGAAGCTAGAATCAAGGATGGAAGCAAATCTGAAACTGTAATTTCAGGTAAAACACTATAGCCATCGGGTTTAGAAACTAATAAATTCTAACCTAAACCTTGCTTGAATGATAGAAAGGGCTACATAAAAAAGAAACATAAAAAAACCAGAATGGTAATCCACCAAAGCCTCACTTGGAATCCACCAGGTCTTCACCTCAGAATCCACAGAAGTACCACTCAGCATCCACTAAGTAATCACTGACTCTACAGCACAATTTTCAAAAAACTAAAAGCTTTATTTGATAAAATTGTGTATCAGACTATAGGCCACTACATTTTTATATAAAACTCAGAAACTGATTCTCTAAAAGTCCTAACCTGACTTGGAATTGAAACTACTACTTGGAATAGTCAAAACAGATTAGCATCTGACAATCCTACTCAAACTATGACTCTAAAAACAGAACATAGACTTAGAATGCAATATGGACTCAAATTCCTAATAATTCTAGGGCTTGACTTGATAAAGAAAACATGATCAAAACAGGACTGGACTTATAGAGTCCTAATCCAACCTGAACTAGGGCAACTAAACATAGTCAAAACAGGAATAGAAACTTGAAAATAGAACTCCAAATCAGACTAGGAATAAGATTGACTAGGACTCCTAGAGTGACTAGAATTCTGGTCTTTCCTTCTTAGATACTGTAGCCGTCCTTGGCTGCTGCATCATCTCCATTCGAGCTCAACATCATTGACACATTAAGTGTTTAGCAAATGATACAATAGCAATTCAAATAAGATAATGAAGTATATATATTATGTCAACACCTTCAATGAGCAACATATAATTGCATCAGGGTGATGCCAAAGGGTTTTCAGAATATATTCACTTCCTTCACCGCTAGGTTTGAGTAGATCCCCCCCTAAATAACACCTGCAAAAAAAAGAAAAATGTTAAACCTGAATAGATTATACTCCCCTCCTTCTTTCTTAAAATCAGGAGAAAAGTTGCAATACGGAAGTTACCCTACTTCATAATCTCAAAACAAAGAAGAGTGCCAGACCTATAGCTGTGACAGATCCACCGAGCTAGTGTATGTTCTTCAGGACTGCCAGGTTGTGGCCGGAGACAACCATGAGAACTGAGACGAGAAGGAGAGAGAGCCAGTGCAACCCTTTGAACGGATGATATAATGCTTCGGACATACTGTCGAGCCATGGATGCTACATTCTCTTGTAGGTGACTCTCAAATGCAAACTGAAAAGCTATAGTCATCACGGATCTAGAAGCACAACTGCCAGAATAGTCACCAGATGTTCTACTTCCAGTGGGCCCCACCTCAAGAGCAGAAGCAAGGTCCAGTGTACGATTTGGACTGGCAGCGTCCTGCATGATGTTGAAAGTAAGCCAAAAAAGGATATACGCAGAATCCGTTTTGTTTTCTAAATAATAGCAAATGGGTAACAGGAAAATAATACAATAAAAGCAGGTTCCCTTACAAATCACTTTGTTAGGCACTTTATGATTGATATTTTCTTTGATAAGTAGTTTATAATTGATATTTTTCTGCTAAGCAGTTTAAAAAATAGGACCACAGCATTTAAGGAGCTACTTTCTAATATTCAAATGACCACCTCTTATTCACTTAACATTTCAGAAGAAAAAAGAAGTCCAAAGGACTAAAAAATCCCCATCTCCAAAGAAGGAAGTTGGAGTGAGAGAAAGAGATGAAACCCCCAAGTCCACCACTAGGATTCGATCCCTGCATCGGTGTTATCCTTCATTCCTATTTGTTCAAAGCAATTTGCAGTCATTTTATGGGTGGATGTGGTTGTGAGGTCAGACATCATAGCTTAGGTCTAGTAACAAGTATGGCTTTGAATAGATATGATTGGAGAAAAAGGATCTATGTAGCTGACCCCATTTAGTTGGTTGGGATAAGAAGAGTTGAGTTGAGTAGTTGTACATGGTTGTGAGGTTAGTTTCCCTGGGACATTTTTACTTTCCCATTTTCAATTCTGAAGCCGGAACTAGGGGATTCAAAATGCCACACGCAGGCTTGTAACTTCTTACCCCACCCACCCCACCAAAAAAAATTCAGAACTTGTCCAATAGACTATAGACAAATTCTCCCTAATCTCAAGATTAGCATGGTACATATATCTACAAATGAAGTTTACACAAGAACATGTAACGGAAAAAGGTAGAAGTATTGGTGGTAGCAGTAATAGAAATAGAAGAAGAAAAATAAATTATAATAAATGGTTACTCAAAATACTTACCACCCCAGAGTCGAGCGGGATGATGCGGAAACCAGAAGGTAAAAGAGGTGCATCATCAGCAAAAGATGCATCAATTGAAGCAAAAATAAGCTCAGAACAGGTGCCTACAGCCTTCTCATCCACACCACTACATAGCTGAGGAAACAGTACTGACAAAGTCAATAAGCATAAATGATGCTAAAGTTGATATTCAGAACAATAAAAGGGAAAGTCAAAAGTATAAAATTTGCAACAAACAGCAAATCTAAGCTAAGTGTACACAACTTTCCCAACTGGCGTCTACAACTGCTATATATGTTCAACACTGGTTCTGTTGTTAATATCTATTCTTGTTGTTTTTATATATATATATACAAACACACACACTCCAACTTCAGGAGAAGTGTTAAACACTGCTACCATTAAGGGTGTTTGTCATTATTACCGTGAGGGCTAGTGTCCCTGTTTAGCTGTAATTGTTAAGCTATGAGTTGTAGTTGTAGTTTACTTTCCCTGTAATTAGACTTGTACTCTTAGTAGGTTTATTAGACTTGTACTCTTAGTAGATTTCCTACTAAGAGTCAATTGCTTTATGTTATAAATAGTGGGGATAGACCACGAACTCTATCATGGCCTAGGATTCTCTCCCCTTTTCTTCTATTGTAATCTCTTTCTCTCTCCGTTCTCTACTGCTTTCCTTCTCTTCTTCTTCTTCACAGGTCATGATTGCTAAGAGCAGGCTTTTCAGACCACAGTGAGATTGCCACATCTGCAAACTTAGTTATATGTCATAAATACCCCCAAATAGTTGAGGAAAAGGATTAATCAAATGTATTTGTGTGTGCATGTCCAGACCCACATTCAACGTCTCTATGAGATCCCCAAAACCAAGCAAAAAGTAAAGAATGTAGTTTATACATTATTAATTTCCACATGTAATAAGTTCCAATTAAACCACTGTGTGAGAGAGAGCGGAGATTGTATCATGCATGCGCACTCGCGTGCTCATTTTAGGTTTTTACAGACTGGGAGAAAAATCAATGACAACATTCCCCCCCCCCCCCCAAACCCCACTTTAATAACTAGCAACCCAGTCAAGAGCTGCAGTCCCATTATCAGGAGGTAGTGTTGACAGGAACTTTTATACAAAGGCTTGTCTATTCTTGAATTTTGAAAGTCTTTTACATTAATACTACTATATTTTTTAATAGTCCTTCATTCTTCAGAGGAAAGGTATATAAACAAAGATTTTTCAGTGACTGGGTTTTCTGCCACATGAGAGTTTAAGGAGCATATCCAGAATCATCCAAATAAGGAGACAATCAGCTTAGCCACATTTATACTCGCCCACTCCCCCTGTCAACAGCAGTATCATCGCTGTGACCTTGGTACTGAACTTTACTCTACAAAGAGAGCTTGAATATTCTTGGATTTATTTAATAAAAATGGCTCTTCTTGCCCACATGGGAAAGCAGGATGAAAATAAAATACATGTCATTCCCACCCTCTCTATTGGGCACAGCTGCTAGCTCCTGAAAAGCCAGAGGTGTGCCCAACCCTCTTTCTCCTTTCTTATTCACCAACTCACTTTACACCTGTGAGAATTGTTTTAAAATGGCAACAGTTTCCTATGTTGTTACCAAAACAAATCCCACCTCCAAAGATAAACAAAATGTAAGCTAATGAAATGAAACATGGGATAGCAACTAAGAACTACAACATGAACTGAGCAAAAGAGAGATAACTTACTTGCAAGAGAAATATGTCCCTAGATAAAATTGTGTCATCCTGACCACTGCCCATGTTTTCCAGCTTAATGACCTCTAAGAACTGTTTCATACACATTTTTTTATTTTGGATAAGCACTCAGAATGCAGGAAAGAGCTTCAACCATGTAATTAAGTTAAAGGAGTGGATTGCAAAACTCATTCTTTGCCAATGTCGCATGAAAACAGGAAAACACTGCACCAGAGTAAATTACTTGCCTCTTCATGCTCAATTGTGTGAGCCAGCGGAAGGATAACCTGACCACCAAAACTTCCGATTCTAGACCCCGGTAAGCTACAGGGAGCAGCTTTAACAGCTGCAGCTGAGTAAGCATCAATGCTGTTGTCTGCCCATTCCGAGCGATGTTCCCGAAGGAACCTGAGGAGTATAGCTGGAGGCACATTCTGCAAATGAGGATGAAATCACAGAAGAACAAGTAAAAAATCAAGACAAAATACAGGTAGAAGTTATATAAGATGTCATTCTAGAAAGGTTCTAAATTCAGTATTATTAATAATGATTCAATGAGATCAATCCAGAGAGGTTCTGAAGTTGCTTAGATCAAAAGATTTTGACAGAATTAGTCAAACAGGAAATGAAAACGAAATATCGGATTGGCATAAAATAGATCCTTCTGGTTATTTACGTTAACTTGAAGATGTGAAGCAAATATTAAATTCCTCAAGTGTCAATGGAAGTCAAATGACTGAGAAAATCTCCTCCCATAATGCCTGGAAAGTATATGTTAGTTTGAGCAACATTACATCAGTTACCAATAAAATTTGAAGGTGAAGATAAATATATTTGCTGAAGGTTTATGATATATCTCTTTTCAGAATATATCTTTTTTGAAAAGGAAACACTCAATGAAGACCCAAAAAAAATAAGAACAAAAACTTGGAAAGAGTTGCCTATAAATGATAAAAGTATCAACATACACCTCATAATGTTTTTCCCAGTAATTTATATTAGTACTTCGACAAATGCTGCAAGTTCAGTATCCTGACCTGCAAAAGCATAGATGCCTTGGCACACAGAACAGCAGTGCTGACAGATGGAAATCCATTTCCAAAGGAATGAGTAACACCCATGATTTTGCCAGGAGAGGAATTCACGAGGACTGTAACATCATCCATGCCATCAGTTCCCATCACAGACCATCCCTCATCAGTAAAACCATTAAGGGCTTCATTAAATCCCCTGCAGAATACATCAGAATATCAATGTCAAAAGATACATGTACCATCCCCAACAAGGTGATCTCACAGTACCAAAATACGCACACCTGCTAAGCCTCTGGCTAAGTGCTCGTAGGGCCGCAGGTCGCCTGCCCCAACCGGACACAGTTGGCTGAGAAACTTCTTGGGCAATCTGCTTTAGCTGGCGTAAAGCCTGAGTACAACCACCAAGGGCAGATTAGGATGCTGACAACCACAATTACCATATCTCTCCTCCTTTCTCATAATTCACTACTTGAGTATTGTAAAATTGAGAGAAAGCCTTTACTTTTTTTTCTACCCTCTCCCTTTTACCCCTCTAAAATTCTGCATATCCTTGACCTTGAATAAGAAAAGATAAGTTGAAAGACTAATAGAAATTTTTCACAAGTCAAGCTGCCCAGATAAAATTTCAGACCGACTACCAGCAAAAATTTATAATGTCTACATAGATGAAAACAGATTTGTCATACCGCCATTGTTGTCTTCTGTGCAAGCACCGTTGATGATTCATACAGCGGGCGCAACACTTCTGGTACACTCCATGGCTGTTTAACAGAATCAGGACATTTTAAGTTATCAATGGCTAGTTTTTCAGACCACATATTGCCAAACTCAACCAAAGGATTTAAATAACATGAATTCACGTGCCTCCAAATCCATGTGATCAACAATATGTATAATTGATCCACCCCCTTCACAGGGCCTTATCAGGTACCCACTCGGCAGCATTTCTGCCCTCACAAAGTGCTGTACTGGTGGCATGCTTGGACCACCCTGAGTGTTGCTAAGTGATCTTTCACAGACCTAAGCATTTCATTAAAGAAATGGCACCATCAGAACACACCCACATTTTGATACTGTGAAGCAAAACAAAAAACAGGCACAATCTTATTGACTCTCCAATCGCACGCAAAGAGTTACATACCACAAGACTACCATCCTCTAATACAGAAGTATAGCGCAACAACCAGAAGTCCCGAGCAGGTGCCAATGTTGTTGGCGCATAGAGCTGCGTAACGTGAACAAAATTGAAAGGTTCGTCAAGCAACCGAACATTTCCACTCACTAGATATTGCAAGTTCAAAAAATTTCTAACCTACCTGCATGTAGAGCAGCTCAATGGTTCCACCGTTTCCAGTGGGCAGCACATTTAACACATCCACAGCTCGACAATCACGGAACCATGAAGGCCGATCTTTGAGGATTTCTGCTACCTGCAAGGAACTTATAGGTTCAGTCCTTCCCATAAGCACAATCAATAAAATTCAGAAGACACTGACAACAAGAACAAATTAAGATACCATGTTGAAGAAAGAACTCACCCTTGTGGGCTCTAGACCCACCAGACCGCAGGCACGTGCAGCTACTCCAGTGCAACCGTGACAAATAGCAACGATTCCAACGGAATCCGGACCAGGCTGAGCACCTCAAAGGAAAGTTAAGAGCGGACAAAATTGTCAATTGATCATCAAGCAAAAGAACTTTAGGGAACTACGGCGACCAAAAGTTTCCAGTAGCATCCAATTGTTAAAATGTAATGAGGAAGTGAGAAATGAAATAATGGCATTAGGAACGTAAAAGACTACACATAACTAACTAGTTACTGAATGATACTCAGATTACTGAAATTGCAATTTTTTAATTTCCTAAGTTTCTCTAATTTAGACTGAAAATAAGAGCGACCACATTGACAGAAAAGGGAAGGAGAGGAAGAGGTAACCTTCATCCCAGGCATTTGGACCCACTCCACAGCAGTTCCAGTGGCCTTCGAAAGAAACTCTGTTAAAGTCTCCTCTGCAATGGACAAAAGTCTAGAAAAATGCAAGGATTACCTCAGTTAAATAAAGAACTAGCATTTCCCATAGCACAATGACAAAAAAAAAATATAACAAGCATTCCGAATTGGTTTTCTACTAACCCAGCAGGGCTAGCATCTCTTGGCGGATGCTGAGGCGTCAAATGGTGTTGACCGCTGGTCACCACGGATTCACAACTTGTATCCGTGGTGGCAAGAGCAGTCTGCAAGAAAAGATCCGAAAAAGGTAAAGAATCACAATTCAGTGATGCCAAAACAACCAAAAAGGAAAATGAGTTTCAAGTTTTCAGCACAGAAATTATTGTACGTGTAGGACCTAGGAACTCAAAATTGAAAGAAAAGGAAAATAAAAAGGGCAGAAGGCCTCTGTCCATTACACTCTGAGTGTGTTGGCGAAAGTAGCCATTCTCATACACCAGCTGTGACACCTGCTTCTGCAACCTGTCATTCTCCTCCATTAAAAGCTTGTTCATTGCAGTCAGCTTCCTATTGACAGCTTGAAGGCGTGAAGATTCTTTCCGCTGCTTCTCTCTGCATCTGAAGAAGGAAAAAAGAACGCAATCAAACACAAACTTAGACATTGAATGGAAACTATAATTCATCAAAAGTCCTTTACTTTTCCACACGATACCTTCGATTCTGGAACCAGACTTTTATCTGCTTTGGCTCAATGTTGGAGAGAATTGGGCATTCTCTGATAAGTTGTTGCCGCCGAAGGGAGCTGGGCTTCGGGCATTCATGATAGAACCTTTCAAGCGCTTCCACCTGCTCAGGAGTGTAGCGGACATACTTTCCATTGTCCATCCCAGTTTTACCCTCCTTGCAGGACGTTGTCACGGCCATCATCATTTCAAAACCAGAGAAGCACAGGTAGCAGAAGCCCCAAAAAATTTTCTCACACTATACGAACCGCTTATCCAAAAGCTCAACCAGAAAGAGCTAACTCAAACGAAAGCAGCTCTTAATATTCTAGCACTCAGCAAGCAGGAAGCTGAGTTGGGTTGCTTTATCTCCGCTGGCATCACAACTAAGGTAACCAAAACGTAACCCTGCTATTTTAGGATCAGGAGTCAAACACGTCCGCCCCGGAGGGTGGGGAGAAATTAACCACCATATTCTATGCTTCCTCAAAATTGCCCCTCCAACTATCTCGAAACGCACGGGCGAAGAAAATATTTTAGAAAAAAGGTCGCCGTTTCCCAAGCTCAAACGTCTTTGTCCTTCTTTCCTCACTATGAAGCAGCGTTGAACACAAGAGAGATAGATCTTTCGAGATCGGAGCTGTAAACCACCTCAAACGTCCTTAATGATCTGCTCTTAATCTAGGAAACTCCAACAAGCAGACAATCTATGTTTATTTCAGAAACATCCGTAAACATTGAATCTTTGAAGATATATCATCCACCAAATGTTTTAGGATGGCAGGCCTGAAACAGTAGAGACAGTGATTCTTTTCTCCTATAAACCTCAATACATTCGCATCTGCTCCTCTTTTCCTCGTTATCCGAAGCTTACGTGAATAAAAGCAAAAGAAACAAGGGGAAGGAGTATAATTTTCACACCAGAGGTTTCTCGAGATTTGAAGCTTGTTCTTTCCCTCTCTGATACGGACGAGTCAGCAGTTCAAATCGTCTGATCCCCCGATTCCCTAAAAGGTCAGAACGAAAACCAAAATCTCTCAGTAAGGAAGCAAAGCGTTTGCTGCACTGTTTCAAATTTTTCCTCCGCGTCCTCCAAGCAAAATGAAAAAATAAATATAAACACAACAACACCGATGACAGGTCACTCGTACGAGCGGTTTCAGACCTTCTTCTTCTTCCTCCTCCTTCCTATCCGGAGAGCTTCAGCGAAGTGCTTGCAGCCGCAGAAGCGCTCCACATCGTTTCCACGATCTCTCTGCTGATTTCAGCCGATCGTTCCTAACCTCTGAAACATCTTAGGGTATCTGAAACAAAAAAAGAAGAAAAAAAACACTCTCACCACAAATTAATATCATATATAGAGACTACCGCAAGCAAACATAAATATCATTTCCCAGTGATTGCAGAAATCTAAACAAGAACTCAACAATGGTGTTTCTCTATGATTCCAATCTTTCTTTTCTCCTTGGGAAGAAGATAGCAATCAAAGGTATAAAGGAGAAAACCTAACCTGACACCGATAAAATCAAAATTCTCGTCTTCCGCGGCTGCTGCTGCCTTCGCGCATTGGTTCAGAGCTTCGGCTAAAGCTCTCTTTTCAGTGTAGAAAATGCAGTAGAAATTTATATATACGGACCTTTACCTGACGAAAATGACATTAGAATCGACAAACAACCAACAAAGCAAATCTAATAATTGCATTAAATGCCATCAAATTAACTGAAGGCGCCGAACAGCTGAAACACTCGGTCTATATTCCCTAAAAAACCTCTAAATATTTATAATATTCCTGCATCCAGAAGAAACAGGATCAAGGGCAGGGAGTGGGAAAGGGTAAGTAGGTAAATTAAAGAAAATTGTAAGGCATTTAGGGTAGGGAGTGGGATGCAATTCATGAGAGTATATTGGAAACCGAAACTTAAAAAAACGAAAGCATTGGCATGTGGGACATGGGATGGCTTGCGTGGGTCAGAGAGGACAGAATAATGAGGGTTTTTGCATGCGTCTCGATTTCTAATTTCAAGGCTATATTTTTTTTTAAATTTTAAAATAACACATCAGCCTTTTGTCATGATCGCCTCGCCTTCACAGATATTGTACGGATTCTCACGCCGAGACATACACATGACACCAGATGCTACATGAACATACATACGTATTGTATAGATGTGTATAATGTAGGAGAATAGATAATCAATAGTGGGCCTGGGTCGCCGTCTCTGGAGTCTACACTGTGTTACAGGCCCACAGCCATTGTTCCCAAAAAATTATATCACGTGCGTAAATAATGTGATTGTTAGGGCAAGATGAACTGTTATCGATTGTTGACTTGTCAAATTTTAGAGCTATCTTATCCTGTTCTATTACAGCACTATGCTGTAACGCATCGTGCGGTAGTTGCAGAGATCATGTTCACCATGTGGGGTCTGCTGTGCCACATGATCTTTGCAGCACCGCATAATGCGTTACAGCACCGTGCAATAACAGGAGAAGATAACGATTCCCATATAGACTTCGATGATCATCACTCTTTAACTCTGGATTTTCAAAACTATATTGTCTCGTGGCAAATTTTAATAGAATTGTAAGTTTTTTTAAACAAAAAAACAAATTTTGATGAATTGCAAGTTCACCTGCTCATATGAATCAATTGCTAAAAGCCAGGTGTTGACACCTAACTCATGTGTAAACAAACTCAATTCTTGAATTGCAATTTGACATGCAAAAAAAATGGACTCTCTGATGCGGTCGTCTAGTCTGTGTGGCTCTTGCATCAAGACATAGAAGCACACTGTTGGAATTTTTTAAAATATTGATGTGGACTTTTAGTCCCACATCGGCTATGAAAGGAAAGCTCATTGGGTTTATATGTGTTAATAGTTAGTAGTTATTATTATCACATGTAATGCTATAAGAGATTGTACGGTGCACTTACGAGCGAGGACGGTAACCGTCCGAGCACGTACGCGTGTGCGTGCGCGTGCGTGAGGCGTAATGTGGCACTTTGATGGCGCACTTTGCACTTCGCACGTGCGCATCGATCTCTGATAGCTTCACAGTGTTACTGTCTCTGCAACCAGTAACATTCCGCCTGATTTATCTTGGGAGGCAGGTTTGCTGCAACCCTTTGCAGGATTAGGAGGGTGCAAATACTGTCTTAAGGACAGAACGATTTCGTTCGACTCAGGCCTTCTTTTTGTCCTCTCCTTTTTTGTTCAGATTTCTAACACACACTAAATTACCACACTGCTCCAAGGTGAAAATCCTGCACAGAACAATGTTTGGGCGCTCTCATTGGTCAGTGCATATGTACACACTCTAGAGGCCAAGCATCGATCTTTTTCCCATCTTATAATTCCTACTTTGAAAAAATTATTTAATTTTAATTTTAAAATTTTGAGACTTATCTCTTGACTTTGTAAAGTGTAGCCAACGGTGGACAAGACTCAAGAGACTTCCATTATCAAGTGGACCAGTGACTCTTTTTTTTTTTTTTGATAGAAAGTGGACCGATGATTTCAACCCATATAGTTACAATGCACACATTTATTTATTTTTTTTTTTTTTGGAGGGTGTCTATACAACGGAGCGCAGATCATGTGTTTATACAAGTACCGTCCAAGGCCCTCCAAGGCCAATCATATGAAATCTAGGAAGAGTGGATTTCATGTGAATGGCCCTGGAGGGCCTTGGAGTTGGACACTACTTGTACAAGGACATGATCTGGTCTCTATACAATGCACACAGTTTTTATACTTCTAATGTCTAGTATTTTCGCACAACTACGTTGAATTCAAAGATAAATCATGCTTTCTAGCGGAGTGGGATTTTGGATAATAATTGATAAAGATAGATAATATCCTAATGCATTTTATCTATTTTTTGTGTGTGGAAACATTGTTCTAATGCTTTGTGTGCTTTCTAGAATATTAGCATTTTATATTAGGACAAATATTCTTTGAACCATCTTACCAAAAAAAAAATATTTTCTAAGCAAGCAACATAAGATGTATCAACGTTCCCTATCTCTATCTCTTTCTGACACCTTCGTATGCCCCCTCTCTTGTGTATCTTGTCCCGTTTGCTAAAGAACCCTCTCTTAATTTTATGGAAAAATGTTCTCCGTGTGTGGGGGGGGGGAATGACCACCCCACCCCCATGAAGGGTGGAAATCATGCCCCCTAAGATGCTTGTGCGCATTCTCATTGGTTGTCGTGTTCAGGTGGCCCCTGTGCTCTCCCACAGATAACGCTCCCCCTTATTTTATTTACGGGCAGACTGTGATCCTTGCACAACCACAGGACCAAATGAACATGCACAAGGGCACAAATGAGGGTGGGGTTTTTCATTTCAAAGGGCAAAGTAGTCATTTCACACAGTCTTGTGTTTAGACGGAAACGCAACTTGATAGAGATCTTCTTCCTTTTATTTATTTTTATTTTTTATAATGAGTGGGCACCTACAAGCACCAATGTGCAACGACTGGTTTGATACGTTTAAGAAGACTAAACGCAGTAGCTAAACTGCACTTCTAGCTCTACCAAACAAAAAAAAAAACTGCACTTCTAGTTTTCTAAAACGTGTTAGGTATCGTATTGAGTACTACTGGATCGATACTGTATTTGTGAAACACCGAAAAAATATATCGGCTGAAACCGATACAAATACTGATATCGTATTTATAACCATGCCCATGACCCATCTATGCAGAGAAGCCACAGAAAAATGGGGCCATCTTGCAGGGGAATTTTTATCAAGGCTGGCTTCAACAAGAAAAAGGACGGAGGTCAATCAGGTCATCATTCATCAAAGGATCACGACCGATCGGATGTTGCAGCGTACCTAGAAAACGAGAATCTGCCAAAAAGCTTCGCCGTTCGCGTTTCTACAAAAAAAAGTGTTTACATTTTGTCAAGAGATGGAGATTTTAAGCCAACTAAATCTCAACACGTGTCAAATTGATAGATACCCTTTTTCTTTTGCCTTGTACAATACGCGAGCTCCAGCTCCCAACTCCCAACTCCCAACGCCAAAGTGCTATCGGGCAACGTGTGAGGGACCACCAATGTGTGACCCGACCCACAGGCGTGACATCTCTCCTCCTTCCATCCCGTAGAACATGCGCCACACTGTTCATCCCACTTGTTTCTGGGTAAAAAGAAACATTTAAAAAAATTTAAAAAAAAATAAAAAAGCAGAGGCAGGTAGGCCCACCAAGAAATGCCACGCGTCGCTTTCAGGGTGTCAGAGTTTGCGCCTAAAAAGACATTCTCATAGAAAATCGAGATCCCGTCGTCAACGCAACAATTCAATGTCTTCGTCCTTCCTTTCATCCTTCCTTTCTTACCTTCTTCGTGACATGACATGTCCCTTTGTCTTCTCATTGGACAGCGGATGAGATGTCGGAGGGTGTGAACAAAGATAATTTAAAAAGACAACTTTGTCCTGCAAATCTTCTTTTATTAATGGTACTATAGGTCCCCCCTTACATTCATTGGGCAGACAGAGAATCGGTAGGGACCACATAGCCTTTTGCTGAGCTGGATAGGGACTACTGAGTGCCATTACTCTAATTTCCTCTTAAAATTTGATGGCCCCATTATCGACGGCAGTGCGGCTTTTACTCGCACGCTTTGGAATTCTTTCAATTAAAAAACTATATAAAAAATATAAAATTGAGGATGAAGTGTATGATTCAAAATATTTTTTTTAAAAAATAAGTCCCACGGAGTCAATTGGTCGGCTCGGTCTAATCTGATATTAAATTGAATCAAAATCAAACCGTTAAGACAAAGTTCAGTTTTGGTCTTAGTTCAATTTTAATTTTTCATATTTACATTAAAAAGTAATGAAAAAAAAATTTAATTTTTGGTTTATATTGGTTTTGTATCGGTTCGATTTCCAATTTCAATCGTTTTAATGTGATTCAATTTTCTATTGGTTTCATTAAAGCCCAAATAGAAATAAACCGGTAAGGATTTAAATTGATTCCGCTTTTCTAGTCAATTTCGATTGTTCCAACCAATTCGAGCTGGATATTAACACCCTTAGTAACATGTTTTGTGGCAAGAGAAATTAAGGAAAAGACAGTATTAAAATTATGATGGTTAGATAGCTTTAAAACATTTTAAATTTGATTATTAAATTTCAACAATCAAATTCCTTTGATTTAAAAATAACAAAAGTATTTGAAAAATATAAAGGATTAATTTGTTAGTAACGTTTCTTTATGTCATTGGCTACAACATTTAGTATTAAAATCCTCTCCAATGCTCGCATATGTCAGTGTGGTCTAGTGCGGGTGTCGGAGCTCAACACTTGGCAGATGCCACATCCAACGGTGTTGAGCTCAATTGACCCAATTTTTTTTCTTTCTTTCTTCTCGAGCTCGACACCATTGGATGTGACAACTGCTAGGTGTCGAGCTCCGACACCCGCACTGGCAAATGCAGGCACCAAACATGATCTTTTTCCCAACATTTACATCCTTTTGTTGATGAGGTTATTTTTGTATTTTCATTATATTACATCATTTTCTCCCTCTCACTCTTTGGCTCTCGGTCCCTCTCCCCAAAACCTCCCTCATATCCCCCTCAAGTCCTCAACTCCCTCCCCCTACTGCCCCCACCCCCACCACAAAAAAAAAATTGTTGCTACCCATGGGCTTGCAACAAACGAAATGAAATAATTTATTTTTCTTTTGGATTCGCAAATATCCTTCTAAGTTTTGGTATTTTTCAAAATACCCTTGTAAACTCCGTTTCTTTGATTGTAAACCAAGTAGGAAGAACATTCCTGCAATTCGAGTAACCGCAAAATGTAGTCCACTCACCACTACCACTGCTCTCCCACCCTCTCATCTACCTCCCCTCTTTGCTACCCCAACCTCCATGCCGATCTTCATTTTACATGTACATAGTAATTAAGATCAGTAAACGTAATAGTCACATGCCATTTACAGTTGACGGGATAGGGTAGTCAGGTAGGTGGCTACAACTAGCCATAGCTCTTAACCAGTACTGATCAAGAATTGTGAATTAGACAAATATTAAGATTCAGATTGGGTGATTCATGAAATCCGACTCACCCCCATTGCTGTTAATTCGTAGAGATTGGGAGCTTAGAACTTTTAAAACGGGTTGGAAAATGGATAGATTCATATTAGATTCCCGATAGATCTCCCGTCTCTAGAGTCTAGATTCTAGCAATGGAGCTGCTCGAGGACGGTAGGAGCAGGGTGTGGTTTGAACGAGGATTATGGAACTTGCGAATATACTTATGAGAGAATGTTCTCTGTGCCATACGTCTAGGTACATTGGTAGCTTGTGCAGGGGACAGGGTGGTCATTGTGCCCACCCGCATGTGCCTAGGCGCAGGCTGCGCTGTGACACAGAGAACAGTGCCCCCCCTATACTTATTTAGCTCCTCTAAATAATTGATACTTTTACCCAAAAAAAAAAAAATAAAAAAAATTGATACTTCATTCTAAAGGGCAAAAAAAACATGGTTATGAATTCTATTTATAACCTTCTTATAACCAAACATATGAACATTTTACTAAATACGGTAAAAATTTTAAGTAAATTACATAAAGGGAAAAGAATGTTGTCATGCTGCATGGTGTACGTTAGCACATCATCCGTATGTCTATATCTCTCTCCTTCCTCTTATGAAATGATATATGTATCCTTATTGGGAGAGAAGGATCACAAGATGGCACTAGCGTATGCTACCTAATTGGACAAGGATTTCACTTCTTTTTATTTGCAACCAAACAAAACTAAGGATATGTTTGGAATGAAAGAAAAGATAATGAAAAAAAAAAGAGACGTAGTTTTCTGTCCGAAAGTGTGGCCTACGATAGCACCCCCATGTATCTATCTCTCTCCTCTTCAAAACAAGGGGGTAGAGATGTCTTTTCAAATAGGGAGAAAAGAGATAAACTCATGGGAGTGCAGACATAGGCCACACTCCTGGACTAAGAACTTTCTCCCTAAAAAAAATTGAAAATAAAAGAGAGAGACATTTAAAATAATCATAATTGTCATCATCACTTTTATCTTATTATATATATATTTTTCTTCCTTCCAAACATAGCTTTAATGAATCTTTTAAAATGAATAAGTGCAACAATATTTTACGGAAAAATAATGTTAACCGGTCATGTGGATAGCGTGGTTCATGCATATAGACACAAATCAATCTCATTTTGCACAAAGAGGCCATTTAGCCCCTAGTAAAAAAAAAAAAATTGCATCTAAACCAATGCTTATGTGTCTAGTTTCATTGGTTACCACACTGTGCAAGGGCTACACGACCAGTTAGCGTTCTCTTGTCCAAATTTTTAATAGGTAGTTTTGTTTTTGTAACCTTGTCACAGGCTGAGAAAAAGGAAAAATATATGGATGGGTTTCTTCCTCGTTTTGCAACGTGCCAAAGCTGCATTCTTACTCGAAAGTTGACTCAAATCCAACCGAAACCATACATTTTGCTTCTAAGGGACACATAGTTCAGAATTTTAATGATGTGAGGTATTCCTGTATGGATTATTATCTTCTCCAATTCCTAAAGCTCGGCAATGCGGCCTCTCCACCTAGCACTGTCGAACTGCCGAACTTTAGGGAATTGGAAAAGATAATTTTCCATTCTTGTACTGAATCTCGGAAAAAATTTTGGTGCTATACTTGCAACAGGAATGTTAATGCTACAAAGCTGACAGCCAAGGAAATGGAATAATTCACTTCCCCTTTGGGTTCATAAATACCCTCCAAGGTTTTGGTATTTTCTAAAATACCCTTTAAGATCCCATTTCTTTGGCTGCCAGCATTGTAGCAACAAAATTTCATCCCCGAATCTCCATGTTGGCACCTTATTAATGGTTGTTGACACCTGATTAACTGTCAAAAGGGTTCCAACATGTGATGGAATCTCCACACCGACACCTTATTGATTGTCAGATGGGGTCCTCTCCCTCCTTCGCCTCCACCACCGTTGTTGCTTCATCTCTCTTTGACTCTCTCTCTCCTTCCCCAATGTCTATCCCTCATTGCAAACCTGGTGTCGCCCTTGATCAACAATTCTAGAAACACTTTGCTTACCGATTCATCAATCCCTCCTCCTCCGTTTCTCTCGCCGCTATACCCTCACTGCCATGGCTATCGCTAATCTCATCAATGAAACATGCAAAAAGCGCCAAGAGAGATCCTCCCCCACTCCTTTTACCATCCATGTAGAAATGTTTTCTTACGCACTCTTACATCCCAACCATGTGGACTCGCACTGATACTTTCTCCCGTCGTGACTATGTGAACATCTTTGTTGACGAAACTATTCCATGCATCATGATTAGTGTGGCATGAGAGGTCCCCCCCCCCCCCTCACACTATCCACATGGAAACCCTCTCCCTTATTATTATAGTTTTCAATGAAAAACTCATGATTTGGAGTAAAGCTTTGGGGCATTTCTTTCAGGACACTTAGTAAAATAAGAGGGTTCCATAGCATGCCCAACATGTGTCTAACCAAGGTTGGGTACTTTATAAATGTACAAGGTATGTTTGTACCAAAAAATGAATCTCAAAGGTATGTAGGGGTATTTTGATAGGGCAAAAGATCACAGTTTGGTCGTGTAGCCTTTGCACCAGCACGGGGGCCAATGAGAGTGTGCATAGAGGTATCTACCTGGATGAGATTTTTTTTTAATTTCAATAGGGGTTTGATGGTAATTTCTTGTGCTCCTATGTTTGGTTGTTGGAGCCATGCGACCAGGCAGTGTTTTTTTCCCATTTAAATAATAATGTTTACTCATATGTCTCAAGCCCATGCTCAAGCCACAAATATTTAGAGGGTGGTTGTCCTAATAATCCTTACCACAAATATATATGCACGATGCACGTAGGTATAGTACTCAACTCTTGTCCCACCCATTGCCATTTAGAGCACACAAAGGAGTATTTTTTGAAGCAAAAGAGATAGGTGCTAAGCATTAGCCGTGAGAGTGTTAATCTAGAATCGAATTCGAAAATCGGAAATGTATCAACCATTTAAAACTGAATCGAAAAAATTTGATTCAAATATTAGACTTAAACCATTGGTTTGAACCAAATCGAATCGAATATAAGCCATACTAAACCAAAAAATAGTCATGTGTCTTTGTTGAGTTTTTGTGAAATTATCTACTATAGGTTTCTTTGTAGTCGTGTAAAAATGGTTGAAAGGTATCGTATTTTTGACACTTAACACTGACCTACCTATGTATAGTGAAGCCAGACTATATGTGAATGGTCTTGTCTGAGGCATCTTAATTTCACATTCTTTATTTCTTGCATGTATGGGCTGGTTTTTTGGTAAGACCTTTTAGTCCTAGACAAAAAATGGTCCACCCATCTAGGATCAGACGGAGTCCAACTGGTCTACCTTGGGCTTCTCTTGCTTGGCCCATCATTCCTTTTCATTTTTTATTACTGGCAAGACTAGTTGGGCCTGGTCCAAGACAAAAATAGGTCCAGCCATCTAGGATAAGCCAGACTCTGATTGGCCTACCTTGGGCTTGGCTTACGTAGACCATCATATCATTCATATGCATACCAGTGGGGATCTGGCTCCTCTCCAGCGCACTTGTGCGTCGCACGGGGTGCAGTGCACATTGTGCGGTTAGGGAGCTCTGGTCCACATGCCAGCACACATCCTGATGTGCTGGTGTGTGGATCGAGGCCTTTTGACTGCACAATGTGCGTTGCATACCGGACTGCACGCCCAATCCCGGGATCCTACCAGTGGTTATGTATACTGTTTTTGGCCAAACTTGGGATCCATAGACGGAGAGAGAGAGAGAGAGTCAATCCATATCCAGCATATACCTTTGGGTTCAGTTTTTCTTTTAATTTTGTTGGTTAGTGGTGGTGAGTGATCGCTATCTCATATTTGTTGTATCTAATAATATCACAGTATTAGGACAAATATAAATTGGGTAGTTATCCATGTAACAATGCAAGATGATATTTTCATAAATCATATGGTAAATCTCAGCTTTTCAGTTTTACAATTTTATAAAGGGAAAATGAATGCCACCCCTGGTTGTGTGCTGTTGCATGTACTTGCACCTAGACAGTCGGGTGCGAAATGATCGACACACCCCTGCCTTTCTATAGGGGTGGGGTGGTCATTTTGTGCGTGGCTGTGTCTGGGTGCAGGTGCACGCCACAACACACGACCGGGTGACGTTCTTTCTCCCTTTTTTAAATCTAAACCTTCTATCTCCGCTTAGAGTTGGGAGAGTGCGTAGTAATGTCTAGAGTTGTGATATACACATAAATGGACATTCACAAGATGTCTACCAATACAAAAAGGGTGATTCAATTAGACTTTGAAAATCTTCAAAAAAGAAAAAAAAGACTTTGAAATGTGACACATGACTAATCTAGACCATACTCTCTCTATCCAACGGTTAGAATGGATATATTTGTCCATGTGGCAAAATAAATGTACCGTGAGATTCACAAAAATTATAATAAAATATACTAATTATGATGGTTAAAGGGTTCTTTCTATTTTTTATTTTTAATTATAAAAGATGTATGATGGTTAGTTTTGTGTAATTGTCTTTATCAAAAATCAATCAATGGGGTACACAAGAAAATGATAATTGGTAAGGTTGTTAGACAATGAATCAAATGTGGAGGGAAAGCCCACAAGCTCTCTGCCAATTTCATGATAAATGCTCGCCCTGATGGAATCATGGTTTGAGGAATTGGTATTGAATTGGTCGATTAGTATTAGTATCAGAGGAGACCAATAGTTATTCCTTATCGATATAGACAAGGGTAAAAATTTTAAAAAAAAATATTAATTTTTCGAAGAAAACAGAGATAAATCTGTCTAATCTAGATCGATATCTGCCAATTACTAAAACCCTAGTTGGAATTTGTCGAGTTTTAATCCATTCTGATCGTCAAGTTTTGTGATTTTCTCTAGTTTCATTTGGTTGTAAGGAAATGTAAATGTTTTCTTGGGAAGTGAAAATATTTTAAAAATATGTATTTTTGATATTTAATCATAATAAAAATACAAAATTTGTGAGAAAATATATATATGGAAAAAGAAGGCTTCTTGGTCGCATGGTTCCTGTACCCAAACACACAGGAACACGCAAAAGTACTGCCCTATCCCCATGAAATAAAAAATGACATCTATATTGATGCCCTATGTGCATTTTGATTGGATCTGCGCTGGTGCACACGCTACACAACCAGACAATGATCTCTTGCCTAAAATATATAAGGGAAAAAGATCCCTATTTGGTGGTATCCTCTATGCTCTCTCACATGGCATTGAGAAATGATGCCCCTGCCCCCCTGGGTGGATACACAGAAGCGCTCCCCCATTGACCCAAACAGACGCTGATGTAGAGACCATGCAACCAAGTAGTGATCTCATACCTAATATATATCTTCTAGGTAAGAGATTGCTGTCTGGTAGTGTAATCCCTGCATCCGAGCACAGGCCAACGAGACTTCACACAACAAAATGAAGTCATCAATACGGAGGGATATTTAATTTCATGGAGGGTGGGGAAGTAATCTCACCCGCTAATGAGTGGGGAATTCCCAGGCGGTTCCCTTGCAACCAAACGCAACCGCCTCTAGTATGAAAGGGAAACCGTATTTACGGACTGCTTTTGCTTTGGGGACTTTGGTTCACCAGAGGTCCAGAGTTCCAGAAACAGAAACTTTGCGAATTGTCGAAGAAGACTTGCAGAGAAGTTCCAGGCTTTCTAGATTTTTGCTTACCTGAGAGACTTCTTGGATTGTAGTATCGATCTCTCACCCTCGTAAGGTATGTTGCTTCTGTTCTATGTGTTTATTGTTTCTATCTATTTAAACTATAGAAACATTTAGAATCGATTGTTGCAGTTGGAGGCTTGGAGCCTCTATCAATCTTTCCAGAAAATTCCGAATCACAGACTTCAATTTCTGAGTCAGGTTTCTGTTCAAGCTGATTTGCCGTTGTTAACCATCGAGTGTTGAAGTTCTGCTTTTGCTTTTGGATCTCTGTATGTACTATATACAGAGATACATGTTCTTAATCATGCCAGACATTAATAGATCCCTGTTCCATGCTACTCACTTTATCGAATGTGATCTTGAATTTAGGTTTGCGGTAGAGTATATTACTTGTTTGATTTATTGTGTTGTGGAAACACATGAATTAGAAAAACCAAAAAAAAAATCACTTTTGCATCTTTAGACCATCCAATGGATCGAAATTTATGGGATCCAGAGTGGACATTCTAAGCATGTTTAAATGTGTGTCGCGACATGCACCCCTCGCTGATATGCAAGTAGGGGTTTACTTATTTATTTTTTCACTTGTAGGGATTCAACCTTGGAGGAAAAGGCGAGATTCAATTTACTACCTTATTCTATATTGATAGAGAAATAAGTAAACCAGAAGGCAGATTATAAACGTATTGATTAGTTGGAGGAAGGGATGCCGTCCCAGAAGATTGAAACAGGTCATCAAGATACTGTTCATGATGTTGTAATGGATTACTATGGAAAACGTATTGCCACTGCGTCATCCGACTGCACTATCAAGATAATTGTGGTTAGCAGCTCCCCTGCTTCACAGCATCTTGCCACTCTCACTGGTCATCAAGGCCCCGTCTGGCAGGTTGCCTGGGCCCATCCCAAGTTTGGTTCCATCGTTGCTTCTTGTTCTTATGATGGAAGAGTGATAATTTGGAAGGAGGGTAACCAGAATGAGTGGACTCAAGCCCATGTTTTTGATGATCACAAGGTATCTGTCAACTCTATTGCATGGGCTCCTCATGAACTAGGCCTCTGCTTGGCTTGTGGATCGTCTGATGGGAACATTTCAGTGTTTACAGCCAGGTCTGATGGTGTTTGGGACACCACGAGGATTGACCAAGCTCATCCCGTGGGAGTCACTTCAGTTTCTTGGGCCCCTCCAATGGCTCCTGGTGCACTCGTTGGATATGGACAGTTTAACCCTGTTCAGAAGCTCGTCTCTGGTGGCTGTGATAATACTGTGAAGGTGTGGAAGCTGTACAATGGGAATTGGAAGATGGATTGCTTCCCTGCCCTTCACATGCACACTGATTGGGTGAGGGACGTGGCTTGGGCACCTAACTTGGGCCTTCCTAAGTCTACTATTGCCAGTGCTTCGCAGGATGGGACTGTAATTATATGGACTGTGGCCAAGGAAGGGGATCAATGGGAGGGAAAGGTTTTGAATGATTTTAAGACCCCAGTCTGGAGGGTCTCATGGTCGCTGACTGGAAACATTTTGGCTGTGGCTGATGGGAACAACAATGTAACATTATGGAAAGAAGCGGTGGATGGTGAGTGGCAACAAGTAACAACGGTGGAGCCTTAAAGTCCAGGTTCTTCATTTCTTCTGCTGCTACTACCATATCATGTCGTATTTGTTTTTAATTTTTTCCACCTGCTGTGTGTATGGCCTTTCTTATTTTCTCCCTTTCTTTGTTTTTTGTTTCTTCTTTTTTAAATCAGGGAGTTAAATAGTATGTTCAAATGTTGTTAGTTCAGAACTATTATTTTTGTGAAAGAAATGATGATTGAAAAATAGTTGTAACCCCTTTTCCTTTTCTATTATATGAATGGAATTTCATTCCAATTTAGATTCTTTCAACCGATTTCTAACTTATTAACCCCCTTGTTTGGAAGGCTATTATCTACTTATATCCATTTTTTTTTATCTGATAGCATGTCTGCCAACATCCATTGTAAACTCTTGACATCCAATCACTTGGTATTCAGACTGACATATTGATTTTGCTCTTGATGTCTGCATAGTGACTTTTCATTGTGAAATTAGAATGGGGATAGTTTCCTGGACTATTTTCTTTCTTTGGTCGGTAAATTGAAACGAAAGTAGTAAATACATTTCATGTTAGAAGTACAAAAACCAAAGTTCTGAATTTAATAATTCTCAGACAACCTCGGTTATGTAAATAAGCCACTTAGAGGATTAAAAATAAGCGTTGGGTTGGGTTATATATGTGATGCAGATTCATCACCAAATAGGGCTTGTTTCATTGGGAATAAGTCTTGGGTTGGGTTACATACATGTTGGGCCTTTGATCCCATGGGTTTCTAATGTAATAGGTCACTTTTATGAGCCTAAAATATGGGTACATAGGTTGCATACTGGATTAGTCCAATACTTAGTTTATTTTTATGTTTTTTAATTGAACCGGTTCAAATTGGTTGCATCCAATTGATTCAATTTAAGTGATCCTGTGACTTGGTTAAGTGGTCATGTGACAACTTAAGTGGTCATGTGATGTAAGTTGGGCTGGATTAGGACTCTATAAGTCCAGCCATGTTTTGAGTCTATTTCTTTTAGTATTCTAGTTTCCTAGTCAGTTTAAGTTACCTAATAGGTTAAGGATAGGGTTAGGCCATTCCTTTTTAGTGTCTAAGTCTATTTTTGAGTCTTCTATATAAGTTTGTAAAGGAGGCCAGCATTACATACGAATTTGATTAATAAAAATTAGCTTTATGCTTGCTGCCATTGCTGCTGCTCTTTGTGAGTTTATATCCTTGTGGATCTCAAGGTGGATAGGGTGGGTGGACTCCTGCGACTCCTTGCATCATGAAGATTGGGAGGTTTCTTCAAGACATCAAGCTGCTGCCATTGTTCTTGCAATACAGTGAGTTTGAACCTGGTTTTTTTATTTTAAATCTTCTTCTACCAGCCTTTATCTTCCCTTAGACCAAATCCACATTCCCCTCCATCGATCCAGCCCTAATCTGCATTAAACCTGCAACTCCTATCTCAACTAGGACTCCCTCATAACTCCAGATTTAACCATCAATTTCGAACCCTATTTCCAGCCTATATCCCCCACACCTCTCCCTACACTCGACCTTAAACCTAGCCCTTAGTCTCCATTACAACCCCTCCATTCCCCCACTCCATTAAACCTAAAACCTGCAAATTGATTTTGCCCAGAATTGCAGAATTTTAGAACCCTTCCAAACTCTAATATTTATATGCCATTAAAGCCTCCTAGACCTGCATATTAAAACCCCATAAACCCCATTACCTTTATTCAACCCTAAACCCTAATTAGCCTAAGCTGTCCCAATCGGCCAGCCTTGTAAGGTGATCCCATTCTCCTGGCTTCTGGTGGGACTTCTCCTACCTAGGACTACATTAATATGTGTTGGTCTTTTGATCCCATGGGTTTATTTTATAATTGGTCAATTTAATGGGCCTAAAATATAAGTAGAAAATAAGAAAACGGGATTTACTTCCTTAGTTTAGTTAGAGTCCTATTTTGAGTTTGTTTTCTTTATTATTTAACTTTCTTAGTCAATTTAGGTCACCTTATTAGTTAAGGATAGTGTTAGGGTTTTCCTTTTTAGTGTCCAAGTCTATTTTTGAGTCTCTCCTTAGACTCAAAATGAATCGAAGCATTTTTGCAAAGCTATAACCAGGAGTCTTATGACTCTTAACAACTAATCTCTCATTAATCTCACCACTTACTGGTGGGGGACCGGTGGAGGAGAGGGGAAGGTCTGAGAATATTCTCAGAGTTGCAGGGAGAAGAAGGGGTCGCATAACCATTACACACTCACGTTGTGCAAACCAGCAATTTCTATTCAATATTCACCGTGTCCATTGTTGGGTACATCCAAGTATTTAAAGAGAGAACCAAAAAATCCTAGTTGGACTCTAAAACTGAAACAACTTGCGACTTGCAATTCAAACTCAATCTAACTCCTACGTTTGCAACTCAAAGCAAATTAAAGTCATAAATAAATAAATTACTTCCAAGTTGGACCAGTTCTTGGTTTGGGTAACTAGTGAACAGAATTTTTTTTTTTCCTCAACAGAGAATAAATAAAGATATGGAAACAGAATGGAATATGTGCTGGTACAGTGATGACTGAGGATTTTGAAGCATGGATTTAGATTTGACAGAAAACAACCCAAATGACCTGGTCGATTGGAGGGCTTTGTTTCCAGAAACGTAACTTCATATTTGAGATTGAATTGGAAGAAGTAGAGAGAGAGAGAGAGAGAGAGAGAGTAAAAAACTCGATACAATTTAATTGCATAATGGACTAGATTACATGTATACTTATGGAAATATCTCTAAAAGTTTCCTATTCTTATGCATGCCAAGGCCAATAATTCCTGCTATGAATCAACAAAACTAATTTAGAATTTCAAATGGAAAAGAAGAGAGAATATCTCTCAATACACTAGTCTGAAACTCTAATTTCAAACTTTATTTTTTTTGGTTGAATTTCAAACTTTATTGAAAGAAAGTAAATGAGAAACTAACTAATAAACTGCTAATTCTACAAAGATTAATACACAACATAAAATTAAACCGATTATTATTATTATTATTATTATTTTAAAAGATTCATAAGTGGTCTAATAGCAAAAGAGATGCAGCTCATGACTTGCTCAATGATTTTTAATCCCTTTTGCTCTATGCCCGCAGATAGCATCACTCCCAGCCTCTACCATCTCTTCCATGCACACAAACTTGGCACCCAGCAGATATCACATGATCAAGTAGTTCCCGATTCCCTCATTCGAGCACATTGTACATAACCAAGGATGGCAAAATCCTGGATAATTGTTGTCCAAGTAGATAGATATTGTTGTACTGTACTGTACCTAAAAGATCTTAGACGTAAGGTACATTTGACCATATTTTCCATATATGTTCATAAGCAAATTCAACAAAGGAACATCTGATATTCTATGGCTTAAGCTTGAAAGACTCATTGAATTAACTGAAGAGCTAAGTTCAAGTCTTCCTGAGGCAGAAATGACACTCACCGTGGTCACATCATCATACAGGAATCCATATTTCCACAACTCTAAGAACATAGCTATGGTCTACCTATATTAAAGACCTTGCATTGATCTAAGACCACAGCAAGGGATTTGATTGTTTTTGTTCTCGAAACATAGGTAAGAGATGTTGGAAGCATTTCATGTCGATCATGTACTCATACATGAACGTTTCACTTTATGGTTTTCATGATGGCATGTGTCTTTTTGTTTCCATTAATGCATCTTCATGTTGTCCTTAAGACTACTTAGAGGAACATTTTTTGAAGCAAAAGAACTTATCATCACGAAATCATACGTGAAACGCGTTGAAGATTGAGGGAAAAAAATGAGAATGATGGCTAAAGATCGTTATCCTTTACAGCTTAAGCCATTAAAGCCAGTAAATAGCTTGTTCGTGCCAAGAACATTAAAAGGAAAGGTTTTGGATTTTTTTTTTTTCAAAAATCAGGAACTCCATCAGTGAATCGGCCAATTTGGATCAGAATTGGTCATGATCAATCGGGCCGAATCCTGTCGATTCTGCTTCATTTCTGGCTGATTCTAGTTGATTGCGACCAATTTCGACGGATTTGGATTGGAGTAGACACTGGATTTGATTCTTGATTCCATTTTTTGATAGATTGTCTGACAGATCACAGTAGTATGGAGGCAACAGACATGGGAGTATGGGACTATGGGAGGGGAGAATCAATATTCTCCAGGTATTTCAGACAGTTCATCCAATAAAGGGACAGTTTTATTCCATTTTCGTGGTATGAACTCTGGAGCCCAGAGCGACTCAAAACATATATAAAGTACAAAAACATGTTTTCTGCGTGCAAGCCTGTTATGCTTTCCCTTGAAATACTTAAGCCAATGCTTGGCTACACAATTTTGCAAGCCTTTGCAATGCTAATAAATTACAGGGTTCATGTTCTCTGTGCCGCAGCGCAGACTGCCACTCAGGGGGCAAGGTGGTCATTGCGCCCACTCCCATGTGTCTAGGGCGCAGCCTGCGCCCTTGGCACAGAGAACATTCTCCTTAAATTATATGGAGAAAATTTCTTTGTTGTGGAGTGTACTGCCCACACTTGGGGCAAAATGACCTCCCCACCCTAATGAAAGTTAGAAATCTCACCCCATGATGTCAACATGGTGCTCTCATTAGCCCCTATGCGTGCATAAGGGCTACTCTCATATACTCCTTTAATTCTCTAAGTTCATTTTTTATTTATATTTATTTTAAGTAAAGAAAACACTTTGTAAGTTTGTTTGTAACCAACTTGGTTATAACTTACTCGTGTTACCTTATTTATTTGTCCATCCCACATCACTTATTTTTTAGATAGGACCAATTTTTGTCATTTTAAGTGAGAGACTTGGCACAATCGCAGTCTGTGTTTTTCTGCGTTGAGCAAGTGACAGAAAAATGGTCATCGGTCTCCTTCTCCTCCTTTAATGGCTGCTCCAGTGAGACGAAGGTTGCTTTGCACTCTTCTTTTACCCCCGTTCCCTCGGGAGCACACTCTCCATTGATGCCGTTGATGGAGGTTGCTTTTCAACTACCATAGATGCCTTCAAAAACTCCAGCGTGTTTTCATCCTTGGCTGCCCCATTTTTAGTGGTTGCAGAATTCGTGCAGAAATCATGTGTTTTAAGGGAAAATCTTGTTGTACAACAAGATTGTAAACGTTTTTTTTTTTTTTTGGTAAATCTTTTTTTTGTCTTTTTAGTATAATATTTTTTGAGATAAATCTTGTTGTTTCACATAAAAACTGCATTGAATAATTTTCAATATTTTGAAAATCTTTTTTTACTCCTACATTATATAACTTTTGAAATAAAAGCAAGAGACAATTAAAAGAAGGTTACAACTTCTTAGTTGAATGCTTTGATGACAACAAGTTATTATCTTTATTTAATTTCTTTTTTTTTTTATCCTTTGGAATGATGACAATGATGGGCATTTAGATAAATAAACTAAGTAATGTCATTTTAAGGGTTGGGAATTGTGAATTAGGAAAAAAATATTAACTGGAATGAAACCTTTATCTTAGTTGCATTGTGTATATGATCTAGTCTTTTGTTTTATAATTTGAAATTGGGTACTTCTAACCGTCACTATGCCTAGTAAAGTATAATGTTTCACTATTTGTCACTTGATAGTACATGTATTACTGTATGAGTCCATTTGATAGAGGAGCCTGTATACATCTCGATAGTCAAACTTTAATCTAAAGGAAGCAAGAAAAGTTGCTCTTAACTCTGATTCAAAATTTTAGTGAAACTACCAAAATGCCATCAAATAGAGATGAATTTCTGTTACTTCTTTTATTCATTGTAAGAATCTTAATAATAAAAATTGAACAGAGGTTGGGCACGCCAACCGCTCCAAGTATACAAATGGCCTTGACCAATGGGCTGGGTGGGATGGGAAGGGTAGGGTGGTCCTTTCCAAGAGAGACATACACAGGGTGGTTGCCCACCCTTTTCCCTAGAATTTTTTTCAAAAGTATTGGGTGTACTGATCTTCAAGTCTGTTTCATCTTGTCTTTTTCAACAAAGATAGAAATTAGTATTACTTATAGGAAGCTCTAATAATGATATTGGTTGTTAAACAACTAAAAAGAGGACTTAAGGACACAAAGTGGTAAGATTCACATGATTAAGAACATGAAAAATCTTCCCCAATCTCAAGAGACTAAAATAGTAATCTTTAGCAGACCAATACTGTAAAAGTGTTAATCCACTAGCTTGAGCTCTAAGAATGAAGATGGAGTGAGCTTAGTTAAAGCACCCATTCAAATAGGACGACCTCAACTTTCATCCCAGAAAGCTACTATCAGTTGCAAGCAACTTAAACTCTTCCCTTTCACTCCCATTATTATTTATTAAAAGTGCCAAATTACTTTGAACTTTATTGTGTTTATGCTCCTTTTTTGTTGCCCCACCCTTAGGAGGTTCGTTTGGTAACCAAGTTTACATTACCCTGCCAAATTATGGATCTTTATCCACTCAATTTGCCTGTCTCTCAATTTTCTCAATTCCATTTAATAGGGTGGTAAAAATGATCACTTTACCCCCAACCCGAACACACTGCCTAGGTAGGGTCCACCTCACTCTATCAGAGGGAATTGTAGAAATTGACAGACAGGCGAATTGAGGTGATAATTTTCCTTTAGTAGTGGGTTTCTGATGGCCCTCCTTAAAAGGCTATACTACTTGAGCTTTGTAGCTAATCAAGTCTTTTCCTACAAGCCTTTAACCAACACATAGAGTGTAATTTTAATACATTGAGGGTAAGAGTGTCAACCGATTGGTTCGGTTCGGTCCAATTTCAGTATTGCTGAATTGATTCCGTTTCACTACTAAGCCAACTATAAACCAAACCGTTAAGAAAGTTTTCAATTTTGATCCAGTTTCTTATTGAGAGCTTGACCAAGTTTTTGCTAATTAGTCTCCAATCAATTTAGAATACTACCATAATTTTTTGAGGCGATCGAGATGAGTGGATGCCTTCTGGGTGGCTCACACTACAAGAATGGAATCTCTCTCTCTCTTCACATGAAATGACCTCACTACCCTCTTATGCACGTCCCCTATGTCACTTGCTTAAGAACCCTCTTCCTTGGTATTATGTAACTAACTCAAAAAAGTCTATACAATGTGTTTTAAGTCTACACCACTTATGTGATTTTTATCAATAGTTGAGCAAAAATCCCCTAGTTTGAACATCCATTTTATCAATAGTTGAACCAAACTTTATTTTGGCATCCATTGAAATTGCCAATTCAGCAGCATCACCAATGAAGTTATATATATGTATCTTCCAATTAGATATCGCTGTTCCCTCCTTTCCATGTAACCCACATAAAATCAGCATTGGTGAGGTACTGGTGATCAATGATGCGTATATTCGGTGTCCCATGAGGCCATATCCCTCTTTTCCCCTTCTTAGCTAGGCAGCATCAAATTACAAATACAAATTCTTGTAAAAGACAGTTCATATACTTAATAGGGGAGGGTTCTTCACAATGCTAGTATGGAGGGAGAATCTACACGCCTCACCAATACTTTTGTGAATAATGGAATCATCTATATGGGGTTCACATGGTCAGAATAGATTAAGCGATAACTGGTACATCACTTGGTCACAAATTTTTTTTTTATGGGATGAAATGGGGAATTTGGAAGAGAATGCTTTTCCTAAACCATCAACTCCAAATTAAAATTTTCTGCTTTTTTTAATCACAAAAAAAATTAAACCTTTTATTTCTTTTGTTATTGATTGTGCCTATCAAAACTCTCGAGCTGATCTAAACATATTTATTAACACATGGTAAGTCAAATATGGCTGAAAATAACTTTGTGGACAGATATACCCCCAAAGTCTTTTACTCAAATATCGAGTGTTAATCCAACAGAGTTTGTCAAGTGGCGAAACAAAGCATTGGAAAATCAGAGGTACATAAACAGTGTATGGAAGACCAAGAGCTACATGAAAAGATAAATAATTGAAGGGAAAAGGTTCTCTCTTTCTCTTTCTCATACACATATCAAATGACTTCATTGCCTTCCTTTGTACGAAACCATTCTGCTGCACTTCATTGGTGTTCTCCTCTATGCCACTTGCTTAGAGAACCCTCGCCCATATTTGAATTTGGGAAGTGTGTTATCTATCTAGGAGTATGCCCTTGCACCGAGACGTAGGGACCTGTGAAATGACCACTACGCCCCTCTTGGTCAATTCTTTGTGAAATGACCATTGGCTGGGGCATTGGCATAGGGGCCACTCTCCCCAGCAGAGTTCATTTTCCCTTAAATTTGAGTCTAAAATTTTATACATGACCAAACTAGATCTTTTCATAGATATTGAACGATAGTAAATGTTTTATTTAACTTCCATTTTCATGTTGCACGACTAGGTATCAACCTTATTTTGAGTTATGGAATTTCTTGTTCATTGCAAAAGGAGCAAAACAACGTAACTGACTCTCTGGCAAGGAGGACATTGTCTTCGACGTGTATAACAGTTTGACCCATTTTTTATCCATGGATTTAGGATCAATGTGATCTTTCATCCATGAGTTTATCACGTCCAAGAAAACTTTCACCTTCCTCCTCGGGATCAACCAATGCCTATCAAAATACAACTTGGCCAATATGCCCAATCCGATTCTACGTGCTAAATCCATTATGAAAACCGTTCAATCCTAATCAGAAGGGAAGGTTGGTAATGATTACCAAATACAATCCATAATCTTAGTCCATATTAGTCTTGGCCAAGACTGATACGATAATGATATGGATCGGCTAGAATAGGACCACATTGAGCATAATTTCAAAACCAATCAACTTTTTGGCTGATACATGTGATCTGTGTCGGTATCATATTGTTATCAGATTCTAACGATACAAATATATTTCCACAAATAATAATACTTTATGAGGAAGAAAAATGAGACTATATTGAAATATTGATGAATGAAATGTATCGACTTCTCACACATTCCCATTTTCAACAAAACTTTTGAGATAAAATCTCATTCAATTCGATCATAAGTTTTCTTCATATCAAATTTATAACCTGCAAGCTAACCCTATCCACTCTTTTAACTCTTCAACGAAAACAGATTGCTCAATAGCTATTATCGGACTTCAAGAATTTTTTTCAGCCCATATCCAGCCTAAACTTTTGTGAAATACAATAAATGGTCTGAAGCGCGACTTATCAGTAATATCACACGATGACGCACGTGTGGTACTTGAAGACCACGTGACTTTGGCATGTGCAATCACGTTAACGTCGTAGAGTCTCAGCTCGTGAGAGAAGCATCCGCGAAAAGGGAGTGTGATATGATCCGACCGATTCTAGCCACGTGGCATTGACCACCGTCAGTATTGGCTTTTGACACAAGCGAAGAAGCAATGCACTCACATGGTTCCTGACACTACCTCCACCTCTATCACGTGCCATGTTGGTCCCACAAACAATATCATAAACCTTTAAAATATATTTTAAAAAACAAAAAATAAAATCTCTGAAAAAAAAATATACCTCCACTTCAAGCAACGACCATGGTACAGTGTTACCCTTCTCTTCTTTATCAGTCTTTTCTTTTAATTCAAGTTAAAAAAATTAAAGAAGATAAAGGAAAAGCGAAAATACCTCCACACCATTAATAAATACTAGCGTGATTCTGTTCTCCCACGTCGACACTTGAAGGGATTGGTAGTCGTCGGACTCGGGCCCCACCAGACACAGTCCTATACTCCTAACATATATGCCACCTGGATAAAGAGCAGATATCCAACGGTAGACTAGCTCTCATTCCTATTTGGCAGGTTCTCTAGACAAATGCCACGTGGCAGGACTGAAAAATGTGGAAGTTAATTATCGAGTTAAGCTGTAACCGTCGTGCTTAAACGTGGCTTAGAAATTTAATAAAGTTGAAAAATAGCGGTAAGAAGAAAAAATAAACGCAACTCACGAGATTAAAAAAGCAGAGGAATCCGGCTGTATACTTGGACTCTAATGCACGAGCTACAGCCACAAACCTGCTTAGATCGGTTTCTAAGGAGTTGAATTCAACACTTTTTTTTAATTTTCAAAATTACTTCTCTGCCCTTTACAAGTGTATGTGAGTAGAGTAAGGGTATCAATACTATCAATTGGTTCGGTTCAATTTCAATTTGGTTCATGATAAACAAATTAGTTTGATTTAGTCGGTTCTTAAATGGTTACGGTTACTAAAATCTTAAAACTCGTGTTTTACTTACCCAAAAAAAAAAAAAAAAAACTCGTGTTTCAGCCTTTTAAGGTTTAGTTTGATATAGCATCGATTTGGTTCAAGTTGAAGTTTTTCAACCTAAACCGAGTCTGAATCAAAATTTGTTTCGGTTCTAAATTGATACACTTGATTTGTGAGAGAGAGAGCACAGGGGTAGTGATATAATTATGTGAGAAGTGAGGGTGTTTTTGGGAAAACTGAGTCACCGATTTTATTAAATTTTTGATAGCAGGTAAAGATGCTCTTTTAATTTGGTAGATGCTTTTTTCTACTCGTCAAAATCCTGCATTTTAGCTGTCTCTCTGTCACCTTCAAGCACAAATAAACCCTACTCTTTCTCTCCTCTCTTCTTTCTCGCTCTCTCTCTCTCTCTCTCTCTGTCTCAAGCTTCACACTCGTCTCTCTCCCTTGACAAAATCTTAACAGAAAGCAATGGAAGCACCGAAATACTTACACGGAGGCTACTGTCGTGCAGGAAATTCCCAATTCACGACGGAAATACGTCATAATGATCCCAAATCCGGCGACCATTTCTTCATTGACGATCTCCTTGACTTCTCCAATGAAGAAGCCATACTCAACGATGGCACCTTCAACTCCGTCACCGTTACCGGCAATTCAACCGACTCTTCCACTGTTACTGCTGTCGATAGTTGTAACTCTTCCTTCTCTGGCGGTGACCTACATTACTCAGGTGACCTTGGTTGCCGCAATTTGGCAGACGCTCAGTTCTCCGGCGATCTCTGTGTTCCGGTAATTCCGAATGCTGATATTTCAAATTTAATTCTGAATTCCTTCCTTCTTTTTTTTTAATGACGAAAAAAAATGGCAGGAATCATGTGAAATTCGGAAATTTGAAAAGTTTGAATTCAAAATTCGCGGAAACAAACCGAAATGACTGAAGTTTGTATTTCTGTTAATTCGTGTTGCCAGTACGACGACTTAGCCGAGCTGGAATGGTTATCGAATTTCGTGGAGGAATCGTTCTCGAGTGAGGATTTGCAGAAACTGCAACTCATATCGGGGATGAAGGCTCGTACCGATGAGACCTCCGAAACACGCGATTTCCAACCCGAGAACAACAGCAACAACAACAACCCGATATTTCGGCCTGAGATGTCAGTTCCAGGGAAAGCGAGAAGCAAACGCTCCCGAGCTGCTCCCATCAACTGGTCTTCACGATTGCTGGTGCTGTCCCCGACGACGTCATCTTCAGAATCCGATGTGGCATCGAGCTCCGGCAAGAAAATAACGAAGGGGACGGCGAAGAAGAAAGAGGTTTCAGACATTGCAGGGGTAAACGGTGAAGGAAGAAAATGTCTGCATTGCGCAACAGACAAAACACCTCAGTGGCGAACAGGGCCTATGGGGCCTAAAACACTCTGTAACGCTTGTGGAGTTCGGTACAAGTCTGGCAGGCTTGTGCCGGAGTACCGGCCTGCTGCAAGCCCAACTTTTATGCTCACCAAACACTCCAACTCTCACCGAAAGGTTCTGGAGCTTCGACGTCAGAAGGAGATGCATCAGCATCAGAACCACCACCAGCAGCATCATCATCAGCAACAGTTCCTGCATCCAAACACGGTTTTTGACGTGTCGAGCTGTGACGATTATTTGATTCATCACCACCCAGGCCCTGATTTCAGACAGCTTATCTGATGACAAATTAGATTAATGAGGTCAGAGTTAGCAAATTTGAGTGAAATTGAAATCTTAAGGTCTTAGTGAACGAACGGAGTTTTTTTTTAAGAAAGGGTTCCGTAATTTTCCTAATCTTATCCATGTAAGAGTTCTCATTTTGTCCCCTAACGTCTCCAAACCATCGTAGCTTCTTCCTCAGCCGGAAAAAAAAAAAACACAAAAAAAGAAGATGGATCAATGGTAGTAGACTGATAGACTCACTCTCTTCAGTTCAGTCTTATGTTGTCATCTTTTTCCCTTCTTTCGGCCGAATTGGGCAAATTGTGCAAGAAATTTTTCGTAATCTAGGGAACTGTTTCTTCTTTTCCTTTTTCCCTCTTGTGTTCTTCCAAAGTTTCTACACATCATTCAATTATGGTGAAAAATCTAATTAACCAAACCATCTAGATATTAGCCGGCAAAAATCATGGGGATTAACCAAGAAGGATCAGTTAACATGGATTTCAGGGAAGAACTACTTCTGAATATTCATCGTTTTCTGTTATTACACAGTGAAACTTTATTGAAATTTGGTAAACTTTGATATCTTTTGCACGGAATTCCCAGTTTTGGGAGTTCGAGAAAGAGTGGGAGAGAATGTGTCAAATGTCAGAGTGAAGAGTTGTTGCATCGATCACAGATGGAGGGTTGTAGATGTAAGTTGTAAGTAGAGTCTATGGACTCAGATACAGGGAATCATAAATTTTTATTTATGTATTTAGGGGTACAAGAATCATATTTATCGAAAATACTGTCCATGCGATCCTAGACATCGTTAATCCAAACGGGACCCACTGGTTCTTAATTAACACATGGCTCAATCACCGATATTATTCCTCCTCACTATAAGGGCAAACGGAGCCAATAATGCGGTGGTCACATGTCTCCCTTCCATAGTTCAATTCCCATGCATTATGAAATTAATGTAGTAATATTGTAATAAAATATAACTATGGCGTGATGTGGCGAGGCCACGAGGGTATGTACAGTTAATAAATTAGAATAATCTTCGAAGGATGATGGATTGATGATGCCACTATCTCTTCATTTGTTTACCCTCCCAAAAAATACATCAACTTCTATGTATACTGTATGTGACAGGATAAGCATCTAAGCCTGGGCAACACTTCTATTTCGTGGTATCAGAATTAGGGCGTGGTAACTTTGGTGTGCTTTTGAATCTAAAGAAAATCCCTTGAGAATGATCTCAGTTTAAAGTATAGCTTAATTCACATGTACCCTTCCTCATTAGAGTGGACAAGAGGTACGTATAACATAATTGACCTCCTAATATGAAGGTCTTGCTCAATTCATGAAAATATACCAAAAAAAAAAAAATGTTAGTATTCCAATGAGTCCATTTCTCTCCTCCCTCATATGAAAAGACATCTTTGTCCATTTATTTTGAGGAGGAGAGAGATAGACACATGAAAATGCTCTGAAAACTACTTCTCATACAAAAAATAGAGAGATAGTAGTATCAAATGGATTATTCATATTTGTTTTTTAACCCTCTTGAAGTAAAAATATATCAGAAATACTAAAGAGTAACCAAACACGACCTAAAGGACGCAAATAGCGGAGATGACAGAAGCACATGCAGCACGTGAGGTCCATGTCTAAGGAAAATATATCCTAAACAGTTTCAGGAATCAGAATTCAGAAACCATATATAGTTAATTTGTTCAGTATCCATGAATATATATATATATATATATATATATGATCCATATCCACCATACCTAGGGATCTGTCCATGTTTGGGGTAAGGGATGATTGTCTCCCTCCTACAACCTCAACCCCACACTCACACCTTACAAGCAAGCTTTACTGACAATTACTAAGGTGCCCCCCTTTTTTAACCAATCTTTTCTATATAACCCATCATGGGATCATGAAGAAATGTGCTAATTAAGCAAAGTTTGAAATTTTGAGTGGCATTATTATTGAATATTGACCCACCTAGCCCCACTGGTTTGCAACCTCTGCCCAACCTGATAGTTACTTATTGGCTTCTGTTTATAAGATAAGATAAACACTTCAAATCTGCTATGATTTCCCTTTCCTTCTTCACTTTTTTATACTGATTTGCCTCCAACCTTGTTCCTTCTTCTATTAGTATAAAATATGGTAACACTAGCCAGTAAATACCTTTATCCTTTATTACTTTAAGCTAAGACCTATTATGGAAGCCACTAGAGCATTATCAACCACTGTGATTATAAAATAACTCTCTTTTGTTCTATATATATACTTTGAGTAAAACTCTCTTTCTCTCTCTATCTTTTATAGTTCAAACGCTATTCGGTTTGTGAGACTGGGTCCGGGTTCGGAAACCAGAAGTGGTAGTTGGTGTAATACCACAGCAAACGGGTCCGCCACCTGAAAATTACAACAACAAGCACTCTCCTGCTGTCGACCAGTAACTGCTGAGCGGGATGAGCCGCCTCGTTTTCCACAAGAGATCGAGGAACAAGTTCTCCCAAGCCTCCCCCAAGGGATGAGTCTCAATTCGAGGCCTGTCATCCCTCTTCAGATTTCAGTCCCATTCTTACCTTCAAACTCTTTTATTAGTATTATACTTGAACTTTGTGGACAATTTATCCATGTCACTTTCTACTTTCTACACTTACCACATCAAGAATTAAACCTGAAAATTTGTTGAAAAGTCTTTTTTTTTTACATAAAAGGGAGAAATTAAATGCATTATAAAACATGTAATTGAGATTTTCTAACAAAATTTAACATGTCACAGATTAAGATCAAGGGCACCTAACCATGGGCACAAGGAAAAAGTTGCTTCTCCAATTGCTTTTATTTTATAGAGGAAGGTAGGAATGAGGGACAAGGTTCAAGTCATTAGAATCGGCAATGGGATTGAGCTCTAACGAATCCAGTGAATCAACATGAACCCTAAAAGTGCATTACAAATCGGCCAGAATCGGAATTTGATTGGATCCAATTTCGATCCGATTCAGTCAAAATTGACATTTCGATTCCAAATCCTTGAACCATGATAGGGAGAGAAATGTATGGACATATACTAATGTTGAAGAATGTTGTTGCCAATCATAAAAATCCTTCTTATGGGTGACCTTCTAGGTTTGATATTTGTTTTAGAGTACCAAATCCCTCATCTAGGCCAAGGGTTCTTATCAGGTCAAGTGTCTTATGCATAGAGGATCAGAGCCCACGATCAAGCATATTAAATCATTACCATTGGATGATTATTCTACCATCTGTACTGCAATGAATTTTGGACTTTTGCAATTTTCCTAAATTCTTCTGCTTGGATGTGATGGGTCAGGTCTATACCAGTTTGGTGTGGAATTTGAGGGATTGTGTGTGCTTCTCTTCCTTATGTCTGCATAGGGCTGTAATTTGGGAAAGAAATCAAGAATCTCAACTTCTATCAAATGTGGTTGTGAGCTAGAGAGCTGAACCACATTAAATCTGTGCCAAAATCTTCTTCTCCTTTTCCCCTTTCTCTTTATCACCATTTTTAATATTTACTTGTGCATCAAGTACTGGGAAATTTTTATCACAGTAATTGCATTCCACATTTAGAAAGCTTATTTATGAACTGATCACTAGAGCTTCTTTTGCCCCTAAATAACCAAGATGAATATTTGTTCACACAAATCATCAGTGATCAAGGATTTTAAACTTGGAATCACAGTCCGTTCCGGATTGGATCATATTGGAATCAGTCTCAAAAACCCTAGAATTAGCCCCTCATATCTGAAAACCCAACGATCCGATCCCAAAAACCCTAAAATCTACCACTCTAGGATTTTGATTTATTCGACCGATCCAAATCGGATGTTTCAAGCAGTGCTGGTGACAAAGATATTCACCCAGTAACAGTTAACCACAGTTGGGAAACAAGTTAGTAGCTCAAGCCACCTATGTTGTCCAACATAAAAGCTAATGCATTAGCAATTTAGCATTAGCATTATATTATCATCTTCAGTAAGGAATCAGATGCTATAGAAATGGGAGAGCTTCTTCAATTTCTTTGGATAACTACTAGCACAAGGTCCTAAGCAGTACAGGTACATAGGATCCCCAGACGAGACAACAAAGATGCCCACATGCATGGGTACATTACCTTATTATTTAACAGCTAATATTATATCAAGAAAGCTAAACACAGAGAGACATGGATGCAATGACCATAACGTGCCTTTCACGTTGCTTCAACGTTCAAGTCCAACTAAATATGATTCTGTTGACTTGTTTGGGTAACATTCGTACACACTTTTTTCAGTATTTGCACATATGATGGCTCAATGCCTACTCCTGCTCATTCATGCATGCGTACAACCATATACATGTCTGTATTTGTATTCATGGTTTCTTCAGATAAATGCAAACAAAGGCAAGGACTCTCAATGCAGTGCAAAAGCTAACATGGGCAAATGGGTCTCCATAATAATGTCAAGGAAGTGGAAATTTATTGAATGATGTTACTTCCATTGATCGATAACTTTAATTGAAAACTCTAAGAAAATTTACTCAAACAATTCAAAGCTGTAGCATTTACTTCAACAGAAAGGAAAATCAATCAGAAGAAGGGGAGGGGTAAAGAAAAAGGGAACAAAAAATATCTGAATCCAACGGGAGGGAGTTTCATCAATGACAAGAGAACAGTATTCCAGAAAATCTGGAACTCCATATGCTGAAAAATTATTTCTCTATTACAGAGTTGTTGATCAGATAATGATTCCAAGTTTTTTCCTCTCTTCTTCCTCTACCTTGGACCAATCTCCATCCAACCATTGACTTTTTAACTTCGATCTCTTTATCTTGGCACGCTGAGACCTAATTCTTGATTAAAACAAAATGGGATGACAAAGCAAATATCAGCACCAACAGGAATTATGAATAGAATATAAGCAACCACTCCTAGAATTATGAGAATTTGTGGAAAAGTCAAGAAAAATGATATCAATTACAGGTTAGAGAATTGTCACATACAAATGATATAAACTAGAAGAAACAATATCTATACCTTCCACAAACATAGTTTAGTCACCAAGAACTGGTGTGACTGAATCAATAAATCTTCCATTGAGCACTTAATTAGCAGTGGTTTGACCAGAGGGGGTAATTTGGCATATGATTGGTATTAACCAAACCTGGGCAGACCCGGTTCGGGTTTGATGCCTACCCATGGGGCAGCCGATTGGACCAGGGTGGGTCGGCCACTTAAGGAGGTGGCCTTCCCCTCTTTGGGTCTCTTCCCTCTCTATGTTTCCTATTTAGAGTGGGACACTGTGAGGAGCTGGGGAGGGATTATATATATACACAATCAAGTCAACCTTAACTCTTATGCCATTGTTGAGATTTTAGTCCCTCCCTCTCTCTCTCACTCTCTTGCTTCACCAAGTTACTACTGTGTACTCTGTGGGATTCCATCTCTTCCCGTGGATTTGCGGTGTGGAGTTCTCCGTGGAGAAGCCATTCAAGATACCTAGAGATTGTAGAAGATCATCAATGTTCGTGAAGCTTGTAACCATTCCTGTTCGAGATCCTCTTCCGCTGCGTTCAACTCCGTTTCAAGTAAAACACCCTAACGGGTGGTGATATGTTTACAATTGGATTTTTCAGTAATAAAAGAAAAAGAAAGAAAAAAAAAAAAAGAGAAATACATAAGGAAATTGATTATGAATTACTCACTGACACTACTTGCAAGTGCAAGAAGATAACTATGTGGAACTTGCTTGACCAACTCCACCTGCACTAACTAGGCACATGGCCATGGAAAAGCCACGAGAGAAATTTCTTGATAATCCCTTAAGTTTGACTCTCAAAAATCAAGGGAGTATCAAGAGAAATGACAACTGACACTAGCGTAAAAGACCAGTGGTACCAATATGACCTAAAAGGAGGCAACTCATGTGAAGCACTATCAAAGTTAAATGTGGAATATCACATGGAAGGGTGAGTTCCAGCCAAAAGTTTGACTCTATGCAGTTGAAACTTCTATGGAAGCCCATTTCCATTGTCTCAAGAGATTCATGAATTTGTAACATGGGCTACATGCTGTACATGCCATTACTCTCTTCAATAATTATGCTTTCAACCTAACGGTTTGGCTACCGGGCATGCTTTGACTCATGCACATTTGGTGCAGAAGTATATAAAGAAGTTGTACTGGTAATATTTCAATCTATGAAGATACGCAATATTAAACCCAAATTGGATTAACCAAGTTTATCCCTAGCAACAGACACAGATATCACATTTAACAAGCAAACGCACCGCAAAATCAATAGAAAAAGTCTACAAGTTCTTCAATTTGTTTGACAACATTTCTGATTTTTTTGTTTTTTTTGTTTCAGCAGTCTCACGGCTCTGTTCTTCTTCCCATTTTCTCTTCCTATATATGTGGTTAGGTGTGGCTCTCCATTCTATTTGCAGAAGGTTTTGTTCTACAATCTTCATTTCGGGTCTCAATAACAATGGAATTTAATGTAACCAGTGAAAGATTTAGGATAACTTTTGTGTGTATGGGGAAGGGGGGGGGGGGGGAGGGGTTAGAAATTGAAATACGTGTTATACAGGAAAAGGTGTATCCTATAAGTCAGTTCCTAAAGTGACTTCTTATGTCCATTAGTGTAACTTCCAATATTCTTTTCTTTTATCAACCTTTTTGTCAACCAAAAAGGTTCATAGCATCACCTGATACATACAGTATTTTCTTCTTTTTGGGGAGGGGTGGGGGGAGGGGGGAGTTCAGGCTGGTGAGTAGGAGTGAGGATAGGGGCTTGAAAATTGCCATGGGCATACTGAACGGTTACAAGGGATATGTTAAAAGAGTGACATGAATGGGAGAGAGTGAAACTTTGGGAAGATGAGTGGAGAAGGCAAGGGAGGTTGAGTAATGTAGTACTAGATAGACAAAAGTCTACTAGGAGCCAAGTGAACCAGGACTTCCTAAACAGCTGGCCGATTGGGCAGAATTGGGGAATTAGGTCAATTCTAGGGTTAGGGTTAGGGTTTGGGTAATGACTAAGTGTGATAGATGATAAAGCTAGGCAGGTCTAGGAGAAGCTAATGATATAGGTTTGATGTTGTTTGAGTGAGAAAATAAAAAAATATATATCAGAGAATTAGGGTTTTAGATTTCGGGTTAGGGAAGATGAGAGTGACGGGATCTAGGGCTTAGACTAGGAATTAAGGCAAGGGGCAAGGTCGAGTTCTGTACTGATAGGGAACACCACTTGGCCAAAGTATGAGGCTGTGTTAATGGCTGGAAGTGATGGATCTGAAAGTTCTATGGTTTAGGGCTTAATGGAGATTGAGGGGATTTTAGGGTTTGAGATAGGAACGGAGGCAGAACTTAGGATCGAGTAGTGGGGGATGTTTAATGGACCTGAGGCTGGGATGATTCTAATGGAGGGATGGTGCTGGACAGTCTTTAGACAACGTAGGGTTTAATGGAGATCGATTTGGAATAAGTATGGCTTAGGTTGGAAGGTAAGAAGAAGAAGGGGATTGTTAAAACAATAAATAACTTACTGGTTGAGCAGATCTTCAAGGACAAAAGCTTGAAGACACTTAGAAGAAGGACCTCCCGATCTACAAGATGCAAGGAGTCGATCGAAGTCCACCAATCCCTTCACCTTGATATGACTCACAAGGCACACTCACATGGAGCTAAATAGTAGCAGCAACAATAGCAGCAAGCAATAGTTTTTTTTTTTATTAATCAAATTCGTGTTCAATGTTTGCCCACCTTACAACCTTATATAAAAGACTCAAAAATAGACTCCTACATTAAAAAGGAAAGGCCTAACCCAAATCCTTAACTTATTAGGTAACTTAAACTGACCAGAAAACTGAAATACTAAAGGAAATAGGCTCAAAACATGGCTGAACTTATAGAGTCCTAATCCAGCCCAAATTAAATAACAATTAAATAGTCACATGACCACTTAACCAAGTCACATAATCACTTAAGTGATCACATGACCACTAACCAAGGAAATCTACTAACTAATCCCGTATGTAATCTTACTACCCACAGTTTAGGCCCATAAAAGTGGTTTATTACATTTAAAACCCATGGGATCAAAGGCCCAACATGTATATAACCCAACCCTAGACTTATTCCTAATAAAAGAAACCCAATTTGGTGATAAATCTGCATCATTGAGTCAGACTGTCCTAATCTTTATAAGATTTCAAGGGACAGTTACCGGGATTTGTTTGGAGATATAGGGGAAGGTTGGGAGAATCAATTTGCTAGGAGAAGATTATCTGATAGACAGGTTGAGGAGTTTGCCAAGCTTATGCAGGTGATGGGTGATTTAAGAGTGTAGAGAACTGGGAAGACCAAAGAAAATGGAAGGTCTATTTTTATTGGTCTTCTTCTATTAAAGCTTATTATGATGACATGATGTCTTCAGATGGGTTGCCTTTGGATCTCAGAAAAGTCTGGTGGAAGAAGGTTCCACCAAGGATTGAGATCTTCATGTGGGTTCACTTTAAGATACAATCTTCAATAAGATAGTTACAGTCAAGGGGTGTACAGTTAGCTAGGACGAGGTGCTTTCTTTGAAGCTAGCCAGGAATCAGCTATATATATGTTTATGTATTGTAAATGTGCTGTAAATGTGTTGATAGTTTTTGTTGAACTATTGCAGTTAAGAGTGAAAGGTGCCACAGGAGATTAAAATTCTGATCTCTGAATGGCTGGTCTGCAATTTCTTTGTTAAGGCAAAGATTCTGTGGAATAATGTTCCTCTCCCTGTGGTTTAGGCACTTTGGAAAGACAGAAACAGAAGCATTTTTGAGGATGAGAAGAAAGTGGAGTAATTGAAAGGTCTCCAATTCAGAATTCATTTCTAATTTCAGAGGCATTCTACACAAATAATGATGTAGTGGATTGTAAATGGCGCGCTTTTGGGCCTTGATGCTACAGGTTCGGTTTTTCTCAGTCTTGTGAATTGTTTGTATTTTTTTTATGGTTTTGTGCAGGATGGAGATGATTTCCAGGTTCTGGATTTAGTTTTGGGTCTGGTTTTTTCACTGTGTATAGCTTTTGTGGCTTCAGATATCCATGTCCTGATACTATTTTACTGTTTGGGTTAGGGATTTTTTGTATATGGGGGGTCTTGATGCCTTGTTCATCTGATTTTCTGAAGTTGCTATCATTTCTCTTTTTGTTTAAATGGGAAAAAAATAATGTAAAACGACAACAATTAATAATTAGAGAAAAAAGTTGCTTACACATACGAAGATAAAAAAGGAGATCAAACTCCAGGATTTGCACGGCGAAGCATACCCTGAGACCGGGATCTCGAACTACTCAAGTCAGTGCCAAGACACGATGTGAGACGGGCCGAAGAAACTGCGCTGTGAAAGGGAAGAAGAGATAGGACACCACCCATCTCAGAAGGTGACCTGAAAAGCACAAATGGAACTGTTGTAACGTCTACCCAAATGGGAACACAAACAGGTGTTAGAGAATAGCAGAATAATTAATTACCTTGGAAAGGTTGGAGACAAGAAACGACTTCGCGTTGAAGGAATGGGTTTGCTGCTGGGTTTGTTCATGGCCGATTTCAGGAAGTTAATAGCAGGTCTTGAGATCGATCGACATCTAGACGCCATTAGAGAAAATATCCCAAGTCCCGAGCAATCAGCGTTGAAGGGGTTTTAGCCTTTAGCCTTTTAGGAGGGTTTTCAACTTCAGCTCAGGGTTTAAAATGAAAGGGATCGGATCGTTAGGAACGGCCGATAGGGATCGGCGGTTCCAAAGGGGTAGCGTGAGGGCCTGCACCAGCCCTATTTGTGGTGGGCTTGGACCAATATTATGGAAAAAAATGGACTGGGCCTACACCGCAAACATTTTGACCGGATCGGGTTGAGTCCAATCTCAATTGGGCAATTAACGGATCGGATTTTAGTCCAACCTGCTCGCTATCTAGAAGCCCTTCTAGAAGTTGGACTTTAGAACCACCAAAACTCAGATATCCATTGTGAAGTTGGGCTCCAACCTCCTTGCAATTTAGAAGCCCTTCCAGAAGTAGAAGAATCAGAAGACTTCCCAAACATGCCCTTAATAAAGATGCTGAATTAATCGCTTTAACATCAACTAAAATAGAATTTGTGATTCTGCCCAATTGAACCTCTAAAAAACAATTGATTGGACAATACGAACCATTTTCCTCATCCTTTGGTTATCTTTGATTCCACATTTCTACTCACCTACTTCCAACTACCAACTAACATAGTCTGCCCTTTGGCCCGTGCCCAATTTCATAACCTGGTAACAATCTTCCACCACTCCTTTACAAGAGCCTATATTGAACAACACCACATAAGTTAGTGGTGAGGGCCCCAAACCGGACGATTCAGGGCAATTGGGGATGGTTCCTTATTAGTTTCGGCCAATGGGGTCAATCCTAGAACCGTCCCATATAATAAACAGTTTCAAAACCAGGATTTGGTCTCGTTTAATAATGGAGCAGTCTGGCTCCCGTTTTTTTTACAGTTAGGGGCATTCAAAGTCTTAAATACTCAAATATTAAGTATTAACTAATCCTAAATAAATAAACATGCATCTCCAACAGGTCCTGGCGGTTCCGGTTCCAACCAGTTCCTTATTAGTTTTTTCGATTCTAGACATGTTGTGAAACCCGTCACAAAACCATCCATTCTCATTTAATTATGGATCATAGGACGAGATGGTTCCTGGTCCCGGTCCCGGTCCCGGTCCCAAATTGACAGCCTAAGGTGCGGCCTCACAGAGACATGCCTTGAACTTGAAAAGCTTCAAGTGGTGTATGATGTAGTATTGTGGCCAATGCAAATGGACTAATCATCGGTGCCCAAATGTCAACCATTGAAGTGATCTACCCAGAAACCTCACGAACATACTCCTGTGATAATCAGTTCTAGAGATCCCGTGAAGTAGTAATGGGCTTGGAAAGGGAGAGGAGGTACAAAAACACGAGATCTCAATGAGAGAAGAGACATATTTTGCTTTCTTCTTGTATCCTGACCTCACATTCTCGTCGAGTAATAACAAACGAGTGCCCGATCCTATCAAGTTTGGTTCCTTCCCAATCCCGGAACCTTGTAATGAAGTCTATAAATATCAAACAATGAAGACAATCTCAAAAAGGGAAACAATCCATCCTGCAATTGTTTAATCTCTGATTTCTGATTTGTTCATGGCTTGTCTTTCTTGCTCCATTGAAATGGAACCCAGGACCTTGAATCAAGGAGAGCTCAACAATGCCAGGGTAAACTTTGTCATCCACTTATTTTTCAATGTGTTTCTCGGTTGTTTCTGTTTTCAGTGTTGTCATCTTTGCTGCCGCTGCTGCTGCTGCTACTGTTCACTATTCAGTCTATTCTTGTCTTGTTTTATTGTAGAGACTCGTTTCACATTATAACCACTCCATCTTTATGAAACATAGAAAACTGTTGCACCCATTATCATATAATAGTTTTACACCATTAGGTGAATATAATTTAAAGTTTTAAATCTCCTCGTCTTTAAATCCAGAGTCTTGGTACCTCATTTAAGGCACATCACAAATTTTTAACTTACAGTTATCGTGAGTACATACTGACAAACTTGATTAGCTTTTTAATGCAGGAAGCAGCAGTAGTTATAGTTTCAAATATGGAACCTCAAAAGGCTTCAAATGTGTTCATTGAGGTATTCTCTAGTCCTGGTGTATCATGAAGTAATACTTTAGTTGCAAAAATTTTCCTTATCAACTGCTTATAAAATACTTATATAGGGACACAGACAAGTAGTTCCACTTAACAGGACGGAAGAGATGCCCAAAAAGAGAGATGATATTCACACCACTGTGGATAACAAGGAGAGTGCTCTAGTCATTGAAAGATCATGTGAATGCTCTTGCACTTCCACTAGTATCGATGAATCCCCTGAAATAGAAAAACTCAGGGAGCCCCTTTCAGCTCCTTTTTGAAGTTTTCCAGTGTACTGATTCATGTGGCTCCTTTCAGCTCCTTTTTGAAGTTTTCTAGTGTACTGATTCATGTGGCTAAAATAATCCAATCAGACTCCTTTCTTTTTTCACGCAAGAGATCTTAGGTTGGAGAGGTTGCATTAAAAGGAGTCACAGCCACAGCATATGTGCACATTTGTTGGAAAGCGTAAAGATGGTGAACTATCCACACAAAAATGGTGATAGTAGATATGCATTTGCTGTTCTTTGAAACTTTGTACACCAAATATTTTTAAATTGCAGTTTCAGTTCACCTGGTAATGTAGTACAGCGTAGGATTATGGAGCTAAACTACAAGGACAGGTGATGGGGAAGATGCTACAGATGATTAGGGTTTTGAGAACTAGAAGGGATTAAGGAATGAATAATAAATAAGATGTTATGGGATCTGTGAACAGTACCTTTAAGTTTAACCAGGCCCAATTGAGCTGGGTTGCCTGCATCACCTGGTTACACTTGTATTTGGTCATCAAAATTAATAATGATTTTCAGAATCTCATTTTAATGTATGTAACATCTAACTTCATTAAGTGCATCCAAATTCATACCCACTCAAACATGGTTGGAGAAAGAAATAACAATTCTCTCAACAGATAAAATGACACTTTCATCAAAATAATCTTCATTTGCTTTTGAGTGTACCTCTAAGTGGAAAAAATTGTTAGAGCAGGCTCAGTTTTCCAGTCACAGAATCAACCAATTTCTTTCTGCCTGCTCAAAAAGATTAACATTCAGAATGTTTAAAAAAAAACATGCCATGTAAAGAATGAACATAAAGAGGCTGATGACATTGATAATGAGGTTTAGACCTTCCAGATATTTGTTATTGAAGGCTCACATAACCTTTTTTTTTTTCCACAAAGTGAAATTAGTTACTATGAAGAAGGAACGTAGAATTATGCAAATTCATGAATTTTATGGTCCTTCAGTAGACTGAATGAACATCATGGTAGCAGCAACCCTTTTTTTGGATTTTCAAACAGAATTACACATGTTTCTACAAAACCAATATGTTACATTGGGACCTAAAGACAAAATTTAGTAATTGCAAACACATAAATTTAGGAAAAGTTTTCCCACGACGCCATCCCACGCTCTCTTACAGTCTCTTTCCTCCCTGACAACCCCCCGACATTCTCTCTCCTCTGTCCCTAATAACAAAACCGATCAACTCCTGCCCATTGGTATGGCATGGGAAACCTCCTCCCATAAATTGATCACTGCCATGTACAATTAACATTGAAACTGGGCATGTGACCAAATAGAGGAGTTCCCTTCTTTTTTACCCTTCTCATATCTTGCTTTCATCACAATTTTCGTTATTTAAGTAGCTTCAGTACACAACTGCACATGGGCAGATCCAGGATTGTCTTTGGAGAAGATAAATATTAAAATTGAGACAATGAGTCTGGTTTGGGGTTGGTTATTCCAATATGAAAACTAATGGTATTAAGCATTAGTCAACCATAACAGCATCACATAACTTGGATGGGACCAGGATTTTTCATACTAAAGCCACCGATAATTGATCAAGGTTCATTCCAAATGTTAACCCATAGGAAAGCTCCATATGTTGGCCACACCATCATCCCGCTTGTGGTAAATTTGCAAACTCTGAGCCACTAGACAAAATAAATCTATCCTTTCAGGCAATTTTATGATTACTAAAATTTCAAAAATTTGAAAGAAGATATTGTTAAAGCACAATAAATGTTGGACCATACAGTGGAGGTGACAAGCCAAAACGTTCATTATTCCCTCCTCTCCCCATCCCCCATTCTGCCCATGAGCATGTAAACTTGCATGCATCATTGCTTAAAGTTGGATGCAAATTACTTGAAGAATAACTGAGACCAGCCACTTAGCCAGAAGAAGCAAATTAAGTTGTAGTAAACAGGCAGTTGACAGGAAATCTGAAGTAGCTACAATAAGAATCATACCAGGTCCAATGGCAAGAACTGTCTTTGATCCAGCCAAAACCTGCACCAAACACAGCTTTCCATTTGTGAATCATGATTTTCTATTTCTAAATGAAATGCTAGAAATTAATGAGTGTGTCCAAATTATAAAAGCAAATAACAGTACTCAGTATGGTTGAGACCGGCACATCTTTAAAGTATTTAAGACTACTGACTATCATTCAGAAAATAAAATTTTAACTATTTGACTACAACCCTGAAGACATAGTTTTGTACCATTAGACTCCAACACTGAAGGCCTGAAGTAGTCGGATTAAACTCATTACATACGATAGCTAAGATTCCCTATTTGTCCAATACCATTTATGCTCTGCAACACTAAACTCTTCTTATCACAGTAAGTGGTTTAGTTTTGTACTGCCTTTGTCTGGGGACTAAGTGGGTATAAATTACAAACGCAAGCTCATTTTTCAAATCATTTAGTCTAAGCACTAGATTCACAATGCTTAACCTCTCCCATATCTAGAATTTGATGAAGAATCAATAGTTTGATTTCTACTATTTTCCATACCCAAATACCATAGGAAATCCAGAACAATAGTGGAAATTTCCAAGGAAGAAGGTATAACCTACGTCTTATATTAGCAAATCACATTTGAGAACATAGCATCTTCAGGCATGAGTGACAAGTTTCAGTAAAGAATTGTAGTAGATAAGTATGCTGAATAGTAAGGTAATGAGAATATAAGATTTGTCATTGTGAAAGAAATGAATCCACTAATGAAGGAGAGTGAACCAATCTTCAAGTGAAGGAACCAATTTTAAGTGTAGGTACCAATCTTCAAGTGAGGAACTCAGAATCAATGATGTAAGGTTGAGTCGTGCAATAAGTAGCACAATACTTAAGGTAGTAAACGCCCCTTATTATGCACTTTGGAGACCTTACACTTCTATCTCCAAGATGAAACAACCTTCTTGGGAATTCACAGATATGTGTTGCACTCACAATCTGGAATACTCAGAGATGAGGAAGGTAATGCTCAACATTCCAGAAAATCAAAGAGAGAAGAAGCAGTTCAGAAAGAGAGAGAGAATTGTCTCACGAGTTTGGAATGAATCAAATGGTAGCCATCCACCCTCTATTTATAGATGTGGAAGTGCCCTTCAAGGAGTTTCTACAAGGGGGTGTGTCCCTAAAATATACGGCCACGATTCAATCTCCATTGGAGATTCTGAATCCACGCATCTAAGCCTCTCCTACGTATGGCTGTCTCTCTGTGAAGAAATACAGCCCATATGAAGTGGTATGTCCAAAGACAATGAATGTGCTAATTCGTATTGGGCCTAAAACCAGGACCAAAACCGCAAGACCATGACTTAAAAACATAAGCCACAAATGGGCCCAAAAGTACCTTAAAGTCTATTGTCCAAAAATTTAATGGACCCAAACCCAAGCCCACTTATACACACCACAACACACTGCATAGACCCGGCCGAGATAGGCGTGCGCGTGTGTGAAAAGCAACCCCCGGACATCCCCAAGGAGGGATACCCTCCATTAGAACCCTTATCCCTTAGTTCCCATAAGTATATATGAAGAGCAATGTGGGACTAAAAGTTTGTTCCAATTTTTTGCTTTAACCAAGTAAATAAAGGGGTGGTCAATGGTTCAAGCCATGAAGACAACAACTCAACTAAAAAAGGGAATAGTTTTTAAAACTATTTTGGAACTTTATTTTTTGTAATACAAATACAACAAGAATGATAAAGTTCTAACAAACTGATTAATTTCTCAGAGCAGGAAGCATTGCCTGCTTATCAGTTAAATCAGCTAAGGGGGAAAAAAGAAAGAAAATAAAAAACAAAATCTTACTGATGCAAAAAAAAAAATCACAGATGTGAGCATATTTTAGAGGAAATAAGTTTAGGGTTGGGTTATGCATGGGTTGATCTTTTGATCCTATGTGTTTTGTAATGGGCCACTTTAATGGGCCTATAATTGTAGAAAAACGAGATCCTAAAACAATGCAGGAAAAAATGGAAATCACAAATACAAACAATCACACGATCAAACACAAGGATTTACGTGGTTCGGCAAGATTGCCTACATCCACGGTGAGATGAGATTTGCTTCACTATCAATGGAGAATAGGGTTACAGCCGCCCGTCCTCACACCTCTCTCAGATTGCTTACAGAGAAATAACCCTCGCTACAAATTTATAGCGAAACTCTATATAGATAATTTACCAAAATACCCATAAAGCCCTAAAAAAAATATCAGTCTCTTGACGGCCCTTCAGAATCAGCTCACTTATGCAAGCAACGGAATACAAGACATTGTACCCCAACAAATAATAAGGGTAGAGGCTAGGCATATGAAATTAGTTAAGTGTCTTTATTTTTTTACTTTAATTGTTATTAAATGTTTTAGTTAGGCTGAAGTACGATTTTAAGTCCAGTCCTGTTTTGAGTCAGTTTGCTTAATTATTTAAGTTTCCTTGTCAATTTATTATTCAATTGGGGTGGTCCCCCGTGACTCACTCAAGTGAAGAGAGAGAAGAAAGGGTAGGTTGCTCTGACAGTAGAATAACAAAAGAGAGACTACTTGGGATTTCCCTAATTTCTTGCGGGCTCCCCGGGATTTCAAAGATCACACAGTGAGAACCAGGGCTCGGAGCCCGGTAGACTGTCATATCCCCCATCGTCACTGTCGTCAAAGGGCCATTAAAGGAATCGCTGTTGGCACAATACGCACGCAACTGGGACCTTGTTAGTTCAAGATTGGTTTAGGCCATTCCTTTTTTGAGTTTGAGTCTTCTATATAAGTTTGTAAAGGGCTATATAGCCTTGTACACGAATTTGAAGAATAAAGTTTGGCTTTTGCCTTTGGTTCTGTGGTGATTCAGTAGGCTTCTTGGTGGTGATCCCAAAGTTCGATTGGTGATGAATCCAATCAATACCTTGCAGTGAGAAACCCAGGTACTGCTATTCTATTCTTTTGATTTTCAAGATATCAAATCTGTTCAGTCAAATCCTCCAACCAATTCTCAGTTTTGTCCATACGACAGAGGCATTCCTACACTTACTAGGACTGCTGAAATCAAGGGTTCAGACCTGATTTCAATTCTGGTTTCAGCAAGTTTCTGTCAACAGTACCTTAAGTTTTATCCTGTTATCAGATTCTGGTTCAGTTGTATGGTTGTTACAGTCCTACTACAAGTGGGATTGGGCTTTGGTCAAGATTCAAAAACTTGTCTCAACTCGTTCTCTCGACCCGAGATCTTGGCAAGACTGTGTTTTTTTTTTCCCCGGTTTGATGTTTCGGTGGACAAATGGCCATAGTTGGCTCTGAAACTTTAAGGGAAGCTTGTTTTAGGCTTAATAAACATATATAAATTTTCAAATTGTAAATTAAAAATAAAAATAAAAACTCCCAATTTGGTGTTTTGGATTTGCACCCTTGGTTGGCAGTAAACGTCGAACCTTTTTTGTAATATTGCATATTCAACACATTGTTTGAGTGCTATGAGACATAATTGGCAAGTAAAATAAGTAAATTATGCAATAATGGATTAAGACACATAATATTGAATAATTATTTAAGAAATAGTTAAAGACTTAAGTTTCTACTACAAAGTACAGTGAATAATGCATATTACATAGACATCCAACCCAAGTACAGTGAACATAAGTCATAGACACCCTACTCTTCCACGTCCCAACTATACAATACTATGAGTATGTGATTGCCTACTGATATGAACTACGACGTGCTGGATCGAGTGATGTGGCAACCCCCAGTAGTGTATCCCAGTAGTATCGAGTGATGATGTAGCAAAAAAACAAGGTTCAAGCTTTTTCCCCCTTCTCTAGGTCCAAACCCACGAAACTGGGGAGTTTTGTTCCAAATTTTGAACTAAGGGTCGAGACCCTACCTATTTATAATGGGTTTTGTACCATTTCGGTGAGACGATACAAAGTGAACCAAAATCTCGCCGAAATTTTGGTCAAGTTTACCAAAATTATGTAAAATAGAGATCTCGTCTCGACCCGGTCGAGATCCTCGAGTTTTCCGAGATCTAGGCAAGTTTTAAAACTATGGTTTTGGTGACTTGAAGGGTAATAGATATCTAAATTTTAATGCTCTTTTTACTCTGAAATTATTGAGTTTCTGTTGGGTATATTAAGTCTGTACTCTGATCATTCATATGACTCCTAAACTCCTAGTTTGATTGGTTTTGACCTTTCCTAGTTCCACTAGGAGTTGTCCACATCTGCAGATCTGATGATTGGATCTAGCTGAGTTTTTCAGCAACTGTTATAACCCTATAAAGGACCACCCGGCCAGCCCTATGGGCTGATCTGATTTGTTGATCTTGCTTTATGCATTTTCTCTCGAATATGGTAATTTCACTGTGTATTCAATCTTGTGTTGGTACTGGTTTTAACATTTAAATCAGAACCAACCACATTACTTACATAGTGCATTTCATATTTTACGTTTTGGTGTAAACATAGGTCGGTGAATATTATTTTTCAAGGATATTAACATTTGAACACCTCAAGCTTTGTATATTTCAGGATCCCCTTTTTTTTTTTTTTTTTTGGATCCCCATTTTTGACGTTATCCTTGTGTAATCAATTATTTTTAAGTTTGAGAAATAAATATTTGGGTCCTAACAGATACATCTATATGGTTATGTTACACAGTAATAGGTGGGAACCTGTGTGCGCCCTGCATCAGCAACAACAAAACTGGGAAGGCCGATGCTCTCTGCTGCCGCCTTCAGTTTATTCCTGATTGAATAAAAAAAGAGACATGGCATACATTAAAATTATTCACCCACCTCACCACACGCACACACAAAAGAGCAGCACAGGAATAATAACACAAAACTATTGTTTGATAACTATTCTCCACATGGTGGTACATGGATTGTAATAAATAAGATCACCTGCTTACATTTCCTGTTGATTCTTGCACGTTACAACTATTTTTGGCTGGCCATCTTGCTCCCATTGTCTCAAAAGGGACCTCTGGCTGCAAAAACAGACATCAAGACATTCTGTAACCTGTAAGTTTGCACAACCATTGTCTTACCCAGGATATTCCAAGCATAGTTTTTGATTAACAGAAACAGGTTAAAATTGCTTTTATTGGAAAACAAAAAGTGCCTTGTTCACTTTGATTAAATCTGGAAAGAAACAGTAAAACAAAAAAGAAATTAGAGGACATAAAAACAGCTCTCAAATTAACATGCACATCCAAGCTCAGCTCAAGTATTCATTTTCCCAACTAAATGGGATTGACTACATGAATCCTGTTTCACCATTCAACTCTGATTAAAGTCATAACTATAATTAGGCCTATGGCATCCACATCTTTTGTTACCACTTCTTCCCAGGTAATCTTCAGCCTACCCTTTTTCTGTTATCTCCTCTAATCTGTAAAACTATCACTTCTCCCAAAACTGAAGTACACCCAAGCAATTTCTCCTATTAAGAACAAGCCAAACCTATAAAGCTTTGTACCCAAAAAAAAAAAACAACAAAACCTATAAAGCTAACTAAGACATAAACAAAAAGTGCTTAAACAAGTGAAAAGCAGCTATACACCTGAAAACTGAAAGTTAGATCTCATCATACAAGATCAAGTCATCCCCATATATGTGAGCTTTCACTTATATATTTCTTGCAGCAACAGTGATTTCTCATATGGCAAATATGGAATATTGTGAATTGTACCCTGACGGAGAGCAAATTTTACCTTTGCATCAGTTCAGCATAAATTCCAGTGGCTGCATCTGCGAATTTAAATTTTACACAATATCAAGGGAGAGTCTATAGGAAAGAAGTATGCTGAAACAAAGACAAAAACCGACTCATCAGGGTGGTGCAGAATTCAATGACTTACGAGCACATTGAGATGCAATTTTTCCAGCTCTCATCTTCAAATCTTGTCTGACAACCAAGACCTATGACCAGCAGTCCCCAGGCAAGAAATCAGATATTGTTTCATTCTGACTCCATATAAACTCTACATTTCATAAATTTCGAAACAACTGAACCAAGTAGCTTACATTTCTTTCTCAAATATGAAAATTTTCCTTTTTCTAATGAACAAAGAAAAATAGAGAGAAAAAATATAAAGAAGAAATAAATAATTCAAAGAAATTCATGCTACAGTTCAAATCCTGTGTGTCAAAAAAAAAACCCCATTTTAATTACAAGAGATACTAATATTGACAATTATTTAACGCAACATAGAGAGATGCTACACACACAACACTGTCCAGCATCAGTTTAGATGATCATTTGACTTCGAGTACCAAGAATCCAGAACCCTTTAAGGCCACGACCAGAAAAAACTAATAATAGTATAATAATAAATAATTAAATTTATTGCCCATGGTCATCTTGTACATGAATAAACTTCAGGGCAAATGTTCTTTAGAACATTTAACCATACAATCACATCCATGAGCTTTAATGGATGTACACCTATGTAAACTACCAATTAGATGGGGGCAATAAGAATGATAAAGAACAAGATTATCCGAGAAAGGAAATCATAACAGACCATTTTAAGTTCTTCATCGCCATCACCTGAAACTAGACTTTGTTGTTGCTGTTTGCCCCTGGTAGATAAGGTTTTATTTCCTTTGGAATTACTTTTGGGAAGTCCCGATAAATCTATGAGCAACCCAAAAATGAAACCGATAATGAGACCTGGTATGAAGTTTTCTGGCCTGAAACTCACTCCGAACCATTCTCCTTCTTTATGTTTCTGAATTACACAATATACAGAAGGTGGAAGAAAAAAAAAGTTAGAACCAACAGCTTAGTTGAACTCTCCTTTAGTCTCGTTGAGCAAAAGCAATACTAACTGAAAACACATAAAATTAATTAACAGGCCAGAAAATTACTTTCTTCGAAGGTTGAGACTGCTTTCCAAACGAACCCAGCATCCTAATCGATCATCCGCACAGACACACGAAGCCAGCCAGAGAGAAGAGTCGCTGTTACGGTGAGTCGAGTGGTTAATTCGCTGTTGCAGACTAAAAGTGGAGTGTTGGTTTCTTTCTAAAAATTACTTTTGGGGAGGGTTTTTAATAAATTTTACAGCTTTACTGTAAACCCCAAACTTGTACATATCGTAGTAACGAGTTTTATATTCCCCCCTTATTTTGCGCACGGCACACCACTACACACGTCAAGGTAGAGAAAACCTCCGGCTCCACGGCTACAGTTCTCCGACTAAGAAAGAAATTTCTCTGCAACATCTACTCTTTCCTATTCCCACTTCCAACGGCTATCCCTACCGTACCTTAAAATCTACTCCAAGCATCCAAAAGCACAAATTCCTCTACTAAAAGCAATCGCTCAAGAACTTCTAATTAACTTTACTGCCATATCCGTAGTTCTTGATTTTCGCTCTCTCGCAGATCAGGATGGAGTCTGTATCCTCTAATACAAACCCATCACCTCGTCACCGGTCGCCTGAATCCTCTAGTACAGATCACCCATCACCTTGCCACCGGTCGCCCAGCCGGTACAAGCTCTTCCAACCGCCAATCGCCGACCGGATCGTCCGAGCCTTCCGCCACCGTTTAGGGCTCCTCCACCGCTTAGGCGCCATTTTCTTCGTCCTCGGTGATTCCGGCAATGTCTACACCGTCACCCTGACCGGTACCCCTTCCTGCACCTGCCCCGACCGTACGACCCCATGTAAGCATATTCTCTTCGTCTTCCTACGTGTTCTCGGTGTCTCTCTCGAAGACACGTGTCTCCGAAGGAGAATCCTCAGGCCTTGCCAGCTCAGCCGCCTACTTGGCTCACCTACCTCCCCTGACTCGTTGGCTGGGGTTCGCGTACGTGAGAGATTCCATCAGCTCTTCTCGCATTCATCAACACGTGGCGTTCCCTCACGAGTAGCTGATTTGGAAGATGGTGCCACGTGTCCAATCTGTCTGGACGAGATGGGAAAGGAAGATAGGGTGGTGACTTGTCGTGCGTGTCGGAATCCATTGCATGAAGACTGCCAGCAGAGGTGGAAGAGGAGCAGAGGAAGGAGGTCTGCGACCTGCGTGATTTGCAGGGCGAGGTGGAGGGAGACGGCAGAACAGGAGATGTATCTGAACCTGGCAGCGTATGTTAGCGAAGAGGATGAGGTGGATGACGCCGTTGAAAGCAATGGAAACCTGTGTATTGATTAATACATCAAGGCTGTGTTTGGTATGCATTTTCAGAATAGATTCTAGGTCTAGAGCTCTAAAACGCATTATGTAATTAAAAAATAAAAGAAAAATATCTTAGATTTCAGTGAGTTCTAGATTTAGAATCTATTCCAATATACATATCAAATACAGCCTAAGGTTTCGGGTCTTGGATGGAATGACGAAAGCAATTGATTTAAATGGCCCATTTCGAATTTCTTACATGTACATGCATAAATTAAGCATTGGTAAAAAATCTATTGAAATCTTTCAAAAGTCAAGTTTTCATATGGCAAACCACTTAACAGGTGGAAAAATTCTCATTTATGATCCTCCATGTGGTTGAGATATGCCACTAAAGGTTGTGTTTGGTAAGCATTCTCGGAATGCATTCTAGGTCTATTTCTCATTCTTGGACAATAAAATGAAGAATGCGAAATCAACTTAGAAGTTAGAATACATACCAAACGCAGCCTAAGATTGATATGTGGCTATGTAGCAACTAAGATCAAATAATCAGCCTATATGTCACAAATTGATGAGAAAATTAGAAGGTATCTCGGTTGGACCGAGTTTCTGGACACCCATGGTAAAGAGTGAATCTTCACCTATAAGGACATCTAACCCTTTGGATTAATGTGGAGTCTGGTGGGGGTTTAATGATGACACAAAGTGGGAAGAGATTTCTCTACTCCAAGGTTGAAGGAAAACTAAATCCATTTCAAATTGAGAAGCAATGGACAATCAATGAAAATAGAAACTTTAAGCTCAAAACAAGGGATGTTGGACATGAAATTAATTGTTTCAAGAAGCCTGTTCCCGAAACTTAGGACTAGAATATTGTATGACTTTGAATAGAATTGATTGGAGAAAATGGATTCATATAGCCAACCTCGTTTAGTTGGGATAAGGCTGAGTTGAGTTGTTTTAATTTGATTGTCAATTGAAAATGTCTAAGATGTATTGAAAATCAAATGCTAAACTCTTGCATGTCATGTTATATATTACCACTTCATCTTCTTTGATCGGTAATATATATGCATTCATGTGATACATAACTTACATGCCAACAACTGCTTGGTTATGGTGCCGCTAGATTGAAGTGGTGACCCTTGGCATGTCTTGTGCTCGACCCCCACCAAAAAAAAAATTTGACCTAGGGCCATCCCCACCCCTCGCAATAGTTGGCCTATGGGTCATTGATTAGGATAGTCCAAAACAAAAACAACAAAATTGAAATGCCACCAATTGAAAGAACACTTACCAAAAACAAAAAAAAAATCTGGAAAAGCAGAACCCTAAAATCAACTAGCTCTTGATTTATTAAGAACTCGGTGGTGGTTTTAGATATTTTTAATGCATTTGTTTATCTCTTGGTCAACTTGGATTGGACTAAAACTTTACATATGTGGCAAGTCTTTAGAATCTTCTATCTAAGTTCTCCTTTAGGGGTGTCAAATGGTCGGTTCGATTTGATTCAGTTTGGTATCAGTCGATCTGAATAAGGTTTTTTACACATATTGATTCAAATTGAAATCTAAAATGTCAAGGTGAGTTTCGGTTTAGACCGATTCGGTTTTGGGTTTTTATATAGGTTGACTTAGTGGGTTATCTTATTATCGGGTTGTTATTGTATTCTGATTTTTCCTATATATAAATGGAACGTAATCTCTATTTGGAATGTGGCTCCTACGCCTATGTGAGACCCAATTAACGTCTCTTTACAGTTCAATCTATGGGACAAGAAGGTTATTTTACAAGGAGGAGGAGATAGATAGACACAAGAGTGCAAGCACGAGAGCCACACTCTCGAATAGAAAACTTTGTTCATCACTGTCATAGGACACCGTAAGATGACACCTCTGCCCCTTGGATAGATACCTAGACGTGCTCATCCATTGGCCCAAACACTTGTGTAGAAACCATGCGACCAAGTAGAGATCTCTTGCTCATATATATATAACAATGGACAATGATGTTTCCAAAATTCATAAGATAAAGCAGAGTCATTTTTTTTTTCGTTTGACTTTCATAAAAAGTCTAAAACGTCTATTTTCACTTTTTTTTTTTTTTTTTTTTTGTTTGGGTAATATTCTCAAACAAAATTGGGAGAATATTAAACAATAACATCTTTTTTTTTTTTGTTTGTTTAACAATTAAACAATAACATCTAGAGAGCTAGTACACATGCATGGATATACACTGGGTTAAATTTGGCATATGGTTAGTCTAGAGTCCAATCCAAACAATTGGAATAGACATTTCATCTATTCAAGTACATAATATATACATTTTGATAGTTAGAAATTTATAAACCTTTGCCACAATAATAATTCAGAAAAAAAAAAAAATCCCATTGAGAAAATTGAGTTAAGTTCAACTTTTTAAAGCTCTTGACCTATAGATCTAACGTAAGGTTAGAATTCTAATTTCTAACTCCAACACTCTTTTACCAAAAAACAAAAACAAAATTTTTTTTTTTTCCAATACCACATCCCCCCTCTTCAAAAAGAAACACAAAAACAAAAGAAGAAAAATTTCTTAGGTTCACTAGATAAGAATGTAAATTACAAGATAAACAAGTTTCAAAATTGTTCTGCATCCACTATTTTTCTTTTTGAAAAGATTTACTTAATTCTCAAAGTTGGTTGCAAGAAAATATAAAAGTAAACTTTCAAAATTGCTTCAACTTCATTTATTGAAAGTAAAAAACTGTTTGAAAAGTTTGCAAAATGTATCTTTCACGTGATGATTTTTGTAAAGATGCTCTAAAAAATAGCAATATAAGAATTGACGTTAAACTTTCATTGTAGGACTAAATTTCTCTCCACCAATAGAGGAGGATGGTTCACAAATCTCTCATAGGGTTTTTGTATGTTCCAAAATACCCTCCTCATACCTTTTCCTATCTTCTCTCGTCTTGTGGTGAATGGGATCCCATTCACCATGGGTGGGGGGGAACTTGATCCTTCATTTTATATGTTGAGATTGGGGTAATTTTGAAAGTTTGTTTAGTACTAACCAATTTGGGTATTAAATAAATTTTTTCAAATGAAAAGGTGTGGATGTAAAATAAATTTGAAATCTATTTATCTTGTAATTTCCATTCTTATCGATCGGGTAATCGGGTCAAAACGTGATTAGACCCGGCCCACCATGTTTTGCAATATAATATAATGAAGATGGCGTGCACGTGTTAAACAGGGATCTTGGGTCTGAAATTCGCCGTTAACTCGCCTTCTCTGTTGTTCTTCGTTGCCAAGTGTCTGTTTCGTTTCCAGAGTCCGCAGTGCAGGCTGCGATTGCGAGGGCAAAGAGAGGATACCCAAACCTAAAAGCCTACAGAGAGAAGTTCTCGTTTATCCGAAGCTTTTCATGTGATATTCTCTCTTTCGAGGTCGCGTGGAACTTTTGCTAGGGTTCTTACCTTATCAATGGAAAATGCATCCGAAGGGGTGCCTGGAGAGAACCACGGAACTTTGGAGGATGGAACGACCGAAGAGAATTCTTCGAGTGTTCTCGATCTCACCAGTTACCAGCTCCATGAACTCGATGGCGTCGAGCTTTCTCCGAGCTTAGTCGAGTTGGATTTGACCGCTAATCGGTTATCGACCTTGGATTCTCGAATCAGTCTCCTCTCGCAGCTCAAAAAGCTCTCTTTGCGCCAAAATCTATTCGATGACGCGGGAATCGAGCCAATTTCTAGATGGGATACGATATCAGGCCTTGAAGTATTCAGTCTCGTTCCCCTTTCTCTCTCTATTTATTTTGGCGACATTTCTGCATTGAGGTCATTAAATCCGATTACTGTTCCGGATGAAGTTGGCTTTCGATCAGAAATGTTATAATTGGTGTTTTCCCCCCTTCTTTAGTTCCATAGACTGTACTATAATACGTTGGGTGTTTACCTTGGTTTGCAGGAGCTGGTGGTCAGGGATAATAAACTAACGAAAATACCAGATGTCAGCATTTACAAGAGTCTCCTGGTATTTGATGTTTCTTTCAATGAAATTTCTTCCTTAAGTGGTTTGTCCAAGGTATCAAACACACTCAAGGAACTCTATGTTTCGAAGAATGAGGTGACTAAGATGGAGGAACTTGACCACTTTCATGAACTGCAAATTCTTGAACTTGGTTCCAACAGATTACGGGTTAGAAATTTTGACCTCTCAGAAAGTTTTGTTCATGCAAATTTGATAAGCCCTTTAAACTACCGATTTGGTTAGCTTACTTGTGAAAATGTTGCTCAAATCGTTGTCATTGTGCTGATCCATTGGTTTGCAGTTTTCCGACTATTTATTAGCATGCTTTTGTATGGATTTTGATTCCTTTTTGTCTTTGAGCCAAGCAGTTTATGCTAAAACGCTGACTTTGCTACTTCAGGTAATGGAAAATTTGCAGAACTTAACACTTTTGCAAGAGCTGTGGCTGGGACGGAATCGTATCAAAGCAGTTGACCTGTGTGGATTGAAATGCATCAAGAAGATTAGCTTACAGAGCAACCGTTTAACGTCTATGTTGGGACTTCAGGTATGCCGCTGCTGAGCATTATGTTGTTTGAAGGGAAGGGAAGTGAAAGAGGCAAATGCAATAATTTTCTATGCACATAGAGATAACATGTCGTCTTCTGTCTTCTTCTCTTAAACTATTTCCTTCTTCAGGAATGTGTTGCTCTAGAAGAACTATACTTGAGCCACAATGGCATTGCAAAGATGGAAGGCCTATCAACATTAGTAAATCTCCGCGTTCTTGATGTTTCATCAAATAAATTAACAGCTGTGAATGACATTGAACACCTTACAAGGTACAAATAAATGCTACCCATTGGATCTGGTTGGCTTGTCTGTGTTCTCAGCTTTTTAGAAAAATTTTGCAGGTTGGAGGATCTGTGGCTTAACGACAATCAAATAGCATCATTGGAGAGCATTGATGTGGCTGTTTCCGGTTCTCGGGAGGCGCTGACGACTATTTACCTTGAGCACAATCCATGTGTATGGTTCTCAATACATTAAAGACTGCTCATATTTCTCAACTCAGAGATTTAATTTTTGTATACTTTCTACATGTTTAGCTCTATCTGATTGATGCAATGACATACTCAGTCACTCAGATTTCTTCCCAGGGTTATTTAAATAATTTCCAACCATGGGATGGATCTCGTATAGGTTCCTATTTTCCTCAACTTGTGAGAGAGCCCTTAGTTGTTGCTTAAAAATTAAGAGTGGAGTTGGTATGTGATGGATTTATGTTTTTAATTTTATTTAGGCAGGGAATTTTCTCTTTCTCGGTAATAAATATTTTTCTAAGATAGTAATTGGATTTTGTCAATTAGTATGGAGGAGATGGAGTGGTAAAACACAGAGAATGATTTTGACCAAATGAAAGTTTTTGTAAAATGTGCGAGGACAAAAGTTTTAGAGGAAGAAAAACCAAGGAGATTGATTTCTAGGGATAAGGAGCTCTTTTTTTTTTTTGGGGGGGGGGGAATGCATAGAAATCCCCGCATGTTCAGCAGAATAGAAATGGGAGACTCTTAAGATTTCTTAAAATTTTATCAAAAACCCAGAGGTTACACACAATTAATATGATAGCTCTGTACCCCTCTGAGATTTAGATCTCAGCCCTTTATGTAAAGTACACTAATTTCAACCTCATAAGAAAAGAATATGTATTTAACATTTAACAGGACCAAACTACCCTTAGTGATGACATATCCACTTATCTTCAAATAAAGTTAAAAACTAATAAATTACTGAAAGGAAAGTTGAATACATCAATGACTTTCCCCTCTTAAGCTGTTTCTTGTGGTTTCTGCTCCATATAGTTGAGGCCTAAAGGCTATCCAGCATACATTGGTAGTTGATTGAACTTTGCAGTTTTCTCTTACGGCTGCTATGTGCTCCTTTCACTAATTGATTATGGAGATCTTCTATTGTATTATTCTGAGCATAGAATCTGCTAAAAGATGTATCATCTATTCCTTCTTATATTCTTATTTTCTTTTATCTCTGTGAACTAGTCTCTCACTTGATTCTTGCTTTGTTGTTTCTTAATATTTAAATTTATGAAGTCTTTGATTTTTATTTCCTTCCCTTTCATACTCAAGCTCAATTAAGATTTACAGGCCTTTATGTTTCTTTCTTAGCTTACCCTAAATGTTAATCACTATAGATTGCCAATCCCACCTTAGGATTGGAACCAGCACTGCCTCATCTCAGAATATAATTGAGTTAGAGTCAGTTGTGCTTGCATGCCACTGTGTAGTACATGTGGTGATCAACATTCGCATGATCCCATTACCCCACGTCCCCCCCCCCCCCCCCCCCCCATACACACACAAAATAAAAAAGAAAAGAAAAGACTTTTTCTGATTCCCTGGCCTTTCCCTGCACCAAACCTTAAATCCTTGTTTCTTCTATCAGCCAGCATTTAGACCCCTTAATTGTCATCTTAATTTAGCAACTTATTTTCATGGAGCTTATGGGAAGAGAAAAGAATTTCTAGGATGAATTCTCTTCTAATGGGAGGGTAAATGTTACGGGGTTGAAAATTTTCTTGTATTGTTCCTTGTGGTTGAAGATTGGTGGGTACAAACAAGAGGAAAGTCAGCTGGAATTTTATCAAACATGTGGAGTTTACTACTATTACAGAGAACCAATGTGGTTTTATGTGAGGAATATCCACGACAAAAGCTATTTACTTAGGAGAATCATGAAAAGATTAGGAGATTGCAAGAAGGATCTCCATATGGTCTTTATTGACCTAGAAAATTTTCTTGTATTGTTCCTTGTGGTTGAAGATTGGTGGGTACAAACAAGAGGAAAGTCAGCTGGAATTTTATCAAACATGTGGAGTTTACTACTATTACGGAGAACCAATGTGGTTTTATGTGAGGAATATCCACGACAAAAGCTATTTACTTAGGAGAATCATGAAAAGATTAGGAGATTGCAAGAAGGATCTCCATATGGTCTTTATTGACCTAGAAAAAGCTTATGATAGAGTCCTTTGAGAGTAATTTGGCGAGTACTAGAGAAGAGAAGTGTTTCTAGTAAAAATGTGGACATGGTTAAAGATATGCATAATGAGGTGGTAAACTTTAATGAGAGGAAGAGTCCACAAAGTGATTATTTTAGGTATCTGGGCTCAATCATAAATAAAGAAGGAGAAATATAGGATAATGTTACATAGAGAATTAAAATAGGATGGATGAAGTGGAGAGGTGTGTTTGGAGTGTTGTGTGATCAATGTATTCCTTTAAAACTTAAGGAAGATTTTATAGGTTAGCCGTGCGACCGACTATGATGTATGATGTGGAATGTTGGGCAGTTAAGAAACATCATATTGATAAACTCAATGTAGCTGTGATGAGGATGTTGAGATGGATGTGTGGTAAAACTAGGAAGGATAAAGTAAGGATTGAACACATTAGAGCTGATTTTGGATTAGCTCTGATACATGATAAGCTACAAGAAAGTCATCTAAGGTGGCATGGCCATGTACAATAGAGGCCTTTAGATGCTCTAGTACAAAGGGGAGTGATTTGATTCCGATTGAAGGAGCTAGAAGAGCCATGGGCAGACCTAAAATGATTGTGGGAGAAGTGGTGATGAAAGACACACATAGCTTAGGCCTTGTATCAAGTATGACTTTGAATAGAGCTGATTGGAGGCTATAGATCCATGTAGCCGACCCCATTTAGTTGGGATACGGCTGAGTTGAGTTGTATGTGGAATGTGTGGCTCAGGCATATCAGTCCAACAGCTAAGAAAAACAGTAGGAGAAGTAAATTTGGAATATTTTCACAAAGTTAGGTTTTAAGTTGATAAGATTGTGTATGGGAAAGCAGAGGTACGGGTAGATGGTAAAACGTAGTATAAATAATATAGGTTAAAAATTAGAATGCAGTAATAAGTTAAGAATTCAACAATGGATTAGGGTTTTGGAAGGTGGAAGCTGAACTTAGGTTTTGAATTTGATTAATTTACTCAAAATGGTTGTAACAGGGAATGGAGTGAGTCTGTAGGCTAGGGTAGATTGGATTATGCAGCTAGGTTTAAGGTCAATTCTGCTTGCTACTTGGGTGTCTTTTGATTGGTTGGGTTGGCCATGTGTTAGGGTTTTAGCTAGGGTTAAAGTTTTGGGGGCTAGGGATTAAATTTAGATGAGAATGGCATTTCATTGAAGGTTTGAAAGATTAAACGTAAAAAGAAAAAATGAACAAGGAATTTATGGTGTTCCAAGAAAATAAAATTCTGTAGAATGAAGATTCTACTTATTACCATAGCTCTAGCACCACTTGAAGAACCACAAGGGCTCCTTTGTACAACAACGGAGCAGAGCAGCATCAAAGAACTATGAGGTCTCTTTCATTAAGTTATTACCCTTTTTCTGATGGTTGGATTCAAAAAACCTACTCTAACCTGGATTTTAGAGCTCTAATAAATTAATTCATCTTAGGACCACCTAACATCATGTTTGGTCACGTTTTATGATTCAGAAATATCCAAATAACAAATGCAAGAGACTCAAATTGAATTAAAGCAGACCCAAGATTGATTGAAAAACTAAACTACAAAGCCATGAGTCCATTACTGAAAAGGTGAGAGACTAAAATAAATACAGTAAATTACCCAATACTAAATAGTAACCACCTCCAGTCAGTTGACTTCCTCATTGAATCTATTCACAAAGCAAGTATTTTGTTGTTTGATGTCCTGAACAGTGGCTTTTTATAGTTTCTAGGGGAGTAGCAATCTCTTGTTTGGAAAATTGATTGCCCGTGGGGTCACTCCTAGATATTCTTCATTTTGCTTGTTTATATAATCTTCCTCAGTATTTTACTTAATACTTCTCTCTTAATACCTTCGTCATGGCTTCACTCGTTCTATAGACGTTATTTTCTTGGTAACCAACATCCCACACCGAGAAGGGTATTCTTAATTGATGCAGATTTCTTGGGACTTGGTTTGATCTGGGAATTTTATCTCCAGCTATAAGTTTCCTATATTTAAGGAAACTAAAACTGCCATCTTTATGTCCCACGTATGGAAGAATTAGAGCTCCTTAAAATCAGCCCTCGTGGGCCCAATATGGAGTAGATATGGCTTACAATATGGAAGTTATATAGGAGCTGTTTTGGCCTTTTGGGGAATTGTCACATATGGAGATATTTATTATAAGAGGACAGTTCGTGTGATCCCCATGGCCAGCTGGATGAGATCAGTTTGAAGACTCAATTGCTAATATGTGAAGGACTCCTATAGTTATAATTAGTTTTATTAGATAGGTTTCTAGTGGGAATTTTTTCCTGTTTTGGTTTTATTAGTTAACTTATATCTAATCTGAAAAAGGTTGGTTAGGATTTAATTTCCTAGATAGATTAGGACTTTTATTGGGTTTTCTTTAAATATGTAATAGCCATTGGCTATGGGGGGACGATTGAGATAATGAATGTTTGAAGTTTTCTTCATGAAGCTGTGCGATTCAGTTTAGAGGTGGGATGCCTTGAGAGGGTGAGATACCTATGAGTGAGAGTCCCGGGAAAGAGTGAGAGACTCAATCCAGTTATCCTATTCCTATCTTCCATCTTCTTCTTCTTCTTCTTATTTTTTTTGTTTTTTTGTTTTTGTTTTTGTTTTTTTTTTTCTGTTTCTTTGGTTGATTTCGGAGTGTGTGAAGTTGAGGTCGAGATTTGCTGATCTGTTGAGACCATTCAAAGGTATATCTTGAATTCTGGAAAAATTGTTCTGTGTAAGATCCTGTCTTGGGGTTGTTTTGCTTCGTCAAATGCAGCCTTACATTATCAATGCTCTGTTAGTATGTTGTATAACTTCTCTTGACTCTTGAGTTTGATTGGCATGCATCAGTCACTCGGATTTTCAAAAGTACAACCACTTCAATTGCCTAGCTTTAGTCATGTGGGCCACCTTTTTTTTATTATTATTATACTTCATTCTGAATAACTGAATGATTTATGGTTTACTTCTTAGCTGTTAATCATAAGCAATATTTTATCCATCTTATATTTATACTGCTTTGCTTTTTCCTAGAATTGTACACTGCATACTTTGTTTGTACTCTCTGTATTTGGTGGGAAAGCTGACTCGTGACCATTTTCTGGAGGTGAAGATGGGTTTTAGACCCAGGATTATGGTATTACTGTCCACAGGTTCTAATGGACAGCCTTACCTTGCTAACATTTTGACACACTATACATTGTTTTCCTGTCTCTTATTTTTTTGTTTTCTCTTAAAGCTTCTTTTTTTTTTTTTTTGGGGGGGGGGGGGTTTGGGGGATGTAACTTGTTTGGGACTAGTGGTCTATTCTAAATCTCCTTGTTTTGATGACTGATGAGTCTACTTCTTAACTCAAGATGCTGTGACTCTTAAATCTTAATCGCCTATGGATTATACTCTGAGTTGTTGGTAGGAACGGCCATTGTTCTATTCGGGGAATAACTGTCTGCTTTATATCTGCCACATGGCAGTCCACCTGGAACCCAAATTTGGTGTGTAGATCAGTCGCAGTCCCCTATCTACTTATAAAATTTCAGCCCAATCTGAATTATATATGGGGAGAAAAATAAGGTAAAGGATGGTTAAAAAGTCAAAGATGGGCTAAAAAATATGGACTGTTGAGTTTGACCGCCTAATTTTACATGTGGCTAATCCATCGTTACTCCACCTATTCATATGGTTGAAAATCTCCGCATCGTCTTGGCCACACGGCCAGTTTTGGTGGACTGTTGTGCCAAGCCAGCCATTGCGTCGCACTAGTTTCTATGACTCAATTTTTTTACTCTGAATTCTTGATATATATCTTCTATTGAGTTCCAACCTTGCTGTGATCTTATATTATTTGTTATATAAATTGAACTTAACCGAGGGTGGACCTTGGTGCAATGGTAAGATTGCTCCATTGTGACCAAGTGGTCACGGGTTCAAGTCTCCGGAAACAGCCTCTCCGTGAAGCGGGGGAACGGCTGTGTACATTATGACCCTCCCCAGACTCCGCAGTGGCGGGAGCCTTGTGCATTGGGTACGCCCTTTATATAAATTCAACTTAACCATAGCGTGATCGTCTTGTTAAGCAAGCCCTAGTTCTCTCTAATTGACCCAGTCTATATTTACCAAAGCTGTCTGAGTCTCTAACCTTGTACCCAATTACTTGTATTTCCCAAAACAATGCTGATGCTATTTAATTCTTAAGAAACTAACCCCACCTCCTCCTATTTTAATTCATTGATATGCCCTTATACCCTAGTCAAATTTCTCATCAACTTTATTCCTAGGATTGTTCTATTTCTTTGACTAAGTTCCTTTCTTAGGTGTGGTTTCTCTAGGTTCCCCAGGTGTTGGTTTTATCTGCCATGTGGAAGGTGTATTGATGCTCAAATTTTGTTGACAAATTGTACACGTCAAACTGGACTCGTTTGGGGAGTTTCAGCCCAACAGTGCTACACCATGTGGTATAGTCAACATGTCGAATTTGGTCAAGATTTGGACAATTAGAGAAAAGGTTCAACACACAGGGCTATATGATTTAGTTCGTCTTCAAAATAAACATGGTCTCTTATCTATCCATTTATTAGAATTGCCACATCAGATCTCCACTGGTTTAATGGCTTAAAGGTACAGGGGTAGAAAATCCATTTGATTGTATGCCATAACGTTGAGATAAGCCACCAAAATTTGGCATTTAGTTGGTCCAGAGGGGTGCTCTATCTGTTCAACAGTTGGATTAGTTACATCTGCCTCCACATGGCAGAAATAGCCACTCTCCTGGAGAGGAATCTCATGGGTGTTCACCTGGACAAGCTTATGTGCTATTTTGATTCTTTAACCTTTTATTGCTGCTGGTTAGAACTGGAATTTAATCTTAATTAATTTTCAAGTTTTTAATCTACATTAAGAGTGTTATCATTAAATTTTAGATATTTTTTCCTTTATTTTCAGCTTTTGAGTATTAACTATCTATATATTTTGAATAGTTATTGAATATTTATGTTTATGAGTTGAGCTACCCATCAACAACTTTATTTCTCTTTACCTTGTTGATTATTGAACTGAAAAGAAGAATATATTCCCCCTCAAATTTTCTTTGATCTTGCATGGGTCACTGCAGTTAGAACTGTTATCAAAACCCGAGATCTGTGAATGCTTGAATGATCGAATGTGATCAGCCAAGCCTCTTAATTTATGACTTTTAAGAATGAAATTACATGACAGAAATAGCCTTGCCATAGCCGACATAGCTAGGCAGTGTACTAAACAACTTAAAAATATAAAATAAACACCCCAAAAGACCAGAATACCCCCCACGGTATTCTGGTTTACATTATTCAACACTCCTCCTCAAGTTGGAGCAAAGATGTCGATCATGCCCAACTTGACTAAATTAGGATGAAATAACTTTCCAGACAGTCCCTTGGTGAAGACATCAACAAGCTGATCAGATGAAGTCACAAAGGGAATACAGATCTGCCCATCTTCTAATTTCTCCTTGATGAAATGCCTATCCACCTCAACATGCTTGGTACGGTCATGCTGTACCGGGTTGTGTGCTATGCTGATTGCAGCCTTGTTATCACAGTGCAACATCATAGGAAGACGAATAGGAATACACAGATCTTGTAGCAGACCTTTAAGCCAGAGTAACTCACAAATTCCTTGTGCCATAGCTCGAAATTCAGCTTCGGCACTAGAACGGGCAACTACATTTTGCTTCTTGCTACGCCAGGTGACAGGATTTCCACCTACAAAGGAGCAATACCCAGAAATAGACTTCCGATCTGCAGAACCAGCCCAATCAGCATCGGTGTATGCTTCTATCCGTAGGTGACCATGTGAAGATAAAAGAATGCCTTTTCCAGGAGCTGACTTCAAATAGTGTAGAATGCGAAGAACAGCCTCCATATGGGAAGTGTAAGGATTATGCATAAATTGACTCACAACACTTACAGCAATAGCAATGTCTGGACGATTGTGTGAGAGAAAATCAGCTTCCCCGCAAGCCTTTGGTACCGGCCTTTATCAATAGGCTCACCATCATTTTCCTTGAGCCGAACAGTGGGATCCATAGGAGTATCCAAAGGGTGACAACCTAGCAAATCTGTTTCAGCCAACAAGTCTAGGACATACTTTCTTTGGGATAGAAATATGCCTTTTGAAGATCTAGCCACTTTAATCCCAAGAAAGTATCTCAATTTCCCTAGATCCTTAATCTCAAATTCCTGGCCAAGGAAGGTCTTCAACTGTCTGATCTCATCACCATCATTGCTAGTAACCACTATGTCTTCAACGTAGACTATAAGGACAGTGAGTTTTTCACCGACCCTCTTGATAAAGAGAGTGTGATCAGCATTACTCTGCTTATAGCCCACAGAAATCATGGCCTTGTGAAATCGACCAAACCAAGCTCTGGGTGACTGTTTCAGCCCATATAGTGCCCGCTTCAACCTGCACACTCTTCCTTTATTTCTGTCACAAGAGAACCCTGGTGGGATGTCTATATATACCTCCTCCTCCAATGCTCCATTTAAGAAGGCATTTTTAACATCTAGCTACTGCAAATCCCAACCAAGGTTGACTGCACATGATAACAACACACGAACTGTATTCAACTTTGCAACAGGTGCAAAGGTCTCCTGATAATCAATGCCGTATGTCTGAGTAAAGCTCTTGGCTACTAGTCGTGCCTTATTCCTATCCACAGTGCCATCCACCTTCTGTTTCACCACAAACACCCATCTACATCCAACGGTTTTCTTCCCAGGTGGAAGAACCACAAGCTCCCATGTGTTATTTTTTTTCAAAGCCTCCATTTCTTCCATCATGGCTGCCTTCCACTTTCCATCTGATAGAGCTTCCTGCCAATTGTTAGCAACACGAACAGAAAAAAGAGAAGAAATAAAAGCACGAAACGACGAGGAAAGGGAGTCATAAGAAACAACATGAGATATGGGATGCTGAGTGCAAGTCCTGACACCTTTGCGAAGGGCAATAGGCAACTCAGGAGAAGGAATATTAACTGGTGGAGAGGCAGGTTTTGTATCCAGGTTCGGCAACTGGATGGGTATAGGAGCAACAGTTGATTGAACTTGCTTATGTTTCCTTGCATAGGTCTTCATTTTGCTAGCATCAATCATCCTCTGAAATTCACTAATGGTTCTCTGGACAGGAGTCTGGGTAGGTGTGGTTTGCTCCCCCTGTACAGGAACCTCTCCCCTTGACTTAGGGGGAGGAGGAGGAGGACTAGAAGGAGGCTGAACAGGAGAAGTAGGCTGAACAGATTCAGCCTCATCATGAACCAACTGGAGTGGAGGTGGAGAGTCTAAAGTCAACACATCTTCGCTAATACTCTCCCCCTGAAGATGGGGGGACACATAGTAGGAGACACTCTCATGAAACACAACATCCATGCTGACAAAAGTCCGGCGGGATGGAGGGTGATAGCACTTGTGCCCCTTCTGTGTGGCAAAGTACCCTAAGAAAATACACCGAAGACTACGTGGGTCAAGTTTGCCCGGGGACCGTGTATCCCTGGCATAGCAAACGCAACCAAAAACCTTAGGGGGAACAACAAAGGAGGAAGAGCCAAGTAATAGCTCCAACAGGGGGTCTAGAGTGAAGGACCCGACTGGGCAGCCTATTAATTAAATAGGCTGCAGTAAGAACAGCATCCACCCAATAAACGGAAGGGACATTACGGGCAAACATAAGAGCACGAGCTACCTCCAAGAGGTGGCGATTCTTCCTCTCAGCCACACCATTTTGGGCCAGAGTATCCACACAACTGGTCTGATGGAGGATTCCATGGGCAGCCAAATATTTTTGGAACTAACCTTCCATATACTCTCTCCCATTATCACTCCTTAAAGTCTGAACAGTGGCATTAAATTGAGTTTGAACCAGCTGGTGAAAGTGCTGAAAACAAGAAAAAACTTCACTTTTATTGTGCATAAGATAAACCCAGGTAAACCGGGAATAGCAATCAATAAAGGTGACATACCGCCGATGACCTGAAAGTGAAACTTTTCTACTAGGACCCCACACATCAGAATGAACAACATGAAATAAAGAAGATGATCTTTTATTAGAAGTTGGATAATTTGAACGTGTCTGTTTGGCCAAGACACAAGGCTCACAAAAAAAATCTTCTTTATTACATGAATTTCGTAATGCTGGAAATAAAGTAGATAGAGTACCTAAAGAGGGATGTCCTAGTCCAGAGTGCCATATGTGTAATTCAGAAGAGAATGATGCTGAGGAACAAAGCCTAGAAGATAATGCCTGAGTAGATGTAGGATGTCCATCAAGCAGGTACAATCCGCCATGCACTTTACCCGATCCAATCGTCTTCCCCGAGTCCAGTTCCTGAAAAACACAATGAGTAGGAAAGAAGGTCACTTTACAGTTCAAAGATTTGGTGATACTACTAATGGAGAGAAGGTTAGTGGTAAACTTGGGAATATGCAACACAGAAGCTAATGTCAAAGAAGGGGAACAACCAATGGATCCTTTCCCAGATATAGAGGAGAGGGGCCCATCAGCAATTTTAACTTTGTCCTTACCAGAAGCAGGAAAGTAGGTGTTAAAAAGATTGGAGGAACCTGTCATGTGATCAGTAGCTCCAGAGTCTATGATCCAAGGAGTGGAAACTATTGATGCACAATGACCAGCAAAGGAAATACCTGTGCTGGCAAAGAAGGAACCTGAATTGGCAGCAGATGTAGTGGGGGCAGCAGATGTATTTAACAGGCATTGGAGAGCTTGAAGTTCTTCTTGGGAGAAACCAATTTCAGTAGTGGGAGCTGGAGCTACACTTTCAGTGTGATTCGCTTCGTTTTTAGGCTTGGTACGACCCCGTTTGCTCTCAAAATCAGCAGGCTTCCCATGAAGTTTCCAACACTGAGCCTTAGTGTGATATGGTTTGTGGCAATAATCACACTTCACAGGCTCCTTAGTAGTGGCAACAGCAGCAACAGTATCAGCAGAAGTGTCAGTAGTGGAACCAACAGTTTGTAAAGCTGATCTTTCAACCTTAGGAGTAATCATCATAGCAGCCCTCCTTGTCTCTTCACTGTGTACATAGGAAAAAGTTTCCTGCAGAGTGGGAAAAGGAACCCGACCAAGAACTTGTACTCAAATAGGATCATAGTCATCATTGAGTCCAGCCAGAAAGTCATATACCCGAAACTGATCTACATAGGTGTGGTAGGCAGTGATATCAGCAGCAGTGGTAGGCTGAAATCGAGCATAATGATCCAATTGCGGCCATAAACACTTGAGGGCAGCATAATACTTGGCGACTGTCATCTCCTTTTGAGTAGTATTTTGAAGAGTTTTCCTGATCTCATAAACCTGAGCACCACTCCCTGATCGACCATAAGTACCCTTGACAGCAGTCCATATCTGAGTAGCAATGTCAAGGAGGAGATACTGACTAGAGAGGTCAGTGGTCATGGAGTTTAGAACAAAGGACATCACCATTGCATCATTAGCAGCCCACTTAGTACGAGCAGCCCCTTCTTCAGTAGGTTGTTTGGTGGTGCCAGTAAGATGGCCAGTGAGTCCCCTACCAGCCACAGTCAGGGATAATGATCTGGCCCAAATTAAATAGTTTGTGCCATCAAGCTTAATGGCAGCAGCATAGGGAAGAAATTCAGTCGTATTCTGATCTCCTCCATACGTAGCCGAAGTAATCTCTGAGTCACCCATAGTGCAGTCAGACAGAAAATCGATCCTTAAATTTGAAAAAATTCAGATCTTCAAAAACCAGCAGCAGTTGGGGCTGAAATAGAGGTCGAATGCAGCAATAAAACCAGGGAATAAACCCTCAAAAAAACTTCTCAAACAACAGCCCAGAAAACCAATATCGATAAAAAAAAAACCCTGACAATTGAGATCGATAAAGAGAAAAGAGGGGCTGGAACTTGAGTGCTTCTGTTCCTGATAATTCAGATGTAATAGGTGCTGTCCAGATGCCTGCAGTCCACAGTGAAGAATCAACCTTCCATATCAATACTGTCGATCTCCAAAAAACTGAAGCAGTCCAATATCGCAGAGAGGTAACAGCAGCTATCGTAAATCTGGAATTAGGGCATAAAAAGGTTGAGGTGTGATGGAGGGCAGCACTTAAACCATGATAGGATCACCTCATCAGTGCTGCCCTTGAATAATGGAAGGAACCAAGGGAAAAGAAAGAGAGAAGGAGAAGAGATCGATAGAGAAGATGAAAAGAGGAAGAAGAATGGGGGGAAGGTTTTGAAGAACCCTAGATCAGAGAAGATGGCTTTGATACCATGTTATCAAAACCCGAGATCTGTGAATGCTTGAATGATCGAATGTGATCAGCCAAGCCTCTTAATTTATAACTTTTAAGAATGAAATTACATGACAGAAATAGCCCTGCCATAGCCGACATAGCTAGGCAGTGTACTAAACAACTTAAAAATATAAAATAAACACCCAAAAGACCAGAATACCCCCCACAGTATTCTGGTTTACATTATTCAACAAGAACTATTACAGGTTTGATGGGTTATTTTGTCCCCAAGGATTTGCTGTTTTCATTCACTGAATGCCTTTTGTTTTGGTATCTAATAATATGTGGGATTATTACGTCACCCACTTGACCAGTTATCATGGGATGCCTAATCCACTTCAGCTGAACTCTGAAAACTTTCAACTTCATAGGCTCTCTACGTGCAAAGTAAAGATATGTAAAATTAACTATAGCCCTAACTGGACTCATAATAGAAAGGCAACGATATTGAGGGTTATGTTCATCTTTTACATTACCATTTGGGCATGGAGGTCATTGTTGTCAGCCATGAGTGTGATAATGTCAATTTCATTACATACATACAGATACCTGTCCTGTGGTCTTAGATGCATTTCCTCAATACTATTGACTGAGAATGTCCAAATTTTTGCAGGCAAGTTCCCCAAATTACACTTCTACTCTAAGGCAGATCTTTCGAAACCTCCAACAACTGGATTCAGATGTATTTTCGTAAGAATTTTGGCAGCTTTGTACTTGCAGGTTATTTTAAGAGAGGATTATAGAATATGCTGATAGACTCCGAGAGAAATTGAGCATCTGATGAGAGTTTGTGTTTCTGGGCTTATTCATTTTGTCCTTTTAATTTTACCCCTTGAATGTTCTATTTGTATTCTCAAAGATTGCAGTAAAGTTATGTAGATTGTAGGTTAAAAATTCTATTTGGTTCTTTCTGAAGGATATGATTGATCATAGGTAAAGAAACCAGAGCAACTTGAAGGCCAGGGCTTGTGCGAGTGTTGTGTGCTTGTTCTCAATTCATACATACATTAAAAAGAAATAAAAACAAAGAAGCTAAGTTTGAACTTCCTCGACACTTGTGTTTAGTATTTTCCATGTTGCAGGTTGTACTTTATTTAAACTTTGTTATTTCTTATGCAATTAAGAAATATGATGTTTTGACCTTTACGTGATTCATTTTGGGTCTAGTTTCTTTGCACAAGCTCCTTTGCAGGATATCTGTTGGTGGGCACTGTTGGGTGCTTCTTATCTGCTGCTTGGCAACTTTGTTGATGCTCAATTGTGTGCATAAGTTGTCCACATCGCCATTCATTCAAGTGGCATTCTGTTTGAATGCACTAAATATGGCAGTCAGTGGGTCAATTTTGGTTTAAGATTTGGTTGCCTAGGGAAAAGGTTTAGTACTTTGTGCTGCTGCCTTGCTGATGTTAATGTCTTTCTTCATCATGGGTGAAGAGAAACCCATTGCTGCATTCGCATAATTACTCCCCCCTATATGAAGAATGTCCAAAGTGCCCTTGGCTTTGTTCTCGAAGATCTGTCCAAGCGCCAGAACCTGTGAGTAAAGAGAGAATCTCTTCACCATGGGTGAAATAAACTCCTTTTTTACTGTGGTGGTTTACCAAAAAAATTTCTCTTGACAGTCAAGTCCTAGACAAGGGACCACATGCCACTAGGTTGGCGCCCAAGGAGGCAGGCTGGGGTGAGCGCCAGGGGCAGCCCGACGTGGGGTGGGTGGGGGGAGGAGGGGGTGTGTGTAGAGTTTGCGCTCACATATTTGCCCACAGCCATAGATGAGCCAACATTTCACGTGCCGCTGGACAGCACTCTTGGTCTTTTTCGTAATAACCCAAGAGTGGATACTATGGTCGCTGTTGAGGACTTGTGTTTGGTATGCCTTCTCGGAATATATTCTCAGCTTAGAACACATTCCAAATCAAGAAGATAGAGAATCAGATTTTAGAATGCGTACTGGACTAAGAATCTATTGAACCTTGAGTTTCATTTAAAAGTTTACTCTTCAAGGTATTCTATAAATGGCAGGTCACTAGTATTTAATGGCATCTACCAAACCAAGCCTAGTGGGTGCATAGGAGGGGTGGCCTCACGATTTGTAAACAGAGGAGTTCACATAGTCAGGGAGGAGAGAATGTCAGGAGAAGTGAGATTCCACTACCTGAATGACATACAGGTGATAAGTACCTGCATGTATTCTAATGAAAGTGATATTCCACTACCTGAATGAATTTTTAGTAGCAAAAAAAAATCTGAATCTATTCCCCTAAAAAACACTTTGTACTCATTGTGGAACTTTAGGTATGGTGCCAACTAATGTATGAAAGACCAATGCCATTTGAAGTTTGGGATTTTCTCATCGATACATCTTAAGATGTCGAATAACTTATAGTTTTACTTTTCCTTTTAATATTAACACTTTTTTTTTTTTTTTCTTTTTCCAATGAGTATAAATCTTAGAATTTCAAATGTATACTTGAAAAATGAGTAAGACAATGACAACTTCTGATAATGATGATAAATCATTTTGAAATTATTTTTGAAAACTTTTTTTCATCCTTGAATTAAAGAACTTCTAGGAAAAAGGCAATAGACAATCAAATGAAGGTTACAAATTCTAATTACTCCTATAGTCCATAGAGGTGTCATTTAGACATTCTCTTTAAATTTCCTTCTAAACCTTATGCTTAGAGCATCCGTTGGGGATAAAAAGCTAGTTTGAGTAATTCTAATAATTCTATGAATATACTTTTCCTAGAGACAATTAGAAGTGTATCCTTAGCTATCTGAAGATAGCCAATTGGTTAGGAGGTTAATATCATCCAATCAAGATAAGATGTCTTGGATGGACTCCACCATGGTGATGCTGGCACCATTTCCCTTGTATTAATTTTTATTTTATTTCATTTCGATCTTATATGCTCAATTTCTTTCAATGAAATTTTTTCTCAGAGATCAACTTCTCTATGTAGAATTTCTTATTGTATTTTCATCATTTGTTTATATTTTTTGGACTGTTGTAAGTAAAGGAAATGAAAAGAAGCGAAATTATTTCAGAAAAATTTATACATAATTTTTATAATCATGATTGTGTAGTTAACGTAGAATCATATCAAATCCGATGGTTACAATTTTTCAAATGGACTCTTTTTTTTTTTTTTTCTATTCAAAGATAGAGAACTTGATTGAAAAATTAAAATAAAGCTTACGCAAAATGGTATGATGCTTTGTTAATTTTTTACTATTGGATAAATGAAAATGGTTTGGATTGGCTATATAAAATTTCAACCCCAAATTCAATCAAATGCCTTTTTTGTATTGGTATAATATCCATGCCCATCTACTAATATTCCGATAAACGTTGGATCTCTCTTCATTATTAGGCTAAACTACGTGCTAGTCGAGAAAATTTTCTGGACATCTAGATTCTAAAACTAAATTAATAGATATAAAAACGTAATTCAGTTTGTCCCATGATTATTATAGATAATTATTACAAAAGCTTCCATTTCCATTTTAGTTTTGTTTGAGTTCCATTAATTCACTTTACTTCCAACTAAATGGAGTCTTGAGGTGAAAGATTTGGTTTTGGATGTTCACATCTAAAAGCTTAAAACCTAAAACGGACTCTAAAACTTGATTGCTAAATCTAGAATGCTTTCTGAGTTAATTCCATGATGACTACTGGTAATGTTACAAAAGTTCCACTTCAGTTTTGTTTTAGTTTCATTTCCTTTCACTTTACTTCTTTCTAAATGGAGTCTAAAGGTTAAGAGATTTTGTTTTAGACGTGGACGTGGACGTCTAACAAAATCGCCGGACTCTAAAACTTTAATTTCTAGGTCTAGAATGTGTTGTAACTTGTAAGCATGGATGTAGATGTCGGTATCATATCAACCGATATATTTTGGTAACACCGGTACTTGATATCGATACTTGATTGGTACCTACATGATTGATTGCATTGATCACGATATTTAATGTATCAACCGATACTATAAAATTGAGTGCTCCATACAACTCAGGGTTTTAAAGAGTAGAATCGAAATCCGGATCGGTCTCAGCCAACTTCGAACTCGATCAACAAGAATCAATCAGAAATCGGCCAGATTTTACCCTAACCTTAGAGATGCAAAACTAATCGGTCACTCCGAATCAGCCAAAATCGGAGCTTGGCTTTTGGCCAATTCCAAGTTTTAAAACCCTGATTCCGCTCCAACTCAATTAAATCCAATCCCCATCAATCACACTCTTGGGTATGGTTCGTAATCTCGGATTGGATCAGCCGATATCGGTTGGATCGGTAATTCTTTTATATTATCTTGTTCGATACCAACCGATATTGATTGATCCAATCCAAATAATATTGGCTGATCCGATCTAGAGATCTCAACACCCACCAACTATGGTTGATACATGACCCGATCCATAAAAAAAAACGACATTGGGGGTTTTTTGACCGAACCTGATCGATTTGTATCGATCTGATCCTGATCCATAAAGGTTTCGCCCATGACCGATACCAATTCCGATACCTGGATTTTGAACCTTGCTCTTGGATTCATGGTTTGAGGTATCGGATCGGATCAACCGAAACCAATCCCGATACTGATTCTTTCCAGTTATACGGGCAGGAGTAAAAATATTAAAATTTTTTTTTTTTTTTTATAAAAAACCAGATACAAAAATGTCATATTTGGCCGAGTTTGAACGATCTCGATACAATCCGATCCAGCGGATATCGAGATCACGAGCCATGCTTGGGTTCGAACTTGGAATCTATCTTGGACTATCAGGTCAAAGGTTCAACGCAGAGCAGAGGGAGACAGAGGAAGACAGAGAAGGTAAAGAGATTCCTTCCCGAGAGCGAGAACCGCAAGACCCTGAAGCCTGAAAAGACGGATAAGTTTGAAACAAACTAACAAATAAAGCATCATTTCCATGGGTATGTATACAGAGCTCTTTTAACTGTTGAGTCACGGGCCACGATTCTGGTCTGAACACTCTGAACTCGTCTGAAGCCCCCCCACCTCTCTTCGACACGAGTCCACAAAACGATGGACCATACGGTTCCAATGCCTGCTAAGTGCTACCTCCATACCTCCTTTAAAAGCCTGCGCCATTTCTTCCTCTTCTTCTTCTTCCAAGCATTAACAAATTCGTACAAATAACAAACAAGTGGAAGAGGGTGCGTTTGTGAGTGTTTCAGATTTCCAGTGTTTGGGTTTGTGTTTCTGTTCATACTTGGCGGTGGGAAATGACGAACGGCCGGAAAAGCCCATCGGAGGGTGGGATCCAGATGCCGGAAGCTAAGTTTGCAACGGAGAGTGCTACCATGAGTGGGCCTCTTGTTTCGGGGTCTGATCACAGAGCTCGACTCAAGACTGACATGGCTCACACCATCCTGCGCTTCCTTTGTCTTCTTTCTTCTTTAATCTCTCTGTGTTTCATGGCTTCGGCTAAGCAATCGGCCAATGTCTCTATCTACGGCTTCAGCTTCCCCGTCTACTCCAAGTGGTCCTTCGCTCACTCCTTTGAGTAAGTTTATTCACCATCACATGCGTCTCTCTCTTGGAATTTGAAGAAACAGAACAGACCCGTGAACGATTTACTTAAGTATTTCTCTTTAGCTGAACTGAGATTTTATCTATTGCAGTCATGGAATCCATTTCCTCTTTCAGTCGTGGATTTTAGGGGATTTTAAGTTAAACCAACGGCAAAACGCTCTTAACTGTGAAAATTTGAAATTATGAGTAACGATGTATTTTCTCTTCGCCTGCTCCTCACATCTTTCTGGATTCTGTATAGATATCTGCTCGGAATGTCAGCAGCTGTCGCCGCCCATTCGCTGCTGCAACTGCTTCTCAGCATGTCTAAGCTGTACAAGAAGTTGCCGGTAATTCCTTCACGGAATCACGCTTGGCTTATTTTCGCGGGCGATCAGGTAAACCCAGTCCTCTTTCTTTCACAGTTTTTGCTATTTTTCTTCTGTTACAGCCAGAAAGAATGATCAATGGCTTTTCCTGCTTCTCGTAATCTCGCCGGAGTTTCACCGTGGCGTTGGCAATGAACAGGGTTCATGGTCTTAGATGTAAGCCTGTAATGAATGGGTAATGTCGGTAAATTAATCTGTTATTGTGGACATATTGGTAAATATTGGAAACTTTAGTTGGTTTTTGATGGATTGTAGTGAGCAGTTTTGGAAGGACCAAACGAAATTCAAATGGAACTTTAATTTCAAACAGAAAGAAATTAAATGCTTTGATTCCCACACGTAAACAAGACATAAACACGAGTTTCCCATTTTGTATTTCAGTTGATGGAACAACCTGTAATTCACAATCTTTACATGAAGGGGCATTTTTGGGGTTAGCTTAGTTTCCAAACAAACTGATGATCCAAAAGGGTTGGGTGGGGTGAGTGGAGTCTAAAAAAAACCCGGATTTGGTTGGGTTATGTGGTCTGTCACAGAAAGAAATGACTGTTTAGTCTACCAACATCAACAATCACTTTCTTCATATATGATATCATCCGGTTTGATATCCGAAACAAGAGATATAACACAAGAGAGAGAGAAAGATATTCCCATGGTAGGAACAGGACAATTGCACTAAGAAAGAGAGCTTGGGATTTGATATAGGTCTTGGGATCTAAATCAGCATCATTACATTTCAAAAGATTTATATTGGAATTTTATGTTTGAGATCCACAGGACAGTAGAAAATGGGTACCAATGATCTTTTTAACTTGATATGCATACACGACGGGTGAATGTTACATGGTTCAGATGTTCAGGGCCCAAAATTTTAGGGGTTGCTAATAATCATCTAACATTGCTTAGCTTAAGTCTTGGCACATTGATTAGTCAAGGGAAGGAGATCTCTGTAATACCAATTGTCTGTACAAATGCTACATCATGTTTAGGATCGGCTTTGGCATAGTTTTGGTTGTAACAATCACTGTGTAATTCTCTCTATTTCTATGAAAGACTATACCAATTTCATTGGTATATATTGAGGATGTTCTTCCTTTGGCTACATTCTACAGGCATTTGAATTTTGTATGACATATGATGCTTCTTATTGGATCCATAGTAGTTGAATTCTCTGATACAAGACTTGTTCCAACAACCATCTCTAGCTAGAAATGAATTGATGGGCAAGTATAGAAGTTTCAATTTGTCCAAGGTAGGTTTTGAGTCACAAGTGTATTGAGTATAGTAGCTAGTTGGATTAAAATGTGGTAAGCAAAGAGTAGTATGCATGTGACACAGAACCTACAGCAGGAATTGAGGGCTCTCTTTATTAACTGATCACATTTACTTACTGCAGGTCTTTGCATATGCAATGATGAGTGCAGCATCAGCTGCATCTGGAGTGACCAATCTGAACCGAACTGGAATCAGGCATACACCTCTCCCAGACTTCTGTAAGCCACTACATCGCTTCTGTGAACACATTGCCTTGTCAATAGCCTTTGGTTTCTTGAGCTGCATCGTGCTTGCGATCTCTACCATTCTTGATGTGGTCTGGCTCTCTAAGTTCTGAATTTCATCAAACAATAAATATCTGATATTATGTACCCGTAAGAAAATTATAGTTTAATAATGCCTTTTTTCTTTGTTTGTCTCCAGAAAATGGTTAGACCGGGTACATATGCTAGTAAATATAATCTCTGTTATTTGTATCCTCTGTGAAGAACATCAGCCCGTTTATTTGTAATGCGCATGAAAATATGCATACCTACATACCGGAACTGTCCAAATGCTAGGATAAACAGTGTTCATATTTCTAAGATCACATTGCTGAGAGTGATTGTGATTAAGTTATCAGAGCTACAAGACATTGGTTTGGCTTCTCCCATGTTAAAGATTACCCGTTGATTTAGCTACAGTAAATACAAGTAAATAATGTATTACTTGGAAGACTAAGAAAAGGGTTTAGATTTCTAGAGGAACCCAAGTTTCAATATTTGGTGCTATTAGGATGAAAAGAGTGCCCTGTAGCCAGAATTTGCCTGAAATCTGTTCCAAAAGAAACCTGTCTTACATGATTCATTCCCCTTGAGCGAAAGCCCAAATGGGTTCAGTTGTTCAGTTGATCATAACGAAAGGCTTTGCCATGACCGGAAAAATTCTTCCTACCTACTGACTGGCCCCTCTGACTTAGCACAGCAACACAACTAAGCTAACTACTGAGTGTAAATTGAGCTATAGGTGCTTCAATTATTACCCAAGGCTCTCTTTGGTTGTCCAAAAAGCAGAAATCATAGTTCAAGGAATCGATTTTGGTTTGTTCGTATTGATATTGGTACGTAGGGGTTGATACCAATTCGTATTGGTATCGGCTGGAATTAATACCAATTCCTGGCCGCGCATGGGTTGGGAATTGTCTGATCCAGGCCGATACAAGCCAATCCATATGGTATTGGCTAATCCCCGATACCAATTACCAAAACCTTGGCAGATATTGAGAATTCTCCAATAGGAAAAACCAGAAAAGTCGATTTCATAATCCTGGCCGCTTCCATTTTTGTCCATGGGAAAACTACTCATTTCAGCAGATGCCAATATGGACACGGATGCAAACAGCTGCTAGGTCGGTTGGTTGGAGGCATTGTGCCAAAAAGGCACCCCTCTCTCCCCTTCCCGTTGGCTTGTCTTAGCCTTACCCCCTTAGCTTATAGTTGGCCTGTGGGCCTTTGAGTAGGATAAGCCCAACAAAAAAATATGGACAAGGATTGGTCATATCAGATTGGATCAGACCGTTTTACCTTGCAAAATATTGATATTGTTTTGTGACTATTTTACCCTCTCTTAGATCGAAACTACTACGTATCAATATCATATACGTGTGGATCATTATGAGTCGCTATCCCCTGAGGTTCGTTGATTGGTACGGTTATGCGTGCGGTTCCTCTCATAGGGAGAGCTGAAATGACCATTCCACCTACTTGACTGAAAACACTGCCCGGGTGGGATCCACCCCCTTTTATTAGAGGCACTAGAAACCGTACCAGGCAGAAGAACCGCAGGTGATAAAAATTCAGATCATTATCGTTTCTTGGGCAGTTCCATTTCCCAAGTTCCTCAATTAGGAGGCAGAAATGACCACCCTGCTCTGACTCGGATCATTTCCTCAAATAAGGAAACTCCTACCTGTCCTTCTCTCTTGGTACTTTAAAAATAAAAAAATAAAAAAGCATCCAAAAGAGAGCTTGTTGCCAAATAAATCCAATCATATATTATATAACATCACTAAGTTAAAAGAATACAAAGTCCGAAAGGGAGGAACACAGTGAAGGATATAACCGACTCTGTTCCTCAACCAAATAAGAACAACCCCTAAAATGGATATTTAAAAAAAAAACAAAAAACGAATGAACAAATAACTGCGGAGCCAAATTCTATCTTCTCATGATCAGTCCCTCAAGTGCACATATCGAACATACAGCAGCAACACAAGGCAGCGCAACTGCAAAGCAAACCCAAAAGAAACAAAACAAAGTGGATAAGAAAATACAGTATTTAAGTGTCAAAAGGAAAACAAGTTTTAACAAAAAAGGAGAACGAAAAATGGAAGGAAATCTCTAATTATCAAGAAATACTAACCATCCCTTCCAGAATCCATCACCCTTGCTCTTGGTTTTAGCTGGAGCACCAGCTTGCTGTTGATAACCATAGCCATAGCCATAGCCATCCTTGGTAGGATAACCAGCAGGTGGTGGAGCTACAACATAAGGTCCTCCCTGAGGGTATCCCTGTCCTTGTGGTGGGTAAGACACTGCTGATCGTAAACACAAGAACACCATAAAACAGATGATCAAAATCATAATCCCTCAAAAGAGTAACTTAATAAATAAAAACCAGATCAAAATCTAGTGATAATTTACCTGCAGATTGCTGAGCCATGTTCTTGTTATAGACTAGTAATAAATGAAAATGGATGAATACAGAGAAGAATAGCTGCGAATTGTGGCAAATAGTTTCAGAGAGATGAGATGAGATGAGATGAGATGAGATGAGAGCAGATGAAGTGAATAAGAGTTATGGGTCTTCGAAGGGTTATTTATAAGATGGTGAAGAAGGAAGGAAGTCCTTAGGAAGGATCGAAAGGTGGGGGGGAGTGGTTTGGTTTCCTAAGCAGAGGAGGCTTACTAGGAAGAAGCGGCGAATGTAAAACGCGTAAAATTAGTTCGTATGTATAAAAGGAAACACAACGTAAGACGGTGATGGTGAGTCAAAGGATCACAGGCTGAGTAAGGAACCTGCTGTGACCATAAGGAAATGAACACGTGTTTTCACTTTTCAGGAGCCGTTGCTGGTTCGCCTTCTCTTCGACAGTGACACGTGTCCATAATAAATGTTCCCTTCTTGTGCTTTCCCTTCATTTTTTGATAACGTGGCGTAAACGTGTTCTCTTCCCTCTTGTGGAGATAAGGTTGCAGGGAAGAGGAGGTGAGGGGTCTCTGGAGTGGGAAGCAGGAGAATATACGTGGTTTGGTTAAGTGACTCTGTCGACGGTTAGATGACAGCGTTTACATTAGCAATGGAGAATAGGGTTATAAGCTATTTTTTAATTTTAAAAATAGTTCTTCTTCAATAACGTTATCGACTCGGGTGGTAAATCGTCATTGAAGAGGATCTGAACTCCACATAACTTTAATAATCCCATTAAGGAAAACATAATTTTTGATAGAGCTGATGTTCTTTGTGCCGCATCGCAGTTTGCCCTAGACACATAGGCCCCCCATTTAGAGGGGGTAGGGTGGTCATTTCACCCACCCCCATGTGTCTAAATGCAACCTGCACCTTGGCACAGAAAACATTCTCCCTTTCTGACATTACCTCATGTAAATCCTACAAAAGTTTCTTGGGGATGCATGGGCAGTCTGATTTGGCATGGCCCAACAAAGAAGGAATGCACTAGGGTAGGTTGACTCCTTTGAGCCTCGAGCTACTTTTATATTTATTTTTGGGGGAAATTTTCCTTCACCGTACAATGAAGGGTCAGCCACCATCCGAGGGTCCTTGCGCACGATACCTTTCAACAGTTTACACCATCATTGATCAACAGATTCTCCCTTGAAGGTAGATGTGGGAAAACTTGGTCCTTTATTTATTTATATTTTAGGTGGGAGGGAATTGATGTTTGCTGAAAATTTGTGCCATCTTTGTTTAAGATATAACATGTGGAAATCGAAATTGAATAGGAACCTCTTTTCCAAATCAAAACCGAAACAACATGGTTCGATTTTGGTTCTGCTTTTTATTTGGTATTGACCAGGTTTGTATTTGGTTTGGGCCTTATTTTAGCTTATCAATTTGCAACGATAAAAAAAAAAAAAAATACCACTTTAGGGCTTGTCAAGATAAACTTAATTTTGTAGTACACAGTTTTGCCATGTGGCAAATGATGTGGTAATTTCAACCATGGATACACAGTAGGCCATTTGTCAAATTTCAAGTTCAAATTTGATCCAATATCCCTCATTCCCTCATGGATTGGTGTACATCCCCATGTATATTCCTACAATACTCACACCATTGTTGTACAATTTCCCATATTCCTAGATTTTGAATGCTCCATTTTTTTACTTGGTTCATTTATGCTAAAATTTGATTTGTCAGTAGGGGACATTAAGGCCTACCTATCAACAAAATTTGGGTTCCATTCAACATGCCATGTGGCAAATTTCTTGGACCAATTAAGTATTTTTTTTTAATTGAAAATTAGGGAAACATTTTCCCAAGCAGCTTACCTTGACAAGAATCTCTTGGCAAATCTTAAATATTTGTCACGTGGCAGTTTAATTAGGCCCAAATTTTATGGATTAGTAGACCTAAGATTCTATGCTCATATCCAAAGTTCCAACACAAATACAATACTTCGAAGGGTATTTAATTGAATTAGATTCTAAAATTTATTACGTCACTCTTCCACAATTCCACACCATTCCATATATATTCAACCCTTAGAATTGCCATGGCACTATTCCATGTGGCAAAAATGATGCATCTGTGTATAGATTCTCTCTCAATTTTCTATTGCCACGATGGCAACACAGACAATGAAGTGCAACCATTTCTAAAGGTTATTCCTTTCTCTCAGTAGTTTGATCATAAAACATGATCAAGTCACTAAAATTATTTCATTTTTTGTTTTCAATTTTTCCTCCTAACAATATTTTGGAAAGCATTCAAAATGCAGTCTTAGGGAAAATTATGTTTGAGCACATGATTCCATTTTTTTAAGGGTTGCAGGCACAGTTTCCAATTGAATTGCAATTAGAAGGCGTCTTGCCTTTCCAAAGAAACAACAATTTTTTTATTTTTATTTTTTTCATAAACAAAATCTAGATTTTATTAATTGAAAGTAGTCAAAAGTTTTCATGCACGTACATGAACATGATCGACATTAAGTACAGTCAGATTAGCATAAATAATCAAACAATATAAACAACATTTGTAATCTACATAAGTTGCCCTTTAGCATAAGTTGCATTCACTTTGATGGAGGGATAAATGTAGTAAAATCACTAAATTTGGAAATTATCTTACAATCAAGTCTTGGAATCCTTAAAATGCCCTTGCCTATAAATGAATCCTGCATTCTTTTTCATTTCTCAAAAGTGACAGCAGAAACAACTGCTCCCTTGATGCCGGAAGGATGAGCACATTGATCAAAACATGAGTGAACTTACAATGTGATCTTGAACCTGGGTGTTTTTCATAAAAGAGTAATGATAATTAACCAAAAACCTCACATTAAGGATTAATTTGGGGGATTCTTAGTTTCCAATGTAAAATTACGTGAATTATCTTCAACCTTAAAGTTGAAACATCCTGAAGGCAAAGGTATGTAAGAGAGGTTACAAATAAATTTATCCTTTGAAAAATGAGAAAAAAAAAAAAAATTCTTACAGTGTGGGGATGCTTTCTTATGTCCACTTGCATTTTAACCATATGAGCCCCACTAACATTCTCATTCCTCCCTAACCATGTAGGTCTCTTTATTGACAAAACCATTTCTCAAAACCTGACTGATTGGGCAAGGGAGATTCGTCCCACAGTCATTATGGGGAATCTTCTCCCAAAAAAATACATCATGAAGTTTGATAGAATTTGGTCCACTTTCAAGGATGTATCCATTCAGTGCCCTGTAACAAATAATGTAATTTTATACTTCAATACTCATGGTAACATCTAGATTTTCTATGTGGGAAAATGTTTTATGTGCAAAGCCCCCTGTGTCTATTTATCTCATCCCCTGTCCCCTGTGAAATACATCTCTGCACCTAATGGAGGAGGAGAGAGATAGACTCGTGGAGTGCTAGTGCTATGGACAAAATACACCATCCATTTTTTTATGGGCAAGAGATCGCTGCCTGGTGGTGTAACCCCTGCACCAACATGAAGGCTAATGAGCATGTGTAGAGGCTGGAGGGGCATCAACATGGATGATATTTTTTATTTTAAGAGAGGTGGGAAGGTAATTATACTCGGCCGCGCACTCCTATGTGTGGGAGCGGAATCCATGTGACTGGACGATGTTCTTTTTTCGTTTCTTCATACATCTATCGACTCCCATTAGTTAAAATATTTTTAGGGAAGCAATTTTCTGTACAGGAGTGTTGTTTACGCCCATTACTCTCTTGTGTCTATCTCTCTCCTCTTTAAAATAAGGGATCAGAAATGTCTTTTCACATGAAGAAGAGAAAGATAGACTCATGGAGTCATGGGACTGCTGGCATAGGCCAGACTCCCGGACAGAGCACAGGGGAATCCATCAAGGGAACTTTACATTTTGTATGGGGCGGGGTGGTCATCCAGTGAAGTGGTAGACTAGAACTAACAGAGACGAACAGTAAGTGTATCTATCCCCTTCCGCAGAGAGAAATGGAGGATTGTGCCGAGAAAACCATATATTCCGGCCAATTATCTCACAAGGTCGTAGCGATTGCTGCTGGAGAAGCCCATAATCTTGCCCTTGCCGGTATTCTCTTCTACCGTCCAGAAAGGTTCTTCAATTTATTTTTGGTATTAATTCCCAATTTTCCATCATATTATTCTTGCATCGATACTTGCAGGAGATGGGTCTGTATACTCGTGGGGAAGGGGAACATTCGGGCGGCTGGGGACGGGCAAGGATAACGATGAGCTTCTTCCGGTTCGAATCGAGTTCGATATATCGACTAAAATGAAGCTCTGCGCAGAGAAATCTGTTGTGCGGGAGAGGCCCAAGTTCGTTGAAATCGCAGCTGGTGCTTATCACAGTCTCGCTTTAGAAGGTTCAGATCATATACTTAGTATTGCAGTCACTGTTTTCCATTGTTTATGACGGAACCATTTGATTGATTGCCTAAGTCGTTATTGTCAAGAGCAATTCGTAGGTAGAGGAGGAAAGTTCAGGGACATCGGTCCAGCAATTCTCCTTTATATGTATATTTTCTCTCCTTTTGGTTAAAAGAGAACTGAAAAACAAAAATCCATTCCCAAAATGAACTGGAGTGAATGAAATGAAAGAAGAAAAAGGAAAGTTTTCAATGGGGTGTTGGTTGGAAATGAAGTGCAAAAAAAAAAATTGCTAATCTTTCTTCACTTTCTAACATGGAAGCAAAAGCTGATGTTACTGAAAGTTGATTCTGGTGGTTGAGACTCAACCCATCTTGCTAAGCTATTAAATTGGTCTATTACTTGGGTCGTACTTCTCATTTCTAGTTTCAACAAGGCTTCTCATTTCTTCTCAGTCCCCTAACTCTAAACTGCAAAACCTCTTGTGACATGGAAAGAGCGCATTATACGATCACAATTATGCATACATAGTGCCTCTATTTCTGATCCACCTATAAACCATCGATACTTAAGCCTATACTTGGAGGAACGTTGATGTTTGGTGATGGCTCTCACCAGGTATCTTGATGGCAGGGTCCGATAAAATTTTCAAAAATATTTCATATAAGTGCTAGTGAGAAATCAATTTACTACCGAATTTTGCTGACTGTGTTATTCCCTTGGCACATAATGATATAAATGATTAAGGGCATGCTTTCTTTTGCAAAGTCCATCCTTCTTGTCTCACCTTTACCCAGTGTGTTGGCAATTTGGCATGTAAATAAGAAATCTGTTTAGTTCTAGTAATGTGTTCTAGGCATGTCTGAAAAGGTTCTCAGTGTGACTGTGAACATCCTATAATAATATTGATTGACAAGCAGCATCCCCAAAGGTCTTAAAATGGTGTAGTTCATGACTTGTCATATAGGATGTTTCTCTAAATGCGTAAGAATGCTATCTGTTGTATTTGGACTTTGGAGTTCATTAATTTCTTCAAAGTTAGCACTCAGTTACTTCCTTGTTATTGGGTTCCTTATTTCTGTTCTTTTACTTGTCGATCATGATTCAGTGAAGCCTTCTGCATTTGCATCCAATTGTGAAACCTTTGGATTTTGAATTGAGAAAACTCCTGTCAATACATTGTCAGCTATGTGTGTTAAATGGATTTGAAATATATGACTAGGTTTAGGTCTATTTTTAAAGGAAGCCATAAGTGTGGACCATCATATTGTCTAGTTTGATAAAATTTCTATGTTTCTATCATTTAACTTTGTCCTTATTTTCCTATGTCTTACGTGGATTTCTCGGTGAATATTTGGATTCTTAAGATAAGTTCTCCCGATAGTTACTGAAGCCATGAAGTAAAATTAGATCACTCTTTGTCTTCACTTTCCAGTAGTTCATGCTTCTTTATGGCGAAAGTAAGAAAAAACTGATGTAAGAAACAATATGGAGCTGAAGTCATCTATAAACCTTTTCATTCTCTAATGTAGGGTTAGGTCAATGATGTCCTAACCTACAGTAGGATCATAGATACTGGCAAAACAATAGGCTTTATCATTTGGTTCCCGCAGCAGGATAATAGAACTCACCCAAACAATAGGCTACCAATATCGTCTAGGACAGACAAGACACTTAAGGATCTGAAACACACCTCTATGATAATCTTATGGCACAGGATAATAGAACAGTACAACAGTCTATACTGTCGGAAGAACAGGGGCTCTTATAAACCCCGAAAATGTAATGAGTTACTAAATTAGTAACTAACACACTCAGATAGGCAGATCATTCCAGTCGAAGGTTAAAGGCCTTGGGTGGATGCACTTTTCAAAATTCCAGCCAAGGTTGATTGCTAGATCACAAATATGAGATCAACTCCAAAATAGTAAGGTCCAAGATTAGAAACTCAGTACATTAGGAGAATCTGGCCATTGAATGATCAAGGAATTTTATCGAAGGAGGCCTAGGGTGGTGGTATCAACATACCAAAAGATGATCCACTGTTACCGTTTGGATGGGAAGATAATCACCAATCACAGATGCTGTTCCAGCACACAGTACAGTAGGTGCCACAGGTCTGTAGGAAGTCTTCAAAGCCAGATTCTGATGAAGAATATGTAAAACAATCTTCTAATGACTAAACAGCAACAATGGAACTGCAGAACAGTGCTTTGAATACCTCTCAGATGATGGTTTTTGCTGGTAACTAAAATAGCAAGTAAAGAAATCGATGGAGGAAGAAGAAGGGAAAAGACCAAGGCCTCTCACCTATGGCCTTGGTCTGTCTTTCACAGACCTTAGTATCTCACCATTGTCATCTCACCACATTGAATCACACAGCGAAAACAAAGCTTTATTTTTTCTTAAACTCACATCATAGTCTTTGTCCAACCCCTTCTCTTTATTAAATAGTATAGCAACTATTACTTGGGAACTTCAAAAGTAGAAACTACTTCTATCCTAAGATCTCTCTTCTAGAAACTTTACAAATTAGAAAGTAGTAATGGGAAGGAAACATGTTCTTAGCTATCTAATACATAGTTATCAAGGCGGGAAGGCGGCCATGGTGTGTAGAGTGTCAAAAATCAAGGTGACACCGCCATGGCAGGAAGGCGCCCGCCTAGGCGCCCAAGGCGACCAAGGAGCCTGGACGCCATTGCGTCGCCTTGATAACTATGATCTAATAAAACCTAGTCTAAAATCTCTTCAAGACAGAAATAGAAACTAACTAAAATCTAACTTATGACTACGAAATAGAAACTCCAACCTAGCAATGATTACAAAAATAGAAACTTAAGTAAACAGAAACTAAACTAAACTAGCAAATAAATCTTCCTTCCCTTGCTATGATGCTATCTTCTATGGGGCCCACACTAGGTCTATGTGAGCAGTAACCACGTGAACAATATTCTTCCCAAATTCTGTTTTGGTCCTTTTCTTCTTCATTCATTGATCTACATCATTCTTACTCTTCTCTCTCTCTCTACAGGGTGAATATCATGAAATAAAAAATAAGGCACAAGTGCAAAAGTCTATCTGTTTATAACTTGTGAACATAACTAAGCCTTAACCTGGTAACTTCTAGTTGGCTACAGAAGTCCTGTTCCTACAATCCACTCTATGGTCTGAATAACAAATGTTCATGATTTTTAAAAGTTTTGGCTAAGATTTTTGAACACGAGCTCCCAGAAATCCAAAGGTTTGCATGTCTTGAAACTCCAATAAATGGTTTGCATTCTGAATCAGTACTATTTAGGTGCTCTCACTTGGCACAATGGTAAAAACTGGGCTGATTATGTGTAGGCACGGGTTTGAGTCTAGAGGATGGCCTAGAGTGTTCATGTAGGATTTGTTCAAATGAATATGAAGCATTCAGATAGAATGATGGAAATATTTTGCTGATTTGCCATTCGATAACCAGAAAGGGTCAATCTTTCCCTGCAATATTGTTAATTTCTAAATAGATAAGTTATTTGTTTCCTATTTATTTTCTTCATACTGGGTTCTTTGCATGCATTATTGTGTCAATTTCAAACATTTGATCCTTGCTTTTCCAATGGTAGATGATGGCTCAGTTTGGTGCTGGGGCTATAATGTCTGTATCCTTTATTTAACATAGCTTTTCATCATTTTGGCCTATGGAGGTATATGCTCTTTTTCTGTCAAAGCTGCCTCCTTTGTTAGACCTTGACTGCTACTTGGATGGCCAGCTTGGTTTAAATGTGGAAAATTCTATGGTTCCCTGTTTCTTAGAGCAGTTCCTTGAGTTGGGTGTTCCAGATGAATCAAATGCAAACAGTAAGACACTTTTGAAGGTAAGCATTTGGCGGATAATTTTTTTTTTTCATTTATTGTGAGTTGCGAACAAAGCAAACTAAGATTTTACAGCATATGATACTTTTGTGACTAAAACTTTACTGACAATTTTTATTTCCTGCTAGGTTCGATGTATCAAAGCTGGAGGAATGATGTCTCTGGCAATTGATATTCTGGGGGCCCTCTGGATGTGGGGAAACTGTCCTCAGCTGAGCAAAATATCTGATGGAGAGTTTATTCTTTCTAGCCATCCAACACCATCACCTGTATGGGATTTCCATGGCCACACTGTTGTTAAGGTGGCATGTGGAAATGAACATATTATAGCCTTTGTTAGTGCAGGAGAAACATTTACAGGAAACAATCTCATATGCTACTCTTGGGGTAACAATAACCATGGCCAGTTGGGTTTGGGGGACAAGGAGAGCAGATCTCGTCCTGCAATCGTGGAGACTTTTAACCTGGAGTCCCCTTGGGAAGTGTATGAGGTTGCATGTGGGGCATTTCATACTGCTGTACTCGCACACAAAAGGATACAAAGTGACATGGTCGATTCCTCTGACCTCAGTATTGCTGGGCAAGAGAAAAAAAGTACATGCTGGACATTTGGCCTTGGGGATAATGGGCAGCTGGGGCATGGAACCACCAAGAGTGTGTGCTTACCAGAACCTGTGAAAGATTTGCCACAAAATGTGTCGTTGACTTCTATTAGTTGTGGCTTATTTCACACTTGTGTTGTTTCTTCAGCTGGAGATGTTTGGTCATGGGGGATGGAAAAGGGTCTTGGCCTTTGCCCAGATGCCAGCTTTACTGGAACCGATACAGGGGATGCACTCTCTCCTCTGAGGTATGGGTCTAAGTTTGCAAGGCCAGTACAAGTTGCATGTGGAGCTGCCCATATTGTTCTTGTTTCCCATGATGGATATAAGCTCTGGTCATGGGGTAGAGGATGGAGCGGTGTTCTCGGAAGAGGTAGCATGGTTGACAGCTATGTTCCCACTGTTGTGATGTGGCCACCACTGGATGAGGATTTCAAGGAATGCTTGGACAAAGAAAGTGGGAAAGAAAAGGTTGGGGGCCAGGAAGCAGAAATAGCAACAGAGTTGGAGAAAAAATTGTCCTCTGCTATGGAGGAGGTGCAGCTCCTCCGATCAAAATTGAATCTCATGGAAAAATATGCCAGCATTCTACATGGTTCTATCTTTGGTAAACCTTTCGAGGAGCAAGATCTTCCACAATCACTGCAGAGTACAGGTATTTTTGACATTGCCAAGGAATGGGAGAACATGCTGGAGTCGGCTGAAGATTGGAAGCTTACCAGGTTAGAAACGTTCTATCAAAAAATGTTGGCTGGTGTGAAGGATAAGCTGATGAAAAGAAAGATCCAGGAAATGATCAGGGAGTGTCTCCATTATTCAAACTATGGGAAACCAGGTACCCATGTAGAATAATTATCAGATGTGTCTATATCTTCATGAGACTGCAGCATATCTTGCATTCCTCATAGTTGCTTGCCACTGTACATATATGAGATTGCTGAGCATTTTCTCCACATATGCTTGAGTTCTTGAGATAAATTTTACAGGGGTACATAATGTGCTATGGTGGTCACAATTTGAGCTTGTTGGTCTCTGCCTGTTAAGTAAGAGATGCACTTATTGTACTCATATTCATCAGGTTTTGTTAATCATTTGATTTGTGCAAATTGAAGTGTTGTTTACTCAGTTGGATCCACTTTGTTCATTTAAATTCTTTGATGATTGATACTTCTAGCGTTAACCTCTATGTTAGAATGTATGATTGAGAAGAAGTCGCTTGGTGATAACCCTAACGCATCCTTTAGCAGACAAATGTGTTCCAATTTATCTTTTTAACTCTAAATTTGTTCCATGAATTTATTTGAGCCGGACCCTTCATATCATGTTATCAGGAGATGGTCAGCAAGATCAGTGAATTCCAACCATTGGACCAATTACATCCCCATCACATTAGTTGAATTAAAGCAAGGCAAGAAACAGACAGAATTTTAGAGTTTGTTACACATCCATGAAAAGTCAATAGCCTCTCAGGGCATTGTCTGATCCTTCATAGCTTGCATCCCTTGCTTTCCAAAACTGTGGTTCTTACTTATGTTATTGTTACCTAATAATACATACTTTAAATATCCAGATCATAAACATAAAGCAAATTTTCAGCTTGAGGTTTAGCACTACATTCCTCCTACTATTAAATAACCATTACAAAACCACATAATAAATTCCTTTGAGAGTCGGGTTTTAAAACAAGGAATTGGTATCCGAATTGAGTCTAGCTGATTTAGCCGGAATTGGCTGGAATCTGCGACATTCTGCCTGAAACCTAGAAACAATGTATGAATTGCTTGCTCTAGAACAGTAGGAACTGGGATTGGGCTCGGCTATAGTTGGACGTTGTTTTGAAATTTGAAAGCCATGACCGTGTTGGACGTTGTAAATTATTTGTCGAAGTAATTTTCCTTTTCTTTCACTATCTCATCATATGGAAATGAAACCATGATTAATTCCCATCGAGTTCCCCATGAGTATCATTCGACAAATCGTTTTCAATTCGTTCATGAATTAATGTTGATTCATAAGTGGAATGTCAATCTGGTTTCTTTATGTTTCCTCCTACTTTTTGGGAAGCTTATCTGTAATGTTCCAATTTTCCCTTCAAATTCTATGAATATTTGGTTTTCCTCTCAGGTTGGTCATGAGTTTTGTTAATAAGCAAAATCTGAGAGGAGTTTATAGATATCGTAGACCCAAAGTCTGGAAGTATTTGTGAAAGTTAAAGCTTTGCCTCTTTTTAAAGAATGTCTGTGGATGGTCTTCCTACTCATGACAAATTGAGTAAAGTTGTTTCCATTGCTCCCTCTTGCCCCTTCTGTGAATCGTCGAATGAGTATGAATTGCATCTGTTTTTCTCATGTTCATTCTCAAAACATATATGGATAGTTGGGCCGTTGCTGTGCAGAACACCTGCAGGTTGAGTCCATTTGTGAGGCTTTGAGTCTTTACTGGTTTCCTCTTCTTTGCTATTATGGCTCTACATCGAACTTTTACTATTTCAGCTATCACTATGTATGGTATCTGGAGTCTGGAATCAACGAAATAGATGTATTTTTAAAACAATCCAACCTTCACCTCATGAGACGATTCATTTTATTTATAAATGAGCTACTGATCTTTCTTTGCTTATGGATTTCTCTATTGTTTCAACCACTCTAATCATCACTGTAGATGGGTTTATGTTATTCTGCTCAATTCTCAGTCTCATTGTGTTGCTTTGAGTGATGGTGTTAGAGGGGAAATATTGGCACCAAAGGCCTGAGGTATCTTACAAGGATTACAATAGGTTTTGGCCCGAGGGATCCTGCAAGGATTACACCAAAGTCTCAAGGGAAAAGATAATCTCGTTCATCAATAGTTGGCAATAATACATGTGAGACTCTCACATGATTTTGTTCAATACACATTAGATGTGTACTCACGTATGTACCCTAGAATCACCATTCCTAGAAACACATGATGTGATGACCATTTGAATAGGATGTTTGGCCCTATCCCTACTTGAGAATGTGTTAGATAAAAATCTAAAGACAACCATAACCCGTTAAATATATAGCACACATAAAAATTATTTAATTTTTCAAAGGGAGAGGGATGAGTATGCTAGCGGTACACCGTAAGTTAGCACCTTATGTGTGTGTGTGTGTGTCTCTCTCTCTCTCTCTCTTCCCCCCCATTTGAAATGACTCTCTTACCCCTCAAAAGGAGGAAGAGAAAGATAGACACATAGGGTGCTAGCTTACGGTATACTACTAGAATACCCAGTCTTTTCCCTTTTTCACATAGTAAAATTTGGATTTGATGGACACATTTTCAACACATGTATCCAATTGTCATGCCATATGAGACAAATATTTAAGTAATTAAGAATTATAATTGTCTCCTTACTCGAATCAAACTCGAGCCATAAGCAAAAATGAACAGGAAGGGGTTGCATGAGCTATTACTTACCTAATAATACCAACAACAACAAAAAACGCCTTATTCCAACTAAATGTGGTTGGCCACATGAATTCTTACTCTATGAACTAATTATTACCTAATAAAAGAATAAAATACTATCAACACAATGATCAAGTTTTAAAACCCTGAAATTGGACGGGATCTGCCTCCTCGAAAAGAAAAAAACCAGGTGTAGAAGGGCACAAAACTTAAATCCACGAACCCAAAATTGTCACCTCCAAAGTAAGCCTTGTCTCCAAGTTCTTCTTCCAAGACCTTCAATTCCTCTATGAATTCCTTCTTAGCCCTTCTCTTGTTCTTCTCCTTTTGGGCTCCGCAATATTCCCCTCATAATACTGAAAACCTGCAATTTCACACAAATAAAGAAGACACCATGTAAAGTTTCTACTCAAAAGTTCAATATTGGCAGGTCAAAAGAGTGGTGCTCAAGGTATCTACAGTGTTTTCTCTTTTATATCATTATTAAATTATTAAATGGGAGAAATAACGCCACCCGTTGAGTCAGACACGCTGCCCATGCAGAAAAGGATCTTATGCAACTGTGGTGGGAGCTGCACCTGTGCAGCACCGCTAAACGACAGCAAAAACAGGGGTAAGGTAGTCATTTCACAGGTGGGTCCCACCTAGGCCCCACATGTGAAATGACCACCTCCCCCCTGTATTTGGGGTGGTTTTTCGAGCTGCACAGTGCAGCTCCCGCCACAGTTGCACAAGATCCAACCCCTGCCCATGCGCCTTGGCAAAATGATCGTCGCACCTCCTCTTGGAATCCTAGAAATGATCAGGGGTGCATTGGTAATTTCATATGCACTATTGTATCAGGGAGATAGGGGGTGGGGACCGTGGTTTGTAATTTTGGGATCAGATTGGTATCAACTGAGACCAATCCTAAATATTAACCGATCCGATATCAATCCGCTGGTACGACTCAAGGATTATGAAAATGATAAAAATCAATTTTTATTAAAAATCAGAGGCAATTCTGGCTGATCCTGATGACCGATTCTAGGTGATCTAGATCGGTGTCAACCGATACCAAACTCAATCAGATTTTATGGGGGGGGGAATGGAGATGCAAAGGAGGATGATGAATGTGGAAATGAGGTTCAAACCCGAGAACTCACCGGGCCAGAGTGACTACCGCACTAGCCCATTCCAACTGAGGTAGCAGCTCTCCACCACTTTTGAATATTTTAAATTAAGCTATTACAACCCACATTAATAATTTGATTATCTTAATTTGAAGGGCGAAACCTCAATTACACAATGTTTTGGAGCCAATTCGATACCTCCTCTTTGAACTACTTAAGGGGAAAGTTTTACTTTTTCAACTCTTTGCGAGAGGGGGCACATGCTTATACAACCTTGTATGAAAATTTTTCCCTTTACTTAATTAAGTTGAAAAAAAATTCGTGCATTAAAAATTGAGAGGATAAAATCATCATTTATGGCATATCACCTCCTCTCTCATATAAACAGTAGTGACATGTGAAAAAAGTGTGCAATTTTATTTTTGAACTGACCGGGGTTGGTCGTGCACAACTTTTTTCCCTTTAAAACAGATAAAAGAGAGAGAGAGAGAAGACACTCTGGAATATTAATATTTAAACCATATTTATTAATTCAAAATGTGAAGTTGTTTTGACAATTAATGATTCTTCCTTCCTACAATATCCAACTAAACAATGAGAAAATTACATTTCAATTTTTTTTCATACACTACTACTACCTTTGTCTTTCAGTGAAGACCCAAGACACTAACAAAGGGAGAACAATAAAGAAGAGTGATAGAAGAAATGAGAAGAACAATCTCCATGGATTCGGATTTGTGTATAATTGTAGTAATACTGTTGGAGATAATTTCTCATCATCCACAACCCCTTCTTCTACTCCTTTATTAATTAGTGGCGGCATTAATGGATGCTCTTCACTCCCGCAAGGTCGAAGTGTATTTGCATAAGCAGTCAAGCACAAGTACCTTGCATCCTCACCCAGCCCATGCCCACAAATCTCTTCTGCACCTTCAACTAATAACTGTCTTCTTCATGGTCTCCCACCACCACTGCCACTTAGCATTAATCTATAATGATAAATCCGTTTCTGAGTAGCGAACACAAGAGAGTCTCCGTTTATGACAGTGAACCCACGAACTTCTATTGGGTTTTGTTCCTCCTTCAATGCCATGGCTCGAACCCTGGCTTTTAAAACCAATGTCCATGATGACCCCATGTCATCATAATCCTTTAATACCCAAGCCATGAAAACTGACTTCCTCAACCTGATCAAGCAAAGAGAAGATGATGATGAGTTGCCTCCCCTCCATTTGAAGATCCTCATCTCACAGCTTGGATCATGAGACCTTCTTAATGCTGCTTTGGGCAATTTGAGGCGCCATGATGTTCTGTTATGGATGTGATAAGCAACAATGTAGGGTTTATAATCAGGGCTGGACTTGGTCAAGTAAGGAAATGTATCTGTGATCAAATGCATTGCACCTTTGCAATACACTGGCGGCGTATCATATAAAATATTTCTAGTACCTGTATTGAACTTTTCCTTCTCCTTCCATGCTTCCTGACCTTTGGTGTACATGTAGATGCTACTATTTGATGACCAATCTTCTACCTCAGGCTTTACCATGATCACTCGATAATTGTCGGGGAATTCCTCTTCGATGGTGGCGCCGCCGCCGGCGGTATCATGATGATGAGAGAGTATGTGAATACCCAATACTGCTGTAGAGTAGTGGTTATCGTTGTTTGTTGTTGTGGGGTTTGGAATGGTGAAACACTTTTGAGTTGCAGGGTTACATAGGAACAATCCCTTATTGTGTTACTCATTCGTGTTCTTCAATACAAGAATGCCATTGTAAGATCCCAATATCTTGGCTGTGTTGGATAGGAAGTGGAGGGAGGTATTAGGTACACCATAGAAGTCGTCGTCATCAAAACTCTTTTCCTCATCATCCTTATTCTTCTTGGGTGGTAACCTGTGTAACTCAATCTTCCCCCACCGAAAGTCTTGTTGGATGAAGAATCCAGGGTCGTCCATGAATAGCGCTTGTTGAGAGTGTTTCCTTATGAAAAAATTTTCTGAAGGAAAACTCGAACATGTTTTAGATACAGCTTTGAATCGAAGAACGGATTTGGCCGGCAATCTCGAGAAAAGTTCACAAAGAACCCCTTCATTGTCCATACTTTCTCTCACTGTAATTATTATAAAGAGTATAGAAACTGTGAGAGTCAAATTAGACACACAGAGATATAGAAACTGTGAGATCGAAGAAGCCTTTGCAGAAGCAGAGAAGGCACTCTTATTTATAGGGGTCGAGTTCTTCTATTCCACCTATAGTCCTATTCATACATGAATTTGGAAAGCAGGCAGCAGATCGACTCCAATTTAGAGTGACATTAGGACTGAATATATAACCGTGAAAAAAGATGAATAAAATAGAAAGTTAAGGGAAAGGAAAAAACAAATTTTAAAATTAGAAACAGAATCGACCAATGTGGCGTGGCTCCCCTGCTTATAAATTGTAAATCAGATTTGTTTGTGGGTCCTTTACTTTTAAAATTAGAATCGTCTGTTCTAATTGAGTCGATCAAACTAGGTTTGGTTTGGTTTGGTTTGAAGATTGGGTTAATTTTAAATCTTAATTTAATTTTCTAATTTAATATTAGGAGGAAATTGGAATACATTTCCTACACGACCTGTTGATGTACACCTACCTAAAATATTGTTACGTATGGATGTGGCTTTTATGACCTTTGTTACAAATCATATAATTATTTATCGTTAATTGTAAAGGAAAGATAATTAAAATTTAAATCAATGAATAATCACTAAGAACATACTAATATTGAAATCACTAATTGAACCTTACTATAAAATCATTTATTTGACAATCCAACTACCTTTGTATAGTTAATTAAAATTTAAATCAATGAATAGTCACTAAGAACATACTAATACTGAAATCACAAATTGAACCTTACTATAAAATCATTTATTTGACAATCCAACTACCTTTGTATAGTGAACAAGGAAATCAAACGAAGAAGCATTGTTATAAATCAATTTCCCTTATTCATAACCTCTTTTTACCAGTTTCATTCGGTTCAATTTTCGGTTTGAATATCGATCAGCGGTGCGATCCGATTTTCATCTCAACATCCCCCAGTTCAAAAACAATCCAATAAAGATTGGTTTGGTTCGATCTGGGTTTTTTTTTTATCGGTTTAAACGGTTCCAGCGAGGTTTTGACATCCTTACACCTGAGAGTATGAAACCCACAATTTTACCTTACTTTTTTTTTGTTTTGTGTTCAGAAATAAAAAAGGAAATTGCAGTCATCTGTCCGGTCGAACCATGTTCGATTCGACCGTCTATCTGTTGCCGGTTCGTATACTTATCATTTTCTCAATGCTTCAGCAGTTCAGCTTCAGCCTGAAAAGCCCTTAAAAAAACCCTAGTCCCATTCCCGCCTTGGGGATCAAACGACCACTACCGACCCTGGTGATTTGCCAATCGAAAATGCCCGGACCTGTATTGGATTCAGGGAATGCCCTAGTTCCTTTTCCGCCGGAAGTTCGCGATCCAGTGGTCTACACTATTCACCACGGCCTCAAGCCCCCAGTCTTTCGCCTCTCCGTTTCATGGTCTCGAGGAAACTGCCTTCGTGTTTCGGTTTTCCGCCAACATAGTAGTGTCCCTGATTCCTGCGGAGATGCTTCTGGAAACTCCAACGAGGAAATTGGCGGGAATGTTGTGGAGGTGAAGTTAAGCTCCGGACACGGAGAGATTGATGATGCGCATAAGAGGAGGATCGCTTATGGATCTGTTTCTCCTTTTGCGCTTCTCCAGAGTCGGAAGAATTATGCCTTCATGCTCTCTAAAATGCCAATGGCTTCCTCTTCTTTTCACGTCGACTGGTAATCTTTGAACGCTTATATTTCTTTTCTAATATTCCGATATCTCAATTTAGCATATTGGAAGAGAGTTTAGTTAGGGTGGAATTTACTTGGTTTGACATGAATGTTTAGGTGTAGGAGGAAGGAGGTGACATAAGAAGTCCAACTTTCTCACTGTCAGTGTTCACAGTACATGAGATTGTTTACTTTCAAAGTTGACGAATTTTTCTGTAAATGGAAAATTTAATGCATTATGTACCCAACAATTCTATCTGGTTTCAAGCTATAAATAAATTCGGTAAGCTATAAATTAAGCAGTCGGGGGATTAGAACTTAGAAGAAGGGTGAAGGCAGGATACGATCCCAAGACTTGGCCAACTTGGAAAGGGGTCATTCCAACCACACCTTTCTATCTGTTCTTAACCATAGTTTCATTTGTGGAGAATTATTGTCTAATGTTAATCTTCTAAGAATGGTGGAGGGGACAAGCAAACCGCCCCCCTGAGGCATACTTTGTTACACCAAAAAAAGGCATCTTGGAGTACAAAAGCATGACCAAATTGGAACAGACTTCAGTTCAAGTCTGTAGGCTGGTATAGTCAGTAATAACTAAGCTTACTCCCACTATATTCCACACCCCCCCTCCCCTGCCAAAAAAAAAAAAAGAGTTGGTCCAGATATTTACTTAAACAACTATAGCATGTGGTATGATTGCAACCAGGAACCATAGACAATTTTGATGGGGAAATCACGTGTAATGGTTTGAAGAAATTCTGAGTCTTTAGAGCATCTCATTTGGTTGGTTTTTAGGGCAGACATCTCCTAAGAAATTGAAGATGGTAGACTATTCTTTGTTCTAGAGAGTGTAGAAATTTATGATGTAAAAAAAATTGTTTCTGGTAATGGTAAACTGCACCTTTTTTGCGCTCTTATGTTTCTGTTTATGTTTTTTCTGTACTTTGTCAATGTCTGCATATGAAGGCTTTCAGAATGCTTCTATGATTCGTTGATTTGTGTAGACATGATACTGATTCACTGATTTTCAGCATTGTATCATGCACCTATATTCTTTTTCTTATATATATATGTACACATATATTGTATGTGTAATCATATCTTTTCAGTCTATCAGGTTGGAGCATGTTATGGAATACAGTAAAGAAATAAATTCTCTACTTGGGAATACAAAGCTGCCTCCTAGCTCAGGGATTGAAGACCCAAAAACAGTTTTAAAGGTGATTCAGCATATAGTTAAGTGATAATAAATGCTTATTATTATATTTTTGTCTATATTTAGGGAGGGGTAGGGTTTGGTTTTCAGGTCTTCATTATCAACTAGATCCCAGTGTAGTTATTTGTACTTTTGTAGTAATGTATACTTGATTATACTCTTATTCTTTTCTACGTATGAAATTTTCATGTGTCCGACATAATAATTTTGATTAATGCAGATGGTTGAGGAGCCAACCTCTTTGAAGGCTGCTTGGGAACTGATGGAAATATTTTATGTTGACAAACAAGCACAAGCTTGGCTCCCAGAACGCCTTGTTGATTGGTTAGCAGTAATGATCTTTCTTATGATTCTAATTTTTTTTTCTTAGAAAAAGCGATTTATTTCTATGGGGAACATTCTGTTTCCAATCAAATTGTTGATGTTTCACACACAAATAAACCACGATGAAAACACTACCTGCAGGTGTACGATAGCCTTCTTTCGGGAACAGAGTCAACCACAGTTCATTCAAAACTTGTGGATCTACAAAGAGAACTTGTCCATATACAGGTTTGAACGCTATCTGATTTTTCTAGAATAATTTCTTGCTTTGCTAGAATACTAGATAATGTTGTTAGGAGGCAATGTCACCTTAATAATGTGGCGGAAACACGAAGAACAAAATTGATAGTCTGTTGAGACCTTGATTTCTAGGTTGAAATCAAGAAAAATAAAAACTTTACGAAAGAAGAAAAAAACTAATCTGATTCTACTATTTCTTCAAAAATGTTACTGGAAGAGGACCTAACTGCATCTGTTTACAACTATTTATTAGCTACACCTGTCTAACTTGGAAAGGCATATAGTCTCGTCTTAAACCCTACTAAACAGGATCAAACAAGTCCTTAAAGTAATTAAAGGAACAAACTTAAACAATCAATAACTTGGGTTAAAGATGGGAGTTTTAGTTTGTCTATCTGAAGTAGACTCCGGCCCATCGGTTTGGGTATAATCTAGTCCACAAAGTCAAAATGGAATTTGGGAGAGGGCAATCCTGGAAAGGAACAAAAAAATGAGAGAGATCTAGCTCTCCAGTGTTACTTCTACAGCTGTTGACTTTGTGGTCTTCTTCTTGACTTGGATCACTCTATCATCTCCATGCAAATGACAGCAATCTCTCCTACATCCCTTGCTTTAATAATTCATCATTGAGCTTGATGGCCTTGACATGTCCGAGACCCTTACTGAAGTAGTAAATTTCTTTAATGGAACATTGTTGATAAAAAAGTTACCTTCTAGAAATGCTGCTGCTTGCTCAACCAAGTAAGTTATTATGTGAGAGCTAGCAACTTATCCTGTCTAACAATTGTTCATATTAATCCTTGTTCCTTATTAGGAGGGGGAACATTCTATTTATAAGTTGTGATTATTTCTTCATTTCATGAAAACTTTACTTCTGCCAGAAATTCCTTCTCTTCCCAATTCCCCAAGTTCTTGGTGTACTGTCAAAGATGACCCATAGTTTTAACTGATTTCTGTTGTTCCTCTTTAAAAGGTGTTACTTTTACCAGCTTACTAATATTGAGTGCATTGGTCATTATTTTAGACTGTCCTTGTATAGACCATGTCCATTGTTTTCGTTGAACTTTAAAGTGCAAAAACTGAGGGTGTCCTACTGTCCTATGCAGGCGACGGAGGATAATCCTAAATATTGGGAGGGAATATCATCAGCACTTGCAGTTGGTTGGCTTGAGATTGTGGTAAGGACCGTAAGGTGTTTTTGGGGACTTATATTTCTTCCAAAATGGTCTATTGTTACTCTGAACAGTGTAAAGAACAAAACAGCTATTTTTTATGGCATGCTTGGAGGCAAAACGACTGATGATAATCCTTTTTTCAGGTGAAATTGCTGAGATTGCATGGATCGTATCAACTGGATCAGCTTGGAAATCGTGAGGTTTGTCATTTATCAGTTGCAATTTAGATGACGACACTTTGCATGGTTTGGTTCCGTTTAAAGGCCTATTGTATCGGAACAGGGTTATATGTCATCTGAGGGAAGAAATTGTTGGAGTGGATTTTTTTTTCATTGAGTTATACTGTTTAACGATCAGATATTTAGGAATTCCCGAGGGCTTTGAAGAAGATGTACTTGGGTAAGTCTCAAGTCTGTAGACCCAGTTGTCAATGTGACGATATTGATACCAGCAGTTGAGGTTTTTGTTTGCTTAAAACAACCACTATACCACATTGGTAGTGGTCTTCATGTGGTTCTATTTTTTCCGGAGCTGAATGCATAAACAGGATATTTGGATTGAGAAAGGTGTAATGGTACTATGCTTTGGATCCTAATATGTAGTCATTCCTATTATTAAGCCTGTCTTTTTTTTAGGGTAAGTACAAATGTACAATTATTTAGTTTTTCACTTACATTTACACGATCAACGTGGAATTTTGAAATGGGAGATAATTGTTTCTTGAGTTTTTGGGTCCCCACAACCAATTTGTCATGCCTTTTAGGGTCATGCAATAACTATGAAGCTACAAATAACAAACTGGGACTGCCAAATTGAGACAAGCTTGAGAAAAGTTGTACCTGAGTTACAGATCTTTATCTTATTTATCAAAAAATAAATTCTGCTTTTATACCTTAATTAATTTATCGAAGCTTGAGAAATACTGTTCTGACATGCTGAGTATGAGGGACACATCAACATTTGCATCAATCTACAAAAGTTTTGCACAAATTTTCAATATAACCTCCCATTTGTTAATGTTCAGGTAGCTTTTGATAGCCATGCCTAGACTTTTTAAATATAGTAAGATTTTTCTTAAGTGGTTGACCTTTTATGAAGACAACTAATGGGATCTTATATGCCTTGTTAATTAATCGTATTTGGGACAGGCAGAGAATGGACTGGTAGAGGCCATTGCTATTCTTGTCTCTAAAATGCCACGCATGCGTCCTGAATTGGGGGCTGGAAGTTTAGGTGAATGCTACAAAACAAAGCCTGAGTTTGTGAAGGTATTTGTTGAATAAGCCTCCTCCTTTTCCATATTCCTTTATTTTACTGGCTCACGGTGTCTTTATATGTTATTGCCTAGGCATGGGAAAAATGGCGAGGACAAATAACCAAACTAGACTGCAGTGGCTTTTGGGTGAAGTGTGATCACCACCTGACCAAGGATGGATTAAAGAATATGCTACAAATCATGCTAGGAAATGCTAGTTGTCTAAATGCTGCAACTGGCCACTGGATGGAGTTGTTCATATCTCACTTTCTCTATGTCAGGCCATTCAGTATGGTCAGTTCCTATTGATGTTTACTCTTTTTTGGGGCTTTTCTTCCCCTCACACATTCATGCACACACACGCATACATACCCCTTGACTCTTGCCATTCTCTCTGTAATCTTTTTTTAAATATCTTATTAGGGTTTAGAGGGCATGTACAGTTTATCTCAGAAGTGCATGCAGTCCAAACAGATGTCCAAAAATCATAGCTTGATGGGGCTCTTCCTTGGAATTCTTGGAGAGAATACTGAGGTGAGGAATGGATTGTGCTCATTGTTTAGTGTATATCCACTTTTATTTGACTTCTTCTGATATTTTATCTGCTTGTTCTGTACGGTTTAGGTTGTTCTAGCTGAATGCTCAAGAGCATTTGGTCCTTGGTGAGCTCTTTAACCCTTTCTTTATTGTTGTGTTTAATGTTCTTTGTTTGGTGTAACCATTGAAATCACTTACTAAATGCTCGGTTATAGATTACTCTGTTTATTCATTTTGGCCTTACGTGCAACTTGATGTTTTGCATTTTGATAGGATGGTTGCACATTCCATAGAGTTGTTGACAGCTGGGAACAATCAAGCAGAAATCCTTCTACATGAAGAGCGCTATAATTTGGGAGGAATTAGTATGGAGGAGCTCTATCGCCTTGTCTATGCTCAAGTTCTATCTTCTCATGCTTTAACTTCGCAAGTGAGTAGTAACCACTTGAATAAGGATTGATTTTCTGTTTCATATTCCCCTGTTTGCGTTGTTGGATGACCTCAATGTAGGATTGGGTAGGCTGTAAACCACCTATTTATTCCATGCCTATGAAATCCAAACATTTTACAAACTATAAATTCACTAACCTGTAGAATTCTTCCTTGAGTTGTTATGCATCCATTTAATATCACCCCCCCCCCTGTGTTACCAAAGAATGTGCGAATCTACATCTATGGTGGAACAAGATGTTCAAAGAGAATAACTTTCAATTAATCTTTTGATTGCAGTGATCTTGTTTCCCAAGCTAGGTGTTGCTCTCTATTTTTTTTTGGCGAGTTCTTCCTCCAAAGTATTTTGATCTTGTGATCCAGCTTGGCTGGATCTTGATCCAGATTCAATCCAAGTTCAATTCACTTATTAGAGGATTTGATGGGGGCTGATTTGATCGGATCAAATAAAAAACTGATGGTTTGGACAGATACTAGTTCCAATTGGATTACATTATTGCATTCTTAATATTCTATCGAGTCATAGAGCAGGTTAAATATGTCATCTGCTAAACTTCTAAAGGACAGTATTGTAAACCCTATCACATTTTTATCTCACCTCTATCCTGATTCCCTAATACCCCATTTTTCTTCCTTGTTGTGGAGGCTTGGAGGACAGGGTAGCAACCCTAATCAGAGGCAAGGCCAGGGCCCCAGTATATTCATTCATCATCCTGGCAGTTGCAAACTTGTCTCTAAGACGGCAACTCTTGGAGGCTAGATTAGGTACTCATCTTGGCAAGATCACCCTAATCAGAGGCAAGGCCAGGGCCCCAGTATATTCATTCATAATCCTGGCAGTTGCAAACTTGTCTCTCAGATGGCAACTCTTGGAGGCTAGATTAGGTACTCATCTTGGCAAGATCTTCTTCACTATTCATTCTTTTTAGTATCTTTTTCCATTGGAAAAAGAAGGGGAACAGATGAAAACAGAGAGATTTTTTAAGGAGTTTAACAGTATATCTGTAGAGGTTTTGGAGAAGGATTCTTACGTCTGATTCAAGATTGAGATATTGCTGATATACGGATCTGCTTATTTTGTTTTGGGCATTGTGCAAATTTAGAACCGTGTATCTGATTTAAGACACACAATGGAAGGCAGCTAATGTAGTACTGAATTCGAATGATCAAAACAGTAGCCAAACAAGATCTTTTCACAGAGAATAAAATATAGATTTAAGGAGAAAACAGATAATAGAATATCAGGTGGTAAACAGGGAATGAAACTGAGGTTGAGTTCAGTTAATGGGAAGGGGGAAGACCTGCTGAAAATATGGACCTAATTGGATGGTCAGATCAGCAGATATGGGTGAGTCCTAGTAGCAATAGGACTGGGGGTATTATGGTTAGAAATCCGAATCTAAGAACAGCAATAAGTTAGGATCTGCATGGCAACGTATCTGTTCCAAAATACTGTTTCTGAGTTAGAATCAGTTTTTTGTGTTTCTGTCAACAAATGTTGTATGGTCAAATTGGAAAAAAATTGTTTCTGCCACTAGAAAAAAAAGAAACATGTATTGATTGTGTATTAAGAGAAGAATTTCTTCTATTTTGTGGTGGTGGTGGCAGTGAAGGTGGAGGTGGAGGTGGAGGTGGAGGTGGAGGTGGTGGGGGTGACGGTGGTGGTGGTGGTGGTGGTGGTGGCGGTGGAGGTGGTGGGGATGACGGTGGTGGAGGTGGTGGGAGTGACCGTGGTGGAGGTAGTGGCAGTGGCAGTGGAGGTGGTGGTGGTGATTCGTGAATATCGAGTCTGTATCATGCACATTCTTGCTTTCAGTTTGTGTTTCTGTTTTTTCGGAACTTCTTTTTGGTGTTTCTCAAAACCGTGCCAGAACCATTTCTATTACCCGGTTCATTCTAAAAAAAAACACAAAAACGGACCGGGCAACACATACAGTATCTGTTCCATTTCTGCCCCCAGAAACGTTTTTTTGGAAGGTTACCATACAGATCCTTATCGGTCATATACTGATAACAGGTCTGAAATATGTAATGAACAGAACCAGAAAGCAATGCATAAATGAATGCATAGGTTTCAGATTCGATCTCAATGAATCTGGACAGAAAACAGTATTAGATTCAACACAAGGGCAGAACAGGGAAAACTCTAATAATTCAGAATCAGCAGGTCAGAATATGCTGACATTCAAATCGAGTTCTTGGATGAAGGTATGGAACATTAGGTCAAAAGTTGAAAAGAATCTAACGGCTGGTTTGCTTAATCTCAAAAAACGTGTTGCATATGATCTTCTAGACGCAAGGCTTCTAGTTGCAGAAATTTCAGATTAGAACTTACTTGTTAATGTCAATTAAAACTAGAAGAATCAGAAATCCAGTAGTGTATCAGCAGCTTCTGAACAAGAAAAATAGAAAATAACACTTGGGCTTCACACCGCAAGGTGGGTCGATTGAATCAAACACCAATCTACCTTGATTGCACACAAAGGGTTCCTTAATCAAACAGAAGACATCTTCAATTGAGATGAGAGATGCAAAAGCAACAACTTTTTTTTTTATCAAATTTGTGTATAATGCTTGTCCCCTTGCAACCTTATATGTAAAACTCAAAAATATACTCAAAACACTGAAAAAGAAAGGCTTAACCCAACCCAAGGTTCTCTAGATGAATAAACTTATAGAATCCTAATCTAGCCCAACTAAAACACTTAATAACAACTAAAATTTTTACCACATAGAACCGGTTCAATTGACCTTAACCCAAAACAACTTAAAAATAAACTAAGTCTAGTCTTAACAATAGCAATCCCGTATGCAGCCTTAATTCCCATAGTTTAGGCCCATTAAAGTGGCCTATTACATTGAAAACCCATTGGACTAAAGGCCCATCACATATATAACCCAACCCAAGGCTTATTTCCATTAAAATAAGCCCCTTTTGGTGATGTATCTGCATCAGCAGCTAAGCATCCCACCCATCACAACTTATAGATTGAGCATTAATGATACTTTTAGATTGAGCATGTCTGATCTGATGGGTTAATTGCCAAGTGCCTCTAAAATAACCTTGCATCCTTTTGACCATAACATTTTGTCACCTTCCACCATGATGGGCTCGGCCTGCATAAGTCTTGATAAATCCAATCCAGTCATTATGGCTCTCAACTCTGCATCTGTCTATCACTCTAATTGGAATGGCATAACATTTCACAATCCTAGCAGTTGGATCTCTGATAACACCTCCCAATCCCAGCTTGCTGAAATTCCTAATGAGCATGCATCAAAATAGAGCAATATTTGAAATTTTGAGTGAAATCTGTGGATATTGGCAGATATTTCTATTTCCCAGTGGATTGAAATCTGGCAAAATTTCGAAAATTGAGTGAATTCTGTTGAAATTGGCAAAATATTTCTGTTTCCCCAGGGGTTGAAATTACTCCTAGGAGAAATCTCTCTTACTGAAATTGAGTTTAAATCTACCTCCGCCGTTGGAAGAATCTAGTCCCTAATCCCTAGTCTCCTAGGATGCCTGGAGTATCTTATGTTTCTTCAATCTCTGATAATAGAGTCATAGTTATCACATCAACCCAAGCCATTGGAAGGGCCTGGATGCAAGGATGCCAGCAATGCAACCAGCGCGCCTGGATGCCTAGGTGACGCCTTGACAACTATTAATAGAGTCCCTGGATATTTCACCAAGCTGCTTGGATCTTCATTGTTTCTGGCATGTGGATGTAGTCTTTATGGCCTGCTCTGGATATTCTGTTCCTTTCTTCCCAAAGGCTGCTTCATATACCTTTCAAAAGGGCATACTACCAGAACAACCTTTGTCATGGTGGTGACATGTAGCCGCTTTTGAGAATTGTTTTGGCTTTGCATATTTGCTATCTATGCTTGCGATTTTTGTTTCTTTGAAATGGTGTAGTTATAACTGTATATTTTGCTCACAGCTGACATGTACCATGAGAATCTTCCTCAAGTCATAACTAATGTTTACAGTTGCTTTTTCTTCTTTTGGTTTTTCTTTACATGCTACTAATATCCAGGTTATATGAAAAAACTAATTGACTGATTTGGCTTCAAATGTTCAGATTGCTCCAATTTATTTGGGCTCATGCAGAAAGCAGGGAATGGATTTGTTGGAGATTTTATTGTATAAGCAATCTGTGCAACATAAACAGATGCTCCTTAAGGTTTCTGTTACTCATAAACTGGTGTTTTGCTTTAATCTTTGGTTATCGTTATTGTTGCATAAAAGAATCTCTTGTATATTTAGCGCTGTTTGATTTTATGCTTTTCACTGCTTCAAAAATCCTGTATCTCAAACAGAATCTAGAAATTTGCCGGCTATATGGACTTGACAGCATCAGTTCACACATTATGAAGGTATTCAAATCTTGCAAGACTTGTTCATTGCAATTGTTGGAATTTTAAAAAGTGTTTTGAGTATTGCACCTTTATACTGGGTAGATATCAAGATTTTTTTTTTTTTGGTTTCAACTATGGTGACTGGCACTAGTTATAAAGAAATTAACTTTTCAAAGTTAAAGTGCAAATATTGCATGAAATGTAACTTCTCTCTGAATAAGTATTCTTATTCACATTGCTTTTTCTTTATTAAACAGATTGCTGGAATGCACCACTGGAAGCATGGAAGGAAAGGGTGTGGGGTCTTCTGGCTACAACAAGCACGGGATGAAATTCGTCTTAATAGAATCGCTCGACAGTTGTTTGATTTTGTTGGGAAGTCAATATCTGATGAAAGTTTCAAGGTACTTCTTTAGAGTTTTAATCAATTGAGTTGAGGACAGTAGCTTATCTCTCAACAACATACAGTTATAATGTTACCAAAGATAGTGTAACTTGATATTTGATTTTAGTCCTTTGATTTTTCTTTCATGACAGCGATGGGAAGGCTTGATTGAATTGTTGGGTTCTGAAACGAGAACTGCAGGTGGTCTTGAGTTTCTTCACAAGTAAATACCCTGCCATCGTTTAAGTTGTGTTCACTGAAGGGAAAATTCAAAAAAATGCTTCCATATCCTTATCATCTGTTATCTCCATTTGTCTGTGACATTTGTGATCTTTATTTGGGACAGATATAGAGATTTCAAGAAATCCCTTCACCAGACTCAAGGTGGAAAAGTTACTGAAGCTGCTCGACAAGCTGTAGATTCCCTTATGCAGGTATTTTTTGCAGAAACTCTTCTTTATTACTAATCAAGCTGCCATTGTAGGAATAACTGGTGATCAAGGTGGCCTCCTTACCTTAAAAGTGCATCTTTTTGCATGTTGACTAACTGCTGGAATATCTAACATTTAAGTGTGCTCGGCAGAGTGATTATCACCTACTGTTAGAGATTGTAATGGCATCACAGACTCGAGCATATTAGGATTTGGGTGCTTTTCTTGAGCGGGCAGGGGGACGGAGACAGTAAATGAGCCACCCAGAGAGTTAGTATTTCCAGTCTGATGAAACATATGTTGCTTGTTTCATCTGTTGGAAATGTCTTGCTGACTGAGTTTTATGATTACCATAAGGCTTAGCCCTTCTGCTATATACATAGAGTGTTCAGATTAAGGTGCAACCCAGGCTGAATTACGGGCTTAAATTAGACCAAACTGAGCTGAACTAGGCCGGGCTGTGCTCGGGCTTGTTTGATTTGAAACTTATCAATTTTACGAGCCAAGCCCATCTGGCTTGCACTCATAGTTCAGATTATGGGTCTTTCCATTTGCTGTATGATTCATCAAACCTAGAAAACTTCGGAATTTATAGAATCCCATATTCTCATCACTTAATGAAATTCTTGGGTTTGATGATTTTACTTATAATAAGGAAGAGGTCCGTTGATCAATTAGTCTCCATTTGAGTTCATTAAGCTTTTGGAGGTTTTCCCTTGTTGACATTTTAGGCTGAGAGATTTGATTGATGAGGAGATGTGATTGGTTTTATTTTTTTATCCGCAGCTTATGAAAAACCCTTCCACTCCACAGCGTTTCTGGTTGCCTCTTCTGCATGATTCGGTGAGTGATCAGAATGAAGTTCTAGAATTATTTTATCATTGGCCAACAGCATTGAAATAGATATTATGTCAAAAAAGTTCTGGTTGAAGCACTTAAATTTCTTTGCTAGGTGGGTGCTCCTTTTTCAGCCACATGGTGGATTATGTGGCTGATCAAGAGCATGTCAGGTAGAGGTCCACCTTGATTCTTGCCCATGTGTTGATTCTTCCACTGACATCAACTCTACGGTCCACCTGTATTGAATCTTCCTGCTCTTGACAACAGTCCTTATGAAAAATAACTTAATTTGTGACTTGTACATTCCATTGGATTCTTTCCTATTCGTACGCACACAAACATACTTTGCAGTTTATTAATCATAAAATATATGTTTGCAGTTGAAGTTGATTAGTTGGCCAGGGCGTCCTTTGCTGAATGTTGCCCAGACTAATATTTTGTTGAACAAACTGCAAGAGTTGTCTATCGCAAGGTTGCAGCCAGACTTCTCTGAAGTAGACTTGCCTCCAAATGCCCTCAGTTCTGTTAGACTAGCACTGGCTACAAATCTGGGCCGTGCATTCCTGGAGGAGTGATGATTTCCTGACTTTGTAATATTAAGATAATGACATGGGTACTAATTGTATGTATATATTGATGGTATATCTCTATTGCTTTCATTTCTTCACCTTTGCCATTAGAGCATTTTGAAAATTCTCTCATATTTTGGCCTCTAATTTTCAGGAAGGTTAAAATACCATTCGTTAGAATGATGCTGTTCTGAAATGTTACTGGATCGGGTGAGTGGAACCAATTAATTAGGGACTACAGAGGATCTAGGTGATCATATCCTCAAAGTCTTTTGATTTCCCTGAATATCTTTGCAAAGTTGAGTTTGTCCAGGTCTACTTAATGAGCAAGATGATAGTTAAGGATGGATCTGTAATTTAGTAACTGTGAATAGTGATTGTTTTATGTTTGCCATGGTGATTTGGAGGTACATTTGCCTAGATGATTAGTTTTCCTGATTGTTTAAATTTGATTAATGCCTCTAACCCTTTTTTTTCTTTTCATCCTTTCTTTCTCCCTAACCTGATTGTCTGACGGGAATATATGATTTTTCCAATCGCATTTCATCCGTTTTGTTTTAGTCAGGAATTGTGGCTTCACAAAATTGTGTTTCTTTATTTTTTTCCAATTAGAACGGCCTATTTTATTTTATTAATTTCTTATCCAATCATTATCAATGGATTTAACCACCTTCTTTTTGGTAACATATATTATCTTTCTCAACTCAGGAAAAATAACTTTTGGACAAAGCTTCTTGTTGTAAGGATGGTTTTCCCTTTCTAGTTCCTACTTCCTATCTCATCTTTTGGTCATGTTCTGAATACACAAATGAAACCGACTTTTCTTCTCTGGTTTTTTCTTCCCTTTTTTTTTTCCCACTCAATTCCTTCTAAAGTATCGGAAGCATTTGATTTCTATTAAGAAAAAGTCATTATCATATATTAGGGAAAAAGATTGCCATGACGTTAGTGTGCATATTCCTATGCAGGTCCTCTCACATCCCACCGGGGTTAAGTAATCGGTATTGGATAGACTAGATCTGCTGAACATATCAATATCGGCTGAGAATGATACCAATTTTATTATTATTTTATTATTTTTTTAAAAACTTTTTTGGAATCAACAGCGATGCCCCATTATGCTGGTGTCTGTCCGACCGATTTGAATTGGTATTGGTGGAGGCCAATATTGTATCTGATACCGATTACTAAATCCCTGCATCTCACTGTGCATTCTACACATTAAAACCTTTTATTAGACGATTCGATTTCCAGCTCTTCATTGGTAGGAAATTGCACTTGGGTGTTGTAGTAATTCTATGGGAAATTATCATCGCACTGCATTGTACACATTAAAACCTTTATTCTACACATTAAAACCTTTTATTAGACGATTCGATTTCCACCTCTTCATTGGTAGGAAATTGCACTTGGGTGTTGTGGTAATTCTATGGGAAATTATCATCGACACCTCCATCGATAGCCCGTTAAATTAATGTCACCCCATTAAGGGTTAAATTATTAATTTGGACAAAAAAACTAATGGAAATAGCCTTGTAACTGTTAATTAGTGATGTCACTATGTTAATATTTTTGTAAAGATAATTTTGCCCTTCCCATACCAAACCTATCTTCTTCTTCCTCAGTCGAACTCCCTTCTCATCTCTGCAATTCCGTCTTGCACCGCTGCCCATCTCTAACCTTTGCCAAGAGCATTCTCAAACATCTTGTTCTCTCCGTGGGTCTATTCCGTGCTCTTGCTGCTATCTTCAAATATCCAATTTGAGTCTGAATAATAGAAATCTGGAGAAAGAATTTCCATCCCCCACCCCACTTCATCGTATCTAGTTAAAGAGCATACCGATGGGATTGAGCTAAAAACTGGTGGGCAACTCCTCCTAGGTTTTTCCTTTCTTCTTCAACATCCCGATCATTCAAACCAGGGAAGCCATGAATTCTGCTATAATTTTGATTTTGAAAAAAAAAAAAAAAAAAAAAAAAAAAAAAAGGAGGAAAACAGAGTGAGGGAAGAACCCCGAGAGGAAATGCAGAAGGGTGGAGGTTTTAAGAGGAGAAGAGAAGCATTAAATCAATAGGCATTTGCAGGGAATCCGAATACCTTTTTATATGAGCATAACCTAAGGAATCTAGAAAAGGTCCACTTTAGAAATTCGATAAAAATCTTAAATCTCAAAGAAAATTAATTGAACCAGAAAAAAAAAACAGAAACGAAAGAAAGGATCTTGTTGGTCAGGGATAAACCCTAAGAATGCTTGTCAGATCTATAACCATTCAGACTGAAAGAAGACATTTCAGAAAGAATGAGCAGAAGCAGAGAAGCCGCAGGAGAAGAAGAAGGATGAGAAGAGGGTAAAGATATATCAGGAATTCTCCAATTTATCTATTTAAATAAAAAAAGGGAACCCAAATAGAAAAACCCAGAAGAGATTAACTGATAAAAAGAAAAAAAGTGAAGAAATTGAAAACCCAGATATCAAAAACACAAGGGCAAATCCTAAAAGCCGAATAAACTTAAATCCCAAGTAAGAAAACTGTAGAAAACAAAGAGAATCTGACGGGAAAGATCTGATATTTTCTTTCTTCCTCTTCCTTGGAGACCGAGCAAAAAAAGAGGAAAGAAAGCAAACTATTAGCCGCAAAGTAATGGATCAGGATCCTCTGCAGTACCAGCGGGGCGGCATGGTCGCAAAGATGGAAGCAATGGAGCTCCGGTGCCCTAGGTACAGGGTAAGAATTTAGGTTGGGACTGGGTTTTTTATGTTTTTAGCATAAAGGCTAGTTTAGTCATTTCACTTCCACTCAGTTAATCCTCTGTAATTTTCGTTAGTTTTTGGATTCAAATTGATATTTTGACCCTTAGTAAGGTGGCATTAATTTAACGGGTCATCGGAAGGGGTGTCGATGATAATTTTTCTAATTCTATTTCTGTTACGTGGTATATGAATAACGGATAACGGTTAACGGTTTCCTGGATCAGCAGGTAAAGAAAAATCTGTGTTCATGTGTGTGTGCACACTTTTACTACGCAAGCTGAAAAGGTGATGTGTCCAATTTTGGACTCAAATCAATCACATACCCTTTCGTGTAATGTCCAATGCTCTTGGTCATGTATTTTCAGAATTTTACAATGTCAGATGGCTGACTCCGTTTGGGCCAAAAGACATGAGCATGGGGTTTTGGAGAAACTAAGGCTGTGTTTGGCATGGCATGCATTTTTGGAATGTATATCACAAGAATGCATACCAAACGAAGCTTAAAGTTATGTTTGGTATGCATTCCCATTATAGATTTTGAAACTAAAATGTATTCTAAAGTGGAATATATAGGCGAATCGAATATAAGAATGCTTTTTAGACTCAGAATCTATAAAAAAAATGCATACAAACACAGTCGAAAATTTCTTACCACATTCAAAATAAGAATGATGGCAATGGAAATTGATGTCTCTCACTTTTCTAATGATATTTTATTAAAATTGTTTTCTTAGTGGTTTTAGGTGGTGGTAATGATGAAGATGACTAAAAAAGGTTTACAAAAGAATGCAACACAATGCGCTTGTCTCTAAATTGTCATATATTAATTGGATCAAATCGACTTTTCTGTAGTTGCTTTCTGACAACATTAACTTTCTTCTGAAGTGTTGACAACATTAACTTTGCTTGTTCAATATAAAATAGAGCAACACAACAACAACAATCTATCAACTGAGCCCACCTTCTCATCTCTCATTTAAATTTTAATCATGAACACTTTGCTGCTCTTGCGAACTATACTGGAACTTGGGTGGTTCTCTTCCTCCCATTTTGTGGCTTTGTGCCCCTCTAGGATGTTGTAGTATTGACTCAAAAAAATAAAAGAAAATGAAACTTTTAGATTATAGTGGTTTTAACTTCTCATTTGAATGTATAAAGTTCCAGTTACAATGAATATGGAAAAAAAATCCAGCGGAAAAGTTATGGAAAATAGAAGGGGAAAAAGAAAAGAAAGAGAAGACATATTAAGAGTAAGGTTAGTTCCCCCTCCACTGCGCTGTTTGATAGTGCCTTCGATAGATCAAACTAATATTTTAGAAACCATTAGAGATTTGTTTGTATTTTGAGTACAGAAAATCTAGTTAATTTGTTTGCTTATATTAGGGAGATTGTATTTATTTAATTAATTTTTAAATGTACAAGCCTGAATTTGCCTTTTGTATACGCTACTTACCTCTGATCTTCATAATTTCAGTGAAAATCGTACCAAAAAAATAAAAATAATTTCAGTGACAAGGATGCAAGGATTTATAGATACATTAAGATTTAATTATGGGAACAGGCTCAGCCGCCTGGGCCCTGGGGAGGAAACGCAACAGAAAAATATCTCTTTCTCTATCTCTCTTTTTCTCACATAAAATGACTTTGCTGTCCTCCTATGTACCAAACTAGTCTGTTCCACTTCATTGGTGCACTTCTCTATGCCACTTGCTTAGAATCCCTCTCCTTTACTTATATACTTGTATAGAGTTATATATATGGTAAAAAGATTGGTACACTGCCCTTGTACGGATTCTTGTATACCCTCCTCACATAATAAATACTAGGGCCCATATTGACATTTCTCTTTTCTATTTTGACCATGTGGGTTTCATAGAGATGATACCATTTTCTATCCCCTCATTGCTTGTAGTGCAGATATCCATGAAGGGAACCCTCTCCCTATAATCCTATATAAATATATCCCCTCAATGCAAAGAACATTTGCCCACCTCCCTAAACGATTAAAATGATGCGCCCATTCCGTCCCATGTGCTTGGACGCAGTCTGCACCCCCTTGTACTCCCAAGTCTCTAAATATATGTACACTTGTATAGAAGTCAAAATAACTTTTCCTTTTTTCTCTGACTACACCTTAAAGATGCACAGAGATATTACACTTTAGAGAAGCATAGGGGATTACACCTTAAAGATGCATAGAGATATTACGCTTTAAAGATGCATATGGGACTACACCTTAAAGATGCATAGAGATATTACACTTTAAAGATGCATGGAGACAATCAGACCCCCATTTTTTGTTAATGTTTCTGGGCCCAAGAAAAAAAAGCCCATCACTTGTTGGTTTTCACCTTTAGGTGTGACTGAGATCCATGGTTTTAGAAATCGGATTCTTATTATGCCTGATTTCCAAGCCTCTTTTTAAATCAAGGAAAATACCTTTTATAGTAAGATATATCAGTGACCTAAAGATGTAAAGGGATCAAATTCGGTTGGATAATGGCATTATCATATTCGTATCCAATTATATTCGGATGAATTCAAATAATATCTTATTAGTTTTCTGACGGATTCTGATAGTTTTCGGATAGTAATTTTTTGAATATAGATTCTCCTAAAAGGATATGAACGCGGACTTGACAGTTCAACAACTACCCTTTCTTCTACTCTTCTTAGTCTTTGATTTTCATTAGTTGTTTACTCTTGATTTTATCTTGTATTTATTTCAATAGATATGTGATTCCATGTATCATAGTGCATAAAACAATATATATAAACCAATAGAAAATCTAGAAGAAGAAAATTTTTTTATCTTAACTTATAAAATTATAAAAATAAGAAAACAAAATCCAATAAAGTAACTTAATCGGATAGACGGACACAAAGATATATTTCAAACATTTTATTATCATCGGATTGCTAAACGAATCGGATAATAATCAGTCGAATAGGCGGATTATCAATTCGTATTCGATTAGTTTTCGGTTGGATTCAGATTCCCATAAACGGATACAAATGCAGATCAAATACGGATTTTCGAATATCTGTTGGTATCCTCAAGTCTTTTGAATAAAACTATAAAAGATTTCAAAAAAAACCCACAAATTTGTGAAAATCTTGCTTCTCCTTCAAGATTCCATTTTTTAGGGTTTTGACAAATTTCGATTTGATTCGAAATGAAATCCATAAAACTGGGTCCATTTTTGAGTTTTTATGCTTCAATAAATTCTTATCCAATACTCCCTTGTCCCACAAAGCATGAATGCACACTGCACACAGCACACAAAGATGAAGCAAACAAAGGAAATATCTGTAAATTTACATGAAATATAGAAACCACATACCATCATGGTTTTAATATCCGGTATCGCATATTGGTCATTGTCGATACCCATACAAATACATTTCACTGGCATCAATATGCATTGGTCAAATATTGGATCAAAGTTTTTTTATTCTCCAAAAGCTAGGGTTCACAACTGATTCACCGACACATATCGGTATCGGTCCGTTGTATCCTTGCAAGTTTACACATCTTATATCTAGCCTTCAGACCAGTATCATAGAAATTTTTTGCCGCCAAAAAATAAATGTCACATACCCCGATGACGCAGCCCTGGCGTCCATAGTAAGGGCATTTTGGGAATTTCAGGCGTTCACGCCTCCACGGTGCTCGCTACAAATCCAAACTATAAGTCAAGTCTCTTACCATCTGGGGACCTAAGACAAACCCTTCACTGGGTCCATATCTTTGCAAATCACTTAGCTCCATTTTTCTCCATTAATGGAGGTCTCGGAGAATGGCAAAGGATCGAGTCTCAGATTCGCCTTCGGCAACGTTCTCTCCTTCTTCATCCTCCTCCTGATTGGAGTTCTCGCCTTCTCGATCCGTCTTTTCTCTGTAAGATGTCCTTTTTTCCCCCTCCCTCCTATGCATCACTAATTTGGTAGATCTGATTATTAAATTCTTCAAAGAAATGGCGTGTATTTTGTCGCACTAAGCAGACTCATTGCTTGCCTGATTGGTATACAGGTTATCAAGTACGAAAGTGTTATTCACGAGTTTGATCCTTACTTCAATTACAGGGTTACTCAGGTCTGCAATTCGGTTTCTTAATAAAATGAGCTCTTAGTGAATCTGTATTGATTTTTTTTAGTATTGAGATTTTGCTTAACTCCGATGAAAATTTATCCTAACATGGTTTAAATATGATATATTGGGGTCGAAAACTTTCCTTGAATTCACAATGTTTCAAAATTTGACATTGTCAGTAAATACATGCCAAATTCTGTTACTTCATGGAGATAGTGAATTTCATATACTTCCCAAAAAGTCATTAAACAGCACCAAATAAATACTGTAAAAACAAGTTTTATTATTCCAACATAGCCTGGACGAAAACTGATAGAATTCTCTGTATAATAACTCAAAACACAGAAGAAGTTATTTCCAATCAAATCAACACATGCATAAGATCCCTTGAGTTAATATGGACTATTGGAGAAGTAACACCATCATTTGAATCTTGAGATGTTCTTGTGTCAGTAATAAAACCTTTACCCATGGGGTGGTCTATGGACATATGTCCACTTTGGTAGAGGCGTGTGATACATGAAGGTTAGCAATACCTCTACTCTTGCATATTACAGGGGTCAGGGATAAAAATTAATTAAATTTACAGTTGCTGAAATACTAGTGGGAAATTAAAAAATTAGGAGGAAGAGAAATTGAGAAAAATTAAGTAAATTGAATAGAATATGCAGAGCTGGCGAAGAGATTCAATAAACTGTGTAGATTCAAATCCAAATCAGATGGAACTTTGCAGGATGTAATAGAAGTGCTAATCAAGTGTAATGCTTGGAAGAATCCAACTTTTTCTCATCAATTTAAAGGGAGAATTGCTATGGGTTGTCCCCTCCCCCCACCCCCACCCCCACCCCAACCCCACCCCACCCCACCCAAAAAAAAGAAGAAGAAGAGGAAGAAAAATACGATTCCTGTGTTGATATAACTGTCAGTTGGCAAGTAATTGCTTTTCGATTGAATAAATTAGCAAATCGTTGATTGGCATTGAATGAATAGATCAAGAAGTTTTAGCAACCAAAGTTTCTTTTGAAGATTTTCAAGAATCTAACTGGTTGTGGAATCAAGAAACCAACCAGAATCGTACGAAGAATTCTGATCTGGGTTTAATGAGAGGGTGACCAGAAAGAATCAATCAAGAACTGAGGAATTTCACATGGATTGCTTGTCTTGATTCCCATATTCATGAATACAACATTGATTAATTAAATGGACCTGGAAGTTTTTCTTTTTTTTTCAAACCTGGAAATCAATGGCATAAGTGGTAAGAACAACCCAGAATTTGCAGGAATATTTATGAAGGATAGGAAGATAGCCTGATAGTAGCAGCAACAAATCCAACAATGAATAACAAAAAACCAAAAAGCAAGCAATAGCTAGACTGATTTATAGCTATAGTACTTCCATGGGGAACTATATTTCAGTCTGAAAACGGAAGTAAAAAGTCTCCTCATGAATCATTCTAAAATTTAGTTTTATTTACTGGTTGAGTCTGGTGGTCATTTTTAGGTTTTATAAATTGATTGATGTAAGGGTTACAATTACTAAATGAAAATAACATTGTGCTGAAGAACAGAGTTTCTGATTAGGTCATCAAGTGCCTTTTTTTTGAGAGATCTAATATCAAGTGCAGCAATGAGGCTATAAGTCCAGCAAAGAAAAGTCAAAGTTGAGGGTGGCTGTCTAGTTGAAAATTTGTTTTCCCTTTTGCTTTCTTTTTAATTGGTTTCTAATGATAAACATTTTGGGGATTTTGGCTGTAGTCTAGCAATGGATTGTGCTTTTGAAGTTAATTTGCTCATAGTTATTTTGGGTGGCTTGAATTCTGTAAACTATGAGATATTTGAGCCTTTTCTTACAATTTTTTTGGAGTGCTCATCTGGTTATGCACTTATTTCTAAAGTATTCTGCATAATTCAATTGGTCTATTGCTTTTATTCTGTTTCTTGACTATATAGCAACTGATTGCCACTTATTTACATCAGTTTCTTACAAAGAAGGGAATATATGAATTCTGGAATTGGTTTGATGATCGGACCTGGTAATTGCTATTATTACTGTGCTTAAGGAAATCTATTTTTTCAGCTGATTTTGTTGTTAAAATACAAAATTGTTTAAAAAAAATTTCTCATCCTATTTGTTATAAGGTATCCTCTGGGGCGTGTGATTGGTGGAACTGTTTATCCTGGATTGACTTTGACAGCAGGTTCCATATGGTGGTAGGTTTCCTTAGATTTATGTGATTACTGTTCTTTAAGAGACCAATCTTGGTGCTTACTTTGTCTCTGCTAACATTCTTTTATATTGCTGAGTTCTAGTATGTCTTAAATTTTCAAATTGTGATTTCTCAGTCAATCTTCGGGGCTTCTAATATTATTTTCTCTCTTTTTTTTTTAACATATATTTCGAGTGATTACTTTCTCATTGCAGGTTGTTGAATTCTTTGAACATTCCTCTGACAGTGGAAACCGTCTGTGTGTTCACTGCTCCCATATTTTCAGCGAATGCCGCTTGGGCAACCTATCTTCTGACCAAGGTTTGCTTTCCAGTGGCATTCATTCATATGTTGGACTATGATTATTGACTACATTAATTATTGACATGTTTATTGCTGTTACAGGAAGTTAAGGGTACTGGTGCAGGATTAGCAGCTGCAGCTCTTTTGTCTATGGTAATGCCACAGTTTAATTTTTAAATGGGGTTCTCATGGATAGTTCTTAGACTATTGCAGGGAATGATAAAATCATGATTCTCCACCCCTCCCCTTCCTAACTCCATTTGCTCCCAATGCAGAGGACTTTCCCCTTGGATTGTAGGCTGTCAAACCATATTACAGTAGATTACTATATTTGACTTTTCAACTAATTTTTGTAGCATTTTTCTCCACTATGGAAAAATGCTTGTGGGTTGAAATTGAGCCATGAAGTTAGTAAGTCTCCAGTATCATTAAGCGACTGCTATTCTTACATATTTTTTTGGATAACCCTAAGGAGAATTGAACTCATGACCTCTTAATTGTGAGGTGTTGGTCCTTGCCAACTGACTAGTGACTACCCCCTTGGGTTTTTTTCTTTTATGGATAATATAAAATTTCCTTAAAGATAAGGAGAGTTACATCCGTTGATAAATACAATGTCTGGCATCATTATGAACCAGAGTAGTCAAATCAGATGAAAAATCATCAGGGTAAATACAGAATTCGCTCTTGGGGTTTGTTATTCTTATATCTGCCTCCTATTATGCACTATGCTTTGGATTATCTTATTGCATGGGTAATTAGGTTTTCTTTACTTACCTTTCTTCATAAAAAAAATGGGTAATTAAGGCTTCTTCAGATTCTGCATGCTAAAGGCTCAAACTCACATTTCGTGTTTTCATGAAGCAAATTATGAAACTAATTGAAATCATTCTAAATTCCTCCCGTTGGAAAATTTGAGGATTCTTCCTTGTGGTTGTCTTCTAGTACCTCAGTTAAGGTTTCCATGTGTACATTGAAGGTATTGAACGTGGTGCACTGTGCACATGCTGCTCAGTCATGTGTTCCATCTCCAACATCTTTCCTTGCTGGGATTGATTCACCCTTGTTCATGACCTTGTCATGTTCTGCCATGGGGAGAATGAGAAGTATATCTGTTTTAGGCTAGCTTTATTTGAGGATTGAGCAGGAGAGTTGTTGGATCCATTATGAGATAAGTTGGAGGTGCTTAAGTACGATATTATTTTCTACTTACATCCGTTGTGAAGTAATCATAACTCTGCAAGTGGGTTGCTCTAAAATTTTTTTGCTCATTTTTGGGAAGGAAAATAATACTTCCATGGCTCGAGTGCTAGAGTTTTTCTTTTTTCCTTTTCTATTTTTTAGACTAAATAACTTTTCTCATTTTCCTTTTTGAAAATATGTAGTTCAATCTTTATCTGTGCTTTTTTTTTTTGGGGGGGGGGGAGATTACGGTTCAATCTTTTTCCGTTCACAAATTTTGATTTGACTTAATACAAACTAACTGTCCTCCATCATATTTTCTTTGTAGGTGCCATCCTATATATCTCGATCTGTAGCTGGCAGCTATGACAATGAAGCTGTTGCTATATTCGCTTTGATCTTTACTTTCTATCTTTATGTGAAGGTTGGACTTTACTAGAATTCTAATGCCTTTTTTTCTGTATATTGTTAGTTTTAGTACTAAAAGAAGGTCGACTCACGGAAATATGGAATAGTTGCAGTTGTCACTAGCAACAACACACTCAGCCTTATCCCAACTTAATGGGGTCGGCTACATGGATCCAAACACAAGAAGGAAAACTGAGTTCTAGCACAAAAAAAAAAAAGAGAGAGAGAGAGAGAAATGTAAAATGGGGAATGCCTAATGAAATGGAAATGGTTTGATCTGATTATATTCACCCGGCCTTTTTTCCTATCTGGGCTTCTATTTGACACGAGACTTTATGATTTCCTTATTGTAACTATGGCCTGCTAATAACTGTAAATTATTTGCAGACATTGAACACGGGTTCTCTCTTCTATGCCACTTTAAATGCTTTGTCATACTTCTACATGGTAAGTGTTGCATTATGAAGTTACCAGTGTTCTTTTCCCTCTTGTATTTATGTTTCCTGGTGGATGGTTCAGGTGTGCTCATGGGGTGGTTATACCTTTATTATCAATCTTATTCCCATGCACGTGCTTCTGTGCATCGTAACTGGCCGCTACTCTGCTAGGCTGTACATTGCCTATGCTCCTCTTGTAAGTATCAATTGCATTTTAGAAACTGGAATGGTGATGTCAATTGAATGGTGCATGTATTTTAACAAGAAGCATACAATTTGTATTCATTTCCGCTGGGGATGGGGGGGGGGGGGGAGCAGCATGCGACATGTAGTTTGCATGGTTTTGGTTCAGGATAAAGACATAGATTTTATGTATATATAAGAAACCATATTGATCTAAACAGAGGAATCTTGGTCTTCAAGAAAGCTAAAACTGAGTTATTGTGACAGCTGATCTCAACTCAACTCAGCCTTATTCCAACTAAATGGGGTCAACTAGATTTATTATTGGAAAATACCACTTTAAGTTTTACAAGCCCTTTTTGTAAGCTTTTAAATGAAAAAAATCTCTTTATATTGTCATTGAAATATAATTTTGCCAATGCAGATTGTCCTAGGAACATTGTTAGCCTCATTGGTGCCTGTTGTTGGTTTTAACGCAGTCATGACATCGGAACATTTTGCATCCTTTCTGGTGAGTTAGTTGCATATTGATCAATGATTGGAGAATTTCTATGGTGCTGTCCCTTTTTTTCTGCATAATATATTTTTTCTCGATATAGTTTGATACATGGTGTCTGGTGTAAGAATTTGTTTTTGAAATGGTATCCACTACAATATTGCTTAGAGTTCCTGAGGCATTCTAAATTGGCTGATCAGTATGAAGCTTGCCAAGTTTTACATTGAGACTTGGAGAAAAGGATAAGATTGTTAAATGCATGAATGGAAGATTAGTTTGTTTTCATGCAGGATTAATTTGTCGATACGACGGACATCTTCCCATTATGTCATGAGTAGGTCAACCCTGTTACAAGATGCAGGTACTTATTCACTTAGCAAACTTTGTCCAGGTTCTATGCTAGTTTCTTAAGGTCTTCTGCAGAAGATGAGGATCCAGCAAGAAGCATCCCCAAATGGCCCCATGTGACCACGATGCTTTCAGGAGAATTCATACATGTCAGTGCTTGAACACTGTGAATCCTTCTGAGCAAGCCTTCTCAAATGGAGTACCCAGTGAAAAAGTATCTTTCTGGTGTTGAAATCAGCGGGATAGAGCGAATGCCTTACATGCAAATGTTGACAAGATCAAGACACATTACGACAAAAAGCTGCGGGAGATTCATTGTGGGAAAAAAAAACCTTGAGTAGAGTAGGATGTTCATGTTGTCATGCACTTTTCAGCTTGTCAAATAGGTGCCATTATATGTATGTCGTAACATTGTCAGTGCTTCTTTGTGTGCTAGTTAGGCTTATTCATGGATCACTTGGCACTGACACTTGGAAAAGTTTGTCCGCTCTCCTAGTGATCCTTGTGCCTGGATCCAGGCAAGCATAGTGCTTGATTAAAGTTCTGCCTTCATATTCACTTGAATTGCATGTGTCCAGAAAATGACTTGGTGCAGTGTTGGCATCAAACAAGCGTATAAATAGAAGCAGAAAGTACACTATGACCCCAGATGTATGAAATGATGACCGAGGTTTGAGCAAAAGTTTTGAGTTCTTATTTTGTCCGCCATGTGTTGCTCTAGGCACAGGAAGGATTAGATTTTCACCTTTCCTTGGGTGTAGCACAACTCAAATGAAAAGGGAAAATCATCTGGTTATTTACCACATAATTGGCCCTACATATGTCTCTTTGTCTTCATACATGCACATGGTTGTATTATTTCTGGCATCTGGATTTAACACTTCTGTTTCTACTTTCTATATCCTATTAATGGAATATAAATTTTCAAATGCTAAAATGATGAAAGCTATTTGAGCACCCCCCCTAAACACACAATAGAAATGAAATTTCATGTGTTTGATATTTCTTATGTTCCCTACTTTATAAAATGTTTCTTACTATTTTTTACTAATTGCAGGTATTCATTATTATTCACGTCGTGGCATTTGTATATTACATTAAAGGGCTTCTCTCACCAAAAATGTTTAAAGTAGCTGTTGCTCTTGTCTTGTCTGTGGGCATGTAAGCCTCCTTCACTTTCTTTTAAGTATCTGAGATGCTGAACGATACTGGTAAAAAGGGGGCAAAGAAATGAACTTAACAAAGTTCTTGGGCATTGACATCTCTTTAGTGCTGTTATCTTCTTGAGATTAAAGATATATTCTGTCTCGAATTTGATTAGAGAGTTGTTAAGTACTATTCTCTATATGACAAATTGGAGGATTGGTCGATAAAATGTTGCTGTCACTTTATCTGAATTAGACCGTAAACTCTAAAGTACTAATATACTATGCGTTTGTGTTATAACATCATCATGTTGAAGTAATGTTTTTGCTTTTCAGGGTAGTATGTTGTGCAATGGTAGCAGTGCTTGTAGCGCTGGTAGCATCCAGCCCAACAATGGGATGGAGTGGGCGTAGTTTGAGTCTTCTTGATCCGTAAGCATCTGTTCTTGCCTTTTGTATCATTATATTGTGTTTTATGGTCTATTCAGGTGGAGTTGTAATGAATTTCAAGGTAAAGTATCATGCCTATCTAAAGCTGAAGGGTTTCAAAGTTGAACATGGTTAAGTCCAAGGATCGAGAATGATGTGGTTGACTTATTATTGGATTGAAATGGATTGCAATTCCTGCAATTAAATATCTGATGACAAAATTAGTAATAGATGTGGAATAGATTCTTAAATGCAAAGTTCCTCAGACAGCATGGCCATGTAGTGATATTCTCTTTTTCTTTCTCCCCCACCCCCACTATTTCTTCCGGCTATATACCTACCTTTTTTAAGTTCTACATGTTCCAGGATTATGTTAAACCTGGTTTCTTTTCATTGCTTGAATGCTAATCATGATCCCTGATTTGTTATTTACTTGCTTGTGTCTATTTATCCTGGCTTAAATTCCTGATACTATTTTCTGTGGAATTGGAACAGGACTTATGCAAGCAAGTACATACCCATTATTGCTAGTGTTAGTGAACATCAACCGCCAACCTGGCCATCATATTTTATGGACATTAATGTTTTGGCTTTCTTGGTTCCAGCTGGCATTATTGTAAGCATACCCCTGCTCGTTGCATCTTACTGCGTGACTCAAAATGAGTTGTACATGCTTGTTTTGCCACTGTTTGTATTTTGATTGTGTTCCTTATCTGTTGCAGGCATGCTTTTTACCCCTTTCTGATGCCAGCTCCTTTGTGGTCCTTTATATTGTAACTTCGGTATATTTTTCTGGAGTCATGGTAAATAGATCTTTAAAACTGTTAACCTCATTTGGTTTTCCTCATGATTCTCTACTATTGATATTTAACATCCATGGTGTCCTTGTGGTATAATATGCTCCAGGTGCGACTCATGCTTGTTCTGGCTCCTGCAGCATGTATTTTGTCTGGAATTGCTCTTTCTGAAGCTTTTGATGTTTTGACACGATCAGTCAAGTTTCAACTGCCTGGAGTATCAGGAAACTCCCAATCTGGTGTATGGCTTCTTTATATTTTACTCTTTTTTGCTTGTGGCCTTGTTGGCTTGTAGAATAATTTTCCAACTATTCAAACAGCTTATAATCGAGTTTATGAACTGACATCTCAGTCACCTTTAAGGCAGGGGATACCACTTCTACAATTGCTGTTACTCAAAGTGAAGTAGTGAAGACTGAAAAACAACCACCCACTGATAAAACTGAAGACACTGTAAAGGAAAGAACCTCAAGAAAAAACAAGAAAAAGGAAAAGGAAAAGGAAAAGGAACATGTGGAAAAAGCTTCTTTAAAGTCTCAAATGCAAAAGAGGCTTTTGGTTTTACCATTGGAGGCATCTATTATTTCCATTCTCTTACTTGTTTTATTGGGCGCCTTTTATGTGGTATGCCAATCTCTTCTCTTACATTGTGTCTTTGCACTGATATTTACGATGTCGTAGATATGTTAGTTAAACATGTATGCATGAACACACATACACACATCCCAACAAATTTTTGGTGGCTTCCTGACTTCTTTGTTTGCGATAATTTAGATATTTTTTTCTTCTTATATTTCATGGCCTTTGAGTATCACAGAGGTTTCTCTGTGCAGGTTCATTGTGTATGGGCTGCAGCGGAAGCTTATTCAGCCCCTTCTATTGTTCTGACATCTTACTCACATGATGGTCTTCATGTTTTTGATGATTTTCGAGAGGCCTATGCATGGTTGAGCCATAATACTGAAGTTGATGATAAGGTGACTGTCTTTTTCGGCTTTTCCCCTTTTGCAGTATAGTTATGGCAAAGTACATCAGTTTGTATGCTGAAATTGTTTTCAGTTTATGCCACTAAGATTGAAGATTGTTTTGGGCAGATTAGGCATGTTATTATAGATTAAACATGTGATTATACTATTACATTGCTGATTGTTTTAGAATTAATGGTAATCCCAGTTTCAAAAATTGGTCAAAATTAAAAGCATCAGTTTAAATGTGATCAGCATCAACTAGTTAAATACATACTTTGCTGGAGGATGATGGAGCAACACTGTTGTAGTTTAACCCATGCTGCTGGGGTGATGCTCGGATAATGTCAATGATGAAAACAACACAATGAAACCTTTAACCTTGGGTTTTCCTTGTTTTCTTCCCCCCCCCCCCCCTCGCCCCCTTTTTTTTCCAGCTGGTCTTTTAACTTATCGATGAGACTTGGGTGTGCCATTGGCAATTAAATGAAGGTTGAGCAATTTACGCAGCCCCATGTATAAATGTTTACAACCCGACAGTCTAAAATAATCATTACTAAATCCATATACCTATTAGAGACATTTCTTACAAGTATTCCAGTCTGCTACAACTCAGAATAATTTTCATGCTAGTTCCATGACATTTTTTTCTTATTGCTACCTTGGCAATATTTTTGATACTAGCTTTCAACACAATTTCAAGGGTTGACTTACTCAAAGGTCAATGAATCATTGGAAAGGGTATTTTAATGATTTAAAGAGTCTATAAAATACATGATTGAAAGGAGTATATTCTTTGATTACTATATGCTCTTAAATGTCTGTATTGTGTGGAATTGTTCAATGATTTATAGAGTCTATAAAATACATGATTGAAAGGAGTATATTCTTTTGATTATTATATGCTCTTAAATGTCTGTATTGTGTGGAATTGTTCCATTCTTATGGTTCCTATTAGAGACAGTTCTTACAAGTATTCCAGTCTGCTACAACTCAGAATAATTTTTATGCTAGTTCCATGACATTTTTCTCTTATTGCTACCTTGGCATTATTTTTGGTACTAGCTTTCAACACAATTTCAAGGGTTGACTTACTCAAAGGTTAATGAATCATTGGAAGGGTATTTTAATGATTTAAAGAGTCTATAAAATACATGATTGAAAGGAGTATACTCTTTTGATTATTATATGCTCTAAAATGTCTGTATTGTGTGGAATTGTTCCATTCTTATGGTTCATGCTGAAGACAGGTTGGATTTTAATGGTTTCTCTAATATCTTTAGTTTAACACTTTCAGATAACATGTGAGACTCTGGGATTTTAATTATCATGGCTTCAAGAGTTTCTTCATGTTTAGCTGAATGAAGAAATAAAATGAAATGGGTGCTTAACAAGGATTTCTCGCAGGTTGCATCTTGGTGGGACTATGGTTACCAAACTACTGCAATGGCTAATCGTACAGTCATTGTTGATAACAATACCTGGAACAACACACATATTGCAACTGTTGGTACTGCCATGTCTTCTCCAGAGAAGGCAGCCTGGGAGATTTTCAACTCCTTGGATGTAAAATATGTTCTTGTTGTCTTTGGAGGTTGGCTTCTTTATTGACCTTTCATATTTTTTACTTTCATAATTGGTTGCCTCAAGTATTATATGGCATCTGTTAACATAAAGAAATTGATTGTTCTGAACATTTATTTGATGCTCAGGTCTTGTAGGCTACCCCAGTGATGATATCAATAAGTTTTTGTGGATGGTTCGTATAGGAGGCGGTGTTTTCCCCCACATAAAGGAACCCGATTATCTAGTAAGTTGGCAGTTCGAGCAAGCATTGGATTTCAATTATTGATTACCTCCTACAATCAGATTTTTGCGGTCAATGTCACTGTTTCTAGTTGCAGCTTAATTGGTCATATTGATGGATTGTCTTAGGGTGGTTCTCGTTGCATATTAAGCTGCTTACTGACTATCGCTGCTCAATAACAGATTTTTGGAATCTTGAACATTGTAAAAGTGCTGTTTGATTTTCGAAAGCTATGAAAAAGGATGTGATAAGCAACAATATGGGACCTAATTATTGTGTAGTTGTGTTTAATGGAGCAGAAAAGTTTCAAAATCATGGAAAATAAACAAGTAAATATACAAGGGCTAGTTGGGTTCTTTCTGCACATAATCCCATAGCTACCCTTGATTAAGTATGTAGTACCAAAACTTCCCCTCCCTAATTTCTTATTAAACACTTATAGAAGCTGGCTCTCATAGATATTATAATTATGCTTACAGTTTATAGGTGTGGCTATAATTCTGATCATTTTTCATGCTAAAAAAAAAATAATTGTGTGATTGCTCTCTCTCTCTCTCTCTGATAGCCAACAAAGGACAAATAGGCATGCCCTTCCTTGATAAATGTCCTGATGTATGTGTGATTATGTATTTTGAAGTTATTTTGCCTGCTTTGATGCTAGTTAATGTCTTTATTCCAAAATACACTTCGTTTCACAAAAGTAACTTTAGATATACTTGTAGCTTATCTGCAACTTCTTCTTTGATTATGTGGTAAGTAATATTGATATATTATTTCCTTTCACTGCTATGTACTAGAGAGATGGTCAGTACCGGATTGATTCTCAGGCCACTTCAACCATGTTAAATTGTCTCATGTACAAACTCTCATATTATAGGTCTGCTCACATCCTAGACTTTGTTTTGCAACTTGTGTATGCTTTGCAAGTTTCTCACTCTCTTTCTTTTATTTTAGATTTGTGGAGACAGATGGCAAAGGCTTTGATAAAGTAAGGGGGACTGAAATTGGAAAGAAATATTTCAAACTTAACTATTTTGAGGAGGTAACATTCTGAGAATGGCATCAAATGCATACTGAGTAATATAATTTCATTATTGGGTGATGATGCATAATTGATTAGGGAGCTACTAATTTAAATATGAATAATACCATGCTTTGTACTAGTTTTGCTGATTAATGCTGTTCCTCTCACCAGCATATTCCCTACTCCATACTCTTTGAAGTTACCCCATGAACATTTTGCAAAAATTGCATTGTGCATATATTCTGAAGCCGTATTTTCTTCATTCATCCTTCCTCCAACCCATCCTTACTCTCTCGATGAGAAGGCAAAGTCTTCTTCTGTCAGCTACAGATGTCTCAAGCAGACAAAATTCGGACGCACGTGAGTTTCTAGTTGAGCATGTGAGAATTATCTCAACAGCTGGGGCAAACCTGTTGTATATGAATATATTTTTTTTCATTTGAGTTCTGACTTCTTTCTGAACTCTTGTAGGATTGAAGTATTGTAATGTGTATGAAGTGTACATTTCTCTGGTTTATTCTGACAACTGCTGATCATTTCAGGTATTCACAACACACCATTGGATGGTGAGGATCTACAAATTAAAACCTCCGAAGAATAGGATCAAAGGAAAGGCAAAGAAATCAAAATCGGTAATTGGAATGTTCATTTATTAGCTCTAAAATACTCTGTACTAGCTGGAGACTCAGAAAATCTCACATCCTTCTCTTTTTTGAATGGTGATAGAGTTCGAAAGGAAGCATGACAACTAGCTTGAAACGAAGCGCAAGAAGAAAGAGAAATCCTTGGCATTAGATACTTTTATAGTTAGCAAATATCTCAGGTTAGTTTTAATTAGTTCATAGATATTTAATGTGCTTGAGCCTATAGAGAGGGATTGGTGCAGGCATAGTCGCCCAGTTGCCTCCAATAGAAAATTTCCAGCCTCTTGATTCCCCCTTGTATCATTTGTCTTCTTTGACATTTATATGTTTATTCTGTGAGTGGTGGATAAACTTTTATCTGCCTTGGACCAGTTTCAGCTTCATAGAAGAGAAATCAAGCTGTTGATTCGTAACATAGTTTTGTTCACATTATTGTTATGAGCAATTTCCGGAATATTTAATCCATTGAAGTAGCTACAGTGAATTATTCCTGAATATTTCCCTATTTCCTATTATCTGATTGTTTTGCACCTTATGAATGTAAGCAGATGGCTGAACTGTTCATTAACCTGCTTAGACATGGTGCACAAGGTTGCTTTTACTCGATTAGGTCTTGGTCTAAATGCAACTAATGATGGAGAAGGCCTTTTTGGGTGAATGATATTTATCTGTTCGACTCAAGAAATTTGTTGGACACAGCTCAGGTACCAGGGATTTGGTCATTCAACTGAAATTTCTCTAGAAATCTCTGGTGTAAAACAAGTAAAACCCGTGAAGGTTAAAACTAGTCTGGTATCACCAGCACTTGGTCAAATAAATGGCCTTATGAAATAAAATATATACTAGTAAGGGAATCTGGGAGTGTGGCCTACACCAGCACCCCCATGTGTCTATCTCTCTCCTCAAAACAAAGGGGTAGAGGTATTTTTTCAAATGGGGAGGAGATAGAAAGGCTCCTAGACACAGAACTTTCTTCCTACTATTAAGTAGGGAAAAATAGTTGCTACAATGCCTTTGTATAGATTCATTTATGCCCTCCTCACATAATAAATAGTGGGACTTATATTGACATTTCTCTCTAATTCTAATCATGTAGGCCCCAAATAGATGATATCATTTTCCAATCCCTCATTGGTTGCAGTTTGCGGATTCCTTCTTACACTGCCTATGTAGGAAACCCTCTCCTACTATTATTTGCATCTGAAACAACCACCTTATTATTCTTTTCCTTTTTTCTTTTCTCCCTCGATTTATTTTTTACCCACCAAAAAAATGAAAGCTTGAATACTTCAGCTTCTTCCGCACCCCGTAGGCTCAATATAGTTCAACTGCAATATTTCACAGTACATGTCTTAGAATTAAAAGAAAATTTTGGGATGAAAAAACAGATTTTTTTTAACTGGAATGCAATTCAAATTTTGGAAAACAATCTTCTGATTTAGTTTTCTGGATGTTGGTTTCCCCCTCCAGCATGAAGAAAGAAAAAAAAAATAGTGTATTAATCAATCATAAAGTTGCTTATTCGTCATGTACAGTTAAGAAGACAAATATAGAGACACCAATGAGATTTACAATTATAAATAGAAATGTAGGATTGAACAGATGCTTGAAGCCATTTCTATTGTATTTGTCGCGAACGGATTTATACCCTGAAGCCCAATGCTCTTGTACCTCTGCATCACACTTTGGAAGGAATTAACATGCAGGTATTTATAACTAAGCTCCAGAGATCTGAAAACACCGGCTTAATGGAAAGCGAGTCAGCCTTCCTAAAAGCACTGCAGCTTGGCTCTTTTCTGTGCGTGACCTCCACTTACTTGTGATAAGGCTTCTCCATTTGCTTGAGATTTTTGTTGCCCTACCTTTTCCCCCACTTGTTTCACTTTTAGGTGTATAGGCATGCTGTCATTCAACTTTAGACAGACTTTAGAAACTAACAGGGGTCATAACTTTGGATTTGGTTATCTGGTTACGGTCCTGGCCTCTAAGCTTAATTTGTTGCTTTCATGGACTCAACAGGGCAAAAAAAAAAAAAAAAAAAAGACAAAGTTTTCCTTAACCCGCAGAGTAGAGAAATCTAATTAAAAATACCATTTCCCATGCTAATCCAAATGGTTAAATAATCTTTGACGTGGAGATTCCCTCTACACTGTGGGTGTCAGTCACGACTAAAAATAGAACCCTTCGATTGGCTTTTTTTTTTTTTTCAAGGGTATACATCCGGAAAAAAATCTTCTACAATTCCTTGATCGCCGAGTGTAGTGCAATTCAGGGTTAACAGTTTGACTTCTTGTAGGCGTGACATCCAACGGTCTGAGGTCGATTAAGTTAATTTTTTTCCCTTTCTTCTTGAGCTTGGCACCGTTGGATGTCACGCTTGTCAGGTGTTGAGCTGTCAACCCTGAATTGTGCACCGCACTGCACTTTTAGGGAATTGGGGCTGTCACTTATTGGTTACCGTAGAGATTGAATTATCACAATTGGAAGCAAGTCAATTTCATATTCTACCCGTTTGACATAACTGCCCCATCCATGATGCCAATCTAACAGATTGATAGCACTGGCCAACATTCTTACTTGATCACTGCTTGATGGACACGCTTTGAGAATTTATTCTCTCTAATTTCTTGAAGTATGACAATGCATCAGTGCTAGGTAGAGACGTCAACACCAAGCAGCTCCTGTTGGGCCATTAAGGACATGTATTATTTGTTCGACCATGCATCACACATTCACAAATGGCTTTTGGTCAACGCAAATATGACAATGTGCGTAATCCTCTCCACCCCCCCCCCCCCCCCCCCAACCCTCTTTTAGGTTACGTTGGCAAAATAAAAAAAAGTGAAATAACTCTAAATTAAATTTATTTTATTTTATTTTATTGTGCTACTGCTACAAATCCTAAAATATTTCAACTTTGGTTCTTAAATTTTAGGAAAAAACGCTAATATGTGATTGTGGTATATACGTCTCTTCATAGTTTCTCTTTTCTCTCCTCTCATAATGATGTGGATTTTGTTGTATACGAATCGACACCCATCAAAATTTCTATTTTTCCTGTAGGTAAGTATAATGCCAAAATATATATTCACTTTCAGGGAAGACAATAGGGCGTCAGATTGACTGGCAAATTATGCTTACACATCAACAACCAGCACCCTGTTTAGTTCAGAAAATGTTATTCCTCCTGGGCTCAATCGCATCATACGTGAGGATTCGATTGAAATCCGGATTTTGAGAAAATAATCATTTGGGGGGGTTTTGTATGGGAGTGAGCCTAATCAATGAGTGTTTGTGAGTCTTTATGTACTCGGGTTGGGGTAAGGCGGGTATGTCCCCCCCCCCCCCTTGTTTCTTCTTTCATTGATTCTATTTGATTTCTAATAAAATTCTAGGGGTCAGCCTAGGTCCTAGAGAATATTCGGGTTTAAAAAAAAAAGGTATAATGCCAAGATAAGGGGATAGTGTGTTGATCAAGGAATTTAAACTCGGAATTGATGATCGATCCTTCTGATTCCGATTTGAATGATTGGAATTGATCCCCAAAACCCTAGAATTAGCCCCTTAGTTATGAAATTGAGCAATATTATCCCAAAAAAAACCTAGAATCAGCAGCTCCGAAATGACCGGAATTGAGATCGATCACGCATAATTCCAATTCTAATGGTCCAATTCAACCGATCCAATTCCAATTTTTGAAATCATGATTTTTAGGCTAGGCTAGTCCTGAATTCAAATTGAGGGAAGGATAGAAATTCACAAACAAATTATAGAACTTGATTTATCTGTGTATTAAGCCATTGCATCTTTGTAGTGCCCATACCCCTCCGTCTATATCTTTCCCAAATTTTATAACATTTTGCAACCAAAATCTTTAGTTTAATTAAGAGTTTAAGACTATTACACGATTACGATTACAAAAAATTTCTATTTCTTTTATGGAAAAGGTTTCCCATCCCACATTAATGGCTGCACAGAAAATAGTATAATCCTTGAGGCCCACATGGTCATTGTAGAAGAGGGGGAAAATGTTGGAAAACAAAACTTTCTGAGAAATTTTTCCCCTCTTTTATTAATTGATTTTACTTCACTTTCCTTGTTTTTTTTTTTTTGGTGAAACTTCCCTTTCCTTCTTTTACTAATTGACTTTACTTCCCTTGCAACTGTATAGAGTGAGGATATTATTGTGACAGTTATTTTGCGTGACACTATGTTCCATCACCAAGAAGTAGGTAGCGCATAACAACCTATTTCTGTCATATTTGTGTGGAACAATGTGCCGATGTGTGAATCAAAGACTTGGGGTTCACCTTTCCACAAAATTTGAACCTCATACCAAAATTTTCAATGAAATTTCTTTATTTTTTGCAGATAAATAGGTGAAGGAAATTTTACTCTACTTTTCAACTTTATTCTTACTATTCAAACTACATTCTTAAAATCATTATCGATAAAAACAAAAAAAAACCTCTATTTTAAAATATTTTATCTTCCAAATTTTGACATCCTACCCGACAGTTTTAGGCTGTGTTTGGTATGCATTCTAGGTCGATTTCGCATTCTCAGATCATAAAAAAGACTATTTTTATCAACCAAATATGCAAAATCGACCTAGAATGCATTCTAAGACGCATACCAAACACTGCCTTAGAATTGGCTTTTAAGCTTATCTGGTGGTTGTTATATAGCTTTTGGTTTGTCAACACTAACATTCCATTCCTGGCAAAATATGCATGGAACTCTCAATCTAAAGATCAAACCATCACACAAACACACAAAATGTAATAATCAAAAGAAGACCACCACCACCACCACTACCACTATACATGAAGACAAGAAGTCCATCCAGATTATGCATATCCTGATTCTCAGAACATTTAACATGATATTATTATTCTAATTGATACAGTAAAGCAGCATATAATCAGTATCTTCCTGGAAGGGGAAAGAAAACAGCACATCTCAGGGATAATAGTGAGGCAATAACAATAATACTCAAGGAAGAAAAGGGGTGGGGGTTTAGCAAAATATACATGGAACTCTCAATCTAAAGATTAAACCATCACACAAACACACAAAATGTAATCGAAAGAAGACCACCACCACCACCAGCACTATACATGAAGACAAGAAGTCCATCCAGATTACGTATACACTCTCCTGATTCTCAGAACATTTAACATGATATTACTATTCTAATTGATACAGTAAAGCAGCATATAATCAGTTTCTTCCTGGAAGGGGAAAGAAAACAGCACATCTCAGGGATAAAAGTGAGGCAATAACAATAATACTCGAAAGGAAGAAAAGGGGTTGGGGTGAATCTCACAGTTAAATGATTGTTTATAGAAGTCAGCAATTTAAGACCATATATCTAAATTCAGTGCGAAAGAATGATAATGAATACAAACCCAATGAAGACAAATACTAACCTAACTCTGAACCTCACAGTAGCCCCCCAAAGCTTCCATCTCCAACCCTCTGTTGCTGTCTTCCAAATTCATTGATGCCATGAAGTCAACTAGTAGCACATTTCAACTAACACTATAATACGTTGGACTAGACAAACCAATAAACAAGAAAGGCTCTCCTAAAATAAAACCCACCCATAAATATACTATACAAGAACAGTATTTTGCTTCAGAAATGATCAACCCTGCTACCAAAGCAAAACAGAAGAAGCTCCCCCTTCTTGGTAATATCATAATTACAGTTAGACCTTAGAATTACATGAACTTGCTCAGTGAACAATTTCATAGAAGCAACTTTTCCAGGATCAGTATGCAATACATCATAGCTACAGTTTCTTTGGCAAATTGTAGGTCTTCTTAAGGAACTTCGTAGCTGCGTCATCATTTCGGTAACACAAGACACGTAGGAGTGTGTTTGGTTCATCTCGATTCCACTGTCCTGAAGTCGGAGGTAATGGCAGCTTGGATTTGGCAGAAGGGCCATAGGTATCCAAGGTCCTGCGCCTAAAATTGTCAATGAGGCTTTGGGTATTTGCACGGAAAAGGGAGAGGACTTCCACAACAGTTTTTGAGAACTTATCTATTAAATCCATTGGCAATCCATCACCATTTGACCAGAACAGATCTCTTAGATATTTGAAATCTTCCTCTACTATTTGAGAATCTTGCTGAGAAAAAGCACGTGATGGGCCCCCAGCAAGAAGCACCAACAAGAATCCATCAAATGAAGCCTTCATGACCTCAGTAATCACACGGGTACGGACTCTGTTATGAACTGTTTCTGCTATGATTTCTAAGTTCTGCTCAAGCTCTGTAAGTAGAGGTTCAACCCGTGTCGATGCCGGTTCCCCAACATATAAACCATCCCATAAAATATGGCTTAAATCATGGAAAATGACCTTGTAAGCTATTGCCTCACAAAGTTGCTGGATTCCTTCCTGACAAGCAGCTTCTGCCAGGTCAAACTTCTTTCCCAACCCATTTGTAAAATCATCTGCATGAGCAGATTCACAATTCCTCAGACGAGTTATTATCCTCTTCTCAAAGGTGTCCAATTCTGCCCGGATGTGCTGCAAAGTATTAATTCGGACACATAGCTGTGGTATTCCAAAGGGGCTGTCCCCATCCATCGTCCCAACCTGAGGTTTCCTCCGTTGAGTGCTTTGCACCTTCTCTTTCTTCTTCCATATCTTTGATCCTCTTGTACATCTGGTTAATGCTGGCATAGTGGGAACATAGGTGTTCCGTGTCCCTATTCATCACAATAGAGGAAAATAGTAGTGAACAATATTACGAGATGGAAACCCATGGATTAAATAATGAACCATCTGGGTTGCACATACCACAGCCAGATTTTGCCTTAGTTATATAGTACTGAAGACTTCTGTCCACGCCGGTCATCAACTCAGGAAGCAAAGCTGGATGCATGGGAATTGGCAACTGAAAAAATGCATCCAAAGTCTCATCCATAGTTCGCAGGACTTCAACAACAGAAGGAGCTATCCTTTCTTTGTTCACCCTTGGATTCCATACCTACAAAACATGGTTGACAGTGTAAGGTTAGGAAACCTTGTACAGTAGCGGGAGCCGCCTTGTGCACTGGGGATGCCCTTTTAAACTGTCTTTTTTTTCGCCGGGGGGGGGGGGGGGGGCGCGATGGGGGAAGAAGGTAAGAATATTTTCATTGATAACAAAAGAGAGCAAACTGTAAACTCAGGCGGTATAAAAAAAGCTCACAGCCATCAAAAACCCCCAACAAAAATACAGAATTATCCCCCCTGACAGAACCCTACCAAACCCATCGACCTACATCTACCTCATTTAAAAATTAAGGAAAAAAAAAGACCACCTATCCCATACAGCAGAATTATTAAATTCCCTAAACTCAGGAACAACCGGAGCCTAACTAAAAACCAACCTCACAACCCTAATTTTAAACTTCTCTACTGATTCATCCTTTCCCGTGAAAATAAGCATGTTTCTCTCCTTTCAAATGCACCAAGGAATCATTCTCCATGTTGTTACCAACTCCCTTGCAGTGGGCACCCCTCGCACCCTATCATCATTGCAAGAAGAGATTAGGGAAAAATCCAGCACATATCCATAACACAGAACACCCTTCTTCAGATTTGCAAACATGCACACAACAAATAGATGGTATCCATCCTCCTCTGCCTCACCACATAGCTTGTATTCATTCCTAATTGATCAGCCTCTCTGAATCAGGTTGTCCATAGGAAAGATCCTTCTCCAAAACCACAGTCCACATAAAGAAACAAATTCAAGGGGGCAGTCACCTATTCCATATCACATTGTGTGGAAAACCTTGGCCTCCTTGATGCAACAATCTGAAGAAACACTTAAGTGAAAATTGTGCACTCTCCCTCCCCTGGCTCCCCACATCCTAATATCACCTCCTTTTGTTTTGCACTCTCTAGCACTTGCATCAACTCCACCACCCTTTCAACCTCACTCCCAATCATTCAAATTCCTTCTAAAACATGGCGATCAAACTCTGCTTCCATCCACCCAATCCAATTTTCTCCTTTATCATTGAATCTAAAACATAGTAGATTATAATATCTACTTCTCAGTGAGTTCCCTATGGAACCTAATTACAAATATAACAAAGTGATAAATATTTAATGGAGGGCAAGTAAATTTCCATGGAACAAAAAGTGCATCTGCCTCTCAAGATTTAGTTGTCCAAAATAAAAAACTAATTATAAATATTACAAAGCAAGAGAAGGAATTATCTTCTAGTACCTGATCCTGATGCAGTGGCATTATCGCGACTTGACCGGCATGACCCGATCTGGAAACCCCCAAATTGGGATTTTGGTCTAACAAGGGTTGGTAGAGGATACCTTCGTAATCTTTTATTTATAATGTTTATTTTGGATTACATACGTTGGGATTTGATTAAGTTGTTAGTTTCCTAATCTGAGAAGAGTTGTTTAGTAGTTTTCTATTTTCAGATTACATAGGAGAATAGGAGTTTTTGTTTATTTATATACATGTAAACCATTGAACGAAGATGAGAGATTGAATTGAATGAAGTTTAGTTGGAGTACAATTACCATAACTTGGATCCAAGGTGGCCGAGTGATATCCTCCCTCTTTCCCCATCGATTCAGGTTTCCCTTCCTCTCCGGTAAGCTCTAAGCTTCCCTTTTTCTTCTGTCCTCTTTGTTATTCCTATTCTTTCGCTCTTCCCTTTCTGTTCTAACGAAAACACAGCCTCCCATAGGCTGAGATCGATCTCTTCCACTCCTTCCCTTCTCAACCTAAGATTCTGGGCTAGGTTGCCTACCTATAGGTGACCCAAATCCTGGAGTTTCATCTTCTAAGACCCATCGAGTTGAGAGAATAAAACCAGCAATTAAGCTGCTCCGGAGTCTTCTGCCAGACCTGGTTTCAGTAAACTCCTTTTGATCTTCAGTTTGCTGAATCCTTGATTGTTAGTTTATCCCTGAAATCTCACATCGATCGGACCTCTATTGAGTGAGTTCTCTCACCCGCAAGTCAGCAACCGTTCGCTGGTTTTCTGGTTTTACGAGAGAAGATAAGTTCTTCTATTCACATTTATGCCCCCTATTCTTTTATATTACACAAAAAGTGCTGATTCTGAAACTTTGCTTCTGTTTAAACTCATCTCCATATTAATTTCCAGAACTACCCTCTTCTCTTTAATTTAAATTCCTGATTTGTCCTTGCTCCTGTTAACTTACCAAAATAAAACCAGAGCTTCCATTTATTTACAGAATTGCCACTCTTTATAATTGGATTCTATTGCTTTGGGTTTTGAAACCCGGGGTTGCATGAGTACATAAAATAGTTTCTAAGCATATCAGTAAGTAAGCAAATGGTACTCAGTTCTGAAAGTGAGAAATTTTAAATATAAATTCCACCATCACAGTGAAGCAAAATAGAAAAAAGCCAGCATACCTCTTGCTGCAGATTCCTGTCCACCCATTCCTTCATTCTGTCCACTCTTGTTTTAACCCATGCCTTCACAAGATTAGCAATTGCAGTTTCAGCCTCATAAGGAGGCATCTCACGGATTATTGCCTTGCCACCATCTTCACTGTCCACAGAATCTTCAACAGCAATCTGCACGAGATCTTTCTCCAACTTGTCTGCAGCTCTCAACACTTGTACGGCATCAGGTGTGAGCTCCGTTATACCCAAAACAAATTGCTTCAGCTCATTGCCGTAGCAAGCATGAAGAGTGGCAACGGCAACACCTGCTGCAAGAGGATGCCATCTCTTCAATATAGGACTAAACACCTCCTTCTCATTAGCTGCCAACTCACCAATATCCTTTGCAAGAATGCAAAGGACGGGAAGAGGATTGGGCAGGTTTCTTGATGACCTCCTGCTTGAGTCAGCCTTCTCCATTCTCTGCAGTACAGACAAAACCAATCTTCATGTCATAAAACAGAAACAAAAACTGAATTGATATAAATAACAATGATCCATGGATAGTGAAAGAAAAGACCTATTCAGGGAAATATAGAAATTGCATTTTGTGCCTATAATAACCAACCAATGCATAACCTTTCTATCACAACTATGATGCTACTCTATCAAGATGTGCACATTTCAGATATAGACACAGACCTTAGAGGAGTGAAATCCTACAGTCAGCATATTTTCTAGCTTTCCTATTCAATAGGTCACCAAAGAAAACAGTCCAGACTTAAATAGATGCACACTTGCGTGCTAGGCTTTTTAAGTAATGGGCTTCAGGCCTATCATAAAAGGCCTGTTACCAAGGGAAATGATGTACCAGAAGACGTGGACTTGCCTGGGCAAAAGCCGTGCGGAGCGATGATCTAATGTAAGTGTCAACCCTGTTACAAGCCACATCAACTTCTTCTTTCCTTTTTTTGCGATACTCGTGAGAGATATCTTCTACTAGTATCTTGGCTGATGTTACTCCTAGAGAAACAATACTTTCCATTGACTCAATATTCGTGCAGTTGAATGTGTCATGGTAAGCAAGAAGCCTTTTTTCTGCCCATCCCAGTATTGAGCTCAATGTCGAACTCAAGACCTTCGAGTACACTGGATCTTTCATTGACTTTGCATCTTGGGCAACTTCTGCTAACTGATTATTGGCAGCAAACAGTAGGTCATTTTCTACTTGGCCAGTTGTAATGTAACGGTGAAACAAAACCCAAGAAAAGCAAAGCTTATGGAGCATCTGGTTCATTCCAAGCATCACCCATGTCTTCTTCATGAGCTCTATAACCTCATCAACCTCCTCAACAACAGATGTTTCGTCATTAGCATCAAAACAGGCTTCTAAAAGCATTTGGTAGAGTCGAAGGTTAAATGGAAACCCATCTGCCCAATGGCAAGTCTCTGAAACAGAACCATCAAATGATCTGAAAGCAAGAGATGTTACAGTGGTTCGTAGGACTTGCATCGATTCATTGTTCTTCCCAGTTTCTATGGGTCTCTCTGAGGCACCACGAATTATCTGCCGAAGCCGTTGGGATGCTGTATCTGACTTGTCTAGTGGTAGATGAGGATGCAGGAGTAGTCCAGCCTCAAGAGCCTTCAAATTTCTCTTCTGCCAGGCTTCATATTCTTGCTGATTGGTAAAATCCGAAGATTTGAACTGTTGCAGTAGCTCCAGTGGCAAAACCATCAACTCAATGCGTCTTCCAAGCTGTTACAAAGCACAAGCAAGAGCTGGTCAACCACTTACCCAAAGTTCTAAAGAAAAGAATATTTGTGCAAAATTCAAAAAACACAACTATATTTAGTAGACATTGTCAGAACATGCATTTGTACTACCTAGAAGAATCACAAACCAAACTTCCAAAGAATTAATAGCTACTCTCTCGTAAGCTTTGAAGTGGTTTCCAGTTAATTAGAATCACTAAAAGGGGGGGAAAAAGTTACTCCAAGGAACAAGCCACTTGCACTTAACCCAACTTATGAATCAACAATTTAGTCTCATTACCTGGGCTGCAGCCTGCAACAACTCTCCACCATAAGCTGGACCTTTCCATACTAAAGCACTCCAAACATTAAGGTTAGACAGACTTTTGTGTTAACCACAGTGATGTGCCTAAGGCCTAAATCAAATATCTTGACAAGTGGAAAGACCATCCCTAGATCTAACCCTCTAAAATCCCTAGATCCAACAACAGGAAATTCCATTTATCCCATTGACCTCCCTCCAAGTGATGGAGTAAGCCATTTAGTAATGATGCAAGTTCTGTCATAGAGGGGCAACAAGTTGAATACTTGCTAGGGCATCTTCAATTAAAGTGAGTTCACCCCCTTAGGATAAATGCCCTTAGGAACAAGCAAGCCAACTCACGAAAGTGATCAATGAATGGATCCAGCAGAGGGAATTCTTTTAGTTAATGCCTATAGGAAGTCTCAAACAAGTATGAGAAATATTCACCACCTGGCACTTAATGATGTAGAACCAGCTCCCTAAGGTTAAGGGTAGGCCAATGCCATTATGCACATGGAGAAGCTGATATGAAAATGAGAAACAGCCAACACCTCATCGCCAACCCCTATGCCTTCACTTCAGCTGTGTTCACCAGCCCTTAGTCACCAATTTGCTAAAAGCATGAGTAGCAGTGTAGCACAAAAAGAGGAGATTAGGGAGGGAGAGATAATCACATTGGCGAAGGCCTCTTGGGCTCCAAAATAGGAGCACAAAACGTAATTGTCGAGCAAAAAGAAGGAAAGAGATTCTCTCTCTTTCCAGAATTAGTGAATAGGCTGGGACATAACCTGCAACTCATTATTCCAATGCAGAAAGTATGAGACCAAACAGAGATAATTTGTAAAGAACTGCTTGTGTGAACCACCTTTCAGAAGCCTTGGACTCCAAATAGTTTTACCACGGACACTCTGGTCGAAGCATGTAAATGGTAAACTTAAAAAAAAAAGCAACAAAGAAAGCACAGGCGCACACACATAGACGCTGGTTTTAAGTAGCAAGTCATGATTACAGTGCACAATCAACCAATTGAGCTAAGGTATTATCCAAAAACAAAAAGTACAATCGTGCCAATGTCAGCGGTTCAATAGGAAATCAAATTCACATGTTTAAGAGAGGGGGGGGGGGCAATCATCGTCACAAGCCCGACGCTAACGGAATTTCGGAGAATTTCATCACAGCAAATTGTAAGTAAAATTTTCCCCTGAAAAGAAGAAAAATTCACTAATGAAATGGTACTACAGATATCATAAAATGACAGAATCAACTACAGTACCCAGAACATCCTACCTTAATGCAAACACAAACACCAATTTTTATTGAAAAAGAAGAAAGCCCATTAGAGAATAGAGAAGGGGGGTGGGAGATGGTGCGAGAAAAGACATCTACAGCGACACCCAAGAGATGGACATAGTAAATGAAAAATTAACATCCAATCCCAAAAATCACAGCAAAATTCAAACTTTGAGAAGGGAACAATAACAAACCAAGTAGAGCTCACCTGGCCTGCAGCAATTCTCAGCAAGCCCCTCCTAACCCTCGAATCAGCCTGCTCAGAAACCCTCATCTGAACCCTCATGAGCTCCCCCACAGTCACCGGCTTTTTCGACCTGGACGAACTACTATCCTTTCCCGGACTTTTCTTCGAAGATCTCAAACCCAAGGCCTTCTTAACCTTGCTGGCAGCAGTAGAAGTAACTGATCTCTGCAAAGAAGGCGAAGTAGAAGAAGGCGAAGCAGAAGAACCATAAGATAGCAACGACGGAGACGATGACCTCTCATTCCTCTCCGATTGTGGAATGTAAGTCAATGGCTTTCCACCAGAAGATCGACAAGCGCCGACGAAGATTTCATAGGCGGTCTCTCGTAACTCCGAATCAGATAAATTCCCATGAAATTCGCCAAATGGAGAAGGGAGATCGATGGCGGGCAGTCTATCACTACTTCCCATATCTGTCTTCAACTCTCCCAGACTTCAGTCCCTGAAGAGATGGGATATTTTTGCTTTTGATATAGGTCTATATCTATATAATGGGCAAGAGTAGACACCAAAACTCCCTCTCTCTCTCTCTCTCTCTCTCTGCCTTCTTCCTTTTTGGGGTCTCTAATGGAGAAGAGACAGTGATGGGTTTTGTTCTTTTTTAATTTCCAAGGGATTCTTCATTCTTCATACAGTGAGAGAGAGAGAGAGAGAGAGAGAGAGGGAAGAGAACTCTGGCAAATACAAGGAGAAAGGGTCAAGAATGGATGGTGGGGTATAAAAGCAAAGGCCAGAGAGAGAGAGAGGGAAAGAGGTTTTCTTTTTGTGTAAATCTTCTGTAAATATGAATAAGAATTGAGATTAAGATAATTGAGTGACAGCAAGCAAACCATTCAGTATAATCGCCTCACTGGTATATCTTTCTTTCTCTCTTTGATTAGTAGTTAGGTGGAGATTAAAGACTTGCTTAAAGTGATTACAGTTTCTTTTGTGGACCATTCCACTCTTATACCAAATTCTGGTGACTTGATTAAAACAATAATCTATGAAGGTTATGCACGAAACAATTAATAAGAGGGGCAAGGAGTGGTGTATAATTACTACATTGGTGAAAATTGGATATTGATGGGATGATCATAGCCAAACAGTACCATATATTGAAAATAGATTTCTTCATAACCCAGTTAGTAAATTCATTGAGTGGTTTTGATTGCCTGATCTTATTGATATTGTCTTGTTTTGTTAAGATCATTTTAAGGGGACCCACTTTCCGGTTCCTACCATAGTGGTAGATAATGTAGTGATCTTGATACATTTAAATGTGTATTTTAAAGGAAGGGATCGCTACGATGTCAGAGTGTAGTTTTCCATCAATGAGGGGTTGTGTGACCGAATCATCTATTTGAGGCATTTAATGAGGAGAGAGAAAGAGAGTATGATGTTCATCCGTCCATGGGTGAGATGTGAGAGAACCTACGCAAAAATCTGCACATTGGCATCATGGGCTTCTTTTATTTTTTCCTTTATATATAGTTTTGAAGGCAATTAAGAAGGCTAAAAAGGTTTTTCATATTACATACTTAAGAAGGGGATCCTATGGTGTTCATTATTATTTTGCCATGTGGATAAATGATATGGATGCTTTAATTGTTGGTGAGATCAAATTAGCCACTTGTGAAATATTAGAGTCTAATTCAATAAATTATCTTCTCATGTATCTTTATGCATGTCTATGCAAAAAAAAAAAAATTCTTTTTTTTGGGTGGGAAATAGAATGTGTATGTCTATGCACGTGTACAAGTACTCTAAAATTAATATTCACTCTCCCATGCAGGGTTTTAGGTATCCGTCTTGGAACGATTGTATCGATATCGATCGACACCGATACCAATACTTGATTGATTCCAAATCAAAGATACAATATGGACAGAGGATAATATTATCAAAATACGATACAATATCAATTTCTTTGAAGGCAAAACCATTCAACGTGGCCAATACCTATCGATACTATATGTATCGGTCCAATACTGATACTTAAAACCATGCTCCCATGATGATCTTTTAAATCTCTATTTTATCAGTTGCAATTCCATTCAAACTAAAATTTGATATATGAGTAGAAGACATAGGATCTACAAAATTTGAATCCAAATTGACTGGTTACATGTTAGATACTTGAAATTTGAACAATCAAAAAGTCCCTCCCAGGTGGGCTATTAGATAACCTTAATTCATTAAGAAATGCTAATATGGAGCTCCACAAGTCTTTCTACAGCTTGGTTGTAGAAAGGATTTAGGGGTAGACTCTTGCTACTTTTTAAGTTTCAACTACATGTAATTCAATTCTTAGATATTTTCAAAATCAAATTTCAAACTCACCCAACCTCCGTAGTCCCTACAAAATCCCAAAAATTAAAATAAAAATTAAAGAAAATTATAAGTGTTCCTTAGACCTCAAGTGACCTTTTTTGAAAAGTAAGTAATAAATAATAAACCTCGAGCAAAATGGATGTAATTTTGTTTTTTGAATAGTTATTTATGTAACAATAGAAGGTATTGTTTTTGAGAAATCACTAAACAAACATGAGTTATTATTATTATTATTTTTTTTTCATTTTATTTTGGAGAGTGCATAATAATGTCTAGAGTAATAGTATACACATGCATGGACATTCACGAGATATATGCCAATACAAGGAGTATTTTATTGAGTTGGATTATAAAATTTGATGTGTGTCTAATCTAGACCATGTCTCCTCTCTATCTAATAGTCGGAATGAACACATCAATGGATGTCTTGTGACATTTAGATTAGAATTTTCTTCCTCGTCATTATGCCTATATTTGCCACTTGGCAGAACATGAATTAATCCATATGATAAAGGACCCACGCACACATCTCAATGACCAAGTGTTTGTCAAAAATAAACAGGAAAAGTTACTCAAACAATGATTCAGAGATTTTTATTAATGTGAAGATGACAGATTATGAAGAATAACCCACACATGATTTAGTTCATATTATATGATTTCCAATTTGATATTTTGGGATTGAAAACTGCATTGACAAAGACAACACGCTAGACGATTTAGACACTAGACTTAATCAAATCATAGGCTGGTGCCAACAAAGAAAAAAATAAATGTGGAACATTTGACCTTCAAATGAAAAACATATATTACTTTAATAGAATAAAATCTCCAAAGATCTCTTTCTAGGATGAAATATAAAACAACATTTAAGATGAATCATTGCCTCCTATAATCCACATTATACATGAAAAATTAATAATAATAATAATTTTGGGGACTGGGAATTCTATAGTCCACAATTTAAAATAATAATAATTTTGGGCACAGGGAATCCTTACATGATTCATCTCATACTTGACTGACTAAATGTAAATAGATCAATTATACCCTACCCTACCATAATATTCTATTGCTAGGAATCTCTCTGTCTCTCTCTCTCTCACAAGGAACTTTTAATAAAAAAAATTGATGGATCTGTTACATATGTCATTCTAGCCTTAGGATCACCCCACTAGATCATTATCCTCTCCGGTTTTCTGTCTGGTACAGTTGTCCAGATCCTCTCATAGGGGGTTGAAACTTACGATCAAACCCCCTGCCCGAATACACTGCACGAGTAAGGTTAAGTCGTCATTTTTGCCTCCCTTTAAGAGGAACTGGACAACCGTACCGGGCAAAGAACCGAACAAGATAAAAATTCTTACTCCACCTCACAAAAAAGGAGGGGGGGGGGGGAAGAGATCGGTCGAATCAGCTGTGATCAATCTTAATTTAATTTGGACGTTCTAATTCAATAAGTATTAGGGTTTCTTCATCGAATTATTAGGTTTTCAGATATGAATGGTCAATTCTAGAGTGTTTGAGATCAATTCTAGCCAATCCTATTAGATTCGAATTGGAATCAGCACTAAGGGATTTAATCCTCCATTCCAATTTTCATAACCTTACTTCTGTTACATTTCATCATCTCACACCGAGGCTGGAAAACAGTTGAAACAAACTCAACATTCATTCACTGGTTAAATAGTGTTGCAGCACCAAAGACATTTGGGCATTTGGATCCATATAGGGAATTCATATTTGGTCATTGCCAACTGAAAACTGAAGGCACCGACACAGATTAAAGCTCATTTTCTAAGAATTTATGATACGAACTTCAAGAGAACTCGCTATTAAAAACTGGTGTATAAAGTGAGAAAACTCAACATCATATCAATCTTCACCAAGTTAAGAAATCGATGTGAGATCAACCTCTATATAATTGATACGGGATCGAAAGATTAAAGGGATTAATAACATGATAATAATATGTAATAATTATCCCTTAATCCAAAAAAAAAAAAAAAAAATCTGATTCAAGTCATGGCAATCAAAGATACCATGCTTTGCTCACATTACATTACTTGCTTGGATTTATAATGGCTTTCATATAACTCTTGTTGGTTGGAGCATCTTAGCTATTGTTACTCTTATTAGAGGTTTTGATTATCACAACTGTCTTATTTCATTGATATGTGAGAACTGAAAAGCTCTTGAAAAGCCCAGTAGAACCAAGAATTAGGTAGTTGCTTTGGCACATTTAAGTTCAGATGCTCCATCACATTATCACATTAAAAAATCCTTCAGAAATTAAGACTTCCTAACACCTAACTGTGAATTGAATTTTAAAAGGAATTCTTCTAATAAGAGAACTTAAGGGATCGATTTTCTAAATTTTTTGAACCTTCAAAGGAGAACAGGCAGGGATGTCCCTTGAGCCCATACCTCTTTATTTTGGTCATGGAATAGTTATCCAGATTGTTGTCTTATTATAGGAGCCTGAACTTATTCAATGAAGTATTTTTCAATAGAAACATCCTTCTGCTTTCGCGTGAACAAATATGTAGACAATTAGAAATGAAAAAAATGTTTGCATCTTCCATTTACTTGGGGAGCTCCTCTTTTAATTTCGAGAGCTAAAAATAGATGATAACAACCTCCTTAGAGTCCAACATAAACTGGCAAAATTGAGAATTGCCTTTGTTATCTCAAGTAGGATGATCTATTCCGATTAAGTCTGTCTTGAATTCAATTCCTACATACATAATGTCTTGTTTGTTGTCCCCCAAAGCATTTGTTTTAAGTTAGATTCTATTAATAGTCAGTTTTGAGGAGGAAAGTCTCAAGATAAGAAAATATATATATTTAATCTCTTGGAGGTACATTTGTAGACCTAAAAAAGAAGAAGGATTGTGATTTAGATTAAATTATGTTAATAATGAAGCTGTTTTGCTTTATCTTGGGTACTGATTGCTAAACAATCTCACGTCCTTATAGGGGTAAGTGTTGAAGACAAAATATTTTCCTAGATCCCACTTACTTGTACATGACTACAAACCCAAAAAGGATTCGTGTGGGTGTGGAATAATATTTCTCCTATTATTCCAAAATTAAGAGAATCTATTTATTGGAAAGTGGATATTGATTCTTCAATTGATGTGAGAAAGATTTGGATTCATTGTGAAAATCTAAAAACTATCCTAAATTTCGACTTTACGTCTAGAAACTTCTTAAGGATAGAATAGGTCATTTGCTAAAAGACTTTTGGGCAAGAGGAATTTTGGACTTGAGAACTGAGCACCTCCAAACTACATCTTTCAAAAATTTGATTGAAAGTTTCTTGAATGATTCTTTCTTTCTTTCTTTATCTCTGTTTTCTCTATTACCTGTTATTTCATTTGGTATACTAGAAATCACTGTATCATATCCAAATGTCGGCAAGACCCTATAAGAATTATGAGTAATATTCCCTATTAATAAATGTATCTGAGATTCATATCTTATCCATATCGCATCTGCTTGACTGAACACAAGTGTGTCCTTTGTCTTATTTTCTTTCTTAGTTTTCTGCGTTCAAAAAACACAAAAACCCACCTGTTTTGGCCTTTTCAGAAAGGCTTTAACCCTTTATTTCACGCCGGTGATCACGCCAGTGAGGTTCCCAAGTGACAATGACTTGTTAAAGACTTTAGTCAGAGAGAGAGAGAGAGAGAGAGAGAGAGAGAGATGCCAAAGGGACACATTTGTAAATGAAGTGAAACAAATACAGAAGGGTATTAGTATTTCGTTTTTCTCAAGCTTTCTCTCTGCTTTCGTTGTCGATCCGACCAGAACTCTTGATCTGATCTGCTTCATCCGACTTGTACCAGGTAATCAGATATTCTTCCGAAGCTTCAACTCTTTCTTTAATCGGTTACTGAGTTTCAGGGTTTCTCAATTCGTTCGGAAACTTTGTTCTTTCTTAGTTGAAGTATTAATGGTGACATTTTGGGTAGCTAGGATCAATTACTTTATGGTATAGGACAGAGAAACAGAAAATAAAACCCCTTTGAGGTATTAGGGTTTTAGAGGGAAAGAAAGAAAGGAGAGAAAGAGAGTCCATTTATGGAAGCTTTTGGGGATGATGAATTAGGGTTAGTTCTTAAGAGGGTTATTGATAGGAATGATAGGAAATCTTGTGCTCAGGTTTGTAACCAGTGGTTGAGGGTAGAGGGCGTAACCCGTTTGGCTTTACGTATCTTAGAACCAGAACTCCTTCGTAAATTCTTGCCCAGGTTCCCTAACTTGATTACTTTGGAAGCAGCTGGAGGGATCACTAATTTGGACCTTGAATTCATAGCAGAAACTTGTCCTGATCTTCAGGTGCTCAACCTAAATCTTCGTCAAACGCAGAGGGTTCTCGATGAGTTCGAGGAATTGGGTGCAAACGATGTTGGTGATGATGGCGTCTGTGCGATAGCGATTGGTTGCCCTGCTTTAACCCAGGTTTGTCTGCGTAGACGGAGTCGAATGGGGAACGTGGGAGTTGTCGACCTCATCAAATCTTCCCAAAATTTAACGACTTTGGATCTGGCAAAGTGTAATAAGATCACGGATCAAGCATTAGAAGCCATTGGAGCAGCGTCTTCACTGCGAGTTCTCAACTTACGAGGGTGTTCGTTGGTTACCGATTGGGGTTTGGCTTCATTGGCCACTGGATCAACATCCAGAACCCTAAAGAAATTGGTTCTCACCGAGTGCGATCAGATTACAGATCATGGGGTTTCATTACTGCAGCAAATATATTTTTTGCAGGAATTGAACTTGGCGGAATGTGGGCCGAGGGTGACTGATACCGGTGGTGTTGCGATTGCTGCAATTCGAACGCTAGAGCGTTTGGATTTCTCTTGGTTGATCAACATTTCGGATATAAGCCTTCTTGCGATTGCACAGAATTGCCGGAATCTGGTGGCGATCGACGTCACCGGTTGTGAATTGCTCACAGGAGCGGGGATACGTTCCTTCTCGAACCACAAATCGTTGGAAGTTCTTGTGTTGGCTTCCTGTTACAATGTGTGTGGTGAGGATGTGGAGCAGACAGTGCTCGAATGCCGATCCTTGAGGCACGTTGGGCTGGACAGAGGATTGAGAATGTGGATGCCAATGTCCATGCAAGAGAATTTAAGTAGGATTTGTAGATTAGAATGGCGGTGAGACACAGACATAATCCTTAAAGGAGAGAAATCTGTTCCACATATCAAGCTCTTAAGTAAAGCTGCAACTCAGTATTGTTGTATAAAAATTGAGCTTCAATGCAATTGTTGCCATTATAACTGTCTTCTTTTTCTGTCATAAGCTTCATTTTATTTCCTGCTGCAAGTTTAATCCAACAATCTTGGAATTCCTTTCATCTTTGTGCTTAAAGGAGAGGTCAGATGAGATGGGTTCTTTTAATTTTTGGTGGTAGAGGAGGGTAAGACGAGTTTGTCTGAACTTCACTTTATATGAAAAAAGAAGAGAAGAAAGAACCAAAACCAGTCATTCTGGATTTCTGTATAAGCATATGAAAGTAAAGTATTGAGTATGTGGATTTGGATTTCTTAGTCCAGTCAATCATATTTATAAATAAGAAGGTTGAAAGGTAGATATGATTCCAAAATCAATTCTCTATGGTGTTGTCACCACTCAACTACTGTGAATTGTTTAGACTTTAGTGGGAACTGGATTTAATTAGAATCCCATATGATGGTGAGTTAGTGACCTTGCATCTTGAGTGACTACTGACTAATTACCTGATAGATGAGAATTGAGAAATTCCAGAGTCTCTGTCTGATTTATTAATTAGAGAAGAATTTGAGATTTGCTTTTTGCATCTGAGTGACTATATAAGAATTGAGAAATTCCAGAGTCTCTTCTTTTTTTTGTTTCTAATGGGGTTTCTTCATTTGGGAAGGCATGGTGGTTGGCTTTGGTAGATGTAAGTTTTTGACTTTGGTGGAACATGTACCTCTATTGCCACAGCAAAGGGTTCAATGCTTCTCAGGCTTTTTGGCCAATTCGAGACTTGAGGTCTACTTAAAGACAGCCTTAGTTGGCTTCTACCACAAAAGATGATTTAATAAAGGAAAAGTGGGTCGGCCTACGATCAAAATTGGACCCCCAACACTCAAAATTGTGGTCCTTAAGCATACATTAGAGATGATTACCACTTGCCAGCCTGTCTTCCTGTAGTATTAAGTAAACACACATTGAATTGGTTCCTTGCTTGATGAGGATGAGAAACACTTAATGTGGTATTTAGGGGTGTAAAAAATGAGACCGGATCAATTGAATCGATTGGAGCCATTGATCAAATTTTTCATTGGTTCGGTATTGGTTTTGAGTTCTTAAAAATAATTAAGAGACCGACTGATAAGATTGCATCGATCGTTTAAACTAAAATCGAATAAAACAACTTGGATTTTTATATATGAAAACCGATATCAAACTTTTAAAAGTCCGGCCAGGGACTATTAAAAGAAACCAATAATGGATCGAAACCGACCGGATCCATAGCTATCAGTTTCAATCTGGCCTTTGTAGATAGAACACTTTATTGTTTCAGTTTCATTATAGCCCAATATATGCAAGAAATTTTTTTTTGGTGAAAAAATAAATATACAAGAAATAAAATGACCAAAACGACGGTTTGCCACACCAAATGGTATTGTATGGAGAGTCCTGCCAGGGGCATTTCAGTCAATAGATAAATGCCATGTATTTTATTTTATTTTATTTTTGAGGGGGGGAACGGGTTGGTTTATTTGACAACTTTTAGGACCGGAATTGGACTCTGAGGAGTCTCTCCTTGACTGAAAACGAGAGAATTTAGAAACGGATGAAGGTTAAGCAAAAGCTTCGCGAGGCCGTGGACTTACTCTACTCTTGTGGCCGTGCCGGACCTGAAGCTTACTCCCGTCTTTTGCTCGAATGCTTTCGAACTGTCGATGCTGACCAAGCAAGGAGATTGCAATCTCACATGAGGCTTCACTCTTTTGCTCCCGACTCCACTTTCTTTCACAATCGTTTCCTCCAGATTTATGCTAAATCTGGTTACGTCTCAGATGCCCAGCATCTGTTCGAAAGAATGTCTCATAGAGATCTTTTCTCATGGAATGCGATGCTTTCTGCATACTCAAAGTCGGGTTCTGTTGATGATCTGCTGTCGCTCTTTAATCAGATGCCAACCCATGATACTGTTTCATACAATACCACAATTGCCGGTCTTGTGGGACATGGTTGTTGTGAGAAGGCTTTTGAATTTTTAAATAGAATGCAGGGGGAAGGATTTGTGCCAACAGAACATACCCATGTGAGTGTTTTGAATGCTTGTTCACAACTATTGGATTTAAAGCGTGGGAGGCAAATTCACGGATGGATTACTGCTAGAAACTTGAAAGAAAATTTATTTGTTTGGAATTCTTTAATTGATATGTATGCCAGATGTGGTGAGCTTGACCTGGCTAGGTGGTTGTTTGATCGAATGGTCACAAGGAATATAGTATTGTGGAATTCGATGATCCACGGTTATTTAAGAAATGGGCAGCCTAAGAAATGCCTTGAATTATTTCATGACATGCGCTTCTCTGGTGTCAACCCAGATTTGGTTACGGTTTCAAGCATTCTTGGAGCTCTTCTCCAAATTGGTTCAATAGCAGAAGCAGATAAGGTATTTAGAGGGATAGAAAAGAGAGACAAAGTTTGTTGGACTACAATGATTGCTGGTCATGCACAGAATGGAAAAGAAGAGGATGCTTTGACATTATTTACTGAGATGTTATTAGATGATGTCAGGCCAGATGGTTTTACAATCTCGAGTGTGGTCAGTGTCTCTGCTAGATTAGCTTCTTTGGATCGTGGCAAAGTACTTCATGGAAAAGCAGTTATTTTAGGACTTGAAGGTGACCTGCTCGTCTCTAGTGCCCTTATTGATATGTACTCCAAATGTGGAGATACTACGGATGCTCGGATTGTTTTCAAATTGATGCCAACCCGGAATGTGGTCTCGTGGAATGCATTGATCGTAGGTTATGCACAGAATGGTTTGGATCAAGAAGCATTGGTGCTTTATGAAAGTATGTTGAAGGAGAAGTTGACTCCGGATCATATTACCTTCGTAGGTGTCCTTTCTGCTTGTAGTCACGCTGGCCTGATAGAATGTGGGCAGAGATATTTCCATTCAATAAGTGAACAGCATGGAATGAAGCCCACTTTGGATCATTACACATGCATGATCAATCTCCTTGGTCGCTCAGGGTACATGAAAGAAGCAGTAGATACAATTCAGGGAATGCCTGAAGAACCAAATAGTCTAATTTGGTCTACTCTTTTGTTTGTATCTGCATTGAACAAAGATGTACAACATGGGGAGTTGGCTGCAAGGCATCTGTTTGAATTAGACCCACTCGATGCATCACCTTATATTGTGTTGTCTAACATGTATGCTGCTTCTGGAAGATGGGATGGTGTGGCCTCCTTGAGATCTCTCATGAAGGATAGGAATATTCGAAAAATTGCAGCCTACAGCTCGATAGAGATTGACAACAAGGTCCATAAATTTGTTTCAGATGATCGAACTCATCCTCAAAGAGATAAAATATACGACAAATTGAATGGACTGATTAAGAAATTGCAGGAAGCTGGTTTTGCTCCTAATACCAAATTGGTTTTACATGATGTGAGTGAGGAGGAGAAGTTTGAATCTATCTGTTACCACAGTGAGAAGCTTGCTCTTTCATTTGGGTTGATCAGCAAACCTCTGGGAACAATACCTATAAGGATTGTGAAAAACATACGTGTTTGCGGAGACTGTCACTTGTTCATGAAGTTTGTGTCTACAATTACTCAAAGATCTATTGTATTGAGAGATTCAAACAGATTCCACCATTTTGATAATGGACAATGCTCTTGCCGGGATTACTGGTGATAGTGAAGTAGAGATTTTTAAGTGACATGTATACTATGACAGAAGAGATGCCCCCTCGAGAATTTTTTAGAGTAAAGGTATACTGTAAAGTATCAGTTTACCCTATGATATCTTTGTAAGTTCAGAAGCTGAATTTTGTTAATTGTGTAACAGATGGTCGAACTCATCCTCGAACGGATAAATATACAACAAAGCCTCAAGAGGATAGCTCAGTTGTTAAGGACCAATACCTCACACTTAAGAGGTCATGAGTTTCTTGAGGCCTAAAATATACAACAAATTGAATGGACTGATCAAGAAACTGCAGGAAGTTGGTTTTGCTCCTGATAACGAATCAGTTTTACATGATGTAAGGAGAACTTCGAATCTATTTGTTACCACAGCAAGAAACTTGCTCTTTCATTTGGGTTGACCAGCAAACCTCTAGGAACGATATCTATAAGGATTGTGAATAACATATGGTTTGAAGTATGTCACTTAACCCATGCAGGTTGGACTGTTTTAATTCAGTCTGTGTTGTCTTCTATCCATCTTATTGGATGTCTGGTTTTTTCCTTTCCCAAAGGTGAGTGTCATAAGCTTGATTCTATAAATGCTAGGTTTTGGTGGGTAGGGCATGACGCAAGAAGCAGGTATGTATATTGATTGGAAAAAGTGTTGCTCTCCTAAAGCTGAAGGGGGATTAGGGTTGAGAGATGCTGCCAATTAAAATATTTAAAGCTTTGCTCATTATGCTACCGTGGAGACTTCTAGTTGAAAGGAATGGCCTGTGGTCTTCTGTTCAGATTCTTAGCCTTGGAATAGCATAGTTAATATGTTATCATATAGGAGATGGCGCATGAACCAAGTATTGGGGAAGAACCTTGGATACCAAACTTAGGTGGCTTCTGTATTCCTCTATTTGTAGGAGACACCCTTATCCTGGGGTTGTTAAAGACTTCATTTCGAATAGGCAATGCAACATTCCATTTTATCAAGTGTACTCTCCCATGATGTTTTGTCTGTTATTATGCAAAATAAAAATTTAGAGAGTGTTGCTGACCGCTGGTGGTGTGCTTTTTCTAAAACTGTTCTGCTCACCACAAAGGTTGCTGTTAGGTTTCTTAGGAAGTGTCATGGAGGAAGGTTCGAGGATTGTTAATGCTGGTAGATACTATAGGTGATGGTAATGAATCTGTTATTGTTGATCCATAATGCCAAATCATACCCAGTGAATATTCTGCTCAATGTCGAACGTGAGATCTTTGATCTTAATATCTCCCAGTTTCGTTCTATGGAATGCGATTGAGAGTCAACACTCTTGCCATCACTCGCATCTTCCCTTAAAATTATTTTTGTTGGTGATTTTGACCCGGTTGGGCCTCAATTATTTTAATCTAAACAAGTTAATCTTTTTGGGTCTTGATTGTAATGTGCCAGGAGATGAGATCGCAGCACAAGAAAGGGGTCTTCTCCAAGGGTTCACAGCAGATTGACACTCCATGTTCCACACTGTGACTTTCAAAGATGAAAATCACTATCTAATGAAACCAGGTGCTAAAAAAATCACTTTAACTCGAAAGTAATTTCTTTCTTTCGTCCACCTTTAGTGGAACCTGAGACTTTTCTAGGCAAGAAAACCCGTAAAAACAAAGTCCGTGAAGATGCCAACTAATTATCAACGAAAGAACTAATCGTAATATTCAAAATGGCAAATTAGCATTTCAACTGCCTACAGTCAAGTCAATACATGCCGCATTTCCATTAGCTAAACTCACTAGGATTTTAATCTCTGTGTCCTATCTATAGTCTAGAGAACCCAAAGGGTGGGCGAAAAAAACAAAAGAGAAAAAGGAAAGACAACATTCTGCAATTAATGAGTTTCACCTGCGTCCACCAAACACCCAACTATGTATGATGATTAAAACCAGTGCCCTCCATTATTCTGGAGCATCTTATTTATGGTGTCTCAAGATGGTCACTCTGCAGATCAGTTGCTCTCCACAAATCATTCCATTCCATTGAATCAGTAACCGAACCCTGAACAAATATAAAGCAGTTAATTAATCTACTGCAACTTAGAATTCTGAAGTGAGTCGGCAAACAAAGAAACAAACCTGAATTGTCCATGGGGTTTCCAGCAGCCATGGGTTCAGGCTCCTTGATGTCCACAACCACAACATCTGATGTGAGGAAGGTCCTTGCAACTGAGGCTGCATGCTCCAGGCAACATCTAACAACCTGGTTTCAGGGAACACAACCATAAGTATTAAGCCAAATCTTGCAGCTTCCACTACATGCTGTCTCACAGCCCGGCAGAAATCAAGGTCATGGAGTCCCTTCTAAAACTTGACCAATATTTAAACCACTAACCAAGGCAAAGAAGGACATAACAGAGGTTACTACACCTCCCCAGTAGTGTATTAGACAAGCTATAAACCCTATAGAAATGTAATTCAGCTAAGACCCTTAAACTTCTTTGTCAACCAGTATTGAAGAAAGTCTTAAATCTAGATCCCGACAAATCTTCCACCTTGTTATCTAGTCTAGTATTTTGTATTTGGGAAAGAGATCGCTGCCTCGTCATGTGGCCCCTGCATCAGCACGGGGCCAATGAGAGCGCATACCCGGGGCATCAACATAGATGGGTTTTTTTTTATTTCATAGGAGTGGGGCAGTGATTTTGCATGCTCCTGTGTCTAGGCACAGGAGCCATGCGACCAGGCATCGTTCTGTTTCCCTTTGTAGTTATAATCTGTTTTTGTATTTATAAAAACTTAACTTGCCATGCTTATGTTCAGAAACATTGAAGCAACTTACCTTGGTTGGATCAATTATCCCAGCTGCCATCAAGTCTTCATAGTTCCCAGTCGCAGCATTGTAACCAAACTTTGAATTGTCACTTGATAGCACCTGAAGTAATACCAGAACACCAGCATTCAACTACTTGCAACAAAAGCAAAGGACTTAAAAGCCTAACGACTGTGATAAGTCCAATAATGCACACATACCTTCTCAATAACAACACTTCCATTGACACCTGCATTTTTGGCAATTAACTTCAGAGGATAGCCCAAAGCCCTTCTAACGATATCAGCCCCAACCTGCCCACAGTAAACCCATGTTAGCATATGCTTTTCAAAGAACTAGAGAAACCATGAATGTGCACCAATATAAGTTAAAAAGAAAGTGGAAGGGAATCTAAAGCTTGGATCTTGAAAAAACATGCATGGCACCGCTTTACATCAACATTCTGAGAGTTCTTTTTGGGGAGGTTGGAGAGGGGGAGGGGGAGAGGACAGACATAGATGAAAGTTAAAATACCATATATTACCTTTTGCTCATCATTTTCGAGTGTATCTTTAATGGCATCAACCTTTGCAGCAAGCCTTAACAAAGTACACCCACCACCAACTACTATACCTTCCTCAACTGCTGCCTGATAACCATTAAAATATAGAATTAAATTTTCACTAATTTTCAGAGCAACATAGAAAATACAGCTGATACTGTCTCAAAATTAACCTACCTTTGTTGCATTAAGAGCATCTTCGACCCTCAATTTCTTCTCCTTCAGTTCTGTCTCTGTTTGTGCTCCAACCTACTCATGTTCATCAGAGTATTAAAATTCACATCAGTCATATATTGAGCTTCGATGGGCCAGAACATGCATGTTAGGTAGCACAATGCTTGACAGTTTACCTGAATGACAGCAACGCCACCGGAGAGCTTAGCAATTCTTTCATTGAGCTTCTCTCTCTCATAATCTTGTTCTGCAGCCTGCATAGCCACATGCACAGTGCCAAAAGAAGCTCACTTTCAAGAGGAACTACAAAATTCTGAACAGGCGATATTTTTTTTCTTCTTTCTTCTGATGGGGTTTGTGTTTTTTTTTTGTTGGGGGGGGGGGGGGGTAAGCAAGAAGCTTGGCATTCTAGGATTCACCTCAATGAGGTTCCGAATTTGAGCAACCCGCTTATTTACTGCTTCTTGAGAGCTGCCATCACCAACAATTGTGGTAGCATCCTTCGTAAGTACCACCTTGGCAGCATGACCCAAGACCTCCTTCTCAGCTTTGTCAAGAGATAGCCCAACTTCATCCCTAATTACAGTTGCTGCACCAAGTACAAGAACCTCTCCAAAGGTCAGATTTAAAAATTAAAACAAGAAGAAACAAAAAAAATAGGTGTGCAATTCTGGCAATACAGTATTACACAAAGCAGAAGTAGAATAATCATGCAAATTGCAAATGTTGTAATTGCTGGACGAGGGGTCAACCTCCAGTAAGAATAGCAATGTCATCGAGGTATTGGCTCTTGCGCTCTCCAAATCCAGGAGCTTTTAACGCAGCAATCTTCAGTGCCCCCCTGAGCTTATTTACGACAAGAGTGGCTAGAGCTTCCTGTTCAATGTCTTCAGCAACTATTACAATTGGATACCCCCCTCTTATAGCATCTTCCAAAACATTGATGAGATCCCTTGCATTTGTGATCTTTTTGTCAACAAGAAGCAACTGTATGGACAAGATTCATCATCAAGAAGCAAATATACAAACTTCTATTGTTTTAAAAAGAGCGCTATCACAAAAGATGTATGCAATAAGAACTCGTGGAGGAATTTTGTACCTTGCAGTTTTCATATTCAACTGCCATCTTCTCGCTGTCTGTCACAAAGTAAGGGGAGATATAACCACGGTCAAATTGCATGCCCTCTACAACATAAAGACTGTTCTCAGCACTCTTTCCTTCTTCAAGAGTCACCACACCCTTTCTACCCACCTTACTCATGGCTTCAGCTATCATATTTCCTATTTCATAGTTGTTTCCAGCACTAACAGCAGCTACATCAGCCAATTCACTGTCTTCAACCTGCAATACAATGTGATATTCAAATTTAACCTTGTAATTCCAGAATCACAGCAACACATTGAAAAGCATAATGAATATGTTTGTCTAAAGTTACAGGAAGAAGGCTGTAAAAAAAGAAGCTCAATAGCATGCATGAATTGAAATGTCAAACAGAATCAGTAATACCCAGGTTTAATTAAATCCAAACAAATCCAGTATACCTCTTTTGACATTTTCTTAAGCTCAGCAACCAAAGCTTTAGTGGTCTTCTCAATTCCTCGAGTAATTTGAACAGGGTTAGCACCAGCTGCAACCACCTGGATGGAATAACGCCGATTAGTGATTCAGAAACATACACTATTCAAACTTAGAAAGAAAAATCTAGAGGTAGTAATGACTCACAAACCTTAACACCTTCCGCAATCAAACCTTGTGCAAGAACAACAGATGTCGTCGTTCCATCACCAGCCAAGTCATTGGTCTTTGCCGCAGCTTGTCTCACCAATTTAGCACCAATGTTCTCTACAGGGTCCTCCAACTCAACCTTAAGACCAATCCAAGGAACCAAAGCATTTAGAGAACATAAAACATTAAACTAAGAACAATCAAGGTTTTATTATTTAGTCATTGTTACATAATATGACAGAAATTTCTACTGATGTATTTCACATTCCATGGTGTAAAACAAAAAATGAGTATATAAACTCATCAGAATATCAAGATAGAAAAGATATACACCACCGAAAGAAAAATAGTTATAATAGCATAATTGGAAAAGCCAAGGCTTGATTTTTTATTGCAAGGGGAATTAAAGAGAAGGGAAGTGAAATTTTCAAACTTAAAAGATAAACTTTTGTAATCAGTACCCCATGTGATTGTATAAACTACTTAAATTTCTTACCGTATTTAGTGATGATACGTTTTACATGTAATTTTTATTTTACTTTTTAAATCAAAAGGATTTGGATGCAGAGTAAAGTGAAATTTAATAATCAAATATGGAATGATTTGGAATTAGATCACCGTATTTAGTGATGATACGTTTTACATGTAATTTTTATTTTACTTTTTAAATCAAAAGGATTTGGATGCCAAGTAAAGTAAAATTTAATAACCAAATATGAAATGATATGGAGTTACTGATATACTCACATCGGGTAATGATTACAAAAGTTTCTTTTTTAGGTTTGAAAATTTTCACTTCCCTTTCCTTCAATTTCCCTTGTAATCGAAGGTATCCAAAAGAAAACAACAAGGGGAAAATAAAGTAGAGACCTAAAAGATACAATAAATTAGCAATGGCCAACATTTTTACCATTTCAGTAGCACAAATATTAAGCAAGATTTAACCGCTAATATGTACCTCCTTGGCCACAGTCACACCATCATTAACAATTTTAGGGGAACCGTACTTGCTCTCCAGTACCACATTCCTGCCCTTTGGACCAAGAGTAACCCCAACTAGATCTGCAAGCTTGTTAACACCAATCTGAAATTGAGGAAAGGGAAAGAGTTAAATGGTTGCAGGAAGCCACAAAATGTAATAAAAGGAAGCAAACTAACTCTAATTTAGTATCTCACCTGGAGCTTCTTAGTAGCTGAACCATCCTTGTTGAAGTACAGCTCCTTGGCCATTGCCCTTATCTTGGGGGAACATCTTCTCTGAAGTATAACATTTTGTCTCCTTCCAAGGGAACTTGAAGATATGGAAGCAAAAGAGGATAGTTTCTCTGAATGGTTAGAAAGCTTCCCATCTTTTGTGGGACGGCAAGGTGCCATCAGGGAGCTCATGGAAGACATGGCGGTGAATGTTGATGCCATTTTTCCTACAAGAAACTGTTAGGTTAAAAAAAAATCACATTCCAGAAAATTATCCATCCACAAGCACTGAAATCAGACATCAATGCAACGTATAATCACCCCACCCCCAAAGGAAGTGCCAATACACGACAAACTAATTAATGAATAAGGGTGACCACCATCATAGAGAAACTGCAATTTTTTCTTCTAATATGACTCCACCCAGAGCAAGCATCACAGACATTAGTTATAAATTATGACCACTAAATTAATCATTGTCAACCATACAAGTCAGTGAACACCTCAAAGAAGAACATCATAGAAGCAGAAAGCAGCAGACAAATTACCATTCGTACTAACACTCATTTAAGCAAAGAGTAGCAGCCCGAAATTAATCAGACATACAACCGCTTCTGTCTAAAATTTGGACTCGATAGAAAATTTGATTAGTTCTCCTACCCAAATTTCGTTCTTTAATTTTCCCTTTGGAGAGAAGGGATGAATGGGGACAATGCCTATTAATTTCAGCCATTAGCTCATAAATAAGATCATCCATCTCGCGAAATGAAACATTTTAACAATCGTTAATCAAGTAAATCCAGGATAAGAAAATAAAGTAGATAGCGAATTCATTACCGACCGGATAAGCTATCAACAAGGATCCACCAACTTCTTGACACAGTAAACTCAGACCCCGGAAGGAAACAGGGAGAGGAAGAAACCATCTTCCCCTATTCTTCTCTACATAAGGCCTCTTAAACTTCATTTCCTGGTGACTACATAGATCTTAATTCATACCTTATCTTAATTCATACCAAAAAGTCAAGTCCACAGCAGAAACAATCAAGAAACCCTAAAATTATAGTTGAAAACAACAAAGCAATTCAAGTGCCCTACCAGCCAACAGTCTAACTCAGCTATGAATAACCAAAGAGAAACGACTAATAGAACCACTCCAACAAAAGTGTACAACCTAAAACAGCTTGAAAACCAAGAAAAACGCATGGAGGAAGAAGAAAATCTGAGAAGGTTACCTAAGAGCCGCCGCTGAGGACGAAATAGGGTTTATCGGTTTTAGGGGATAAGTGAATATACAGCCCTTAGCTGCGGCAGAGAGAATAGCGAAGGCAGAAACTCGAAAATGAATGAGAGAGCGAGAGAGAATAGTGGATATAACGAAGCAATCGTGCTTCCTCCTGAAGCTTCGGGCGAATGTGAACCGTTGATTAAAATTCAGTGCCCGTTCTGTTTGGCCTAATTGGAACAATCTAGAACATCACAGCTTTGCTAAAGTCGCAACCACTCGGATTTTCCACTCTATGCTTTAATTTATGGAGTTTATCAAAAAAAAATTTTATGGAAGAGGGTTCTCTCCGCAAGCTGCATACAGAGCTTACCAATAAAATATCATAAAATGGTATCGAATATTTGAGGGAAACAAGATCATTTCATGTGAAGAGGATAGAAATAAATAAAGATTAGCATACACAACACTCTGTCCAATACCAACGATATGCGATACTAATACATATTAGACAACACTTTGCCCAATATGTATTAGTATTTAATTACCACAAAAAAAAAAATGTATTAGTATCGATATCGTATCCCATACCATGAATTGCATACGATGTATCGTTAGTATACCCGGCCTTTTTCCATAAATAAGTGTTATCCATAGTTTTAGTTCACGGTATGGGATACAGTAATATCGATACTAATACATGTTAGACATTATTGGTTCGAATTGGATGCAAATTCAAAAGATAGCACTTTGCCCAATACCAATGATGTGTATCAATATCATATCGGTATTGACAATAATCACTATCGTAGCAATAAGATACCAATCTCGGACAATGTCATTTCGAATGCCCAATACCAACGATGGTTGATATTGATATGGCCGATCCAATACCGATACCCAAAATTATAGTGCCAACAACATAAACTACCCCGAGGCTCGAAGAACATTTTCCCTTAATTTATTTTTAACCTTAAAAATATATGTATTACAAAATGAACCGTCAAAGATTTCCTAGGTACAATTTGGGAAAATGTCACTTCAATGAGCTAAATTTTTGTCAAGGGTTTACATAATTTTGCCACATGAGAAAACGATGTGGTAATTTAACAGTTGGATAGACAATGAATTATTTGGATAGGTCACTTGTCTAATTTCAAACTTAAATTCAACCATATACTTGTGGCATGATTTCTAACATATGTTCATGTAAGTACATGGTACTCTAACTAAGGTTGTCAATTTAGAAACGAAAACTACCGTTATCAAATCGAACCAAAATATATTGGTTTAGTTTTGGTTTCAACATATGAAATCTTTTTTCAGTTCAATTTGGTTTCGATTTCAAGGCTGAAACCGTTGGTTCAAACTGAATCTAACCAAATTAGAAACACTTCCTTAAATGTTTTAATCAATGTGGATGATAAATACTACTCCCTTTTAATGACAGAAAGAGTTTGAAGGATCGTGGTACTAACAAACAAGGTTTTTTTGGGTTGGTGACGATGCTAAAAGTTTTTTTGGGTCAAAACCAAATAGTGAACTGAATATAAAATCGAATACAACCAAATCCTACTGGTTTGGTTTTAATTTGGAAAAGAATATCGTATTTGGTTTCAATTTTCATATGTTATATCTTGAACTGAACTAGTTGACACTGCACCATTTACGCTAAACATTGGTATGCATTCTTTCATATTCCTGAATTTTCATGGTTGGGAAAATTTTATTTGTTTTGAAACTTGACATGTGCGCAAGAGATCCACATGTATATACAAAATGAATGCACAAGCCGATATGCCATGCCATAGATTTTTGGACCGCGTTGATAAGTTTATCTAGTTGGGCCGACCAGATATATTTTACCTATTATTTCTTACAATTTATGTTTCAAAATTGAGTTTAGAGCATCGAAGTGGCAAAAACTGTACGAGCACGTTGAGTATGATTTGCCATATTGTAATTTAAGTAGCATTAAAACTAAGTTGAGATGTTATCTGCATTATCAATTAGTTTTGAGTTATGTTTAAGGATCCTGGTCGTGTGTGATGCGTGGCCCCTGGCCTAGATATGGGGCTGCGTTCTTAGGGATTTCTGCCTTCTCATCTGTGTGCAGCGGTCATTTGTGCAACCCTGTGTCAAGGCGTAAGGGCCGCGCGCCACACGCTACCAGGTAGTGTTCATTCTCCCTAATGCTTAATACAATGTTAGCTTTGTATTAATATTTGAAATTTTATTAAAATTGAAGAAATTGAACTATACTAAAGAAATAAACAAGAGATCGAATAACATAATACCATATGGGTCCTTCGGATGAAGATACGCTACTAAATTTGGCATATTGATTTCCATTAGTTACATGCCTTCAAAATCAAAAGAGCACCATGCAGCTGAGACATTAAACTTCATAATACTATAGCATTAGAGCAAAATAATAGAATTATTAGAAAATTTAAGTTTTGAAGAGTATGAAAAGTCTTCTTAGACAAGTGGACTCTTTACATATAGGGCGTCCATTTTACGTTCCTTACACGACAGAAAAAGGGAACATATAGAGAAGATTCTCTCCATGTCCACGGAGGAAACTTATCTTTAGCCCATAGCCCATTAGCCTCCGTCGCCAATAAGAGTTGGGCCCAATAAAATTTAGTCCATCATGATTTATGTTCTTAAGCCTTTGATGATTCATGAGAAGATAAAATAATTTGTTTTATATTATGTTTTATAAGTAAGGGAAAAAGAACTCCACCCCTATCTGCCCAGGGCCCTAGACATAGGGGCGTGCGTAATGACTGCCAGGGAAATGTTAAAATTCTTTTATAGGCAATAGGTATATATGTCGAAGCCCTCATTGAACATTCTCTTAAAGCCTTTTGACAATGTCAAAATCCTTTGGAATTTGGTTTCTATTTTCTTAGAACGAGCAGACTTAACAACTAACTTTACTAGTAGTACTTTTAAATGTTTTAATGGTGACAACCTCCTCTCTATGTTAAGAACACTAGCACATAAGGCAGTTTTAGAGAAGTCTGTAATCCTCCCAAAGGATAGCTTTGTAAATACCTCTTTTTCTTAATATATATCTTTCTTTTTCATCAAGAAAAAAAAAGAGGTGAAAAGAATGTTGCATTTCTTCACTTCTAGTATTTTTTTGCCCTAAGAGGACAGCTATTGACATAGCTGACTTGAGGCTTGTGCAGTAGAGCATTGTCACGTATTTTGGCGCATGTCCAATCAGCCATCGAGATATGTGCGGAACAACCCAGCCTTTGGATGCCTCATTGGGCATTCATTGGGCTATGCCCTCCAAGGAGAGGAGCCGAATCCTGTGGTTGCAGACTTAGTGGGCAAGTCAAGTCCATAACTCTGGCTTAGTCATAACCTATGTAATCAAATTCTTAGTACCTTTCCTTGACCTAACTGGTCAAGATTTCTGATTCCCCATCCTAGCATGTTGGTCATGACATGGCCCAATTTTATAAGTTATATGGTGCTTAACAAGGAAAGGAAGCTGTTTCTTTGAAACCTTCAACATTCATATCAACAGTGTAGATCGATGATACAGATGGACTATTATTTGTTTCTGTGACTTCAAAAATGTCTTTGGCCCCTTTATTTACTGGAAGTTGTCTGAGCAGGGAACTAGTTGGGTTCAGGGTTCTACCATCTAAATAATGTAGAACAGCTATTTAAAGGCCTAAACCATGTCAGAATAAAAAAAAAAATTCAAGATCTTTCTTAGCTGCTGCATGAGTTTCTTAACTAGAAATGTGTGGGTGGAGCTGTTAGTATTGCATTTTCTTTACAGAAAATACATTTGATCTGTTAACAAGGTGAAAAAAAAAATAGAATACATGGATTTATTGCCTGAATATAGCTTAGTCTTACTCTGAACTTTTAATTTGTTTGTCATCAGAGACCAGTTTTAGGCTTTGCTTGTATCTTGATTGGGTGCAAGGTTTCAAAGTCTACTTTGATCAAAATGGTTTGTATTTGGAAATGTTGAAAACATTGAAACAGTTTGAAATTAGTTGATACTCATTCTTGTAAATCTCCTTCAACTTTGAATCCTTAATTGTTATGGATTATTATATTCTACTGTTGTTGGAAGCATGAAATATGGATGCATAATAAGCCTATTGGAAGCCAACCCTTATTTCAATTTTATTTGATCTCCATTGTTCTCTTGTAAATAGGATGGTGTTTCATTTGGGTTGGAAGCTAATCCAGAGGTTTACTTGCTAGGTTCCAACTGCTTTTGGTTAGATTCTTTTTGTGAAGCTTGACTTAATTTGTAAACCTGTTGAAGGCTTATTATTATGAATATTTTGGAATGAAATGCTATATATAACTTGTCCAACTGCAGGTTATATATGTATATTAATTATATCTTGAAGACTCTTTCTTATGATGTTTGAAAAATATTATTTTATTTGTTTCATCTTTTCCCCTTGAAACAATTGATTCTGATGCCTAAGTATACCATGAATTCCATTTTCATAGAAAGACAAGATGGGTGTAGATGGAATGAATCTACCAGAATCTGAAACACTTAAAACACACCTGAAAGTAAATGTGCTTCAAGGAGAAAGGTCTGACTGGCTGAGGAAAAGGATTTTAATTTTACTTTTTTAAATTCAAAGGCTCTGGATTCTGGAAGTTCATCCATGAAAATTAGCTAGTGAAGCAGAATCAATGATGTGATCCTTAATTTATTTTTATATATGCTAATTAAATTTGCCCATTTTCTTCTCTGATTAAGTAATGTAAACTTGTTTGTTGGTTTCAGGTAGATGATGAAGCCATTTAGTTCAAGAAGGAACTAATTATGTCCAAATTAACTTCTCTAACTTGATGATGATGATGTTGATGTTGTTTATACAGACCAGAAATTACCAAATCATCAGCTGTGAAAATCATATCTGCAAATGAAGACCGGTCACCGGTCGCCGTCGCGATACTGTTGGTAGTCTCTGCCAAATCACTACATCAGATTAGAAGCTCAACACATTCATTCTTAATTAGAGGATTAGAAGATATTGTCATTGTTTGTTGTTCAGTTTAATTGTAAATAAACTTTTCTGTCTTTCATATCTCAAAATGTCTACATGGAAGAGAATTATTCTTTTGACAGGATTAATACTAATTCTGAGAGAATAAAGCATCAAGATTATCTTAATAATATTGGAGATCCATTCTTCATCATTGCCATAATTTTGTCCACTTTATTATTTTAATTTCTTCTAATGCTTGGGGGGAAGCAGTATGATTTGCTACTTGTTTGAAAGTTTCCTGAGGTTCAAAGCAGTACGGTATCTGTACCAAGTGATTTATATATTATATTGGAATTTGAGTATAATTAAGACCACATTAATCTAACATTAATTGCAAATCACTTAACAGGAAAAGCTACATGACTAGTTCTATTCCATCTTGGGAACCCAGCATCCATGTAGCCCATATGGAAGACCATAAGGAAACTCTGCTCTCGCAATTTCTTCAAAGCTGCTACCATCTAACAACACTGCATATCCTCCACCATTCTTATCACTCACCATGGAGATCACAACACCTGCAATATTATATATGTTTTAAAAATTAACTTTACAAAGAAACCAATTAGAACGTACAGGATTAATTTTTATATACTCACCATCATCTTCAGCTGTTGCACCGGGGCGCGCCACGAAAAATGGTTCAGATGGCACAGCACCCTCTTCATACCAGTTCTTGGCTGTTTTCTCTGATAGATCAATCTGTAAAACACAGGGATTGAGAATTGAGAACAAGGGAAAACATTTGATTAATTGATTGATTGATTTCTCTCTCTTGTTTGGAGGTTAATTACTCATAAAAAAAAATTACCTTTGTGAGTGTGTTTGGGAAGTTACAAGGGCGTCTAGCTCCACAAGCATAAGCGTATCTATACTTCTTGCCCAACAAGGAAGGGTTGATGCTACACATATCCATCCCTCTTCCATGCTTCTCTGGGTCCAAAGCTGACACTAACTCCCCAGTTGGCCTTCCATCCAAAGGTATTATAAAACGCCCAACCCTGGCTTCAGGCAATACGTCTTGATGACTCCAAGACCGGAGGTTGTGCAGCCGGAGCTTATCAAGTATTGAAGTATCCGCGTTGTGTTCACAGCAGTCTGCGATGATAGCCGTCACACTCCCTCCGTCGTCTTCCCTGATCTCATAAGCGTTTATAAAATGGAACGTCACATATAGTGGAACCTCCACACTCGCCACCTTAAAATTTAAAAAGTGTTAATTTTGAATTCATATTCTGTATAAGAAAATAAAGTTACGCCCTCACTACGATCAAAACAGAGAATAAAAGAAGAAGAATCAATCTTACAATATTGCCAGTAGCTCTACACATGACATGCATGAAGGCTTTAGATTGAGGATGCCATTCAAACTTGTAAAGTGGTGTAGGCTCCGCCCTCAGCAGATTCCGAGCACAATACCTTAACGGCATCTCAGGTACTAAGATATAGTTTTCCGTGACAGGGAAGGAGTGTACCCACCCAGGCCCAGGCCCACCTCTGCAACTCACTCTCCCTATCACTTTCCTCTCATTTGTCCCCGCTTCCATCCTCACCACCCTATAACCCGAATTCATCAGATCCGGCAGCAACGTCAGAAGCTCCGACTCAGTTACCACCGGGTGCGCCGAGTGGATCAACCCACCCAACCTGTCGCTGTACTCAAACCTCCCTACCGTCTCCAACGTCTCTGGGTCAATCTCAATTGACCCTTTAACTGTCTCTGTCAAGCAGATGACGCGGCCATCGCCGAGGCGGACGACGCCAGTATTGGCGTTGTCCGTTAAGGAAGTACCGGAGAAGAGGTTTGCTAGTTCACCTACGTAGGAGAGGAAGTTTTGGGGTTTGGGTGGTGACTCTGAGAATTCACGGTAACAGAGCTTCTTGTTCTTCATGGCTGCCTTATAGGCTTCCGATTCGATCTGACGGTGGGCGGCGGTGACTCGGCCGTTATCGAAGTGGAGGCCGACGAGAGTGGCGTAGCCGTCGAATAGGTGGCGGAAGTGATAGTCGTCTCCTATGTTCCATAACCCCGGGCCGTTCCTTAAGTACGTCCCTCTCTGCATGTCATTCAAAAATTGTCTTTCAATCACTGCAAATTACAATTTACAAAACTAAGTACGAAAAATGTGAGAAGAGTGAGTACCAGCCAGAGTGGGATTTCTCCATGCACAAGAAGCTCTCCTTCCCATCTTTCTTGCCGGATGCTTTTCCACGCAGCCAGCTTAGGAGCATTGAGGGTTTCCATTGGTGGAGATGGATCTGGAATGATCACAGAAGGTCTAGGACTGGTGGCGACATTGGTGATGGTTAATTCTTGCAAGTTACGACGGTCTATGAAAGAGGGTAAAAATCCTTTCTTCAAGCTTGAGAGACCATTAATTCTAACACGTCCAAAGTCTTTGGAATCCTTTGAACTAGAAGGAAAAATGTTACTTCTTGCAAGTGCAGGAAAAAATATAGAAGCCATGGAAGAGAAGTTTGGAAAGGAGGGAGTGAACTGATAGGAGGAGAATATGGTAGGCTTAAGGGTGAGTGTTGATGTATTTATAGCCTAGGTTGGGAATCTTCTTCATCCTTGGCCAGAAGAATTTCTTTTCACTAGAAGACAAGGTTATTAATTATTATTATATCAAGGGTTTCAAGAATATCGGATTGGGAATCGCCGATCACCGATACAAATTTCTAATGATTTGATAAGGCTGGTTCCTGGATAAAACGAGCATGGATCGTCTATACGTACCAACAGGTGAATGTACATTTCAAAGCCAATCACATTTTAATTTTGTTTTCATAAAAAATCCCTCCTCCTCTTGTAAATGGCAGAAATAGAACAAGTGATTGCCTCTCACATATATGTTCACCTACGTGCAAAGGAATCGAACTGAATAAAAACACTTAAAATATTCTTTAAATCCTTCAGTTCTAGGGCTTTTTCAGATCGATTCAAGCCATTTCTAGATCAAAATCAGCATTGACTGCTTCCATCACTGGTTACACATTTTATGACCCAGGTTATTTAATTCCTCTATCTTGTCTTGATCACATGAGCTCAATATAGATGATACACTTATTTGCACCGCCATTAATGTGACATGAAAGATTCTTCCAATACAAGCATATTGAGGAACTTTCTCCCAGATGTTATTTATTTGCATGTTTTATTATCTCTCCTTACTGAAATGATCCGAGAGCCAAACTCTTTCTCTCTCAAGAGGGTTTATGTGGAATGCATATCTAAAAGGGTGCTTCCTGGTACATGGGAGGAATGATAGATAGCCCATCTAGATACCCGTTGAAATTACCACATCATCTTTTCATCTGGCGAAATCTAGCGTGAAATCTTGATAAATTCTCCAGTTATGAGTATTATTTATTCAACTTCATTGAATATTTTGTGTAGTATGCAAAAAAATTACTAGTTTTCAACTTATATCATAACATAGACTTGCATGCATAGTTTTAGAGATTAGTATTGGACCGATGATACTAATACATATTGTTGATATAAAAAAAAATTCAAGAAATTAAGAGCACTTTTATGGCCGACAATATCGTATCGAGTTGAAATTGATCGATACTCATTCTCTCATTCAGATACCATGAACTAAAACCCTACTTCTACACTATACATGTTACGTAATCAAACAAGAAAGTTTCATCACCATCCATCATAGGAGCTCTGACTCCAAGAGTGAGCTAACTAATGACAGACCTTATGATGCCTTATTTTGTTGCCTTTACCATGTGGTTCAATAACATCCATGGGATTTCGGTTCAATAAGGATTGTAAGGGTGTATTTTCTCAAGGGACTGTCTCAATGATCTCTATAGGTTTATTTAAAACTTGACATTTTCTTTTACTTATCTTTTATCTCATTTTCAAAATTTCTTTTGAGACTTGTAAAATAGGGCTTTTAGAAATAATTTAAAAATAACTACATATGTGAAATGACAGGATTTTGTCCTTGTTGAAAATAATATATTATACTAAAAGGATAAAAAATAATTATAAATTATTTGACACCTAAGGAGGTGTAAATAAGAAAACCCTCTTTCTTAAAATCATATATTGATTGGTAGCAGGTATAAGAGGTTCTCCATAATATTTTGAATAGTAGAAAATAGGGATCAAAGGGCTCTTACCTAAGACTTACTACAATAGGAAAAGGAATAAGAAAAAGGCTCTTTAGGAATGATTAAGAGTTTGAGATATAAGGAAGGGTGGGACCCACTGGGTTCACAAATTATGTAACATTGCATCATGCAAATGCTGTACAAGTGGCAAACAAGGAGACCAGATGATCTGTGTCCCCAGAAAATAGCACCACTGGACCACCATTGGGGTGAACAGTAAAAGGCTAAAAGCATCGTTTATTGATATGTTGGGCCCTAGCTAGGCCCATGGTGTACCTTTTCTACAGTCACAGGATCCAAGGGCCAAAGAGACTGCGTCTGTTGGGCCACCACCAATACTATATTTATCATTCTGGCTGATGGAACCATAGACCGATGTTCCTAGAACCAAACCGGTCCAGCAATAAGCGGTCTGAAAGCTCCAATAACCCGACCCAACCATGAACCATTGGGCCTAAAATATTTCCCCAAAACTGTGGCCTATTCACTAGAAAGCATGGTCTGCGTGATCCGAATTCTGACCGCAGTCAGATCAACCGGCCTAGGAATTCGGCTCTCCTCGAGCCGTGGTGGGAGCTGGAGGATCCAGCCCAGCCAAAACAGGGATGTTTGGGTCATTTCACAGGCACCCCCTATTTTGGCTGGGCTGGATCCTCCAGCTCCAGTCACGGCTGGAGGAAAGTCAGGACCCCGGCCTAGTGGGCTGATTAGTGGGTTACCCATTACTTCTATGCTCCTTGCATGTAGGGAGAAGCGGCTGCTCCTCATATCTCCACCAATATATATATAAATTAGATTAATTTTTAAAAGAAAAGGGGAAGAAGGAAAGAAGGGAAGGGAAGGGTGGGGTGGGGTGGGGTGGGGTGTGGGGTGGGTGGGAGCACAGACCGGCCAAAGTGGGGAAGTTGAGACCAAATAACTTTGTTGGGCCCTTTTAATTCAAAGTGATGATTATGTTTCTCATTAAAACAATAACTCAGCATTTCCATCATCTAATTTTAACCTTAACTACAATGCCTTTTGCTTACCCCCCCCCCCCCCAAAAAAAAAAAAAAAACAAAAAAAAGTAAAAATTTAATGCCTCAAGGCCCTTAATCATAGTTGGCTTTCTTTATTGTCCGTATCTTTGGACCTAAAATTGTTTACAGGCGACAAAATTATAGTAGTTTTTGATAACTAAGTTATGTTTCAGGAGAAAGTTTTCCTTCACCGCACTGGAAGGATTTAGTCAACATCCTAGGGTCCTACAACATTCCCCTATTTATGACTGATTGAACATACACCTCCCAACGATACCCTCTCCCTCCCATTCGAAAGCACTAGTCAAGGGATTCCCCTTCAGTGTGGTTTAAGGGAAACTCGGTTCTATGTTCAATAATTTTTTTTTTTTTGGAAAATATCATTAATCTGTTAGATTAACATATGCTTTTTCATAGGTTTTTTTAGGGTAAGAGATCGTTGCTTGGTCGCATAGCCCCTGCACCAGCGCGGGGGCCCACGATTTGTGCAAGGGCATCAACATGGATGAGATTTTTTATTTCATAGGGAGCAGGGTGGTAATTTTGCATGCTCCTATGTCTAGGTAAAGGGGCCCTGCGACCAGACAACGTTCTTTTTCTCTCCTCCTTGACCATTGTGGGTTCCTTACTGATAATATCATCCCACATGCTGCTATTGGTGTGGCGTGAGAGATTTCTCATACACCGACAACATGGGGAACCTTCCCTTTTTTTCTTTCAAAAAAAAATTTACTTTTTTAAATCCAACAAGACGAGAGAATCTTTATATTAAAACCATGCTTTGCCATGTAGAAGAGTTATATGACAAATTTGACCATATCTAGAAAATGGGTCAAGATTGGCAACATGTCAAATTTCAAATTTAAATTCAATCATATACCCTCTTGTGTTGATATATTCCGTAGTATTTTTGGCCATCATTTCTTTTTAGAAATGTTTCATTTTTTCACAACACTTTATTTTACGACTTGACCAATTCTATATTGGAGCAAATCTCGCCATGAGAACCCCCCCTCCTCTACTTTTAAAGTAATCCCCTTTCCTATGCTTTCATCAGGTTGGCCCAGCTAGCCCATCCAGAGTTGTACTCCCTGGAAAGGCTCAAGGACCAAGAAATAGCTATTGGGTTTACTGCAGCTTGGAAATGGATATCTTCTGTTTATCAAAACATAGTTAAGGGTAATTACAATTCTTACCACCAATGTAAAAAACCAGCTTTATCTAATAAACAAGCTTGAGCTTGGGGATTCCATAGTAATTCACATTTTTCATTCAAAAAACCAATAGTTCATGGTCTTTGGGCTGTTGGGCTTGCTTTTCTTTTAGACTTTGGTCTGATTTTTAGCCCATTAAACTATAGCCCTATTCACATGTCAAGGATAACAAAAATAGAGTTCTGAACGTGCATAAACATAAACGGGGATGCATGCCACTACATAAGATCATACGTGATTGAATTATGCTCTAAATTTTGACTGGTGGTTAATCCAGACCATGACCTCTCAATCCAATGATCAGAATAATCACATCATTTATCTACGTGATAGAAATCAAGTAGTTGGCGTGTAAAAATCATTTTTCCAAAAATGTTTCTTATTAGATTTGATGAAACATAAGCTCATCCTTGAAATATAACATCCAAAGTAATTGACCCACTTGCTCAATGAGTGCTTCTATTCATAGGTCATATCTTTACTTAGTATTGGATGACTTGAGGGCATTACATAGAGAAAACACAACCATTCTTGTTGCTTGGGCCTCATCATGCCTTAATTGATTCCCAAACAGTTGATTCCCAAAATTATCATTTGAGAGTAATGAAGTTTGATCTTTTTATTGTTGGCAGACAAACCAAATGCACCCCATAAACCAAACACTTCCCCTAACTAAGCTGATTAACCCAAATTAATGGAATTTTTGAAATTAGGAGACTTGTCAAGGGTCCAATCCATGATTGAAATTGGGAATGTGGGGTCCGCGCACTGATACGCGCACTCATGCCATGTGTCATTTCCGGTCGCTCGCTTTGCTGACAATGCGCTTGCGTGTCATCATTCTAAACTCCTATTAGGACTTGTTTTGTAGTGTTCTTTTCAAGCTGATTCTTCTTCTTTACAGTTTAAGTTTTGGTGGTATGATGGCCGTGAATTAAGTTGAGACTGAAAGCCCATGGTACCAAGGAATCAAGATGGTGGAGTAGAAATGAATTTGGGTCAGACGGTGATTATGATGATAGAAGTAAACATGTTTTAAGCTTTCCTTGGTTGCTAATGATGCACATTTCTTAGTTTTAATTCTAATGTTAATTCAACTGGGATGTACCTTAAAACAGTTGAGGTGCCAGCTAATGGGTGGTACAATCTCATAATTGATTACCCAAAAAAAATGAAAAAAGAAAAAAAAAAAAAAAAAAGATTTCTCTCATAATTCCAAATTGACCAGGAAGTTCATGATGCCACCAAAATTAAACCGACTTAGGGCACTTGAGATGCAAGTTCAGTGTAGATTGGATTAGACAGGAATTGTCCTATTAGTAATGGACCTTTTAATTTCCACTGAAACGGGACTGGTTTCTAGGGGATTAGATCCTCTCTGCACCAGAAAATTACATATGATGGTTTATGATGGATTGGTCCTGTTCTCACCCAAGTGGTGTGGAAAATTTCAATTTTGAGCTTAAGATATTTCATAAATGGGAGAAGGTTCTAGGAGCAAGTGGTATGGGCAACACACCAATAAAAAGTGACAAAATGGTTTAATACATATGGGGTAGAAAGGTCTTTTCAAGTGGGGAGAGAGAGGGTACTAGTGTACCCTCTACGGTTGGCTCAGATAACCTTTTTCCTTTATTAATTGATGGGAGAAAGTTCTCTGTCCAACACTCCCATTAGTCTCTCTCTCTCCTCCTCATTTGAAAAGACACCTTTGTCCCTTGTTTTGAGGAGGAACGAGATAGACACATGGGAGTATTGGCATAGGCCACACTCCCCAATAGAAAACTACTTCCCTAAATTGATATTATCTCACCTGCCAACTATAGCACTAGTATCACAAAGGTATCGATAATTATCAAACTGACATTGGTCAAAAGTTTGTGTACAAGTTTCTATCTCAGGCTTTCCAGAATGTACTCTTTCTCCATACCCTTAGAGAAGCTAACTCTGTGGCTGATAGATTGGCGGCTGTTGGTGCTTTTGTTCAGGCCGATCTTGTTTGGATGCATTCTCCCCCCCTCCCCCTCCGCCCCTTTTATCCACCTTGCTTTGTATGCCGATTGTTTTGAAACGTTGTTTCAACGTTAATAAAAACTAATTACCAAAAAACAGATCGAAAACATATTTAAAAATTTCAAGTGTACATGTAATAAAATTGGTAAATATACTATTAACACTAATCTTGATATATTAATTCTATCAATATATGTTGGAGGGTTCAATTCAAAACATTAAAGCATTAGATGGAGAGAGCTCCTCAAGTATTTGAAGACACCAATGATCAAAACAAACCGATGTGGGATTGTAACTATTCTCAACATTGATCTCAACACTCCCCCTTACGTGTAACTTTGACATATCTAGTTATATATGTAAACAAACAATTTAGAGATGATAATAATGGCCATGTTGGAAGATCCAATAAAAAACCTCATTAGGTGGAGACTGCTCCGCAAGTATATGAAGGTATGAAAGATCTAAACGATGTGAGAGTATACTCTATAATTCCCAATTTCTCAACAACATCAATAATATAAAAATACGATCAAATTCATTGTATGTGCAGACTGAAAAGAAACAAGAATAGTCATAATCAGAGTTGACATATTATGTGAAGATAACACCCAAATTAACTAAATGGGGATGGAAATCCAACATGGGCAGACATCAAACACATTCGACATTTGGTCTGAAATCAGAATACTGTTTTTGATCAAACCAGAAGGAAAAGTTTTATTTGTTATTAGCAACACTACTCTTTTGCCTTCTGTCGGGTTTGTTATAGTTAGATCAACCAAACCCAAAGTAACTAGTAGGAATCCTAGACTGCGATGGGCTTGGGTCCAATGGCTGCCTCATTAATTTCTACATCAGAAGTTGCCTTGCTACATCACTCTTGATGGAGTCCAAAACCTCAAAATTTTCAACCACTTGGCAAGTGGAATTCAAAGTTCAAAAACCAATGAATGGCCCCAAAGTCAAAGTTTTTTCCTCTTGTAGGGTGGGAATAAGAACAACTTTAATCAAGTCCGCACTCCACAAATGTAGCAATCCCTAATTGATAACTTCAATGGATTGAGCTGTGGGCTAAAGCCCATTGGAAACTTTGATTACCTTTTTAGCTGGTCCATTGGAAAGGGATCAATCAGGTCCAACCGATCAAGTCATATATTCTCAAGAAAGCTCAATTCAAGGTCTAGGGCCAGGCCCAGTAGCTAGGTCCGGCCCATGTGCATTTCAATTTTACTATTCAGATACTGATCTGGTAATCCAACATCCAATTAAAATGGCCTATGTTTTTAACCCCCTTCATTGCCTCCAATTTTTACACCTATTTTTACTTATTTACCCTGATTTTTAAATCTCTTTTCACAAAAATACCCCTCTGCTAAACCCTATTTCATCACAGCAAACTGATTCCACCAGTCTAATATGAAACTAAAAATTTTGCATAAGCCCATTTAAAGTAAGTTGAATCCTACAATTCATGAGCCCAGCCTCTTGAGCTTATTAACAAATAGAGACATTAGACTTGTCTTAGTATTAAACTAAGGACGGAATTTTCCTTCAGCCATGGTCAAGGGAGAATCTCTTGTTCAGAGCGTTCGATCGATGTCAATAGTGTATCATGACCATTCATAAATTAGGGGATGTTTTAGGACCCTAGGATTGTGGGTCAAGGAAAACTGTCCTTATTGATTACTTAATTGGTAACCAGAGGCACCAATTAGTTTTAGATATCTTTATCTACTTCATGGAGACTACAATGAGGACACTTGAACTAATCAGTCAGCAAAATCTTCTTCTTCTTTTTCTTATGGATCACTATCTTGATTTTGTGGCACATGAGGTTATGTGGGATGCTTAGGGAAATCCGAAATCGTTTTGAGTAATTTTGTCTCTTTATGGTAGGTTATCTTACCGATGGTGATGCCAAAAGTGAGAAGTAAGGGTGTCAATCGGTCAATTCGGTTCGAATTTGGTTGAGTTGAACTTGTTTGTGTAATACCAGGCCAATCTGAAACAAACGATTAAGGAAGTTTTGGGTTTCAAATCGATTCCTTATCGGTTTTATTATTGGGCTACTATCAATTATAGTTTCGAGTTTACATCTATACAAAAGAAAATTAACTGGAAACTTGTTTTTTTTTTTTGGGTTTTCAGTTTCGTATGGATTATTGATGCAGTTCAAAAATAATCTTGAAAATATAAAAGAATAATTATATGAGAATTTTTTTTTTTTTGGGGTAGAATATGTGAACTAAATTCAAGATGACAAGCGTTAGTGAAAATCACTTAAGGTTTCTTCCGGATTCTCTTGAGTCAAGTGAGAGACTCTCCCACCACTAGAGAACTTTTAACTTTCTCATTGAGCCTTTAAGAGTACAACCCAAAAGAAACAATTCTAAACTCTTTCCTACAATGGCATAGCATCATGGTTTGAGGTATCGGTATCAGATCATCCAATACGGCTGAGACTGCACGATTTTGAAGGTGATCAATATCAATACCTGGCCGATACCGTATCAATTGAATAGTATGGATAAGGGGTAAAATAGTCAAGAAAACCCATTTTTAAGGAACCCCAGGAGTTAACTTGTCCAGTACAACCGATCCATATTGATACCGTATGAATATCGTATTGATTTTAAAATTTTAAAAACGATTGATGTCCGATCCGATACCGTGCACTAAAACCATGCATAGCAAATATTTAATAGAAATGTGAAAGAGACATTGGAGTGGACAAATAGAATGATGGGAGAAAAAAGCTTTAACGAAAGTCAAATTACGTTGGAGGTGGTGGGGAGAATAAAATATTAAAAGAGGTTGCTTTCAAAGTGGTGCAATGGTTCAAATGGGAACGGACAATTTAAAGAGATTATGGGCTTGTACCACGGTCTTGGGCTCCATTGGGCTTGAGAGTTGCATCGATCTCCATGGGCTTAGGCTTGAGCTCAAATGTTGCGCTAGATTGGGCCTACCATGAGGGTTTGGGCTTAAGAAGTACACCTGCATCAATTAATTATCGCCTCGGTCTTGTTTTTTTATTGGTTTCGTTCTACTTTTCAATTTCTGTTGGTCCGATTCGATTTTGATTTCTACCGGTTCCGAAAACAAATCGATAAGAGTTTGATTTGGTTTGTTTTGGGTTGTAACCGATTGATTTTGGCCGGTCTGACCGATTCTGGGTGAACTTTGACACTGTTGGTGAAAAGTCTATTATAGTGTCGTTGAAATTTTATTTTCCTTTTAAGGGAAAAGAGAATGCTGCCTGGGTTTCTAGAGCCTGCACACATATGCTGACCAATGGGAGTGTGCATGCAAGCATCGCCTTGAGTGGAATTTCCGCCTTTCCACAAGGGTAACGTGATACTTACACGCACTTCTGTGTCTCAATGTAGAAACCACGTAGGCCACGAGATCAGGTAGCATTGTTTTCCCCTTTCTTTAATCATACCTTGTGTCCTTGTCTTTGTCTTTATTTTTCTCTTCAGCCTAAGACACAAGGCTCTCAAGGAGGGCCTATATGCACCAACTTTGTGGATCAATAACCAGAATTCAGATGGAATCCCTTCTCCCCTGTTTCTTTCGGAAGGATATCAGTACTGTAAAAGGTGATCAAGTGGGTTTTTGACTGTTTAGAGGAAGTTTGAAGCCAACAGTTGAGAGAGTGCCATGCCATGGCCTGGCCTGCTTTTAAGGTCCAAGTCCAATCCCAATCCAAGTTTCACTGTGGGGTCTCTGAGAGGAGTAATCAACAACAGCTCATCAGGTTGTCCATCAGCACCAGTCAGTAGCTTTGTCTTCTATCATCATCATGATTGGCATCTCCTGTTGTTCAAATGCTATCTTCTGAATTCCTAGTTCCTGAATTTACTCCATCCTTTGGTACTGTAAAGGTGTTGTTTTAAGGTTAATGGGTATTTGGGTACCCAGTTGTTGGATTGGCATTGGCTTACTGTTTTAGGTCCAACTCTTGTGGGGTCCCATTAATGTCCCATTCAACTCTAGGATATGATAGGGTTACTCCAGCCCATCCCAAGACCCATATGCATGCCTCAATCCTTTAAATGAGTGACTGGGGGTTCCCTAGCATCAACTTCTCCAGAAAGGCATAACCCCATGATGTGACTCTGTCTGTCTATATGAATGGGTATTATACCCAAAAGAAAAAGACACAAACCCCATAAGAAAGGCCACCCAGGCCCATGACACTTAAGCCCGTGACAGTTAAACCCAGGTCCAAACATCTAGGCCCAAAATAACTTGCCCTTCCCGTGTCTGAGCGCAGGCGCCATGTAGCCTGTCAACCTTCCTTTTCCCTTAAATGTAATACCATGTCTATGTCACACACACACACACAAACACACATATATATATAAAATTTCAATAAAATACAAATTTGTTGATTTGAATCTTGGCCATACCTAGCTACCTTAAAAATATGAACTATATCACAGCTTAGAATAATTTAAGTTCTAATAAGTGGAATAATAAAACAGTGATAAAAAATTTGAGGGTTCATATCAAGCCATGGACCACTCTGTTCCTCATTCTATTAAGGTTTATCCCTGTCCTTTTATATACGTCTACTTAACAAATTCCATTCTAATAGTAATGGCATATGTTTGCACTTTGAACCGGACGAACCACCACCCCCTTTTTTTTTTTTAATCTTGTCTGGCTTTATTGATCTTTCACAAAATCAAGCAATTTACTTCTAGTTGGATTTTATAAGATTGTGATTAAGATCCAATTACAATAGAAGATAGGGCTCCAAAACTCCCAAATTCGTATCGACCGGCTTCACTGAGCAATTGGCTTTTCGATAACAACCAATGAGGAGTGGTGAAATGGTTTCGTACATAGGGGGCAGAGATGTCATTTTATGAGAGAGAGAGAGAGAGAGAGAAAGAGAGGTGCTAATACAAAAAATGCTGTTTTTCTCTTTTCAAAATACGTTATAGACCCAAAATCTATTTCGAGAATATATACCAAACACAACCTTAATATTACAAAGAGACTTGTGTGGTTGATTGGACTTATGGATTTTTAAGGGGCTTGCAATGGTGCATGCCATAAGGGCCTAAAATTTGGCCTGAGCTAGCCCATTCAAAGTAAGCTTCGAACTAAAACCTTTGGAGCCCATTAACAAATAGGTGTTATTACACTTGTAAAGAGAGTAGTGAGTCACCAACACAAGTCATTAATTTTGTCTTCTTAGTATTAAACAAAATAACATTATTGTCTAACAATAAAGACACATGAACTAACTAACAAGATTTACATTAATCTAGATACTCTTCCAAAGTTAATTACTTGTTAACCATAGCCATCAATTAGTTTTAGATATTTCCCATCTACACACTTTGTCTTTGGCTTTACTTTCTCTCCAAGACTCAAAAGATTTTTAAGAGCTCAGAAAGTAGAAGTAGTTGGTGGTAGTGTGATATGCCATGGATAGATATTGACTCTTGAGGCACTTTGACTGTAGCAACAGAGAGAGAGAGAGAGAGAGAGAGAGAGAGAGAGAGATCTTGATCTGATCATATTTGCATGGTTTCCTGGATGTAGAAGTAGTAGTACTCTCTGAGAGAGAGAGAGAGAGAGAGAGAGAGAGAGAGAGTGCTCAGGTTGTCCATCAGCAGTCAAGTCTGTTGGCTACTTTCTGGTGCTGTGTCTGCTCTTGATAATCATCAACACTTATCCGACAATAATAGGCCATAAGCTTAATTAAGCCAAGTTAAGAAGTGAACTCGATCAGAGTCTCATGGAACTGCCAACTTAACTTTATCTTGCTCTGCACTGCAAATTGCCATGGCCACAACTCCTATTTATCCATTTTGTCTGAATCACCACCACACCATCCCCTTCCACATGGCTCGAACCCATTTGCTAACTCAAATAAACTCCATTACTTTTGTTTAAAGGGCCTAGAGAATTGCTTGAAATGCCCTTCCATATAGTTGGTACTTCAACTATTATTGTGTATTATTCTATCATATCTTATTATTATTATTTTGATAAGAAGAGAATCTATTTATATTAAAAAGATGGCAAATTTTTACACCGATCATAAACATACGGTAGGTCAGTTAAAGTGGCTTTATGGGCTAGAGATTTCATAAAAGTTAACAAAATATTACTTGGTATTGTCTTGAACGTCATATCTTTAGATTGGTCCGCAATATTCAAAAAATAGGTTAGGATTTCATAAGGTCAGGAAAAATGGGATTGAGTTGGAAGAAGTGGAGGCAGCAGTTTGTTTGAACACCAAACTTCTTTCAGCTTCAACCCTCTTTTCTGTGCATAGCCTAATCCAGTGAAAATCCCTCCTAGCTCTGGTTCCAAAACATGGTGATTTTAAATTCAACCTGTACTGAGCAAAATGAATTCTATCATATCTTAATTTTTAAAAACTTTATTTTATCATATGATATGTGAATAGAAAACTTTGGAATCTACTTGTTCACAAAAATTAAGTTTCTACTAGACTGTCACATGACAAATATTTTGATGACATATAAAACTCTTATTAGATGGATCGTGTGGGAAGCTAGAGCTTGGAAAAGTCAATGGATATTACAGTAGCAATGACAATGAATGTCAATAAAACCAAAAGCAATATCTTTCCAAATGCCAAGGGAAAGAGAAGCACGGCACAACAGGACTAGACCAACATAGAAACATAATCGTCTAAAGTCATATTCTCTTTTTAAATGAGAAGCAGTTACGTACACATGATACAAAAAACAATATAAAGATTTACGTGATTCGACAAGATATCTATATCTAGAGAAAGATGAGAGTTATTTTCATTAATAATGGAGAAAAGGTTACACACTCTCACTTTCTGACACTTTCCTCAATCTATGAAGAATTAATTTTCACCAACCCTATTAACTCTAATTAATCTCATTAAATAATTTATAGTAAAATAAAAAAATAAAACACAATCCAAAGACTACACAAGAAATGAATTCTCAATAAATTGACAGTCATTGCATAGTAACTATATCGGCGGCTACCGATAACGGTGCCATGCTGTGAACTAAAACCCTTTTCTCTCTCTCTCTCTCTCTCTCAAATGGCTGGCGTGCCTCAATGGAGCCTTAAATCGTCTCCATCGAGGAGACTTGTTGGATTTTGGTTCTTGGCGTTTAGGGTGTGGGCCCGTTAGGAAAGCACTTCTAGTAATATTTTTTTACTTTCTCAAAATCTTCCGTACATCATCTTCTGTCAGACGACAAAAAAGTGATTCTTGGTTGGACTTCTAGTTCCACCTCATGAAAACAGAAAGGGAAAAAATAAATAGTGACTGTGGGTGGTACCTTAATTAAGTAAACTTCACCATAAAGGCATAACCCCACGATATGACTTAATTACAGTTAAATGATCAGACGGCTACAAAATACTCTAGTGTCAACGTGTTGTCCATCGGAGTGATCGGCTTGATACATCAGAGATGCTGATGCTTAGTGTGGTCAGGTGGGTACCCACTTGAACACTTCAGCCGGACAAAATAGACTCTTTCCTCTCTTGGACTTCTATAAATATCTTCCATGGTATTGGTAGGTTTTACCAAACAAAAATAATATCTCCAAGGAAGGAAGGAAGGAAGGAAGGAAGGGTACCTTCTATGTTCTCACAGGACTCTCACGGATTCAGAACACGGAGCCCTACAGGCTACAGTAGAGTGCTCAACAGTATTAGATCAACTTTTTCTTCTTGTTTTTTTAAGTTTTTGGACACGGCGGTGATAGTGGTGAATTGACACCCACTCTTTGTGGCTGTGTGCTTAGACACTGGAGGTATCAATGGGATCAGATGATCTTCAATTTCGATCTGATTTGATTTGAGTTTGGTTAATAGCCGTGACCAATATGTTGGAGAAAATAAAGTTTTTTGTCTAGCCATGGTGAATTGTCACCACCACTAAGATCTCATTGTTAATTAATATGGTTTTAACAATCGGTATTGAATCAATCGTCTCTGCCAATATGGTTGATGTTGATATTGGCGGCAATTGATACAATTACTGATACCGTGAACTAAATTCATGCTATTATCATTACTTCCCCTTTTTTATTTGTTAAAACATACACTTAAGTAACCTAAGGCGTTGGAGGAGGTTTTGACGTTTAGGTTTCCTAATGTGTCGTTTAGCAAGAGACATCTGGATATATTTATGCGATGCTTTGACAAGTATGCACTGGACTCAACAAATGTTCGAAAGTCCTTGGAGTTTCATCCAACCACCAAAAGTGGTGGGTGAAAAGATACACTTTTGGCTGTCGTCTGTGGAGAGTAACTTTGTCCTAACTTGAATTAAGGAATAGGGATGATTGATGAGTGAATGAATCAATTGTAGATTTTAACACCCCCCCCCCCCGCGCAATGAATCCGATGAGATGGTTGATGAGTAAATGGATCAAATACAGATTTAACCTCCCCCCTAATGAAGATGATGATGATGTGATGCAAACTTGACATTAGAGATGATTGATGAGAAAATAGATCAAATACACTTTTATCCCCCCCCCCCCCCAACATGAACTCAGATCTGCTATCCACATGGAGCGGGTAGGGACAGATTTGACTCCTCCATGAGGTGTGGGATCTGCCTCCAGAATGTGGGACCCATGTCCCATGGAGGGGTCAGATCTATCCCCACCCATCTCCATCTGGATAGCTGATTCGGATTCCATGAACCTGATGGGATGGCTGATGAGTAAATGGATCAAATATCGATCCCCCCCCCTTCCATGAAGTTGATGATCTTATGCGAAATTGACATCACTTTTACATATATATATATTCTTGGTACGATTTACGTATCTATATTAACGTAAAATTGACATCAGAAGTGAATTCGATTATTCTACTCTTATTTCGGTGAAAGGGTTGGGATGGAGACTTGAAAAAATTTATTCTGAAAAATTAACTGTTAAGGAGAGAATTTACAAATCTACACAAGTCTTCACATCAAACCAATCACATCCGATATGGGATAATTGATTTCGCGTAAAACGCCAATAGAAAGGATTGGAAAATAAATAAGCATCACACAAGGAAAACGACTAACAATCTCCCATTGGTTGTGTTAAAACAAGGAAACTCGTTCGTCCTCTTTTGTTGACTCTTTAGATTAAAATGCTTCACTCGATCCATATATAGTTTAAGCCCTAGCTAGCTACTAATTAGATTACTTGCTAATACAGACATAGAACTATAGGAGAAATGGCCTTGTCCCCTCCCCTCTATGAACAAATGACTTTGTGTATCAGAAAGGGGTTGTTTTAATATAATAAAGTCGTCAATTACTCATCTTCTCCGACAGTTTAAATATCTCTTAAACAATATAAATATCTTATCTTCTTATAGATGTTAATTTGGACATTTTGAAAGCAATAATTTGGATTAAAACTACAATTCCACCAGATTGCATGGATCTTTTCTCCATCATCATACCTTTTCACAGTGGACAATATTCAATTCTATCTTACAAAGTACCATAAAAAAAAAAAAATTCTATCCTACAAAGTTTATTTATAGATAAACTGATGATACAAATTATTTTTATAATCTTTTTGGATTGATGGACTGACAGAAGTCCGCCCGATCGGACGGAAGATAATGATTATCAGTGTAACTTTTTAGATTTATAGTTTTTGATTTGAGTGGGTGGAGACGTGGACTTATGAGAATCATAATTCTAATATCCAAACGGTATTTAATATGCTTTACGACATTTTGACAGTTCAAACGGCAAGTCATGGGACCATTGTGGCAAATTCAATGTTTAAGAAGTGTACTAGGTCATCGAATTTTTTTATTTTTTTCTTCTCTGGTTCTTTGTCCAATCAGGTTCGTACGTTCCTTTCATAGGGAAGATAAAAATGATGATCTCATCTCACTCGGGTAGTGTGTTCGAGCAGCGGGTGAGGTCATCATTTTCGATCCCCTATGAGAGAAACCTACGAACCTGACCGGACAGGAAACCTAAGAAGAATTAAGTCCCAAATTTTTGTGTATGATTAGGAATACTAGTTTCCTTTTTATTTTATCATTCTTTTTCATTGTAATCCGACCTTTTTTTATATAAAGGCAGATTTGGACTAAATGAAGGCATCTTGAATTTTATAACTTAATTTGTTTTATCTTCATCTTTTCCCCCCGTTGAAATTAGGGTTTTTATCGTTGTTGATTCAAGGGTTGGTTAGTGCTAGAATGACATCTAGCCTTGTTTCTACTATGTCATGAACACCATCAATGCTCTCTCTCTTTCTCACGCACACACCTTCCCATACAAGGAAAGATAGATATTTAGACATTGTAAAAACAAATTGAGACTAATTCATTTGGATCACATGCCTTAGATTTTCACATTAGATACAATATAACTCAACTAAGCCTTATCCAAACTAATTCGATATGCATGAATCTCTAATGCATTATTTAATTAATTTGAAATATTTACAGACTTTCATTTAGGGAACAAATTCTCATGTTTGCTTGTTCGAATAATGTTTTTTGGTCTTACTAGTCATTTTAAAAAAATATAGTTATGATATTAAAGTTTTTGAATTTATTTCTTTTGGCTTATTTCTGATCCATGGATTATGGAGTTAGTTTCTTCTCCATCCAAGTGTAATCCATGATTATGATAGTATCAATAAATCTGTTACTTCCTACCAAAAAAAAAAATATCGCTTTTAGGATTTGTTTTCAATTTGCATCTAATTATTAAAATAGAATGGAATTTTCATTCTTGCAGTCTATCTCTAAAATCTATGTTATCTTTGGATAGCAATTTGATTAGTTTCTTCGTGTCACCTAATAACCTAGTTGAATTACATGAAACCTAAAGAAATTGATAGAACCTCCACGTGTTAGGTCAACATCTAATGACGAATCGGTTAACATCCATCATGAAATACCAAAAACCAGAAAATTTTAATCTCATTGAGACAAAAAAAAAATCCTAATATAAATAAGGCCAAAGGTTTTCTGTCTCGGAGTATGGCCCCTACATCAATGAGTGTCTATGCAAAAACATCAACAGGGGTGAGATTTTTGTCTTTTATTGCGGGTCCAATTTTCATATCATCTCATCCTATGTTTTGGGCACCAATGCCACACTTCGAGATAGATTCTTTTTTTCCTATAAGTAATGCATTAAATATATGTTTTCTAATATATATATATATTTTATCAGATCCTATAAAGGCTCCATAGGTCATAAAGGGTGACAACCCAAGAGGACAACCAAGGTGACGTCCCAGCTCCATGATAAGAGGGTGGGCCATGGGGTGGGGGAGTCGAAACAACGACCTCTCCCTTGGACTTAGGCCAGCGCCTTACTGCATTGGCAGCCACCACTACACCAAGAGGTACTTCATCCTAATATATCTTATTGGGCCATCTAAATTGAATTTGCTTGGCTAAATATTCTCATAAAGGAAATTTTGGAGTAGTTGTTGTTGTCTAAGAAAGGACACTGATGTTGGGTAAGAGGATAAACTTTCCTATTCTTTTGATTTGGGTTGAAATATGTATCCCAATGTCATTTTCTTTAATAATCATCATTAAATATAGAAGTCCATAAGCTACTATTATGAAGCTTGTCTCCCTAGGGAAATTAACAGTTGTAGTAAGTTTGAACACTCCTTAAGAGTGGGTTTCAATTTTCAAAGAGAAGAAAAGGTGATTAAACATGTAATTTGGGTCTATTATGGCGACTCCTACTTATAGAGAAGCCAATTTCATGAAGGACCACTTAATAAAAAAGCTTTAAATCTGTGGCTTAACATGTACACATCTTCTTCTTCACATCACTGTAGTGTTGTTTATAATATCTTGTTGTTCCATTGACATTCAATGGCGGGCTATATGCATGCCGACAACCCTCCTCTGTGTTTTTGCAGCCATTTTCTTTCATATTCATTTTCCTTTTCTTTTTTTTTTTTAAAGAAAAAATGTAATAGGGTTTAATTAGTACTAGGCTTTTTCCTTAATTACTTTGTACTTGTTTAATTTGGGAAAGCACCAAGTGTTGGGAATTTGAGACTTCTAAGACCCATGGGGGAGAGGAATCTCGATTAAGGGATTAATTAAACATGTAATGCAAGCTTAGTAGGATGAAATTGTGTCGTTGTCGTAGGCTTTGTGGATATCTATTTTTAGCACAGTCGTCATAGGATCATTTGGATGAGAGTTTCTATCAAAACCTTTGACCACTTCTGAAGCATAAAAGAAGTTGTTTTGGAAACAAATATGAACTGATTCTAATGCAATTCTTAGCCGATGCAATCTAATTGCATCCAAGCTCAACAACTAAGTTTTTATGGAGTTTTATCTGCATCAAACCCACAAAACCCACTTGACTCATAATGCAATACAAACCCTTTTTTATTTCGTTAAAGGTCAATTTGTATAAAAAAAAAATATAATTACAAAGATGGGCATACTCTGCCTGCAGTTATCAAATGTTGTCACATGCCACTCCTAGAGGGAAGCTTTCCCTTCTTTAATTTGCAAGTAAGAATCGGGCAGGCAGAGAGGAAAGGTTAACCGGAATAGGCTTATTCTCCGCACACCGGACAACCGGAAGAAAATCCAGATGGAAAATCCACATCAAAATATTTAAACGGTTTGGGTGGGACCCATGACACAAAACGGCGAACTTCACAGAAATGAATCTTATAATCAACTTTCTTCTTCTTCGCGTATAACCTGGATAATATATTTCTCGATCTTTAAAAGCAAAAAAAGGAGAAAGATAAGTTTGTATAATATATCAAGGTACAATGAGGGACAATAATGTCCACTCATTAAAAAACTTTAGCAAATTATAGTATTCTTGTATCTTGTGTCTGAAATGATGACAAGTGCTTTAGATGGTTTCCCTTATTAGTAAATTTGGTCAATTTTTTTTTGATAAAGAATTGAGCAAAGAAAAAAAGAGGAGATAAGATCCCAACTGGATTATTTATATGGTTTTTTATTTTTTAACCTTTTTGTTTTCAATCAAAGAAGAGGGACTAGATAGGTGTATTTTCAAAATAAAGTTAGACAATAAATTTAGGAGAATGATTCCTCTTTAGGAGCGCAGTCTACACCAGCGCTTGCTATGTCTATCTCTATCCTCCCAAAATAGTCATATATATGTTGATTTTAGATGCAGTAAAGATAAAGTTTTCATCCTTTGATCAATAATGATAACATAATACCTTTGGGTTCCAACTGGTATTTGAATAGAGAAGTTTCTTTTCATTAGTTTTTCTAGACTACATTTGGTCAAATGAGCAGACGTAAGAAGTGGTTTAAGGAGACAAATGGGAGAAGGTTCCCACAAGAAAAAACGCAAATTTTTTTTTTTAATTCATGGACCCCTAATCCCTCATATAGAAATAAATGAATATGCAAAGATTGAAATTTATTGGTTTTGGCTTATTTTTACCCTAAAAGGTATATAATAAATCTCGTATTTCAAACAGAAAAATCTAGGTGTCACTATGTCTAGTGAAATATAATGATTCATTACTTGTTATATGACAATTTTTTTTTTTTGGGGTGAGAATAGGGAGGCCAGGGGGCAGGTACCAGCCAAGAGAACGGAACTCGAGACCTCTTGATGAGCATGGGCATGAAGCAGCACCATGGCTCACCAAATGCACTAAGTAGCTGTTGGTTATTTGCCACATGGCATTACATGGGTAAGTCCTATTGAAAGGTAACTAGACAAGCATCTTATTGGTACAATTTCATAATGAGTAGAAAAAGTGGTTAAAACACAAAAATATCATTTTATCTTTTATATTCATTTCCATCCAAATTTTTGTCCAAAGTAAACAAGGAAAGTTGCTCAAACTTTGATTCAAAGTTGTAGTAAAATTATCAAAATGGTATCAAATGGAGATGAATATAAATACAAAATGACATCTTTTGCAATTTTAGCTATTTCCTCTACCAAAGAGCTGCTTACCCGGTCTTCACATGGACTAACCCGGCCATGTACTGCCATGTGGCAAATAGTGAAGTGTTAACTTCACTAGATACAGTGACGAGAAAAAAAATGCTCTTTTAAAAATTAGGCAAAAGATGTCTTAGACCGAAATCCAATGCGCATATTTGTGTCATGTGGATAGGTGATGTGACAAGTCTAGAATTTAGATATCTTATACTATTTATAGATTCAATTTAATCTAATACTATTCCATATATGTCTATGCATCTTGTCTTAGTTCGGATTTTTCAGTGTTCATTGTATAGTCTTGTCTTAGTTCGGATTTTTCAGTGTTCATTGTATAGCCAACCCTATTTTGGGCTGAAACATGATATATAAGCAGTAGACATTTGTGTACTTATCTACAAAATTTCAGCCTCATCCAACTTGTCACATAACATATATTAAACCAATTCAAAAATCTTGGTGATATTTTGCTAACATATTTAACTTTAAGATATTTATGTTTTCAAATAAAAAAAAAAAGAAAAGAAAAAACAAATGTGGTCGGTTCCTTTTGATCTCTTGGGCTTTTATTATTAATTTTACTGTTTCTCAAGTAGACAACTTTCCTTTCTTTTCTTTTAGAGAAAGATGGTTTTGACTCTTACTCATATTTTGTCTAAAATGTAAAAAATTTAAAATAATTATATTCCAATCCCTTATAATGAAATTCTTAAATTTCTATTTTAAGTAAACAAATAGATAAACAAATTGATGTTCTCCTCTCCTCCTCATCCCCATACCATGGAAAAGAAAAATAAAGATGGTGGGTTCCTCTTTGGGTTTCATTATTACTTTTGACATTTTCATCACAAGGTGACAACCTCCCTCTCTTTCTTTTTAGGGGAGATTGTTTCTTTCATATCAGTTCCATAAGTATCAATTTTTGATGATTTTGATGGCAACCCATATCTAGACAGCTGTGGTGGATCCTTAAGAAAAGAGAGAGACAGAGAGAGATGTCCCCTACTACTATAGAACTTCAATGTCTGTCATCCTCAATGTGCTGGATTCATGAAGAGAACTAAGAATTCTCCTCAGTGGGGAAAAAAGGATAACATCTTTTAAAGTTTAAATGTGAATATGATTATATTGATATGTGGTTTGAGGTGATGAGGTGAAAATGAAAAGTGTTTGGACTTTGAAGGGACAGGAATAAGCACCACAAGAATCATTAGTAGTGTTTGTCACAACTACTTAGATTAATGAGTCATGTAATGAAGATGAAGACCTTTCTCTTTAAATTGTTAAAACTTTGTGTGTGTATGGTATTACTCAAACATCTTCTCTCTTTGTTTGACTGACAAAGAGTTATTATTATTATTGTTATGATGTATGTGATTATAACTACTTTCTTTCACTAACAAACAATATTGACATTTCATGCTTTATAAAATTAGCTCAGTTGGAGATATTTGAGTTGATGTTGAGGATCGATGTAGAGTGGTTAATTAATCCAAAAGGATCAAAATCTCCTAGGAATCTTTTCCTTATCTAGAAGTGGGGTATGCACCCACTTTGGGTTTCTAAGTGATGCTGCCTTGCCCTTGTTTGGGCTTTATAGGGGGGCATAGGGTCCTATCTTGGTTTCGTGGATCTTTAATTTTCTTCAGTACTTGTAAAAAAGAATTATTTTGGATGAATAAGACAACGTCCAGAAATGGCGATTTTGTAGAAGAAAGCGAAGAACAAACACACAATCAAATAAGACAAGAATTTTACGTGGTTCAACCCCAAGTAGGGAGGCTACATCCGCGATCAAGCAATAGAAATAGTTTTCACTACTTCTCTTAAGCAAATATTACAAAACCCTTAGATCTCATCCACTCTCAAAGAGATAATGATACTTTATAAGGGAACCTTAACCCTAAAAAGTACAGAACTGCCCTTGCAAACCCAAAAACCCACTTGGTCTGGTTCGGACTAGAAACCATTCTGGTGCATTTCAAAGACAAAATGGCCCGCTGAAGAATCTCCATAGCACTTTCTAGACTTAGACCAAACTTCACCAATAACATAAATTTTACTCATGTGCACGTATGTACACACTATATATATATATATTTTCCTTGTTTGACATCATTCTATTTGTTGACATAAGAGTGCAGTTTAGATTCTCATACGAGAATCATTGTCATACGGCCTGAACCATACCAAAGCCACTTAGAAAGATTCTATATACTTGAAAGAGAGTTGAAATTCTTGGGATGACTTTATTTTGCTATTTTGGGCTTGCGCATAAAATTTGTTTCAAATCCGATACTGGTTGAACTTCGATCGGTGTAAAGAATCTTTTGCGAGTCTCATGCACTTGTTGGACATTTTCAGCCAATTTGCCATCAAAATCTGACCTTGATCACCGTACGAATGGACAGTGTCGCAAATGTCACACCCCCATCCGTGAACCACGGGGAATGCAACCAGAGCATACAATACGCTCTCTAACCACCAGAATCACTGATGCAGTACCCAAGACTAACTCATTCACAACGACAAATAATAGGTAAAAGGAAAGGATTAATATTAATAACATCAGAGTTAGCAGAAGTTAGGTGATAGCATATAAAATATTGTCTATTCAAATTTACCCCTTCATATCAATGGGTTCTAATCAGGATCTATGTATTATCACTGTATAATAAATACACTTATCAAGAAAGGAATAAAAGAATATACCTTTGAATCAGAAAATAGTTTATCAAAGTGTAACAAAAGATGGCCACCAGCCAAGAATCACTGTTCCCTCGTGGAACACATCTCACAGTAGCACTCCGATCCATGATCCTCATACTCCGAAGTCCACCACTCTTCATGACCTTCATCAGGAGTCTTGAACTCCATGCCGTCATGCTCGAATGTACCTGCATCAACTAAAAAATATGTTTCCTCGAGGAGTGAGCTCCAACTGAGCCCAATGAGTGGCTAAGCCACACAAGCATACACAATAATAATAATGAATGGGGTTGACTGCAAACCATACATGATGGACGGATACCAAGGTGTCCCATACCACTAAGGTAGACCGTACATCACATACAATTTACAATCATGCTACATGAATGAATGATGATGTATAGTTTTATTGTTATCCACCTAACACACAACTAAGTCAGGTATAGTACTATAGCAACACCTTAGGTAGCATCCCGACATTGGTACCATAAACGGATGGTATACCGCGATGACAAACCAGTCGTCGGAAGCTCTTCATCGGTCTCCACCAAGAGATATACGCAAACCCCGAGTCAAATCCCATCCTGGCGTTCGGCCCAAAATACGGTTGGCGCCGAACTTCCCGGGTGGGTATACCCGAATAATGGTCGGAACCCACGGATTTGACCGACACCTAACCCCCTGTCGGTAAGGGTCATAGTACTGGGTAAACATTTATCCTAGCCAGCATTCACCTATTGTATGAGTGAGGTACGCATGTGCATAGGCCAGAGGCAGAGTCCATAGATACCGAAATACGGTCGGCCGGCTATCCTCTCTCCCCTCTAGCCCATACGTACGTATACAAGTACGAGATGTGAATACCGAAGGCAGTCGGTCGGTCACCATCCCGTTTCCGCCTAATGCAATGGACAACTCTAATGCAATTTCAAGTACGGCAATCTCAAGCCCAGCACCCACCGGCACTTGGATCCCGCTTCCGAAGCCCTAGATCTACATGCCATGAGTGAGTCCATATTATGGAATCCCCAGGTCCAGCACCAACCGGCACCCGAGTCCCATAACTGCTTATCCAATACCATTCGCACCATAGTGCAATAAAATAAATAATATCGCAGGACAAGAATGTAAAGTCCTATCAACATCTAAACATTTATATCGTCCTATATCTTACCAATAATTATATATTATAGCACACATGCATGAATGACATTCGCAAGACACGACACACAAACATTCCATAAATTAAGACGTTTGCTTAACTCACTCACCTTGATTCTCGGTCAATCGTCGACGGAGCTCTTCAAATCGGCGTTCGATGCCAAGTACACTTGTCCCACGTACTAATACGCCCCGAGCGAGTCGAGTCAACCTAAAGAGAGTATACAACGTGGGGAGAGATTAGTGCCTTAGGACTAGAAGAGTTGGGCCCCATAAGTTATCAAACAAGGCTAAAATAGGGGACCGGCACATACTGACAAGGCTATATCATGTGCCTGTCCATGTGCCTGTCCCTCTCCGGCTTTCCCACCGCTGAGATCTAGGTTCTCGGGGACGGCACTTGCATGTGCTGTCCATGTGCACTGTCCCTCTCGGACCTCCACCGGAGATCTTTCTCAGGGACTGGCACTTGCATGTGCCTATCCATGTACCTGTCCCTCTCAGACTTCCCACCGGCAGATCTAGTTTCTCAGGGACAGGCACTTGCATGTGCCTGTCCATGTGCCAGTCTTGCTGTTCATGCCATTCCGAGAATGGTTTTGCAGCCCCAAAGTCTTGGGCTAAAATGGGGTATTCTTAGGGGTTTTTTGGGGTCTCTTTGGCCGTGAGAACAACTCCAACCAAGGTGCCATAGCACACACCCAACATGGGTTTGTAAACCCCATGATCGATTAGGTTTTCCTCCATTAAAATACATATGGAAAGGAAACTCATGGGTTTGGGTATTGGGGTTTTGAAAGGGTCTTTAATCAATGTTATTTAACAACCCACAAACCACACCTCTATGGTCTTCCATGAGGGTTGGTGAAACCCATAAATGGAGGTAAATCCCCAACTTAGGGTTCATAAATGGAGAAGGGTGAATGGGTTTAAGGTAGGGTTAGGTGCTTCATAGTTAAGCATCAAGGATTTGCCATTAATGGCTCTTCTAATTGAGTAGATGGAGCACTCAAGGTGTGCTCAACCGATTCAAACCCTAGGTAGTAGAATTAGGGAAAGAGAGATGGAGAGAGAGAGAAAGAGACTCACTAAGGGTTAATGATGATAGCTTGTGCTCCACCATACTTCTCCCTTCTCCTTCCTTCTTGCTCTTCTTCTTCTTTTTCTTCTTCTTCTTCTTCTTCTTCTTCTTCTCCTCTTCTTTCTTTTCTCCTCTCCTCCCCACGATTTAGGATTGTAATGTGAGGTGAATAGTAGTTTTGGGTCTTTAATAACCCATCTAGGCATTAGGTCTTGTTTGGTTAGTCTCAAGTCCTTAGGTCCATTTGCTTAGGAGCTTGTTTGGTTAGGTATAAGGCCAAGGTCTAGTTTAAGTCATTGGGCCATTGGATCCACTTGGGCCCATGGCCCATGGCCCATGTCCTAAGTTCTAGTTACAAATAGAAAGAGACTAAGCTCCTAACCCCAAGCCCATTCTAGTTCTTATGCTTATTAATGGTCATGCATAGGCATGAATTAGTCGGATAGTGACTTACTCCCAATCATCGCTAAGTGGATAAGGGCGATTTAGGTGTGGACCCCACGGATACCCATCATAAGGGAATTTCAAGAATATGCTTTCGTGGACGATTTTCCCCCTGTCTCTGACGATGGATCTTTCCTTGAGGACTTCCCCTGTTTCGCGGTCGACAATCTTGTGTGATGGCTTGAGTATTATGACCCACAGTTCACTAGTGTACTCCGTTCCCGGTTCTACACAAAAGGTTCAAACCAGATCGGTGGTCAGATCGGGTTTCAAATCGGGTTTTGGGCACGGATTTAACAACAAAGATGACCTTGGCCCTTCTTTTGGACAAAACAGTGAACACATGGAGGACTATAAAACTCCCTTCGTTTAGAGGGATCCCCCCCCCCCCCAGCTCCCCCCCCCCCCCAGCTCCCATCCCCCTCGTTCAAATGATATCTTCGCCTCCCTAATACCCCCTTTCAATAGTCCTATAAAATTTCTCAAATACCTCCACTTGGTTGCTTTTGCCACCTGGAGCATCGGCGTTCAAGCCACTTTCAGTGGGCCCCAGCAGCGGATCCCGGAGAACCGGACACACACCCATTGAGCTCCAACACTTCAAGGGTAAATTTCGTAAAATTTTGATCTATTTTTAATTTTTTGTTTTTCAATATTTTCTTCAAATAAGTGTTAAAGTGGCTTTTCGACTTAAAATCGTTTTTAAAAATACTTATTCAACTTTTTAAATTCTGGTAAAATAGGATAACATGATATACTGTGTTTGTTTTTTTTAAATGTATTCTGAGATTTTCATGGTCAAAATGTGATTTTTACCCCCTAGGAGTATTTTAGTCATTTTGTTTGAAAAGTTCCGAAATGTGAAATATACTGAGGTTTTTTGTGTTGATGTGAAAAGGATGACTTTTATTTACTGCATAGTGTATTTCATTTGAAAAAATGATTTTCAAAACTTAGGGAGGATATTTTTACCATATTACACTTGAGGGGCATTTTGGTCTTTTTCAATTTTAAAATTCAAACAATACCCAAAAAAAAATTTGTGGGAAAAAGTATGATGTGTGTTTCCATGTTTTATGTTTCTTTGAACTTGTCTCATCTCTGTTTTGCATATATGTAGATGTATAAATTTTAATGTTTTAGCCCTATAGGGGCATTTTGGTCATTTAGCCATTTTAATAAAAAAATACATAAAAATGTTTACAAATAGGATTTGCATTTATCACTGTATTTAATCATGTGCCAGGCCATATACCACTGTTTTAAGTGTTAGCATGTATTTAAATAATATTGTATTATTTTTAATTAATTATTTAATACCTTTTTCCCTATGTAAGCTTTTGAATGTATGTGGTTATGTTAATATTCGCATATTTCCATTTTTGTCCTTCTTCCTATTATCATTAGAAAAATTCAAAGAATTATTTTTTTTTTTTATGTTTTTTAAAATTCTGTAAAATAAATGAATTCCCCCTGTAATATCCCCTTCATGATAGGATGCATAACTCCTGTAGGTGATAACAGTAGATGCGTCTTTTTACCCTTTTGCCTCTTTAGGGAATTTTGGTAATTTGGTTTTTTTTTTTAATTTCCTAAAAATGCAATAAATACCAAAAAATCACAATAAGTATTATAGTTTTCATAATACTTAAATTATTTTCATAAGTTTTCGTGTACATACATGACCATTATAAGTATTTGGCATAAATTGTATCTATAGCCTTTGAGGGGTATTCTGGTAATTTTATTAGGTTTAGGGTAAATTTGGGTTTTGTCGACCTTGAAATGTTCCATATTTTGGAATACCAAAGTATTTTAAATTATGCATGATTTTTTTCAAGTCCTTTTGGATGAAGAAGGTGATTTGACCATATTTACCATTTTTGCCACTCAAGGGTATTTGGTTATTTGACCACCGTTTTGTTGTTGTACCCCATGAAATATTTTTCATTCATGCTTAATAACATGTTAGGGTTATTCTAGGTATCCAAACTCTCTTCCATGCACTTAGGGAATCTTAGGGGACCTTTTCTATTGTCTTTACCCTTTAGGAGTGTTTTGGTAATTTCACACATGATTTTGTCAAAAAAAATTTCAAACATTTTTGTTATGATCCTTACATCTTGACCCCAAGGGTAATTTTGTCATTTTTGAAATATTAATGTTCAAATTAACGTAAAATGTGTTATCTAGATTAACTAGGATTCATAATGCACTTAAATACCTAATATAGATCTTACCAAAAAAAAAACCTAATATAGATTAGTAACTATGATTAAAGTGTTTTTTTAATTAGCCTAATTAGGCTCATAAACTTTAAAAAAATAAAAAAAATTAAACGCTTTCTTTAGATCAAGAAGATGTGTAACATGTATAACCAACAAATATACATACAACAAGGGTGTAGTTCTAAGAAGACCGACCCCAATCATACGTTTTGGGAGTGCCTAACACCTCCACCAAACGTAACTTGACAATTTTCGAGTGATCTAAGCAGATCATAGTCATCGCTTGGAGTTAACATAGTGTCCCTCTTGAACAAAGGGATACTATTTTCGGACCCTAATCTAGGTGGCGGCTCCCCCTTTATTGGACAACTCATCCTCCTGCAATGTGAAAGGATCCCCTTCACAGTAGTTCAGTAATAGTAGGAAACCCCGCAAGATCTTGACTCACCCACGCTTCCTCGGATGTATTTTTGGATTTCCATTAAGTACAACCTACATTAACCAAAATATTTTTATTTAATTTCTTTGAAACTTTATCCAATTTTACCATTTTTTCTTTGATGAATGCTCATGGACCATTTTTATATAAGCACAAAAATAGATAGTTGTCATTACCTATTCAATATTATTCCCTTCCCCCTACAATCCAATGGGTCTCTTGGAAGGATCACAGGACATGATCCTCTTAAAGCATGACACATAGAAAGTTATAAGGGTCCCACGGGGACTTGGCTCTTGTGCAGCTGTGGCGAGAACTGCATAGGTACAGCACGAAAACCACCCCAAATATAGGGGGTGATTATTTCACATGTGGTGCCCAGGTAAGACCGACATGTGAAATGACTACCTTACTCTTATTTTTGTTGTCGTTTAACGGTGTTGCACCTATGCAGCTCCCACCACAGCTGCACAAGACCTTTTCTCACCCCACGGCCTCGGATATTGCAGTCGTATGTCCTATCCAATTAATTAGAATCAAACATTCACGTACATAAAATGAGTCACTCCACATGCATAGCACGTGTTTCGTCATTAACTTGAAGTCTTGAACCCCACCACCAAGGGAACAACAAAAAAAGAGGGTTCTCACTCTACACATCAAACAATTTTCATTGGATTTAAAAAAAAAAAAAAAAACCAAGAAACCATTGATTATTATATCAGCACTTCACATGATTCAAATTAAATCACTTTTTTTTGGCCATTTGGTTTACTTATTACATTTTTTATTAACCAAAATTTTTAAATATGATAATTTTAATCAAGGAGAAAGAAAACTACCTGATCGTGCATGTGCGGTGCGTGGCTCCTATGCCCAGACATAAGCTGAGCGAAATGACCCGCCACATTCTCATAAAAAGATGGAAATCTTGGGGGGCATGGCGGTCTTTTTACGCGGCCTTGTGTCTAGGCCCAAGATCAACGAACCACACATGACCAAATAGCGATCTACACGACTAAATAGCAGTCTCTTTCCCCTTTATCGTCTAATCTTTCTTTGGACCACCTATGACCTTGAGCTTGATGGAATCAGTCATTCATTAAAGACACAAGAAAATTGGAAACAGACCAAACAAACAAAAATATTTGTCATGCTATAATTTTCACATGCTATTTTTTATAGAATAAGCATTTCATTCAAATAAGGGGAAGGGATCGAAGCACGAGAGGTTCCATGCATTGCTCATTTGTCAAATAAGGGGTAGGTTTTGGGCATTTCGATATCCTTATTGTCTCCATCACACAGAATATGTATGACCTTGCACCATGCACGACTGACGACTATACTTATAAACTTTTGCCTTCACACAAATACAGAAAAAAGCAAGAAAATACGTAGCTAAAAAATGTCAGCTAGCCAAATTTGATCCAAAGGTGAATCCCATCTCGTAATTCATGTGTTGAGTTTCATGTTAGATAACTTTTGCTATCGAAATATTATAGAAAATTACATTTGTGGTCATTTTGGTTTACTCTTAGAATGAATTTTTTTTTTTTTTTTTGTGGTAATGTTAGAATGAATATTTCAGTATCTAAATAAGAGCAAAGTATATGTGGTTGGTTAGATCAAATACATTTAGCCAAAAAATTTACCAAGTGATATATCAGTAGACGAGACCCATTTTTTATGGATAGATAGATTCCTAGGTCCCTACTTTATATGTCAAGTTTTAGTTTAAGCGGAATAGGAGAATGCATAATAATGATCGAAGTATAAAAAGTTGTGCATGGACATGCACAACAATTACATGTCAATACATGTAGGAGCATATGGTTGAATTTGAGTCTAATTTTGGCATGTGATCATCCAAACCGTCCACTGACTATCCAATTATTAGAATTATTGTATCATTCTACCTCATGGCAAAAATTATAAACTGACAAGGGAAACTTATCTTAGCAAGATAGTAAAGAGGGATGCTTTCCTTTTAAATAATTATTGTGAGGAAAAAGGCACTCTGAGCCTAAGGCATATATTGACCAAAATGAGAAATAATTTTGATTTAATAAAAAATATGAGAAGGTATAGAGTACCCTACTTACTCAAAGAACCATCTCCTTTATTGTAGACTACATTAATAACAATGAAATTCAAAATATATAAACAATTAGTAGTGGGAGCCAATATTGCTAAATATAGCTTTTGAGAGCATTCAATGATTATCATTAGCTTCATTGCTTCTTCCATCTTTTCTCTTTATTAGTATCTACTCATTTGGAAATGATACTTAAAAACATGGAACTAGCAAAGTTGGGGCATATTTTCAATTTTTTTAGGGCCAAGAAAGATAGCCATTGGAATGGAATATCTAAACCATAGCCTCTCATTCATAACCCCCCCCCCCCCCAAAAAAAAACAAAAAAAACAAAAAAATCCAAAAGTTGGACCAGTAACACAATCTAACCCCTTTTCCCACTATTTTTAGATAAAATCTCAACAACCAACCACCTATAAATATCCAGTGGTACACGAAACGCAACACCGTTCTAACTTGGAGTGGTAGAATTTGGATTTGGACTGTTTGGAAAATAAGACATCAATGAGAGAAGATTGATGGGCTAGCTAATCTTCTTCTTAGTTTGTTGGTTTAATTGTAGACTGTTGGGTGGTTCTAATATATATACAACCATTAGTTTAAGAAATCAAATATTTTCGTCGAATCTCAATTAATACCTATTTTAGGATCAACTATGAATTCACTTAGATCTTTATTTTTCGTTTATTTTTTTTTTTTATAATTAATAAAACTTAAATTCTTGTAACTAGACTTACAAAGATTTTAAATTAATAAAAAAAATTCAAAAAATAAAATGTTTGTTCCATCTTATTGATTTTATTGAGATAAAATTTTCTTCCATTCATAGAGGATGATTCACCTTAAACCCCTCCTAAGATTTTAATATGTTCCAAAATACCCTCTCAATATCCACTCCTGTTCCTTGATGAATGGAATCTTATTCCCCATAGATGAAGGGAAACTCGATCCATTTTATTTTCTATGGTTTCGATTTCATTCTGTAAACTTTGAAATTCTGGGTTTTATAACTTTGCACACAACTGACAAACTCAAACAAAAGATTAAAAAAAAAGCTTAGAAAAATTCCCCAATCACATATATATCTTGAGAATTAAGAGGAACCATCTTGTCACCTAATTGTTCACTCCACCATTTATAGGAAACGAGGGTCCATACAACCCATACAGCTATGCAATTAAAGACATGTCCTCAAACAAATATGGTGACCCTTCCAAGACAAATCTCTCTCTTTCTCTCTCTCCCTCTCACTCTTTCTTTTGAGAATTTTTTTAAACCAGGTTCCATCAAATCATCATCTCAACCACCTTGCCTGCAGGGTCATCACTCAAGTCACTCATCTAGGCGCTCAATACCATATAATATTCATTCTTTTCTCATACTCTCATTATTATATAAAAGAAGGAGTTTAGCTCGTCTCTAGGGAGCCCAGTACGTCCAGGGTGCTGCTAGTCGTTGGGTTATACCGCACACATCCCTAAGCAGACATCGAGATGTGTGCAGCACGGCTCAGCCGTTGGATACCCCCTTGGCACCCTGGGTGCTGGGCTCTCTGGAGACGATCCTGATCCAAGAAGAAGAGGTTAATTTGCATCGTTAGATTGATGATTCTTTTCCACTGGAGATTATTATCCTCTCAGGTTCCCTCCCCGGTACAGTTGTTCCGTTCCTCTCATAGGGGGTGGAAATGACGACCTAACCTCCTGCCCGAACACACTGCCCCCAAATGTGGTTAAGTTGTTATTTCCATCCTCTATGGGAGGAACCGGACAACCGGACGGGGCAGGGAACCTGAGAGGAAAAAAATTCCACAGTCCACACCCGCTCTTTTGAATGTTCTTCTTTCCTTGCAGACCACTTATATCCATTCATTAATACATTTCAAGGCTCACCCTACTTCACTAAAGTCCTCATTAATGTATTGTATTAATCATGAGAGAGACTGTGGGGATCACTTACATTTAAATACCAGTAAGATAGGTAACAGCTACTGTGGCCCTTATAATTGGCTTGTGGGAGAAGGATAGGGAATGGGGTGTGGGGGTTACCTCTTGCCTTCCCTTCTTAACTTCTACACACACACACACATTACTAGGGCAATGTGAGTGTGGACTGTGGATGGACTAAGACCCATTCCATGTTACTCTTCCCTGTTCATCACCCCCATGTCTTGGTTTTATTTATTGGGATTCAAACCCATTTTCTAGATTTGTTTTTAATGTAACATAATTTAATAATGAATTCTTTAGATGATTAATTAAGGTAATTAAACATTCTTTATTTCTCATGGCAAGTTGCTAGTCAAGTTATATATATACCCACCCTGGTCAACCGGAGCCCTATGATACGTCAAGGGAGAAGCATGTGCCGCAGTCGAACTATTTCATTCTTCAGGGATTATCGGGAAAAGACATTGTTTCTCAATTACATTTTTAGGGGACCAAGTTTTACTTCACCCACCATGGGAGTACTTACCAATGATATTCGATACTCAAAAATCCAATCAAAATATCAAATCATTATGATTGAAGAGATTCTCTCTTCACCTTAAGTGAAAGAAAATTTTCGACTTAAACCTACGTGCAATATTAATTAAAAAATTAATGACAAAGAAATGAGTTGTTGCATTGATTTGACTTATATTGAAGTCCTAGCTACAGCTAGGAACATTTAGTTTAATGTCTAACTAACCAGTTATTCATCTCTTGTATTATAATGATTTCTTTACTGACTTAGTCTTTTGATAATGATTAGTTATAAATAATAATGTGATTAACACCATCTTATATATCTTCTATGAAATGATTGCTTACTAAGTGATATACAGAGGGCCGCCAAAGACAAGATGATGGCCCTAATTAAGAATTAGTGGTTACATGCAAGCAAATCACAATAATGATCTATGACTTATGACTAAATCTCTATTTTTGTCTCTAACAAATTTATTTTTTTTCGTAAATAATTAAACCTATATACGTATAATACATAGTTGTATGTAGTTGTGATAGTACAAATATTAACTTACTGTTTAGGAAAGGTTACCAACATTTATGAATGTTAAGTGCATATATTTAATTACGATAATTTTGACTTCTTAACTTGTAAAAGCTTCTCTGCACATGTTGCACCCATTGGTAATTTTGGATTTCCCGCTAATAGTAATGGATCTTGAGAATCTAAAGTCAACTTTTAATGGACGTGCACGTGTGATTTCTCTGAATGACCCTGCAAACAGCAAAATTCCAGGGTTTAAGAATCCTAGGTTAGTTAATTAAAATTAATATGATAGAGGACCCTTTAAACAGGAAAAAATAAACCAAGGGTTTAAGGGGTCCTAGGTTTGTTGGGTTAAGGGTCATATGATGATAGATGTGACCCTTTAAACAGCAAAAATCAAGGATTTAAGGGTCCTAGGTAACTAGGGGAGAGTTCTTTTTTTATTTTTTTATTTTAATTTGTTTTCCCCCACCCCCCTCCCTCCCCCTCCTGAAAGTACATGCATACTATTAAATAGTTATTGATAGGGTTTTAAAGTCTCCCAATTCCCAAGCTTCAACCACATATATACAATGTAGTGATCCTCCCATATTGTATGCTGGCATTATCATCATATTTGCTAGCTTGTTGTGAGCTAGGTTCAAGAAAATAGCTCATTTGACTAATTGAATTATTTTATATTTTTATTTTCATGTTAGATTTTGTTGGTTTTTGACTTGTTATAAATAAACAATAATAATAAAAAAAAAAGTGAAAATAAATGAGGCCTTATGGGTCCAGAGAGAGAGAGAGAGAGAGAGAGAGAGAGAGAGAGAGAGAGAGAGAGAGAGAGAGAGAGAACTCATAGTTGGGTTTTGGGCCAATGGGGTCAAGAAGATTTGATTTCTCATATATAGATTATTTCAAGATGGTAAAGAAACTGTGTTCCAAAAAGAGAGATGGGGGAAATGGGTTTTATATTTTTTGGTATCTGATCTGGTTGTTAGTCTTTGGATTCATGCATTCTGATAAAACTAGGAAGCAGTGGAAAGGTGTCCATTGTAACGCAATCCATGGAAACTTTGGAAGATATGAAACATTATATATTGGGTCCACCCATGGATAGATCATAAGATACTGATTTAGGGGGGGGGGGGGGGAACCATATGTTTGCCATTATTAATTTCACTAGAAACTCTTTGATTCTTTTCTTCAGATATATCCTACCATGCAACGATATTTGCTTTTCCAAAGAAAGGAAATTAACAAAAGGCCAAATGTTCTCTTTGTCACAGAAACATGGGGGTAGGCGAAATGATCGCCCGACCCCTATGAATGACCAAATGACTGCCCCATGTGTTTGGGATGCAATCTGCGCTCCCAGGTAGAGAACAATCTCCCTTAATTAACAAAAAAGAAAAGCATAAAAAGAACTCTTTAAAAATATTTATAGGTTCATGTTCTCTGTGCCGCAGCCTAGACACATGGGCCTGCCACTCAGGGGGGCAGAGTGGCCATTGCTCCCCACCCCCATGTGTCTGGACGCAGCCTGCGCCCCCAGCACAGAGAACATTCTCCCAATATTTATAGATACAAGTCTTTAACAAAGTTACAGGAGTATGCAAGTGTCAATCATGCCCTAACAGTTGTCCTCAATCATCTATTATTTTTATTCTGCAATTTTTCATGTTTTTGGTTTCTCGCTTGAGTTTTCTGTTTTAGGATACATTTGGTATCAATTAAAGTGAGTGAAAATAACTGGAAGTCAAGTTATTTTCAATATAGTCTATATCAAATTAATTTTCCTTGCATTTACGAATGCAATTCTTTTGTGTTTTCTTCGCTTATTTTTTACTTTCCACTTTAGGCCCTATTTGTTTCGTTGTAAAATTTTCTATTCAATCCATGTAAATGATATTTTACACAAAAAATTTCTTCTATGTAAAATTATCTTAATTTTTTTCTCATTTTATATTAAACCAACCATAATCTTAGTTTACAATAATTTTTTATTTTTTGCCTTTTTACATAGGAACAAACACATTCTTAGGAGAATCACTTCTCTTTTTTTCATTTGGATTGAAATATTGTCGCAAGTATTGATTTTCATTGTGAAAACATTTTTCTATCTCAAAAGGGTTACAAGAAACACATTAAATTTTTTTTGATCACCGAGAGAGAGTGCCAAGACCTGACCAGGACAAGTCAAGAATCTTACCCCATAGGGGAGTGTGGCCCCTGCACGCGAAAGCATTAACGGAGCGGGCATTTCTGCCTTTCATGGGGGAGGGGTGGTCATTGCACAGAAACCATATTTTTCCCTAATTTTTTTCCTCGCAGGTTAACAATAGTGGGTGAATTTCAAAAATTTCTCTCTATCTTTCCAGGAAGATGATAAAAACAAAATATAGATAAAAGCATACAAAATCCAAGATACACATAACAACACAAGCAACCTTAATAAAAATGGCATACCCAGAGGCTCCCGCTACTATGGATCTAAGGAGGGTCGTAATGTACACATCCTTACCCCCATTTCACGAAGAGGTTATTTTCTGTCTTGAACCGGCAACCACTAGGTCACAATGGAGTAACCTTATTATTATTTTGTAAAATCATATATTTTCTACATATATATATCCATCGATGAAAGTTGATCCTCTGTTGAGTCCAAGTTTAAAATCCTTGATTGTAATTGTTATGTGCCTAATGGGGTCGTATGAGTGTTAGATTGGACTAGCATAATATGAGAGAGGTTAAAAGACTTGATTTAACGTGTTCCTTCAACTCTGGAGAGTGAGAATCGATGTAACGTATTCTTTTGGCTCTGTAGCTTTTGGCATATCAATCAAGTAACTAGACTAATTTTATCCCTTTCTTTTGTTTCCAACTTAACATAATTTCTTTCCTGAAGAAGAAGATAAATTCGCTGACAGTTAGGAAGCCCCTTCTCTCCTTCTAAAATGCAACTTTTTTTTTTTTTGGGTTCTGTTTTGTCAATGTCTCTCACCTTCACAAAATGATATTGTAACATGGAGAGTTAGGTATTGTAGAGGACATGTTCTATGCGCTGTTTAATCGTTACTTTGTCTTTTGTTGTATTATTTCCTCTGCCAAACAATTGAGGACCTAACGTTTTATTATTATAGTTAAAAAAAGTAAATAATTTGAAAATGGAAGAGGTATCTACACGCTGCCCGTTTATATTAAAATCTTACAATCAAGTTAATAACGGACAGAAAACAATATGTTTAATTACGGGGAGAAAGTTCTCTGTCCGGGAGTGTGGCCTATGCCAGCACTACCATGAGTCTCTCTCTCTTTCCTCCCTATTTGAAAAGACAACTCTACCCCCTTGTTTTAAGGAGGAGAGAGATAGACACATGGGAGTGCTGGCGAAGGCCACACTCCCGGACAGAAACCTGCTTCCCTTAAATAGGAAAGAGCAAGGAGTCCACATATTTAACGAGAGAGAGAGGGTAAACTCTTATTTTGTCAACGGCTACCAATTTTATGAGAGACTCTTCAAATTGAAAATCAGTTTGCAAATTCCAGTTTTTTTTTTTTCAAAACTGAATTTTCCTTATGTCACGGTGAAGGGAGAAAAATCTCTTGATCATAGCTTTCGTATGGACGGGAGAGGGTATGGCATGTTTGACTATATGTAAATAGAAGGTTTTAGGGTCTTAGGATGGAGGCTGAACCCTTCTGGTGTAATGAAGGATAACTTTATCTTTTTTTGGACCGAATTTTTCTTTAGCCATGGTCAAATCGGTTGGTGACTATAGGGTATCGCACAACCTAAGGGTTATATTCGACCATACATAGAGTGATGTTTTCTGATCCTAGGATGGTGATTGGTGAGTTTTCCATCACCATGGTCAAGCAAATCTTTGTCCAATCATTTTATGAATGTTTGCATATTCTTATTTTTTAAGGTAGCCATTGATTGAGGAATGGAGGACACGAATCGCCAACTAAATCGGTCTCCATTGATTTTGATTTTGTTGGAATCGACCTGAATCCTAGATAACTCCAATTTTTTGAAATGATATTTAGCAAGAATTGGAAAACAGACAAAGTCAATTCCAATCCCATCTGATTTAATTCAATTTTTAGAACCATTAAGGTAGGTGAGTCAGTCGATCGGTTTGGACTGGTTTTGGTATAAAAATGAGTTATTCCAAAACATAATCCAATAAGAGTGCATCGATTTGGTTTCGATGTGCTACTGGTTTGGGTACAAGTTCGGTTTATCATGTAAATATTAAGTATGAAAATACTGTGTTTTTTGTTTTAATGAATTTTTGGCAATTCACAACATGATCAGCAAACTTTTTGTTCTGGTCAATTTTGATTCCATCGATTTGGGCCGACTTTTGACATCCCTACATGAAAATGAGCATTAACCTTTTTGAACTTTTGAAGAATGAATCGGGAAGAGCTCAGGAAGCAAGAGAGAATGCTAAGAAGAAAAAAGAAATAAGTACTTTAAGGAGAAACAGAATTATATCCGAGAGTGTGTCTCTTGCACTTAACACATAAGGGCAAAATGGTCAACCCAACCCTCATGAAATGTATAAATGACATCCTACTTGATGCACTCATGCGGTGAATGCACGTGTGGACGCAGAAGCCACGGTGCCGGACAGAAAACAGTTCCCCATAACCAAATTCTGTTAAAACGTAGGGAACCAAACTTCTTTCCTATATAATAAGGGAGAAAGACTTTTTCTTACTCCATCCACCAGAAATTTGGTCGGGAGCAACCGATGGTCAAATACTCTCTTATTGGACTAAATATCCAAATAACCTTTCACCCATCCTACACCATTGATTTGTGTGTTCCACCGACCAGAGTGGCACAGTGCCCCTCCAAAGAAGAAGATAGATAAGCAATGGCTTGGCTAACAAGTCCCAGCGTCAGGTTCGTTGGTTTTCTTTTTGGAATTGGGATTGCTTTCCCTTCCCTAATTTTGTCTCATACAGTATCGTCTCCACTTTCCAATCAATCAAAACCCTTAAAATAGAGAGGAACCGGGACATTAGCCTCAGTGCTGTTTGTTTATTATGAAAGTCTATAGTAAGAAAAAGGGGTAGCCCTTGGACATTACTATTACCATTTTTGGATATTTGGTAACCCCTGTCACTCTCATACTCCCACCATGTTTGTTTGGCAATGTTAATTCTCCACTCTCCCCCAATCTATCTCTAAACCTCCTTTGAGTCCTTTCTCCAATAATTTTTTTGTTTTTTAGGGGGATGGTGGAGAGGGGGGACCTCCTCTATTTCTGCAAATGTTGAGGTTTCTTTGAGCCAAGGAACCTCTGTAAGTCTTCAACTCAGATGACCTTACTAGTTTATTTCTATTCTGTAGTTTAAAGCCTGAAGGTGAATAATTTGGTTTGAGTAACATGGTCAACTGTTCATCCTTTGTTAAAGGGTCACCACAAGAATAGACATTGAAGTAAGAGAAAAAAAAATTGCCTCGAGATAGTCCAAATTCTTTAAATGTGTTGTCCCATGAGAAAATGATGCAATTGTGTGCCCACCCTTGGCCCATCCATTGTTATTTTCAGAGCTGTCCGTGTGCTCACTGTCCTGATTTAATGCAGAGAGATGGATGAGAAGTCTCTATTCATTTTTTTTTCCCCTTTCTTAAATTGCAGCGTTCAAAGACTTTGAAGCTTTTGAAGTTGAAACTTGAACAGAGGAAATCTATGACCCTTTGAAAGTGGAAACCCACCTGCAGAATTGATGAATATCTCGAATACTGCAACCCAATTACTTAAATCCCTACAGAAAGAAAACCCACCTGCAGATCCTCATTTTGAGACGTTAATGTAGCTTTAATATTTATTAGTGTATTTATTGATGATCAACGTTCAAACTTCAAAGATTTCTTATAAGAAACCCGTAAGAACTGTGAAGTGTGAGAGAAACTTAAAAGTGGTTTGTATATATTGGAAACTGAAAATATTGCTCAAGAAAAGATCAAAACACACACATACACAGAATCTAAGTTCTCTCTTTGGAAGAGGGAAGAGACTAAAAAAAAAAAAAAAAATAAATAAATAAATAAAACCCAACTGAGACAGCATATGCATATGACAGCTTTCCTCTTTCCTCATTAGAACTGTACAGTTGGTTTCATTGAAGAGGATTGACGACTTAACAAAGAAAGTAGCAGAGGAAGAGAGAGAGAGAGAGAGAGAGAGTCTTTACCCCCCTTCAAAGAAAAATTAAGAGGACTAAGAAGAAAAAAACACACTAGTAATCCCAAAGTAAAGCTTCAAAGCCACCACCAGTTACACTTTCCGGCACGGGAATCTGATCAGGAAAATAAACACAATCGTCCGAACTAGGCAACCAATGGGGTGGATAGAGCCACCCATCAACGGAGTCAGCGAGTATGAAATCGTTCTGGCACTTGGGCGAGTCGAAGCTCGTTCCTAATCTGGGTAACTCCACAATCTCGCTCAATTCATCCGAGGTCGACCCTAAAGATGATGACAAAGGCGATGATGACGAAGAAGAAGATGATGGAGCATCAAATTTGTCCATGGCAGCTGCTTTGGCTGCTGCAGCTTGAATATCACGAGGCGACAGAGTTGCTGGCCGAGGCAGAGACCCAGCGAGTTCGGGGAAATTGAGAATCACCGAATTACCTTTTATGCTCAACGCCGCCACGTCGTGGGCTCTGGCAGCCATTTCTGGGGTCGGGAATGTGCCCAACCAGATCCTTGATTTCTTGCGAGGCTCTCTAATTTCAGAAACCCATTTGCCCCAATTGCGCATTCGAACTCCTCTGTAAACTGGGTGTTTGCTGCAATCTCTCATCCTCTTGGTTTTCTTCACTTGTGTGTCTTGTAATTTGATCTGTTGCGTTGATGGGTCTGATACGAGCTTAAGATGGGACTGAGATGAACCAGGTGAAGCGGGAGAAGATGGAGATGATGAGAAATAGTGGCCACTGCTCTCTGTTTCTGAGTTCTGCATTTCTGCCGTTGCGATACCCGTGAACTTAATGACCAACCCACAGGACTACCATTGAGATCACTGTGTACGAAACTTGTCGCCTCTACCCGAAGGATCCACCAACCGCACAGTCTCACAGTAATATTTGACTTTCGAACCTTCTTCTCAACTCTTGTCGCAGAGAAGGGAATAGAAACTAAAACATTGGACACACAGGACTTGCCAATGCAAGAAGAAAGTTGGTAATCAAGGATCAACAGAGATTCATAGGAAGAGAGGAAAACATAGAAATAAATACAGTTTCCTTCCTCCTTCAGCTAGAATCAACTAGGTTTCGTTTTGATTTTGAAGTAGAATAGACACCCACAAGTAGAAGGAGATGAGGTGGAGAGAAAGAGAGCTATAGAAGAAGAGGGTCAAGAGAGAAACCAATGAGAGCTAATCGTCTGTGTTTATAGAGGGACAGAACAGAAAACAACATATAGAGAGAGAGAGAGAGAGACCAGCAACGAATAAGAGAAGGAGAATGAGTAAGTAAAGCTGAGACTGAGAGGGTTTTAAAGTAGAGGAGGAGGAACAGGGGAGACGTGCGCCTTCAAAGCGACCCTCAACTAACCTACCCTTACCCATCATTTCACAATGACACAACACTCTATAGACTCTAGGGACAGACTAAAGAGAGAGAGAGAGAGAGGGCCCACCTCACAGCACAGCAAGCCCTTATAGTACATAAGGTAGGTCCCTTCACTTTGTACTAGTTAAACCTTATTTCAAGAATCAAGAATCCAAGATAGCCGCCTTAACCAGTTTCACCAAGTTTACCTATTCCTTCATCATCCGCCACTGCTCTTATTCTTATCATCTGATGGATTGTTACCATTTCAGCCTTCTTGTCTTCATTCAAAAGACAAATATCATTAAAGAAACACTATTTCTCAGTAAAGGTTTCTTGCCACTCAATCCTTATTTTCCATCACCATTGTGCTCTGTCACCTTCTCTTTTTTTTTTTTTTTCTTTCCTAGTAACTGGTTTTGGACTTTTCCTTTTCTATAAGTTTTGTGATATTAAACAAGGATTTTTATTTGTTTCCATGCCTCCTAACACAATGGTTTGTATAAATTGTCTAATACCAACTCCAACCACTGTAGCTAGAAAATAACTAAGAGATTTATTTTCATCATTGAGCACTTCCTCTTCTACTAATAAAACAATACAAAATTCCATAGTCTATCATAAATATCCATAGCTTTTGTAATGGGTATGTAATCCGCGAAGCGGGCGTAAGGCTGCGTGCATTATGATCTTCCTTAAACTCCGTAATAATGGGAGCCTCGTCTTCTGGGTAAGCTCTTAATTTTTAAGCTCTTTTTTCAATAGTTTAATCATAGAAAGGAGAATAAAAAATCTTTTCCTCCTAAAATTTTTGTTAATGAAATGATTATTTTGTGAACATCACTAGTTCGGTTGATTAGAGGCTTCCTGGTTGAAGTGCTTGCCCCCAGGTGGTCATGTGATCGACTCTCCTGTCACATTTGTGTCATATTAAGTCACCATTCCCTCCCCCCCTGGTAATTGTAGATCTATTGGCTTGTCTTAGCCTTCCCTCCCCCTCTTAGGTGTAATTGGCCATGGGCCCTTGATTAGGATAGTCCCAAAAATAAAAGTCTCTCTCTCTCTCTAATCTTCAGTTTTGGACCTCTGGTTGGTTGATGTCAAGTTCAAGATGATTATTGAGAGAGAGAGAGAGAGATATGACTGTGAAGTAAAGGGTTTGTCCCAATATACAATTATACACTTGTAAACAGAGGTTCTGTGCAAACTTGTGAACCATCCATTTTCTAAAGGAGAATGTGAGAAGATAGTTGAGTGAGAAGGTTTAAGGGTTGTCCCAATATAAACAGTGTATCTGTGTGAATTTATGAACTTTCCAATTGCTAAACAAGAAGGTCTGTATACAAATTTGAGGGTCCCCTACATGTTATTAGTATCCGTATCCCTTTGATTCCTAAAGATATGGAGATAAATGTAGGCAGGACACCTACAGGGTACAAACTTATGATCTGGTGATAAGAATTGAAGACAGAATAAAAAATTACCCTGGATGACCCAGATATCTGGATGATATGGGGAACTGAGTACAGGCTCTGAAGTTGCTATTAACCAGATATCATGAGCCACCCTGTCAAGAAACCTCCTCATTACTATCTCAATAAACTCAAGAACAGAGGCAGTAATGGATAAAATCCCCTTCCTTTGATCATCTGACAATCAAAACAAGCAAGGAAGGCTTGAATAGAGACTTAAGGTGTGTTTCAGTGTTCACTTATTCTTTGAGAATATACTGAAATGTACCTTTTGTTCTTAGATCATGGGTCTCCAATGTGAGGGGTAACACTGAAGTTCAAGTAAATAAGTTTCAGCTCAAATACTTAACACTCTCAGTAAATGATGACAGCTTACATTGTCTTCTATGTGTAGCAAAGACTGAATTTTATTGTACCCAACACAAGTGATTTTTAGGCATAAGAGAAGCCCATATCAATTATCAAATTGGTTTTAGCCCAACCTACCTTTCTTGTATAATCCATATCATGACCTAAACCATGTCTGACTTGAATCACCCATACCTAATAAAACAAACTCCAAATTTATGCACAACCGATTTGGTGATCAATGTGTTTAATTCAGCCTGATTTTGTACTTCCTCATGGTACCACTCTTGCATTAAAACCATTAATGGTGACACTGTTTATTAATTGAACATAAACAGCATCAGTTGAGCAATCTTAATTCTTAACAGCTTGGACTTAAAACATAGACAAATTGAGCCAAACAGTTTCTAATCTCCATACTTAAGGGACATACCACTCTTGTATACTTTTGTTGATAAAATTGTTATGATGGGATAGACAAAAGCAGGGATTAACATCGAATTGGAGTTATGAAGATCAGTTTTGGAATCAAAAGATTTTAAGATAAGTAGAACAAAGACGAAGTATATGGTGTATAATAACTTTAGTTACACTAAGATGAATAATGGGGTGATGAAAATTGATGAAACGAAGATTTTGCGAAGTGATAATTTTAGGTATATGAGCTCAATCAGAAATAAAAAAAAAAAAGTGATTTAGAGGATGATGTATGAGGTGGAAAGGTGCGTCCAAGGTTGTGATTGACGTATTCCCATAAGATTTTTAAAGGAAATTTTTATAGGACAGTCATACAACCGACTATGATGTATGATGTGAAATGTTGGGTAATTAAGAAGTATTATATAGATAAACTCACTATAGTGGAGATGAGGATGTGTGAGAAAACTAGGAGAAATAAAGTAAGGAATGATCATATTAGCGATGATTTGAGAGTAGCTCCAATATATGATAAACTACGAGAAAATCGTTTGAGGTGGCATGGATATTTTCAATGGAGGCCTTTGGATGCTCCAATATGGAGGAGGACTCGATTTGATTCAGATTGAAGGAACTAAAAGAGCCAAGAGCAGAGCTAAATGTTCCTAGCAGAAGTGAAGAAAGACATAAAGCTTAGGTCTTATATCAAGTATAACCTCGAATAAACAAACAGTATCACCATCATCTTCATTTTTAATCAGAGATGACCCTAATTAACTTTCTGATCATCATCATCAAGTTAGCATTAAAGGGCAGGTCAAGAACAAAATTTATAAAAAGAAAATAAATGAAGGTAAAATGTATGGAAAGAAAGAGAAGTGTGAAATTGGGCTATAGAGTAGATGCTGACACATTTCCATGGGCTCAAGCAAACCCAAAAGGGAGAGAACAACCTTTTCGGTTAAGGCTGAACTATTATTGGGCTTGGAGAACTATAAATAGACATCTACAAGAAAGGCTAAACAAAGTAGAAAGACCCTTCTTAATGTGGTATGAAGATTTGGTGTTATATATATTTAACTTCATATCAAACTCTTAACAGGATTGAAGGCGACTTCTCTTTGGCATCCAAAAGTAAAGCTTAGTACGTAAGAGTTCATTAACTCAAACTTGCTGATTAAAAAACAACACAAGGACACATGGTTTTTAGAATTGGTTTGTACCGGAATTGGCAGTGATCGATTCTGATTTCGACCCTCAAAACCCTAGAAATTTCCTGTTTTTGGATCTGAGAAACAATTCTAGGTTATGGTCCATTTATTTAACTGGGTACCCGATATTTGATTAAATATCCGACGTATTATGGATATGAAAATCCACATTCTTATCAGGGAAAGAGACTGCCACCTGGTCGTGCAGCGCAGGGGCACCCCAAATACCCCTAGGCATTTCCTTCGTTCTAAGGAGGTGTGGTGGTCATTAAGGCGCAAGGACAACATGCGCTGCACGACTGAATGGCATTCTTTCTCTCTTCTTATTCATATTTGTTGTTTACATATCAAGGATTGGAACGGCTTATGTTTTAACCCCTTCTTTTAAGTCCTATTTTTATATATGCTTTTTTTTTTATTTGTTCTTCATTTCAAAATCTTTCTACATACATACACCCCTTTAATTCTGTTTAATGCCATTTATATAACCTTGAATTATATATAATACCCCACATTTATTTATCTTACATGCATATTATATAATAAAATAGATCGAATATTCCTTTACCGATATCTGACCCATTTTTAATTGGTATGAACACTTTTATTTTTGCACATGGCAAATTAGATGAAGCTTAAATTTTAAAGGTAAGTAGACTCCAAAATCTGACCCATTTTTAATTGGTATTCACAAGCCAGATTTCATTCCAAATAGATTTTGATAAAGGGGCACAACAATGCATTGAAGAATTAAGAGACATCCAATAGTGTTTTTGTTTTTTGGGCTGATGTTCTCGGTGCCGTAGCGCAGCCTGCGCTCAGATGCATGGGCTTGCCATTCAGGGGGCAGGGTGGTTGTTTCGCCCACCCCCATGTGTCTGGGTGCAGCTTGCGCCCCCGACACAGAGAACATTTGGCTTTTTTTTTTTTTTTTTTTGGTAAGAGATATCCAATAATGTCTGGAGTACACGTAGATATGCATAGCATACAAAAAGATGCATGCTAATACATGAAAAGCTATCTGATTGAATTAAGCTCTACAATTTGATATATGGCTAATCCAGATCATTTTCTTTCTATTTAGCAGTTAGAATAGTCATATCACATTTCATGTGGACTAAATAAGGGGAATTTTTGCCTTTGATAATCATCATAGATTTACAATATGGGAAAACACTGCCCAGTAGCGCCTCCTACACACTTTCACATGGGGTAGTGAAATGACCACCCCTCCCCTCCTCTTGGATGCCCGTGTGTGCGATCCCATTGCTCATGTGTTGGCTTAGGGATCACACAGCCTAGAAGCAACCCCTAATAAATTTTGGGCCAAGTATGTTGGTCTTAGTTAGGCCAAAATGAAAGCCAATTTACAACTTAGCTTCAACATATCAACCTTGTAGCCCATTTTTGGGTTTCTCAATGTCCTCACACATTTGATTTACATTATAAATGTTATATGCAAAAAGGGCTGGGCACACCACCAAGGTGTCCAACATGTGTCATCCTCTCTTCTTCCCTTTTGAAAAAGACTCATTGCCCTCTTGTGTCTAGCTCTATGATTGGTGTATGCCGCTAGGTTATCAAAAGTTGACGGCATACCAATCCTCTCCCTAGTTATCAACATTCATGCTATAAAATAAAAATTTCTCAACTACTAAATAAAAAATTTTAAAAAAAAATTTTGAAATGGCTGTTCCCCCAAAAAAGGGGTACCTTATGAGCAAATAGTGATGAAGCTAAGCTAGACTAATCATATTAAGAACACATCAATCAACATACTACACATTTCAACTTTTATATTGTAGGTTCAGTGTTCTTTTCAAAATGAGGAAGATGCCCTTAACAGAGTAATGATACAATCAAGATTTTACTTCTCATAAATGTTACTTGGTACACCTGACTCCTAAGTCAGGTGTGAGGTGTAACTCTCTTTTAAAATGATCGGTATATGCACTTATCTCATTTATTATTGCTCGTCCTTGTCAAAAAAATTATGCAATAAGGAGATATGAATTCATATTGGGAGATGCTTCTTCTATGCCCTGGTGGTTTAAGTGTGTGGTTACTGGTTAGTAGTATTGTCATGGGCCCTCCCTGCCTTAGGGGTTACATATATATTGTGTACATTGCTCTCTCACTTCTCTCCTTGATCACCACTTTTTGTGTGTCCATTGACTTGGCATGGGAGATGTCATTGCAAGTGACGAGAGTGAGGCTCCCATTCTCATACATTCACGTACGATAATGGATTCCAACCATCTGGATGGTTGGAATCCATTCTTGTACATTCATGTACAAGAATGTGAACCCAACTCGTGAATTTCATGAAGAGCTTGTGAGAGTAATGTGGGTATTTGAAGGAAAGGAAAAAAAAAGATTCCAACACTGTTTCCATAAGGAATGTCCTCTCATAGGTTTTTTTTCCCAATAATTTTCTCTCTCCTCTCTAATCATTGTGGGTTCTTATGGCTATGGATGATACTATTTCATGCATTGTCATTGGTGTGATGCGAGAAGATCCTTCTACGCCAGTAGCGTGGGGAACCCTCTCTCATAAATATATATAGGGAGAAGGGTTCTCTGAACTACTAGCATAGCCTACACCCTCTCACATTTAATTTTTTTATTCAATTATTGAGAGAAAAAAAGTAATAAAAACCTTCATGTAAGGGTGTGCAGACTACGCCGGTGGTTCAAAGACATTTTTCCCATATATATAATAGGGAGGTGTAGGGATATCGATTTCCAGTCCGAATTGATTGGACCGATCGAAACCAACGTAAAACCATACCAAATCAAATCCTTATCAGTTTGGACTTTCGTGAAACCAGATAGGACCGAGCCGACCGGATGGATTGAACCAAAATAAAAAAATCTGTTTGATCCAAACAAATAAAAACTATAAAACATTATACGTTTTCATTTAACTATCTACCAATGGAATTACGGTGAGTAACCAAATCCAGTAGCGGGGAATCATCTAGTTAGCTTAGTATACCAAAAAGAATTTGGTGTTAGCCGAAATCGGACCAATAACAACCTGATATAGGTCGATAAGAGTCCATTAAGTCAACCCGATAAAAGACCGAACCAAATCAGACAAAAAAACAAAAAACAAAATCAATTGAAACCGGACTTTTTCTTATTTGTTTGGTTTCAGTTAGGCCTAATATCATACCAAAACCAGTTCAGCCCCATTGAAATCGACTAATTAATAATACCCCGGGGAAGATAGATCTCAGAGGAAGTAGGGTGGCTTAATTACGCTCCCTCGCAGAGATATTTCTATTTATTTTTTGGATAAGAGATCGTTGCATGGTTGTTTAACCTCTGGCACCAACATGGGGGCCAATGAGAGCATCAACATGAATGGTATTTTTTGTTTCATGGGAGGTGGGATGGTATTTTTACACACACCTATGTCCACTCAACCAGGTAGCATTCTTTTCCCTTAGGTGTTTTAAAAGGGTTTAGGGAAAAAGTTGTCAAAGCCATTGAAGTAGAGTATAATAATGCTAGGGGGTGCTATTCTCTGTGCTGCAGTGCAGTCTGTGCCCAGGCACATGGGGGTGGGCGCAATGACCATCCTGCCCCCCCTGCACAGGCTGCCCATGTGCCTGGGCGCAGGCTGTGCTGTGGCACAAAGAACATTCGCCCTATTGCTAGCACAGCTGAGTTTATCTCTTTTCTCCTCACATGAAATGGCTACATTGCCCTCCAATAAACATACCGTTTTACCACACCTGATTGGCATGCTCCTCTATGTTAGTTTGTTCAGACAACCCTAACCCAAGAGTTCATGATTAGCCCATAAAAGTCATGTGAGGAAGCGTAGGCTACACGGCTTGCTGAGAGACTTCTCAATATATATAGGGATGAGGGGGGGGGGGGGGGGTGTGTTTTTTAATTATAGTAGCCATTCACGATTCACGTGGTGTTCATGTTGGGGGGGAAATGGGGATACGAACTTGTCTTTGGCATTCTGCATCTGCTGTGCTGCACTCACATGTGACATTTAGGGTTCTTTCATGTTTAAACTTTAAAGGCAGCCATGAGTCTTGACCCCTCACCCACTACACCCAAGAAATCACACCACCACCACCACCCCTATTGCCATTGTCACATGAGAGCATTCACAGACTCTGGTGGAAGGATTTGGGACTTCGGACTTTAAAAAACAAAGACACTGCCCCAAGGCAACTGGTCACTGCCCTTATTTCTCAGAAGCTTTAAATTCAATGTTTCAACCTCAGACCAACTTCTTGGTCCATTCCACCCTAACCAACCCCACATCCCGTATGAATCTTAATTGAGTTAGTTGTTTCTTCTTCTCAACTAATTAATTAAGTTTGTTTTCATGTTTACCTAATCTCAAATCAAAAGGAGCTTAAATGAAGAAGTAGGTTTCACCTTATCCGGAACTTGCTATAATAGCAGTTAAGGGCATAATGACCTAACCACTTTTAGGTTTATGTTTATGATTCATGTGGTTGTTTTATCTTTTTGGGGCCATTCTCCACTACTAAAAGAAAACGGTTCAGTTTAACGGATTGTGTTTGATGAATGGGCTGGAGCTAAGGCTTCTTTTTTGGGCCCAAAAGAAATTTACTGGGCTTTTAGAAATTAATATGATTTTTTATTTTCCAATAATTTTTTTGCAAAAGCTAAAAATTGTTGACAGTGTTTTGAAGGATCCTGCATCAATGTGTTCCCATACTTTGCGGTAGATCTCATGTATTTGGGTTTTAAACTTTAATTTTGGGGATATACTTTGACTCAAGGGTGTCAATCAGTCTGTTCAGTACGGTTGTGGTCTGGCTAAATCGGTTTTGTTCCCGGTTTTATCCATTTCCTTTTATTGGGTTATTATCGGTCTGATACCAGCTTTGGTTCGGTTTGGTTTTGGTGTTACATACAAGTATTTTAAAAAACAGTAATAATAACATTTTATTTTATTTTATTTTTCTGTTTCTTACCGGTTTCCTATCGGTTTGGTTCTGGGTTTCGTTCAGTTTCTGGTTTCAGCGAGACCATTCAATCGTTTGGTTTTTTTTTTTTTTTTTCTGGTCTCCAAAACCCAATCCAAAAACCACCCAAAAGGGTTTGGTTCAGTGCCGGTCGGTCCAACCAGTTCAGGTTGAATTTACCGGTCTCCAAAGTTTTACTATATACAGAAAATGAGCTGCTCAATGAAGATGAAGTTGTTTGAGCCTGAAGCTGGACCCTTTCAAAGTCCACTAAATAAAAAGCCCAGGCCCAACCAAGTGGAAAATAAAACTTTGAAAATCTAGGGAATACGGGAAGGTGTATGGATATACATTAGACAGATGAAAAATACAAGGTTGCAATGCCAGTACATGGGAGAGTATTTGATTGAATAAAATTCTGAAAATTGAACATTGGCTAATCCAAACCTAGACATGTTTCATGTTTGTCTATCTAACTCGCCGCATGGTTCAAATAGTGGACCCTTGAGATAAGGGTATTGTAAGCGAAGTTTCCCTATTAATTGATAGTATTACTTTCCCATAATATTCTTGCTTCTGACTGATCATATGGAAATTCCGTTGCAGACCTTGGCGCAACGATAACGTTGCTCCATTGCGACCTAGTCATTGTAGGTTCGAGTTGGGAAACAGCCTCTCTGCAAAGTGGGGTTAAGGCTGCGTACATTATGACCCTCCCCAGACCCTGCAGTGGCGGGAGCCTCGTGCATTGGGTACGCCGTTTTAATACTTGCTCAAGAGAGGACAGATGATATATAGTTCCACTTCATAATATGCTTCCCAAATCTTGTACTTGCTTATTCATGAGCTTATAAATCATTAACTTACTAGTTGCCAAACAAAAAAGGCTCTAGAGATTAATTTTATGCATTTCAATGTTCAGTTAGTGGCATTATCATCCACAATGTATTTAAGTCCTTTTCTCCAACATCTTCTTTTCTAACATTAATATGAGCTAATTCATTTACTTGATGTCCAGGTCCTTTTGCTTCTTAACTATTTCATATCATTCTACATAATCTTCCACCACATATCTCAAAATCTCCTGGTTTTGGGTCAACAATTAAGTTTTATAGAGGATGAAGATATGCATACAATGCCTGATGCTGTATAAACAAAATACACTATCTTCAAGTATGTCTACCTATCTAATGTCGATTTGCAATACTAAATTAATGTCTAGAGAAGAGAATAATAGCATTCATATTTTGAATTTTGTTGTTTTTTGATATTTTCTTTTTCTTCCATTCAGAGAATTCCAAATTAAATGCAGATAGTAGCCATGGCAGAGACCCTGGTATGGATACCCTTCTGCTTTCTTCATTCCTAGTTATATATGTAGACACTCACTGTGTAGAATATGGGAACCTGTTATGTGAGACACTAAATGCATTGTAATACCCAGATATACATAAACGCAGATGAAACCTCAGATGACTACTGGCTCTGTGTTTTAGCTCAGGAGTGGGCACAGCTCTGCATCTTCTTGTATATCAGGCGTGTTATAAAATAAAGTTCCAATATTCATATGGTGACCTATTTTCAACATAGGTCATGGTAATACTCTTAATTATTACAACATTTTTCCTTGTGTTATCCTACACCATTGATGTGAACTCCTCTACTTTCCAGGTGGACTTGCAGGTCACAGGAATTCTCATCCAATTTCTCAGTTATGCCTAATCTGAAGTCTAAAGGGGAGAGCATGATTCCTCCTATCTACAGAATAGTAACATTCCTTTTCCTGAGATCTAAAGCCTCCTAAGAAGTTTGCTTCTGGGGTCTTTGGTTGGGCTGCATCACCCTAATGGACTTATAGTGTTGTCTTGGGATCTCATGGCTTGATATGTCTCATGATAAGAGGATAAGACCCACCATCGGATAGGCCCCATAAACAACTCCAACAAGACAAGTTAAGCAAAGCAGGCTCAGTGCCCAAATGTAGAGAACTAACCCCAAACAGGAACAAATATCTGAATGCAGACTAGACAAAGGTATTAGAGTAAAATGTCAACAATTTCTCTAATAATGCCAAACCTTGTTTACAGGAAATGGATGCTGCAGCTTTCAAAGATTTCAGCTCTCATGAATGGGGCATTGGGCTGGTAAGTGACATCATTTCAAATGTATCTTCTCATTTCCCAGTGAACATCTATTATCCTTGGTGAACTTTTTCTTGGATATGAGAACAGCAAAGCTTCTTTGCTAAAATCACCTTATTTTGAAGAACCAACTTAGATTACTGTATTTTGTTGTATATCAGCATTATTTGGTAGCTAGGGCCTAGGTAATAAGGGCACTGAGACTAAATGGATACCAGGAATCATACACAGTACATACTGTAAGAATTATACGGAGAGTAAGTATAAAATTGAAGCGTCAATTTTGGTCCTTCACATGGATGTTTAGTGCTAACATGGCAAAATTTTGGATAACAAAATGTCCTTGTTATATAGCTTGGTGGTTAGTATTAGTACTGAAAACTCAATACAGTTGCAGCCAACTTCCTCTCCTCCACATGCAGAAAGCTCTGCAGATTCGTTTATAGTCATGGTTCAGAATCCTCATGCATTTAAAGCGACGACTGGAAGCTCAAACAGTCCAAGCCTCGCTGCCAGAACTACAACCACCAGCACCAAGATTTGGATTATGGTTTATTTTCATGAAACAGAAATCTGGAAAAACTATTCACGAACTAAATTGATACATTTGCTTCTATCCAAAAATATAACTGTCAAGGAGGCACTTCAACAGAAAATCTTTTATGATGGCAGAAGGTCAAATTTTAAATTCCGTTCATACTTTATACATCCTATTTCCTGTTATAGCTACCTGAAAGCAAGGTCTGGACACAGAGTCATGGCATTTACACCTTTGGGCTAGAATGTTGAACCCTTCACTCCCTCCCCACCAGTTAAAATGCATATTTTGTCCACCTATTGTTTGTTTTATATGAAACTGTAACTTATAGAATTAATGTTCAATAGATTCTTGTCTACTGTTTAAAGTCAATAAATTGGCAGGTCTCCTTGTGATTGCAGCATAGCAAAAAATTTATCTCCCTTAAAATAATAACCCCTGCAATCTATGTTAGAAGTTGGCTACAATTTGGAACTACACAAGAAAATGGGAGAAAGTTCTCAGATGAATGTGTAGAAGTATCCAATTGATCCAATTTCTGAAATATGCCCTCAAAATGGGAAAAAGAAGATTAAATAGGGGGACTTATATGTAAGTTCCATCCTACCTTGTTGGGATTATGACATTAAAATCAGGGTATGAGATCGCTGCATGATCGTGTAGCGCCTACAACAGCACGGGGGTCAATGAGAGTGCACCCAGGGGCATTAACGTAGATGCCATTTTGTATATCATGGGGGGCCAGGGCAGTACTTTCACATTCTCCTGTGTCTGGGAGCAGGAGCCACACGACCAGGTATTGTTCCTTTCCCTTAAATTTATCAAGGGAGAAAGAGCACTGCTAGGGTGCGTAACGTACGCTAGTGCCTTCCTATATCTATCTGTCTCCTCCCACAATAGGGGGCCGATATGTCATTTCATAGGAGGGAGGAGAGAGATAGACATAGGGAGGCGCTAGTGTACACTATGCAGCCTGGCAGCATTCTTCCTTTGGGGAATGTTCTCATTAGTTAAACCACAAAATTATTTTTGAAACTGGATGTGATAACTGTTACACAGGAATTGTGAGAGCTGTTGTAAATGTCAAGTAGTGTTGTGTAGATCTTTCAATCTTGAAGATTTTTGAACAGGGAAATGCAGTCACTAATCTTGTTATGATTTTCGTCCGTATACTATTTATTATTATCATTCATTGTAACCAACTAAAAAACCACTTACTGGAGAAGAGTAACAAAAATCTAGAGAGGGATGAAAGCTATCTATAACATCATTATGTACATTAGTACCTACTTAATAGTTTTACCAGCCTTAGAAGAAGAAGAAAAAAAAAACCCTTTGAGAGGGGATTTTTAAATGTAGTCTACAAGGCTCACAATTTGTTACCCTACGAAGGCATAATTACCTCATTGGAGTGGTAGAGAGCACTGATCAATGTAAGGAGGAATTCCTGCTAAAGTGACACAACATCAGGATGGTCCAACTCATTCGCATTTCATATGATCATGGGCCACTAGGGTTAAAGGGTGCTCCATTATGACCAAGAGGTCACGGGTTCAAGTCTGGAAACAGCCTCTCTGCGAAAGCAGGGGTAAGGCTGCGTACACTATGACCCTCCTGAGACCCCGCAGTGGTGGGAGCCTGGTGCACTGGGTATGCCCTTTTTATGGGCCACAAGGGACTACCTGAAAGGATCTTAACTCATCACAGGAAGGGCATCAACTATTTTCTTAGAGCTAGAAGGGAATGATAGTGACTAGAAAGGCTGGAAGGGAAATCAAAGCTGCACCAATAGGTATATTTCTAGTTACCAGAATTTCATATGTCTCTGAAGCTTCTGTTATGGATTATCCATACACGATTCCAAGTCTCCCACCCATTCATGATCATTAAATGTCAATTGAAAATGCTAATATTATGTTACCATGTTAAGGATACTCAGATGATACCTTTCTTGGAGGAATGATACAGAGTGCAGGTTATTTAGAGAGTCATGTTCAAGCGACAATAACTTGTGGGTTTGGCAATCTATTAGCATTAGTCATTTATAATATTAATATTTTCAGTTACTTTCCTGCATGATCAGAACATTTGCAGAAGGAAAGATCTTTCATGTACTATTCTCAAAAGAATCATAAGAATCCAATTTTAGTGTTATAAAGTACGATAAAGATGCTTCAGGTGACGAAAAAATCCAATGTCAGCTGCTTATTTTAAAATTTTTTCTTTTTGCCATGAGTTAGAAGATACAAAGAATGTCTACCTTTTGTGTATGAATGCCTAAAAAGGCTTGCCTTCCTTTTGGCAGTTCATCTGTTCAAGTTGTATGTTGAATCTAATCAACTTTCCGTGCTACTCTGGAAAAAAGTTAGCCTTACACTGCTAGAAACCAAGGATTACCCTTAAACTCAGCTTTCTCATCCCTTTACTTTCTTATACTTCACAATGAAATCATCGTCACTATTGCTCTCTGTCATTATTCTTTTCTTGACTTTTAGATCACTGTTCTTTGAGGCCTGCTGCTGCTTTTGTGAGCTTTCTGGTTTGTCCAGTTTCAGAGGCTTAGTGGGAGTTCCCATCCTTAGTTGTTGTTGCTTCCTTTGCTTCCTCTCATATGCTTTTTTCGCTCTTTCGGGAGACAACAAGCCATGTTCCATCATCCTGAAGAGGGAAGTAGGTTATCCTTTTGTCATTTAACGATAAAATAGTCAAATACTGGATAGACAAAAGTGTAGTGGATTGTCTCATCTTTCACCTTAATCAAGATCAATTTTTGAAAGCTCTACTCTATGTACATATTTACTACCAGTTTCTTCAGTTCTTGTATGCATACATACATCTGCTGAGAAAATAAGTTCAAAACTTGATCTTGATTATGTCAACAAGAATATGTATGTAATTGACAAATTAGATTTTTGGAAATGCTGTCTTTTTCTATTCATGGCCATAACAATGTCCTTATACTGTGTTTGAGCTGTAAGATGACAAAGTGAATGCAAGAAGATTAAATCATGCATATTCTGCATCTTATACTTTGCAAATACTGTCAGTATATGTCAGGTGACAATAATTCCCCCCTACAGAAAATATGAGTAGCCTGAATGACAACTAACATACAAGGAAGACCTGAAAACATATAACAGGGGAAACTGTGGAAAAGGGACACCACAGTACTGAATACTAGATTAGTTCGAACAGAAAACCCTTTATGTGCTCCTGAGAGAGAGGTGAGGTACTTTGTCATGCCTTTTAAAATAAAGTGATTATGTACTCTTTCTACAGGATGTCAAAAATGAATAACTTGAAAGTTGTGAGGTGCTTTCTTATGCCCTTTCATTAAAAATGACTAGTACTCTTCATACAATATTGGGGGGAGGGGGGGGGGGGGGCGAGAAAAAAGAAGATTTTAAGATATCCCACCTTTTACTTGATCCACAGCAGGAAAAGAAAAAGGAAAAACTTCGAGGCTGGGAATCCAGCCTCACTGATTTATTCCCATCATCAAGATTTAAAATCACTCAAATCACATAAATTAAAAGTGGGAAGGCTTTGAAAAGTATGTTCATAGGGAGAGCAATTCATACAAAAGTCCTCTACCATCTGCCTTTTGTTTCTCTTAACCAAAGTTTGATACCAAAGTTGGTGCAACTGCATTTATTGTTGAATCAGTCGAATGATAGTTAACCATATAAGTCATTAGTCTCCAACAGAGCAGAGGGCCAAGGAAGACTGTTCTTTTGCTCAACTAGGCTTCTTCCTGTACTAAGAGGCCCTGTTGGCTGTCCTGTATTCTTAAAAAAGTTTGTATTGTATCATTTCCAATGAATATAACGTTCTCTTGAATACCTACATGAGCCAACCAAATGGCAGATTTGCTCAATAAAGTCGGTGTAAGTTGAAAGATTCATAATATGAGTCTGATACTACTGTTGGGCTGTCAATTTGAATTTGTTTGCATCTTCCTTTTTCTTGTTTATTACTGTAAATAAAATTTTCTTTGTTATTCATCAAATAGATTATCTACTTTCTAGTAGTATCGCTGCTGTCTTTTTTGCAGCCTTTGTTGTTGCTGGAACTATGTGGTATGGTTCAGCAACTACCCCGATTGAATTATTTGGGCCCACTCGTTATCAATGCATTCTTGGTTTAGCCTGCCAATTTGTAAAAACCATAGGATGCATCCATTTCCTTCTGCCATCATTAAATGACAGTTGAAATCCACTTTAGAAGTCTTTTTTACCAAGCAGCTCTACTTCAAATATGTTATTCATGAGCAATGGTCCAGAAAAACATGTTAATTGTGTCTAAGGAGGAAATAATTGAGCTACCCTGCATCTATAAAAAGGTTGGCAGAACCCTACACATTGCCACATGGTTCTCATATATCTCGAGTCTGACAGTGATATGTGCTGTCAAAGAAGGTGATAAGCCTAAATGAGCTACAGACTTCAGTTATTGAAATATGTTGTAATATCGGGTGTAATATGGGTATAAGGGTAAATCTGTCCATAGGGGCATTAATGTACTTGTACCTGTATGTCACTTATTATAAATAGAATAGGGCTGTCACACTAGCAGCTAAATCATTCCTCTCGATAAAAAATGGTATCAGAGTTGAGATCCACCTCAGGATCCCAGCCCTAGCCTCCACCGACTCTCTCCCTCCTTTTCTCTCTTGGTTCCATCTCTCAGCCTCTCACCTTCTCTTCTCTGACTACTCCCAACACCTTTCTACTCTTGGTTTCATCTTCTACTCTCGAAAGGTCTATCCTAGACCACCAAGGGTCTTCCTCTCTCTCATTGTAATGTAGAAAATATTTCAGAAAAGTACTTGAGCCGATTGGACCAACAGAAAAAGTCCACCTGGAGTGTGCAGAGGTACTAAACAAGTTGGGTACCATAATATATCTAATCAAAGATCTCAAGGAGCTCTACAGGACTCACAGCCTCTGACGGTGATGAAGTCGTTTTTTGGCCATCCGGGCGCATTTCAAAGGCAAAAAGGCCTGCCAAAGTTTGAAATTTAAATTTCAAATTTGAATTTGGCGCAATTTTTTAATTTTGAATTAGTGGCGCTCTTTTTTAATTTTAATTTGTATTCGCCTTTATATAAGGCCTCATCTGGAACTGTAGGGTCATTCTGAAATCTATTGGAAATTTGACACTTTTATCCCTTTCTTCTACCTTGTGGATTTGAGGTCGTTTGTGCTAGAACGATATCTAGCCCACCTTACTTCTATTGCATCACATTGGGCTCTCAGTTCTCCCTCGAACAATGATTTGAGAGACCCATACATGAAAAACACTTTTTCTTCAGGGTTTGAGATCGATTTTTTCAGGGTTTTGGGGTAGATCGACTTTTTCAGGGTTTTGATCCCTCTTTCGACTTTTTGTTGGTCCTTTGTTTGCTCTTCAATCTCTTCAAGGCCTCATTTCTCGATCTACCTCTTTCATCAATCTGAGTGGTAACTATGTCAATTGATTTTACTGCATCCACTGGGATTGAAGGATCAGTTCGTGGAACTCATAATGATTTCCCTTCATTCCTTATTAGCTCTGTCCGATTGGATGGGAGCAACTACCTGACGTGGTCTTGATTCTGTTATCTTTCCATTGATTCCCGTGGCTATACAGGTTATTTGACAGGTGACACTGCAAGGCCTACTGTTGTTGATGCTTCACAGAGGAAGTGGAGTTTTGATAACTCCCTGGTGATGGCCTTCCTCATCAACTCTATGCAACTTCAGATTGCTCGAGGTTACCTTCTATTGGATAGTACTACTAAGATCTGGAAGGTAACTCAGTACACATATTCTCAGGTTGTGAATGATGCTCAGGTTTATGAGCTGTGTAAGAAGCTTCATGAAACCAAGAAAAAGGACCAGACTCTTTCTCAATACTATTCCGAGCTGCGAAGTCAATGGCGGGAGCTTGATTTCTATGATACTTTTCAGGCAACCTGTACTGTAAATGCGACTACCTTCAAGAAACGGGAAGTTAAGTTTTGGGTTTATAATTTTCTAGCTTGGTTGAATGTCGAGTACGATCAAATTCATGCCCAGATACTTAGCCGGGACGCTTTCCCTACTTTGGAGCAATCTTACTCGTTAATTCAGTTAGTAGACAGCCACCACAATGCTATGCCACAACATACTACTCAAGACTGATCAACCTTACTCTCTAGGTCCACTTAGCCTAAGGGTGGTCCCCCTTGATCCAGTAATCGTTTGACTGATCGTGCCTCCTCTAATAGGGAACTAGTCAGGTGTGACTATTGTGGTGAGGAACGTCATACCAAGGACTTCTACTGGAAACTACATGGCCGTCCTACTTCTTCCTCATGAGGTCGTGGCCATGGTTGATCCTCCCAGGCAGCACATCACACAGAAGCTTTTGAACCAGTTCCTGATAGTATCAATACCTCTCTTTCCCAGGATGAGTTTGCTATTCTTAAGCGTTTGATGACTCACTTGGAACCATCCACTCCCGTTTCCGCCTCTACATCTACTCTGGTTTCCTCTGACTCCCACCTTGCCTACTCAGGTATTTCTTTTGGTGGTCATTGTTCATCGGTTGTCTCTCGTCCTTGGATTATTGACTCTGGTACCATTGATCATATAACTGGCTCTTTTAGTCTCTTTTTTCCGGTATTCCCCTTGTTCTGGTAAAGACAAGGTTAGAGTAGTTGATGGTTCTCTTTCCACTGTTTCTGGGAAGGTACCTATCACTTGTTCTCTCTCTTTATCTTTATTGTTCTTCATGTCCCAGATTTTTCTACTAACCTTCTTTCTATCAGTCGTCTCACTACTAACCTGAATTGTAAAGTGACTTTTTTCCCTTCTCATGGCATTTTTTAGGATCTGATGACGGAGAAAATGATTGGTTGTGGTAGAGTGCATGGTGGTCTTTATTTGCTTGACGATGACATATCTTCAGTGGGGTTAAGCTCATCAAACTAGTTCTCCTTCAGTATCTTTTGAGTTACTTCTTTGGCATAGGCGTTTAGGCCATCCCCCTATTGGCACTTTGGTTACAACTTTTCCTAGTTTATTTTGGCATTGTAATCCCAGGGATTTCTTTTATGATGCTTGTGTTTTAGCCAAGCAAACTTGTGCAACTTATTCCAGTTTGAATAATAGAAGTTTTTCTCCTTTCATGTTAATTCACTCTTATGTATGGGACTCTGGCCGTTGTTCTTCTATTTTCAGTTATCTTTGGTTTGCGACTTTTATTGACTGTCATACACGAGATGCTTGGATGTGAAGTATTTCATTGTTTTCAGCTTTTCCATACCATGGTCCATACCCAGTTTAATTCTACCATCAAAATTCTCCATAGTGACAATGGTAGGGAATATCTTGAGGGTTCCTTTCAGTCTTATCTTGATACTCAGGGGGATCATCCATCATACCAGTTGCATTCATTCACCGGCTCAAAATGGTATGGCTGAACACAAAAATAGGCATCTGTTGGAAGTAGTTTGCGTTCTTATGTTTGAAATGAATGTTCCCCCTCAGTATTGGAGCGAAGCTGTTCTCAATGTTGCTTATCTCATCAACCGGATGCCGACTCGTGTCCTTGACTTCAAGGCTCCAGTTGAGATTCTCCAGGGTTCTTCCACCTTTCTTATACCTCCTAAAGTCTTCAGATGTGGTTGTTCTGTCTAGAATCACCATATTCATGGCAAGCTCGATCACCAAGGACTTAAGTGTGTTTTCATTGGCTACTCTGCTATCCAGAAGGGCTACAAGTGCTATAACCCTTCTCATCGGGTCTTTGTTTCTATAGATTTTGCATTCTATGAGTCCGCTGCCTATTACTCTCCGGCAGCTCTTCATTTTTTTTTTTTTTTTGGGGGGAGGGGGAGAGGAGTCTTCTCTGTTTGGTGAAGATGTGCCTCCAGGTGTGCCTTTCCTTAGCTATGACTCCTCTCCTTCAATTCCTTCAATCCAGGAGGAGTCTTCTCCTGTTCACGTTCAGATGCTCATAAAAGTTTATGCCCATCGTCATCGTGAGCAGCAAATAGACACCAACCTAGTGGCTCCTGTGACACCTTCCATTCCTCAGAATTGGCAGGAAGCTATCACAAAACCACAGTGGAAGGCAACCATGATTGAAATGCAAGCCCTGAAAAAGAATGTTACTTGGGATTTAGTCTCTCTACCACCTCAGAAAAGGACCGTGAGTTGCAAGTGGGTTTTCACTATAAAGCAAAATATGGATGGGACAGTGAACCGATACAACGCTAGGCTAGTTGCAAGAGGATTTACTCAGACTTATGGTTTGGATTACTAGGAGACATTTACACCAGTTGCAAAAATGACTACAATCTGTGTGATTCTTTCTTATGATGTGAATCTAGGATGGGATTTGCAACAACTTGATGTCAAGAACTCATTTCTTCATGGTGAACTGGAAGAAGAGGTGTTCATGGAAATCCTTACTGGTTTCTCATGCCAGAAAACTGAGGGAGAGATTTGCAAGCTCAAGAGAGCTTTGTATGGGCTGAAGCAGTCTCCCCGTGCTTGGTTTGGGAGATCCCACAAAGCTATGGTATCCATAGGTTACATGCAAAGAAATACTGATCACACCCTATTCATTAAGCAAACTGGCTCCAAGATTGCTCCTCATTGTGTATGTTGATGACATTATTGTCACTGGGAGCAACACAGAGGAAATTTCTCGCCTAAAGACTTACCTTGGTCAAGAGTTTGAGATCAAGGACCTAGGTAAGCTGCGCTATTTTCTTGGCATTGAGGTTGCCCGCTCTACCAAGGGTATCTTTCTATCTCAACGGAAATATACCCTTGACCTCCTATCTAAGATAGAGATGTTGGACTGTAGATCTTCAAATACTCTTCTTAAAGCTAATGTTCATCTCACTAGTAAGACTGGTAACCCGGTGGATAAGAGACAGTATTAGAGATTGGTTGGAGAGCTGATTTAACTATCCCACACTCATCCTGGCATTGCCTTTGCATGATCCTTACTCACACTTGGAAGCTGTGTTCCGGATCTTGCACTACTTGAGTTCTGCACCAGGAAAGGGAATCCTTCTCTCTTCTCATGGGCATTTGCGAGTTGAGGCCTTTACCGTTGCTGATTGGGCCAGCTCTTTAGATGATCGGCGATCTACCACTGGTTATGGCATCTTAGTGGGAGGCAACCTGGTTACTTGGAGGAGTAAGAAGCAGGCAGTCGTTGCTCGGTCTAGTGCTGAAGCTGACTTTAGTGGCATGTCTCGTGGCATTTGTGAGTGGATGTGGCTTCAAGGCCTCTTGAAAGACTTAGACCTTCATGTTTCCTTTCTTATAGTATTGCTCACAATCCAGTCCAGCATGATCACACCAAGCATGTGGAGATTGATCATCATTTCATTAAAGAAAAGCTAGATCAAGGGCTGATTTATATTCCCTTTGTAAAATCTGGAGATCAGTTAGCAGATGTGTTTACAAAGGGGTTAAGTAGTAAGTTGTTTTGGCAACTTGAGGGGGAGTGTTGTAATATCGGGTGTAATATGGGTATAAGGGTAAATCTGTCCATAGGGGCATTAATGTACTTGTACCTGTATGTCACTTATTATAAATAGAATAGGGCTGTCACACTAGCAACTAAATCATTCCTCTCAATCAAGCATAACGTATCGTCCGTTATATAAGATATGATTCATAAAGAGAAACAGGTTAGAAGATATGGCCTTTGATAGACCAGAATGGTGAAACCTGATATGGCCAGGTAGTTGTCATAAGACTTGAAATGGTGATCACTGTTTTTTACTAAACATAAAGAAAGGCCGAGTTTGATAACCTCTATATAGACATATGGTCTGTAATTGTTACACTATTCAAATACCGACAGAATAATACTTAAAGTGTTTGCCTCAACAGTTGCATCTGGTGAATGTCAGACCCAAAAAAAAATGTGCTGCAAGGTTCAATAAAGTTTCCACCATTGCTAGAGGGAGGAAAAGATCTAACTTGTGCTTCTAACAAGGGTGTTGAACAGTCATAACTCTTTGTTTATCTAGAAAAAGGATGGGATCTCTCTTCATTGTCGTGCCTCATTAGACATTAATGGCATCCTTCTGATTTTTAGGAGATGTGCTAAATCTACAAGTAAACTAGAAAATTTCAAAAGAAAAGTTGGTAGCTTTTATTTATAATAACTTCTTCTTTTCTATATAGAACTTGATAATACTTTGCTGTTCTCATACAAATCAACCCCTAGTCCATGTTAAATCCTAGTTTTCAAGATCCTATGCCAAAACCAATGCATCTTTTTTAATACCAATCCCAAAACCTTGGCTACCTTAAATCAAATTTGGTAGCAATGCATTATTTGCAAGTCCTATACTTGAGGATTGACCAGTCCCTGCAGGATTGGATTTCCTCATGGCAGTGGTTGTGATCCCTGATTTGTCACCTTAGGTTGCAATCCTAGGAAAGATAACCACTGATGGGATACTTCCTTGCAGAATTGCTACTTAGTTTAATTAAAGACACACAATGCCTTTGTTTTCGAGCAGAAGAATGTGAAACCAGAACATGTGGGGCAGATTGTGCATCATTCTTGCCATGAGTTTCTGAACCAGAACTAGATTAACAGTCTTGTCTTGGGTACTCTCAGGACCAGCAACTTGTTAATAACGTGCTAGGGTCCTCCACTGGAGTCTGCTAGCAGATGGGGGCTGTAAAGTTGGCCATGATGCTGCTTGCAACACTGATAAGAGGTATATCTAGTTGGGAAACGTTTTCAGGAATTCTACGGGTACTGTAATCAGAGCAATGGCTTAGCCTATGTGCTTTTTTCTTCAGTTGTCAAGCAGGCATTTGCAGTGCACCAAGGTAATTCTGAGGCCATGCTGTGGCTAAGCAGGCCATGAGTAGTTCATTCATCTTGCATGGTCTATATTATACTCATGTCAGGGTTGGCTTTGAGCAGGGATTGTAGATGCCTCCTCTGAGCTTGTATAGTGAACTGCATTTATCAGAAAAGGAAATCACCCGGGAAGATGGGAATTGACCAGTATCTAGAGAACATTTATTGGGCATGTCTACTTATGGCTCAATCAGTAAAGGACAACAAGATTATGAGATTACTGCATGAAAATGCACAATTCTTGAAAGAGACACGAGTTAAAATAGTTTTATCAATTGGAAAGAAGCTGTACACAATTATTGTTCATTTTGATGAAAATAAAATTTCAGTGGACTTGTTAGATGGATATTAGGAGAATATCCTGCTCAAGATCATAGAATTCCCAGCATTTCTTGTTGATTTGCAAGTTGTAATTATAATTTTGTGCCAAGGGTAATATTATTCCTTGGGCAAAAGTTGTGGTATGAGGGAACTGTTGGAATGCAGACCTGAATGCTGTCATGATGTACGGGCAAGATATGTTCTAAAAGGTAGATGGTCTTTTTCATCCCTGAGCACATATAAAGACCACTGTCTATTCCTATGGTTCAACAAACTATAAATGAGGTTGATGATGAAGTGATGGAATCAAATATAGTTGATGATCCACCCAAAACTGTTTGAGAGGATTTTCAGGAGAAGCCAGCCTGCAAGTAGATCAATGGATAGATGTGGTGTCTCACTTCAATCTATCTTTGTGTAATCATTGAAATCAATATATGAGTGATGAGGTGAAACAAAACTAAGCAAACGTAGGCAAATTGAAAGATGGCATGGCTAAAGAAAAAATGCAACATTCAAGACTGAAATCATCGTTGAATTTGACAATGACATAAAGGCAGCTTTTTCTGAAATAGGTGCAGTATGACAACTTCAAGTGATTGGTAAGATACTGAGACGTTGAATTGCAAAGCTAATGTTCAAGTTGAATTAATGCAATTAAACAAGACAATGAGCCTAAGGCGATGTGAGGTTTGGATGCATTTAATAACATTGTTGCAAAGGATCTCAATATTGTCTTGGGCCCATTTGAGATCCTCTCTTTGTAGTTTTTCAATGGGGAAAAAAAAACATTGGAGCTAACTTTGAGTCATCAATTTAGGGTAGAAGTCCTGTGTCCCCCCACTGCTTGGGAGCCTATAGAATCAGGTTCTATATCACTTTCTGATGGGGTTTCTTTACACCCTTCCCTCCCAATACTACGTGATTCTAAACTTAGTTTTGAGCTACTCCTATTGCAATTTTTAGAAATCTATCGAGTTCGGATACTATCTTTTGCACTTCTTGTGACCTTTATTATGAAGGTCAAATCTCACATGCATTGTGGGTTCTATAACAATTGGAAGGCTATTTAGTTACTTTTCAAACAAGACAGATATTGCATTTCTGAGTTGATTTAACAAAATACGGCCAACATGTTAAGGTATCTTTTCAAGACAATACTCTGATTTTCAAAGTCCATTCTGTCAGTAGGCTCAACTCCAGGCATGGACAAGTTCAAGATAGATTAGTTGACAAGATCTCATACGTGTTAAAAGGAAAGGGCAAATGTTAATATAAAGTAGGAAGAAACGAACCAGAATTCAGCCATTTCACTTGAAGGTATCTGTTTTGACAAGGATTCGTAGAATATCCTAAGGGGTTCCCTCTGCAAAAACAAGCAAGAGGTGAAAAGGAGAAACAAGGGGCAAGTTAGAAAATGAGAAAACATGCTATGGAGAAGATCAATAGAGAAAAAGATACAAATCTAAAGAACCTCTTCAGGAGGATCATATTTCTGGCCGGCCAAAGTGAAAACTTTTTTCCCTTTCACTTTAACAGTTGTTGTGGTCTTGGTGATCGACACCGATGAATTTGATGTTGATTTCTTCTTCACCTTCGAAACAAGAACAACAGAAATACATTCACATGATCACTTCAATCCAATCGAACTTAGAATCTTCAAAAGGGGGAGGATAAAAAAAAAATTGAATTTATATGCCCAAGTAATAACCAGTAATAAAGCTAGCCCAAATCGATCAGCCAAGAAAAAATAATAGGCAAAATTAAAATTGAAGAACCGATAATGGAGGTAAGTGGATTACCTCTGGTTTTGTAATAGTGGAGACAGATTTATTCCTAGAATCAACCGAATGTTTGCTTGAGCTCTCAATCTTCTTGTTAACAGATAGAACCGCCTTGCCCTTGGAAGACGCATCTTGGTTGGGTTTCACCTTCACATTAGATCTGATTTCTGATGAATCTGCAGCCATATCTCTACTCCTATCTTGTCATTGAGATCATCAACTCGCTCTCTCTCTCTCTCTCTCTCTCTCTCTCTCTCTCTCTGTCTCTGCTCCCTCTTTCTTCCAAATCTGTAGACGTGAAAGTTCGGGCAAGTAATGCCTTTTAACTGCTTTTGAGGTGTCAAAAGTAAAACTCGGAATCAGAGAACAAAAGTTGAAGAAAACCATGGCGTTTCTCTCAGTCGCAGATGATGATGGCAGGATCTCATCGTACGTCTTCGACGCATCTGATGCGAAAGAGTAATGGAATGTTTACCTTGTTTTACCCCTCTTTCTTACAAGGTTGACGTGAGGATGGAGGGCAAAAACGTCATATCACGTACTCCTATACATTTTTAGCTCGTCATAGGTTCTGTTAGTCTTATTAGTCTTCCAACCACGCGTAAGTATGACCTAACAGCTCCCTCAACTAACACGTGGGCTTGACACGTGTTACCTTTTTCTTTTTTTTTGTATTTGATTTGATTTTATTGGAATTTAAGAGAATATTATCGGTCATTAAATTGGGTTTTATGACAAAATCAAATATGAAAATGAATGATTTGCTGGAGAGAGCCAAGTAATCGGCTGTAATCGATATTGGAATCGGCTATTTCAATTCAAATCAGCCAATTCAGACCGATCTGCTCCTGATTTCTTGAATCATACTTGCATCTCTCTCTATTCGGTTTTTTTTTTCTTTTCTTTTTTTTCTTTTTTGAGTGAATCTCTCTAGTCGGATTTATTCAGCTATTTGACCAAAAAAATGATGAGCTCTGGCGTTCACGCTGTAACGCCTTGAGATCCCCTGAGAATAAGTACTCCATGTGATCTACTCACTGTTTAAAAAATCGGACTAATTTGAATCATAATTGGCCATGACTGATCCTGATTCTGACGTTCCAAAGCACCTGATTCTAGGGTTTTTGAGACTGGGCCCTTAAATTAATTTTCATAGCTTAGGGGATGATTCTAGGGTTTCTGAGACCAATTCTGCCAATTCCAATCCAATCCCAAATCGAAATCTATAGGACTTATTCAACCCAATTCCTAGTTTAAAATTCTTAGACCTAGTATTGGCTTTTTGGAACTAAAGTGAGCAATCAAGTCTCTCAGCAAGTAACTGCCTCCAAACATTGGAATCGGATAAGGTTTTGAAAATGTAATTGAACATGTATAGAAAGCTATGTTTTACTAACATGGCAACAATTTGGGTTCAGCATAGATTCCATTTCCTGTATCTTTCATTGGCTTACATGAATGGCACATAATTTGAAGTGACCTGTAACATATATGAAAGGCTCCATTCATATACTTGGTATGGTCCAGAGAGGTTTGTCTTTTAGTTTGGGTGCCTTGTCTGTCTTTGTTGGAAGTTCTTCACTTCTTGTTTTGTCTGCTTCAGTGGTACTGATTATCTTATGTTTGATGAGTTTCACAGGTCCAATGGGCCAGAAAGATTCAAATCAGGATTGCATCTGCAAAGGCCGACCCAGTCGATCTGAAACTGTTACTAATCCAGATCAACTGATTTGTTCCAATGGCATGAATCAATGTCTTCTAATGATGTGAGTTTTGATCAACTAGAATGTGTATTTCAGGCATAATCTTAGGATACCACCTTCAAGTTTAAGGAAGAAGAATGAAGAGCCATTTTGGTTATTAATATTAAACACCAGGAATTGATCAGGACACCTATGATGCTATTCCCTTCACTTGAATATGACTTGCAGGGCTATCTCTGGAACTCACATTCCAGAGCTAGTCAGGATCTGAAGTTGCAGAAATCAATTCTAAAATTTCTGAATACAAGAAAAAGGCTCCAACCTATACTAATGCTTATAGTTTTGGTAGTGTGGACACTTGCATGTTAGCCAAGAAAGCTGAAATTATAGTTAGTTTCAAGAATATTGCACAGAGAAAGCCTCAATTACCAAACACATCCTGGTATTTATCCAACATATAGAAAAATCCCTGAAATTAAGAATTCAAAAAGATTGAAATCCTCACTGCCACAGCACCTGATGAATTCTAGACAACCAACACAAAACATGAATTTACACCGATATCAATGGAACAAGGTTTTGGTGTATCAATATTAGAAGCTTCTTGAGCATGAAAAAACATGCTTTGATTGTTTGACTGTGATTGTTCACTTAACAAGCTACTGCTGTGTTGTGCTAGGCATCTGCATGATTCAAACTCTTCTTCATCTTTCAGTCGATTGCTTCTCTCAATGTCAATGATATTTATGTGTATCCCCACACAAACCAACACCAATCTTGAGGATGGAATAGTATCAATTCATGTTGAGCAGCCTTATAGTATCTCTGTCATGATTATGTTGTCACCCTTCAATGGTATTGTCCTGATCAAGGTAAATCATATGAGAACCCACATCAAGGAAAATGAGACAGAATCAGACAGCAACCAAAAACTTTAAGTTACAAGAAAAACAATCATTTGAAAATTGAGCACCATATTTGACTTTGAATGTTACGCCATACTAGAGAAGTAGTACAGTTGAGGAGTTTTATCGAGGAGAGAATAATGTTGATTTTTTTTTTTGGTTGGGGGGGGGGGGGAGGTGTGGAAGAAAACTTCTAGCCGAAGGACAGAGAAGAGATCAAAGTAAACACCGAACACTAACAACGTGAAGTGAATGGCTCTGTACCAAAGTGACTGGTTCTGTACTAATTAACTATGTCAAATAAGCTACAACTCTCCAGTATATCACATGGAATGGTCAATCAGACCACCTATCATGACTACCAAACAGTCATCTTAAAACCTTTTATCATCTCTCCTCATATTTTTATTGGGTAGGTAAGCAGGTTAGTAGTTAGTTATTAAGGTACCTCTACGGTTTTGCTTCATCTTGCCAATCTCCACAAGCAAAGTCAATAAAGTCTCACACATTTCGCGAGCATCAGGCTCACAAGGATTGTTCTTCTGCGACGAGTAAACCATCCAGGCATGGTCGAGCTTCCGATCTGGTCGGACAACAACAGATCCTGGAACTTCAGCATCACAGCGGGTCACTACTCCATCACTCTTCTCTCCGTACCGAAGTCGTAAGTGCAGAGCACACACAGCCATGGCAGCTCCAAGAGGGATTATCACAGGCACCTTGCGGCTCAGTTGGACACAATTAGACTTCTCACCACCAAAGATAGGAAAGGGAAACCTTGGAAGCTCCGCATGCCCTATGTGAGACATCATGGCAAGAACTCCTGGGGCCACACTCGCTTCCGAGTGGAAGGAGACTAGGGGGACATGTTCTGGTAGCTTGTACTTCATGATGAACTCTTTCCGCTTCTCATATGTGAGATCCTCTAAGGCCCGAATATCACCCTACAATGGAAGTTATTTTGCAATTATCATGACAAAAAAATTAAATGCAATGCTTGTCTCATCCAAATGTTCATGAAGCTCTTTTGAATCCCAAAGAAATTTTGGTTCATTACTCTAAAAACAAAACTGAGCCAGGTGTGATGACAGCCCCTAGGGCATCTGCACAAGTTGCCCAAGGTACTGATCCATGGTGAACTTCAAACATATGTCAATAAGTTGACCAAGTTGTCATGTGTCACATCAAATCATGCTGTTCTGGGGCTGACCAAGTTAGTTACACACCAAAACATTTCTATTAGATTCTATGCATGATAAGGGATGGAAACCATAGAAACCAGCAAGTTTCATTCAAGTGTGGTATTTTCAGAAATCATAAAGGGCCAAACCAATTTAAATTTTTTTTTATGTTATTATCGATGCCTCCAGTCAAGCCCAACCCAGTGATTCATGAACCAGCCCACCTTGCCAGATCAACATCTGGGCATTCTAATCATTTTTTTTTTTTAAATAAGCGTTGCTTGCAAATTTTATTTCTTACTTAGAAAAAGGGATTTGAAGCATAAATGCTCAAAGTTGGTTTAAAACTTAAACACTTGAGGGAGGAAAATGCTTGATTTTCAGAGAAAAAAGAAACATGCTTCCTACACTCACCCTTTACACTAAGAAGAACTTGGTCGAAAAGACTTGCCACTACCAACCAGAAATAGATGAAGAGGTATTTCTAATGGTAAATTTTGATCTGATAAGTTTGATGATATCTGTCATTACGTTTGAAAAATTTTTGTGCAAATATTAAGATCTGTTAAGAAAAATTTAATTTTCTTTTAGCAGTTTTTGTCTTCCCCATATTGGGAAAAGAAATAATATATTGGAAAGAACCCCTGAGACGGGAACTCTTATAAGGTTTTTTTTGTGTCAATTGATATATGCTAGATTTAACTAAATATATTCATGGCTTTGCTTATAAAAGTAAATATTCATGCATGCTTTTCTGCTTACAAATTTTTAAGCCAAATATATTAAGTTGGAAAAAATGCCAATCAAGGTTTTTTATTTTTCATTTTTGTTTCAATGTTCTTAGGGGTCAAATTTTATTAAACTGAGCTTGTTCTCATGTCATTTTATGGCAATGTCAAGTTTTACTTGTGAAGGTTCAACTATGTTTTAATCCCAAAGTGATAGGAAAACCTTGATCAACTTGCAGATCAAGAGCTCCATGATCCTCCTCGCTTCCTTGTCAGCAATCTGGCCTTCTCGGAGAATATCAGAAGCAATTGGGGTGCCACCATATGGACATTGTACCAGTGCCAAACCAGCAACTTTGTCATCCAAGGACGACCAGTAAATTGACAAAGCAGCAGCAGCATCTACCCCACCCTTACTGTGCCCAAGCAGCAAAATGCGCTTTCCAGACCCCCAATAAAGTTCTTCAATGTATTGCTTCAGTTCCCAGGCATTGTGCTCAACTGATGCCTGCATATGAAAAAATAAACAAATAACAAAACAAAAGGTTAAAAATGGTTAGATGATTGCTAATTTTCATACAGAAAAGTATAAATGCAGAAATTGTTGCGGCAGAGTCTTCATTATGTACCAGTTCAGTCCTAGTCTAACATAAAAGTAATTATCTTCACCTCACTATGAATCTTTGCAATATGGCAAGCAAGACCCATCTTCGAGAAAAACCTTTTTGTGCTCACAAAATACAAGGGACTATGGTTGCTAAAAAGACCTGAAAACCCACATTAAAAAAAGACATGGATCATTAACCATTCAGAAGTCAAGTTGAATAACAAAAAGCCACACATAAATAGTCGGGAGAATGACATCTCCTCACCTGGAATAAGCAAATATACAAATGAATTAGGTAGAGTGTGCTCGCCATTTCTTGAGGCAAAACCAACAAAAAACAAAAAGTAATTAGGTATAGTATTGAATCAATTCATAAGAATATACATAACCAATTTTTGCTGAGTTGTAACAACACAAATGAAAGCTATCAATTACTGACTTATGGATACCAAAATATATCCAGCTAATGTGTAAATCACCAAAGTAAAAAATAGTCTGCCAGGGATTCTCAGTCTCTAAAACATATTCTTTCTTTTCTTAGAAACATCAGTATAAAGTGTATTTGAGATTGAGTGATGTAGGATCTGATTTCACTAACTCTAGTGGAAATAGAAGGACCTAATTTGTGATGAAAGGGATCATGGTTTCTCAGAAAAATTATGTTGGGAGCCTAAGTCAGAGTTGACTACCACAAAACCACCAATGCTTAGGGTCAAGGAAACAGAAGAGAGAGAAGAGGCTCAAGTACAGAACTGAAATCAAACAGGCACCTTGTACACAGGATAATACTGAAGTGGTCAAAATCCAAATGCAGACATAAAATGCAGAACTGCTGCTGAAGAGGATAACTCAACAAGAGTTTGTCATAGCTCCCGCATGACAGGTGCATCTCACTATAGATGACAAGTATCTCCAGTGCTGAGACCTCATAATGAACTGGATAAGGCACCACATGTGCAGGTTGATGAGGTTTCTTTGGCACATGGGTATTGCTGCATATCTCATCTAGCAGTGCTCATCCTTACACAAACATCACTATTTTGTCTCAAGTATATCTCAAGATAGAAGCATCCACTTCAGAAACAGAGCAAAGAGGCTATACCCAGAGGAATGTCATGATAGAAACCTGGCACCACCTCTTGCATGTGCAAATTTTGAGAATGCAAGCCACATTTAGATAATGTGGTGTGATGAGTACTTTGACAAGCTACAAATGCCAGTGAAGTCACAAATCATCTATGTATCTCTAGTGACCAGTACTTTGTCACAAGAAGAATTTTGCTTGCTATGATATTTCCCCATCCACACCCCAAAGAAATAATAAAAAATACAAAACTATATAGCCCTACTTCACAGTGAAATAGGAGAAGAGTTTCCTTTTCTGGTAAGGCAACTTTTGGCCAAGGAAAAAGAGCCAAAAATGCAACCAAGTGGTTGAATAGGTAGACACCATCTGAACAAGAAGAAACCATTCAGAATAAGAAGTATTATCATGGAAAAAGAGTTTTAAAAGGCCCTTGTCTTAGACAAAGGAAAAGTATGCTCTTTTTTTTCTGGGTAGATGAAACGTAAGCTCTTTCACTCATGCTTAACTTCTCTACCATGTTAAGGTTGCTCCATTGCGACCTCGTGGTTGCGGGTTTGAGTCGAGAAACAGCCTCTCTGCGAAGCGGGGGTAAGGCTGTGTGCTTTATGACCCTCCCCAGGCCCCACAATGGCAGGAGCCTTGGGCACTGAGTACGCCCTTTTTTTAACCTATGCTCTTTCTCTCATGCTTACCTTCTGTATCATGCTGCTGGATTTACGTATCATCCTGTAGATGTAGATACATAAGATTGATACATGAAAATGGTTGCAATACATGGACAAGCAGATTTCCTTGGTGCATGAAAGATCTCAAGTCTAAAACCCTTTAACTGTGTGCTTGAAAGTTATCCATTCCAGCCCTTGAGAGTTCACGAGAGAACAGGAAAGAGCAAAATTGCCCAACTACATACCAAGCATTAATTTGGAATTGGGATGACAAAGTCCAGCCCAAAAGGGAGCTTCACTAGCACTTGGGATCTACATGGTATCAAAGAGATGAAATGTTCTGGGGTTGTCTGGACTCTGGACTCAGGATTGGTTGACCTTAAGCTTCCTTTTTTTTTTTTTGATAAACCCTAAAGCTTATTGGCTTCTGCTTATGGGGTTCCTAGAAGCTGGTTTCTAAGGAGCAAAAAAGAATTTTGTCTGTTTGGAATTTTTACTGCCTCCAGTGCCAAAAGCCCATGATCCCACCTTCCTCAAACTTCTTGGCTTCTCGCTATTGCTGCAAAGATTCCAAACCAACAGATTCAGTTGTATACGCCTTATTGCTCCTAGAAGCTGGTCTCTGGAAGCCCACAAGTAGAGGTCTAGAGCTTACCCAAACATGCACCTAGTTGTTGTTTACTTTTCAAATAGGAGGTAGTTTCTAGTTTTGAACTTCAAAGTGAAGTAAGAAAGGGGACTTTCAACCTGTATACCCTTTTACAATTTTTTTCTTTGTGAAGAATTCAAATTCTTTGCAGTGTTATAACACTCAATCCTAATGCAGATGGGATGCTTTCTTCTAAAATTGAGACCTACAAATCCTAGTGTGAATTCAAACTCTTGTTATGTAACTCACTTTTGTTGCTTAAAATAACTACCTAAGACTCATTTTGTCACCCTATTTCTCAAACCAGCCTCTATACCCTTGCTGACCCAACCTAACCCCTCTACAACCCAGCTGGCCACTTTATTTGCCCTCAGTACTGAATTTTCTTGACTAAACTATCACTAATAACAATCAGCCATAGCACTACCATAATTGAAACTTCTCACACACCCTTACCCTAAAATCGATCCTACATCAGCTCCACATTAACTCGAGGGGATAAAGATGCCAATTCTCAATCCAGAAGGATATCCCTGTTATTCTGAGAATGAATTTTATAACTGGACAAGATGTGGAACCATTCCAGCCTAACCAATCCACATCCATATGAACTGGTTATATCTTAATTGAGTTGTTTGATCCATCTGTGGAGTAGGCTTGAGAAGGAACCACTAAGTTTGTTTTCATGTTTGCCTAATGCTGCCTTTTTTTCTCTCAAGTCAAAAGGAGCTTAAATAAAGAGGTTTCACCTTATCCGGAACTTGCAATAGTAGCAGTTAGGGCATATTGACATTTCAAATCATTTAGGAGGAAACTACAACTGTTGTCCAACCTTTTAAGAGGACCAGAAAGCTATTCTATAGACGAAGAATTCATAAAAGATCTTATCCTGTTTCTTCTAATCATTAAGTCTCATAGCTTCTTCCAGTGTAGAGTTTTAAACCAGGGGAATACTACATGACTGTGGAAGAGTCTATAAATGAAGAGGCAAGAACCAAGATAATGGAACTCAGGGTCAATTGTTATATGAATAAACATAGATCAGATTAGATTGGTACCTTATGCCTTCAAGCAGTTCCGTGAATCTGATTGTACCATCCTTAACAAGTGGTACTCCAGGAGCTCTTTGCAGCCATCCAATATCACTGGAAGATCCATGTAGTGTCCTTTGCAGTCGAGTTATAAAACTGGCCAAACCAAAAATGCTTAACGTCTCAAAAAGAATCAAGTGATATAAAAATATTTTAAGGAACCCTTCAACACCAAAATACGTAACTTTTTTCTTTTTCTTTTTGCCCTTTTTACCTCCGGACTCGAATTTTAACATGCCTAATATGAAGGAAGGAACTTCTCCAACATGTAAAGGCCAATCTCCAGGCTAGTCTGAATCCAAATAATGAAAGCCTAAACCTGCACACAGATGAGTCAACTATAACACAACCATAGGAACAGATGAAAGACGTATAACTGAAATAAAAACCATCTTCCATTCGTCCTTCCAGAATGTCGAAGGATTTAATAACCAGATGAGTATTGCCTTCATGACAAATGTGACAGATGGTGATTGGTTCCATCTCCAGGTAATTTGTGTTTTAAGACATATGAGGCTTCAATCAGATTGAGACTGCAAATGTGATTTGGCATCTACGAGTGAAAAATTCTTGAATTGGCTTATATTAGATGAAGACAGAAGTAGGATAGATAACATCTATATGAGAGCATGCTCTTTTCTGGATATACTGTAGCATATTGTGTCTTCATAGGTTTATATCCTTTAAGACAAGATCTAGATACATGTTATATGTAGAGTGGGCACATTCTAGGAGATCTCCAGGACAAGAAATCAGCCTCATGGACAATCTTTAACCATCTGATCTACAGAATGTTTCCTACTATCAAAGGGAATAAAGAGTAAAATCAAATAGTCGAGAGAGAGATTTAAATGGAAAATTTCAACAACTTTGAGTCACTGGACCGATAAACTTGAGGCTACTGACAAAAACAGAAGGTCACAGCCTCCATTAATCAACGATATCATCTCAGGTTCCTCTTCTTTTTTTCCCACCCTAAACTAATCAACATAATCATTATGGCATCATCAGAAACAAGTGCAACTGGAGCAAGCTCAAATTGATGGCCAAAATTAACTATCACTGCAGAATTGAATTATTTAAATGAAGAATACTGTTAAAAGGAGGAAATGAGAAGAGGATCATACCCTTGGAAAAGAAAAGGGCCAGTCCAAAAGCTGTGGCTGGTTTCTAGAACTTTAGCATAATTTACAGGCAAGGGTTCTTCTAAGTCTGACACCCGTCTTTCATAATTTTGGACGCTTGTACCAGTATCAGAAGGCTTAGAAGAAGTTGGACAATCATGGAGAATCGATTGCGAAATGCTGCTCCACAAAGATCTTGAATACCGCCCAGAAGATGAGATTGTCGCATAAAGTGAGCATCCATTCACATCTCTGAACACAAGATCCTCTGCAATAACATTATTACCCAATCAAAACCATCATGCTATATAATACAAAAAACAACAGGAGTTTAGAAAGACATCAGAAACAAATACACATAATCACATGTAGTATGTAAGAACAAAGCAAAATAAAAGAATCACCAATAAAGCGAATGAATCGGTGGCTTATATCTGAAGCCCAGGTCCTTAGACGAGCAAACAAATCCTCCATTAATGAGCAAAAAGCAAGATTTTCATAAAGAAAACTAGTGGGCCTCACAGCATCACAGTAAACCTGGTAAGATGGCTTATGTCAGACATTTCACATGACTTGCAGTCCAGGCTTAAATCAAATCATAAAATAAGAAAAAGTGGCCATAGCATCACATCACTCACGGAAGGAAGAGATTCTAGGATGTATTCTTAGAAAGAAAAAAAATTAACCATGTAAACACTGAAGAAACAAATATGATGCAAACATCCTTCTCGGTAAAAAGTTCAAAATTTTGGTCTTGCTGCATGTGTTTTTCATTTCCATGTCTTCCAAAGAGGACAAGAATCCCTTAATACATGCCCAAACTGTTGACTTGAATGTAAAGAAGTAATAGATGTCTAGATAACTGTGGAATTAAAGCATGCGTTGATAAAGAGAATAGATGTAGAAGATAGACCAGCACCTACTGTTGAAGGGGTACTAGATGTTTCCCCTTCAATATTTGAATTTCCCATAAATGCCCCCAATCCTGACATAAAACAAGATGATTCTTTACATGATATGCAAGATGACTTTTAAGTCGGTGCATCTCGAGGCAGATGGAATAGAGCTCTTTTAAGGAAACAGTTATAAAGACAAACTTGGAATTATTTAGAAATGAAAAATCATGCAAGGAAAACATAATAATCAATAATAACAAGCATTTCCAACTTTGAATACTCTTTCAAAAGGGCCAAACCTGCGAAGATGCCTAGAGAACAAAACTATGAAAGGAGAAACCAATATTCCTGAATATTTTTGTGCATTAATAAGCAGAAGACAAACAGAAAGGATCGTACATGACGTGCATCGGAGATAAAGGATCCCTCTAATCTCTGCATGGGGGTATTCTATCTTCAAGGATATAAGTTGTTCAGTGAAATTCATAGGAAAGAAGATATCCACATAGTCCTCTTTTGCAGAATCCACAGCATTGGCTATCAACCCTGGGTCTGCTCCATCTCATCCCATCGAAGTGTTTCCCACAATCAAAAGCAGAAAGTGGAATATTCAGTAAGGAACACTCTTATGTTGAACTAGTTTGACAATTCTAAATAACTGGAGGTGACCATCTATTTACACAAAACAGTATATCATGATACATCCCTTGCTGCCTGAAACAACAGATTATGCATAGCGGAATTAGTGGACCACACCGAAACCCACAAGAATATCTCTGATATACGCAAACACTTTGAAAAGCAAAAAATTCAACAATAGTAGAGTACTTTGTTAGTCAGGCAGGCTGGAACAGTATATCAGAGGCCGTTTGTTGAAAATCACCAAAAAAAAAATGCTTCAGAAATTTTCCAATTTGAAGCACACTTTACCATGATATCCGTTCAAAGTTCAAACATATCAGCTATCAATTCTACATTCTCCCAGAGAAAACACCTACATGAGACAGATTAAAAGTGAATTGAAATGGAATTGAGGCAATAACAGCAAATCCCAGATGAGGAAAACAGATAAACATCAATGTAGGCATATGAAATGCAGACAAAAACTGCATAATAGCATGTGAAATAAAATCAGAAGCAGAGAACCCAGACAAGCAATTACAAAAACAGAGATAGAGAGAGAGTTTACCTACACAAACAAACGCCAAAACCAAAGCCGAGAGAGCCAAAAGGAGATCAGAATCTGCAGAACTCACGAACATATCACTCTTCCCGAATTCGAGTAACTCCTCGCGTATAAATAGATTGGCGAGAGAGTCTGGGAACGTGGGAGTTAGTGTCTTCATCGTGACAGGACCAGGAATAGATAATCGTTATCCAATCCTTTATTGGCTCCCACATGAGGACTTTTGGAAAACTTTGGTGGGTCACGTAAAAGCATGCCAAGACAACACGGAATTAAACAAATGGGTTTTCCTGAATTCTGGATATTAAGATATTGAAGGTCTGAGAACAAACCAACCCCATCGAATGCAGATAAATCGAGTTGTTCCCAAATTTCAGAATTTTAATTGTGTGGCCACTGTGCGGCCAACGACATTCATATTGAAGTTTCTCTTTGATCATAAAAGCAACCGCACCGAATAGGGATAAGCTCAGATAGTTCACAAAATTCAGAATTTTTAACTGTGTAGCCAACGACCTCACCTTCCACCCAACCACGTACTTACAGAGTTCGATTACAACTGTTGTTTGTTAAATTGAAGACAACTTAATTAAATTGGTTTCGATTTCCAACAGATTTCGAAACTTTCAGATTCGATTATTACTATTCAACAACAAAGGAAAACTAATAGCTCACGAGCTAACTTGACTGAGTTCACTCAAGAAATAGCTCAAGTTTTCCCGCCAAAAGAAATAGCAAACCAATCCCCCTGGAAAATAAGGAGAGCAAAGCAAAGCACGTGTGTTGAGTTCACCTTTGCACGTGGCTTTGTTATTTCACTCCACAGAAGCTCTTTTGTGAAGAAGAAGAAGAACACGTCATGTCGCCGCGTCGCCAGCTCGCCTCTGCAAACTCAAATCCAATTTTGGGTAAACACGAGTAGTGAACGGTTCCTTGATAATGTCAGCTAATGTGTCTCCTCCTGTAAAATGGGCCCTGCTCAGTTAGTCAGTTACTTCCGCTTGACGCCTAAGCAAGCTCTTCTTCTCTCTGTCTCTCTCTCTTTCGACAGGTTCTCTCCCTCTTTTGATTATAGATCTCCACCTTTGAGAAAGCCATTTTCCATCTTTTGAACTTTTCAAAGGAATGTATTGAAGTGAGCAACACTCTGCAATGGCATGAATGATTGAGCACAACCCTAATCCACGGGAAGTGTGGAGAAAAAGGAAAGCTTATGCCCAGACTCTGCGCCCGCTTAAAGTTCTTGTTGCAAAAGCTGAGGGAGCTCTGCCATGCTTTCTTCCTCAGTGTCCTCTGCTCTGTTTACTCTTCTTCAGAGGAATCGAAGAACTCGTGCAGTTGAACCCGCCTTTCGCTCTCGCTAGCGGACACATGGGTTTAATTATCGGTACAGGTCTCGGCTAATACCGATACCGAGACTGATACGAATCTGCCCACATTACTTTTACCCCTTTCTCTGTACGGGAGTGTGGCCTACGCCAGCACTCCCATGAGTCTATCTCTCTCCTCCCTATGTGAAAAGACATCTCTGCCCCCTTATTTTAAGGAGGAGAGAGATAAACACATGGGAGTGTTGGTGTAAGCCACACTTCCGTACAGAAAACTGCTTGGACGATTTTGCTCTTAGCCTCTTACTAAAAGACAGACCATGACATCGAATAAGTATTTAGCCAAAAAAAAATATCAGTTAACTATCGATATCAGTCTCAATCAATACCGATATGGCCGATCCATATTTGAAACCATGGCGTTTTGGTATAGTTGTTCTTTTTTATTTTTGCCTTAAAAAACGTTTTTTAACTTAATAAAACCCTATTTTTTATTTGATCAGGAAATCGTTATCCAATCAAATAACCATTGTACCAGTACAAAACCAATGAGAACACACACGGGGGTATTAGTTTGGATGACATTTTTTTTAGGGTAAATTACATATGCCTCCCGTGTACTTTGCCCTAATTACACGTTCCTCCCCTTGGTTTTTTCACCTTACATTTTGATCCCTTATGGCTGACGGTGTTAGTTTGCTGTAAGTTAATGATTTGAAAAGACAATATTACCCTTGTTCTAAAACAACACAAGTTGAATTACAATGACACCCTTTTCATCATCTTCAACCTTAAAACACTCATTTCTTTCCTCCTCCACCGCGCCACCACCACCACGTCGCCGCCTCCTTCTCCACCGCCACCACATGCGCTGCCGCCTCCTCCTCCTCGGACTCTTATTCCCTAAAACTTTAAATTCACACCTGCAAAGACCGAAGCAAGAGATGGGTTCATCATCATAGCTTCCATTACCGCGTGAAAAGCACGAGAAGGTGTTGATTTCAATCTTCCGATTCTCGCTTGAACACGCTGGAGCATCTCTTGTTCTATCACGTAGGAATCACAGAATAACAAATTAAAACTGCATTTTCAATTCTACCTTTCTCATCATCTTCAACCTAAAACACTCATATCTTTCCTACTCCATTGCAGCACACCACCACCACCGCCACCACTGCCTGCTTGCCTCCATCACCGCCACCACCACTGCCGCCGCCGCTCCACCACAAACAAATAAGAAGAGATTAGAGGAGAAAGAAGGGATACCGATTGGTAAAAGATCACGAAGGTTTTTGCGCAGTAGGACTAAAACATTAGAAACCGAACAGGGCTGCAACCTCTCATCCTGCGCACATAAAAAAAACACCGTGAACCTCGGTTCTACCCACGTTTATATTTATGTCTTTCATCTAAATCATCTTCTCCATAATTGCCAGAGAAAAATAAGAAAGAAGAAGAAACAGAGAGGCGAAGGAGCCCTTTGGTTTCTCCCGACCGAGAGGGCAATCAATTTCGGGAAGGAGAGACTAGAGAGAAAGAGAGAGATTGAAGGAGAAGACGGAATTCAATGCAGTTGCAGAGATTCTGTATTTAAATTTTCTTTTTGTTTTATTTGTTTATCAGCTTTTGAATTTTTATCTGTCAATAGATGAGATAAGATGAAAGATCCGATTATTTTCTTTCGCTTCTTATTTCGGCAGTGCTTTTATGTCTTTCCTTCTTGAATTCTAACAGGCATTTTATTGTTTGATTCCCTTCTCATCCAAAATAGCACCAAAGATTCACTTCCACCAACATAATTGGTAGTTTTTTATCACTCTTTTCAATGGAATTTTGTTTCCTTTCTCTTGGTAATTCATAAATCCAGGCTTTTTCAAGGTGTCTGAAATCACACACAAAGAGAGCATACCTTGTAGCAGAGAACCGTATGGAATGAAGAGAAGTTGGTGAAATTGAGGCTGAAGGTGGGAATGGGTTTCGATAGCGAAGAAGAAGAAGTAACTCCATTCTCTCTCTCTCTCTCTCTCTCTCTCTCCTGCGTTAACAAGCCACAAATACAAGAATGGGGGCTGGCTGCCCTGAAACTTAAAACTAGAAACTGAATCCTATAATACAAGAATGGAGAAGGGCTTCTAATAATTGTAAAAGAAAGAAAAAGAAACCGGTTTGGGAAGGAATCTTTAGAACCCGAAACAATCAATGAATAGCAATGGTCACTGTGAGCATAAATACTCGAGCACTTGGTAGGGGTATCGTTGCCGCGCATTACAAGGTTCAGAGGTTGAAGATGAAGTTGGGAGAGGAGAAAGGGCAAATTTTTCCTTCTTATTTTGGTTTTTATCAAAAGGGTAAATGGGTCATCTCACAATGACCAAGGGTTAGTTTGGGCATTATAAAAATCTAATTATGCCATGTCGCACTTAATGACGGATGCTAACGACAGGGGAGGAATTAGTAATTTTTTGAAAACTATAGGGGAATCGTATGTAAGGTGGGAAAATCAAGGGGAAGAATGTGTAATTAGAACAAAGTACAGGGGAGGCATAAGTAATTTACCCTTTTTTTTATCATTATCGACTGGACGGTAATTGCACTCTCTCCTTATGCTAAGCATAGGAACCACATGACCATTCTTTTTTTTCCCCTTTTTATTTTTTTTACCATGGGAAGGCTCTGAGCTAGAGCACAAGGAATGCACCAATGAGATGCTCCAAAATGATATCATACATAAGAAGACACCAAAATCATCTCATGCGAGTAAAAAGAGATATACACTTGTAAGGGTGTCAATTGGAACAGTATTTGTATTAAAATCAGAATCAAAGGTGCCAATCCCAGAACCGTCCTGTTTAGTTAATAATAAATTTAAGAAAATGTTCCCATTGTGCTTTGACTGTAAGCCTTTCCATTATTTTTTAACCTCATAGATCGATGATTTGAACAGCGGATGGATTTGGGGCTCCCTTGACGGGTCACCTGACCAGTCAAACTTTATGGCCCAATTATGGACTTTCTTCCTTGTTTTCTTTAGTTCTCGACCTCCTTTGGACAATGGAAGGATTCCATTATCATTTCAAAAATATATCAAGATTCTCCAGTCGAAGGCAACTCATTGGACTTGCAAACCAAACTCTAAGATTCTGGGTCTAGAACGAATTCTGAAGCAAGTAAATACATAACTGGGTTTCAGAATGCATTCTAGATCCAGAATCTATTCTGAGATTGGATGCCAAACACAACCTAAATCTATTACAATTTCTGATTTTCTATTCATATTAAAGGTCTAAAGCTTCAACAAAAAATTGCAAATGGCAAATGGGGAGTGGGAAGTAGGCTGTTAAGAGCATTATCCTTAACAAAAACACTTGCCCACTGTAAAGCACACAAATTATCCCAATATCATTAAACATGGGATCAGCCCAAAAAGAGATGGTATGATTTGTCTTTGCATTTTGCAGCATAGAACACCAGTTGACAACAGCAAACTGCATTTGGAAATTCTTGCACAAAGATTATTAACAAAAAAAAGGCAATACATTACTTTCTCTTCTATAATCTATCTCATGTTACAAATGAAAACCTCTTTTTCATTTTCCTTTTCGTTCTTTTGATTGAAACTTTACAACACAATGGATTTTAAATTTCAATTCTGCCCAACAAACTCCAAAATCTAAGCCTACATATCTATCAAGGACATAAAGACAGTAAGCAGGACGATAGATTAAGAGTTCAAGCATTGCCAGCTGGATCATAAAATGATGGCCTGCGACACAATCTCCTTAAACGAACACTTTCCTGGCACAATTGTGGGAAGAAAATAAGAGAATTAAAGCTGCAATAATGTCCCCACAACCAAGAATTGGCTTTGGAATCACATTAAGATGGCAACTCAACAAAACCAAGAAAGGAATTCATAAGAATGCCATATAATCAAGAAATAAATAGGATAAATAAATTTACCTCAGTGCTATCATGGTCATAGCGAATTAGGAATATGCACCTGCAACCCCTTATGTCATGTAACCTCCTTTGGATTTTCAAAACATGTGCATCATAGTAGATTGCTTGATCCCTTCTCTCCTGAAAATTCATCCAAAGAACAAAATTGAACATGATAGCAAACCAAGGATACGAGAAATTGGGGAAATCTCAAAAGAAAATCAGTTTTCAGACTAAATTACCTGGAAGCTAAGGACAAGATCCCCAACCTTGATCTTCTGGCATTCTGAAGATTCCAAAGGAAGAGAGCGCTCACGTACTGCCTTCTTAACATTAACCCACTCATCATCCTCAGCACCAAATCCAATAAATCTTACTCGTACTTCCTGCAATAGATAAAAGAGTTTCATTTGATGCATAGTCATTAGAAACCATACAAAATGATCTACCTTCAAGATGGAACTTTTCATTCATTTTAGCCAATTACCTCTATGAATTATTGAAAAACAATCCCCATAAATTTAGAGAAAATACTGTATTATTATGGTACAAATGACAAAAGCAATATGGATATCCAGCACCCACACTAATAAGCCCCTAGATGGCAAGTAGAACGTATTGTCCAAGGAGGTAGAAATAAGGCCAGTGTGGGATCTGAATCTCTACCAATTACACTTGGCACATAAAAATTTAAAAAAAAAAAGGAAGAAGAAGAAGAAGGTGCCATGGAAGAGGTTTCCCATATCTGCTGCATTGATTATATAATTTATACTGCTTGATACAAATCCCATCCCTTGTAAGCTGAGGAAATCTGGACATCTGTGCAACACATCTTTGCATAGGGTGGAAAAGAGAGTGAAAAAGGCATCAAGGGGATTAGAACTTTTTTCAAATGGGAGTCCCTTTCTCTCCCCCTCCCTCAAAAAACCCCTTTTGAATAGGAAAAAATGGGAGTCCATTTGTGAAAGGGATGGGCTAGGCTAATGTATTGAAGGTTCCTTCTGAAAAAATTATATCTGCCTTCTTTGGCCTCTCCTTTCTTTGATACTTTTCTAATAAATTAGAAAAAAGGAGAGAGAGAGAATCCTTACAGTTTCGCCCGAATGAAGAACTCTGTGGGTGACAAATTTAGCAACATCGTACCTGCAAAGTCAAGGGTTACGTTTACAATATTCAGGTGAAGAAGGGAAAAGTACATTCAAGCAACATTGTAATCAAACATCAACTCTGAGCCTTGTTAACACAAAAGCTATAAATTATTTAGACATCAATTGACAATTTTATTCAGAGGGGCTACAACTACATGCAGGCAAGTTACTCAGGAAAATTTTTGTTTGTTTCCTCCAACTTGCAATGGCATTGAGAAAAAAAAAATTGCAACAGCATAAACATTAAAGAATGATGTGGAGATGTAGATCATTAATGGTAGGGAGAAACCGTAAGGCATGCAGTGGTAACTGTTTTTTTTTTTTTTTTTTAAAGTTGATAGAATGAGGTTAACAAATCGGAAAAAAAAAATTAACATATTTCGATTCCTGCTTATGAAAGTTGAATCTGTGTGTCTTTGGAAGACAAACTACAGGAAAGGCCCACCTGATCTTACAGGATGCAAGAGAGACTACAGGAAAAGCCCACCCAACAGCAACACAAAACAAGTTAGAATATGCAATCTTGCCAAGTTGGTAGTGGCCGCCGAGTATTACTAGGCCATGCCCATCCTGGGTGGCTGGGTTCAGGCTTCAGCGTATATCCCCGTACCCATAAAAAGAATAAATAAAAAAAAATAAAGGAAATATTGTCGTTAAAACCTAGATGACTACCCTAATTGCTCAGTTCCCCCCCCCCCCCCACCCTCTTCAATATGCAGTGGGAATGCAATTTTTTCAAGCTATGCCCAAAGTGGAATGGTGGAAGTTGCAAATAAGCTATTTGAGGGATGATTCAAATTGCACCTTCTAGGGCTATCGCAATTGGTGGATTGTTGAAGTTGAGAGCTCTTTTGATGCAAAAAAAACCCTCTAGATGAATGCAAATTGGTGTGAGCATAATAAAACGATAATTATAACTACCTCTTTGACAAGGCAAGTTGGGGATATGTAAATCAGGTCTTAGGTTAATGGCAATGTTGAGAGCAATGGAATTGAGATCAGATCTATGGTCATCTCAGTAAAGATAAATATCAATATATACAAGTTCTAGTTTGAATTTCCATTTCTCTAATTGCATCCACAGTTAAGCTTCAGTTTCAAGTTTTGACTTAGATAATTTGGTGTATCAGCTCCGCACTTTTGTAAATATAACAAACGATATGTTCATTCATCAAACCATAAAAGCCGATCATTCACATTCAACCTGTTCAGTTATCCAGTTCAGTGGTACAAAGTGATATTATTAGCTTTGGAAATTTGGTGTTTTTCCTTGGTACTCATGCTTTTGATTAAGACAGGAATACTCTGACTTCCCAATCTATCTTTCTTAAGGAAGTACATTATCATAAGCTTCCCATTTTAAGCACAGTTATCAAGGCGGCAAGGTGACAATGGCGTTGGAGAGGGTCGGCAATGCCTTGATAACTATGATTTTAGGCATTGAATCTAAATCATTATTCATACACCAATTTGACCCACCCAAACACCCCCCCCCCCCCCAAAAAAAAAAGAAAACATGTATAGATGATGGTATCAGATATCACTTCTACAAGAAATGACCAGTACCTCCAATGCTAGGTCAGTGACCTACATACTATAAAAAATTAGAGAAATCTCGCAAAAAGAATTTGCACTTCACCTGGTACAAGATGAAAATTGTGAATTTTTGTTCTAACTAAAATCCCATTACAGAAGATTTCTTTTGTGTAACATTACCTTAACGGCATCATTCATTGAAGGGAAAATGGAATAAATAAAGATAAATCTGGTTACAAAACTATAGCAAATATACCCACTAAAAATGTTCCTCTTCCATGCCTCACCTCTATTCACCCTTTAAACATCTGACTTTATTCAGCCAAGGACACAAAGCTTTTTGAACTAGACATCCCACACCTCAACGAACAAAAACAAGGAAGCAAACATCGGACACTATTCACACATCAAACACATTCAATTTAAATATTTAATAAAGAAGCGGACATGCTACAAGTGATAACTTTCCCAACCAAAGCAAACATTGAAACTAGTTCACATTAGTCTGCAGCCTATAATCTACAAGAGCACAAATCATATAAAAGTTTATAGTCACTTGTCTTGAGATAAATATGATAGCAACAAGATCAAAGATTCTATAGTATAGAAGCAATAATTAAGTTCTTGGTACATGACAAAGATAATAGCAAAAGGACCAACTTACTCATTTAAGTAAAGATTCAACAGCAATAATGTATCGAGAGTTTAGCTTAAGTCATTTTCTAGAACCCCTACATGGGTCTAGTCTCTATCAGTCACAATACACACCATGAATCATGCAAGGCAAATATCATGTACATCACAGCACTTATGAAGAAACATTCTAAAAAGAAAAGAAAAAGGAGGAATAAAGAAAAAGAACAGACCAGCAGCAGCAAAGCATTGCAGCAAAACCTACAATACTAAATCCATCCTTACCATGCCCCATCTTTCGATGACCTAGCCTCAAACTCCAAATCGGACAGATCTGGATCCTTTTTTACTGTTCAACAAGATTGAGGGAAAGCTTTCAATGACAGTCAATATAAAATATAAATACATTTAATAGCACAAAGAACAACACGAAAAGTGTTTCATTTCTGTAACAGCATAAAGGTACATCCATTGACACAATAGATAAAAGCAGTTCAATGTCAATATTAAATATGATATGCAGAAAGTGAGCATCAGATAGGACCCCGAAAAAACACCTGAAATGCAAATAATATGCAGAAAAGCAACCATCAGATACTCCCGAAAAAACACATGGGATGCATTCAGCGTTCCAATGTCTCCGTTTATTTACTTAAAAAGATGGCCATTTACTTAACACAAAGCAACTGTGAGAGGTTCAAAAGCTCACAGAGAAAATATCCATCATTCCATTTACAAGTAGTTTGCAAATGTGTTAGTCTACTGTTTCATACCAAGAAACTACAAATAGCATGGTAGAGGAAAGGCACTCTGAAGAATGCTGATATAATGGGAAGAGTAAGTTCTAGATGGCAATGCAGACGAGGTCAGCAATCAAAACAATGCCCAAACCTAATCCTATAGACAATAACTAGATTGCAGCACGTTTCACCCTAAAAAACATATAGATGCATATGCTTCGAAAAAATGAAGGAAGCCATATGCAAGCTGCATCCTGCTTTACTGAGGAAACATTTACATAATAGTACATACAGTAAGATGTCATCAATTGTTGTGGTTCTTTTGTTAAAAGGGAAAAAATTACTTTTGTTTTTTTACTGCTGGCTGTCCCATACAAAACCTAACAAGGTGCTGCGACTAGGAGAGGCCTAGCTTCATTCGATTCCACCAAATGAAAACAATAAAGATGGTGAAGAATAACCATTGAAAACTGTCCTACCCAGGGAAAAGACAATCTTTCGAAGCTGAATGGTTTTCAAATGTTTCCTCACCAAGGTCCTAGATATTGGTCAGGTTTTTAATGAAGTGCCAATCTAATGCATACTTACAACTTCATGCAGTAGCTGTAGAGAAACTTGGAATAACACATCTCTAAACATGTTTAATTACCAAAAAGGAAAAAAAAGGTCGAGGCTCATATTAGAAATTTCTATACAACAAGTAGGTGCAGAAAGGGCGAGCCTTGGTGCAACGGTAAGGTTGCTCCATTGTGACCAAGTGGTCACGGGTTTGAGTCTGGAAACAGCCTCTCTGTGAAAGCGGGGGTAAGGCTGCATGATGTAGATCGAAATATGAAGAAAAAAAGACCAAAACATTGTTCACGTGAACAGTGCCACAGCCCATATTTGCCTTGTGTGGGCATACTTTTTAGAAGATCTTGTGGGCCCATCAAGTGGACAAAGGTTCTATCACAATGCTGCCATTGTTTAGTTTCTATTTTCAGTTTTAGAAAGTATATTTTATTTCATTTTAGGTAGCTTCTAATTTCAGTTTGTTACTATTTTTGTTTTCAGGAGTTTCTATTTTGATGTATGGCAGCTACATTTATAGGAAGTTTCTATTTTGGTTGTAAGCTACTTGGTAGCAAACACTTTCTATTTTGGGCTCAACCCTAGAGTCTATATAATGTAATGCCCTTAGAGGCCTCCAACGGTTGAAGATTAAAGAAAATAGAGAGCTATGACTTGAAGCTGTGAGAGGAAGTGGCTGTGGAATGCAGTGATGGTGAGAGGCCGTGGATGAGAGACCCTGGACTGAGAGAGTCCCCTATACCCCTTCCATATCCCCTTCTTCTTCTTCTTCCATACCCTTTAATGTTCTTCTTTATCTGTAAACAGAAAAGGAGAAATAAAAAAAAATCAGTTATTCAATTTTGTTCTCCCTTATTTTATAGATCCTGCTGCAATCGATCTCCCATTGGTTTTTTCCCTGGTTTGAGTTCGATTTTGCATTACTGCGTACATTATGACCCTCCCCAAACCCCGCAGTGGTGAAAGCCTCATGCACTGCGTATGCCATTGAAGTAGGCGCAGAAAATGGTAAAGGAAAAAAGGCTTAATTTCCTTTAGCAGACTAAGACCAAAGCATTACATAAACATGTAGGCATAAGCTAAAATCTTAGTTGATGGAAAGCAAACACAAGATTGAGACATCAAAATAGAAGAAAAGCAGCGAGCATTGGGATGAAACATGACAAGAGAGAATATTCCTTCTTTCAACAAATCCCACATCAACAATTCAATTTACAGTTGTATTAAAATTTCTCACCTAAGTGACATAAGAGTGTAATCACGGTAACATCTTTTCCAGAGATTCCACTTCATTGGCACCATATATATATATATATATTTTATTTTTTTTATTTTCTTTTATTTTTTTTTGTTTAAAAAAAAAAGAGCACCTTTAGGAATTTCAGAAGAAGACTCAAGCAGATCATTTGAAACTGGCACTTGTGGAGGAGCAACTGGTTCATTGGAGGCAATAGGTGAGGAAGTAGTTTTTGCTGTCAAATCTTGCTGCTTATTTTGAAGCCAACTTTGTATCTGACAGAGGATAGCAGTACTGGAAGAATCACAGAGCAGTCTAAAACTACAATACAGTATGGACCAAGTTTTCCTTAAGCCACAGTGAAAGAAAACTTTCTCCATACAGTATTGAACGAAATATTAAGAACAAAATTATGTTCCAAAAATAGAAAAACCTGTTTCCATGTCACGGGAGTTTTCCCAACACGACCTGCAGAACAACTGAAATAAAGACCATAGGAAAAGAAGAGGAAATGATGTCAGACACTACAGGCGTTGCACAGAAAAAGCAAAGAACGTATATTCAAATCTCTAACCAACTGTTTTCAATCCATTCAAAACAAAAGTTGGATATTCCTGGGATGAAACTCACTTAAAACTCCTTGCAAGCTTGCAGCAGGAATTCTGTTTTAGGGTTTCTTCACCTTTTTCCTTGAGTAAATCCTCCATTCTCACAGTCTATGAGACAGAGAGAAACAATTAGTTTTGTATCACTAGTCAAACAGAATAGAAAGAAGGGACACAAGACACAAAAACACACACACTCTTTAACAGTGCTAAAAACAACTGATATCAAAATGTCACCATCCAGCATTTAGGAACTAAGGTAAATGGGTGGGAGGAAAACAACTAAGAATAGTGACAAATTACTATGTTAATTGTAAGAGGCCCAAAGAAACACAGAGTAATGATCTGCTCCCCTGCAGGTCAAACTAATACCAAAAGAACTGATGCTTGTTCTCTAATTCAATTCTATTGTTGGGAAGATAATAATGTGTGTTATCAATATCTCTACGTGTGATTCGTTGGGTCATAAACTTTTATTTAATTTACTTTAAATTTCTAATTTACATTAATTTTATAACTTTATTTGAACTTTAACTTTGGTTTCTATTAAAGAAGTTGAATTTATTTTCTAGATTACTTTATTTTTTATTGATCATTCCAGTTAATGAACTTAAGCAGATAGTTATATGAGTGAAACAAAACAGCTTAAAAATTCACAGTAAAAAGATTTGAGTCTCATTCCCTATGTACAGGAGTTGGGTGGAAGTAAACAAACAAACATATAAAAACATATTTGCCCTTTTAGAAACCATACATACCATGTTATGGAAGGATACAGGAATCATTGTCCTGCTAAGGCAACACTTTTATAAACAAGGTTTAGCCTTCGCTGTCACATTCCAAATCTATGTCGCTTGAATCAAATAACCACAAACATGACTAAGTTTGTGAACGCATCATTGATGCAGTACAGTGAAAATACTCCTCAGCTCCATTATCAAATTTTGATGGGATCCGGCGTGAGGCAAAATCCCAGAAATTGAGAAAAAGGTTTTCTAGGATTTGCTGGGTAGCACCCTATGACCCATCTGGAGGTAATGAAGTCAGCAAACTAGAACATTCATCAGATAGGGTAATCTCTGTATTGGCCACATGTGCAGCTTCCCCTGTTTCAGTTCTGATAAATGGTTATAAAGCATGCTGAACAGACTCAAATTCAGCAGCTTCTCTTACTGTCTAAGTCTGCCCACCGGTTCAAACTTCAAAAGACACAAAAAGCATGTAATTTCCAATATCAGAAGTAAAACAATAGATTTAACAGAAGAAAAGTGTAAAGGCAGAAAAATGTTCTCCAAGAGGGTTAAATAGTTTAAAGTGGAGCTTCATCAACAGCTCAATTCATGATTGTCCTTGAACAACAAATAAAAAACAGCACAAAGAACCTCCACTAAGTTAAAACACTAGAAAAACAACATGAAAACAAACATCAAAGACGAGAGAAAGAGCATCTCCCCTTCAAATTAGAACGTAAACATACACACTGGAATTCACGTCCCATGAAAGCATTGCACAGGGAAACTTTAAAATTCATTGAAGACCCTCAAAAGAAAACAGAATAAGCGACAAAAGAAGCTGTCTATTTTGGATTCACGAGTCACATTACATACCCAATACCCACAACATCAACTACTCCTTGTTTTTCAAGCTAGCCACAGTAAACCAGAATCCAAGAACCAATGTAGAATAACACAAGCATTACCTATCCACCCAAAAAATAAAACACAAAGACATTACCTCAACCTCTGTAAAACCGGAGAGAGCCCGATTCTGTCGAGGCCGAAGCCGAGCCATTTTCAGAGATTCTGAAGTACAAGAAAATTGTAATTGCTTTGTGAGTTCGCTCCTGCAAAACAGAAACACATGAGCATTGCCACGAAAAGAGTCTTCTTCTTCTTCTCCACTCTCGGCCCTTTTTTCTTCCTCTTATTTCTTGGGATTTGTACAATGTAATAATTAGTCCAAAGAATCTGGTTTACTATTAAAAACGAAGGAAATCCAAAGACCTCTGTTTTGCTAAGCGTCCACTTGGCCCTAGCTTTCCCTTCGATATCTTCGATTCTTCGATTCTTCGATTCTTCGATTCTTCGATTCTACGCTTCTCGTCTTCTATATTATTTAAGATCAAGACAAGAGAAGGGAAGGGAAGGGAAGGGAAGGGAATGTTTGCTTCCTCCGAATGTAGTAAGTAGGAGAACTCGTGTTTTATATAACTATAAAACCATGGCTCCTGTCCAATTATTTGGAGCTCTGCGCTCCCTTTGAGACCCTCACGTCAACTACTTATACCTCGGTGATGGTCCGTCGCCGACTTGCCGCACATACCGATATGTACGAAACCATATCAGTCCGATTTTATATCAAAAACACCATTTGTTTGTTTTTGGTCTATGTAGTCGGGTCCCATTAAGTTGGGATAAGGCTGAGGTTCTTGTTGTTATATTATGTACCGTATCTTGATTGATATCGATCGTGGCCCATATTAATACGAGGGATCTAATATCAATTCTTAAAACTCTTTGCCTCATTTTGGTTTTTTTTTATGTTTTTGTTTTTTTTTTTTGATAAATTGAATCTTTATTGATAATCATGTTAGGGGTCTTGAATTCCAAACAGGTCTTGGAGCCAATGAATGAAAATTGGTCAATCTTTTATAGACATTTTAGACAGGACCATGGATGACCATGCAACAACATTCGGATCCCGTGGAATAATTATGTTTTCCTTTTCTTAACATTCAAACATGGCATGGTTCAAGGCATGAACTATAATTATTATAAACAGCTAAATGCCGATTGATAACTATCATTTAATCTGGATGTAAGATCGTGTGGCCACACGATTTTGTGACTGTTCTAGAAAGAAATCAGAAAATCTATAAATTCCAAATTGATTTTCTCATAATCAATCTCTCTCATTTTGTTGTCTTTTGAATATCTTGCAGAATTTCTATTTCATTACAGGAAATAGATTTTTTATGTGGTAATATTGTGATTCTCAAACAGTATTCTGTTGTTCTTGATTCCTTTTGTGCAAGACGTAATCAAGAAAGTCAACAAGAGTTGGGCATCATTGTATCTTGGACGGTGATCTGTTTGCACAAAGTTGATGGGGCCGAATTACATCTCAAGAAAAGCGACACTATAACATGCATTGAAGCTCCAACAATCTTCGATTTCAGAACTATGTCATTCTCAACGATTTTCTCCAACAATCTTAAGATGGAATTTCAAGTCCTCTCAAATGGCATAGTCACTCAAGGAACTTGTTGCAAATATTATCAGACTTGACCGATTTGATGGAAACAACTTCAAACTTTAGCAAAAGGAGCTGCATTTCCTCTTGGTGCCACTAATTGTTGTGTATGTTCTCAGTACTCCCAACCCGAAAGCACATGAGAATGAAACAATTGCAGAGGCTGGTACCATGTTGAAATGAGGTTAAAATGGGAACAAGATCGATGATTACTGATGTAAGGGTCACATCTGCAATTCCATGAGTGATACTCTATTTGATATGCACCACGACAAGCAAATTGCAAAAGAATTTTGGAAAGCATTGGAGAACAATTATCTGGTGGGGATGCAATCAATAAGAAATTCCTAGCAAGTAAAATTTTTCATTATTTAATGGTTGACAGTGGAAAGGTCATTGAGCAATTTCATGAAATTAAGAAAACTCTTAATCAGTTTAAATAGCATGACATGAAAATGGACGAGAATATTATTGTCTCAGACATTATAGATAAATTATCCTCCTAGAAGGACTATAGGGAGAGTCTCAAACACAAAAAGGAAGAAATTTCTCTTGCAAATTTAAAAAGTCAATTGAAAATTTAAGAAGACAAATGTCGTGAAGGCATGGATAGTTCTAAAGTTCTAGTTTTGGATGAAAGTCAAGATTTCAAACAGAATAACAATCCTACAAAGGGTAACTAAAAGATAAAGTTGAATTCGAATTCCAATTCAACAAAGAACCAGTACCCTAATAAGAACAAAAAGGGTCCATGTCATCATTATGGCAAGATAGGTTATTTCAAGAAGAGTGCCGACATCTGAAAAAGATATTTAATAGAAAAGATGATAAGAAGAAGTTTGTCGCTATGATATTTTAAGCCAGCCTTCTTGGAGATGACACAACATGATGGATAGATTCTCGTGCAACCAATTATATGTATAGGTTTTCTTCTACGTCACTATGCCTAATGAAGTATAACACTTTATTATTTGTCATACGATAGTACATCGGTACATGAGTTATTCCATGTGATAGAAACCGGGAAAGTATCTCATTGGTACAATTTTAATATAAAAAAAGTAGAGGAAATAGGTAAAAACCGTAAAATTACTAAAGGTGTCACTTTGTATTTTATATTCATCTCCAATTGATAGTATTTTGATAATTTACTAAAACCTTGAATCAAAGTTTGAATAATTTTCTTGGACTAACCCTTGTACTACCAAATGACAAATAATGACACTAGGGGGGAAATCTTTTTCTTTATTTTATCATTAAAAAAATTCAATTATATGATTATGCAAAGAAAATGAATGATGCTGGTAAGTGTAGCTTTGCTTGAATAGTCTCTGGTCAAGCTCTTTGAAAGCTTCACTGAAAAATGCAGGAAGATTAATTATGTGTTCATGATCAATTCTACATGAGGTCTTGAACTAGCCCTAATCTTGTCATAAATTAAACCTCATCTCCTTGTAGGATCATTTTTACTGCATCTTTTTAGTTTAGTAATGTTTCAGGCATAAAATGAATTGGTATTTTGTGATAACACCTGAAAGCTCAAGAAGAAATATGGAAGATTAGCCATGGATACAGTTGTTATAGTCCATTAAAAGAAAAAGGCAAAAATAAATAAAAAAGCCATGGTTGCTGGAGCAGGCAACATTCAGTGGTGAAGATGATGACTCCGGTTGTAATCCACCAAAATAAAACATTTTGCTTTAAATAGCAGAGAAAGTTTTGATCTTAAATTCTTAATAACCACTTGCTCATCTCATCAACCACTTGTGCTGGACTGGAAGACTTACATTCATATATTGCTTATGCTCAATGTACAAAGAAAGTACTGCTTCAATTGGATGATTTGTATCAAGTAGGATTTTCAAAATTTCTGATAAATGTGGATAAAAAGGTGACCTAAAAGGGTGAAGATGATGGCAAATACTGCTTGTTGGCCAACTGATATGGCCTTTTCTCTGTTCCTTCGGCAAGTCTGACCAACGGTTGCGGGAGAGATGAGGAAAGCCAGTGATATAGACTCTTCCACTTTGAAAATTGGCCTTCCAATCACGTTCTTGTATCTTCCACCACTCCATGCCTGAGGAAAAATTGAGGAGAAGGGTGTCATAAGGGTATAAACTCCATGGTTTAAATGATGTGCTAGTTTCAGCCAAGCAGGGTCGACGATGAAATACTAGAAAATGTACAACAGTTTGATGTTTCAAAATGAGAATTTGGTTGGCCTACTGCTAATACTTTGTCTCATGAACTCAATAGAGACAATCATGAAGAGAATTTATTTTCTAGCCAGCAATCGTGATTCCAAACGTCACTTCCTCTGTAGAAAAGCCTTCCTTACACTATATGATCCAGTGTTTAGTAATAATCCCTCTATCTAAAAAACAAAAACACTAAAATTAAAAAAAATATATATATATATATTATTGTTGATGCATTAATCACCTACTAATTCAAATCTTGTTTCTAACATTACCCATTTACCCTTATTAGTTTGGCTTATGTAATGAAAGGAAACAAATATGAAAAGTAAGTACAATGAAGGAATTCAACAAAAATTCACATCTTGGGTTTTTTAAATGGACAAACAGTTTGGGACAGTTCAAACAGGACATCTTTGTGTTTTAGACTCCAGGGAACTGTGAGTGTCCTGACTCCTGAGCATCCTTGACGCCAGTCTGAAACCAAAGGGACAAGGAAGTGATGGTTGGAAGCACCAACAGAACTGCTGGCCGGAAATGCCATTTGTTTCAAAGAGAGGACAACGGATTATTCACATTCCATTTGTTTCAACTTTCAAGTGCTATTTTTGGCTTTTGGCTCAATAATTTTTTTCATTTGAGTTATCAAACAATATAAGAATCAACTCACTCATTATGGCAGAAAGGTAAGCAAACGGATATTTTTAGTGGCAATTTCCAATTGTATGGATAGGAAGAGTCCATCTTGGATTGTCAACTGCTTATATTTTTAGCTGAAATTTCGTAGATGGATGGGTATGCGGGGTCCACTTAGATATCAAATTTGGCTGCCATGTGGAAGATATAAAAACACGCAAAATGTCTCTGAAGTATTTAAAAGTGTTAAAATGAAAAGGGAGCGTGTTCTGAGAGCAAGCTGTACAGGGAAGTGCATTAATGAGATACAATAAAGGAGTATCATACATGAGAGGGCATGGAGGTCATTTTATATAAGGAGGAGAGAGAACCTCTTCCCTAGATGAAAATATGCATAAAAACACTTCTGTTAAGCGCTGTCAAACATAAATTCACTTGATTTAAATTGGAATGTGTAGACGCATAACTCCAATATGGTTATTGTATCAAGGAATTAGCTCACACGCCACATAATAAATTACGAAAAGAGGGAAAATCTTATTATAATCAAAATTAGTGAAAAAGAAATTATAAACATTTTTTTTTGTTTTTATATAGATTAATATATTTTTTCAACAAAGGTAAATCCTAACATATCACATAGACATTGGTGGCTCTTGAAAATAATATGATTGTCATTTTAAATTATTTTGAAAATCCTGACTATAGTAAGATATCTTGACAGGCCAAGGGCCCGACCAAGCCCGACCAAGCCCGACCTAATTAGTCGTAGGCTTGATACTCAGACCTGGACCAGGTCTAACATATTGCCTTTATAGGCTAGGCCTGGCCCAGAAATCATTATCCTTGTGTATTTTTATGTTTTTTTTTTGGGTGGGGGGGGGAGGAATTTTTATCCTATGTAGTTACTGCACGGTGCAGTACTGCATCGTGAGATGGCTGCAGAGGTCATGTGCATCATGTGGGGCCCATTGTGCCACATGGCCTCTGCTGACCGCACGATGCAATACTGCATCATGTAGTTACAGGAGAGGATAACGATTCCACTGGAGAAGGGGTAAATATGTAATCTATGTACACGTTTAGTAATTATATACCTGCAATTGATCACCAATTGTGACAATGATTGCATCTTTCTCTGGGCAGAAAGACATCCAACCTTTCTTTGAGTAGACATGAAAATCCGAAGCTCCTTCACAGATGTGTACGCACAAGGCATGAGAATAGTCAGATCCTTTTATCAGCATCCGAATTATATCAGATTTCAAAGAGCTCAACCATTGATTTGCAGCGTTGTTTCTGCAATGCCTGTAAAGACAACAGATTGAGCCAACATTTTCCTGTCCTTCTAAGGATTCAGTTCCATTGGTTGATTTTTCGAGGTTTCTTCCCGAGAGCACTTGTAGAACTCTGATGGCCACTTCCTCTATCTCCTTGGAGAGGGTTTCCATTTTCTGGCTGAGACAAGTTTTGTTGTTAATAGAAATTAATACAGGGAAAAATGATAATCCTAAAGAAGATATAATGAAGTCGAGTTCATGTTTATTATTACGTAACTTGGAATTATTAATTCTTTGAGAGTGTGATTTTACCTAAAATTTGAATATCCATTTGGCCATGTTCCCTCCATTACCGACGTCAAACCATCGTCTCTACACCAAACGAATTCTTCACTGGCATCTCCATCATCAGATACCTCTTCATCGCCTGAGAATTCCTCGAATCCGTATAATTTTCCGGACGATCTCGACGCTAGCGCTTTATTCTCCAGTGATAGCCCGAATATTTCAGTGGCGGCAACCAAAACCGATCGGAATGAATCTCGAGAGATTCCATGGTTAACGATCTGAAAACAGCCGATCGCAGCGGCAGATTCTTGAAAGTTTAGGATATCGATGGAGTTATCGTCGTCCATGGACATCAATGATCGGAAGTCGATCTGAGGCATGCTCTGGATCGAGATTTGTCGAGGGAAGAGGAGATCAGGCAAGACAAGAGCAGGAACTCGAGTCGATTGCTCTAAGAATTCGGTGAGCTCGTCGTCGTTTATCACACCAGATCGACGACCACTTGCGTTGGCGACGGGAGAAGGTGGTGGAGCTCGGAAGTCCGGCGGCCTTCCTGGCAGAGCTTCCGGCGATGCTGCCATGGGAGAGGAGTAGTGGATGCTGCTGTGAAATGTGAATTAGCTGAATCTGAAGCTGAAGGTGAGATGATGTTCATGGCTTGACTTTTAACTTCTTTGCTTTCTATATAACAATTCTATCGGCGAGAGAAAGGAAAAGCAAAGGTAGACGCAATGATGGCATTGTCTCCGGCGTCCATCACAGATCCGAGAATCACATCATCATTGCGTTCTTCCTTTTCCTCCTTTCCTTTTTCTTTAATTTGCCTTTTGTCCTGTTTCCATGAATATAAATTCTTCAAGAAGCGACGTGAAATCCGAACTCCTCAACTCAATGTCAGTAGAACAGTAGTAGTTGAATCCATCGAATAATAGTAAATTCAATAATCGATATGAATAATAGCAGTCCCCCGCCACCGCCATTTTCTCTCCTTGTTTGCCATTGATGCTGGTAGAAAAAATAGAGAGAGAGAAAGGGTTTTAGTTACTTTACAACTTACAGAGCAGAGCAGGCCTCAGGGTGAGTTAGTTGGGGCCATTTCTCGGATAAGGACCCACTGGATTTACCTATCAAAAAAAACGAAGGACCCACTGGATTTTGTAAAGAGAAACATTTCCTTTTTGTCTTTACAGCTAGCTAGCTGTGTTCCTGCCTTCCTAAACCAAGGCTGGCGGACATGGACAGATGGACCAGGTCTTTTTTTTTTGTTTTTGTTTTTGTTTTTGGGTAGATAAGCCTGAGCCAGGTTCATGTGAACACTTTTTTTTTCCGGTTCAAGTGTTGAACGGGGCCGTCCCCTTAGTTCTCAGAGCTACTTCGGTTCTTCCTTCACACTTCGCTCAAAAGAGGGCCCATTTCCCCATTTGCCGTTAAGAAGATCCAAGTCCCGCAACATTGGAGAAGCTTATTAAGTTATTATTAGTACATTAATGCACGTGCAAATAAGAGAGGGGCAGGGGGTAAATTTGTCTTTTCAATTGTATAATTTTTAAAACCACAACAAATGGGGCTTTTGATTCTTCTTTCTTCTGTGCTAGGGCATCGGGCGGAGAAGGTGCGAGTGAGACCACTACGGCTAGCTATCGACGGCGAACACCGTTTAGTTACAGGTAAATCCGCCCATTTCCTCTCTTTCTCAATTACGGGAGAGTAAGGACGTGGCTCAACCTCTGTAACTCGGGTTTTCCGAGGAGGTTGCTGGTGTTTTACCCCTCTCTCACACATACACAAGGGGGAAGATAAGTACCATTGTTATCTCCGTGCAAATATGCTAAGTTCCATTGCTTATGTACTGCTAGAAGAAACTTCAATTTGAACTCGGCTTGTTCCTCAACCGGCTTTGCCGTTTTAGGAATATAAATTCTTTGATTGGAGTTTCAGAAGTTACTATGTTATGGATGATGTCAATTTGTGATTGATATGGTGATATATGTGAAATTTCTCAACTTTTAGGTAACTTGGGAAATTGTGTTATTGTTTTGGTTCATCTTTATTTCACAGAAATTTACCAAACCAGAGAAATTTCTTCACATGTTTATGAATCTCTAAATGGACCAATTTCTTCATATGTTGGGAATGAAGAATTTTCTAGTTTAAATCACATTCAAGATATTCATGTTTGTACTAGTTTCTTCGCATGGAAATAAATGGATGAGTTTTTGGTGCTGAATTTTTGGTTGGAAACGTTTAATACCTGAACATTTAGGTTCCTGAATTTTTGCCATTCTTTATTCTTATGGTTCTTGGTTATAGAATTTGAATTGTGATCTTCTTTTAGATTGAACTTCAAGAGCATGTGTAAGAGGTTGACTATGTTTAGGTTGTATTTTTCTTAAACAGGATACTTTTTTCCCTTTGGGTGTTTTTCTTCATTTTTTCCGCTGTTCTCTCTCATCCTCTTGAGATGAATAAATTTTTGCACGATCCACACAGGAAGGGATTCCAATATGTTCCACTTAATATGTGCTGTCTGGAAGGATGATGGTAATTTTAAATTTCAACAGTTGGGTAGATACAGCACAGTCTGTAACTCTGTATTGGCTATATGTCATCCAATTGTTATCTAGATGATCAGTTTCCACTCCCATGAGGAGTGTCTATAGTTAATAATCATGCTTCATTGTGATTAGTATTAGTAAGTGTTGGATACCCCTCATTTAAAAGTTAAATTCCTTCTTGTTTTGTGTCTTTTATATTTCTTCATTATTAAATTACTCTGTCTTTCCGTTGTTTATACTGTTCTGTTCATTCTTGTGCCATTTCAAAAGGATTTTCTATATTTGAATAATTGGATGGGTTTACTATATGTTGGTTGCTTACTATGTATTTTGATTCTTCAAATTCTGTCTGGCTCAGTTCATTTTAGACCATGTTTAATGGGCTTTCCTTAGGCCCTGTTTGGTTAAAAGTGGAGTAAGATATAATTTTTAGTGGTATACTGAAACAAAATGGAATGAGGAAGAAATTATAAAAGAAACTTGCAATTGGAAGTGTTTGGTTGGAAGGAGAGTTGATGCAAACTGATACGATAACATGTGGAACCCGGAACATATATAAGGTAGGAAGTTAAAATAAAACTAGGATTGTTTTGATTGAAAAGTGGTGTAGCAGTTAGTTTCCACATTTAGTGTGATTTTGAGCTAGTTTGTTACACAAGTGTTCTGGGTAATCATTATAAAACTCTGTTCTTTTTTCTCAGGCAATACTTCACTCAAAGATCTAACCAAACAGGACCTTTAGTTTTGAAAGCGAGTATCAGTGGATCATTGGGATCCATTTTATTCTATTCCTTGTATCTTTTTTCTCTATCCTTATGTATATTTCTTGTTTGGTTCACCCTTCCCTCCCCCCCCCCCCCCCCCCAAAGGTGAGAAGCCAATTCAGCAAAGGAAATAGAAACTGAGAAACATGCCGCTTTATGATTGTATGCTGTTGTTGAAGCCCCATGTTAAGAAGGAGGCTCTGATGGACTTGGTTGCTCGGGTAGGAGGACATGTTTACAGAAGGAATGGTGTTCTTACCGACATTAAATCTTTTGGCACTGTTCATTTGGGTTATGGTATTAGGAAACTCGATGGGAGACATTACAAGGTGCATCTATATTTGCAGTTCTGTTTTCAATTCTATTTGATGTTGTTTGCCTTTGGTTTCTTTGCCATTTTTTACAGACTGGGCTCTCATTATTGTTTTTGAGATTTGAAGTCCATTTTCTCAAAAGGGAGCTTAATCAATTTTTGTGGTTATATTTTCAACACTTTGCCAATTTATTTTTCTCCCTGGAAATTAAGTAGCTAGGGCTTTCTTATGTTCTATTGTATCTTGTGGTTGTGGAAGGTTACTTACTTTGGGAGCTATTATAATGAATTCTTGTTCACTTTTGGTTGATCTTAACCGAGAAGGGGGGAGTGAGAAGGGAAAAAAAAAACTCCAAATGCAAGAGCACATCTTACTCTCTGCGGGAAAAAAAATCCAAGAGAGAGAGAGAGAGTGTGTGTCCACTTTGAACCAGCTGTATTACTCTGACAGAACATACCTCATAGGTAGATTTATTAACCACTCATTAGGTTTATGTCAGTAATATCAGACCTGCAGTAGATTGAAATAACCTTTAAATTAAGAAGATTGAAGAGGAAATTTTGAAGAGAATTTTTTTTATTAATGTATAATTAGTCATGTATTGAAAGAGTTAATTATCCAGATCCAATCTAAGCACAGTTTTTAGAAAATTTGAGTATTCCAATGATTATTGTCCCATATACATGATTCAACTACCCATTTCTGAAACTGTTGAACTTTGAACAGGGTCAATTGATGCAGATGACAATGATGGCTACGCCAAACTTCAACAAGGAGCTACAGTACCTGAATAAGGAAGATCGGCTACTACGATGGCTTCTAGTGAAGCACAGGGACACAAAATATGGGCTGGAATTTGTGGGTGAAGATGATGGAAAAGGTGAGCTGAATAAGTTTCCCAGGAGTAGAATATATGATGAGGAAGACATTGATGATGACGATGATGATGATGACGATGAGGAATATGAGATACACGAAGAGGAGGCCAAGAAAAACTGAACTGTGAATTGAACTATTTGGTCTTGCTTATGTTTTTTATGATTTTATCCGTTTTAAAGAGAGTTTGTACCGCAGGTTCATTTAATCGGCTTAAATGTCTTTTTGAATTCTGAATCTTATGTAGCTTTGAAGTTGTGTTTATTTTTGGTTGGTTTGTAAATGCATAATTAACATTCTGGTTTGATGATTGATCAACCAACCTAATAGTATTACAAACAACCAGAATGCAAGCATAACTCGGGTCAGTGTTTGAGTATTACTTTGCATAACTCTCCCATTATGGCACATCCTGGTCCTTAAAGAGGTGTTGGGGTTATTAATTTCATATTTTAAATAGAATATATAATGGATTTACTTGGGTAAATACATGATTTTCTTTTAGTATTTCTGGGATCAGGTGGGATCAGGTCTTAGATCAGGGATATCTAGGGTTTTTGTTTGTGCCCTTGTATATTCCATTGAACTCCCATTGTGTAGTTGCTGCACAGCTTCTTATTTATGTGGCAGCCATTGATGTCTTAATCAGGTTTGCTATGATGTTCATGAATGGTGTAGAATATTAAAATGATTGCCATTTTGGACTCTTGGAGATGGGGGGTCACTTCATTGGTTTGTGCAAATGTTTTTGTTTTACTGTTTAATACTATCCTAAACTCATCAGAATAAGACTTGATAAGTAAAGGTCAATAAATTGGGATTCATTTATCAGTAGATTTGTTTCTTCCATTTGAACCCATTTCTATAATTCTTTCAGTTGCCTTGATAGGTGCAATTGCTATGACGCATCAGTGATTCAATGGGAAAAAAAACTTAGGATTAGATATCCAAATAAATCTAAATTAATAAAGAATATGTTGAGTTATCCCATCTGTATTTACATCAATTCTATTTTTTTTTTCATATTTGTCACGTATAGAATTTAAAAATATATATATATTTACTCCGATATACTTATTAAGATGTATCTATGTTTTTGTTATATCCTTTCTAGTCACTAATTACTCAATTGAATCAGTTGAATTTTTGTTCCTATTGAAATAAATATAAATTTATGAACGTTAATCAATGATGCTTGAACAGTAGAATAATTATTATTTACTGAATTTTAAAAAAGATACTAATTATCTTATTAAAAATAAAAATAAAATAAAATAAATATATAGATATAAATAAAGAAGTATAAGCACAAGATAGAAGCTTTTGGGTTTGCCTTTTTGTTTAAGTATGTTTTTTAAATTTTCGAGATAGGGATTGTATTCCCCCATCAATTCATTTTATAATTTCACAATATGCAATACAATAATAATAAGATTGAGACGTAGAAAAATTGAAATTGAAAAAATATTTTGATTGGAGAATTCTTCAATTTTGTCTTATTAAAAAGGCCAATATTGAGGCCTAGACCAATGTGGATACCATAACAAACATTTTAAAAATATAAGACGGGGCTGGTTATTATCAAAATCAAATAAAAATAGCAGAGAAAATTCATAAGAATAATTTTTTTTTATGTTATGATTCATTAAAATCAATTTATTAACCCATCCAAGGAAAGGTTTTTTCTCCCCACATATTATCTTCTTTCATTGAATTTTTATTCCTTGGTTTATAAATTTTTTTCTGTTCAGAATGCATACAAATTTATTTTTTCGGTGCAGAATGTATGCAAATTGGAATGAACCTTCAAAGGAAGTCCATTTCTCATACACCTTGCATTTTATGTAATTATTCATGTTAATAATTCAGAATTTCGAATTGGGTTGGAGAGAAAAACCCCAAATGGTAAAAATTCTTCACAGTACCTAAATTCCTGCTAATCACTTGTGGAAAATTAGACAGCTTTATGCCTCATAATGACACGACTCATCAACTATGAACTCCCAACATGTGTGAGAAACAGGAGAAAGAGATGCAAGAAATCCTTTCAGCCAGAAGGCAAACCCTCTCCCCCACTCACACCCTCCCCCCCCCCCCCCCCCCTCCCTTGAATGGATTTTTTTATTAGAGAATGCATGATTGACAGGCTTCCATCTTCTAGTTGAATTCAGAGTATTTGCATGTCTCATTATCTATTCTCTTGTCGTAGTCATATACACACACACACACACACTTTCAAGTTAGTTCACCACCAAGGACTAGGGATACATCTGTGATAGCTCTAGCAACCCTCCAAATTTCATGTTGTACAGAATGCCATGACTCTGCAGTGTTCAAGATCTTTGCTTTCTCAATAGCATCATCTATCCCAGGAAATGATTTTGATCCATAATCATCATGTTTTGATGGCCCGTAAACCTGAAAAATCAAAATAATATCAAAGTTTTAGTCACGTCAACTACAGTATCAGAATACCAATTGAGTCTAGCTTCTTGCAACAGTGATTCAGACACAAGGGCTCCATGGTCCTAGCCAACAAGAAGGCAGGAAGAGAGGAGGGGGGGGGAAGGGGGGAGGTTTAAGGAACAAGTTAAAAGCTATAAGAATATTGAAGAACTCCTACTATGCAAGTGAAGGAAACCTACCAAATGCTTATACCATGACCTCCCAACGAGCCCATCTCGGTCTGTAAATGCTCGTTCCGCCATCATTAACCTGTCATTCATCTCTCTCACTTCCAGGTGGTCTCTTTTCCATAATGATGGCCAGACCCTACTTTCCTGTATTACCTAAAGCATGATCAATTCATCAGTTTACGTGTACTAGCTGAACAATAGATCATAAACAATCATTTGTTATAGAAATCTATGCAATACCTTTATCTGTTTGTTTATTTTGATCGCCGATTTCTTGAGCTTATCAATGGACTTGTACAAGGGAAGGAGACTTATTCCCTTACTTGAAACTTCATCTTCAAATTTCTTTGTGCTTTCCTGTAATTTAGAGACTCATTAAATGCATTTTCATTAAAACTACGTGCCTTCTTACATGCATGTTGCACGGCTATGAAGTGGAGCAGTGAAGATATGCACATAGGAACCTTGGTTCATACATGTTACACGAGATGGAAATTTATTTTTTTTTCGTATGTTCATTAATCTATGCATGTAAAATACGCAAAGACATAAGCATAAAAAAGAGAGGCAGATTGAAGACAACTGACATGCGCAAAAAATATGTAAACATCATCGACATACCTGAAGCTCCTGTGCATAAGAAAGATAATTAAACGGCAGGAATTCCTCATCTGCAAGCCTAAGAGCAACTAGTCCCCAAATGCTGGCCACTGTTATAAGTAAAAAACAGTAAAACAAAGAAACCAGATTCAGCTGGGACCATGTTTGAAGAAAAGGGCTTTGAAAAATTAAGATGACCTTTATGAGTAAGCTACTTTTCTGTGCTGTTTTTATTTTCTTCAAATATATGAAAAGAAAAGAAGCTAAGCACTAACAACTTTGCTGACAGATCAAATCATATTCAATGTTTCTTATCCTAGAAAAGTGTGAAAGACTGAATATGATTCAGATAGACAAATGCCAAAGTTTGTTAATCAGAATCAAACATTATCTAAGAGATTGAATACACAGAAATAGAAGAAATACCTGCTACATGCCTATGGAACGTTGGGTCACCAAATTTCTTCATCCATTCGAAGTCATCATACATTGAGTGATAGACTGGGTATGCTGCAAAAGAAAAACATTGAAGAGCATAATTATGCAAATTCCTTAAAAGGTAGTACAAATAATTAAAAGTTGTTATTTTAAGCATATGTTTTTGAAGGCACTAGTAAGCATATGCATGGAAAAGAGACTTAATTGCACCTTTACAGAATGATACAGCAAAATCGATAAAAAAAATCCAACGCTGATACCATCTTATAATATTGCATATGTTTATTAGTAAACATAGGTTTTCACCACTACCTTATATCTTCTATCCATGGTAAAAGTCAGAAGTGGGGGAGGGGAGGGAGGGAAGAGAGATTTCTTTTTTCCTTTTCGTTTTAAGTAACAGAACTAAATGATTAAAATTGCATTAAACACACAAAGGGTTAGTTAGCATTTTTCCTTAGAGAAGACAGCTCTAATAATTAGAAAGTAACATTATGTATGTTTCAAAAAATCTTTTACATGGAGTTCTTTGGTGAGTAAGAGGACCTTTAGAGATACAGAGTTGAATAATGAATTTAAATAACATTGCTAACTGAATATAGCTTAGAAAAATCTAGGAGTAAGGCATTTTCTGAGCATGCTAAGAAGAGGGAAAGGACCTCAAACACAAAATGTATAATTTGAGAGTAATTAATTTGGTCTCTAAAGATGAATACTGATGGATGGCAGTTCAGTTTCTATCAGACCCAAATAGCTTATGCATTGAAAAAACTGATGAGGTGGTTGAAACTTTTGCACTGTGCAGTAATGGTAAAAATATAGTACCCACCACCAAATGTGAAAAAATAACTTGAGTGACACAGATGGAATGGCCTTCTTCTCACTAGATTCTTTTTTTTTTTGTGGGTAGGGGGGGGGGGGGTTGGGGTTGGTAAAATTTTGAACTGGTTTCTAATCGACCTATGGAACACAATCAAAGAATAACATTTTACTTACACATTGTTGGCATTCATCATCTTACTTTTGAGGCCTTCATTGATACCTCTCTTATATTTTCATGGGTTCATTATCTTTTTGTTGTGTTTAGTCTCTATACAAGGGCTTTCCCTATCCCACTCCCTTTCCTTATTTTTGCAACAAAGTTAATTTGTGCTCTGTAGTCAGCAAGCATCTCATTATAAGGAGTATCTTACAGTTTATAAATAAACAAAAGTTTGCAAAAGCATATGATCATACCTCCTCCATAGAACATGTCAACAGATGGAACTCCAACATGTTGAATAAAAGGCGCATAATCTGAACCCCCGCCTCCTAACCTCCCAATCTTCAAAGTGAGAAGAATTTTTACTCATCAATGGTTTCCACTTCTAAGTAACAATTTAACCAGATTCATTAATAATATAGTCATTTAATGAGCATAAATAAGGTAATGCAGGATATTGGATATTTCCTTTTTTATTTAATTAAGATGACTTATTCATACTTGAAAGGCATGTATTAACATAATATCACCTAAAGGTTGAAATTTGGTCAGGAACCACCTTGGAGGAATCATCAGAGCCGATCCATGAATCATACATTGTTTGTGAGGAGTTATCTGGATCTTGAACCTTCAACAACCATGAGCTTTGTTAAGGAGGATCGAAGAGAAACTAGTAAAACTAGTAAAGTAATCTAGATATTTTCAACAAGAATGGAAACAACCAAAACAAAAAGCTTTTCCTTGTACAACATCAACGTCAACAAGTACTTGTTTGAACTTTGTCAATGATAATGCAACCCCTACTCAGGTTGCTGCTGTAGTTGTGAATGATTTTGTTCCCATTGCTTATTTAATTTACCTTTTTTTTTTGGAGAGGGGGGGGGGGGGGGAGGCTATTGCCTCTACTGTTACAAAGTTGCACCATATATTGCAATATGCAGTAAATATACATCACCGCTGTTAGACCTGTTGAGCAGCTTGTTTGAGTAGTTCATCCAGCTGAGGAGTTGCAGAGGCATGGAATCCTGCCCCAGAGACTGCACAGTCTACATTCAAATAAGCGACAACCCTTGAAGCTAGCATTTCTCTATTCTCTTCTACCCATTCTGTTGATCCTACCTGCAAAAGGCTGGATTGGTTAAAGTGGATCACATGCTCCTATATGATTGACTCCCTAATAACTCATATTTTAGGATACATGGAACCAATTGATTACCAAAGCCGTTAGGTATTGAGCTATTGCTATCAATATTTTCTTATTAATAAAAAAAAATAGATTGTATAGTTTTGGGTATGCACCTTTTTTTTTTCCTGTTGTAAAGAATGGGAAAAAATTTGGTAAGAAGGAATACAATAAATGCTGCATAAGTAAACAATTTGATCCTAAAAGATATACCATATTAAGTATATATAGATATCTTTATTTAATACTCATAAAATGATAAAACAGTAAAAGACAGAAATATGAGAAAACATTGAAAAAAGAAGATACCAGAAAATTTTAGTAGCTACAAATTAAATATTATTAATTAAGGACTCAATCTTAATAATATGATAAGAAATACAAACCACATGGGCAGGACACCCAACTGATGTTTTAACCTTAGCAGAGATGAGCAAAACAGGTGTTTTGTTATGGGGCCTGCCATGATTCAACTGAACTATATGGTCCGCTCTTGTCACATTGTGATTAAAAACACTGATAATACATGTAGGTATATTTGGCTTACTATTCCTCTACGAGTAAGGTTATTAGTTTATTAAGTTCTGCATAGTGGGATGTTCTTCTCTTGCCCTTATGTGACTCAAATGCCAATTAGGGATGCAGCCCTGTTTGGTTGGCATCCTTCTTAGTATTACAGTATTAAGGTACCAAATGTTCCACAGTTGGGGGGTGATACTGATTATATATTTATTTTAATCGTGTAAGGGTATGGCATGTGTTTAGGTGGTCAAGAGATGGAGTGTGAGAAAGATACCAGGCCATACTCCTCAGCATCCCAATTGCAAAATACAATTGTTCGCCTTGGCCTCCACCCTCTTTTCTTCAGCTTCCCAAGCCTTCTAGCAACCTACAGACACCAAAGAATATTAACTCTAGAGTTACCATTGAAATATATTTTGTTCCTTTTAGGATTGGACATGGTATCCACTTCATGAAAAACATGAATCAATTTAGAAGAGAATGAAAAAAATTTCAATCCTAAGTAACCTCTAGTAGTGCTGCGGTCCCACTGTTCGGATCAACTGCGCCAAATGTCCAAGCATCGCGATGGTTACCAAGTAGCACAAATCTATACATAATTGCAACATAATTAGAATTGAATAAAATATAAATTGAGTTGGCTAAAATTTAGGAATATTTCTCTGACCTCTGCTTCTTTAATGCTGCCATTGTGCAATCAAATATTTTCTCATTATTCATGATAGTAAGCTTTTTTATATTAAAGCACAAGGTGTAATTAATAAAAATCACATGTACCAATGGAAGATGGTTGTTAGATGAGATCTCAACTAATTAAAGGCGATTATCATTGGTTACAGTGAACCATCTGGTCCATCTCGCTATCAGTAACCAGTACAGATATGAGATGAGAGCAGAGGCTTCCTGAGTTAAGAATCTGAGGCTGTGTTTGGTATGCATTCTTGGAACGCATTCCAGGCCAATTTCGCACTCTCAGATGATAAAAACAACTATTTTTATCACCCAAGAATGCGAAATTGACCTGGAATGCATACCAAACACAACTTAAAGTTCAACATCTCAAAACTCTACAATCTACTTCCTGTTTTTACTTAAGATTTGAAACAATGGTGGAACCATGGTGGTATATTAGTAAGTCACAAATAATTGGTGGAATAAAAGCCAGGTGGATTGAAATCTTCTTCAGGGACTTTAAGCACCAAAAATGAACATTAAAGACTATCCCCAGAACAGCTAAATAAACCCTGTATGGTCCAAGGACACAACCATTAGGTAGCTAGCTTTCAAATAATTAATTGAATGGCTAAATGAAGTTGATCACTTGGCTTATGACAAAGTTGTAGCAAGAGAGAATCATAAAGCATGAATATGAAGCATACCGGTCAGGCTCTTCCGATCCTTTGATAACACCAAAAACATTTTGGATTGTAGCTATGACTTGATTTCCCTGAAGTTTAAATCAAATACCCAATCAAAAATCTGAAAATCAAATCAAGTACCCATCAAGCCAGCTGAACAAAATATCGATAGTCAACCAATCCCTCTATGGATCACAAGGTGATAATTTACCACAACCAATCAAACATCTGAAGATCAAATCAAGTATCCATCAACCAATTCAACAAAATATTGATATTCAACCAAGCAATCTATATATCACAGCTGATAATTGACTACTACCAATAAAAAATATAGACAAAGATAGATGTTGAACAGAGCATTCATTACCCAGAAGTCAGAACTACCAAGTTTTGAAGGGCCGGCACAAAACTCTCTTCCAACGTAACAATCAGAGGAAACAAACAGTGAACCAGAAGAACTAGAAGTTTTATTAGGGTCCCAGAAATATTATCACTTACAGTGTAGCTGAGATTGAGGAAACCAGGGCCAGGACCAACCCGGTAAACCGGAGCGTTTATGCCACCCTGCCAATCATCGCCGGCCACTTGTCCACCGATGGACCTAATGATTGCATCACCATCAGCTGCTGACACTGGCAATGATGGTATCAAGGGGAGCTCTCCACGCAACTCTACTTCATCAACGGACAGCCTCTCACAGCCGCTGGTGCTAGTCCAACCAGGTGTCGTCGGATCTCCGGTCCCACCATAAACCGTCCCTACCTGAACACCACTTGGAGGCATCCACTTGTCATCAGGAAACCATCTCGCACCCTCACCTCCACCACCGCCGTAATCCTTGGTATCACTGAAAACGACGACGGCAACGGCACCGGCGTCGTAGGCGTGCCGTACGATATCGCCGCGGAATATCTGACCGTACCTTGCCAAGGCGATATTGCCGGAAACGTTGACACCCATCGCTTTCAAGGTGACGTAATCCTCCACGCGGCCATAGTTAACGTACACCACCTGTCCCGCTGTGGTCCCTGACTTGGCGTAGGCGTGGAAGGTGGGAAGGACCTCGCCTGCCACGTCGGCGTAGGGGTCGCCGGCGTAGATTTCCTGTCGAAGATCGAATTTGGTGATAGACGTGTCATCCGGCGGTGAACGTGTCAGTATGAGTGTGCGGGAGAGTGGGTAAGTGAGAGACACGTGGTAAGAAGTGATGTGAGAACGAAGGGTGTAGGAAGCGAGAGTGGAGAGGACGTAGGCGGCGGTGTCGGCGTTGGCTTGGGTACCCGCGACGTGGGGTCGGCGGGTGAGACTGAAGAGGTTGTGTGAGATGGAGGTGTTGTCGGAGAAGGAGGTGAAGAGGGAGTGATAGGTCGACTTGGGAGTGAAGGAGGTGGTGAGGAGGAAAATGGAGAGGAAGATAGCTGTGAGTAGGGTGGTGGTGGTGAAGGAGGTGGCGGCACCTCCTCCGCCGGTGATGGTGGTGGTGGTGCTCTTGAGCATGGATTGATTTTCTGTTGTCAAGAAGGGTTTCTTAGTTCTCGGGAGAAGAACTCATAATTCTTGCTGCGCTTCTTGTGTGTAATTCTGTTTTTGTGGATATTGGAAGGTTTGGCTTTTGGGGATTAGATTACTATCAGACAATAGTCAATACACAATGGCTACTATGTTTTCTGAGCTTGTTTAATGTATTGGATTTGTTTTATTAACATAACTATGTGATTAAAAAATTCGGGTGCATTTTATTAAAGGAAGATGAATAGACACATCACCCGTGTGTGGTAAACAAGTGGGCGGCACCAATGGGGACGCAGGACTGAGACCAAACGTCATATAAGAGAGGCAGGGGAATCATTTGAAATAAGGGAAGAGAGATAGAATTAGTCGTCATTGCATTTTGATATACCAGCGTGCCCAGCCTCAGCCTTTTCCCTTTATTAAATTTAGTTTTCATTTTAAAAACGAATATCTAAATCAATTTCACCTCCACTAGTATATGTTTGGCTTCAGAGGTTTATCATATGTGTGAGAGAGAGAGAATGTGTGTGTGTGTGTATGTTCAGGGTTTGGTAATGTATGTTTTCGGTTCTAAACATATGGAAGAGGGGTTTACCAACAAAAAAATATGAGAAAAAAAACTTTATTCAGGAGTGCTGGCATACACTCCTATGTGTATATCTCTCCTCCTCAAAACAAGGAGGAAGAGATGTCTTTTCAGATGAGGAGGAGAGAGATAGACTCATGGGTGTATTGGTATAGACCATATTTTCGGACAGACCAATGAGGTGCGATAAAACTGTATTAAAATTATGGGAAGTAGTTTTTTGTCCAGGAGTGTGGCCTACACCAGTACTCCTATGTTCCAACACTCCGATGTATCTATCTCTTTCCTCCTCAAAACAAGGAGGTAGAAGTGTCTTTTCAAAGGATCCACATTCTCTACTTCCAAAATTCGTACTTCCATCCTACTTCCAGCAACTCACAGTGTCCCACCTGGCCTCACCAGCATCCAACGGATGATATTGAATGTATTCAAAATATTTTGAAAACATCATGAGATCCTATTTGAACCACATTGAACCCCAAATCAAACCCACCCGATCGGTTCGGCTCATCAACCCAAACCCTTTTCACTCAAACTAAACCCAAATCCTCTCATTTGCCTAGGGTTTCAAATCGATTTGGGGCCATCGTCTTCTTCCTCCCTCCCGGCTGCTCTACTACAAGGCAAAGACGCGTCTTCAACCTCTTCTGCTCTTGTTCCTCCATCGTGACGAAAGCCCAAGGAAACATAGTATAACAATGATTTTAGGGTTTTAGGTGTTAGGTGATTTCCGGAAAAAAAAAAAAGAAGCAATGAATCATTCATCTACAAGAACAGAATAGTTGCAGCCGATTCATGAGAAATTTGTGTTTTTTTTTTCTTAAATCCGAGAGAAAATGGCTGATTCTTTCCCGCTACTGATTTGTTGAAAAGACTCAAAAGCTAGAGCAAAAAAATGAGGAGAAAGTTTAGATTACAAATTTTACCTTTTCTGGAATTTTTCTCAGCCTTCAATTCGTGTTAAGTAAAAGACCCAATCAGTGAGAGAACAAACCTGTATTTTCTTATGGTTTTCTGTTTGAGTTTTAAGAGAACTTATTCTACTCATGGTTGATGTATTCCTAAATATGTTTCGAATAAGCCAATAGCAAGCACCCAACTTTGGAAGCATGAACACAGGGGCTCAGCCGTTCTCACTTGGCTGAAAACAGAGTTTTTGGATCGATGAATGTGAATGTGCCACTGACTTTGAAGATTGAAGACATGAAGCTTTGTAATTGCAGAGAAACAATTTCTTCCTGCTTATTACGAGTTGTCACAGTTAAAATTTTTATTTGTACATGTAGACTGGATCGTTGCTCAACCAACACCCATATCATGTCCCTTGTCAAGCAACTAGAGAGAGAGAGAGGGATTAGACTTTGCTTCTAATAAAGCAAAAGTAAAAGAAAAAAAGAATAGAGGGTCGGAACCTTTGTTTGTTATGACAAATGAAGGCGGAAGAAATGTTACATGATAACAGCAAGAGGGCTTTCTATCATATGCTTCATGTTCAAGATTCTTAGAGGTAGCAGAGCTTGTCTACGTCAACTTGAAATCCATGGGAAGATGCAAACAAGAATGCTGTCCCCCAAAACAAATTATGGAGCTAACACTGTGATCAAATTTGTGGAAGGCTAAGCCTAACCCGATCTGGTGGAAGCAGAGAAGAAGGGAGCGATGGAGTCATGGAGAGGATTTGGGAATTTTTCGGATTTCTCCTAAACAATCTGAAACCTAGGCGGATGAGAGGTTTGGGTTTAGTTTGAGTGAAATGGGTTTGGGTTGATAAATCGAACCGATTGGGTGGGTTTGGTTTGAGGTTCAATGTGGTTTAAACAAGAACTCATGATTTTTCAAAATATTTTGAATATATTCAATATCATCCGTTGGATGCGGGTGAGGCCAGATAGTGCACTGTGAGCTGTTAGAAGTAGGATGGAAGTACGAGTTTGGAAGTAAAGGATGTGGATCCCTTTTCAAATAGGAAGAAAAGAGATCGTATAGAGAACTTTCTCCCTAAAATTATTTTATATAAGAAAAAAGATAAACATGAAGATGCTAGTGTACTCTGCGTCACAGCTAAGAGAATCTTTTACCTAAAATATAAATCAATTTTACTTCCACTAGTATATGTGTAGCCAGTGGGGCAAAAGTCCAAAACACAAAGTACATAGCAAACCCTATATTTTAAACCAAAAAAGAAATATTTTTTAGTGTTGTTTTTTCCTTATAGTTTCCTGGTTTGTATGGATGGCAATGGCAATGGCAATGGACCACTGGAACCTTTTGGTTTTGTTTTTCTATTAGTGTAGCTATGAAAGCCTTCCTTTATATCTTTTCACTCTTCTATTTTATACAAACATTTTTGTCTTTGTTAAGACTTCAGAGGATACTCCTACCCTGGATTCCATGGTACTCTATTATATTAAATTGATACCGTCATTGCCAACATCAGCAGATTCGCAAATTTCTAAAAGAAAACCCATTAAATTATACTACGCTTTTCTTTTTAGGATAAAAAATTTGTACAACGTCACTTTAATTTTAAAATTTTATGCACATTCAAATTATTGTAGCATTACCTCTGTTAAATGTCTCATATAACTTTTCTATTTTTAGTGTTTTTTCATAATATATTAGACAGAATGTTCTCTGTGCTGGGGGTGCAGGCTGCGGCCAAACACATGGGGGTGGGCACAATGACCTCCATACCCCTGAGTGGCAAGCCCATGTGTCTGGCCGCAGCCTACGTTGCGGCACAGAGAACATGAACCCAATACCTTAATACCCCCTTCTTCAAGGCATGAAATTATACTATTATAAATGTGGATTAAGAGATAGATTAGGATTATTAGTTAGTCTTGGTGGTTAGTTAGTTAGTTAGCTTAGTTGTTACTAAGGGTTGAGTTGGATTGTATTACCCTATAAATAGGGATTGTACCATATGCATTGGATATGAAATATGAAATAAGAAATAAAATAGTTTAGTCTCTCCTCCTCTGTATTTTCCCCAGGAGTACCCTCACTTACTCGAAATAGTGAGAAAATCCCCCTTCTATGGTTCTTGAATCTCATCTCAGATTTTGGAATCATAACATTGGTGCTTTCATTGACTCGTCCTTTGCGGTTGGCTACTCGAGAGGGGCGACCTGGTGCCAGAGTGTGAACCACTAGGAAAGGACTACCTGTCGTCGAGAAAGGGTCCTGGAGCAGAGTGGAGCCGCCTAGAAAGGGCTACCTGATCCGGAGTGGGCCGACGAGGACGTTGGCCGTTAAAGGGTGGGGTAATGTTATGTGCAATAGTCCCACATCGGTCCCATAAGGGATTGGATGTGGGCATATATGATATTGGGTTCCCTCCCCTTGTAGACCGGTTTATGAGGGTGAGTTCTTCCAATCATAACATATACACTATCCATACTGTCTATGTAGGAAACCATCTCCCTTTTTTATATATATACTTTGTTGAAAAATAAGATGGCACCTATGAAGCCATCTTTTGTATGACGACCTTTCTGGGACTTTGTTGCATCGTAAATAAATTCCAATTTGCACCAAAAAAAATTACTAGGTCCATCATAGCAACTAATCCCTCCTTTAGATTGAAAAAACGAAAAAAAAAACAAAAAAAAACACTGCTGCATTTGGTTAATACTTGAATTGGAGATTCAGAACTTGACATGACTTTTACTCCCAATCATTTGTTAATCAAATTTGTAAAATTTCAGAAGAAAATTACTCAAATTGTATTATCTGTTGGGGGCGCAACTGTCATGTGTGTGCGGCATCCAATGAGAGCGTGCATTGGTATCTCAAGGGCAAAATTTCTAACTTTCATGGGGGTGGGGGGTCATTTTGCCTCCCACTATGTTTGGGCGTGGCCCTTGTGCTCCCCCCACAGAGAATTTTTCTCCATATTTTAATTGGGCAAGAGTTTTTTGTGGGGGAGCTTGACACGTGCAAAGAAGAATCATGAGGGCGGGATTTTCGCCTTTCATTGCCCCCCCACTGTTTCTAGACATGAGCAGTACACTCTCCCATAGGAAACTTTTCTCCATTCTAATATTTGGTTGTGAATTGAGATGGCACCTTTGAAAGGTTTTTACTGGAGAAGAGATTTGCAAACTTGCAACTCTCTATTTTGGAATAAAAGTGACTACTATTTGGCTATGAAGCTCTCCAAGGATTCCAAATTTTGCTAGTTTTCAACCATTTGTCACTATTAGCTTGTGTAGTTCTGCACTTATGTGCCCTCTCTCTTAGAAGAATGGTTATTCCTTCACTAAAAGCTGACTGCCCTTGGATGGGAATAATGAGGGTCGAAATTACCAACCCCTCTCTTATTTTAAGAATCGTCATGTGTCACCTGACTCACCTTTCCCTTAAAAGATTAGAATTATAAAAGGAAGTGATGTCAACAATGCTGACTAACTCAATGACAATGGAGATGATGATGATGATGAACCTGTCAACTCTCTCAGCTGTTAAAGTCCATGACATGATGTTGTCAAGTCCGGAGATTGAATCCACCATCATTTTGTGCTATATGTATGGATTTAGGTATCGATCGATACATACATATATCTGAGAGGAAGAGACACAATCAAGGGATATCTTCAAAAGACACCCAACAAAAAAAACCAAACGTATTTTGAATCTTTAATTTTAAAATATTAAATAATTTTTCAACATATTTCAAGATGTTTTGATTATAATTTCACTTTGAAGACCCCCGTAATAAAAAGAGTTCTTTACACAGGCCTTGGGGTTCATGCAAATTTTAAGGAAAATTTCATACATGATGGGTCAAATGATTGAGAATTGAGATAAATTCTGAAACTTGTGGGCATAGTAGATTCCAAAGAACCACCTACCCATTTAATGAATAGAACAGCCAAAACAGTCTCCATAAGCTACACCTCTATGGCCTAGAGAGAAAGTGACAAGTGACATTATTAATGATGATAATGTTTCTTTTTTTTTTTAAATAAAAAATTTATTGAAAATTAAAGAGGCGGCAAACAAACCTAAAGACATATAAAAGCAAAGAAAACTAAAGCCTAAAAAAGCGACTTAGTCCTAAAACATATTGGCGAGGGCAACAGGCCACTCGCTCACCCGATAATGCTAATAATTGGAATTATGGTGACAATGATCATAGCACCCCCCCCCCCCCCATGTAGATATGCACAATGGAGAGAGGTAAGGGTTAATTTATCAAGTATTCTTGTGTAGTCCAGAAGATTTGCAGTTGAAGTTCTAAGTAAATCAGAATTCTGCAACCACAAACAAAAAAGTGAAAAAGAGTGACCATGTGCTGCCCTCTTTATTCACAATGTTCTCCTGAGCAGTAAAGCTTCATATAAAAGGAATTCTGCAGCAGATGACTCTGAACGGGATAGATCTTTAAAAGCCCTGTCCTTAGAATGAACAGGAGGTGGAAGATGAGAGAATCACCTTCTGCCATAGATTCAGAAGGTGAAAGTTCTGAGCTTCTTGTCTTTACTACAATAGATTCAGAATATGACTGAACCCTTCAGTGTGAACCCTTTACAGTTCTGTTCTTGAGATGAAGAAGCCCCAAAACCATGGATATGGCAATTACAGATACTCCAACAGCAGCCCTGGGAATCAACTCAGAATTCATGCACTTGATTTGATCTTCCTCCACTACGTCAGAAGTTTTATGTTTGGTTTCCTTCGCGCCCAAAATCAATTGGGTTTGAGACAATTGGCTGTTTTCGATACTCTATCCAGTAGCTCAAACATTTTGCTCTTCTCCCTAGAAATGTTTTCAACTTCTTCCATCCATTTAATTGTACTTTCCCTCCACAAATCAATTTTATGCTTCAGAGTTCCTTCATTGGCAACTCTCCCTGATGCTTCAGTCATGGTTTCATCTTTCTCTTGTTCAGCCATAACTGGTTTAACACCCTTCTTATCCAAACTTATCCTTATCTCAGAACTATTGAAAATATCAGAACCTGCAATTAAATTGAGGTATGATGACTTTAAGAGCAGACATTAAGGGTCTCAAAAAACTGAAAATACAGTGTCATTAAGAAGCTTTCATGAAGAGACAACATAAAGATTCTCTAGCAACTGAACAAAAAATTATCTTTAAGAAGCCTTTATGGAGAGACAATAAGGAGTCTCCAGAAACTGAAGAAATAAAGAGTTTTGAATCTTCAAAGCTACTATTCTATATAATCTCCTCTTTCTCACAAACACAGACATTCTTATTCTCCTCCATCTCTCATCAGAATGTCAAATTTTAGACATAGTCTGGGTATTATATTCCTTCTTCTCCTCCTTAATTCAAGCCAAACACTATGCCAAACTAAAGGAATCAGTCTGAAGAAGTACACAGGGAAGCGTTTATCACCTAATACAACCTATACCAAATTTACAAAACAGCAATTCACGAAATGGGTCAGGTTTGTTGGGGGCCTCAGACACTCTCTCTTCTCCTCAGCAAAGAACAAATTCTTCCCTTCTTATACTCTTATTGTCCATAAGAACCCTGCAGCTGGAGATTTTACATCGATTCAAGCCGCCATCGATTCACTTCCCTCGACTAATCTTATGAGAGTTGTGATCAAGGTCAATGCAGGAGTTTATATGTGAGTGTTGGGTTCTTGTCATTGAGGTTTTTGGGAGTTCTCTGTACTCAGGTTACATTGTTTGTTATCCAGTCTGATAATATCAGTATGTTTCCAATGAATGCAGTGAAGTTTCATTGATGACTGTAATTCTTTTTCTTTTTTTTTCTGGTTACATGTGCAGATGAATTGTACTTTTTAGCATCGTTTGCCTTGTTGGGATTTGTTTTGTCTTTGGATTACAAGAAGAGGTGATATGGATTTGATTCCACCACATGAAATTTGCAGGGAGAAGGTGAATATACCAAACTTAAAATCTTTCATAACCATAGAAGGAGCAGGAGCAGATACAACCATCATCCAATGGGGAGACACAGCTGAAACAATCGGGCCAAAAGGGGAGCCTCTTGGTACCTTCAATTCAGCAACTTTTGCTGTGAATTCCCCTTATTTCATAGCAAAAAACATCACTTTTAAGGTAATAATAGTTTCTCTATTTCATTTCTCTTTCTCTCTCCCCCACCATCTGTTCTGATATTAAATTACAAATAAAAAACTGTAATTATATGTTGTCTGATGCAGAACACAGCACCTCTTCCACCACAAGGAGCTGTGGGAAAGCAAGCAGTAGCATTTAGGATATCAGGAGATACAGCAGCCTTTTGGGGTTGTAGATTCTTGGGAGCCCAAGATACACTATATGATCACATGGGTAGACACTATTACAAGGATTGTTATATTGAAGGCTCTGTGGATTTCATCTTTGGCAATGGTCTCTCACTTTATGAGGTTTGGTTCTAAAATTTCCTCTCCTCCCTTTGTTTTCTGAAATTCTAGCCTTCCCTTTTCAGAGAAAAGAAAAGTACTATACAAACAAAAAGGAGCAGCAGCTGCCACTTTGTAGGCCCAAAAGAAGAGATATCCTAACCCATTAGTAGGAATGCTACATATTCATGTAAAACCATACAGAGCTCCAATTAAGCATATCAGGGTTTTAGGTATCAGTATCCCCTGAGACCGATACCGATACCTAAAAATGGATTTTTTTAATCAAAAAGTCGTTTTTTGGTCTCGAAGTCTGATACAATCGATCCATACCAGTACCGATACCATGTTATATAACCTTGCTGTTCATTGCTAAGCCCATAATGGAGAGCAAGTTAATGGTGATTAACATTTGAGTATTCAATTCCCAGGGGTGTCATGTGCATGCAATAGCTCAGATCACTGGAGCACTCACAGCACAAAGGAGGGGAAGCCTACTAGAAGACACTGGGTTCTCTTTTCTGAACTGCAAGGTCACAGGGTCAGGAGCTCTCTATCTTGGTAGGGCATGGGGTACCTTCTCTAGGGTTGTCTTTGCTTATACATATATGGACAACATTATCATTCCCGAAGGCTGGTATGACTGGGGAGACCCCAAAAGGGAAATGTAAGTAAAACCAAAACCCTTCTCTTTTCATCTTCTTTTTGTCTTTGCTAATGTTTTTCACTTTTTTTTTCTTCTGTGGATATACTTCATTGTTTATTGTAGAGGTGTCAATTTCCAACTCGAACCAATTCAACTGAGCGAAATGGACCATAAAATTGGATAAACTGAACCAAACCCTAATTGTTTGGTTTTGGTTTGAAACCAGTAGATAACCCAATCAGATCTACCGAATTTACTAAATGAACCGGAAACTGAAATCGGGAAAACACCGTAAAAAACCAATACAAATCAAGAAAAAAAATTTTAAAAAAATACAAAGAAACAAAACATATTTTCCCAATACTTTTAATGGATTGATAAGAAGCCATTAAGGCATTTCAATAAAAGATTGAACTAAATAGGATTGCAACCAAACTTTGTCTTAACGGTTTAGTTTCAATTTGAGCTAATTCCAAACCCAAATCAGTTCAATCCAATCGAAACCAAACCTAATTAACCAATTGACACCCCTACTTCATTGTTCATGGGCTTTTTTACCCAAAATTTTTTTTTTTTTCATGGGCTTCTCAGAGTGTAATAGGTGATAAGTAGAACAGATAAGATTAGACCAAACAAAAACCAACCCAAGTCCAAATTTTTTGTTGGGTTAGGTTCTTGTTTGGCTTGTTTAGTTTCTAACTCCAAGTTTTCATTGTGGCTCTACAGAACCGTATTCTATGGACAGTACAAGTGCACTGGGCCAGGAGCAGTCACTTCAGGAAGAGTAAAATGGTCGAGAGAGTTGAGCGATGAGGAGGCCAAGTCTTTTATTTCCCTCAGCTTCATTGACGGATCTGAGTGGATCCACCTGTAATGCGCTATGCTATATCAATTGGAGCACGTCAATAAAACGGTCTATATGATCAAAGAGGATAGAGAGTGTCAGTGATGACAGAGGATGTGGGAAATATCCCCACATAGGGACGTCATAGAGAGTGTCATGGATGACAGAGGATGTGGGAAATATCCCCACATAGGGACATCGAGATATTTTTCCCATTAAAATAACATCAATAAAAATTTTCTAGTGATAGTTCGTTTTGGGAAAAAGAATGATGTCTAGTCGTGTGCAGTCTACCCCTAAATACAACACAACACCTTTGAAATGACTGTCCCGCCCTTAAAAAAAATGAAAAATCCCCCTACATGAGTTAGCTCATGTGAGAGAACTGTACACATCTCTTAGGTAAAATCTCAGCCCATAATGGGTAAGGAAACAGATAACCACAAGCCCATCTCTATTCACAAGCGATTCCCAAAGGGTAACAAAATGTACCCAATTTTAAAACAATGAAGAAGGTATAAGCAAACCTCGGTAATCTTGTTGCATCAGCCAAACCGATACTGATACTAAGTCGATACAGATTGACCGCTACAATTAAAAATGTTTTTTTTTTTTTTAATATCTAAAAGTACCTTTTTATCTTGAATCAGTCCGATACGCCGTTTCATACCAATATCGATATTGGTATCATTATTGATCATTAATGAACGATACCATACCTGATACCATGTTTTGGAAAACACCCTTTCAAAATTCAAACTTTGAAATTAAAAATAAGGGAAGAGGGAAGCTGCTCCTCGATTTGTGTATTAATGGAGTTTTTAAACTAACCTAAGCTTTCAAAATGGGATTAAGCTATATAGTTAAAAAGGTCACACTTCCTTATAATAATACTAATGATCTCAAGTGTTCTTTCTTAAAATCTATGTTTCTAACGGAAGACCGCTAAGTTTACCAAAAAAAAAAAAAAACGGAAGACCGCTAAGCTTGACGTCCCACACCAGAACCCCCTATCCCTTTTCTCTATTTCCTCGTTCAAAGAGCTTTCAAAGTAGATTAAACTCCCAACCCTTCCCCACGTAAAACCAGTAAATAATGGATATAAGGAGACTAACATGTGCTCGACCAACCATAAGATTGTCTAAGATTTTTGGGACTGATTCTAGAAAAGCCTGTATGAAATCAAAATCTAGGGAACTAATTCCATTCCAATTCTGTTCGAATCAGTCAAGAATCGATTAAAATCAACCAGATTCTGCCTAAGCCCTATAAACCCTATATGGATCTCTCGCACCAGATCAGTGGACATAGAAAGAAAAAGGTATTTTATTGAATTTGATCCTCAAATTTCATTTGGGTCAAAATAGTGGACCGTTCTGGTGAGGATTATGAGAAGGGGCCAACATGATCCATAAAAATGAAAAACAAATGAGCCAATCTGAAAGAGAGGCAGCTCAGTCGCCCCCAGGTATACAATAATGTTGGTTGATTGGTTTGGTTTCGTCAAAAAGGGCAGAGCTATTATTAGCCATTTTTTAGCCTAGGAATTAGTAGTCTATGATCATTATCCATGGAAATTGACAAACATGAAGTGTTTGTATGTTTGTCTGAGAGAGAAAAAGAGACTTCACAGCTCGCACTTCGCAGTGACACGCTTCACGAAAGCTTTTTTAACAGCAATCGATGTCTCGAAGAAGGGAAGAGAATTGGCGACACAGAGAAGCCTCGAAGAGAAGGAGAAAGGGACGGAGCCCAAGAGAGACTAAGACTATGATGATTCAGTCAAATCAATCCCTAATCATTACCCTTATTCAATTCTGAAAAAGAAAAAAGAACATTGATGATGATGGATCATTGATTTCATCTCAGAAATCACCACCCTCATCATCACAATTGGATGTGAATTCGGTGGTGAATTTTTTTTTTTTCCCTGGATTTCTTCTTTACAAACACACATTGACATTGTTGTGTTCCATCGTCCTATAGGGTATTCTATACCAGAGCTCATAGCAATAGCATAATTCACAGCAGAAAGCTCCATTAAGTCATCTTCTCTGCCATTGCCATCTCCCCTCTACTACTCCATCTTCTTTGCAGGTACTCCCTCTCTGAATTCCTTACAAACTCTGCCGACTTGTCCAGCCTACCCATTATCGCGTTCTTAAAAAATGCTTCTTGAACCTGAGAACATGACTTCTGCATCCGAACTCCACTCAAACTGGCCCTCGACTCAACCATTTCATTCAGCGATAGCTTCTTCCTTGGACTCGGCTCAGGCCTCTGCTTCGGGGCGCTGTAGGACCTCACTTTGGCCTTGAAGGACTGTGTGTTCGCCATGTAATTGGGGAAGTTAGAGTAACCCCTGAAGAAGTTCTCTGCGCACACGCTCTTTGCCGGCGTTACGGGTGCATTCGAACCTCCCGAATTCACAAAACGCGGGGTGCTCTGTGCCGTGCAAAACCTACACTCATCACCCGTCAAGCTCCAATCGAAATCTTGGTAGTTCCGGCTCTCGGGTATGGAGACACGACAAGGAATTTGGCACGGCAGAGGTGACGATATCGTTTCATAAGGTGGGTCTTCACCGGAATCCCACATTGATGCATTGGTTCTTCGGGATCTTGATCTTGGCCTACAAGTATCGATCTCCACAATTTTTGGGCTCTCATCCAAATTGTTGATTGCACTTTCCAATGATGCCGATAGCCTCCTACTGTGAATTGAAGCCGTGTGGTCGCTTCTTGTTTCCTCAAACCTTTCCTGAAAATTTTGATTTTTAAGAGAAGCAAATGTTATTTGTTTGTACAACCACTTAAATGGATTTTAAACGTGAAAAGTTTGAACTTACAGAGGAGTTTCGAGCTCTCTGCGAGCGAACAGTCGCTTGGGCTCTTATAAGAGCTTGCATACTATGCAGAGTTGCAGCTGCTTGCTTACGCACAAGGTAACCTCTAACGTGGGCTTGTAACTTCACCAGCCCTTTTAAAGCTCGAAGGGCCTTTTTAGCCTGCAACAGACACCACCATGTTAAGCAGCCAAGAAGCTCCCAGAAATAGAACAAATTAAGTACGAAGCAAAGAGGGTTGATGTGAAGCCTACTCCATCGATTTAAAGCAAAAACAGACAAACTCACGGACACGGACATAATGAGAAGCAGACTTGGCTGGTAAAGTAGCAGGAGAAATTAAGTTAAGCAAAACAAAATAACTACAGAATTAGGAAACAACTATCATACTCGGATTCAAAACAAAGCGCAAGAACACAGAACGAAATATAATAATAAGGTAACAGAAGAACTTAAATTTGCCAAGTCTGGGGTAAATCCTAACCGACGCAGGCAAGGACAAATAAAGAAGAGAAATGAAGTTGAGAAAAACGTTCATCTACAGTGGGAAGAAAAGGAGATGAATATTAAACAGAGCGAGGGCTGTTCATCGTTAATATTTTGAAAGAGAAAAAGAGGGAAATTTATTAAAATAAAACTCACTCAACTACCTAAAGATTTAGCCTTTAAAGTCCAAGAAATCAAAAACCCACTTACCAGATAACCCCTGAAGACAGTCTGAATCTTCACTGCAGCCCACTTCTCCCGCCCTCCACCAAACATCGTCCCTCTCCCATGGCTAGTTAGTCTCACAACTGCAACCGCCGCTTGTGCAGCGGCAACAGCAGCGTCAGCTGCGGCAGCCGTGGCCGCAGCCACTGCAATTGCGTGCTTGTTCTGTTCACTCTCCGTTTCAGTGTAATGAGACCTCAACCAAGCAGCATCAACTGCAGAAATGTTTGCCGGTAAACTTGCTAGGATCTGAGTAGCCCCACCAGAATCGTTCCCCGACTTAACAAAACTACACCTTATCTTATCTTTCTGTTCACCACCGTTAGAGTTCTCCCTCTGTTCCTTCTTTTTCTTCATCCCCAGCAAGCTCCTGAACCATCTCATTGCTCTTCCCATTTTCTCCGAAAATCTCAATTGAAGAAACCTTGAGGAAGTGCTAGAAGATATTCGATGAGCGCCTCTACAGAGCAGGAAGTTAATTCGATAAGGGACAAAATGAGAAAACCCAAGTCCAGCTTTCCATGTTGCAAACAGGGAACTGAGTAACCTGACAATTCAAGAGTGGAGAAAAAATTAAATTACATGAAGCAAAATCTTAAAATATTCAGAGAGAGAGAGAGAAAGGATTAAAAGAAGAAAATGGGAACATATCAAAATTTAGTGAAGAACTAACTACATTAGAAGACAAAAAAATGTCACGGAAAGATACAGAGACTGTAAAATAAAATCTTGAAACTCAAATTAAACAAATGAATTATAGACAAAACCCATTACCCAGCACAGAGAGCCACTAAAAAAGAGAAATAATTGCAGAGAGAAAGATCAATCTACCTTTCTGAAATTTCAGGGGGTAACAAAACCCCGGATTTTTTCCACTCTGTTCAATCCGGCTTTCTCTCTTTCACCCTCCCCTCGCAGTATTGCCTTACTATATACTTTTCAACTCTCAAACTGTCTGGAACGACATGTCCTCTAAAATAGTAAGATACCTCAACGTTCACAGCCACTGACGCTCTCGTGAGTCTCCTCAGTTTTTCTATGATTCGCACTTGTTACCCTCTTTTTTTTTCTATTTTCTGAACTGATCTTTCTCTATCGCAAATCGCAATCCAACTTTGTCACTTCAGCCCCACGTAAGAGGAGAATCAAAATTACTCTTTGGTCCTCCTGCGTTTCTTGAGAGACAGAGAGAAGAAATTTTCTGTTACAAAATAGAGGAACTCGTTTCGATTTCAGAATTCAGATTCTGAAATCTAAGCTTCCCCAGTCTGGTTTGGTCTTCTGCATCGTCGCCATTAAAGACCAACCACTTATGGATATCTCACTTCTTTGGCAAATGATTTACCAAAGCCTGCAAGTTTCTCCTCATCTTTTTGGGTTTGTAGAAGATCTTTCTGTTGGTCTCCGTATCATCTGGTTCTCCAGAGATCTTTACAAAGAAAATCTGGGTGCAATACTGCAATTTGAAAAATGGAAAAATGCAATTATTAGGAAAAGCCAGGACGAGAGATTCAAAATTTACGAATTCGAAGCGATTGAGGGACAATATTGTAATTTCAATGACGGATTCTGTCGGGTAATAGTTGGACTGGAACAGGTGATGGAGACCAATGAAAAATGGTTATTCAGATCCAACGGTGGATTAAGGGGAGAAGTTGCAGGTTAAGACTTAAGATCGATCCTAGAGCCACCCGCCTGGTCTGTTTTTAACTGAGTATTGACGATTGCTGCCGTCATGTTCGTAACGTACATTTATACCGTCCATGTGGGGCCCATTTTTAATACCTATATATCATATCACTTTGGATGATGATCTCGACCGTCAGTTTTGATCCATTGTAAAACTTGAGGGACCCAGACAGGGAGTCCTGCGAAACTCCTATTGGCTATCACGGTATCGCTCTTTCTAACAATAATTTTCTGTAACAGTGTAAAAAGTTCGAAAGTCGAACCTCCCGCCTGTACGATGGAATTAATAGTGAAATCTGAATGGTCCACTAGTCCCATCACATAACTCAGAGGCCCTGCACTTCTCATGTGAAAATCGCATCATTATTCCGGAATCTTTTATGGCGAAGTTGACGGGATCTAGATTGAGGCCCCACCAGTACGAGTGTCGATCGATCGGTTAGATCCGATTTGATCTGATTCAGTCTTTTATCAGATTGAGTTTACGGGTTCTTATCGGTCCATTATTAGGTTATTATTGGTTTGGTTTCGATTTTTCATACATGTTCATGGTTCACCCACCGCTATAGCATTTTAGTATGTTCCTAAAATACCTTCCCAATCGCTGCTCCTATCCATCCATACCTACGATGAATGGATTCTCATTCACCTAAGATGGAGGAAAATTAAGTCCAATGTTCATTACAAATAATGGAAAAAGAAACTTTCTTTATAATATTTTTCCTATTTTTACAATTTTTTTTATTTTTTTTTTTCCGTTTAAGTTTGGTTTCTAGTCCATTCGATTAATCTAGTTCAAATTTTCTACCCGTTTCATGTAAGTAAAAACCGAAATGGATTTTCGGTCCAACAAGTTCGGACTAGGAATTGACACTCCTACGACTAGGTTTCTTCTAACTTCTAAGCTTGGCACATATGGGTGTCAAAAATTAATTGAACCAATTGGAACTAAATCGATCACTCAATTTTTCTTATTGGTTTGGTTTTGGTTTCGATCGTTAGAAACGATTAAGAGGCCTAAATCGACCAGACTAATCAATAAAATCGAGCAATAGGGACTGTTCGGATTGAAATTGAAAAACAAAAACAAGAAAAATAGATAAAACTGATAAAATTCACTTCACCCCCCCCCCCCCTCCTTTTTATATGTGAATGACTGAGATCAAACATCTTATCAGTTGAATTTCAGTAAGGCCAAGTATATTGAAAAAAAACTTTAAAAGGCCTAATAAAACCAGACTGAGCTGTTACTTTGACACCCTTACTGGCCCATTGATTCCATTAGGACATAATCTTACTAATGGATATGGTCCATGGGCCAATATATAACCCACTTTCTTCAATTTCAGGCCGGGTCCAACTTGCTAACTACACAAACAAATAAGTTCAGTGATTGTCCTTGATGCACTTTTTTAGCAAATAAAATGTGAGATTTCAAAATGGTGCAGGACTACAACAGGAGTTCTAATTTGGATGAGAAGATGGAAAAAAAAAAAAATGCTTTGAGACATAATTAGGAATTTCTTAGAAGAGTAAAGAGCCTAGTTTGAAGGTTGTGCTTTTAGCCCATCTCATATAAGCATATTCAGCCCATCACACACACCCAATGGGCTTTTCCCTTTTCAAAATAACATGATTTTCTATTTGACCCAAAAAACAAAAAATGTCAACACTTACCCTGTGGGTGTAAAACACATGCCTTACACACTCGATCTCACGATTCTCACCTGCCTATCCTATCCTAGAGTTAGGCGTATCTCTCTACAAGATTCCATTGTAAGTGAATTTACAAATATTACCCTTCACTTCAATTCATTAAAACGATTTAGATGGATAGATGAAAAGACAGTGAAGAACTTCACTCTTTATAATGATGTATAGAAGGACCCTTATATTTTACATTAAATATTTTGTAATGTAAATTTTTTCTACGCTTTTAAAATATATATATATATATGTTTTACATTAATAAACAGATAAAATTTATATTTATAGAAAAAAAAATTCACTATCTATCTTTTTACATGAAAACAAATGGAGCCTAATTAAGAGAAAACTAATTGACCTGATCCATTTAGGTAATAGGGTCTCTATACTTCACAAGTATCTCTTTGATTCATGTGTTCTTTAGTCACTTGTGCGATACAAACTTTTTTCCTTAGGTGAAAGATGCAAAACTTTTCTTTAAAAAAAATCAATATTAACCTATCAAGAAGGAGATACAAGTAACCTTTAAGTTTATGATTCTTGATATAATTGTAAATAAGTATTTTATAGGGGAGTATTTATGAATACATCAGAGATTTAAAAATTCCCTTTAAAATGTTCTAATATTTTAATTTTATTTTGAGGCTATAAATTTTGTGTGTTTCAAACTTGCCACGTTGCCACAAAGGAGGGGAAAAAGCATGAAACTAGGGGATGGTCAGGTCTACTTGTTACTAAAATGCCTCTCCTCCCTAACCTACCATGTGTGCTTATTTTGCGCAAACATGGGGCATTATGATTAAGTATGTATAATTAAATAAAGACGAATAAAATGAGTATAAAAATATTAAGGGAAACAGAACGTTAACTGATCGTGTGGTTAGCGTTTCCGTCGATAAACAAACTAATGTCTTTGTGTGCACTTTCATTGGCTACCACACTGGTGCAGAAGCTACACGACCGATTAATGTTCTCTTGCCCAAATATTAAATACTCCACATAATTCTATGGTATATATGGTACAAGAACACCTAGATGACACCTTTGGCCTGCCTTCTTGTGTTATTGAGCTTAGTTACCCATCCAAATCGACAAGTTCCACACATATTTTATGTTCCATGGGACATGTTGCCTATTTCAAAATTGGTGAGTTCCACACACTTCAATGTTAAGGTTACCAATATCATATTGACCTTTTTAAAATATTCAAACCCATATAAAATCCAACCCAAAGACATGCATGAGATTTACTTAGTTCTAAAAAGTAATAAACGTGAGTAACTATGTCTTTTAGTGAAATGAATTGCCATGACAATTTCATTTGTAAAACACTAGGTGGGTTGTTTTATAAGAAACCCTATCTATCTCATTTTTAAATATTATCTTAAATGTAGCATGCCACATAGGTCAAAAGTATATATAAATGTAGGGAGTAAAGGGTTATCTAGGTAAGTGATATATATGGAATGTATCAATGAGGTGCGATGGAATAGTTTCATATATGAGAGGGTAGAAAAATAATTTCATGGAGAGAGAGAGAGAGAGAGAGAGAGAGAGAGAGAGAAGGCACTAACGCATCCTCACAAGGTTTTTGAGAGGGTTTTGATTCAATCGATTGGTATCCAAATAGGGAAAAAGAACGCTAATTGATTGTGTGGCCCTTGTGTCTAGAGTGCTAGACACAGGGGGTGCGATGCAAAATGACCACTCCACCTCCATAGAAAGGTAAAAATCCCATCCACCATGATGCTAGCCTTCATGCTCCCATTGGCCTCCTCGTTGATGTAGGGGCCATGTGATCAGATAGCGTTCTCTTGCCCATGTTTTAAAAAATGGGAGGGTGTTTCCTAGTGGGTAGTGGAGAATACGTGGACTTGAGAGTTTATTTCATATTTTCATGGGGGATAAGAGATAGATATAGAGGGGATGCTAATGGAGGCTACACCCCCCCCAGGAAACAATCTCCCTTAAAAAATTATCATATGTTTAAAACCAAAACTAAAAGATCATTAGTATTTATATATATAAACTCCTGGCCTAATCTTACCCCAAGTCTATGTCAAAGAGCAAACATACCTATGGATCCTTATCTTTTCCTCAAAGGTGTGCCTTATCCTTTCCTACCCAATAAATGATTGCAGAATAAAACCATTTACCATAAGATCTTCCCTACGAACCAATAACAGATTTGGTCAAGACTATCTTTTTATTGTTTTCCTTAGGCCGAACCCGATTAAAGTAGAGAGATATAATTGAGCATAATAAGAATAAGGGAAAAATTTTCATAGATTTTATGATATATATTATTTTCTTCTCATATGAGTTTCTTTTTGTTGAGGACGGGCCCTGGTGCAAGGGTAAGGGTTGCTCTATTGTGACCAAGTGGTCACAGATTCGAATCTAAAAACAATCTCTATGCGAAAGCAAAGGTAAAATTGCGTACATTATGACCCTTCCTAGACCCCGCAGTGGCAGAAGCCTTGTGCACTAGGTATACCCTTTATGAGTTTCTTTCTATTTTATAATTAGTTTCTCTCTTTTGCTTTAACAACGCGAGCCCATGTGGATGATATCGTTCTTCACATTTTCATTGTTATAATATGTAGATCCCTAATGTTTTATATTTAGGATAGGATCGATCAAATCGACTTTCGCCGTTGATTTGATTGATCTAGTTCAGCCAATCCTTAAGATTATATTTGGTACCTCCCCTCTCCCTAAAAAATAAGATTGGATCTAGTTCTTCTATGCATTTTGGGGCACATATGGAATCCAAGAGTGAGTAGATTCCATCTATATGCATATGAGGTGTACGATAATAGTTCTCCTTCAAAATTCATCTTAGTATTTCATGGGAGGTGGGACGGTCATTTCATTCACTGTGGTATTAAAAAATACAAAAACCGTGAGGGTTGTGGATAACTATTCCCACGAATAATAATAAATTAAACGAACATATCAGAGTGTATCCATTAATCAATCATAAAATCAGGGAAAAATGATTTTCTATGTCGGTGCAGTGGTTTGGTGTTTAGTTTCTTCTCTATACCACCGTCCAGAAGTTTCCTCTTCGTGGTGGTTGTTGCTATTTTATCTACTTTTTAATTCCTGTCTTTGAATTTTCGTGCTATGTCCTCATCATGTGTCAGCAAAGGGAATCTTCACAGTAGATGAGATCCGCGTATATAGAAGAAGACCAACAACGTCCATTACGGGCGTGTGATAGCCACGCACGGTTCTGATCCTTTAGTATGATATTTTAGAGTGGGTCCCAATTATGAAATCGTATCTAGACCGTTAGTATTGCCAACTGTGTTTTCTAATGCGCGTGGGGCTTTAGTGTTACGAAAAGGTTTTGACTTTTGACTTTTGGCTTTTTGACTTCTGAAATCCAAAACCCACCCATTCTACAAGTGGGATCCACTTGAGATAAACGTGTCTACACCCCTTCGCTGTAACTGCAGCCACCCTTCTCTCCCTTTTCTCACCGCTTTCTCTCTCTTACGTTTCTCTGCAATAACACACCCAGTGAGAATCCGCAAAAACGCTTTTGCTTTGCCATCCGGTTTTAGGGTTTCTTTTTTTTTTATTTTCCCCTCTCTGATTCGTTAATCGTCTAGTAGGGTTTCCGATAGATCCATCGATTTATTCGTTTCTTTCTCTTTTCTTATGTCCTTCCCCTTCCGATCTTGTTTATTTCTGGAAAATCTGCTTCTGATTGTCTTCCCGCTTGCCTGCCTGCGCTTTTTATTGTGATTTTGGTCTATTTTGTTTGTTGCTTGCTCGTTCTTGCTGGTCTTGCAGTTTCGATCCATTTTGGTTCATTGACTTCTATCGGGAAGGCTTTTATTGATTGTTCTAGGGTTTTGTTTGGCGGTTAGTGATGCAGCCCTCTCGATCTGATTCCAGCACTTTCTTTTATGTGATACTGATTGCTAGGCCTTGAGATTTATCCCTCTCTCCCATTGCTGATACCTTGAGCAGTTTTCTTTCCCTTTCCCTCTTTTTTTCTTTTATTATTAAACCTATTCCTCGCACTTCTCCTTTCTAGGTCTCTACCTCTAGGGTGTCGTTTCTTACGTTGGGATGGCTGCTTCCGGGGCGCCGTCCGGCTCCCCGCCTACACAAGCAGTGCAGCAGTATGGGGTAACAAAACCTATATCTTTTGCTGGACCTACCGAGGCCGACATTCAGAGAAGCTTGGAAATGGAGAAGGTATCTGTTAGGTCCTTAGGAGTAGATGCTTACTTGGATTTTATTTACTGGTTATGTACACCTGCTCTGACATCTGTTTGATTGTTTGCAAGTTCTTGTTTGATGCTGGGCTTTATGAAAGCAACGAGGAAGCTGCACTGAGAGAAGAGGTTCTTGGCCAAATCGGTCAGGTACATGATACATTTATATGAATGATTTATATTTATATTTTTACCTTGCGCGAGCTCAATTATTATTCAGTGATTTAGATCCCCCCCACCCCCCCCCCCCCCCCAATAAACATTAAAAAATAAAAAATACAGCTTTATATTCTAGAACTGATACTTGTAATACTTTCGTAGATATCTTCACCTCTCCCCCAGAAATAATTTACGTCTGTACGTAGTTGGATAGTTAAAGCAACTGGGTCAAAAAAAAATATGTTCAGGAGATGCGCAAAGCTAATGAAAAGTTAATGTCGAAAAGAGGGCTATGTGTAAGTATCATTTTGTAAAAAGTAGGTGTGCAAAACTGAGGATATTGCGTTATCTGCATGAGAGATTAAAATGGAAATAAAAAATTTCCATATTCTTACCGTGTTTCTCACTAATTCTGATGTGAGAGAAAAAGATCTCTGCTGTTCGGTTTCAGAATGGGGTGGTTGGAAAAAACTAAAAAGGAGCAGTGTAATTCCTGCTGCTGCCATGAAGGCTGTTTAGTGGATGGCTCTGGTGAGTCTGGTCAAACCTTCTTGTTAGGGTTGCTGTATTAAGAAAATACTTTTTGCCATCTCTTTTTTGTGTCCATTGCTCTGCCTCTTTCTCTGCTTTGTATTTTGTTCCTATCTTTTAAGTTGTTGTCAATTACCATTGGTGGTGGAGTACCTACCTCTTTGAAGTGAGACAAAATTTTAAATCTTTGAAACAAAAGAACAATGTTTTGGAAAAAAGAAATATCATTCAAGAGAAGAACGTGAGTAGCACTAGGCTAATTGTACATTTGTACTAGTGTAGGGAGGGAGTGATAAAATAAGCTAAAGTTCACTTTGTTTATTTTGCGAGCTTGGTGGTGGTGGCGATTTGGTTTCATTTTGTACAGGAGAAGACTCGACTCGTGTACGGAGTGGGCCATGGTATTGTCAGAGAGCTTAGAGCAAATGATGGTTTTCTTGAAGTTGATTGACAATTCTTGTGCTGTGTACATCTCTTGCAAGTCAATCAACCCGGGTCGACCCCGAATGTCACCGTGTAGATGTTAATTCCTAGGCTCTCTCTCTCTCTCGGTTCTTTGACAATACATACTCGCATTAATAAACAGTCTCTCTGATTTTGCTTTTACTGAATTGATAAACTAGGGAATATCTTGTTATTAATAAGGAAAGAGAGAGAGGGGAAGATATTCTTATCAACATGTCTTTTGTAGTACGTACCTGCATTTATTCATCTATCTCTCTCTCTCTTGGCTCTCTGCTTGTATGCATCATGCATGGCCTTAAATAGTGTCTCTGATTTGAGCCTCATTTTTGCTGCCTTCTTAAAAGCAATGCACATCATGTTATCACGGGGCCTGAAGGATTGAGGTTTGAAAATTCCTAGGCTCACTCTTTACTAGCAAAATTCCTTGTTTACTTTTGAATAGATTATTAACAAGGCCACAGATTATTATGTAAGGATCTACATCCATTTTTCATATAGAAATTGCATGGACAGAACGTAGCTCACACTGTAGTGATAATAACTTTCTGAGATCTCCCAAGCAAATTTGTGATTTACTGATTTTAATGGAGGTCCAGCAGCAGGAAACAGTAACAAGCTTATGATCTTTATATCAATCTTTTGAAAATGAAAAGAAGATACACGACCTAGCTATCTGTAGTTTATGGATTTTGAGCAACCAGAAAGTCCTTTTAATTACCAGTCTCTGAAACATTTTGTCTTTTTTTTTTTTGTGTGATAAAAAGCAGTTCAATCCTTCATGCCTTTAGGCCCTGTGATAACATGATGTACATTGCTTTTATTTGCCTTTTTAAGAAGGCAACAAAAATGAGGCTCAAATCAGAGACACTATTTAAGGCCATGCATGATGCATGCAAGCCGAGAGAGAGAGAGAGAGAGAGAGAGAGAGAGAGAGAGAGAGAGAGAGATGAATAAATGCAGGTACGTGCTACAAGAGACATGTTGATAAGAATATCTTCCTCTCTCTCTCTCTCCTCATTAATAACAAGATATTCCCTAGTTTCTCAATTCAGTAAAAGCAAAATCAGAGAGACTGTTTATCAATGCGAGTACGTATTGTCAAAGAGCCAAGAGAGAGAGAGAGAGAGAGAGCTTAGGAATTAACATCTACACGGTTGCATTCGGGGTCGACTTGGGTTGAACCTGTAAGAGATGTACACAACACAAGAATTGTCAATCAACTTCAGGAAAACCATCATTTGCTCTAGGCTCTCTGAAAATACCATGGCCTAGTACACGAGTTGAGTCTTCTCCTGTACAGAACGAAACCAAATCGCCACCACCACCAAGCTCACAAAATAAACAAAGTGAACTTTTAGCTTATTTTATCACTCCCTCTCTACACTAGTACAAATGTACAATTAGCCTAGTTCTACTCATGTTCTTTTCTTGAATGATATTTCTTTTTTCCAAAAAAATAAATAACTCTATTACAACTGAGGAGGATCGTTGGATGCTCCAATACAGAGGAGTAATTTGATTCAGATTTGAAGGAGCAAAAAAAGATCCTGGGGTGGACCTAATATGACTTTGGGGGAAGTGGCGAGGAAAGACATGAATAGCTTAGGCTTTGTAACAAGTATGGCTTTGAATAGAGCTGATTGGAGATTAAGGATCCATGTAGCCAACTCCATTTAGTTGGATAAGTCTGAGTTGAGTTGAATGAATGAAAATTGATTGGGATAAGTTTGAGTTTAGCCGACTCCTATTTTTCTCTCTCGCCCAATGTTTAGTTATTCACTCTCCACTCTTTGTTCTTCTTCGATATCTTCATTCTTCAATATATCTTCTCTCTTACATTCTCTTTCCCAGGGACACATTAGTGCTGTTCTTTACTTTCCTAAATTCTCTCTTTAGTAATATTTCAATGTCCTAAATTTTCTTTCTTCAACACCGTCGACAGTCTTCTGTCCCCTCCACCTCCCCTTTGATATCTCAGATTTAGACCAATATTTCTTGGGTCTGTAATTTTAAATATCAAAACCTAATGCTGATCTGTATCTAATTGGGTCGTTAGATTCCCATCTAAACTATCCAATATTAACTTATTAGATTAGGATCAGACCTTTCCTCTCATATCTTACTCGATTTCTCTTTCATCTGTCCTTGTTTTGTTCTTTGTTGGCCCATTATCTGTACGAGGGTTTGATTGGCCCGCATCAACATCGAAAGAATTTCTGGTTATGTTGTGAAAACCCAGAATTCCTGTTCTAGATTGATTTTTTCTGAAGCTTAACTGTTATACTTGCTTATTGATTTGGAATTCTTTTTAGAGCAGGGTTGACTCTTGTATAGCTGTGCTAACTGTTATGAAAAGTCTGTTTCCTTTATTTATTTAATGTCAAACTTAAATGAAGTGGCTGAAGCATGCATGTGATTGCCTAGAGCAAAGGCCATTAATTGGCATGAAATGATGCCCCTTAATCATGTGACTTGATTTTCATCTTGTTTATTCAAATGGTTTACTGTTTTTGGATAATTGTTTTTAATGTTACTTTTTCCCCCTCTCTTCCTTTTAGATTGTGAAAGGCTGGGTGAAGCAGCTAACACGGCAGAAAGGGTATACTGATCAAATGGTGGATGATGCTAACGCTGTAATATTTACGTTTGGGTCTTATCGGCTTGGGGTAAGTTTGAGATGATCATTCTGTTTTGTAAATGCGTAAACTAAATCTTGACTTGGTTTTGTAGTTCTAAAAACTGGTTGTCATGTAAAGTTTAGCTTTATTAGTAGCAGTTTTTACTATGATTGCTTGCTTTATGTTGAAAAGATTTTATGTAATATCTAATGTCGATTATTTTAGGGTCTAAAATATTTTGTCCCGTTTTGACATCTATACCAGAGTCACATTAGACTTGCCTAGACTTAAAAGGGCGTACCCAGTGCATGAGGCTCCCACCATTGCGGGGTCTGGGGAGGGTCATAATGTATGCTGGCTTACCCCTGCTTTCGCAAAAAGGCTATTTCCTAATTTTTATTGTATGCGGTTCCCTGACCGGTGCAGTTCCCTAGTGCCTCTCACAAGAGGAGGGTGGACCCCACCGGGGCAAAGTGTTTGGTCAGGTGCCCCGGGTGGGTCCCACCCCCCTCTTGTGAGAGGCACTAGGGAACTGCACCGGTCAGGGAACCGTAGACGATAACGATTCGGCTATTTCCAGACTTGAACCTGTGACCACTTGGTCAGAATAGAGCTTGTAGATTCTTATGTATAATTAGCCTCTTATGTATTTCCTTCTTTATATCTGGTTTTCAGATAACTTTCTATTCTCTTATTGAATTATGATTTTAATTTCTGTTTCCTGAATTTTGTTCTCATGATTTTATTTTATTGTTTCACTAGTTATCTATACCATATGTCAATTCTAGACATTATGCTTTTTTTCCTGAAAAAACTGAATTGTAATCTTAAATATTAATAGCTGATTGCTCCCTTGTGCTTTTGGGTTCCCAACTGGATATGAGTTCTGAATTTTGAGTTCATTGGAGTTCATCTTATTCTTGAAACCAGTACTGATTGCATCTCTGAGTTATTTGCTCAATGTGAGAATGCTTGCTGCTAGATTTACGATAATACTCGAGTCCGACACCAATTTTGGATGAATCTCTCTCATCTGGCCTAGAGTATGAAAAGATGTCCTTGTTGATGCAAAACAAGGAATAAAAAGTACCAGCTAATGTGGTTTTTATTTATTTGACTTTCAAATTACGTATCCCCTTGTCGTAAGGACATGGCAATGTATTCAGGTCCATGTCACTAATTTTCTGTGCTGGTCAATTTTTAATAACCTTTCAAGCCTTGATTAACATTTTCATGTTGTCTCACATTTGGTCATGGAATTTTGTACCTCTTACTTCTTGCATACGAAGCAGATCACAAGTTTTGCAAATCTATTCTTATTGATAACTTGATAAGTATGATTCAGCTGCTGGGAAAAAAAAGGTTTCTGCTTGAATTATTTGGTGTCTAGCTATGTTTTTTTTTTTTTTGTTTTTGAACAAATGTGCTTTCATTAATATTTTGGTTTCTGATATCTTTTGATAACTTACTGTCACTAATTGTGCTGGCAGGTACATGGTCCTGGGGCTGACATAGATACTTTGTGTGTTGGGCCTTCCTATGTGAATCGGGAGGTGAATCATAGTTCTATTGTTAACTCCTATTGGTTTTAAGAACCTTGGCGATTTTTGGGTTTAAATTTGTTGCATTGCTTTTTTTCTTTCCCCTCAGGAAGATTTCTTTAGTATTTTGCATGATATCCTGGCTGACATTGAAGAAGTTGCGGAGCTTCAACCCGTTCCTGATGCTCATGTGCCTGTAATGAAATTCAAGTTCCGGGGAATATCTATTGATCTTCTTTATGCTAGTGTCTCTCTTTTGGTTGTTCCAGAAGTAAGTGTGAATGAGAATGTTTCTGTGTTTGTATTGGTTTCTTCTTCATTTTGTTCATAATAATTTTTCTATGTTTTCCTTTTTCATGGTACAACTTCAATGATTTTATACCATGATGTCCCTAGTATTTAAGCTCAAATATCAGCTGATGACCTTTTTCCTTCGTCAAGTTTTGTATGCTTTCTCTGGACTGGTTTCATAGTTTATTACAACCCTGTTGTTTTAGCTCTAAAAAATTGGGATTAGACGGGAGAATTGTACTTTACTCCTTTGGTTCATGCTGTATATATTTTTGCAGTATGGTGCATCATTGGCGTACCCTGTGCATGAGGCTCCCGCCACTGTAGTACAGTGCATCATTGTGTTGATTATTATTTTCAGCTCACCACTTTGCCCCTTTTTCTTTGCTTTCTCCACTTTGATGTTGTTCAGCACAGCTTCTGTGTGAATTACTTATTATTTTTTTTGTTGAATTCCTGTTTCTTTCTTTTCTAACCAATGGAGAATTTCGCTGAAGTGGTTTTAGGTTTGTTCCTTTTTGTTCTCAACTTTGAACTTGTTAGTTTTTTACTATTTCCATTTTTATTTTCTACTTAGGATTAACTTTCCTTTCATCGCTTCTACTTTTGTCACTTCTCGTTGTTGAAGTTTTGCACTTATTGTGCTTTGGATTTTCTTTTCTCAGCTCTGATTTTATAAGTTGTACCAATTGGTCCATTTTACCTTTTTTGACGCTAGATTTGAAGTATCCTTCTGTGAAGGATGTAGTTGTGCAACCTGGATATTGATACTCAATTTATACTACGTAGTGAAGTGGAGGTTGCTGAATAAGTTCAGCGATGCATTCTTATTTCTTCATATGTATTTATTTTTCATGAATCAGCAATTCAGTGTTACGCTTATTTTTATGAGAACTTATAAGCCATGATTCTTTTGTTTGAGAGGAAAGTTGTTTTGTACAGTAAGATGAGATCCATACATAATTTAATAGATCTCTCTTTTCTATTTCACATCTTTGTGAAGCAAAATTTGGCGGAACTTCAATTTCATTTTATCAAGTTGTTTTATAATTGATGCTTATCATTTTTGTTTGGTGGTTAATATCTTATTCATGTTTTTGGATGACGCAGCTCATGCCATGCCATTTCAAGGCTAACAATTAATGCACTGGCTATCTTATATTTTGCTGCTTGTATTCTGGCATGAGTGAACATTAGTATCAAGGAAGAAAAGCTCAATTTTTAGCTGTGCTAAAGAAACGCCCCTTGCTACTTAAAGGAGAGGTGTCTCTTCATTTTGCCAGTAGAGCATATGCACCTTGCTAGTTATAGGAGAGTTATTTTTTCATTTCCTTTGTTAATTATTTCTTCTACCATTTGAATTTACAATTGAAGTTCTGGGAATGCTTGTGTTGTATGGAACAAATGATAGGCAGAGGGAAGAATTATGGTGGGGGGGGGTTAAATAGAATAAAGCCTAGGTTCAGAATTATACACCATACAGGATCACAAATAACCCTCAAAACAGAAAATAGATCAACTAACAGGTTCAAAGTTGATCTTTATGGATGTGATTCAAATTTTGGTACAGTAGTAGACTGTTATGGCTGGATTGAAGTCAACAGTCAATAATCAAATCTAGAAATTGAAATTGGACAGATTTGGGAGATAAGAGGCTCTTATCACCTTCAAAACCAGGTCGAGGGGACCCTCTTGGGTATCCCTGTCATGGTTGTCGAGGCGACCCAAGGTGGTGGAGGGGTGCCTAAGTGCTTAGGCGACAAGGTGCCCAAGTTTTATTTTTTGTTTCCCCTCTTACCAACATTATTTATAGTATGCAACCATGTATACCGTATAGCATAAAAAATCAACATTTAGCCACATTAAGTCACATCAAGTCATCAAATATCAACATAGAACTAGAAGGCAACAGAACTGAACAAGCAAGCTATTGGAAGTTTGAAACATTCAAAACATACCTTTGGTTTATACTGTTCTTCGAATTGATCATTGTCCTGGTATACCTAGTCTAACATTTGTTTTATACTGTTTTTAGAAAGTATCTATAAGTAATTAAACTACTCCCGATTTAGAGACATGGTCTTGTCCTCTAAGAAGTTTGACTGGTCAAATGATTTTATTTTTACATGAGACATTTTGTATTATGTAGAGCATAAAACTAGCTTTCCAACAAAAATCCAAGATTTGCTTAAATATGATTTATATTGAAGGAGTTATGTTCCGTTCAAACCTTATTTGGTAAGCGTGAATGTTGCCAAAATCGTTCTGAATGAATTTTTTTTTAGATATCAAAACAAATGAATATTTTACCGTTCTGCTGGTTTTTAATGTTAGAAAGTTTAAAATTACATCTACCGCAAATAATCCAGCTTTTTTTCTTGAACTGGAGGGTTGACTTTTTATTTTTGTGGAATTTATTTTTTAACTGTTTTATTGGATTCAAATCGGGGGGTATTTGTCTATTTATGAATAATATCTTAAGTAAATGTGATAAGAACATTTATAACATTTATTTAAATGAAATTTGGCATAAATAAGGGCCAAACTTAGTTTGATACCACTAAGGCGTTCAATACTATTAAGGCGATAGTTGCCTAGACCCCAAATAATCCGCTTGGACGCCTAGGCGACGCCTTGACAACTATGATCCCTGTAATGCTTACAAATATGAATGGAATCTGACCATCAGATTCCTAGATACAAGAAATCTCTGTTCAGGCAAAATCAAGCCCAAAACAGGCCTGCCGTCCGATTGGACAGAGATGGTTCATTCTGGCTATGATTTGATCCTCTGCAAAAACATTATGTAATCAACTCATAAAAGGGATGATAATCCAAACCAGAACTCAGATCAAGAGGAGAAAAAACCGAATATTAAGAGGAGAAAAGAACCCATGGCTTCCTACGAACAAATCTGGACAAGAATCCTACTAATCCCAAGGATTTCCCACCCTTTACCGAGTCTAACAGCAACTCCATCGAAGAAGACGAGCTTTTCATTCATAAAAAGCGTGGGGAGCGCTTGGCTCTTATAAAATTTAAATATAACTAACTAAAATTGCTAGACAATTGTATTGCTATTAGGAAGCTCAAAATAAAATGCAAAAAGGAACTCTCCAAGTGGGGAGTCCTACAATATCTCTACTACTGACTAAAAGCTAAGAAAAGAACTCTTGAAACAATTAAATATCTAGCCTACAACTCAAAAAAAAAAGGCTACTGAGGCCTCTTTGGCAGAACCTAACATCGGCCTCTTAAGGCCTGTTTGGCTTTGTGTTTCCTGTGGAAGTATGTTGTAAACCCCCTGCATCAAATTGCGGGCATTATTTCTGGATAAGTCGCATTTAATTTTGATCTCATTGAAATTGTTCGTGTTCACTACCTAATTGTTTCCTTGTTCTGTGTAGCATGCAAGGGGGGGGGTTTATATATAGCGTTTCTCCAAGTTGGATCTCATATATATATATATATATATATATATATATATATATATATATATATATATATATATATATATATATATATATATGGGGGGGTGTTATATATAGCGGTTCTCCAAGTTGCATCATATATATATATATATATATATATATATATATATATAGGTGTGTGTGTGTGTGTGCTTTAAGCTCCTGGTTTGGTATGTGTGCTTCAACAACTAACTTGTGTACAGGATTTGGATATCTCCCATGGATCTGTATTGTACAATGTTGATGAACAAACTGTTCGAAGCCTAAATGGATGTCGGGTTGCAGATCAAATTCTTCGACTTGTTCCAAATGTTGAGGTGAACATTTTAAAATGCTTGATCTCGATTTTTCTTTCAGTTGTGGGTTACTAATCCTAATCTAACTCCTGATGTTTCAATTTGTAGCATTTCCGTACGACACTGAGGTGTTTAAAATTTTGGGCCAAAAGACGTGGTGTTTATTCTAATGTAAGATCAATTTTTTTTGCTCTGTTGGTATAACTTGTCATATTAATTTGACAATAAAATTAACATTTCTAATATACATCATAATCAGGTGACTGGATTTCTTGGTGGTGTGAATTGGGCTCTTTTGGTTGCTCAGGTTTGCCAGCTCTATCCTAATGCAAATCCGAGTATGCTGGTTTCCCGGTTTTTCAGGGTTTATACTCAGTGGCGTTGGCCAAATCCTGTGATGCTTTGTTCAATTGAAGAGGACGAACTTGGGTTCGCTGTTTGGGATCCTCGTAAAAACCCCCGTGATCGGACTCATGTAATGCCAATAATTACACCTGCATATCCTTGCATGAACTCTAGCTACAACGTTTCGACAAGTACCCTCCGGGTTATGATGGAGCAGTTCCAGTTTGGAAACAAGATCTGTGAGGTAAGTGTGTGGAAGTGTTCTTTTCCCTTTGGTTTTCAAATTGACTTTTGATGCTCTTACGTTATTTGTTCTCTCTGTCCAGGAAATTGTACTGAATAAAGCTCAGTGGGGTGCCTTATTTGAGCCATATTTTTTCTTCGAGTCGTATAAAAACTATCTGCAGGTTGACATAGTTGCAGCTGATGCTGATGATTTGCGTTCTTGGAAGGGCTGGGTGGAGTCTCGGCTTAGGCAACTTACTCTGAAGGTACAAGTTGTGCATTCTTTTCCGTGCTATAGATAAGACTTACCTCCTTTCATATATTAGGGAGGAAGGAAGGTAAAAGAACCAGGGAAAAAGAAATGGAAGATATAAATTCGTTCTGATCTCTGTTTCCCCTTTTTCATTTTGCAGATAGAGCGGGACACATTTGGGATGTTGCAGTGCCATCCTTATCCAAATGAATATGTTGACACTTCAAAGCAGTGTGCACATTGTGCCTTTTATATGGGTTTGCAGCGGAAACAAGGCTTGAGAGTCCAGGAAGGCCAGCAGTTTGATATACGTGGGACAGTTGATGAGTTCAGGAATTCAGTGATAATGTACATTTTCTGGAAACCAGGAATGGAAATTTATGTTTCTCATGTTCGTAGAAAGCAGATCCCATCATATGTGTTTCCTGATGGGTACAGACGACCTAGGCCAACAAGGAGTCCAGGACTTCAAGCAGATAAATCATCTCAAGAAGATGATGAGTGTAGGAATGGATCTGCAGAGAGAAGACTCAAGAGGAAGAAGGATCCTGAAGTTGCCGATTTGAAGGCAAATTCAAAACCTGAGAAACGTGTTTCTATCAGCCCACCAAGACCAGGCTCCTTTTCTCCTTTATCTAACTGCAGGTCTGGCGACACATCTCAAACCGAGGGTAAAGTGGAGCATTCAGGAGCTGTAAATATGGACAATCATGCTGAGTCTGCATTTTCAGATAGCAAGTTCGGAAATGAGAGAAGTGACGGGAATGATATGCCGCCCGATAAAGCAGAGAGAGAAACTTCAATTTGCCCTAGGGTAGAGCTATTTGCTCCAGCTGTTGTTACTGCCCTGTTAGGCAAAACATTTCAGGATGACATTGTTGAGTACAAAGTAGGGGATCAGGCATCACAGAGAGTGGAGAATATAGGGGCTGAATCTTCTGGGGATGGAGCTAGTGGCACGCTGAATACCGTGGTCAGTACTTCTGAGGATGTGGAATCAGTATCTGTAGCAGGTTATTGTGAGAATGCAGATAGCTATGAATGGAGTGATAACCTGGGGTCATTGCAGGTTGGTGCATGTGAAGCGGATTCTGACACACTATTGGATAATGGATGCGTAAATGGGAGTGCAATTTTTCAAAACGGCTTGACAGAAGAGTTGGAGGTCTTTGTTTTTTTCTGTTTCTATTTCGGCCTTAAGTGCATACTTTACATTTTCTCATTGCTTTAAGTTTTTTGCTTCTATTTTGTCATCCTTCAACGCATACTGCACATCTTCTTTGGAAGAGTTTGCATTGAATTTTATATTCTGACATGAATTTTCATTTTGTGTTTTTCCCCCCCCCCCCTCTCTTTTTTGTCTTTTCTGAAGCCAAATGTTGCACTAGGGATGGTCTTAAAAGCTCGAAGTGGAGTAAGTTCAGATTCTGTTCAGAAACCAGTGATAAGGCATGTGTTTACAAACCCTAAAGTTTGTCTTGGGAATGTTTGTACTGTGTTATCTTTATACTAGCCTGTTTGGTTTGTTTGCTTATGTTCGTGGCAGGTTGAGCTTGACATCAACGGCCTGAGGACTTGATGGGTGCTGAAGACTGGACGGAAAGCCAGCACCTGAAGGGTAAGTATTGATTTGAAACGCTGGCTTTCGTTATGGTTTTTCAGGTGTGGGCTTCTACTTTATTGTGCAGACCGGGAGCTGGTGGCAAAGCTGAGTGAGGCAAAGAGCTTGTGTCTATAGCTTGCTAGTTTTGTGTACAGTAGTTGTAGTGCATTACGTTTGTTGTGCAGAGGTTATTAACCCGATGCTCTTGAGAGATGGGTTGGATACTTGTTGATTTGGGGTCAGGTTTTCTTTTCTGTTTCTCTATATTGTCAAGCGATTGGGTGTTGGGAAAGTGTTGCCGTTGTTTTCATGAACATGATAGTTATCGTAGGTTGGGGTGGGTATGTTTTAATGATGGTGGGTGTTGGGGGATGGCACTCCATGTGTTTTGGGGTGGATCCTTTTTTTCGTTTTTTTAGCTCTTCCAGGTCTCTGACTTTGTAAGTTGAATTTATCCTCCCCTCCTCTTCCAAAAAAACAAAAAAAAGAATAGGGAAAGGGTTAAACCCTTGTAACTTGGTGCTCTCTCTTTCTCACTCTCTCCATCTGTGTGTGCCTGGGATCTTTGGCGTCTGTTTTTATAAAATTTCTGCCCTAACTCTGCCTGTGATTGTCGTCTATCAAAACGCTGTAGTGAAATTGGTTTTTTTTACCCTAAAATACTATTATGGTCGTTAACATACCTGCGGAATTTTGGTTCGGGATAATGTTTTCGTGCCTGGGAGTGGATGATGTCTCGTACCCACCCTCTCTCGTAACCAGATCATCTCCAGCATTGGTGCCAGTACTGCGTGCATCAAAAGTCTGGGTTGTGATGATGCATTCCAAGGCACATATCCTCATGCGCGTCATGTCTACCCAGCCTGTGGATGAGCGCTGGATAGGATTTGAATTCTCCTCTTGGGGTCTGCAATGTCATTTCTGATAGGGGAAGAGTGGGACGTGAAAAGGCTGTGCAAGTGTCATCCTCTCCCCCCCCCCCCCCCCGGGTTATAAAATACCCCGTCTTTGCTATTCAGTGATTGTGGTGTGTGCGCGTGTGCTGTTCCTTAATCGAAAGTGGCTGCATGCCCAACCCTCTCTCATATGAATTTGATCAACTGCGTAATCTATTATTGAGGTGAGGTGATCTCTCATCGATTGGATCACAATCCTGCCTCCTTTTTGGTGAAGGGAATGCGGTTATAAGTGGTTTTGTGCATGTTTCAATGTCTCCTAGCTGGGTGCAGGGGCTAAGCAGTCTCTCAGACAACCCCTCTCCTATAGGATATTGTTTTGTTGTGCCTTATTGATGTGCTTTCCCATTCTTGTTGCAGAGAATCCTCTCTTTTAAGTGTATAATGCTTGAAAAAAAGAAAAAATCGAAAAAACAAACCCACTCGCGGAGGGCATGACAATATACACTGAATATTTTTTGTTTGTAGTCAAGCCCGCATTTGGATCGTAAAGACGACCTTGATTTTATTAGCAGCTCCCTTCCCTGGTCCCTAAGTAGGAAGAATTGAATAAAGACATCCATTTAGAGACTATTCTTTGCTCCAAGTTTGACTGTCGCAATCAATTATTCTTGGTTGGCTTGACCAATTTCTGAGTGACATCGATGGATGGATTCGTCTAATATGATATATGAGATTCCATTTGAGTCTTACCAAGTCAAGTTTCAGCCTAAATTACAGAATTTGCAAATTGACCAGGGGACTTGTTAGGGACATGAGCGGATGATCCTTGCTGCAAATCAACATTCTCTGGTAATATTTGGGATCTTATCTCGACATCCACACGTACTCTGACAAGTTTCGTCATAATAGTTTATCTCCTCATTTGCAACTGTTTTATTGGACTCTGATGCTTCTTGGAAGATTGAAGTGTAAGTTTGTTATTGCTCCTTTTTGGGACGATTTTAATTTGACTTATCAAAATTTTTTTGATTGATTTTTTTTGTTTCTATTGTTTTTCTCTTTGTCTGTTTGGGGCCTAATTCCTCTTGATGGTATTTTTTGTCTTGTAATTTTCTCCCTTCATTGAGACATAATTTAATTATTAACTCAACACCCCACCCTCACACCCTCAAAGAAAAGTAGGAATCCCTTTATCATTGCCGTCGATCATGTCTGATTGAACTAAAAAGAGTGTTTTCGACTTATATAATCGGGGGTGGAAGTTTATAAGGATACAAGAGTCCAATCACCATTGATGACACAATTCTTCTTTCTAAGCTAGTGAAGGAAAATTGTGCCCTTAACTTTTAGGAGAAAAGATTTTCATGCAGGTGGCGTAGGGATGTTCCATGACGCTCTTTCTTGCATATCTTGTTATTTTTTCCTTTGTTTAGATAATTAAATAATTATTGAAAGCCACATGTATGTATGTTAAGAGAAGAGTCTATTGGATGGTATTGATGTGGGATTTGATTGGTTTAAGGATTAGCCACATCATCTTTATTTCTGAGTTTATTACTTTTAACTGTTAATATTGTATGGAGACAATTTTCCTTCAGCCACAATCAAGGGAGAATCATTTGACTAAAGCTTTTGGATGGGTGGGAGGAGGGAGATCGCACACGACCTGGTTGGTATTATCAACTTCGTCTAATAGAGAGATGTTTAATGACCCTTGGATGGTAGGTTATCCTTCGATCTTTGATATATGGAAACTTTTTCTTCTTGTCATTGTTGGCAATTTTAGTATAAAGGGAATCTTCTATTGTTAATAAAAGATTATCAAAGTTTAAACCCAACTACATACTGTGTAAAATCAAGAGGCAATGGTTTTCTTGAAGCAACCTTATTTAAACATTACCCTTTGCAATTAACGTTTCTTTGCTGTTCTATTGCTCACCTTATAAAATAGATTAAAAGGCAAGACTATCCAGCTCTCTCTCTCTCTCCTCTCTGAGCATGTGGGTTTTTCTATTGTTGACGAAATGGCCATGATTGATGTGGTGTGGGAGATTCCCTCCACACCAGCAGCGGCAGTATGGTAAACCCTTGTCCTGAGTTTTATTAAGGTTTTGTTAGTGTAAGATGATGCAATGAGGTGAAGTTGGGGGTTGAAATTGTGTACTACTACTACGGATTTACAATATTAATTTTCATTTCACTACTATAATATTATTTTTCTTTGCCTTTTATCTTATTCTCAAAAGTTCTTTTAGTCGAGAGGTAAAATAAAGTTTTCAAAATAAATTGAAAATGACATCGTTATGCCATTTCAAAAGCTGTCATTGTCCATGTGAAATGACAAGAAAACCCATGCCTTAAATAATAAGGTTACAACTTCTTAGTTGCAATAATCAGACGAGACAAAAAAATAAGGTTACAACTTCGTAATTCACCTACTTAGTGACAACAGGAAACACCCTTTTATGAAACTATATATCACATGCATGCACCTTCTGACATCGCGGCGTAAGGCTTTAAACATATTTCTGATTGCGTTGGGTAGTTGTCTATTTGTATTTCTAAATTTTTTTGGTAAAATTGTCTTTCTATATTTCCTGTATGTTCCCAACATGTTTTTCCTCTACTTGACAGCTCCATTTTTTTTTGGTTTAGAGGATTTAGTGGAAGTAGCAATCACTTGGAGTCACATTGCTGATCCCACTCATCCTGTATTGTTAGAATTAGAATGGTTCTGGCCACTGGAGATAAAGAGCTTAATTACTTGGTTTAGAAGAAGGATGTGAGTGATCAAGTCATTATTAAAGAAGACCTAGCTTTCAGGTCCCATTAATTACTTAAGGTAATCTTCAAATTGTCCAATTAGTTCACTAATTATATAACTTTCTTAATCCCAAATTACTGTGGTTGTATGTCCATGTTCTGACTTCTTGCAGTTAAGTAATGAAGGAGCCAAAAAGACAAGTCTTACTCAAACAAGGGTGAAGAATGAGAAGAAAACAAACAACAATTATTGAACAAATTTATAGCTCCAAGACGCAATCTTGTTCTATCATTTTTAAATTAGTATATATATGTATATCCTTGCTCGGGCACTGGGTAGGACGGTCATTGTGCCCCTTACCTGTGTGAAGAAACACACCCGCAGCACAGCACGGGCAGACGGTAGTAGAGGATCCAAATTCATTATTTATTTGTGGCAAAAGGAGGATCGATCATCTCTAAATGGAAGTCACATTCATCCATCCTCTACTCTTGACTAAGAGATGACATGTTTGAATCATGCAAGTCACTGAAAAGTTACTTTGAATGGTAAAAGGTTGCAGACCCGCTTCTGATAATGGTGGGTTGCTTGAGAAGACCCGTTACTCTTATTCCTAAAACATACTGTCTCTCAATTAAGACATATCATCTATATATCTATCTTTCTATATGTGCATGGAAAACGTTCCAAATCAAAGTTGTCTAACCATGCATAACCACAAAGAATATTCTCCTTGATGTATAGAAGATTTTCGAAGAATTCTTGAATGGACCCACAAAAAATCCATTCGATCGGGTTGAAGATATTAATTTTTCATCAAAAACTTTTGAAGTCTTATGATTAGTATGGAGTTACATGAGTCATAATACTTTTTTGGAAAGGGTAGCCAGTGCTCTTCAATCTGTCCACTGACTTTTTCGAGCCAAATTCGAGCGTTTAATGGGCGTACGCAGCCTCCAAAGTTTGTGTGCGATTTAGAATATTATAATATTTTGTTTCCTATTGTAATTAGGTTTTCTTTTCCTTTGTAATCCGACCTCCTTATATAAGGGTCGTTTTGGATAAAGTAAAGTATCTTAAAGTTAATAACCTAATTGGTTTGTATGTTCTTCATCCTCGTTGGAATTAGGATTTTCTTTACTCTGAGAATTCAAGAGTCGTGAGCATTAGAACGAGATCTATCTGGCCCCCATACTTCCTACTGCGTCACTCCTGCATGGAGGTGTGTCGAGACAAATATTAACTCAAAACCAAAATATCTAATCTAATCTAATCTTGCACTTAAGCTACAAACATTACTTAAAAGATATATTTTAGTGTCATTGTAACCACTAACCCTTTATGCTTTGAAAAGTCAGTATTCTTATTCAGGGCCATGGCTCTTTTTTGACTGTTATAATCAAAGTCCCTATACAAGTATCTTTGCTTTCCAGTAGTTCATTTCTTTCCATAGTCAAGAAAGGTTTGTTTGATATCCATACATTTTCTTATACTTGCTGTGTTTTGGCTCTGTTACAATCAAAGCCCTATACAAGTATGTTTGCTTCCAATGGTCCATTTTCTTTCCATAGTCAAGAAAGGTTTGTTTGATATCCATACATTTCTTGTACTTTCTATGCTTGCCACGTATTATTAATTCTTCCTAGCTAGCTTCTTCCTTTATAGTAGAAGAAGAAGAGTAACAGACTTGTGTAACTTCTTCTGCAATGAAACCCTACTCCACCAAGAAACTTGTTGACCACAAATTTATCTTGTGGACAGATAGTACTAAAGCAACAGATTAGATGAAAGAACATTACAAACCCTAATTTGTCTTAAGCCATTGCTTCTGGTTCTAAACCTCTCTCTCTCTCTCCATTGGGAAAATAAAGAAGGACATGCATGCATGTTGTGTTTTTCATGTAGGATTAATAAGTGGTTACACACATACAGACAAAACGATTTACGTGGTTCGGTCAATGTGCATACGTCCACGGGGATGATGTTTCTTTTTTGATCGATGGGGTAAATAGGCATACAAAGTGTTTTTAGCTTAAACCTCTCTTACAATCCTTAACCCTAAATACCCCCAAACTACTACGAAAACAGGACAACAATAATAAAGATGAAGTTACAAAAGTAACCCTCAAACCTCAACATGTTCTCACATCCACATCCATACAACTTGATGAATGGGTCAACATGTCCATCATAGGATGAGGAAGATGGAGTGATAATCCTACTGAGGGGACATGTCATGCCAATTTGAGAGAGAAGGACAGAATGAAAGACTAAAATGCTGAGCAATTTGATCAGATCCTTCAATCCTTACATAATTAAAAATAGTAATATATATATATATATATATATATATATATATATATGAAGAATATCTATAAGTATCTCTTGGTGTCCACTTGTTGCTTAGAAGGTAGACAACACCTATATATATATATATATATATATATATATATATATATATATATATATATATATATATATATATATATATATATGCTCTAAGCTCTCCTACAATGTTAGTTTCTTAGGAAGAATTTTAGTGTATTTTCTTAAAAAAATATAGACATCCATGATGGGGGCAGTGATTTGAGAGATTGATCTTATGGCATTTAGTCTTTAAAAATGAGGATAAACTAACTAAACTTATGTGAAGATAAGGAGACAAATAACATGATAGGAGGGAGAAGGGGGTCACCATTAATTGAGGAATGGGAATAAGGAAGGGTAGCAAGCTATAGGGGAGGGGGAGGGGGATTAAGTTAAGGGGACAATAAACAAGGTCCAACAATGTTAGCCATGTGAGAAGCATCATGGTCAGAAATGATGTTGTCTCTCTCTTGCTTTCTTCTATTATTCCTTTTAAACATCAAGGAATGGCAGCCATGTCCCAAAAGTACTTCTTGACCTACAACTACTGGAACCCTAGTTTTTAATAATTATAACTATTGATATTTATAAGCCACACTTGGTTTTGGCTTCACATTCTACAGTTTCTTCTTCTTCTTCTTTTTATTTTTTTGATTGGTCTGCATATTATAGAGTTATTTTAGGTTTGCGTAGTGGCATGCGTGCTCAATCATAATATTAACTTGATTTGTGAACAAGACACTGTTGATCAACTAAACTAACAAAATATGTACTCACTAACATGGGATCATCTCATTTTTTTAGACATTTCATCTTAATATCATTAATGGTGCGGCTAGATCTAGATAAGATTTTAAATTTTAATTATTTTGGTAGACTTGTACCATATAGAATTTTGTAAGTATTCCAACCTTTTTAGAAAAGTTTAAATTTTGAATTAGTTCTTTATTTTTTTTGGTAACCAAAGCTTTATTGATAAGAGCATGTAGTACACAGATTCCAAATTTCAAGTATCAAGAAGTCATGGAGTGGAAATAGGGTAATATGTTGGGTTTGTTGGCTTTTATCTAGACTGGTTGATGGGTTGGTTCATGGGTTGCATTGTGCATTTGAATGAGAAGTGAAGAGTCTTCAATAAGGTTGGATCTTCCAAGTAAAGGGAAGTGATTGGTGATTAAAGATATTAAGCAAGGTAGAGTCTTCTAAGAGATACTTTGGAAGAAGCATGTAGTGGATTTCTCTAAGGAGAGAGAAAACAACAAGGTAGAGAAGGAGTCCTATAAAATGATACAGGTTTGTACCAAAGAAAGTAGTGTTGATTCAAGTAACGAACCATAATGTAAGGATCCAAGTGAGAGTTCAAGAGATACAATGTGGGTGCTAAGAAAGGAGTCACGGTGAACATGTTGAGTGACTGACAGATGAGAAAAGGGTATACATGGGGGCTTGGGTTTGGGTGTCAAACTGCAGGAGTTGTACTTTTTTCTCTTCTCTTGATACATAATGAAAGTTAGATTTCATTTCGTGGACTTAAGTAGTTTTGTCGAACCAGGTTAATCTCTTACCTCTTCTTTGTGTATGTGTTTGTTTTCTTTTGTATTTTGTTGATCGTGCACATATCTATTTGGTGCGTTTCTAAAAAGAAAGTTTCAACCCAAACAAGACAGTCCTACACGTCAAGGGCAAAATGATGCTATTTTAGTAACCCAATTGGACAAAATTTGGTGATATTCTAAAGAAAGTGGGCTAAGAGATCACTACAAGATAACATGAAGAAATGGACAAATTCCTCATGCTAGTTCTATGTTTTCTAGTCTTTGATCTTGGGGGAAATTAATGAACTTAATCATCCATGATTGGCACGACAGGATGACTATAATCCTGTAATTAAAACATGATTTGGGAATATTCTTATTGAAAATTCCTGTTTGTGGGGTTTTGTTAATTGGAGTTTGGGTTAGTTTATTGAACAACCATGTGATCATCCGCTGGAATTAGCACGGTTTCCCCCCCCCCCCTTCTCAATTCAATACTTAAGCAAAGACAAGGCTAATTAAGGTTGATAACACAGTTGAGAGCATCCACATTCGTGGCTAATTATGTAGTCAGATACTTTTAGTAAGATCATGAACCGCTAGTTCGGTTGGCTAGAGGCATTGCAAGTTGGTGCATGCCCCCCAGGAGGTCAAGGGTTCGATTCTCCTGGATTGCATATTGTGCCAAAAAAAAAGACACCTTTCTCCCCCTCCCCCCTTAGTTGTAGATTATGGGCTTGTTTTAGCCTTCCCCTTAGCTTGTAGTTGGCCTTTGGGCCCTTGAGTAGGATAGACGGAAAAAAAAAAAAAAAAAAAACAGGTTCATGAACCAATCTCAGTAACCTTTTTCAAGTTCTAATTAACTTAAAGCAATAGGTGTTTGAGTTATGAAACCAGAGACGAACACAGGGCATATTTTTCTCTGTTCCTCCACTATTTTAATAATGGTAAATCTGTCATTTCATATAAAAACTGTATTAAATGATTTTCATTTGTTTTTAAAACCCTTTTGTTACCCTTAAAATCTTGTATTAAATAAACACATAAGTATGTATTCAATAACTTTTGAGAATAAAACAACAGACAAAAAGGTGTCAATAAGAAAATCTCTTAAGAGGAAAGAACTCATACTTAGATTTTTTAAACCATCCCACGTCACCACCCCAAAACTAAAATAAACTCAATACAATTACGATTTTATCTATAAGTTATTTAAGGAAAAAGGTTTCATGGTCAATCTCGTGCTCATTTGTGGAGTGTATGAATGACTCACCTAATTGTGCCTTGTGGAATGATGATGTGGTAATTTTGACCTATCTCTTACATTTTTTTGCAAGACATGTCTGTGGGAAGGATCTGATTGATTAATGGATTATGCTTAGATTTGAACCCCAATTCATTGTTTGTGATTATTACGGAAAAAATGAAACAAACGATACGATAGAATTAGAATAGTTATTGTATGATGAGGTTGACCTAATGCTAGATGTAGAGCTGCATAATAGGTCTCTTATTATATACATAGGCGGAGGATGGGCACACCACTCGCTTGTAAGTGTTAGTGGCATGTAACAATGGGGAGCGCATGGTAGGAAGGGAAGGGAGTCTTTTCCAATGGTGGGGAGAGAGACAATGACATGGGGCATGCCCAGCCTTTTCCCTAAATACATAAAGGGGAAGGAAAAAGGCGAATTGTTACTGTCACAAGGGTCTTGTTTTTCAGATGTCATACATCATCTATTTTGTCATGTGTCCATGTATTTCAACCGTTGGATAGAGAGAAGATGGTCTAAATTAGCCACGTGTCAAATTTTAGAGACTAAATTAATCAACTACCTTTTTTTATATTGGCATGTACTTCTCCTGTATATCCTCCATGCATGAGCACTAGTACTTTAGATATTACTATGCACTCTTCCAATTCTAAATTGGAATAGACAATCTAAATTAAAAAAACAAAAAAAGGTCAAAATAAATGATTCAGATTTGTCTTGTAATCTGGAAATATGTTACCATAAATATCAATGCAGCTAAAAATAATAACAAAATAAGATACTAAGATGAAAAAAAATTCCTTTATCTCTCTACCCCCAAGCAAAAAATTAACAATAATTCACAACCCAACCCAACTAAGAATTGGGAAAAAAGAAAAAAAGAAGTAATTACATGTGCTTGATCTTCTTATATCCCATTTTTTTTCTTAAATAAAAGAGAAATATTTTTTAGATTTGAGTGACCTTAATTGAGATCAAGGGCTCCTTCTCCTCACTCCCATGATTTTCTACGCATTCTTCGCAGGTTAGTAATTGAGCTCTTCGGGCTTGGGCTTCCCAATCGGTGGTCCCCACAACATACAACATTAGCCCAGCACAGCACACCTGGGCCGAGAGCAATCCAATCCAAAGCCCACAAAACCCAACCCCAAGCCAAATCCCAAGCCCAACTGCCACGGGCATTCCGACCAGATAAAATGCGCCGACGTTAACGTTAGCCGCTGTGCTGGGTCGCGCACTCCCTCTCAGTACTCCACATCCCACCGTCTGTGGACAGTTCCCGAGTTCGCACAACCCTAGGATTGGAAGTACAGAAGACGTCAGCCGTAGGATCTCCCCATCTGCAGTAAACATATGGCCCCACTTATCTTTCATCCCTGATGCGAACAACATTGCTGATAAACCCATCAGAGCCGCTAGTAATACAGCAACGAACGCTGATGCCTTAGCCCTGTCTGGACGGTTGGCCCCAAGCTCATTCCCAACACGTGTCGACACGGCAAACCCTAGAGAGGATGGGAACACGTAAATCAAAGCCGTTGTTTGAATGAGGACACCCATAGAAGCCACCGTAGCCGTTGGATTCGCGAGGAGACCACAAAGCACGATCATGATCTCGTACCACCACCACTCGAGGCATACAGAGACGCAGCTAGGCGCGGCGAGCCGGAGAAGTGGCTCCCAGCCAGTCAAGCACTCTAGGCTCGGGTAATCCCATGTGGTGGGCACGTGCAACTTAGCTGCCCACACGTAGGACAAGAGGAATAAGAGCGCGAAGAAATTGGAGGCGGCGGAAGCAGCGGCGACGCCGGTGACACCTAACCGGAGGTGGGAGACGAGAAGAAGGTTGGCGGGTATATGAAGGATGGAGCCGGCGCAGGAGGCTAACGTGAGCGGATGGGTGATGCCTTGGGAGCGAAGATAAATGCGGATTGGATGGAGGAAAGAGTTAGTGAGAAGGTCAGGGAGAGAGCAAATGAGGTACGTGTGGGCGATACGTGTGATATTGGGGTCTTGGTGGAGGTAGAGGAGAATTCTAGAGATGTTGAACCAGAGGAAGGAGATGGGGAGGGAAGAGAAGAGAAGGAAGATTATGGAACGGTGGAGGGTGAGTGAGAGGAGTTTGGGGCGTTGGGCACCGAAGGCTTGGGCACAGAGAGGTTCCATGCCGAGGGCAAGGCCAGAGAGAATGGAGTAGCCAGTGATGTTGGCGAAAGCTATGGCGAGAGAGCCGGCAGCGAGCTCCATATCGCCTAGGTGGCCTAGGAAGAGCATGGAAATGATGGAGCGTGAGTAGACTAGGAGAGCAGTGAGAGCGATGGGGAAGGAGAGGTTGAAGAGGGATTTCGTTTCTTTGATGATTATATCTGGGAGTGTTGTTGGGTATGTGAATTGCTGCCTTTGTTTTTCTGGGTCGTCTGGTTTTGGGTTTTTTTGCACTTCTTTTATGGTGTTGGACACAGATAACAGAGCCCAATACAACTTGGGTGGTTGTGCCGGTTTCTCGATCACAGCCGCGGTGGTGGAGGTGGTGTTTGGGTTACACATGGTAGTGGTCGTGGTTGGGGAATGAAATCTCTTACCTGCTTATTCTCTGAAACTGAGAGATACTCTCATGAAGAGCACTCCCTCCCTCTCTCTGTTCTTCTTCTATGTGTGAGTGTGTGAGTGTGTGAGTGAAGAAGAAGCAGGTAGAAACTAGAGAAGAGGAGGTAGCATTAATATAGAGAAAGCCAGAGGAGCTAAGATGGTGGGGTATTATATCTCATTTTCATGGGTCAGTCATAAGAATTGCTTACAGGACTGGATCTTTTCTCTAATCTTTCTCTCCTAATTTTTCTCTTTCTTTACCTTCATAGGCTTTTTTTAGGCAGGCAAGAATGACTCCCTCACTGAGAGGGTAGCTCCAATTTCCGATATAAGAAAAAAGAAAGGGAAGGAATTTTACAGAGCTCCTAGATTTCTTCTTTGCCTCCCTACCTCCCTCTCTCTTGCAAATTGCAATCTCAAATGTGAAATTAACTAATTAATTAATTTGTTAATTAATGTACTCGTTTCATGGGACATAAGGAATTTCTTCAATTAGGCGTTGAAGAAAACCTCAATTACTGTACTAGCTAATATTGTAACAAAAGTTACAAGAGAGAGAGAGAGAGAGAGAGAGAGAGAAGGAAATGTAAAGTAAAGTCAGTACATGAATGCTAAAATTCATGTTTCTGTTACTACTACTTTTTTGACAGTTGAAAAGTCAGAGTTAAAGTGTAGAAGACCAAATGCTTAAAATTTTCCATAATTCCACCCCCAGTTTTTATTATATATAGAAATTCCCTCGAGGCAAAAACTCAAACTACTGTTACTATTAAGGATTACGTATGAGGGTTAAGGATGATTACCCTTTTTCTTGTTTTTTTTTTTCGCTCTTTCTTTTGGGTTTTTTGGTTTGACACGCTGGGTGGGCAATCTCACACTTTCACTTTCTTGGGTGTGATTGGGCAACTGGAATTTCTTTTCCAATAAATTTGGTCAGCACCACCAATAGATTTGTACAATTAAACCCCCGAGATTAGCTCGATTGATTACTAGATTCTTCACCTTCAAGCACTGTCCAATTAATAATCAACCATTGTTGGTACAAGATAGTTATCTGACTATTGTCGATATCGACTATTTGTAATCCAATTATAGTTCACATATAGCTCTTGAGTTTGATTATAGATTAGTAAATGACCAAAAATAAATAGAAACATGTCCAAACCTTGGCCTATGGACGAAAAGAAAATAAGAACTTAAATGGGTGGAACACATTAGGTCTAACCGAGATGAACAGGACCCAATCAATTGGTAGGGTAAGGGCTCGATTCGGGGGTGGCCGTTTGACTGTCCTAGTAATCAAAGGTACACGTCAGCTAAAGCATATTATTTTTCTTCGTAAGGGGATGAATGGCCTTATGGGTTATTAGAGAGCTTTTTATTTTACTCTTTCTAGATTTTTGTGGGATCCAGCTGGGGTAGGGCTATTGGGAATCACTCCATCAGCTTAAAACCGTCCGATCTTACATATATATATATATACGTCTGGTGGTACTATCAACTCTGTGTGGTGCACCGTAAATCATGATGTCTGACGAAGCAGGTCTGGGCCTGGCCTGGCCTGGTGGGGGGCCCTACTGGTTGGCATTCCAATACACACCAAACCATGATGATCAGAACAGAGATGATGATGATGATCTGTGAAGGTTTTTTTATTTATTTTGGCAGTCCAACAGTCTCAGTAGCACAGACTGTGTCCGTCCGTGTGTGTGTGTGTGTGTGTGTGTATTTGAAGGGGATGGGAATCTGCTCCACAGATTTTGGATAGGAGATCCAAATCTAACGGGTGATCTCTCGTTGGCAAATTCCTAATTAAAGACTTGGGGAGTTGGGCACGTGGTTTTGTGTTAAACCTTTTCTCATAACTCATACCTGAATGTAGCCGACAGATGGGACAAAGGAGACATTACCCATTTAGCCTCCCCAAACCCAACAACCCACCCACCCACCCACCCACTCGATCTCACTCACTCCTCCCCTTAACTTTTCTCCTTTTCCGGGTCGTCTCTAGTTTAGTCTGCTTTTAGTTTTAGTGTGCTCAGTCTGCTCAAAGGCAGGACGGTCAGGGTCTCAGGGACGACAGTTTGTAGTAGGGAATCTGGGTTTTTTTTGTTTGGGGTTGGTCTAGAAATCCAATCCCACAACGGCTGTATTGATCCGACCCGGACCCGAAAGAGAGGAGGTATCCAGGAACCATCAGAGTATCTGTGTTTTATGTCTCATCACAAGTGTACAGTATCTACCACCATAAATATATAGAGGCTGTCACCTGTCAAGCTGTTGTCCCCTCTAATTCTCTCCGCCCCCAGTTTTTCAGTTTCTCAGTTTCTCAGTTTCTCAGTTTCTCCCCCTCAAGCCTCAACAGTACAGTTTGTATGTACATGGGGAGCAAAAGTGCACTATTAAACTGATTGGTAGCTATCACCACCCGCCCTTCCCCAGTAAGATCTAAAATATAGTAAAATATTAATATGCCATTTTACTTTAGTTATTTCCCTTGATTAATTAATTAACCAAATTAAACAATGACTCCATTATCAATCCCAAATTCAGATGTGTCTAATCCTATAAAATATTGACTTCAATCTCCACCAACTTTTCCATTTGATCATTTTTGGTTTTAGAACTAAACCCCACAATCCAACTCACACACCACAAGGAACTATTCAAGTGTTTAAACTACAATACTTTTGAATCATAACCCCCTCCCCTCCTATCCAACACACCAAAAAAAAAAAAAAAAAAAAAAAAAACCCAACTCTTGAACCAGGCCAAAAATATCGTATTATTGGGCGGACCAAGTTTCCTTATAGGCCAGGTTGAAGGAATCATTCCATAGGCAAAGATTTGTGTCACTGTGGGTGAAGGAAAATCTTCTCTTTATTAGGCTAGTCTTTTGAATAAAATGATTCCTTCAATATGGACAGAGATTTCAGACAACTTAGAATTGGAAACCGCACTAATGAGAGGACGAGAGATTGATCTTCAGTAAGATGCTCACATCACATCGTATAAGAGAAGAAAGAATGTCATTGTGAATCCCATGAATCATTATATGAGATGGTGTAGAAATTAATCTCCACTTTGACGTCGTGGGTATCTATTTCCCAGTGTTGTATAATTTTTGTTACTTTGTAAGGTTTAATTTCAAAATTGCTTTGAGTTTTGAGAAAAGTAGATCGGGTTGGGCTAGTGAACCAAAATGTGAGTTCAGATAGGTTTTGGGCTTGGGCTCGACAAGCCAGGATGGCAATATTATTTTATTTTTATTTTTTTTTTGGGTGCTTGGAGTGTGGCATGCACTAGCTAGTATTTAGTAATGGCCTACACAAGTACAACATTTAAATGGGTTATGAGAGGGAGAGAGAGAGAGAGAGAGAAGGGTGGATGGATGGGTACAGGGTAAGTGATTCCTTGAAGATTACAGACAGATCTCAATTCCTATTTCAGGACAAGAAGAGAGAGCCTTTCTTAACTAAAAGTGGTAAGTAGTACCATTGGGAATAATAGAGATTGGTGTCTATATTCTCCTTTGCAGAGACTTTATTCTCAATTTTTATTATTTAAAAAAAAAAAAAAAATAAGGAGAGATGGGAACTTGAACAGTTAAACGCACATGAAGATGAAGGTGGGGGATGACAAAGTGATTATAATATAAATGAATTGTAAGCACATTATCTCTTACAAATCTCAAGAGAAGTAGTAAGAACAGGTGTTTCATAGATGGGAGATGGTCGCGGGGGGAAAATAAGGAAACTATCCTTTCACTCTCATAGTCACTGCCTCATCAGTCCTCACTCATCACACTTACAGTTTGGTGCCCCCTCTCATTTATTTTTTAATGTAGATCAGGAAAGTAACAAATTAAGGAATTAATGGATTTCAAATGGGTTTTGATGTCTCAGATCATGGCCCTCGATCCTCATGGAGAGTCATTCATGGATGGGTAGAGAGAGAGAGAGAGAGTCCTGCAAATTAAGGCTTGTAATGCTCAGCAAAGAATGGCGGTTATGTGATTTGCATGCATGGGATGGTGGCACGTATCCCCACATACTTGTTTCTCCTTATAGTGTTTTTATAATGAAAAGGTTTTAGAGATTTTTTTTCTTTTGGGAGGGGAGAATTAATTAAGAATAGTTGTTTCTACATTCTAAGAACTGTCATCCGTTCTGATATTTAGGTAGAAAACAATTTTGAGTTACTTTATTATTAGTATTATTAATGGCATTGTAATGCCCACTATAAAGTAGCTAGGAAGTAATTAATATTCCTTTTTTCATTCAAATTTGTAAATAAAAATGCAGTTTCTTTATCTTATCTTAAATCTATTTTTATTCCTTCTACAGTTGGTGTCTTATGTCACTCTCTCTCTCTCTCTTAGACATTAATGGAGGATGGATGATTGCCTTTGCCTTTGCCTTTACAACAAAATATACAGGCCGGGATCCCCCCCCATCTCTCCTCCCAACAAAAATAAAGTAATTGTTTGGCATGTGATGTGATATAAGAGATGATGATCTGAAGAGTACAGAAAGAAGAAGAAATCATCAAAACTAGTTGTTGCCTCACAGGCACGTACAGCTCACTTCCACCTCCAAAGTAACCAAAACAAGTACGTAAGTACCCTAATTAACCACAATGCATGTCTCCTCGTATATTTGTAATTAAGAGTTTGTGTGTGTGGGGGTGTGGGTGTGGGTGTGGGTGTGGGTGTGGGTGTGTGTTCGATCTGGATCTCCTTCCAGTAAGGAGAGAAAGAGTTATGTGTTTGTGCAATTAATGTCCATACATAAATGTAAATGTTAAAAATTAAGTAAAACACATTTGATAGATATGGGGCCGGGGTTACCCTAATTGATCGATGTTGTTTAATATCGAAAACTGAGTCGTGTAAGCATGTCGTCTCTGCTTTTTTGGGTTCATGAAAGAAAGACCAAATGAGCAAATGAGAGGAGGAGGATATCTCGCGATCGATATGGGTTGTTGTTGGTATCTCCTATATATTAATTTGGTGTTGTACCCCTTTTTTTTTTTTTTTTTTCTCTTTCTTTCTTATTCTATATACTGTAGGTGTGGGGATCTTTACATTATTACCCTAACTACCTTCCATTTGCTGTCTTTTAAGCACTCCCAACACAATTGAGGAGACATTGGACTCTGTGAGAGAGAGAAATGCTTAATTCTTCAAGAGTTCCAAGAGACCAACCGAACAAACAAACCACTTGGTTGGGAAGAGAGAGAGGGAGAGACCCATACGCTTTTGATATCCCACGTGGGCCGCATTCCTCAACTTGCATGGTCGAGATATACACGGCGCCATTCCCTCCCTCCCTCCCTTCCTCTCTCTTACTCTCCTACTTGCCTACTCCTACTGCTAATCCTAGTAATTTGTCTCCCCAATCAACTCTAACTTTTACTTGCTCTCTCTCTCTCTCTCTCTCACACACACACACACTTTCTCTCCTACCCTCCAATTAAAATGATAAAATTTCCTTGCCAAGTATCCAGCAAAGGACCCCACCATCTCTTTTTTAGGGAGAGAGAGAGAGAGAGAGAGAGGGATCCATTAAAAGAAAGTTGGATACTTGAGTTTAAAGGAAAAGAAAGAAGGTCAAACAAGGTGAGGTGAGCCAAGCATATTGCTTCAAATGGAAGTGTGTTTGAATCTTTGTGAGAGAGAGAGATTTCATCCTCCCTTTTCTTTCTTTCTTTATTTCTTTCAAATTACCAACTGGACTGGATATTACCATTATTATTATGGACTTGAAGGTCTACCATCCTCCATGTTCTCTTTCTCTTTCTCTTTCTAGTCTCTAGTACCCACAGGTTGGGCGGGCCTATTGGTTTCAAAAGTGTCAAAAAAAACATGTGGCACACTACGACCCACCAACCTCAACCCTCACCAAATTTAATTTTTTTCAAACTTAAAAATTTGACTCATCCAACTCCTCCTCACTCCTGAACCAAAGAAAACCATGCCACTCTTTCCAAAAGAAAAAAAGATGATCTCATTTTATCTCATCTCTACATCAGATCGTTTTTATGACTACTGCTCGATAGAGATGTATTCCAATATTGATGAGCTTGGTGGGCCCATTTCCCTCCCTCTTATGTCTTATCCATCCCATCCCATCCCATCCCATCCGGACCATGTAGAACCATATTCATTATTGATTAGGATAATTAATAATGGACCTGGACCTGGACTTTAATTTCAACTCTCAATCTCAATCTCTGTAATATATATATATATATATATATATATATATATATATGTATTTGCATGTATGTACTACTACTACTGCTCTTCTTCTACTTTGGTCTTACGTTTGTTAAAGGGAGAGGTAATAAGTCAACGGTATCCACTACTAAAAGAGGAAGAACAAAAGGGGATGAAATCCTTATCTGTTGACCAGTGGATCTCAACTTCCATTAGCATTATAGAAAGAAATTTATGGAAATGATTAGTAGTAGATCGATATGGGTGTGAAGGTGTAATTGCTCTGCCAAATCATTCCTTCTTCGAGATTATAACAATATTGGGTTCCTCCTATCCTATATAGATGAATAATTATGCAAATTAAAGGGTATGGATGGACTTTTGGATTTGCAGATCCAGAAGATAGATAGATAGACAGATATGGGCCAATCCAATCCAAGACCCACAAATTATTCTTTGCTACTTACAATTTTTTTTGTTTTTTTTTTCTTGAAATTGGGAACTTGTATATATATTTTATTTTTTTTAAGGGGGGAGGAATAGAGAGGGGGTAAGATACCAGCCATGAGACTCGAATTCGAGATCTCCTGGTGAGCATTGACATGAAACGCACCATGACTCACCAACTACATTAGGCAGCTGTTGGTTATTTATAATCCTTATTTTTATTTTATTTTTTTTAAAAATAACCATGTTTTAACTAGTGAGAGGAAAAAAAAAAAAGGGGGAGGGGAAAGGGGAAAGGAGAGCAATTAAATGGATGGATGGAAGGATGAAATGAGTAGTTGTTTTCAAAAATAAAGGTTTGTCTATAAAAAGTGGGAAATTAGGAAAACTCCACTCAAAGCCTACCCGTTTGCTTAAAATAGTTTTGCCGCTTAACCACCGCTTCCATCGGCCTCCCTCCCACAGACCATCCCTAAATAATTGATTTTGACAAGTTTGAAATTTTAGACCTCCAAACAAACTTCTTCTATTCTTCATTATGCCCTCTTCTACTCTACTCTCTCTTTCGATCTTCACAATCTAAGGACATCATCTATCATCGATCCCCCTTTTTAATTATCCTTTTGACTTCCGTGTCTTCTCAAATCCAAACCAGACACACACAGAGAGAGAGAGAGAGAGAGAGAGAATATTCTTTTTATTTATTTTTTGTACTCCTCAACTGAAAAAAAGGAGGAGAAGAAGAAGACAGTGGAGAGAATCATACTGTAAGATCATGGGAGCATATATAAGATTAGTCTTAAATTAAGGAGATTACAAAGTGTTTAGAGGGGTTAGTGTCGTGACAAATCAAAGATTAGGATTAAGGGAATCTAATGATGATGCTAACCCTAAAAATCAAATGTTTTAGTGGTCTCAGACATAATCATGATCTACCTGCCTTGATCACAAGCTCACCCCCTGGCCTCCTCACTCTTTTAGTGTTGCATTCAATAAAAGGGGTGATAATGACATTTAGTTTAGTCGGTAGATTATATTTACGAGAGAGGGTTAGTTCCCTCTGAGCTTAGAGGTATTAGGGAGTACCTCAATTGCACCTTCTCCCTATATTTATTTGGGTATGCCGTCAGCTTTCGCTAAGCTAGCGGCATACACCACTAACAGGTCTCGACACAAGAAAATAATTAGGGATGGATTCTGTTCCAAAGTGGAAGGAGAGAGGATAACACATGCTGGGCACTTTGCTTCATCGGTTGGCCCGGTCTATAAAAGCCTGACTGAACTTTAGGTGGGAAATTTGAGCCGAACCACACTTGGCTTGAATTATGGGCTGGGCCGGATAAGTACTAATTTTAGCCCATAATATGTAATTTTTGTACACTGGAGGGTTGGTTTGGTTGGGCAAACATGCATGCAGCCCAAACCACCACAGCCCAACCGTAGGAACTAACAACCCAACCCAAATTTGATCTAAGGGCTAAAATTGGAATCCACATTTTAGAAAAAATGAGTGAAAATTTTGAAAAATCATTTTAGAGAAAATTGGAGCTAGGTTGAGTGTTAATACCAATTCCTTGAAATGTACTTTTTTTTTGTAGGGAAATCTTTTTGGAGCAAGAGACTAATTAATTTGTTTGAGTTGGGCCTCATGCTGGATTTCTGGGCTAGTGAAGAACCAAGATTTGGTTAGGGTGAGCTTCTTCCCCTTCTTGATCTTGGATTAGCCTTGTCTCCGATCCCCATGTAGGGTTTGAAAACACGGATTGTTGGATTGGCTGATTTGGACCGATCTGGGTCGGAATCGACCAAGGCTAATCCTGATTCTGGCTGATCCAAATTGGATTATTCTTGTATGGAAACTAGTAGGGTTTAAGGATTTTTTAATCAATTTCCATCGATTCTGGCCGAGACCACCAGGATTTATTCCGGGTGTTAAACCTGAGAGTGCTTGGCCTCTGTGCTACGACAAAGGGGCGGCATGTCTGACGCAACCGTGTGGCGTTCTTTCTCCCTTAACTATTATTGAAGGTTATAAAGGTTTGGCTCATTTCTTTGATATCCAATTCTTTGAATTGCGTATCACTCTTCCGCATGGCAGAACAATTGCATTCATCTACCAATTTTGTCCACTGGTTGCTGACTGCATAAAAACTTTCAACTGATTTTATTGTGTGGAGATAAAATAGCGCTAAGATGGGTGAGTGGTGGGCTTGGATCTTGTAAGAATTTGAGAAGGAAAATAGTCAAACTATGGAGCTGCATGTAACTATATTGTAGTAGCAATTTTCAAAATCTGTATTTGAAATTTCAGAATAAAATTTCCTTTCCGGGGACTGGATAGAGTTAGGGTCCGAGTATTCGGAATAAGAATTTTAACCCTAATATTATCTTATCCTTAGAGAAGATAAGGCGGGTTTATTAGTGTTTCGGTTTTAATTGTTTTGTCTGTTTAGGGTTGAGGTTCTGATTTGTTGGAAAGGCTTGAATGGTGAGAGTCTTTGATTGTTTTCTTGGGTAGGGGTAAGGCAGGTTATGTACTTATGTCCCCCTTTGTATCTTGTTTATGTTGATTTTCTTTGTTTAATAAAGCTCTAGGGGTTTCCAAATAATATTCGGGTTTAAAAAAAAAGAAAAAGATTTCAATCTGAATCGAATTGAATTGACCCAAAAGAAGAAGAAAAACCCTTAATCCACCGGGATTGATTCTGGGGTGTTAAACCTTGTTCCCCACAAGTTGGGATCCCATTCACATACGAGAACGGTGATTGGATTGACGATAAAATAGAATCCTGGGTGGCAAACAGTGATTCGATTGATGATGAAGAAAGAGAATTCTTGGTTCAGTTCTTCACCTTAACGATAGAAAAAAAGATGGATCAAATTCTATTGAGTTGGATCTCACATGGTGGATGCCATCTGTGCAGATGAACGTACGAGAATGGGATCCCACCTCGTCCTGCACCCCCAGGCCCCAACCCCCCAAAAAAGACCCGATTAACCTGCCAAACGCCCAGCCCTATTTGGTTGAACATAAAGAGCTTGGGCTCTGTTTGCCTTGTTTTACAAGAAATGGGCTCTGCAGTCAACAGATTGGATTATGTGAGTCCAACAACTCACTCAATAACAGGTTATAAACAGGTTAATCTATTGGCTAAAGAACACAATAACAGTTTAATCTATTGGCTAAAGATTTAACTCGACCAAATAGCAGCATTGTCCTGAACTGAACACCCACAGTTTATGAAATTCTTCTGTGTACAAAGATTTAATCTGCCTCAACTACCAGATGTTGATGATGTGTAAAATAAATCTCAAGGAGTTTCAAAAAAAAAAAAAAAAGTTTTCTGGGTATCTTTTTTCTTGAAGGTGTCTGTTTCTAAACTTGACATTTTTTCGAGTCTTATTTCATTTCAATGAAGGATCGAGTTTTCCTTTAATCACGGTGAATAGAAACCCATTCACCGGGACGAGTTCAAATGCGAGGGGACTATCAGAGGGTATTTTAGAAAACATACTAAAACTTAGGAAGGATTTGTGAATCCTAGGATGGTGGCTTTTCATTCATCTGATGGTGAGGGAAACTTAATGCTTTCATTCAATTTTGGTCTAACTTGTAATTTGCCTTGTTCCCTTGATAAATGCATGAATTTCTCATGAGATTTTGCTTATATAGTAAGTTTGAAAGTTCCAACACACTGAGGATTGAGGAATAGTCAGATGGGCTTGGGCCCTAAGAGTGGTCAACTTTGCATCTTTGTCTCTTGATCTCGATGGGTGAAGGGAAACTTGGAAGAATAAATAGATTAGGAATCTGCACATCAGACCAATGACGGTGTCAACTAACAAAATCATCCACGTGGCAATGATTATTAAAAATAAAATAAAATCCCAAGTGAGGGAAATATAGTAGTACTCTAGCGGCAACGTGAGACCATTGAAGTTTAAATATTAAGGTTTGGCTCAGTTCTTTACACAAATTCTTTGAATTGTGTATTACTCTTCCACGTGCATTGTGTTAGTGATAGTATCGGATTGGGTATCGGTCATTTTCAAAACCGATACGATATCAAATATGGATTGGTTTGAATCATACATTTTTGCCCTTGATTTTCTTAAAAAAAATGGGATTTTTTGACTATTTTACTCTTAATCACCGTTTCGCTAGTATGGTATCGACATTTGCACACAAAAAAAAAGTATGGTATCGATATGGTACCGGGATCGGTGTTAGAAATACCGATACATATCATCCAATAAAGACAATCTGATCAACCGAGGTAGACCCATTCGACCAATCCAATCTCAAACCATAGAGAGTGGGTGACTATGACAAAGCCCATTGAAACTCATAGCACTTGGGTACAACTGTACAACAAAGACTCCTTAACCTACTAAGACCAGCTCTATCTGGGCTGTCCACCCAAAGCCAGCTCTAAAAATTTCCGGCCTTGGGTTGGGTTTCACAGCCTGTAGGCCGGATTTGGGCTTAAATTAAAGCTCAAGGTCAGGCTTGGCCAGTTTCAAGTTAAGCCCTAGTCCCGCCTAAGAAAAACATACATGTATTTAGGATAGCTACCTGGTCGTGCACGTTGCATGGATCCCACACATAGACACATAAAGCACCTTGGGCACTTGGAAATTACCGCCTTAATCTCGATCGCCCAAGGCGCTTTGTGTGTCTAAGCGTTGGATCCACGCAAGGCACACGACCGGGTAGCATTCTCTCTCTCTCTCTCTCTCTCTCTCTCTCTCTCTCTCTCTCTATATATATATATATATATATATATATATATATATATATATATATATACTATAACACAATATTTTTTTTTTCTTCTTCTTAATGAGAGTAAATCCTATTGTTTCAAATAAAAATGTATTAAATGATTTTCAATTTTTTGAAAAATATATTTGTATCCCTACATTAAATATTGCATTATATATAGGATGGTTTTTTTTTCATGTTTCTAAATTATTTTACAAATTTTTATATAAAAGCGAAGTATATTTATTTTTTTGTTTTATATTAAAAATTGACTATTCAATATGTATAAGATATAACCTGATCTAAGGATCTCTGGAGTAAAACTATATTGTTTCTAATGTTAAATCTTTAATATAGTTTCCCTTTTTTCTGTGGTTGAAAATAAAATAATCCATTCAATAAAAGGAATCCAAGAATATTACTATCCTCAAGTCAATAAATCCTAAAGCAAAACTGGTGGAGATTCCATTCACCCCCCCCACCCCTCTCCTTCGCTCATCTTCTTATTTGAGATTAGGAACTAGGGTCAAGTTGGTATTGGAAATATTTAAAAAAAAAATGGTAAACGAATTGGGAGGCTCTCTCTTATCTAATAAGTGAGGGCTCATTTTATATTATGATAATCAGGTTGGGATCCTATGTATACATCACTTTAAAATCCATATTTATCTTTTGCAGATCAGTTGGAGCCCAAATCAAATACTTTATGTATAATGATTAAGATTAAAAATTTCATTAATCAATTCTAGAACATTGCAAATACAGGAGAAGTTGTCTGATATGTAACATTTCACTATATACCATATCATAGCACATGGGCAAGTCCTTGTAAGTGGGGACAAGACAAGCATCTCTTTGGCTTAACTAAGAATAGTGTTTTTGACTGTTGGGCTCTTGTGATCTAAGGTGCATTAGTCCACCACTTTTTCTAGCAGCACGACACTTGTATTGCTCTCCCACAACCTCATTTTAATGGTTTAGGCTACTCTCATTTCATTTGTCGCTATTACTTGAATCGCTTTTGTTTTGTTTTCCTCTGGCTACTAAGATGTTTAAGTTAGTACGTTATGTCGTTTCTTACCTACCAATGGATTCAGCAGCATTTCAAAAGGTTGACATATTCCAGAATCTCTGAATTGATGCTTATTTTCAATATCCAGAAGCATTTCATCATTACTATGCCCTTCGTCGTTTTTGGGAGTCTAGGTATCCACCATAAAAGAATAATAATTATAATTAAAGAAAAGAATTAGAATAAAAGCCAAACTATTTTTTATTTATTTATGAAAAAAGTCAAAATATTGTTAGATATAAGAAGTAACCTATTTGATGAAGTATTGATTATTTTTTCAAAAGAGAAGGGGGTTGTTGGTAAGTAGTGTCTGGTGACTGTTTGGAGAACAAGCAAAAGTAAGTGGTGTTAGTGTTCAAAAGAAAAAGAAATGAGATATAGTTTAAAAAAAAAAACCAAAAATCAACATCAACAGGTTTTAAAGAATGGAGGAATGAAATTCCATGCATCATGCAGTTTAAGAAAATGGCAGTTATAGGAACACATAGTTGGATCTGAGTTGAATGATTAAAAGCTGATTGTTAGACTTTTAATGGAATGTGAAAGTTTTAAGGTTAAGAATGAATTAATTTTGTGAATCTGTGATGGTGTGATAGGTCTCCCTTCCTTTGCTTAAACACTTAAAATCCCTTTGTTGATTTGATTGTGATTAATTTATAAGTAACCACTTCAGAACTTTACCTAACTGGAGTTATTAATTAATTGAAACAATACATATACACATATATAGACCGGCCTGATAAACAATTTTCTTCATTTGTGTAGTTTTATTTATTTATTTATTATTCTTTGTACTTTAATTTAAAATTTTGCTAACTCCATGTGTACTCCACCCAACTTCCAAATTAGTTGGGAAATTTATTCCAAGGATGATGTGGTAATTCTTATTGTTGAATATCTAAGAAACGGTCTAAGTAAACCACATGTTTACTTTCAATCTCAAATTCAATCGTTTACGCTCTTATGCACTACTTTCCATGTCAATGCACCCCTTATAGTCCCATGCATTTTTTGGTACTCTAAAATTGTTCATGATTTGTTTTGTCATATGACTAATGCTGGCTTGAGCTAAGAGTTGCATGTGATCAGGGACATGATATTTACTTATCCATAAAATTTAAGGCCCCGATCTATCATGTTCTACACCCATATGTCAATGCACACCCCTTACAGTCCCATGCATTTCTTGGTAATCGAAGATTTTTCATGATTTGTTTTGTCATATGGCTAATTCCGATTTGAGCTAGACTTGCATGTGATCAAGGAAATGAGGTTTACTTATACATAAAATTAAAACCCCCGATCTATCATGTTCTACACCCACACCTACACATGCAGTTTGGATCGCTAACTTTGTTTCACCGAAGAGTAGGAGTGTCAAATTTCAGCTTGAATTGGTTGGACCATTAGAAACCAACTGCTTCAACCTAGATCGAACCAAACTGAACTTTTTTATTGTACCAGCTTGGTCTAAGCTTTTACAAAACTGGTAGGAACTAAAACAAATTGGGTGACTAAAATAGATTGATCGAACCGAACCAATGACCAAAACCAAACCGGACCAATCCTTTTCTTATTGGTCTGACTTCGTATGACCCAATTGAGATCAAGTGCGATTCAACCTAACTGAAACCGGATCGAATTGACACCCGAAGTGGTGATGATCTGCGAGGGCCCGATGTGTTGGTGGTGTCGTGGTCCTAACTCCTAAGTCCTAACACCGCACCCGCACCCGCACGTGGGTAACGATACGCAACGTGGAATCCTCATCTCCGAGATTGATTATTAACTCTCTCACACGCGCACATACACATGACACATCCATGATCCATAATAGATAGATAAATGATACAATTAACTGGAAGTTAATCCTGGGGAACCGGTCTCCTCCAGTTGTGAATTCAATGATACCCTGACACGTGTTTTTGTTAGAATCTCTAATGCAACACGTTCCGTTCCATTGATATTCTCTACTCTGGCAGTCTGGCCAGGCTAATGGCAATCCGTAAATATATCTTTAGGCAATTAGGCCTATCTATTATTATTGATTCCGGAATCATTTCGGACCTGAGAGTGAGTTTTGTGTTTTTGCTCTTCTCTTATTTCTCTTCTTCGGACAGCCATAGTTCCCGTGAGCTGTCCCAGATTACCCATCTTCCATCTTCCATCTTCCATCTTCCATCCTCCTCTTTTCTCTCTTTTTCTCTGGATAGATTAAATTTGTAAAATTGTAAAATTTGGGTCTTTCCCTATCTTAGTTTTGTTTCCTTGCATGCATCCGTGGAAAAAGGCGAACGAAAAACCTCTCTTCTTTTTCTCCCGATCTATAAAAGAGGGTTTTTTTTATTCCTTCTCTTCTCCACCTCAGGCTTCAGCTCCTACTCCATTGGAGATACAACATCAACATCAAAATCGTCATCTACTTTTTAAGCTGCTACAATTCTAGAATATAGAACCAACCCATTACCTACAATATTCTCTTTAGGATCCGTATTATTATTTCTTTCTCTTCGGATAACTATGAATCTGTGAATGCCTGAAATTCATTTTTCTGAAACTCTGTTTCGATCTTTTGATTAGAGATAATTTCACAAGGTATTCTCAAGAAATTTAGGGTTTGGTTAGGTTTTTCTGCTCTGCCTTGTAAGAAGGAAAGAAGAAGAGCAAATTTGGGGCTTTGGAGAGATTTGAAGTGTTGTTGTATCTGCTTTGATTTTTCTTAATGGGGAAGAAGGAGGTTGGAGCCGCGGTCATATGCGCTGCAACTGTTGTTGCTGCGGCGACGTTCATCGTTCGCCATCGCATGCGGAGTTCTGGTAACTGGGCTCGAGCTATGGCCATAGTCAAAGAACTCGAGGAGAAGTCTGCGACGCCGATTGCTAAACTCAAACAGGTCGCCGATGCTATGACCGTTGAGATGCATGCAGGTCTTGCCTCCGAGGGAGGAAGCAAGCTTAAGATGCTCCTCAGCTTCGTCGACAATCTCCCCACTGGGTTGGTACTCCTACAAATTCTTCTTATCCCACGGTTGTTTTGTATTTGTGGATTGCCGATTTCTTCATCTTATCCACTTATGATAAATCTTGATTAGATGATAGTGGCCAAGGATTTTCAATTTAAGTTTTCTCTAACCTCTTTTGAAAAATTTCATTTATATTTTCCTCTATATTGGAGAAATTATTAATTTTTGAACAGTTTTGCACGAACTGTAAGTAATTTATAATTTAATTAAACTACAAATAATTTTTCCTTTATTGGACTGATTCATTTGTGAGATTCGTATTCTGCATGAAGTGAGATCCAGATGATTGTTATTTACATCATCGTTTCTTAATTCCCCCCCCCCCCCTCTTTTTTTTTTTCTTTATTTTTTCTCTCTCTCTCTTCCCTTAGGCTCGGGCATATTGCAAGTAAAAAGATGGGAAGGGAAGTGAAATTGATTTTAAGGAAGAAAAAAAAAAATTTTGTAATCATGATTATTTAATCTACTTAAAAACCAAATAGGAAAAAGAAACGCACACGAGGAGTGGATTCCAGCATGCGATCTCTCATATAATGAGATTGGCATCCCTCGTGAATGATACCATCTCTGCGCTGCCATTGGTGTGGCTTGCAGATTCCTCCCCACAATTGCGTGTCGTGGGGAACCTTCTCCTAAATCAAATATATCATATTTGGTAGATATACTTTTCATATGTAATCTTTATTTTCATTTTCCGTGTATCCAGTTGGACTAACAACCCTTCATGATTGGTAATTAGTTACACAATCATGTTAGGTAATGACTACAAAAATTTGCGTTTTAGTTTTGATTTATGCCTTCCCTTCCCTTTATTTCCCTTGCAACCGGATGGAGCCTTAGGGGATTATTGGCTATCTGTTGAATGTGAATATATATTCAAAAGTAGTGTTTTGTTAAGAAAAAATCACTACACAATTTTATTTAATGATAACTAGAAACTGGCATGTTTTGCATTTGGCTGTTTGGAAGAACTAAGAGTTGTTAACTGTATGGTTGGTTTTTGCTTTGAAGTCCAGGGGAGTTTGGAGGATATGCTCCGTCTCGGATCATTGAAATTCGATGGTTTAATACTTATAAAAAAGGTCTTCTTTGCAAAGTCTGAACACTCTTTTATCACCATGTTTCTTCTCTGGCCTGCCTTGCTTTATTTAAATTTTTTTTTATTTAGTCCGGTCTCAATTTTTTAATTTTAGTGTCCTCTATCTTGTATTTATCCTGGATTTTGGTCTTCATAATTGTCCTGCCAATATTCTGATTTTATCAGTTTTGGGGTTTTTTGGATGTCGACTAGATAATGAACTGCTGTTGGTGCCTCTTGATGGATTAATGAACTGGGTTTCACTTTTTATTTCAAATTTATGGACTTTTGTACAGTTCCACTTTTTAGCTTCAATGATCGGCGTTATGAGATTTAGTTGGTGGGTAGCTGTTTCAATTATTTTGCTGGAAATTAATGAGAAGGGACAGGGAGTACTGTTTATGGAGTGTTGTAAATTGAACATGGGGACAACTCATGGCTTATGCTCGAGGCATGGATAGATTCAGGTACCGCCTTATCAAGGGCATACGTGATCCTCACAAGCTGCCTATAGACTGTAAATTATGTTGTTATGGAATTTCTTAGTGTAACACTCCATTGGTTTGTTCATCAGTTCAAGTCGCTTGTAAACCAACCAAAGTATTGTTTTCTTTTCAAGTCTTAATGCCTACATAAATAGCATCTTCCATGTGCTCTTGACATTTTGCCATTTGTGATGCCATGCTGATTTAACTTGGTACTTGGTAGTTATTGGGCCAGTCTGTTTCTGACTGCTAGGAAGGAAGCTACAGTGAAATGCAATTGTAACATCCAATAGGCAGTGTCTGATAAGGAGTATTTGTTGTCATAATAATCATTATCATTTTTTGTTACAGAGAAATGAAGTTCTTGAGGAACATACAAGAGATTAATGTTGAATGTGTCTATTAATTTTGTTGTTCCTGCTATAGGGATGAGAAAGGAGTATTTTATGCTTTGGATCTTGGTGGAACAAACTTCCGTGTGTTGAGAGTACAATTGGGAGGGAAAGAAGGGCGTGTTGCTAAACAAGAATTTACTGAGGTGGCAATTCCTCCACATTTGATGGTTGGGAATTCGCAAGTAAGTTACTACATCTACAGCTTCACCCAGATCACACCTCATGTCTCTAAATATTTTAAACTGATTGTGATTTCAGGACCTATTTGAGTTCATTGCAAAAGAACTTGCAAAATTTGTTGATTCTGAAGGTGAAGACTTTCAACCTTTTCCTGGTAGGAAGAGGGAATTGGGTTTTACCTTCTCATTTCCTGTGAAGCAATTATCAATTGTCTCAGGGACCATTATGAAGTGGACGAAAGGCTTCTCAATTGAGGATGCGGTAAATCCTGATTTTTTTATATTCTTTAATGTTGATCCTAATCTTTCTATAAATGAAGCAGTATCTGCTGGTCAAATTTAAAAGAAATTGAGTATTCATGTCGTTTTTCTGTTTTCTGTACTTAGACTGTAAGATTTTTCCATGCCTAGGATATTAATGAAGTAGATATCTTTCTAGGTCTCTGAAGGCTGGCCTTGGTGCAACGGTAAGGTTGCTCCATTATGACCAAGTGGTCAAAGTTTCGAGTCTGGAAACAGCCTCTCTGCGAAAACAGGGGTAAGGCTGCGTACATTATGACCCTCCCCAGACCCCGCAGTGGCGGGAGCCTCGTGCACTGGGTACCCTTTTTATATCTATTTCTAGGTGTAGAAAAGTTTATTAGTGTGTTTAATCGATATAAAAATGATTTGCCCTGCTATCATTCTGTTTTCTTTGTTTCTAAAATGCTTTAGATATAACTTAGTTTGAAACAAAAAATGTTTATTTGCTATTAGCATTGTTACGATTCTTCTTCTCATTACCTTTTATGTTCTCCAGAATCTAGAAACTAGATACATTATGGGGTTGTGGCAAACTCATTATCTACTATGGTCAACTATGTTCCTTTCACCTGTGATTAGGAATAATAAGTTGGCATTCATGTTAAAAGAATGTGTAATAGATGATGCACCATATTGGTATAGACAATAGTTGTCTGTTTCCAAATTTTACTCCTATGAGCTCTAGACACAAAACGTTGTTCAGTTGAGACTCCAAGTTGAAATAGAATTTTTTTCACATAACGAAAGACCCTAATTGACTTTTCAAAAGACAAAAGGGGAAGGTAGGGGTTGGAAACTAATTGACCTCCTGGAATTTTTGGTTTCCCTTGACCTTTCAGAGACTTTACCACCTGAACCTTGTTCTGCTATTGTAATCTATCTATAAGACCTCATGCAAATATGGACAGTTTACTTATCCATAACTAATGCCAAAGATGGCCCTCAGGGCCAACCAGTGGTATAGTTGATGCTTAAGGTGTTAAGCTTTCTACTCGAAAGCATATTATCAAAATGTATGGTATCAAAAAGACATTGGGATTTCTTTGTTGATTCAGTGTAATTATTGCCCAGTAAGTTCGTACTTCATCACTTTTTTTTTTTTTTTTCTGTTTCTGTTCTCGATTGGTAATTACTAGATTGGGCAAGATGTAGTTGCAGAATTGATGAAAGCTGTGGAAAGACAAGGCCTTGATATGCGTGTGACAGCTCTGGTAAGTTTCAGTGCTGTTCTGGCTTTAAGCCACATTTTTAGACATCAATTTGATTGCAGACTCTTATTCTATTTCTGTTAGTACTTAACTAGCACTGTCTGTACAGGTCAATGATACAATAGGAACGTTAGCTGGTGGAAGATACTATGACAATGATGTCGTTGCTGCTGTCATCTTGGGTACTGGAACAAACGCAGCTTATGTTGAGCGTGTACAGGCAATTCCCAAGTGGCATGGTCCTGTACCCAAGTCAGAAGAGATGGTCAGCAGTTATCTTGTGACTAAGACCTACTACTATTTATTCATATTTATCATCTTTTGTTCCTTTTCTTTCTTCCTCTTCCCCCTCCATCTTGGTTTCAAAGATATCGATAAAGATAATTATTTCTTGAGAAATGGAACCAATTGCACATGACCAATGATGTCTATAGATGTAACCCAGAGTGTAAAGGCAAGTTGAAGCAATTGTCCTTTCAATACTGTAGGTTATCAATATGGAATGGGGTAGCTTCCGGTCATCACATATTCCTTTAACAGAGTATGATCATGCATTGGATGCTGAGAGTTTAAACCCTGGTGAACAGGTAGTTTGTCTACACATGGTTGTTTCTTGTCATGTCGTTCACAGAATAATGTTTATTACTGTGCATTTGATGAAATTTTCATTCATCTTCTGCAGATTTTTGAGAAGATAATTTCTGGTATGTATTTAGGAGAGATTGTACGCAAAGTCTTGTGTAGGATGGCTGAAGAAGCTGCCTTTTTTGGTGATACTGTTCCGGAAAAACTTAAAATTCCATTCATACTGAGGTATGCTAGCATGCTATGGGAAATAGATGAAAACCTTATCTCTAGTATGGCTCTTCCTTGCACGCTGCATACTTTATTTATTACTTTTTTTATCTACAAGTTTGTTTTAATTGTAGTTCCTGTGTTATGACTTGGGTCTCATATGTGAGATTGGAACGCTTCTACTTGTTTCTATTGACAAAGACAGGTTCCAATAGGATTCATAACTTCTATTCATCGTACAATTAATATTACTAGCACTTTAGATAACTGAACATACAGAAGTGGTGAATTGCTATGTCTGAGTTGCAAAAGGACTGACTTGTCAAATGTTGGCAATGATGAGAATCTGGCAAAGACATTTGAAATTGTCCTGGTATTAGAAGTAGTACCCTAAACATCTTAATAGGGGACATGTTCCTTACATTCTATCAAAGGGCTGGGTGAAGTGGCACCCAAGAAAAGTAAACTCATGTATGACAGTATGAGATGCTTATTACCATTTTGATGCTAAGGTTGATTGTCCATCATTCGACTGCCTATGAGCATAGAGCTTGTGGACTTACAATCTGAACGGAGATTGTAGTTTCCTTGGCATCGATGGTTAGCAACACTACTTTTTTCTTTCTCCCTCCTTTTTGCACTTGCATGTATGTGAATTCTCGATGCATTGTTTGGTTCTCTTCAAAGAAACCCAAAAGTGCAATGCCATGGATGTTATCAACTGTTCAGTAAAAATGCCAGGGATTGTTGCTTTTAGTGACAAGCCTATACCAATGGTAAAACAGAGAGAACAGGCATTGACAATTATAAACCAACCGCCGGTGTGAATTATACTTGTGATCCAACATGATGAGTTGGCTGTCTTGTATCAACTTAATTGCAGTCTATTCCACAGTTTCACTTGTCCCATGCCTAATTTCTTACTGTGCTCCTCCTTAAAGTTATCATATTTACTTATTTTTTCTGGGAATCCAAGTAAAATTTTCATTTTGCTCCTATTGTTTGTCTACATCAGATGCTTGTCAGTTTTTTTTATGACAGAGCAAATGCAAATAGTTACATTCTGAATTATGGAATGTGTAGGACACCTGAAATGTCTGCCATGCATCACGACAAATCTTCTGATCTGAGAGTGGTGGGGAACAAACTGAAGGATATCTTAGGGGTATAGCACTTTCCTTGTATCTTATTCTTCTCCTCACCCTTACCAAAAAAAAATTCCCTTCTATAATTGAACATTTTGGAATGCAACCATGATGAACATTGTATACTGCAGGAATCAACTTTGAGAATTAAAAAGAAAGCTGCGAATTTAGAAAATTGTTAAGAGTGGGATTGAAATTGTAATTTATTACTGGAATGACTGCACGATTTTCCTAATCTCGGTCTTTCTTTTTTCCCATTTCAGATTTCTAACACCTCCCTGAAAACAAGAAAAGTTATTGTTGAACTATGTAATATTGTTTCAACACGTGGGGCTCGTCTTTCTGCGGCAGGAATCTTGGGTATCCTGAAGAAACTGGGAAGAGATACGGTCAAGGAGGGAGAGAAGCAGAGAACAGTGATAGCATTGGACGGTGGGCTTTTTGAGCATTACAAAGAATTTAACCATTGTCTTCAGGCCACACTCAAAGAGTTGGTGGGGAAGGAGGTTGCGGACTGCATTTTCATCGAGCATGCCAATGATGGCTCTGGCATTGGGGCTGCACTTCTCGCAGCTTCGAACTCTCAGTACCTGGAGGTCTAGGAGACTTGAGAATTTAGGTACACTGATATATATTTTCAAGGATAGAACACCTTTTTATTTCTTTTCACTTGCCATTCAATTGTTTCGACTTTGAGCCTCTTTAGAGTTGCAGAAACGAAAAGTTCCAGAATCCTGTATTTATTGCCTGGCAGATTTATGACAATTGAGAGGTAGATTAAATGTATAATTACAGGAACTGGATGTTTTTCACTTCGGCCTGCCACATTACCTCTTGTCTTCCTGCTGCTGCTAGGTGGGGGTTGGGTTTCATGCTTTGTATTTTTAATCTCTCATTTTGGAGAATAAACTGAGGCATTAGCTGTTCTTTGAGTACTTTTGGCACATTATTTTCACTAGTTTAATAAAACAAAGCAGGATTCCAAGAGGGGACTTTGGCTGTTTTTTTTTTCTGTATTGCGTTCTGTTCCGATTGGGGTTGTTGAATGAACTTTTACTTCCTTTGCCTTGCTGAAAATCTTGGGTGCACAATTTATGCCTGGATTTGATAGGATAAATGTGGGCAGAAGGAAGCATTTTTCATCGTCATTACCATATGGCTTCTTGTTTGGTTCTGTAACATTGATGTTGTCCTACTAACCATGGGTTAACTAATCAAATTTCAGACAAGTTTGATTTATCTGTAAATAAAGGTGTTTTTTAAATTATTGGCACAGTTGCATAATTCTACCTAGGATATGATTTTAACAAGAGGGACAATAAAAAAGCAAAAGAGAAACCCCCTCACCCCTAAATAAAAATGAAAAAAAGGGGCGCTGTTCTCTATGCCGCAGTGTAGGCTATGCCCAGGCTTATGGGGGTGGGCGTAATACCATCTTGCCCCCTGAGTGGTAGCCCCATGTGCCTAGGGCTGCCTGCGTTGCGGGTCAGAGAAAATTCTCTCATAAAAAAAAGGGGAAATTTCTTGGATCCACGAGATTAAAAAATTAATTACACAGATAAGTATGTTTAAAATTTGTTTTACATCTATAAATAAAGATTTACCTAAACCCCAAATTAGTTACGACATGTTCTGCCTAATATTAAAATAACATTAAACTTACTAAAATATCCTTTGATTTCACTTTTTAAAAAAATTTTAAGATTAAAGATAACCTTATTAGATTAACCGATAGGCGATAAACTCATTTCAGTTTATCGTGGCTTTGTATTAAAGTCTCTCGCTCTCTCATTAAAGAACTTATTGTTCCATGCAACTTTACTTTTACTCATTCTGCTTTCATACCCTGAAGAGAGAAGGTCACAACTCACAACTACAGAAGTTAAACGAGTTTTCCTTCTTGAAGAGAACTCCTTGCATCCTTGACATGCTACATAGTTTTATTGTGTACGGTTTCTACTCAATCCCCATGTAGGCTTCAACAATCAGGTCGTTCTTGTAAGGAATCGATGATACTAAACACATTGTAAATTATTCCTCTTTGAGTTGGTATCCACCGTGACTCACTTAAACTTTTGATAAGTAATATATAGATTACTGAACCAACAAAAAAAGAAAAGAAAAGAAGCTACACTTCTTCTATTCTTTGCAAGTTTCCCGCCAAACAGAGCAAAAAGGAAACCGCCAATTATGCAATTGAGAGAATCAGAGAAGCACTTGACCAACTCGACTTCTGCGATTCTCTACAAGTTTCCCCGCCAAATAGAGCAAAAAGGAAACCGGCAGTTATGCAATTGATATGAGTTTAACGGTTAGTCTTATCTTTAGTCTTAAAGTTTTTAAAAAAGGTGAAATCAAAGGGTATTTTAGTAAGTTTAATTTCATTTTAATGTTGGGCAGGACGTGTCGTAACTAATTTGGGGTTTAGGTAAATCTTTTCAAGATCTTTATTTATGGATGTAAAACAAATTTAAAAATACTTATAGTGTAATTATTTTTTTAATCTCGTGGATCTAAGAAATTTCCCCTAAAAAAAATATATGGTAGGCAATAATTATTGGATTCAGTTTTCTTTCACCATGGAAATGAGAATTTTTTCACCACTAGTGATGTGATCCTATGATTAGATTCTTGTATTATTATTAACTTCCATCTTCTATTGTATGGATCAAAAGTGTCTTTCTCCTTGTTAACCGAATTGTCAGATTTTTATGGTGAGGAGATTCTATGGATTACCATGACTAACTATTTTTCTATCTTGGGCAATCAGAAAACAGCCCCTAGTCTCTCCACCCAAACCCAAAAAAATGGGGCGTTGTTCTCTATGCCGCAGCGCAGCCTGCACCCAGGCACATGGGGGTGGGCGCAATAACCACCCTGCCCCCTGCTCAGGCTGCCCATGTGCTTGAGCGCAGGCTGCGCTACAACACAGAGAACATTCTCCCATAACTCAAAAAAACGATTACAAATTGTGTTTAATATTTGGCGATAGTTTATCTGGATTCTTACTAAAAATAAAAAAAGATAGTTTGTCCAGATCGAAGGGTACGCCAGCACCTTCTACTCTATCTAGGTAATGAGGTCATTTCATACCTAGAGGAGATAGACAGAAGGCAGGAGGTGCTAGCACACCCTCTATTCCTAGACTGGGAAGATTGTCCTTAAACTTTTTTAAGGGAAATAGTTTTCTATCTAGGAGTGTGGTCAATACTCCCATGTATTTATCTCTCTCCTCCTCAAAACATTGAAGCAGAGGTGTCTTTTTATAGGAGAGGAGCGACAGACCTCATAGGAGTGCTAGGCCAGACTCCTGGACAGAACTCTTTTTCCCATTTTTTAAAGCACAATTTTAATGGGATGAGTTATGGAAATATAAGTTAGAGACTTGAGTTACCATTTAAATAAGTATATTTATAATGCTTTTTTTTTATATATAATTATAAATTGTCACTTACCCACCCAAAAAAAAAATATTGTATGTTGAAAAATATATTATAAACTGTGAATTTCGTGGATGGCAGTCCAAAAATCGGAATCATTGAAGAGGTGGGAGTGTTTTTTTTTGTTTTTGTATGCGTCATTGACTACACAGTAACCACAACAGCCTACCAACCGGGGGGGCATATTCAAGGGGGAAAATTATCTCCAGCAATTCCCTGCCGAGTCCAATTCCCTAGTGCCCGTAATAAGAGGTGGGTCATGGGTAGACCCCACCCGGGCAGAGTGTTCGAGAAGGGGTGGAATAGTCATTGTGCCCCCCCTTGTTAGGGGCACTAGGGGAAATGGACCGAACAGGGAATTGCAGGGTATAAAGATCCGCTGGCTACCATCCACTGCGTTACAAGAACATTCCCAGTAGTGGGCGTTTGGTAAGTTTGTTTCACCTTTAAAGAACACAGTAATGTTTGAACTTGTAAGTAAGAAATGGAGTTATGGGCACACTTGAGGCAATATGGAGCAATGTTCGATATTCTCAGCTGTGCTTTCAGTTACAGAAGCCCAAAACACAACTAATACACTTGAAGGAAGATGGAGCAATGTTCGATTTCTTAGTTCCGAGGAATGTAAATATGGCATTGAATAAGGGAATCACCATAGCCAACACAGTAGCAAAAGCAGTCCTCCAGAAACAGTAATTGAAACTCAAATGTTTGCTAGTAATGTTTATTGGGTACTCTTCTTTTATGAACTTTGACTTGGGAAAAGCTTATAGAAATCCCTGATTCAAGTGCAGCATAAAGTAGTTGGTTCAGTTGGTTCAATACCTACAAAAACCCAGTCAACTCAATCTGTCATGTTCATTAGCTATTTCATTTCATTGTGTGTCTGAATACTTGTGAATTTAGTATAACATGACTGTGTGATGAGAGCGCCTGATATGAACCCACGATATGCAACACAATTCAGAGATTAGTGATATCAGGTATTCTAATAGAGAGTTCAATGAGAGATCCATCTCATTGAGGAAGAAAGAGTAAGAGTGGAGGTAGATGAAGGAAAAGAGTGGTTTGAGTCATAAGGAAAGACATAATTGAAGAGTGGGATGAAGTAAAAGAGAAGTGAAGAATACAATCCATCTCAGAAAGCATGTTGACCTGAGATTGGTTCCAAAATGCAGCATAGCCAATGCAACCACAACGAACGAAAACGATAAAACAGTGTGGTCGTGGACATGCCTATCCAGGTAGCCTTCTTCATCACCTTGTTTTCCCCTGGAGATCTTATAGTTTCCTGAGGGGGAAAGATTAAAAAAAAAAAAGAGAATTTTGGGCTTTTGTCCCTGATTTGGTATTTTGAGGAATTCGGCGGTGACCATTGTTAGGTAGTCTCTCACCTGGATTTCAATCAAATGCAAGAAAATGAATAAGCAAATGCAATGTCTCCTGAGTGCATTAAATACTCTCCACACTTTCTGTGCTTCAGAGAGATTCAATCTCATCTCCCACTCACTTAGAGCTCTTCCCTGTTTTTCCTGTTCAAATCCCAAACTAAATGTCATTCAAATCTTTATGGTATCAAGGTCACAACATTTTGGGCTTGATTGATGGACTCGATCAGCCATGTATACATCCCATTGACGTTCATTATTCATTTGTGCAGAGTGAAAACCCCAATTATTTATCTTTGTATTCATTTATACATGTATCTCACTTGACACATTCAAAAGACCTGAACTCAACTGTCTCCACAAACATAATGAAGAAATACGATCCAGGATTCCTAGATCCAATCATATCTGACCCATTGACACCCCTTGGTTAAGGTGGGTAATCAATTATGTTAAAGATAGAGAGAAACCAAAAGAAAAATAGAATGATAGAGATATTGAAACTAACCTGAGACAATCTTTGCCAAGCTAACTGCATCTTCTACTAGTGTGTAGACAATAGGTGTTGCTACTGCAATACTTGAGAGCCATGACAGCTTGTAGTAATTTGGAATCTGAGACAGGATGATCTCAATAATCCTGAAATGATAGTGAAGAAACTATTAGAGATCTTGCATGGCACTCGATGACCTCTTTTATGATAGCAATATGATTTGTATATGGCCCATTAGAGCTTACCCCATGCTTTTCGATGTAACTGTAAAGCCAATTGCAAGTGCAGCAAAGGTGACATATTGAGTGAATCCACAAACCAGGAACAGCGCTCTATTGTACGTTGTGTATGAGAATGTCTCAGCCTCTCAGGTCTGTATGAGAACTCTATAAATGTGCTTGTATATTGGACCTACTTGCTTAACATGGCAAGTAGGTCCAATTGAGGGTAAGTAGATAAATGAGAAATAGAACAGAAGAGCAGAGAGAGGTTTAACAGTGAAAAGGGAAAACATTTCAATCAATAATGATAATTTGGTAACTGGCTTCTGCAACCCAAAAGTATGCAGTCACTCTCAGGTCTTCCTGATCAGATGCACTCGCTCGGAGAGGGTGAAGCAGAGGAGGGTGGAGTGTTGTGACCTGTGATGTAAAATTGTAAATGTTCACAGTTGAATACTCAGGGTTATGTCTGAGATGATCTGAAAGGCTTAACTAGTTACATACAGGTAAACAATAAATAGAGAAAGTTCTTGTCAAAATATAAGGCTTAGTACACTAAGACTCTCCTAGTATTGCGTATACTGTTTTCACTTTGCTCTTACAAAGGGATAGAAAGTTGAAAGGCAATGGCAGGTAGAATCGGAGACAAACCAGGCACCCTCACTGCTCTACAAGTGTCCTGTTCTGTTCTTCATCTTCTCAAGCCGTTTAAGCTTTTTAGTTAATTATAAGAGAGAGAAACAGCAGCACTTCCCTTAGCTTTTCCCTATCTCCAGGAGAGGACTAGAATTCCCTCGGTTGACCTCGTCAGCCCTCTCCTCTGGATCAAGCGGGCAGTGGAGTTATTTGGTAGTCAAACAAACACCAATCCATAACCTAGCCTACATCTTCCCTGATTCTTTCTGGAAGCTGGAGAATTTAAGTAGAAATCTCATCTCACCATAGTGTCTCTCAAGTCCATCTCACTGTGTTGGGCAATTTCTTTAATCTTCTTTTAATCCACAGAAACACTATGGACGCTTATCTCACAAACAAATACTAACCGCTGTGAAGGGCTCCAGAGGGCAAATGGCTGAATTCAAAGATTTCAGCCGTTTTATCAGAGAACAGAAAATAATCTTCACCATGTTTACACTCACACACACTCAAAATATGCTGTTAATGAATTTGAGTTCTTTCCCTTGATAAATATAGATGATATGCCTTCTTTATCATATACAGAATGTACAGCTTGATGATCAAGTTAATATCCTTTCCGCATTTTCTTAGGGGGAAAGGTATAAAAGGGAAAAAAAAGAACTCAATTCTTCCCGTTTTGGAGAAGAAAAACTATTGCACATATTTCAATTTGTCTGTGCAGTGTACATGCCTGCATATGTGCTAATGGTGTGGGATTGTGGGTAGTTGCAGTGCATTAGGAGGTTAAGGATGGTTTCTGCTCTGACTTACACCTCTCCTGGGCCTCTCATGGTTGTCCATAACATTGGGATTCCCATTTCCTCCTTTGCAATGGTCCAAACCAGCTAGTCTGACCGCACCTTACCATGCAAATTTTCTTCTTCCTCCAATGGTAATTTCTTCAACGGCCATCACAATACTGATCATGTATTATATACGAACAGAATTGAAAATAAACCTTGTAGAATTTCTTGTTTTAATTTTTTTCCTTTTAGGCTGTGATTTGTTTCCAGGTAAAAATCTAGAAAATTGTGGGAGGGACTGGAAGCTGGTTTACAATATTGAAGTTATGAAAATCTGTGAGAATGGGCCACAAGCAAGAGCTACTTTACAAAGTAAAATTAACATCTGAATTCAGGAAATCGCCAGAGCGGACCAGCTGCTCTGCTCTGGAGGTAGCAATTCACATTTCTTAACCATTAGTAGCTGGTTGAGTTCTGCTTGAGCATTTTATCTTAATTAGATCCCAGATGGGATTGGGCTACCAAGCAATCTACCCAAGTGACCTAACCTTTCTCATTAACTTCCTTATTATTGCTTCATTCTGGGAAATCTTCTTGTTTCCATTGAAATTGTGTTCTCCTTGGATCATCCCCACCCCTCCTTAACCCCCACAAGGTGAAGGCAGGATTATTCAAAATCCTAAACCTGACTACGACAAGCCAAGGCCCTTACCACCTCTGTGACTGGCACCTTCGGCCATCTATTATGCAGCCTCTGCATAATCCACTCTTCTGTGGCCGATGTTGTTTGAAATTAGATGTTGTTCAATCTCTACAAGCCACACCAACTTCCCAGTTTTTGTTTGGGATAAAATTAAATTTAACAATTTCCTTACAACAAAAATAATTGACTGCTATTCATCCCAAGTTTATCACAGGCAAAAAGTTAGTGGCAAATGCATCAATCACTTCAGTAGACAACCAGAGAAACGAATACAGGAATAATTGGAAAATAGAAATCGATCCACATCCACAGAGACTACATTAAGGCTCATCTTATTAGATTATTGTTCATGATAGGGGCATACAATCCATGTATTCATATCTCCCATACCTCTACACAGCACGCTGAAGAAAAAGCAGTGGTAACAAAATTTCATATAGAAGATTGGAGGGAAACGTTGTTGAGGCGTTCAAGAGCCAAAATGAGAGCTTGGGTGCCCAAACTCCCCTCACCATGAGCCTGAAGAGAGAGATAGAGCTGCTGAGCGAGAGCCAAGCCAGGAAGAGCAAGACCCATGTTCTGGCATTCCCTCAAACAGATGCCTAAATCCTTGACGAAGTGATTCACGAAAAATCCAGCCTCAAAATCCCTCTTGAGAATCCTACTCCCATACAAATCCAACGACTTGGAGCCGGCGGCTCCTGTAGAAATGGCATCCAAGTAGAGCCCAACATCCAGCCCTGCCTTGTGGGCATACATCATTCCTTCCACCAAACCCATCATCGTCGACGCAATCGTTATCTGGTTCGCGAGCTTTGCGAACTGACCTTTCCCCGGTCCGCCCATGTAATTCACCTTTCCCATACAATCGAACAAAGGCTTAAGACTACGGACCAACGATTCATCACCTCCGGCGAAGATGGCCAGAGTTCCAGCCTTAGCACCACGGTCACCGCCGGAGACGGGGGCATCGACGGAGACACAGCCCTTTGAGGAAGCGGCATCGGAGATCTCAACGGCAAGAGAAGGATCGCTGGTGGTCATATCGACGAGGATGCCGCCGGGGCGGAGGCCCTGGAGGGCTCCGGAGGAGCCGATGAGGACGGAACGAACGTCAGAGGGATAGCCGACGATGGAGAAGACGACATCAGATTGGGAAGCAAGTTCGACAGGGGAAGGAGCGTAGCGAGCGCCCATGTCGAGGAGAGGCTGGGTCTTGGACTGGGTACGGTTGAAGACGGTAAGGGAGTAGCCGGCCTTTATGAGGTGAGAGCACATGGATCGCCCCATCACTCCCGTTCCGATCCAACCCACACGTGTGTTGGCCGGACTGATAGGCTCCATGGGGGTAGTGGCGGCGGCCATGGTATTGGAATGGCGAAGGTGGAGAGAGAATGGAGAAGAGACGAGGAAAGTGGAAGTGGACAATGAGCGGCGGAGATGGAGAAGGGTTCGCATGAATGAAGTAACTATATAATAAAAGTGAGTGATGAGTCTGGTCTGAAAGGGTCTTATCCGAAAAAACTACTACAAAACAAGGTCTTTATCAATTAGTGGAAGACGAACAAGAACCTTGCTTCCTTTGCAAACAAACAGATCAGCCTTTCCCCGAATCCCATTAAAAACTCTATAAACCCCAAAATATTTCTTCGCCGTCCCACGGCATCTCAATCTGAATCTTGAGTTTATTATCAAAAAACAAAAATCTGAATCTTCTCTCGCCCACTCGCCCAGTCCACTTTAATAGGGAGTTTTTTTTTTATTTTTTTTTTATTTTATTTGGAGTGAAGACTGAAGAGTACCTAATACCAACTACACAGTCCCAATACACTCTCAAGCATATTGCACGCCGGTGACGGTGAATGAACTATGACCATGCTGCCGGCATCATGCGCCTTCTTACATTTTCTATTATTCTTGATATGTGGGCCCATGAACTATGCGGCGACACCCCATTGGTTTGTCGTGGGTGATTCCATTCCACGAGATGATTCATCCCCTTTATTTTAGGTAATTTTTTTGTTAATCCCCCCCCCCCCACCTTCATGCTTTTTCTCTCGAGTATCCAAAATAAAAATGGATTTCTCTTTCTATGTTTTCCATAAAAATAAAAAAGAGAGTTTCTCTTTCCACAAAAAAACTCTATTTTTGAGCTATAAATGGGCTGTAAACTTGTCATAAGCCAAGTTGATCAAGCCATTAACAGACTAGGGGGTGGAGGGGTTTAGTTAATTGGTCTTTAAACCATTGATGGAAAATCAGATTTTCTGACTCAACTCGGGCCACTTGCCGAAGTCAAAACCCATTTTTCTAACTATGCTTTAAACATGCTTATTGGGGGTATAAATGGTCTTTCTTGGTTACTGGTGTCAATCGGTCTCGGTCAGGTACCCATCAAGCTACAACCAAGCACCATGGCTTGATCTAACCATTTGCTAATTGGTTGGTTATGTTTACGCCTACCAATGTGGATCAACTTTTGACACTCCTAATGGAAATAGTTCTCCACGAGACACTTTCTTGGAAGGGGCTATCAGAGATTGTATCAAAGAAGGTGCCTGAGGAAGTAGGGAGATACTGCCTTGGTTTCAAATTATCATAACCTGTGTGTTTTAAAGAGAAAAAGATTGTTACACTACTCTTGTACAGATTCTTTTATACACTCCTCATATTCCAATCTTGTGAGCCCTATGTAGTGGATAATGCCATTTTCCAACCCCTCACTAAGAAACCCAATCTTGGTTTTGAGTAGGGGTGTCAATTGGTCCGGTTCTGGGCTCTAAGGTGTCCAGACCATAATCGGACCAATAAGCTAACCAGATCCAAATCTGAGACCCAGGACCGTTAACTAATGGGTGGTCCGATTCCAGTTCCTAATCAGTTCGAAACATTATTGAGCCTAAAACAAGGACAATGGGAGTTTCTCTAGGAAAATGGAAGCTTCATCATACATAGATATAGTCTTCTAGAGCCCAAAATAAAGACATTGATGCATATATATATAATAAAGAAACATATATAATAATAAAGAAACAGTTTTAATAATTCATAATTTTCATTTCAAACTCAATTCATAGACTTATGACTTAAAGAGAAACAAAAGAACGTAAGTTTTTTTTTTTTTGGAAGAAAAAAAGAGCGTAAGTTAAAAGTCACAAACAATTTAATATTATTAATAGATTAAGGTTTAAAGCCTTTTAGGGTTTTAGAGATGTAATTTTCCATTTAATTTGTTTACATATCATTCGGTTCCAATGGTTCCGATGCTACCAGGTCCTTAATGGGCTATTAGTTCTAGAATCATTAGGAAACTTGGACCAAATCCGTCCCAATAAGCTATTGGGTGGTCCGATTCCAGTTCCTATCAGTCTGGATCGGTTCCGATTATCGGTTTTGGTCCTAAATTGACAACCCTAGTTTTGAGTTACAAAGAGAGAAATTAATTAAGAAGAATTTTAGAACATGCATGATAACATTTCTATTTCTCTCAATTTTATTTTATTTTTTTGTTATTGAGAGCAAAAAGATAGTAGAAATCTGTTTGTTAATGCCAATTCATTTTTTTTGTTCTTGGGAATGAACCAGGTAAAAAAAAAAAAGAAGCGTAGAATTAGAAAAATAGAAGCTCAAACTTCAAACTTCTCTATTCCAGAAATAAAAATTGAGAAATAAAGGGGTCCTGAGGGTGTTCAACCTATCTCCATGACTCTCATCTCCGCAAGACTCCTCCTCCCCCAAATTTTTTGGTATTCAATGGTATTTTTTAAAATTTATCGAAGTTCCATAAATAGAAATTATTTCCCATAACAAACACATTTATGTTTCTTTTCTAGCCTAGAAAGAGAATTTACTATGTATTACCAAACACATATTTTTGTCAAGAAATCTAACCAGAAATAGAAATAAAAAAATTTATTTCTATAATATAAACATGGCCCTGAAACAAAAGTCTTATCATGCAGGCCTTTATATGTTGGCAATTGTGGATTGCTAGGAACGATTTTGTTTTCGGCATAAAAGACTAGTCTCCAATGGATGTCGTTAATGCAGCTCAAAAGACCTTCGATGAATTCTGGTCCATATCGAAGAATCAAGCCTCGACGATGCACGGTTTTGGTATGGTAGAGTAGCAAGTCCCGCGACAGTGGACAATACCCCCTCTGAGTTACAAGAAGATCAATTGCGATGAGGCTTTTTCTTTGGACCCCCCTGGAGGAGGTTTGGGTGTGGTGATTCGCGACTCTTTGGGTCATCTGGATTTGGGCATTTCTGAGCCAAGCACCTTATCCAGCGCTCTTCAAGGTGAAGCGGAGGCGGTTCATATAGGGCTACTCGAGGCCAAGGCTAAGGGGTTCACTCTCATCATGGTCAAATCGGATAACTCCACTTTGATCCATGCCTTGAATAATCCAATGTCCAGATTCCCTCTTTGCATTGCCGGAATTATGTCTGATATTTTTCAGTTTATAGATTGTAATTTTGCTCTTATTTCTAGGGATGCAAACTCAGTGGTGCATTCCCTAGCTCAGAAGGCTATATCTTTGGCATGTAAGACATATTGGCCTACTTCCACTCACTAGCTTCAAAATCTCTGTAACCAGGAAGCCTTGTGCTCCTCATGCCTCGTTTTTCAATAAATTTTCTTCTCACCAAACAAAAAAACAAAAAACCTTTTCTAAGGAAATCGAAAAATAAATTCTGGTAAGAGAACCTATAGAAATTAGCCCAAATCCAAATCCAAATCCAAATCCGGAAAAACCAATATTTTGGAGAAGATACAGCACAGAATTGTCAGTGAGTTTTCGGTTTGATGGGTTCAACCAACCGTCCCAACCGGCTTCAAATAGACTCTCCCTTTTGTACTCTGTAGAGCCCTAAGCTCTGATTAAGAGAATTCAGACAAAAATCAAACATTCTGAAATGCAGGAGAAGAAGGGAGAGATGGCGAGCAACGGTGACTCTTCTAACAAGAACCCTAAAAAAGCGAATTTGATGGATCCTCACTCTATCAAACATCTTCTCGACGAAACCGCTACAGAGGTAAAAACAGAACAGAGGGAAAGCGGGGGGAAAAAAAACAAATCTTTCTCCTCTCCCTCCATTGGATTCACGACAACCCTACTCTCTATCTCTTACAATATCGAGCAGTTTATCCTTTAATTTGAAACCCTGTTGTTTTTTTGGGGTTTTCAGTTATTATTGTTTTTTTTTTTCCTCCTCGTAGATCGTTACCAGTCGCGGATACGTGGAAGATGTGAGGATGAGCAATGTGAGATTGTTCATGGGAGCCATCATCATAATCATTGCTCTCGTGGCTCAGTTCTACCCAAAGAAGTTCCCTGAGAACAGAGATTTTCTAATCGGATGCATCATGTTATATCCTTTTCTTCTTTTGGTTGATGTAATTTGATTTGTCGTTCTCTCCCTTTGTATTGTTACGTCGTCCGAAATGATGCTTGCGTTCTCATAATTTTGACTTCGAGAAGTAAGTTTTATCTTTGACTCTGGCAAGTATATTGCCCTCAATGGATTGTTGCAGCTGATCACATACTCTAAGGAGAAGAATGCAATCCTGTTTACCTATCCCCTCCCTGTAAGTATTTTTTATTAGGGATGTTGTTGAATCAGTACTCTCAATTGTATGTAAACGGTTATATAAACTTTGAAATATGAAATGTTGTACAACAACTTTTCTTAGCTCCTCATTGGATTCAAATTTTTGTTGCGTGCATCTTCTTTTGTTGCAAACTCCCTTTTTACATTATGCTGGTAAGCTCTAGTGGAGGATTAGTGAAGGAACTTTTCTTTGTGTACTTAGAACTTGCGGAATAGATTATTTACGTAATGAGATTTTCTATTTTATGAAATGATAAGTCCCCATACGAACTAGTAATTTGGACTTGAATCTTAACCTTTATGAAATTATGTGGAAGATGAGGGTAGAAGCAAAATTTTGATCTGAAGCATTCTTTACATCGTAAGTTATGCACACCCTCTAGCATCGTAGGAAAGGACTTCAGGGATTACGCTGTATGGCTCACCAAAAAAATTGATTTAATGGAAATAGAAAAGAGTTACAATAGGGAAAACATATATATAGTAAACAAAGCTTTGTATATCCTATTGTATGCTCCATGAGTGAAAATAAGGGCAGGGATAGGGAAGCAGGTTTAAGAAAATTACGGAAGGTGGTAACTCAAGTGAGGTGGTGAAAACTCCTCAACAGGTGTGTAAATCGGTGAACCCAAGGAGAATTGATGGAGAACGAGGGTGCCAAATCATCGGGCTAAGAGTAGGGATTGGGCAATCTGATACATGTGTTAATAAAAAAAGTGTATGACAGTAAATTCTGGCATCTGCTGACTCATTAGGTCATTACTTCAAGGCATTGGGTTGCAGACTTGAGTATTTTGGATCTTAGGGTGTAGAGCTGGATTGGGAAATTTAACGCTGTTGAGTATCTTTGGTTTGTCTTTTTTTTCTTCCAATTTTTTACTTGCAGTTAAATATCTCTGAATTTTAATGAGAACTAAAACACCATGGGTTCCTGCAGCGTATAAATTGGGGCTTCCAGTAGGAAATGGCAGACACTCTGGAGTTCTGCCAATTTCTGATGTTCTGATGTTAGTTTTAGTGGAATGCCTTTTGAGGGAGACTGTAGGAAAGATCTCTGACAAATTACATGGATCATTAGTGATGCTGACTCTGGTGTTTGAAAGAGGAATTTGAGATCTTTGCAGGCTTTTCTTATACATGATGTGAAGATACGTATTCAAGATCGTCACCCTGCACTGACCCCTCGGAGGTGGGAAGTTGTCAATTTGGGGAGAACTCTAACTTATAAGAAGGCTTACATATAATTGACAAATATCTCTGAACAGTTTTGTTTTCCTGAAATTTGAATACCTTGAGGCTCCCAAGGAGTTCCAGACTGCTAGTAAACTGGTTATTGGTTATACTTATTCTTGTTAAGCATGAAGATGTCATAGATACTACAAGGACAATCAGACTTTAATGTTTAAGCTATATGCAGGGTTTTCAAGGATTTGACTGTCAAAAGTTGCTGAATAGCTTGTTTATTTGACAATTCAATGAATCTTTAATCTTTGAGCTTCCTTCCTTTAGAATAGAAAAGATTGTACATCTCCTATTCCAAGTCCCTCCAGCAGAACTTTTCAGTGGGACACTGTAGTTGAGTATTGTAAAGTGTGCCTTTTGATCAATGTTGTTGAGTTAGAAGGTCTTATATTGTTTCCTTCACTCTTTAATTTTCCTTATGAACTTTTTCCCCCTTCCAGTTATTGAGTAAAGTTAGGTAGGTTCTCTGTGTATGAGGACTCAAATACCCAATCAATTGGATTGGAAGTTCATTTCTGCTGACTATAGCGGATGGAGAATTACGAAGAGGATTTTGAAAGATTGAAAGCATATAATGAAATTTTCTTGAAAACAGATTCAAGAAGATGATCAATCAAGGCATGTGCAGGTTATTGGTTTAGGAAACTACCACTATTTTATCATAGATAAAGAGGAATTGGGAAGGATTAACAGAATGGTAATATGGTCTGGAGGAATAGTGAAACAAATCAACCAGTTGAACATATTATGACCTGGAGTAGTTCATGTATGAACCATCAACAAGTAGAATGAGAAAGCAGCAGAACCGAAACCAAAAACCATCTAGCCTCGGCCTTATATATCATCTTCAAACAATTCAATTTATAAAAACCAGAACAGAACCTTATGTCCACATTTAAACCTTTTCATATAGACCACTTTTGCAACTGATAGATCATAATCAAACAGTTCAAACTAGATCTGACTGACTCCCACTTTTACTCAACAACCTAAAATTAAAAAAATATGACAAAAGAACACTAGATATGTGTGTACTACTTAACCCCAGTATTGGGATTTATCATTTATGAACCAGAACACTAAAACTTCACCCATTAAAATACTAAGCCCAAAGCTCAATTACACTATCTATACCTCTGGCCTCGGTGAACTTCATTAAATTTGTCACTATCATCAAAGTGTTAGCATGAATATAAAAGTCACTATCATCAAAGTGTGAGGATGAATATAAACACTACATGGTCTCTTGGGTTCGTTATTAGCTACTTGATCTGCATCAAACCTAGTAGTACCTGTGGCCTGTTTCACTGATTCCCCCTTGCACTTAATCAAGAAAATTAAAAGCTTTGAAAACTGTTATTTGGAGTTTAAATTAGTGGGAAAAGGAAAAAAATTTCTCTCACTGCTGTTTACAATGAAATATCCTTAACAGACACACCCAATTTTGACATGTGGAAGAGTGATGTGATGAATCTAACCGTTGGATATCTAGGGAATGGTCTGAAAAGACCATTTGTCAAATTTCAGCCTCAAATGCAAGCATTTATCCTCCCATCTCTAATGCCATACCCTCCCGTGTATGCCCATGCACCTTCTTGGTAATCCTATATTTTTCAATTTCTTATTTTCCGCTTGGCAAACTCATATTGGTCTGAAATCTGAAATGTAAGTAGAGGACCTTAGTTTCTACTTGTCCACAAAATTTCAGCCCCATCTGGGTCTCTGACCTGCCATGTGGCAAATCTAGGTGCCCATTAAGGAGATTTTCCTTAACATTTGTGTAAGAAAACCAGGTCCAAAAAAGTTATAATACTTGATTCTCCTTTGCCATTTACTTCTATTATTATTAATTCTTGACAAGTGAATGGGTAATCATCTATTGCCATGATGCCATACTAACACCAACGTTCTTGCGATCCTTATTCTTGTCTGTTTCCTACTCTGTCCCTCTTTTCTTGTTTGTGAAATTCCTTTCATCAGCTTGCAGCATATGATGAAATGGGGGCCAGGGAGTGTTTGACGAATGTGGAATAGTATAAGGGGAATAAGAGATCCAAGTTTTGTGCCAAAGCGTTAGAACTATGATATGAAAAGGGTTTGTTTGAAATTTTGACAAACTCTGGCTCACCTGGAAAGGCATTCTTATTGGCCCAGGATAGAAGCAGATGTCCAACGGTGATGGGTTGTGTGTGCTCTATGCAGCACGTCGAAGCCGTCCAACAGGAAGTTGGGGCTTTATCAGCTCAATACCTTTGGATCGATGGTAGTTCTGGAGATCTGTAACCCCCCGACATTTTTGACATAATGGTTCCTGCTTCCTACCCATAGTTAGCATGTATCTCCCCAGGTCATACTTTAGTATCACATCATAAACCCCCACCGCAACTCTATCTTCCTTCGCTTCACTCATCTATTGACGTACTAAAAGAGTGAAAGAATGTCTTCTTTCTGTCCTCCTTCTGCCAAAGAAAGTCAATGAAGAAAGGTAATCCGAGATTGAGTTTCTGTTCCGTGTATGAAGGAAAGTCAGGTTTCTGAAGTTTTTGTAATTGTCTTGTATTAAATCAATTTTTTTTTGACAGGCTCTGAAATTAAGGTAGGAACTAGGATCCAATTCCAGAAAATTATAATCATAACTGACTCTACTGACTAATAAGATATATAAATAAAACAAAACAGTGATTCATATCTCTAATAATAGCCAAGTAAAAGCATCCAATATGTTTCAAACTAAACAATGTATATCCTTCAAGCTCCAAGTGGGGCCCACATTGTCAATACGGTGCCAAATTAGAATTGGAACCTTGAAATTAAGTACTTTATGTATGTTTTGCGGGGCTGTACATAATCCTTCATTATCTTAATTGTTCCCTTTTTGTTGGTTGTTTTACATGATGAGATCCTTCATAAATTGTTAGTTCAGGTCCTTCAGTCACAACACACTACAGTTATAGATAGTGCAGTAGAAAATCTTAAATGTCTTGTCCTTATAAAACTGGGAAAGGTTTCATTTATTTTATTTTTTTTTCACTTGTGTTTTTTTCTGTGCAGGGATCCTTTAATAGCACTGGGCTGGTAGTTTCTTCTAAGTTGCCAAGATTCTCTGACATTTACACATTGTCAGTAGCCAGTGCAGACCCAAAATCAGTCTCTGCTAAGAAACCTGTCCAGTTCACAAAGAGTGTCACTCAATGGTCGGTCTCTCTCTTTCTCTCTCTCTCTGTGTGTGTCTGTTCTCCACCCCCTAATGTTTTTTCAAAATTTCCTGGTTCTTTCATAATTTCTAGTGTTAGGATTTAGTGAGAGTTATTCATTTGAGAGATCCATGCCAACACACATGGCTGTCAGGTGGCTTCATATCTGACAGTTCTCTAAGGCTTAAGGCCCCCTTTGAGAACTGTCAGATATGAAACCACCGTTTAAAATAAAACGTGAATTCCTTTATATATATAAAAAATGAATCTTTAAAGAACTTTTCTTAAACTCAGATAACAAGTATAATATTTAATAAATTATTATACCTGTTGGTCCACCATTACACATGAGTGTGACAGTGTGTCGGCAATAAGGCCAACGAAGGACACTTTCAGTGTTGGCTTTTTAATGTAGTACTGATTTGAACACTCAACTCAGTAGCCAATATAACAAGATCTTTAATCAAAGGAAAGGTTCAGATTAGGGAGATTTAAATAACACAAAATCAGGTGGCTGGATGGGGCTGGGACTGATATCAAGTTTAACAAATAGGGTTAGGAAGGTTTGCTGGAGATCTGACCTCAATTGAATGAGTAGATTAGTAGTTAGGCCTTGTGTGTGATTCCTAGTGACAACAGGAATAGGGTAAAACAGTAATTTAGGGACTGAAGCTAGGGTTTGAAGGTTGAAATTAGGTTGCTGATTTCAGACATAACCTAAAATCAGTAGCTCGATTCATGAAATCAGAATCGGATTCAGATATGGAATGGCCTAAACAGTAGCTCTAATGAAGGGTAGGGGCAAAATAGGAAATCTGAAATATCTCAAGATCGAATGATCAGAATGAGGTCAAATTTGGATCGAGTTCATCATTAGTGTTCATGAACGTGTGATTCAAATCTCAACATGATATAATGGCTGATTTGCTAAATCTCAAAAAAAGAGTACTGCATATGAACTTCTAGAAGGCGGAGTTCTAGTTGCAGAAAATTCAGAATGAAGCTTACCTGTTAATGGCTAAGATCTAAGAAATAGAATGATAAACCAAGAACCAGTAGTAGAGCAAAAAAAAAGAAAAAAAAAAAGACGTACGTAGTGCACAAGGCTCCCGCCATTGCGGGATCTGGAGAGGGTCATAATGTATGCAGCCTTACCCCTGCTTTCGCAGAGAGGCTGTTTCCAGACTCGAACCCGTGACCACTTGGTCACAATGGAGCAACCTTTACCGTTGCACCAAGGCCCACCCTCTTAGATTTAAACTAGTATGATTATCAAAAATCTTTATCTGCATGGGCTTGTCTTTAGATCAGGACAGGGGCTCTCATCTGTAGACCAATTTCCCAGGTTTAATGGAGAAAGTGATCTTCTCTCTCAATTCAACCAGAAAAATATATAGGAAGTTACAGCCTAAATGAATGAGTCTTTGTTGATTTTTCTGTAACGATTCACTGTAATATAAATAAATAGACAAAAAGGCATCATTAATTACAAAAAAAAATAAAAATTCCATACAGCTTGCATTGTTCGCTATATTGAGGAGAGGAAAGTAAGACAATGGATGTAAGAGTGGACAAAAAATATTTGGTCTTTTTGGTGCTTACTGTGAGGGCAAGCAGCTGGACCTTCGGATTCTTACTCCCAAGACGATTTTTAATACCTTTGACAACATCCTTTGCTTGCAGTAGTAGTAGAGTAAGAACACAAGAAAAGATCCACCCGGGCTTCCCACCACAGGGTGTTGATTAGATCATTTACTAATCACTTCCCCTTTGATCACACACAGGAGGATGCATACAAACCTCTGCTGGGTATCCCAAATCATAAACCAGCTTCTTAATTTTGCCATTGTATGCAAGGGATTCAAATGTTTCAGGCATGTAATGTGCAAGGGTGTAATCCATATCAAACCTGACTGGAAACAATATTCCTCATATTTAAGTATCTATTACAGAAGATCTGCTTCCACATATCAAATTTACAGCCCCCTTTAGGTGTAGACCAAATCCATTGAGCATGCCTATGAGTCCAAATCAATCTACTAGCTAGCTAGCGTTAAAAAAGTGGATGAATCAACCAATACCAACTGTGAAACATAACATGGAACAGCACTGGAATGACACATGCTCAAGAATGGAATCACAAGGATCACTGGTTTTGTTATATTATGAGACGTTTCATTTTTCTATTTTCTCAAAGCTTGTAATGAGTAATAACAGAATCTTACTGGGGGTTTTGCAGATTTATCCGTTCCAACCTCAATAACTGAAAATGAAACTCAAAAGGATTTGAACTTCATATGCAGGCACTTGGATAATAATTGCTCAATTGATGTGTGTACATTGCCCTTTTTTGGGTCCCGTATTTGAAAATTTTAAACGTTTAAAATGCATACAGTCCAATTTCGCTTTTTTTGCCGCTCTTGCAGTGTTCGATTGTATTTTTGACCGTCACGTTTACGTTTGAACCGTACACAAACACCATTGTTTTGACATTCCTGTTTTAACTATGGCCTTGCCTGAGCAACTTAATGGAAAATCTTATTTTCGTCTGCACCTTGGGGTTTACCTCACTAATGGGTGATTGTGTATGTAATGCTGCAGGTTTACCAATGATGGAGTTCTGGTTGAGGGTCTGTTCTCGAAAGATGTAGATGGACTAATCAACCAGTATTCAGGAGAATCTAGGAAGAACAAGTGAATGGTTTTCTAGTTCATGCAGTAGAATCAAGGCCAGGGGGGATTTTTCAGTGACAGTGAGTATTGATAAATTTCTATTACCTGTTTCTGGTGAGACATCCCCCCAGTTCCAGAAACTAATATTGGTTTCAATATTGTTAGCCAAGGCCCTCACAAACTCTGAGTGTCATTTCTCGAATTTTAAGTTAAAATAGAATAGATGTTCATCTTAAGTATCTGTGCAATCACTCTTTTTTATAGGGTTCCCCACCCCCCACCCACCCGGGCTCCTATAGAAGCCCCTTTCTTTCTGATGTTGGTTGCTTGACCAGAAATGTTTGGGAATGGAAAGGTGGGGGAAGGGGTTTCCCAATTCTGGAATAATTTCACGGGAGAGGCCCTATGATTGTTATTCCTCTTTTTGAAAAAGCAAGCCAAAGGACTTGCTACTGTAGGTAAAATCTTTTATCCCGAATATAATATGCACGCACATTTTCTTGTGTTTGCGGTGGGCAACTGTGAAGAGTGAACACTATAGGAGTGGCCAATACCGATAAGAATGTGTTTGGCAACCACAGTGAAGGGATTGTTTCATTGTGAGTATCTATTGCATTTGAAATTAAGAAACTTACCATAGAAAAGCAGAGGTGTTCCATAATATCCTATTATTTTTCACCACGACCTATTAATTTCCCGTTAATGCGGCCTTCACCCGGAAAGTCCGGAAACAAACGGAGCCTACCATGGTTTTAGGTATTGGGATCCATATCGGTATTGGCCACTCCTATTGTTGTTATCAGAAGTCGGAACAGGAGAGGGGAAAAACAGTTTGACCTGGCCCAATACGATTGATCCATATCGGTATCAGTATCAGTATCAGTATCAGCGGCAACCAATACTGTGCATTAAAATGCTGGAGCCTACAGGGAAAATAAGAAAGATATAAAAAACTTACAAGAAGTAGGTTCACTTGTGGGTGGTAGCAATAACAGCCATTTTACTGTTGAGAGTCTTGGCCGTCCTATAAAAGAATCTCCAGGTTTATACTACATTCTTGCCGTGTGGAAGAATTATATAGCTGTTTTGATCGTATTAGTAAGGTTTTATTGTCTGTCCAGAGGTGAATCATGAAATTGAAGATTCAAGCTAACCCAATACATTCCGTTTACTCTCCTTTGCTTCAATATGGTCATACGATCTCTAGATATGAGCATCCAAGCCAATTTCCAACACAAAGTAGGGTGTGGCGGTAAGTTAATTTGGAACCAGTCAATCTCTAGCAGTTCTGAAACACAAAACTGATTTTGATCTTTATTTGTATAGCTAATGTAACAGTGACTTGAACTTGATTCATCCTCGTAGGTTTGTTTATATGCCAATATAAGGTGTGGGGTATTGGTGTTAAAAGTTGATATGAACAAGGCCGTCTAAAGCAGGCCAAAATTGGAGAGGCCTGATGCTAAATCGATGAGTAGGAATGTCATTTTCAAGCCCAAATTGGTTGGACCAATCGAAATCGATGGTTCAGTCTGAACCCTATTGAGCCTTAATCGGTTTGAGTTTATGAAACAGATGGGAATCAATCTGGACCAATCTAAACTGAACCAAACCCCAAAAAAACGATGAAGAGTTTGGCCCAATAAGAGCCTACTCGATCGAAACTATACCAACCAACCGATTGACATCCCTAGTGTCTATGCCAATGCAAGCTCTAGGATATGAGGGTTGAAGTTGAATTGAACAGGTCAGTAGCAAGGGTTGAAATTGAATTGACTGTGGTGTTTAAACCAATACCTAGAGATATTTTTTTGCATTGAATCTTATCAATATATAGCCCATACTTCCAATATAAAGCCGAGGACTCCATATCCTACATTCCTACTCTCATGGTAACCTATCACAATTAATTAAAAGATAAAAATAAATGATGAAATTACTAAAAAATTTAGAGTAGGGTAAGATGAAGTGGAGAGGTGCTTCCAAAGTGTTGTGTGATATGTGTATTCTTTTAAAATTCAAAGGAATTTTTTATACAGCAACTATACAACACTCAATAATGTATATAGCTGGATGTTGGGCAATGAAGACCAAATTAGGAGTAGCTCTGATAACTAACAAAATGCAAGAAAGTCATTAGAGGATGCATAGACATGTGCAATGGAGGCCTTCAAATAATTGAATGAGCTAAAGAGTCCGGATAGGTTAAATTGACTCTAAGAGAAATGGTGAAAAAATACATGCATAGCTTAAGACTATAAGAATAGAGCTGATTGGGAAGAAAAAAAAAACAAACCACATATATGGCTGAGCTGAGTTGTATAAAAATAAGATTTTCTATGAAACCCAATAATCCTAGCTGCACTACTAAGAGAAACACTTCTGATTCCCAAATAAAAAATCAAGGTATTCATCCTTATGTCTGAAAAGGCCATTGTCCTATAATTTTTAGGGTTGGCAGCACAACCGCTCGGTGTGATTCAACAAGATCTGAGGAAACGGAATCAGATCGGGTGAAATGCTAATTCGAATAGAAATCAGCAGCACCTGATCCTAGTTCCAGCTGATATCTTAGCCCCTCTTTTGAATCGGTGTTAAATGATGTTTGATTTTCATTTTTTGCCATCGTTTCCCTCTTTTAGTCGGTAAAACTTTAGAAAATCAATGAAGCTTACCTCCTATGGTAAGATCCCCAAGTTTATTGAATAATAATCTCACAGATTTTGTGAAATAATTTCTTCATTCCAACTGTGTTTCTAGGTTTCTAAAAGTTTCAACCACATCCGGCCTATTCCAGAACCGATCCCGTACTCTTGAACATTGGATTCAACAGTTCACATATCATTTCAATGCCTAGTAGTGTACTGCACATACAAGGGTGGGACCTTGTCGGCAGCTACTACATATCCTCATCATTCATGGCCCCTTTTACAGACAAGGCTCATGTTCACAGCATTCTATAGCCATTTCCATTTGAGAAATGTGTAACCATAAAAGCAGGAACAATCCCAGCAACCCATCCATTCTAACCGGGTCTGAATCTCAACACCGGGCCCAATTTGAGGATTTGTTGGACCGGGGAAGGGTCATTTAAATTTAATCAAATCTTATGTATGTATATGTTCCACTTAAGGATCCATCTTTTCTTTTTCGTCATGGATACAACTATACAAGTGACGTACGGATCTGCAGAATTTCACATCTACAATCAGGTATCCAGGTCCAAAATCAGGCATGTTTTTTATGCCCTAGATAGGAATTTAGGTAGTACAAGACAATACATACTGATGTACAAATTAGACAGCAAATGGAGCATCTAATGAAATTGGGAGGAACCGTTCTGTCAATATAGGTAGCTGGTAAACATCAAAATTTTGCATTCCTTAACATTGTTTCATCCTCATTTAGTTGGAACAAGGCCCACTTGTGTTGGGTTTAGGTTACATCCCTTGTTTTAGCATATTTTGCATTGATCCAGTTGAGAAAATTATAGAATTCCACTACATTCTTACCAGTTAGTGGATTACAGGCTTGAGGGGATGTGCTCTCAGTTTCGACAAGTCCAAATTCGAATCAAGCTCCTCATCTAATTCTCCAACGATGCTTCTACAATAGCAAAAAAAACAGGGATTATACATGAGTACTTCAAAAATAAAGGCAATGTAAACAATGAATATAAAAAAAATTAATTTTGAAATGAAGATTAATATGGATGGAAATGTTCAGACATGTTATCCCCTCTGATGATGTACAACCCTAATACAAGTTGCTGGACACCTTCCTGCAAAAAATAAGAGACAATTCAATAACTTGAGTTCTTTACCTAAAAGAGATGCAGGAACTTTCAGATTCAAAACAACTCCAAAGTTTAAGGAAAGGAAAAGGTAAGGATGTGAAAAAAAATGTTGGAGCTCTGGTTGTAAAGATGACAACAATTCATGATCATGCCAATATGTACTATCTGTCATCACCAATTGTAAGTTCATAATATGAATTATAAGTTTATAACTCCATGCAGTAAGCAATACCCACCATAATCCACAGAAGAGAAAGGCATAGTAAATATATCCAAGCCTCCATAAATCAGGACCATGTCATTTGATTGCTCAACATTAAATTTGTTAATGCAAGAAAATTAACAAATTTATAACGAAGGAATTGCTAGTTGCTACTAAATGTGATATTTTCAAACTATTTGCAGATGTGTAAAATCCAACTGGAATCCCATAACCATTGATGCATGTTAGACTACAACTTAACATCTTCAACTCTACTCTTAACTCTCCACATAAGTCACCCAGATATTCTCAAAATATTTGCAGAGATTAAAAGAATTCATACAAGAAGGTAATAAACCAAAATAGAATTAAAAAAACTACCTAGTGCTTCGAAAATCAGGTTTAAGTAGAATATCCATTCCCACCCATTTCTTTAAACATCCTAACAAATGTGCCATCCTTGCCATCCCATCAAGTGCTAGTAGAATCGTGCGGGTGCATCCCCTCTTGTATATTGTGGCGGCTCCAGCTGAAGGAAGTAGAGAAGCCTATTCTAGGAAAATCCGATTGGACAAGAAGGAGATTCCATACAAGTAAAGATCCTGCTACTGTACCCTTTCAGCTCATTGTTTGTGATAGGATGTAAAGCTTTCAAACCCATAAATATATCTTATTTAAAGTAAACAAGTGTTCTTCTACCTCTACGGCTCTACTAATATTCCATAAGCCACTTAGGATCAAGGACTATAATCATGTGAACCCTGATCCTGTCACTGCAAATCAAACAGAGTTGGAAATATTTCCAGCTGAGAATGTGGAGTCAGTGATGGACAACAGATTGACAGGCAAAAAATAGCGAGGCAAGGGTAGACAAGCCCTACATTACTAAAAGCATTTTCTTGTCATTTTAGCAGAATGGCATAAGAGTCATAGAACAAACTTTTGCTACTTAGAATGCAAAATTGGGCTCAAGAAATCCAAGCACACCGAAAGTTTTCTGGGATTTCAGCCCATGGGCCACGATAGGGTTGAGAAATCCCAGCCCCAGGTCAGACTAGTCTGTGTTAAGGTGGCCTCGGGTCCAGCCCAGCCTGGCCTGACCCTAATCAAAAAATTTATACATGTATACAGGAATGTAACGTATATTTCTTTGATAAATACAAGTATGCATCTGTATTTATACATGTATAACATATATGGTATACATGCCAATAATTAAGCATATCTAGTCAAGAAAACATGAATAAACAGTACCTTCATATCTGGTTAGCAAAAGGAATAGCGGAAGGAGATTCTTCAATGGGTTTTAGGGCTTGGATTCGCTCACAGGAGCAACACCTCACCCTCGAAACCGTCCATCTCTTAGTCTCTCCTGTCTCCTCCCACTTCCAACTGCATGACTTCTCTTTGGATGTTCCTCATCTGGCAATGGCAATTAGACATCCAGAGATACCAGCATCAAGAATCTTCGGGTCAAGCAAATTCAAACAATGGCAGCCTAAGGCAATGACTTGTAAACTTCTTTCCTTGGAGGACGATTCCTTGGGCTTCTAAACATCCACCACTAGAGCACATGAAACGCTTGAAAACGAAATACAAGGACGGTGGTTGGGAGAGGGGGTGGAATAGATGAGATATTTTAGTATACGGCAGCAACAGGGAGGGGTCAGGTTATGGCCTTATCTAGTATTTTGGTAAAATTTGCAGTCGGGCCTATGGTGGAGTCGGTTGGACCTAATATTTATATGCAAGTAATGTGCTAAATCCTATGTATTCTATATATAATACTAGATTTTGTTATTGTTATTTTAGGTGGATAAACAGGTAAAGCGGTTGCCCTTGCTCTTACCCTTACCCTATCCACCTAGCCTAAACAGATCAAAATTTCCCTTGCATTCCAAATGAGGGTTATTTGGGTTCTAAAAGTTTGTCAGTGGTAGGATCCTCTTTTTCTTCTTTTTTTTTTCCTGGGTCTAGAATCTCAGGCCTGTGCTGAACTCACAAGTCACATGGGCTGGAATAGGATTTGGAAATCCCAACCTGACCTAATCCCAACCTGAGGTCAGGTTGGGCTGACTTGGGACACCGGCTGGGCCTAGATTTCAAAAAACCAGCTCCTGCCTGCCATACATGCATCCCCAGTGCCACTACACCTCATAGAAATAAATTTTCTTACCTACTCCAACTCCCCCCCCCCCCCACCAAAAAAAAAAATCAATTTTCCAATGGTTATATCAGTCATTTCCACTTCCTCCCCCTCCCCCCAACTAGGAAAACAGAAATACAGTTTTCACTTTTTTCGATTTTAAACATAAAAAATATGAAAACACGGTTGTTTTTTAAATTACAAAAACGCTTACATGCACATCAAATCTGCTATTAATTCAAAATCCATGTAAAAGATGAGTACATTATGATACTCCCCAGACCCCGCAGTGGCGGGAGCCTCATGCACTGGGTACACCCTTTTTTTCATGTAAAAGATGCAAACAGACGGTGGTTAGAGCAAGCTCCAAAACACCATCATCACTGATTTGGCATCAGCAGCAAACAGCCGAGGTGCAGGAGTTTTCCGTTACTTTGGGGTCGAGATTCAGAGTCCATGTCTCAAATTAGAGAGAGGGAAAAGTCTTCAGGAAATCCTTCCTTTCTTTTGACATCTGACTAGGGGTTTCACGAAATTTCTCTCCCAGAGCCAATCTGAAAGAAGCTCATCAACACCTATGTGCCCAAAGGAGGTGAACAAGGCCCGAGCAGGATATTATGAACCATGATGATTCTGGCACTGCACACAGCAGTCCAATGATCAAACACCCATCTCCCTCTATTAACCCCCCTACGCCCTTTTTTTCATGTAAAAGATGCAAACAGACGGTGGTTAGAGCAAGCTCCAAAACACCATCATCACTGATTTGGCATCAGCAGCAAACAGCCGAGGTGCAGGAGTTTTCCGTTACTTTGGGGTCGAGATTCAGAGTCCATGTCTCAAATTAGAGAGAGGGAAAAGTCTTCAGGAAATCCTTTCTTTCTTTTGACATCTGACTAGGGGTTTCACGAAATTTCTCTCCCAGAGCCAATCTGAAAGAAGCTCATCAACACCTATGTGCCCAAAGGAGGTGAACAAGGCCCAAGCAGGATATTATGAACCGTGATGATTCTGGCACTGCACACAGCAATCCAATGATCAAACACCCATCTCCCTCTATTAGCCCCCCTCCCCAAAAAAAAGGGGGTAACAAACCCTTCTCTCTCCCTCTCTCTCTCTCTCTCTCTCTCCCTTGAACAATAGCGAATTTCACAAATAGATAAGCCCCACCAGGCAGAATCAATAAGTTTAAACAAAAAGAGAAAGGCAACAATTGTTTATAAAGAAGAAAAAAATTAACTAAAACAAAAGCTTGGGCTCCCATGCATTTTGCACCATTGGAAACCCCTAGGAGGGAGATGGCTTGAGACATGAGAGGATGGTTTTAAATGGAGTTCTGTTAAGCTCAATAGCTCCATGCCTTTTATTCATTGTAACCCATTCATAGCAAGGAACCACCACAAAGATACACACGCATAAACAGAAATATATGGGGTATCTAATTGCTGGACTGGTGCGAGTGTTGCCCGAATTGTCCATGTCTACAAAGTTAGGGTTGGGGAAGGGGAAGGAACCATGAAAAAGAAGATCACACATGTTCTGGTGATATACAATGGCTGATAGAGGAGGGAGGCATGCCATTAAATTAAATTAGCTTGAGATCTCCACGTTTCACTCCTAGAATATTGGAGTAGCATTGGAATAGTTAAAAACGGGAACAGCGTTCCCGAGCTGGATGATGGTCTGGGAACACTCTCCTAGACTATCTATCTAGGTTTGCATTTTCCTTATTTTTATTTCAACCATTTCAATAGACTACACTTACCCATCCCCGCCAAAGCAAAAAATATGTCAATCTTTAAATTCCAGAGCCAGTTTTTGTTTCAGTTAATAAACTGAGAAATGGAAGATTCAGTCTCCAAAATTCTAAGAGTATCATAATCTCTAAGTAACTTTTTCTTTAACAGAACCACTATCAAAGCAATATAAGATCGCTGCATTCTAAGAAACGTCAGTTGTCATTGCAAAGTCTTGTCAGTTATTGAGCTTCTGCATATGGGCTTTTAGAAGCCAGATCTAGGAGGCAAGGAGGCGGATCCAACCATAATTGTCAAGGCGGTGCCTAAGCATCTAGGCTCTTTATTGGGTCCAAGGAAACAGCACACCTTTTGACACTTCACCAGTTTACATTGATTTATGTGTATTGCGTTGTTTTTTGATGAATATGCTTATATTATATCCAACGCTTTGTTTATTATATGTTGGTTTTCTCATACATTAGGCCACTACTAGCATAACTATATCATATTGCATGATATGGGTTTTATGCTACATATAAAAATATTTACATAAAATTATCATTCCTAAATTACATATAGTCATTAATGCCTGCCTAGAGCTACCTAGGTGGCGCCCCTCCAACGCCTTAGGTCGTCTATTCGCCTTGACAACTATGGATCCAACCAGAATTGATGGTTTGGAAATTCTACTGCCTCCAACACCAACTTCAGAGTAACAGTGCCGCCAGCAGCTATTTTGGTAGGACTTGATTCTTGTAACCAGACAAACCCATGGAAGCACTGTTGCAGATAGTATGTAGAAGGGAAACCTAGTTTGTTTCCACATAATCAAACTAGGGTTTCAAAAAGGTATAGCAGCATAGGTTGCTGCAAACTACAAATGAAGGATCCTTGGTAGACAATCAAAACAGTAACTGAGGAGGATTAATTAGGCTCTGTGATACCATGTAATAGTATCAAATCCTAATAAAGCAGCAAACAAAAGAGAGAAGAAGAAGGAATCGAGAGAGGAAAAATTACGAGTCTGGGTTAGACTGCATGTCTAACCGATACCTCCACATTGTCTTTATAGATGACTGAATAAAATGACAAGGACATGACTTAAGTAAATAAATTACAACTGTACCCTAACTTGTTACAAACTACCAAATAAATAAATAAAAAAAGGCATAACCAGTGCACAAGACTCCCGCCACTGTGGGGTCTGGGGAGGGTCATAATGTACGCAGTCTTACCCCCACTTCGCGGAGAGGCTGTTTCCAAAGACTCAAACCTGTGACCACTTGGTCACAAACTACCAATTAAACTCTTAAAATAATGTTAACACCTAATAGCACTTAATACTTACCTAGTATCTCCAACAAGAACCCAAGATACACCAAAATAAGAAATAGAAGCAAAAGCAGATGGATGACACAAAGCTGCAACGGCTATCTTTGTATATTCCCCAATTGCAAAACGCCATCATCCAGACATGAGTAGATAGCACCATTTTTCCCAGTGTTCAATGTTTTCATGCACAAGGAATCTGTTATGTTGGGAGTGTCTATGGGTTTCGAAAGGGTTTTAAGAGGAAACCAAGTCTCTTGCTGACAACCAGTACAAAGAAACTACAAGACGAACTTGGACAGAAAAAGCTTTAGATGGTGAGCTGCGTATATGCATTCATATTGTAGCCAGATAATTCCTTAGCTGAACCCTGGGAGGTGAGGGGGACCAGAAGTTCTCTATATTGGCGTTCTTATCTTATTGAGTAGCTCCACCCCACCCCCCAAAAAAAAGTTCCCTAGAGTTTGTCCCCTATTGTTGTTGATGCACAATCTCTTGTATTTCTTTCTTTGTTTTGGTAAAAAAAAAAATTACACTGCTTAACAAATAAAAAGGGGGACAGAGAGAGAAAGTACATCAGGTCTTACTTAAATAATCAAGACAATCATTCTGGATTAATATCAATAAAAAAAAATTGGTGGCATAAAACCTACGAATCACAAAAAACAAACTAATAATTCTGTCAAACTCCACTAGAAAATGTATGAAGTTAACTTCAATTAACTTGATATTAAGATCACATGGATGGAGAAGCATTCCCAGCTCGGCCTTTATGAAGAAGCCAAATACTGGTTCACTTTTTAGCTCAGGATTTGTTGTAATGGGAATGACAAGATCCCATCATTTGTATGTATGATCCCATGGGTTTTGGAAAAATCTACTTATACCCCTTGGTGTCCTTTTTACTTACACAGAATACTTTATGACAAGAAAATACAACAACAACAAAGTCAGCTTTATCCCAACTAAATAGGGTCGGCTACATGGATCCTTGCAAAAAAAAGGGAAAGGAAAGGAAAGGAAGTACGGAAAACTTACTGAAAGTAAGAAGAATGAAGAAATGAAGAAATGAAAGGAAGAGGAAAGAGGCACAACTCAGGAAATCAGGAAAATCTCAGCTAAATGGGGTCGGCAACATGGATCCTTGCCCTCCAATAGGCTCTATCCGAGGTCATACTTGGTACAAGACCCAGACTACGCATGTCGTTCCTTACAACCGCTCCTATGGTCATTTTAGGTCTGCCCCTAGCTCTTTTAGCTCCTTCGATCTGGATCAGAGCACTCCTCCTTACTGGGGGTGTCCTCAGGCCTCCATTGAACATGGCCATACCACCTCAAACAACATTCTCGAAGCTTGTCGTTGATTGACAACTCCCAAATCAGCTCTAATACGTTCATTCCTTACTTTATCCTTTCCAATTTTGCCGCACATCCATCTTAACATCCTCATCTCTGCTACACATAGCTTCTCTATATGGCACTTCCTAACTGCCCAACATTCCACCCCACACATCATAGCTGGTCGGCCAACAGTCCTATCAAACTTTCCTTTAAGCTTTAAAGGAATACGCCGATCACACAATACTCCGATCCTCTCCACTTCATCCATCCCACTTTCTTTATGAAAAGAAAATAACTTAAACAAATAGTTATTTAATACCATTTTACAAAAAAAAAAGGTATAATTATTTAAAATTAATCATCTCGTATTATTTTCTCAGCCATCATAAAGGTCTATCACTCCATTGTCGTAACAGTTATGAGACATATCACAACTGCAGCTTTTCTAGTAAACATGATACAAAACTATAACATTAATACTTTTTTTAATGAGAGCTTAGAATCTTTTACAAGCAAACAAAAAAGAAAAAGGACGGAATGGTGAAACAATATCACAAATAGGGTGGAAACAAAAAAGTGCTTCTCTCAACAGAACTAATTGAAGGATTTAACATGAGGTTATATCAAGGAGATAGAGGCACAAACCTTTGTGGAGTAGACCCGCTCATGAGATTCATCAAGAATGATATTTGTAGCCTGATCGAAACCTTTCAGGATTCCCTATTGTCCATAAATGGCAGATAATACTATTATAGATATTTTCACAATGAAATCTCACCAATAAATTTCACCAGAATTCAAGCACTTACCACAATATTACGCCCATCATTCGTTATAACTGATATTGTTTCTGCACATAAAATCTTAAAACTTAAAAAAAGCAGTAGAGCAGTGGCTTTATTAGCTTCCTATCAAGACTAGAATTACACACTTGAAGATGAATAAAGTGACTGATATTCCAACAAAAGAACTGCCAAAGAATTAATGCATAACATACCAGTTTATTGTCATCAATAATAAGAATCAAGAGTTTGGCAATTCTATAGTTCTAGGCTAGTAAAACATTGCGTTTAGGAACCTTACACCATTTTCTTTTGTCTTTCTATTCAGATAACAAGAGGTCATCACTAACATGCTAGAGAAAACAGTACAATACACCGGAAAAAGTCCAAATCAAAGAATGAGACCAAAAAGCAGAAACCAGGTATAAACCTAGTGTGGTAAGTGGTAACGTAAATGGAAGATAAGCAAGTGATACCCCTATAAAAGTATCCCCTTAGTACCACGGCCTAGGGTAGGTAGTATGTGTCCAGTACAAAGCAAACCTCCTATTACAATGAAGAATACAATTGAGAAGTTCAAAGCCACATGATCAAATCTTCATATCAAAATTCAAAATATTCAAATATGCATACTCCAATCTAAATTTTACTTTTTCTTCGCTACTTGCTAGTTGCTCACAGTTTACATGTTGAGTTGGTGGATAAGTGGATTTAGTTTGTGTATAAAATAATTCACAGATGAACTATCATCTCTTCTAGTCTATAGAATCAATGTAGCATTGCGCGGTAGCCTTAATGCGAGTGTGGGTGGGCAGCTTTGAGTTACAAATGCCTTTGCCGCATCCGAAATCCCTAACCCGAGGATAGGAAGATGGGTGGTTCCGGCGTTTCATCACCGGCTCATTCATATGGGAGGAGCGCAATAGCCCCAAGGTCTAGAGATACGAACAGCTTCTGGCACGGGAGCTGAACAAATACTATACAAAACAGTAGATTGACAAGAAGATTCCAAAGAATTGAAAATTCGCTATATGAGGCAGACCACCTCAAGGGACAGGAGGACAGCTTAGACCAATGATAAAGACACGGGAAGAAGATGTGCCACAGGCAGGGATAACGATTGTTGACGGGAGGACGACTAATATGAATTCTTGAGTTTTGCTTACTGCGAGACATTATATGAAAACTAAGAAAAAAGGATAGGGTTTCGATGAAGGATATGTAAATGCAAAGGTTAGAAACTGATATGTTTAACATTTTAGTTGTTCAGAGTTCTTTACCAGTTTATCAACTGTACTCTTTTTTCTATAAGCAAGTTATATTAATAGTAAAGAGAAGGCCCCACTATGCCATACAAGGCCATCAACAGCTGTATAAAAGAGACGGCAGAATCTAGAAAGAAAAAAAAAAGTCATCCAACTTCTACAAATGGAAGATGCTGTTACACCACCAGAGTTGGTGTGCATCCAGAGGCCCACCAAACAAGCTTGTCCTTGGTCCTTAAAAACTGCCACTGCGCTTGCATTGATTTGCATTTTCTACTTTTATATTTACTTTCATCCCTCTAAGAACACTAAAAATTTATTTTTATAAAATAAAAGTAGCTACTAGTAAAATTAAAATATTTGGAAATTCGGTGTCCCGAGTTCCGGAATCGTAATTTTTTGGGTTTGCTGCATAATCGTCATGGCGGCTGGGCACCTTCTCGCCTAGGTGATGCCTAGGCAGGTAAGGCACCCTATAAAAGTTAAGAACATATTTCATTGGTTCCTCCCTTAAATGAAACCATTGCATCAGTTTTTAGAGATGGTCTATAGTTTGGCTGCATACCCGCATCAATGATATCATTTCCTATTATATATCAAGCAAATATTCTTCTAGTTTTGTCTTTTCCGTTCCTATCCACAAATGACGAACCCAAATCCTCTGCCCCTCTATCTCTCTCTCTCTCTCTCTATCTCACCTCTGCAACTCGATGGTTGCTCTTGTTTCTGTAACTCAAGCAACAAACAAGGTGCAAGGCTCCAATGAAGGTCGTGGCAAGCTTCCTCGAAGGCATCTTCTACTACTACTTCTCTGGCGTTGGCAGATGACTGTTGCTGTTCTTGCTGCTGCTGCTGCTTCTCCTCCTTCTTCTCCAGCACCAGCAATGACAGCAGTTTCTCTCGAAGCGGCGATTATGATGGTCACTACTGCTGCCGCTACCTTTTCTTCTTCTCCTGGAGTGACAATGGCAGTGACTCTGCTGTTACCTTCATCAGTGGTGCCTGTGGCTGTGCCATTGCTGCTCTTTCTTGCTCTTTTTCTCATCCTTTTCTTTTCTCCCATCTTTTTTTCTCAACCCCCCCCCCCCCCAATTTGTCCCCTATGTTTTGAGTCTTGGGCTCCTAGGAAACTTGGCAAGCAGTACCCTTCTTCCTCCAGGACCGCCTTGTCGCCAAGGCGGCTCCTAGGCGACACCTTAACAAATATGCTTTGCTGAATGCAAACTCATGTCTTTGTCAGATTCGAACAGCTGAACTCATATGCATGTAATATAGCCAAACCTAACTTGTCACCTTCAAATTTTACCCTCTTTCTTTCCATGCCCAATTTTATCAACCAAAACCTAAATTCATGAAACTCCTAATATCACTTCTTTTACCGTAGTCCTCCACAACTGACTTGAAATACCATAGACACACCGGCTGAGTACTGTCATCAAGCTTCCTACTAGCTTCCTGGATTATGTGCCTCGTCATCTTTATATCATATATGCAAAAATTAGTTCTTAAACTAAATTTACTTCAAAATCCTGTCTAAAACTTCTTAAGTTGTCTCTAGTTTTTGTTCTCATCCATCACTTTCCCATTCACCATAATCACAACACAAATATTTAAGTGTTAATTTCTTTTTTTCACGGAAGATTGTCGATAGTTACATCAACCCAATATTCTGTCAACGGATAAATCATAAACAGCAAAAAATAAAAAATGAATGCTGACATAATAAACAAGGAACAAGAAAGAATCGGTGATAGTTTGCTTACGATCAACAAGCGACTCGAGTCCTGGCCCGCTTGACATCTCCAAACCCCCTCTGAAAATCAATTACCAAACTTCAGAAGACTCTGCGGCAAAATAAATAAGCCAAGCTTGATCACATCACCTATTCGGAATATTCAAAAAAAAGTTTCCACAGAATGAGATCAACATAGTCGTGAAAATCTCGACAAACATAGTTTAGTTAAAAGCAATAAACCGCAATGAACAACCATTGAGATAATTTCACAAACAGATACAGGGGCGATACACTTAAAGGCAAGAATACATATTATCACGCCATAATTAGATAATCCAGGAAATCTCGCGTACTTGTGCAGCATAAGCTCTCCAAAATTCTCGAGAATATATATCCCGGTAGGAGAGACTAGAGAGACTAGAGAGACTAGAGAGACAAGTTCTGGTCTGAAAGTGGTGCAGCATCAAATTTTGAGAAAACGTGGGTTTTAGAGGTGGTTTTAGAGGCCTATGGTTCAAGAGGAAATTTCTACCGATCCCCTAAACTTCACCCATTTACCCAAACTTCCCTCAGTGGATACTTCTGTTCTTATAAATAAAGTAAGGGGCACTCTTCTCCGTGCCGCAGTACAGGCTGCGCCCAGGCACATGGTGGTGGGTGTAATGACCACCCTGCCCCCCTGAGTGACAGGTCCATGTGTTTGGGTGCAGCCTCTGTGGCATATAGAACATTCTCCCATAAAGTAAAATTTCACCTCACCTTCTCTCCTTAGTTTCTCAAAATGTCAAGTTACCCCTCACTAGTCGAGTAGTGAGTACTCATATGTTTAACAATTTTCAACACATATACCCACTAACCTTTTCACTACATTGAGAGGAGGAAAGAGGCAAGAGGATGAATGGCGTGTTAGAGTTCTTGGTGGGCTTAATTAATTATACCCTATCTATTGGTGTGGATCCATGGGCATAAACCTGATTTGAGACCATTTTACAGTTAATGGAGGTATTCTAGTCATTTCTGTTGTGGGGGTGAATAAAGATTATAGGTTTGTATAATAAATATACGATTAGGGTCCTTGCAATCCCTTTGGTTTCATTCTCAGTTCTTCTCATAAAAAAACATTAAAAAAAAAAAAAAGGTGTGCTAATGGGCGAAGAAGACTGTGGAAGATCCAAAACAAGGGTTTGATCGTGTTCATCGTAAGGATGCTATACGATATCTTCTTCAACATACCTAGGTGCAAAGTATGCTCTAATGTCATTTATATTAATTGATCATCAGGTTCTAAGGTTCTGTGTGGTTTTCTTCTAGGGTTTCTGTTATACGTCCAGGGATATAATTAAATATCATTTCTTCTCGTGACGTGTAGATACATTGCCATGTATCTCGGTGACTGTTCTCCATGATGGTCAAACCTAGCTACAAAATCGTTGACCACACGGGTTTGCCTGTGGAGGAAAGATTCCTCAACCGCGATGGGAAAGTTCGTTGTGGCGACTTCGTCGACTACCCTCCAAGTACCAGCGGAAGCGAGGAGTTGGAGAGAGCATCCTGGACCGTCACCTCATTTGGATATTTCGTTCGGTGATGAGCTTAGCGTTGCGTGGCAAAGGCTTGGGGTCATGGGTAATAAACCATGACGGGGGGAAAAGTAAGTTCTAGCCTCAAGTCTTATTAATTATTCTTCCCTTGGTAACCTCAAGTGCGGGTCCGGGCTTGAACCGCTCGAGCTATTTCATGAGAGAAGGGAATAATTTAAGTTCGGGTCCCGCGTGCCTTTAGGAAGTACATTGGGGACTTATACCCATCTCATATGAGCCCATCTAAGAATGGGCTTTTCCCTAATTAAGGTTGTGGAGGCCCAATTAACCTATTGGCCCAATGATGGGTTATTCCATCCACTTACCCACATAGGACTAATGGGTTGACCCATTAGGCCTCATGACCCATTTGACTAAGGGTACCCATAGACCCATTTATTATATAGAGAGGAGGAGGGGGAGAGAACATTACTTCTTCTTCAACATCCTCTTCTACCTAAATCGTGGAGGAGAGAAAGAGGAGAGAAAGAGGAGAGAAAGAGAAGGAGGAAGGAGAGAGAGGCTTGGAGGAAGGTGGAGACCCCATCTCTTGGGCGAAATTGTGGAGCTCTCATCTTGGGGGTAGGTAAGCTTCTTCCTTCTTCTATTTTTGGATTTCAAAAGGGGTTGGGTAATGGGAGAGATTGACCTAGATCTCTCTTGGAACCTAGGGTGTAGATGGAGCTTTAAAGCCAAGCTATGGTGGAGTTAGTTCACTCCATTATGAGCTCTAATGTGAGGTTCTCATTGCCATTTGGGGGATTTAAGGTTGGACCCTAAGGAGCTTAGGATAGAGTTTTCTAGAAGTCCTTGTGCCTTAAAAACCACTTGAAATGGGGTCCTTGGAGGGGAATCCTTCGGATTTTGGACACTGAAGGTGTGAGGGTTACATGTGATTTCGGACTGCAAGAAACCCCCCGAAACTACCTTCCCGAGAAGGATTCGTGAAGGTCGGATTTACACTTGATTGATTTTTACGAAACCACATCGCATCCGACCTTGGCAAAAATTGTCTGAGCCCCTGTGAAGCTCGGATTTACACTTGGATTCAGTTTTTACGAAACCACATCGCATCCGACCTTGACTAAAAGCTGTCCCGGTTTCCTAGGATTTACATGTGGTTGCGAATTTGGGCATGAAACCACTCCTGCAACCACTTCGTCTACGAAACCTTATACTTAAGTGTTTATGGGAGATCTTTTGGGGATCCGTTCCTTTCGCTCGTTTAACCTTATTCCACTCTTTGTATAGGTTAAAATATTCACTTTGTGGCTTATTGCTTGATCGAGGCGACAAGCGATAAGCGGGTGTGGCGTATACGTTGTGAGTGGGTTTGGTTGTATGGGCTTGTTATTATTATTGCATTATATATTATGTACTCATTATAATTAATAAGCATGTTTGCGCATATTGCATAATTTTATATCTATTTGTTATAATGTTGATTGGTAATGTTGTATCTTGATGGGTCTCGGATCTTGGTGGATACGGTCTGGAACCCGAACTCTATAAACATTTATGAAGAAATTATGTTGAATGTCATGTTGAGTTGTATGCGCCGTGCGTCTTGGTAACCGGCACTAAACCGGATGAAAAGTTGATGCGCCCGGATTACCTCTCGGGACGATAGGACTTGCATGTAGTATATTGTGGCTAGGATTTCACACCCTTATGCTCGACCCTTACCAACGAGGGTTTAGGTGTTGGGTAATCGGTACACGGATTCGTGGAGGTGGGAGAGGCCATCATGGTAGTATTGGTTATCGGGTGCCAGCGAGTGGTCTTGGAGGCTTCGATCGGCGTAGGTCCCACGTGACAATTGAGGTTTCATTGTGGCGATAAGTTAAGTGACCCACGTGTCTCAGTTGTCACAAGTAGCATATGCCATTGACTTAGTTGTTTGTTAGGTGGAAAAATGGACTTAACATGTGCATGCATCATTGGACTATGTGAATGCGTGTTTGTGCATTCCCATCCCCTCAGCGCTCGTGGAGCTAACCCCTCGTGCGCACATTTTTTTAGATTATGGTGCGAGTGACGGATATCTCGCGGGACTTGGAGTTCAGCCCTCGGGATACGATGAGATCGGTGAGGAGGAACCGGAGGCCGTGTTTGAGGAACATGGCGACAGGTGTCCTTGCGATGATTGTGCCTACGGGCGTGAGGATATTCGGGACTCGATCCTTTTGATTACTTTTGAGGCTAAGGCCTATGGTGAAATACTTCTTGTAATACCATTTTGATAGTTATTAGATGATCATTGGAAATGTAACTAATTCTTGTATTTATCATCTAGCTTTGAACATCTTGTAACTATTCGATTTATACGCTTCACGCAATACTACCGATCCTTGGAATGTAATATTCCTCTTTTCGCATTCTAATGTTACATTGTGTTAATATTGGATATGTATGCGTTGGGACACCGTGTCGGTGATCCGGCGGTTTAGTAGGATGACACGCGTCGCCTAGTCACCTTTATATGATATTATATTCCTTATGCGGAATAGGGGCGACAGCGTGGTATCGAGCGAGATGCTCGCACCACCCTGATCTAGCGGAATTGTGATTTACTCGACACGATAGGTTGCTAAAATAAAAGCTTCTAACAATGCATAATTGGAATGTGTGCGAATGCTAGGAGAAGACTAGTTTAGGGAGAAAGCAGAAGACAATAGCAAAGAATAGGCAAGTGGAAGGAAAAGACATGTTTATATATTTATATATATATTCCTTAATTCCATTTGTGAAACATTTTCCATAAGCCAAACGAGTGATTACAACAAAATTCATTTGACTGTAGACTTCAAATTCTTACAACCAAGAAAAAGAAAAATAAATTTCGCATGGTAAGACAAATAGCTAGGGGTCCATTGAGAGCATGGTGGGAATGGACGGAGGTCTCTTGCTCCATCTCATCATCACTACCAGGCTCGTCCCCTCGTGCCCTCATCATGGAGGTAGGAGTGCAAGTCCTCCATCTCCGCTCGAGGCTCTCCATGCGTCCGTCCGATGCATCGAGCCTAGTGTTCACTCCTTCAAACCCCGAGCCATGTTGGTGCTCATCCGGCCCGAGTTGCAAGAATCCGTCGATGTTAGACCCACTAGGAGCAAGCCGGATGAAGAGGCCGCATGCACAGCCGGCTGAGGAGGAGGCTCCTGCACGAGGCTCGGGCCCGTGACCTCTGCTTGGGACCAATGGCTCCCCATCACTATATGCATCCATCGCACTCGCATCCTCGCCATCTGCGTTACGATCTAGAGGTGGATCTTCGGTTAAGTCTTGATCCTCCTCACTCAGGTCAACTCCAAAATCTTGGAAAATAGTGGTGAGCAACCTCCCATAGGGTAAATCTAAGTTCCTCCTGGGATTTCGCCCGCATGATCCATGGTCCGCATGATGATGTAGGGCGGCGAGATGGGAATGCCTTTGTAGAGGTGATAGGCCACATAGCCTACGAAGATGGAAGGCATGGTGCGGTGACCGGCTATAGGCACGATGTTGTGCTGCACAATCCGCTCGATGCCCGGGAGAATTGGCAAAAGAAGTCTCGGGCACTTTCTTCTCGAATGCCCCACGTGTAAGCTCCCTGTATAACTCCTGTATGCCTCTCTCCCGAGAAAGGAGTAGGGATTCTTCCATGGTGCGTGATGAGTCTTCTCTCCCGAGATAGCTACATTGAGGATGCCTTAGCGTGTGCCCTGTGAAGGATATGGTGACTCCTGACATAAGAGAGATCCGGTAATCTCGCGTGCCTAGGTTCTCGGTGTGCAGGTTGGCGTAGAAGTGACGAACGAGCTTGGGATAGAATGGCTCGGAAGGTTGAGGAGGTTGGACCACCCCAGGTGCTTCAAATCTCGGCCCTACCTTGTAGGCCTTGAGGTCTTCCGATACCACATCTCTTCCCTCCAAGATATTCTTAAAGCGAAAGTGGTCTTGGTACATCTCCTGTTTCTCTAGGTCTTGGAACCATTGCGTATCCAAAGCAACTGGGGCAGCTTGTTCGGCCCGTGCACGCCTTGTTCTAGGAGCCATTTAGATTCCCTAACCTGCAACCAAGGAAGGCCAAGAATACAGAAACACATTAAGTTAATGCTTGGATATTAAGGCCTAAGAAGATATACAATGAAAAGAAACAAGGAATTAGAACCTAGACCTTGATGCATGGCCAACATGTAGATGCACTCATAGAGGATAAATGTACATGGCCACATTATGCTTGGAGAAGCATTATATCATACAAGCAATTAGTTCAAACAAAGTTGGACTGATTTGATAAGAAATATACTAAGAGATCCAAAGAGGAAATTTTCAGTTTTGTGTTTGGAAGTTGAATGACATGGTAAACAATATACATACATGGCCATAGTACACCTAACACATGAAGTTTATACTAAATACCTAGTTCAAGCAATATATAGAGCTAAATTGTGGTAAATAATGCTTGAATCTCTAAAAGAAAATTCAGATGTGATTCTTGAAGTTCCAATTTGCAAGAAATAAATAAGTAATGGCTTGAGACAACCCCAAATGATATACACCAAGCCTACCTAGCAAAACCGAACTTGAATTGGGCAAAAAGACATAGAATTTCGGTTAGGGTTTGGGGATTTCTCCAAAATCCAACCCAAACCCTTGGTGATGGTGCAAGATTGGGGAAATGCCCCAACTAGGTTGCATATGAAGGGAAGCAGAAGGTAGGATGGACAAAAATCCATCTAAATAGCTAGGAGAAAACAAAAAAAAAAAAACCCAAATCTTGTAAACCCGAAATGGATTTTGGGGTTTCTCCATAATAGAAGTCGAAAGGAGAAAGAGATAGATCGATAGAGAGGGGAAGAGGCATACCCGAACTCGATCGGAGCTGTGTGCGTGGATTGAGTGCCAAAATCCACCTAGAAGGGAGAGGGAGCAAGGAACGAGTGCGGTTTTGGGTTCTCCGGGCGTAGGGGGTGTTTGGAAAAAGAAATTTGGGTTTTGAAAGAGAGTTCGAGTGAGAAATTACTGTTTTTAGGCCATGCGGTTTTACACTCGGATGCAAGATTTTGAATCCGACCGTGAATCCGCGGATTCCGAGACCATCCTTTGGTCTGTGAAGGTGGATTTACACTCGGATGCGGCCTAGTGAAACCGCATGTAAACCGACCGCCGAGAAAAGGTTTTTGGCCTGTTTTGCTTAACCAACTTGTTTCTAATGTTTATTACCCTCATAATTGCTTCCCTTACCCCTCGTGTAACCTATGTTTACCTTTGCAAATCGATTTTTTGATTGGTTTGCTTAATATTGCAATTGTGCCTATAAGCGTGGTGTTGATGTAACAGGTGTGAACCATGGTTAATACGGTCAAATGCCAACCGTTCTCTGCTTAGGAAGAGGCCGGTGAGGCTTGAATACGGTTCTACCAGTAGCACCGCCAATTAGTAATAATGCGGATGTCGCGCGTTGTTGAGCAATAGGTTGCAATCCATGGAACGAGAGCATAGGGAGGCGCAACAAGAGCAGCGCCAATTTATGCAAAACATGATGGCTATGTTCCAAGCCTTTGTTAGGAAAGGCAGCCAGTGCCTCCTCCTGTGCAAGTCAATCCTCCCCACCTGCCCTCGTGGGTTCTCTGTGCACCTAGTGTTCCTCTCGGCTCAAGCCACCGCCGGAATTCCTTTGACACAAGAGGTGCCAGCACCTATTCTACCTTCCATCGTGGCTCCTTGGTCCAAGCGGTGACTCGGCGGCAGGTGGATCTTGCTTAGGTTATCGGAGAGATTTGAAACATCGTCCTCCAACCTTCTACAAGATGGCCCATGATTCCTTTTTCCCGGCAACATTTATAAGGGATCTTGAGAGAATCTTTGAATGATCTGATGCAATGACACGGACAAGATCCGGTGTGCTACCTACCAGCTCGGGGTGATTCTCGCGTGGTGGCTCTCCTCTAAAGACCATTTTTGGGCAACTCACCCGAGAGGCAACTTGGGCTCAATTCAAGGAAGTCTTCTTCAAAAATTTCTTCCCTCAAAACTTAGTGATAGGAAGGAGTCACGAGTTTATGAGCTTCTTTCAAGGATCCAAATCGGTCCTTGAGTACCAGCAAGCTTTTGAGGAGCTGTTTTACTTCGCCCCGGTACACATGAAGGCCGAGAATGTGAAGGCTAGGAAGTTTGAGAAGGGGCTTAGACCTAGCATTAGTACTACGTGGTGCTACACAAGTACCCTACTTATCTTGAGACGGTCCAAGCCGCTAAGGTGATTGAGGACCAGAGAGAGAGAATTACAGGGCCATTCAGCCGGTAAAGGCCCATGACCTCTCACGAACCTAGGGGATCCACAAAATTCCAAAAGAGAGGATCTTACACTACTACTTTTCCGGTCCATCCGGAGGTCGAGATGCGATGCAAGCACCTGAGGCCTACATCAACTCCTCACTATGGTTCCCAGGACTCTCATATGTTACAATTGCAAGGAGTCCGGGCATATGGTTCGAGGCTGTCCTCATCCGCGGATGATAGGTCCTCCAGTGCAGCTACACAAAGGCACCCCAAGCCAAGGGTTGTGCGTTCTCTTCTTCTGCTCGCCCATAGATCTCAAGGTCGGGTGTATTACGTGACAAATGAAGAGGCCAGCCGATCCAGTGTTATTACGGTAATGCACTCTACTCTTAAGATGTGCATATAATAGCTTTTGTTTCTATGATTGGTTGTCTCATTGCTTGTCGGTGTCGTTCTTGTTTGCTCTCACCGCTTATGCTTTATTTGATTCGGGGCATCACACTCTTTTGTGTCCCCTAGTTTTGCTAAGAAGATGTCCATTGAACCAAAGCTAATGGCCCGAACCGATAGTCGACACACCAACGGTAGCAAGGTTGAACTTAACTCGGTTTGTGATCCTTGCCCTGTATGTGTGGGTGGTCACGGACTCAAGCAAGCTTAGTACTCGCTGGATATGAAAGACTTTGATGTGATTTTGGGAATGGATTGGCTATCAACTCACAAAGCCGCCTAATCTGTTCGAGAGAGGAAGGTTCTATTCAAACCTGAAGGTGAAGAGTTTGTGTTTATGGGTACTAAGCGGAGAGACCCAGAAAGTTATCATCTCCGCCCTCCAAGTACGAGTTGTTGGCAGAGGGATGTCGGTGTTATCTAGCATCCGTGATGACACGAAGCCAAAGGCGAGGCCTTTGGAAGAGTTGTACGTGGTGAAAGACTTTCCGGATGTCTTTCCGAGGATCTAACGCGGTTGCCACGGATCGCGAGCGAGTTCATGATAGATCGATTCTGGTGCAGCCCCAGATTCAAGGCACCTTACGGATGGCCCCAACTCGAGTTAAAGGAGCTACAAGAGCAGTTGAATGACCTGTTGAAGAAGGGTTTCATTAGACCCAGTGTATCTCCTTGGGAGCACTGTTGTTTTGAAAAAGAAGGACGGTAGTATGCGTCTGGCATTGACTACCGTGAGCTCAACAAATTGACAATCAAGAACCCGGTATCCTTTGCCTAGGATCGATGACCTGTTCGATCAACTACAGGTGCGAAGGTGTTCTCGAAAATTGATCTCCGGTCGGTACCATCGATTGAAGATCGAAATAGTGATATCAAGAAGACAGATTGAGATCTCGCTATGGTCATTATGAGTTCTTGGTCATGTCCTTGGGCTGACCAATGCCCCACGCCTTTATGGAGTTGATGAAGCGGGTGTTCCACGATGTTCTAGACAAGTATGTCATTGTCTTCATTGATGACATCTTGGTCTATTCCAAGAGCGAGGAGGAGCACGCGAGACCATCTTCGCCTAGTATTACAACGCCTAAGGGAGAAGCAGCTTGTACGCCAAATTGAGTAAGTGTGAGTTTTGGCTACAACAGGTGGCATTTCAGGACACCTTGTTTCGGTAAGGGTATAGAGGTTGACCCTGGCAAGGTGAAGTCGATGATTGGTGGCGATACCCAAGAATGTGGCGAGACATTCGTAGTTTCCTGGGACTAGTAGCTATTACAGGAGATTTATTGAGAACTTCTCAAGGCTCTCCGCTCCTATGACACGACCGACCCGAAAGGGAGTGAAGTTCGAGTGGTCTCGATAGTCGTGAAAAGAGCTTCCAAGAGCTCAGCAGAGGCTGGTTTCGCTCCAAGACTTACCATTCCTAATGGAATGCGGAGGGATGGTAGTCTACAAATGATGCATCTAAAATGGGCTTGGGTTGTGTTCTAATGCAAGATGGGAAGGTAGTGGCCTATGCTTCTCGGCAATTGAAGGACTATGAGAAGAACTACCCGACCCATGATTTGGAGCTTGCTGTTTGTGGTTTTCGCTCTCAAGATCCGGAGACATTATTTATATGGTGAGAAGAGCGAAATATACAAGTGATCACAAGAGCCTCAAATACTTCTTTACACAAAAGGAGCTCAATATGAGGCAGCGCGGTGGTTGGAGTTGTTGAAAGATTATGATTGTACTATCCATTACCACCAGGCAAGGCAAATGTAGTAGCGGATGCGCTGAGCCGAAATCTCGGTCCTTGTCCTTGGCATCACTAGCGCCAGTGAGAAACTCATCGAGGAAGCTAGAAGGATGGACCTGGAATTCTTGGTTGATGGTGTTACCTTATCTCTATCAGCTTTATCAATACAATCCCACCTTGGTAGGCGAATTCAATCAGCCTGAGGCTTCGATGAGGAGATTCAAAAGGTTATTGAGGCTATCAAGGGGGACACGCGTGGGCTGGATTTTACTTTAACAGAGAGTGGTGTTCTCATGTTCGGACAACGGCTATGTGTTCCTAGTAACCCTCGATTAAGGAAGGAAGTGTTAGGCTGAGGCCCATGACTCTCCTATTCTATTCATCCGGTAGTACGAAGATGTATAGAGATCGAAGGAATATTACTGGTGGAGTGGAATGAAGAGGGATGTGGTGAGTATGTGGCAAAATGTCTTACTTGTCGGGTGAAGGCGGATGGCAGCGACCTCATGGCCTCTTACGTCATTACTGTTCCGGAGTGGAAGTGGGAGCATGTTACCATGGATTTTGTCACCGGGTTGCCCCGCACGCCTAGAGGTGTCGATACCATATGGGTTGTCGTCGACAGATTGACAAAGACGGCTCACTTCATCCCCATGAAGATTACCTATTCGATGGACAAGCCGCTCGCTTGTACATTGATAATGTAGTTCGTCTACACGGAGTTCTGTCAAGCATCATCTCCGATCGGGATCCCGATTTACATCTAAGTTCGGGAGGGTTTCGAGGAAGGCAATGGGTACACATCGTTGAGTTTTTAGCATGACCTTCCACCCTCAAACCGACGGACAATCGGAGAGGACTATTCGGACATTGGAAGATATGCTCCGAGCTTGTGCCATTGATATGCAAGGCATTGGGACGAGCATCTCTCACTTATTGAGTTTGCTTACAATAACAGATTACCAGGCTACTATAGGCATGGCACCGTTTGAGGCTCGGTATGGGAAGAAGTGTCGGACATCGTTATATTGGGACGAAGTAGGTGAACGGCGTATTCTTGGACCCGAGTTGATTCGAGCAACATGCGAGAAGGTGGACTTGATTCGTGAGCGGATCAAGGCGCTCGATCGGCCAGTGAGAAGGGTTATGCGGACTTGAGACGGAAGGACCTTGAGTTCACCGTTGGCGATAAAGTGTTCCTTAAGGTATCACCCTCCAAAGGGGTGATGCGTTTAATGAAGAAGGGCAAGCCGAGTCCGAGATTTATAGGACCTTTTGAGATCCTTGCACGGATTGGACCGGTGGCATATCGGTTAGCACTCCCTCCATCTTTAGAAGGTGTGCACGACGTCTTCCACGTGTCTATGTTGAGGAAGTATGTCCATGATCCAAGCCATGTATTGACGCATGAACCACGAGAACTTGCGGCCGACATGTCCTATAAAGAGTTGCTGAAAAGATTTTGGACAGCAAGGTTGTTCATCTTCGCAACCGCCCATTCATTATGTGAAGATAAAATGGTGCAACCATCAGGAAGAGGAAGCTTCTTGGGAGGCAGAGGTAGAAATGCGGGCAAAATACCCTTTTCTTGCCTATCTACAGGTACGTCAAATTTCGAGGACGAAATTTCTTATAAGGTGGGGGGATGTTATACCGTACCACAGGATATAATTAAATATCATTTCTTCGTGACGTGTAGATACATTGCCATGTATGTCTGGTGACTGCTCTCCATGATGGTCAAACCTAGCTACAAAATCGTTGACCACAAAGACGGGTTTGCACCGTGGAGGAAAGATTCCTCAACCGCCCTGGGGAAAGTTCGTTGTGGCGACTTCGCCGACTACCCTCCAAGTACCAGCCCGGGAAGCGAGGAGTTCGGAGAGAGCATCCTGGACCGTCACCTCACTGGATATTTCGTTCGGTGATGAGCTTAGCGTTGCGTGGCAAAGTGTTCGGGGGTCATGGGTAATAAACCATGACAGGGGAAAAGTAAGTTCTAGCCTCAAGTCTTATTAATTATTCTTCCCTTGGTAACCTCGAAGTGCGGGTCCAGGGCTTGAACCGCTCGAGCTATTTCATGAGAGAAGGGAATAATTTAAGTTCGGGTCCCGCGTACCTTTAGGAAGTACATTGGGGACTTATACCCATCTCATATGAGCCCATCTAAGAATGGGCTTTTCCCTAATTAAGGTTGTGGGCAGGCCCAATTAACCTATTGGCCCAATGATGGGTTATTCCATCCACTTACCCACATAGGACTAATGGGTTGACCCATTAGGCCTCATGACCCATTTGACTATGGGTACCCATAGACCCATTTATTATATAGAGAGGAGGAGGGGGAGAGAACATTACTTCTTCTTCAACATCCTCTTCTACCCTAAATCGTGGAGGAGAGAAAGAGGAGAGAAAGAGGAGAGAAAGAGAAGGAGGAAGGAGAGAGAGGCTTGGAGGAAGGTGGAGACCCCATCTCTTGGGCGAAATTGTGGAGCTCTCATCTTGGGGGTAGGTAAGCTTCTTCCTTCTTCTATTTTTGGATTTCAAAAAGGGGTTGGGTAATGGGAGAGATTGACCTAGATCTCTCTTGGAACCTAGGGTGTAGATGGAGCTTTAAAGCCAAGCTATGGTGGAGTTAGTTCACTCCATTATGAGCTCTAATGTGAGGGTTCTCATTGCCATTTGGGGGATTTAAGGTTGGACCCTAAGGAGCTTAGGATAGAGTTTTCTAGAAGTCCTTGTGCCTTAAAAACCACTTGAAATGGGGTCCTTGGAGGGGAATCCTTCGGATTTTGGACCGAAGGTGTGAGGTTACATGTGATTTCGGACTGCAAGAAACCCCACGAAACTACCTTCCCGAGAAGGATTCGTGAAGGTCGGATTTACACTCGGATTCGCTTTTCTCGAAACCACATCCGCATCCGACCTTGGCAAAAATTGTCCCGAGCCCTCGTGAAGCTCGGATTTACACTTGGATTCAGATTTTTCGAAACCACATCCGCATCCGACCTTGACTAAAACGTCCGGTTTCCTAGGATTTACATGTGGTTGCGAATTTGGGCATGAAACCACTCCGCAACCACTGCCTCTCGAAACCTTATACTTAAGTGTTTATGGGAGATCTTTTGGGGATCCGTTCCTTTCGCTCGTTTAACCTTATTCCACTCTTTGTATAGGTTAAAATATTCACTTTTGTGGCTTATTGCTTGATCGAGGCGACAACCGATAAAGCTGGGTGCTTGGCGTATACGTTGTGAGTGGGTTTGGTTGTATGGGCTTGTTATTATTATTGCATTATATATTATGTACTCATTATAATTAATAAGCATGTTTTGCATATTGCATAATTTTATATCTATTTGTTATAATGTTGATTGGTAATGTTGTATCTTGATGGGTCTCGGTGCGGTGGATACCGGTGCCGGAACCGAACTCTATAAACATTTATGAAGAAATTATGTTGAATGTCATGTTGAACTGTATGCGCGTGCCGTCTTTGTAAGGGCACTAAACCGGATGAAAAGTTGATGCGCCGGATTACCTCTCGGGACGATAGGACTTGCATGTAGTATATTGTGGCTAGGATTTCACACCCTTATGCTACGACCCTTACCAACAGGGTTTAGGTGTTGGGTAATCGACACCGGATTACGTGGAGGTGGGAGAGGCCGATCATGGTAGTATTGGTTATCGGGTCCGCCTTTGAGTGGTCTTGGAGGCTTCGATCGGCGTAGGTCCCACGTGACAATTGAGGTTTCATTGTGGCGATAAGTTAAGTGACCCACAGTGTCTCCCGAGTTGTCACAAGATGGCATATGCCATTGACTTAGTTGTTTGTTAGGTGGAAAAATGGACTTAACATGTGCATGCATCATTGGACTATGTGAATTGCGTGTTTGTGCATTCCCATCCCCTCACGGCTCGTGGAGCTAACCCCTCGTGCGCACATTTTTTTAGATTATGGTGCGGTGACGGATATCTCGCGGGACTTGGAGTTCAGCCCTCGGGATACGATGAGATCGGTGAGGAGGAACCGGAGGCCGTGTTTGAGGAACATGGCGGCGGGTGTCCTTGCGATGATTGTGCCTACGGCCGTGAGGATATTCGGGACTCGATCCCTTTTGATTACTTTTGAGGCTAAGGCCTATGGTGAAATACTTCTGTAATACCATTTTGATAGTTATTAGATGATCATTGGAAATGTAACTAATTATCGTATTTATCATCTAGCTTTGAACATCTTGTAACTATTCGATTTATACGCTCCGCAATACTCTCGATCCTTGGAATGTAATATTCTCTTTTCGCATTCTAATGTTACATTGTGTTAATATTGGATATGATCGTATGCGTTGGGACACTGTGTCGATGATCCGGGCGGTTTAGTAGGATGACACGCGTCGTCCTAGTCACCCTTTATATGATATTATATTCCTTGTCTGGAATAGGGGCGTGACAGTTTCTATCAAACCCGAAGGGATTTATTCCAACATGGTGGATTTGAAACTTGATATGAGAAAGGCGTATCATCGCCTCGAATGGGTGTTCATCAAAAAATTATTTCTTTGATTTGACTTCAGTGAGAGGTGGATGCAAATGATTATGATTTGTAGATCTTCAGTCGGTTATAATATTTTCCATAATGGCAACAAGAGCATTGAAATTCATCCCAATCGAGGCATATGCCAAGGAGATCCTATTTCCCTGGCCATTTTCATTCTATGCTCCCATGCTCTAAGTTGTTTTCTATCTTGAGCTAAACAAGAGGGCAAAATTAAACGAATTCGGGTGAGAAATGGATCATCTTCCATCACTCATTTAGTCTTTCGCAAACTACTGCCTCATGTTTTCAATTGTCAATCTTGGTGAAATCAACTCTATCATGGATTGTTCAGAGACGTATTGTAAGGCTAGCAGTCAAACAGTGAACTTAAGGAATCACTATTGACCTTTAACCCCAATATTCCATCAAAGTTTAAACGATGATTGTCTTGCATCCTTAAAATCCCTTATGGAGATAGCCCTCCCAAGTACTTGGGGCTTCTGGTGGATTTGGGTGTCTTCAAGGTTCACGTCTTCCACAAGATAAATGACAGGACATTGAAGAGGCTATAAGGCTGGAAGCATAAGCTCCTTTCTCCGGGGGGGAAAAATTAAAGCTAAGGCCCTGTCCATGTCAACATTTGCTTCCTCCCACTACAAGCTGCTTATGACCCATCATAACCGTCTGAGTTCTGCTGTTGCAAATATTTTCTGGGGAGATAGTGAGAACACCCACAAAATACAGTGGATTACATGGAAAAAGGTCTGCCGCTCTAAACAGAATGGGGGCCTTGGTTTCAGAAATCCTAAACTACATAAAGTTGTGTGGTGTCTGTGGAAGAATCGAGACTCACCATGGAGACTCTTTATGAAATCATTATATTTCCCAAATATAGATTTCCTCAATGTTCATTTAGGTTCCTAGCCCTCATGGGCTTGGCGAAGTATTCTAGAAGGAAGGAAGTTCTTGAAGGCTGGCTTATTATGACGTGTGGAGACGGGTGAGAGTATCAAAATCTGAGAAGATGCTACAAAAATCTCATCAAGGAATGAAGCAGTCCTCGCTATATTTATTAGACGATAAGGTGAAAAACTACAATAGCATAGGTCAGACAATTAAGAACAAAATCCAGTGAAGCTAGGTTTCTGACTTGCCTAGTCAGGAAGTCATTGCAACATTGGAGAGAACCTCACAAGTTTTCAATAAGTGTGTTGACATGGACAAGTTAGAGAATTGCTTGAAGGATGTATACAATATCATTGTGGGAATGAACCATCCCTAGGAGATTTCAGATTCAAGACTTAATCCGATCCATATCTATTTTAACAAAGTTATGGATCATAAATATAATTTTTGAAATTAGGGAAGATGAATCTATTTGGATCTTGTATTGAATGCTTCCAAGTCAGATTCAAGTACAGGCTCATAGTTTGATAATATAATTCTGGCGCGCTGTTCTCCGTGCCACAACGCAAGCTGCGCCCAGGTATATGTGGGTGGGTGCAATGACCACCCTGCCCCCCCCGCAAAAGCTGCCCATGTGCCTGGCAACAGCCTGCGCTGCGGCACAAAGAACATTCTCCCTATAATTCTCTTTTTTGTTGGGAGGAGCGAGGGCGACGGTTACGAGTAAGGGCAGGGAGACATGGATCCGAGTCGGATCTGGATCTCTTCAGGATTTTGTATCATGAATCGGTCACCGGGTCAGACTCTTCATGCCTTAGATAGGAAATCAGGAAGTAGGAGTACAAAAAACCAATAGTTACTTTAGGATTAAAACCTGGAAAAGGAAATGAAGGATCGTACTCATCAATAAAAAATCAGCTTGTTATTATCAAAATAACATAAAAATGATGGATCACACAATGAAATTCAAGAGCAATTCTACCTTCTCAACAATAAAAAATGGATGCATATTTACATTCTAGTCTATGTATACATTAATGATTTAACAATTAAATTCCAGAAATTTTATTGTTGAGTTGAGAAGGTATGAAACATTAAACCTTAAAGTGCACCAAAAGTCTAGCTTCTGGAACACCAACCAATGAACGGCAACGGAACAGAAAATGCATTTACAACAAGGGCTACAAAACCCAACCAATGTAGAAATGGCTACAGCATAAAAGTCACATTTACAACAATGGCTCTGAAAACCCAACACTTGAGACAGCAACCACCATATCACTCTATAAGGAGTTACAGCCTCCAGAGACACATGCTGAAGCAACTCACCATCAGCTGAGTGGTTCACTGATCTCTAGGAGCTCATTACAGAGCCCAGTGAAAACAACTGAATCTGTCTCAATGGGCCTGAACTTTACAAGAGCTGTTGGTACCAAGTCCTCTTCCTCTAATGTTGGAGTTCTATCCCCAGCAACAGGAAACCGTGGGATCACCCGCCGCTTGATAACTACTGGATGCAATAGTTCAAATTCCAAACTGGGTTCTTTGAGTGCTGAGCTGACAAACTAAGAAGAGAAAAAGGAAGAAAATAAGTAAATAACTATGTCTGTTTGCGCATATACAGATCAACAGTGTTACAGAAAGGAGCAATAGATCAGTAGAATTTTTTACTCATTCACGAAAAATTTAACGTAATGTTCTGTTGTGAATTCAGAGGAACAACAGATGGAGTAGAGTTAAATAAACAAAAATATCACTAACCACCACTGCACTAAATGCATCTACCAGAAAAAGGAAAAAAAGCTCCCGAGTGCAGAGATGCAGCATAGATCAGAAGTTCATGTATCAAGGATAGAGAGGGAACTAGGACTCTCCCCTGCCGCCAGGCTTTAGAGAGGTTTTTAAGACTGAAATTGGAGGATTTTATTGAGGATGGCAAGTCCTATGCTCACTAATAGAACCACCAATAAGCAATAATTTTCTCTCCAAAAAGTCAAGAGAAAAAGCAAGTGAGCAAGACCAAAATTCAGGAAGCTCTTCCCCCGCAAAGCCAATATATAGGTGTAAGAACAACCATGTAGTTGAGATAATCTCCATGGCCTCAAAGGATCAATCATTATCCATACAAAAGGAAGATCAATCATTTACATCATTCCCAAACCTACTGTTTAAAGTCATCTTCAAAAGCACTCTTAAGTCTTAACAAGCGCAACATGTTCAGCATTCATATAGCAGCTTGGGAAGAACCTTGTAAGAACCATTGGTTATCAAGCAGCAAAATCCTGCCTAAAATTTTCATATAATAGGTGCAAATCCCCTTTTCTTTTCCTTTTTTAATTTTGTTTGTTGCTGTTATAGAGCCACTTCAGTTTTTCTCCACCCTCCTGATGAATAAGTGCTACTTCAGTTTTTTACTTTTCCAGTACTTGTATTGTTCTCATTGTTAATGGAAAATGTCATTCTGTAAATTGGATGGAATAAATTGGTGGGCAAGTGCATGGTCGGCAACTAAATTTTTTTTTCCCATGAATTACATTCTGCATCCACACCAAACATAAAAAATTAGGTAAAGCCAAGGAAGATGTGCATCTATCATGAGATATGCAAGAAAACAAAAATGTACATCCAAAACACCAGAAACTGATCCGCAAGGGCCTCTACAAATTCACTCGCTACACAATTGGATATGGCCCTATATATATGTAACCTCTTCCCCAACCCCTTCACAAGATAGAGCATCTGCTACAGAGTTTGCAATTCTAAGTCACCAAGAAAATGAGGTTTTCTCCTGGTTACATAGAACTTTAGCTATACAAATTAGATGTACTATCTTCAAAGGGTTCTTGCTGTAAACTATATCTGCCCTAGTCTTTCTCCCTTCCCTCAAACCACCCAAAGCCTATAAAATGAAATCCCTATCTTGTACATACCATTTTTTTTAATGAGAAGTTGTACACACCATGATATTTGGTATGTCTTCTTTAAATCCTTAACTGTTTGTTCATGCATTCTTTTTCTACATTGTATGTAGGGAGTGAAAAAACTTTCATCCCGGAGAGAGAGAAAACCACCAATAAAAAGTTGAAGATTTCTAGGGGATTTGCTGATTGAACTCTTGTCAGAGGGGAAATCAAGATACAATGGGTAAAGCAGGTAATAAGTTCAGCCAATCTCCCTCTGACAGGTAGAAGAGTCTTGGGACATGGGAGGGCTTATCTAAAGTAGAAACTCTAATGCCACTATCACTGCCTATTCCCAAGGAGAAGAGAGTAAAATTTATTAATTAAAGGAGAGGGGTAAAAAAAAATCTATATTGATTAGCTCAATTAGACGTGCTCACAAGCTAATTCCTAAATTTATTTCCATTCAAATTAGCTGGATCTATCTTCTTCCCATCAAGGTGAATTTATGCAAAATAGAGAAATCCTTGATGGATAAAGATAATCTCAGATAGAAAGAGAGACACAGAGAGAGGGAATTGATGTATTCCTAGAGAGAATTGTTGTATTCCTATGACTACACACTTGGTTATTACAAATAACTCTCTGGCTTGTCAATTTATAAGTCCTAGAGATATCAATTAAGTCAGCTCATTCTTCCTTTCCTCTTCATTATAGAGCACAATAGCAAAAGGCAAAAGAAGAAGTTATGGATGGATTGTTGGAGACAAAAGAACGGCATAATAAAAGGGTCGTATCCTGGTGCAAGTCGCTTTTCTGGGGACCGGGAGGGTCTAACTGGAGTTCTTGTACAAACCAGCCACCCATGGACTCAAACTACATCTTCAAGCTGGCAGCCTAATCAATGGATGCTATAATCATGTCCACAAATAATTGCATCTTCTTCTTGGTACTGAGAAACTTAGATATTTGAGGGATGTCATTCAAGGAGTTTATATGTCCTCTAGGTGACAGATCAATCTCAACAAGAGTGAAGCATTTAGCATGAATACAACAGTGTCTAGGGATGCTTTCTACTATGATAGTATGCCTAGAAGATCACTATTAGTATATCTCTCGATCTAATTACCATATGGCTGGGTGATGAAACAACTTGAGAAAATTATGACACGGAGTTAAATATTAAGAGGACATAATCACTTAATTAATTGAAATCTGTTCGCAGACCCAGGGGAGAAATATATCTTGAGCTCAAGCCCCTGAGATGATGAGTCGAGCCTTCATTGGGAAGCATGTAGAATTTCAGGAAAAATCAGTAGCAATATGAAGAATGAAAATATAGGAGGGAGGTCAATATTCAAACATGGCATACTTGGAAGAAATTTAGGATCACAGAATTTTAAACTATTCCATGGGAAGTAGACATGTTACAAATCAAGACTCCAAAGGAGTCTTCACCATACACCATTTTCCCAATTTAACGTAAAAGGAACAAAAGTAAAATTTAGATTACCGAAATGCTAGGGTGGACCAAAGGAGTGTTCATGTTACAAATCATGAGATAAGTTTCTAGACTAAAGGTTAGATATACATCATCCATATATTGAATTCTTTTCGTAAAAATCTAACTAAAGTTCATAATGTTATCAAAGCAAATTAAATTGATACATGAGAACTGATTGTCAATCAGAACCAAGAGAACCAGTTACTTCCATCAGATCTACTAATATGGCAGTCCAGTGCGTTTTGTACCATTTATAGTAGTTATGAAATCTCAACTATTTGAGTTAACATTTAAAAGAAAGTGTAATGAAGGAGCAAACATGAACATTTTCTGGGAAGTAGATGAAGACCACTAACCTCATAAAGCGCTGTAGTCGGCTCCCATGGGAAAAAGACGCCTTGGAGCACTACTTCATCAGGAAACTGGATCCGGATAACAGCCTTTTTGAATCGCTTCCTTGCAGTTTTCACCTGCTTCTCTTTATATGATCTAGGAATAAGTAGCTGAGATTCTGCTATCTTTTTCTTCTTTGTCTCAGCTTCTCTTCTCAGCTCCTCAGCAGAGAGGTTGTAGAAAGACTCTGGCAGATCAATTTTCCTTGCTATGCTTTCAGGAACAGAAAAGAAGACTCGAATCTAGAAAGTGTACAAAGTAAAAAACTGTCAGAAGCATTTAATTAGTAGAAGAAATTATCAGGATACATATAACTTCAGCATATATGTACCCATGCAATACAGAAAGCCAGATGGCATACAGATAAAAAAAAAAGACAGTTACTTTATTTTAAGAGGAGGGAGTGGAGGGAGAAAAGGAAGTACCCATACGGAAAACATTACATAAACTTGAAAATTTGTGCAACAACGATGATAATAACATCAACCAGGGGAAAAAGTAGTGGGAGAAGACACAGATAGTATTCAATCAATAACCAATGCAAAGTAGTATTCTTGCTAATGGATCTTTGTACTTCAAAAACTAAAAATTTTAAATACATATCAGAATTTAGGAGCTAGATGGCAAGTAATTATGAACCAGGGATTCCCTCATAATGTATTGTGACTGGAATAAAAAGTAAATAGCACCAAAGGATTCCCTCAATATACCTGTCTGTCGATTTTCTTTGGCTCCACTGGACCTTCTACCTCAGTTGATGCAACTACAGATGGTAAGTCTTCCGTCTTTCTTGAGAAGCATTGTATGTCTTCTGTCTTCCGCGGCTCCAGTAACAATATGGACTCTTTGATTAAAGATATCTGATCCTCCGAAGGTTCTTCCATAACTGCCCAAATCTCTCCACCTTCTTCTTGAAGTCTAAATCCAACATACTCCAGCAACTCAATACCTCCTGCCACTGCACCAACAGCCTCCCTAATCTTTGGATTGCTCATACGAATTCTTCGGAACTTGGCATTGGTTGGCTCTTTGATAATATTCCGCAAAAGCTTAAGAACAACCTCCACTGACCCTTCTGAGGGCCCTCCAGAAAGAAAAGCCCCAACACGATCCGCCAATTCATTCAAAGCCTCTGCATTGGACCCATTCATTGGGGATTCTTCAACAACATCAGCATTGGAAACCTTGTCACTGATGCAGCTATCGATGTGTACAGACACATCCTCTTCAGACCTAAAAGATTTATTGCAAACTGGGCACTCGAAAACCTTAAGAGAATATCCATTCTGAGAACGTTTCCCCGAGGTGACTAAAGACTCAAAAGGATCAAAACCATTTGCCGCTTTGTGATCTGAATTGGGAACATTTTCTCGAATGGGCTCGTCTTTCAGGGTCTGGTCGGTACCAGAATCGGTCTGGGGTATCTGCGGCTTCGGCTTTGGATTTGATACTGGTGGATTTTGTCTTGATTCGGCGATCTGGGTTGGGCGAGCAAGAACAGGGTTAGAGGGACCAGATGAAGAAGAGCCCAAGACTCTCCCATGGCCCTTGAATTTACCAGAAGACGAGGATGAGAAGGGATTATTCACCTTCTTCATAAAACCCTTGACTTTATCCTTCACATCGTCCATGCCCGATCTCGAAGGATCCAAGAGAGATCAAAGCTCTAATATGCAAGCGAGTTTTTTTTCTATTCTTGATAGGAGAAATCGAGAAAGGTGATCTTTTTTCTGTTCTTGAACTAGGGTTTAATTTGGAAAGTAGGGTTTGCGTTGATCAATGAAGGAGGAGAAAGCAAACGCGTAGAGCGTCAACTGGGAATAAAAGAAGCTAATGAATTACGAATTAGGGTTTCTGCAAGTTTTTTCGGGTCATTGGGGCCTCGGAAATCTGGAAATTGAAATAGAAAACTCTATCCGACACCGAGAATTCTGTGAATCAGTATTAAATCTGAACTAATAGGGCATGATTTTGAAATGGTTACTACAGAAAATCCCAAGAAGACAGTAGCGTTCCCTCTTCGAATTTCCCAAGTAGAGGACGAAAACCGACTTGTAACCTAACGTGGTGCGTGGACTGATTAAGGCAGCAGTAACCAATGATTATTAGACACGTTAGAAAAGTATCTCCGAATGATTCTCGGGCAATTTCGGATCGGATTTAATCCGGTCCAGCAAGGCTCTTATTTATCTAACGTATGTGATGTCCAGATGTAAAGTGGTAAAAGTGTCGCACACGTCGTTAAAGACGCCTTTTTTTTGTTTGTTTGTTTGTTTGTTTTTCTTCTTCCCCGGAACGCGCATCTGATTCCCTCCATGCATGAGAGTGTTGTCCAAGCTGTGCGCGCGTAAATTTGTAGACACGGATCAATCGAATATTCGGAGTTGGGCCTTGGAACCATTCGATAACCGATCGTTTATAGCAGGGGTGTCAACCGGTCGGGCTGGGTCAGGTTTGATTGGGCCTAGCTGGGCCTCAACAATTGTGCAGGTTGCATCGTGTTCGATCGTTTTAAGTATTCGGTCTGGGTCTAGACGGGCTCATTGATATCGGGCTTTAAATTACTACCTGAAGAAATGTAACGAAAGGAAATGGGTTTCCACCAAAACACATTCAAGACCCAAATCCAAACCCAATTTTTCAAACTGTAATCTTTGTTAAGGGAAGTGAAAGGGGTTGTTCTCTCATGTTCTCTCATCCTCTTAGAAGGTTTAGAACTCCCAATCCCGGGTTTCCGAGTCACTTTTTATGTACTTTTGGCTTAGAGGCCAAACTCATAGCTTCTGGAATGAGCTTCTCTCTAGTCTCTTAGACTGGTTTATCTATTTTTCTTTTTCCACTGTCGTCATCTTCATTCAATCTACTTATCACTTGTTATCAGTAGGTCTCCATTTCTCTCCTTCATTTGTATCTTTTTCTTCTCTAATTCAATATGCTTTTCCTGGACTTTTGTTTATTAGTTTTTATGTACTTCTTTGTTTCTTTTTGTAGTTATAATTAACTCAAATCTATGAAGTGCTTAGGCTTATCAACTCAATCATCATTGACGGGACTGGGTTCGTCCTGTTCTCTATTTTCTCTTTAAAATCTTTGATTCTGTTGGACTAGTGCTTGTTTTGATTCATTTAACTAGCATGTTCTTCCATCTAATATTCAACGGATACCAATTTGGAGCAAGAACCCCCTGCCCTTTTTGTACATGTCTGGTTCTGATTCTATGGAAGGAGAAGCTTAATAGAGAAGAATATGAACATTTTTATCCCATCTATTGAATTGCCCATTGGTTTGGGCTTAATGGGCTAATCATTTTAACGGGTTAAATAGGAAAAAGGGGAGAGCGTTATCAGGTGGGTTAAATGGAGGGTGGTTTGCTTAAAGGTTCGGACTGTAATCGAGCGGGCTAGGTCGGGTTTGGAATCAGTTGGTCCGGTCGGGTGCCCGACGGACTAGGATCCCACACCAAGACCGCCCGATTATTAAATGTGTCGGGCTTAATCGGGACGAGCTTTAACCGGACGGGCTCAGTTGGGCCTACCGGGCCGGGCATGGAATTGACAACCCTAGTTTATAGTCCGATTAGCCCGTTTAAGTATATTTAGCTTCAGTTATAGTCTGTTTATAACCCGTTTTACTATCATTTATAGCTTGATTAGTCAATCAACCTATTAAAAACTTGATTATGGACCAATAACTGACAAACTGAATAGAAATGTGTCCATGTTTTACCCTATCAAACCTCGATTACCTGAATGGGCAAAAATGGTGTGGGATCTTAAATTGATGGGGATTGATTAGGCCTAACCAAGTCTGACTAATTGATACCTTAAAATACGTGAGGAGGGCAAATAGTCATGGTAATGGTCTCAATTATGACCCTAATCGAAATTAGTATAGGCTGTCGGAACTTGGTTTTAATTTTGGTATTGCACTTAAAAATGGTTTTCTTTAGATAACTTAAAAAGAATTGGACATATTTTTATGTTTTTTATATTTTTTTAGAGAGGGAGTCTTTTAGCAAGTGGCATAGAGGAGCACACCAATGAACTGTTGCATAATGATTTCGTACATAAGAGAGAAGTGAGATCATTTCATTTAAAGAGGAGAGAGAATGTACTAACATGTCCTCTCTTGGTTTTTTTTTTTTGATAAAAGGATTTCCTTAACGTGAGAACAACGTTACCGAAGCATCCGCAAACAATAGAGGGGATAAGAAAGGGGGGGGAAATCCAAAGCCAGCACATAGAATGCTAAGAGCCTGCAGCTGTGGAAGCAAGCAGGTCAACAACGCTATTGGCCTCACAAAAAGCATGAACAAACAAAATATTATCAAAGAAAGGGATGAGAGAACGACAGTCTGACACTATTGCCGCTATCCTCCACGGCGCTTCTGTGGTTTGCCCGTTGAGAAGATTGATGAGGAGTAAGTTGTCGCTCTCAATGATAATGAGTGTCAAATTTAGATTTCGAGCTAGTGACATCGCTCGCCTGGCAGATAAGGCTTCCGCCACTAATGCAGAATTCCATCCAACACCCTTTGAGAAAGCACAAATAAACCTCGCAAGACTATCACGACAAACTCCTCCAATTCCCGCATCACCTGGGTTTCCTTTGCTAGCTCCATCTATATTAAATTTGAGGAAAGGAGGGTGAAGCTTATTCCATCTGATCAGTTGAATTGGTTGTTGAGGACGGATTTGGAAGTGCTGAAGAGCTTCCATGGCCGCTGTGATGGCTCTTAGTAAAATGTTGTTTACATTAAATGACTCCTATCTGAAAGTGTAGTCCCAATCATGGGATGTAAACTCGGTCGAAACCGCCGAGACAACTCGGTTTCGACAGGTTCCGATACGAGTTGGATTGATATTTTTAAAAATCCAGTAACTCGGTCGAAACTAGTGCGAAACTTTCGAAACTAGTGCGAAACGGTCGAAACCAGGGTTGTCTTGGCTGCTGTTTCCAGGATATAAAAAAAATGTGTATTTCATTATGATTTTGGACACAAAATTTGACAAACTCGAAGAAGAGGCGAGAGACCAGTGTTCGAGACGTTTCCAAGTCAGAATCTAATAAAATTATACCATTGCTTGTCCCCTCCATATTTATATAAATATTGGAGAGCAAAGGAGCTCTTACACGTCTAGACACAACAACGCTTTTTTAATGAAAACCAATTGATGAATGATGATACATATTTCAAGTTTGTGTGTGAATCTCACCCTATCATTTGCGGCCATATGTTTTCTCTCTATGTTCCTGTTTGTTTGATGGGAAGATTAGTAGAATATTGTGACTGTTACAGGCCTTACCGGCTAGAATAAAAACAATTGCCTGGGAATTTTGGTAAGATGATGGTGTTTGGATGTAAAACTAGAAAAGTTTACAAGTTTTTCCTATTCAGGGTTCATTACTTTATAATTATGTGAACTAATTATAAATTTATAATACCACTTTAGTGTCTATATCGTATCAACGCTTACATTAGTAAACTTGGGTCAATAACCACAAGTACCATTTTCAGTGATTTTTTGGTGAATGTAATTCATGGATTGTGTTTAAAATGTGAAAAATATGCAACTTGCAAAAAATCATACCTAAAAAACCTTGTTTTGGGGTCGAAACCTTGGTTTCCCCATCAATGGAAAAAAATCCCAGGTTTCGACCGAGATATGGTCGAAACCAAAATGAACTCGATTTTTGGCTGATCCAAACCATGTCGAAACCCGAGTTTTAGAACCTTGGTCCCAGTAACCAACCCATACATACCATAAGATGCTGCACACAAGCGCAGTTCGTAAGATGCTATATTTGTTGGCTGTATTAAGGGTTTTAATAATGGATTCCAAGGCTACGAAGAAATTATTGTTCCCAAAAAGATGTAGCAAACCCACTTGGTTCCATATCGATACAATGAAGGGGCATTTCATAAACAGATGCTCTGCGGACTGCCTTGGATCATTACAAAGGTTACATCCAGAACTAATGTTTAATCCTCGATTTATAAGCAAGTCAGGAAGGGGAAGCTTATTGTGTAGTGTTTTCCAAAGAAGATGTTGTATCTTCGGAATAGTAGGGAGATGTCATATCTTGAACCAATTGCTCTGTGGCTAGTGGAGGAAACCTTGCAAGGCTATGCTATAAGCTGAAGCAACAGAAAAGGCTCCATTTGAGGTGGCAGCCCAAATAAACCGGTCCTCCATAGGAGAGTAAGGGAGCGGAATGGAAACAATCTTCCAAGCTATGTCAGGTGGCCACCAGTGAAAAACTAAGTCCCTCTTCCAAGCATTTGCAGGAACATCAATAAATTCCTAAACCGAAGATGGAGCTTCTCTTTGAAGAGGGCACGCGGCAGCCGAAGGAGGATGACCGGGGATCCAAAAATCCAACCAAGGATTAATGTTCTGGCCATTAGCCACTTTAATAAAAAGGCCTTTTCGAATTAGATCCCCTGCCGAGCAAATAGATTTCCACCCCCAAGGTGAGGTAGAAGGACACTTTGCATGAAGGAAATTGGTGTTTGGAAAGTACTTACTCTTCATGATCCTCCCCCAAAGAGATGTTGGTGAGACCATTAATTCCCATGCTTTTTTCGCAAGTAAGGCTTGATTCATCTTTGCTGAACTTTTGATATTCAATCCTCCAAAGCGTTTCGGCTCACAGATGGAGTTCCAAGCTATAGTAGGGATTGGCCTCTTATCTCCAGCAGACCAGAAGAAATTCCTGCCAATTCCATCCAACTCTTTGTGTATCGAAGCAAGTAATCTAAAACAAGACATTGAATAGATGGGCATTGCAGAGAGAGTTAATTGAATAAGTACCACCTTGCCTACCGGGGAGAGAAATTTAGTCTTCCATAATTGGAGTTTCCTAGAAACCCGAGTAATAAGGTTGGAGCAGTGAGACTTCGTGATCTTCCCCGCAATATACGGAATTCCAAGATATGTATCAAGTGCAGAGGTGGGACTTATTTGAAAATAATCTCGAAGCTGCCTTTTCACACTGGAATCTACATTGGGGCTGAAGTGGGCTCTAGTCTTTGCGATGTTTATTGACTGTCCAAAAAACTTACAGTACTCTTGCAAAACATTATCTAGGGCTCTAGCCTCCATCATAGACATCTCTCCAAAGAGTATGAGGTCATCAGAAAATGCCATGTGGGAGATTCTTTCTCCTCCCCTACTGATTTGAACGCCATGTATCTTCCTTTCCTGCATAGCCTCTGCAAGCTTTGTAGACAGAACTTCTGCACAAAGAACAAAGAAAGAGATACGATGAAATAGGATCTCCTTGCCTAATACCTCTGGATGGGCGGAAAAAAGGAAGGGGAGATCCATTAAGAAGAATTCCAAGTTGAATGCTCTCCACGCAAAACATTACTCTTTTAACCCACTCTTGATCAAAACCATACATCAAAAGAGTCTCCTTAAGAAAACTCCATTCCAATCGATCATATGCCTTCTGCATATCGATTTTAAGAGAAAAGAAGCCTTTATTTCCCCTTCTGGTTTTATTTTATTTTATGAAGGAGTTCATGACTGATCAACACATTATCTTGGATGTGACGTCCCTTGATGAAGCCATTTTGATTGAAAGAGATAATCTTATGCAGGATCGGCCTTAATCTTCTGACTATAATCTTGGAGATAATCTTATATATGAAGTTGTAGAGACTGATAGGTCTAAACTCATTCACCGAAGTTGGATAATCAACCTTGGGGATTAAGGAGATGAAAGTGAGATTCATTTAGAGGGAAAAAGAGCCCATCTGAAAGAAGCTCTTGACGCAGGAAATGATATCAGGTCCAATCACATCCCAAGTTTTATGATAAAACATACCTGAAAAACCATCAAGACCTGGAGATTTATTGGCAAGCATCGATCTAACAGTATTAAAGATTTCCTCACTTGTAACCGGCCTAGTAAGGGATATATTATCCTCCAAAGAAACACGACCACCGAAAGATGTCAGATACCCCGAAGCACTTGGGGGGTGCTGAGAAAGGAAGATATCCTTATATACTCACAAGAATTCCCTGCCTATATCCACCTCTTCTGTAAGAGTAAGTCCACCGGCATTGATAGATTTTATGGCATTCCACGCTCTCCTTTTGACCGTTGTGAGGTGGAAAAACTTATTATTATGATCCCCATGTTCGTACCAATTGGCACGAGACTTTTGTTGCCACAGTAATTCCTCTTGATGATTCAACTTCTTCAAAATAGCAATATGAAACTTTTCAGACATAAACCAATCCTCATTTCTCAAATCCGTGGGAACCTGATAGAGGGTATTGAGGGTTGCATGGGTGTCCTCTATCCTTTTGTAAACATTTCCAACGCAGTTCTTGTTCCATGATTTCAAAGTTCCCTGGAGATTCTTAAGTTTCTTGCAACATTTGAAGGATGCAGATCCTCTATAATGAGAAGAGTTCCACTTGGATGCAACTACACTGTTGAAGTCTGGTTCCACCAGCCACAGTGCTTCAAAACGGAAAGGACGTTTATTTGAGGGTCTAACATCATATGTATGAAGAGTGATCGCTGTGTGATCGGATGAGGCAAAAAGTTCAGATCTGACAACCGCCCTGGGGTGACGATCAAACCACTCTGCATTAGAAAAACATCTATCAAGTTTAGCCTCAATTCGATTTGAACCAACTCGCCTATTATTAATTCCATGTAGAAGGTTGACCAATTAGAGGGATATATCTCTGATAAACAGGCCGAATTGACAAAAAGGCTCAAATCACTTGTCTGGGCATGGGACACAGGTCTACCTCCAATCTTGTCAGACGGGGAGAGATAGGAATTCCAATCACCCAACAAAAGCCACAGATATTGTGCAAAATCAGCCAATTGAAGCAAAGTGTTGAGTTGAGTTTTCCTAATCAAATCATTGCAGCTTAAATACACAAATGACACAGTCCAGTTTTCATTACTATCAACAAAGGAAATATTTACATGCATACACCAGTCAGACTGCCACACCACTTCCAACAGCACAGCATTACACCACATCAACAGAATTCCACCCGCTCCATTGACAGCGGAGCTATAGACAAAATTAACATATCCAACAGAGCAACAAAAGGAGTGCAGATGATCACTGGACTTCTTATTTTTGGAAAGAAATCAAGCAAAAGGTCTAAGTTCTCTTTTTTGTCGAGGGTTGACCAATCCCTCGACATAACAAGTTAAGTGCCATAACATTCATTTCTCACTGGGTGACCCGAAATGGCCGATCACCATTGCCTCAGTGTCTAGATTCATATCAGTGAACATTGCTTTCAGCTCCAACAAAGAAAGTTGCACCTTATCCATGACCCATCCTACTAGTGAAAATTGCAGATTGTTCTTGGTGTTCATCCGGCTGGATTCAGAGACTTGAACAGAAGGAGTAGGGCGAGCAGGTAGATCAAGTTTAGAAGCAAAGTCTGCAGCTAAATGATCAGCCAGAAGGCTAGCTAGTAACAACGCCATCACCCAACAAAGAACGAGAGGAGGACGAAGCAAATGAGTGCATTTTCAGTTGGAAGAACTGAACGTAATACAACACAATCACAGTATCTCTCACACCAGCAAGGAGGAAGACAGGGATTGTAGAGGACACAACTCGTCGACCAACTTCACCCTTTAAAAAACAAGGTCCTCCAACAAAGAAAACCCTAGACCCACATAGATTGTATCGAGATCCAGAATAGCCATAATCATACCCGCTTATAGATGCATAGGTCTCATGATTGAAGTCAGGAATAAATAACCAAAAAGCAAGAACGCAGTAACCACATCTTTAATTAAGAGTAAGGTGCAAAGTGTAAAATCTTAAACCACCACCACAAACGAAAATACCATAAAGGAGAAGCGCATGCAGCAATAAATCACAGAACAGGAAGGAGTAAAAACTCACTACTGGTTCAAAGCCATACCTTCATATTCACAAGATGACCTATCCGCGCGCAGGTAAACCGCCATATTCAAAAGATGAGTGAAAAATAAGATATAAGAATATTTGAAGCCCGCAGATTAAGATCTAACAAAACGCTGTCTCAAGCAACCTATAGCCAGCTGAAATCTAGCAGTAAGTCACAGCAAGACCTCACCCCCGCGAACACCGCTCAAGAAGCATGGTGAAATGGACATTAAGCCAATCCACAGAGACCTAGCCCGACGGCAACAAGGTCCAAGTAGGAGCCCGCCAATGCAAAGGAAGGAAAGAGGATAGTTTACAGTGAACACCGAGAAAAAATCAGGCAGAGAACATGATTAATTATGGCCGTAGGAACCGAGATTCCGACCAAGGAAGAGGGAAAAAACCCACATAGAGAACTCCGCTCACTCATAGAGAAGTCCGCCTCTCTGGTGAACCTTTGTGTTTTGTCCTCTCTTATTGGCTCAAGACCTTTTCAACTTCTTTTTATTTTTATTTTTTATTAAGGCCGTACTTTATTGATATTGTATTTATATTCATACTACGATAGGTACCCTGCCTAATATTATAATTGTTTAGGTTTCCTCGCTAAATTATTTGATTACGTTTAATGGCAAAATGTTAAAATGATATTACAAAAAGTGACAATAGTATCTCGTAATGGTTTAGTGGCTTCCTCGTAATCGCTTCTCTCTCATATTGACATTCACAACATAGCTCAATATTGAAGTATCAATGGAGAAACAAAAGGTAAAGGATTTTGTTCATGTGAGATGCAATCTCCCACTCTTCTATGTTATTAGGGAGAATGTTCTCTATGCCTGCGCCCAGACACTTGAAGGTGGGCGCAATGTCCATCATGCCCCCTGAATGGCAGGCCCATATGTCTGGGCGCAACCTGCGTTGCGGCGCAGAGAACATGAGCCCATGTTATTATTAACCATCTATTCTAAGTGTGGCTCAACAAATATTTATTGTTCTATCTCACTTTGTTTTTATAATAATGTTCGTTAGATAATGAGAATAAATGAATGATTATTAATAATTCATATCATGTCTACAAATATTTGAATGACAATTGATTACAAGAAAAAGCTTTCCAAACAAGAAGGGGCACTCAAAATTGTAAATGTGTTTCTAAAAAATAAGTACTAAACAATTGAGATCAAATAATAACTTATTCCATAAATTACAAGGTCTTAAGGGACTCCCACAACTAATAGCTAAGAGATTTATAACTTCAGGATTATACTCTATGGAAGGGTTTGGTGTTTGCTCTTAGAACAAAAAATCATTGTTTATAAAAATATCATATTAAGAGCTGCCTTATTTTAAAAGGGACAGAGTTTTCCTCCATCCACGGTGAATAAGATCTAATTCACCGCGAAGCAAGAGAAGGCAAGAAGGTTATTGGGAGGGTGTTTTGGGAATATACTAAGATCTTATAGGGTTTGTGAACCCTAGGATGGGGGGTGCACCGTCCTCTATGGGTGGAGGGAAACTTAGGCTGCGTTTGGTAACGGTCTGAACAGTGTTCTGAACAGTTCTTTTGTTCAAAAAGAACAAAAAAATATGAAAAAGTGTTTGGCTTATCGGTTCGTTTTTTTATTCTTTAAAGACCGAACCGGGCATTTTTAAGTAAAGAAGCGTTCTTCTGAGGACCGTCTTGGAGACGGTGCGCAAAGAACAAAGAACAAAATATTGAAGGCTATCGAGCAAAACCCGTGACTTCACAATCGAAAGAAAGAAGGCATCTGCGAGAAGAGGAGGGGAAGGAAGAGAAGGGAAACGCTCGAACCACCTGCAGGTACAATGGTTTCTCTCTCTCGCTCTCTCTTCCTTTCTCTGTGTATCTTCCTCTCTCATCCTCTCTTTCTCTCTCTGTCTCGCTCGCTCTCTCCCTGTCTCACGCTCTATCTCGCTATCCTTCACGCTCTCTCTTCCTTTCTCGTGTAAATTTTTCTCTCTCTCTCTCTCGATTTTGAACGAATACTAACATTTTTATTTTTGCAAATCCCTTACAAGAGTTTTATCCGCAATCTGTGGAAAAATTGCTCTTGTCGACGTATTCTTGGAGACTCTCACAAGCTACCGGTACTCCTTTCGTTGGTTTAAATTCGAGATTTGTAGATTCTAAGAAATCAAACCCGCATTTTGATTTTTGGATTTCTTGAGGAAGCTTCGTGATCTTAGAGAGTACTCCTTTATTAGCTTGTAGAAGAATGATTCCGCTTGTTTTAGCAATTTAGCGGGTGTATCATATTCCACTACCCTACCTCCTCAGAAGAATAAGTTAATTTTTTTGTTTGCTAAAATAGAATCAATTACTAATTTAAATGTCCCTTTTTCATTTGTTCAATTTCAATTTTTTACCTGGTCAATTAAAGCTTACCTTCACCGAGAACTAGAACAAGATCACTTGTCTATAATCGTATGTACAACTTTAGGATCTTTGAACTCCCGACTTACGACCTTCGAATCACACCATCGATTGCAGAGTGAACAGAGGGTGTGGCTTCATCTAAAACTAGAATCTTGCTTCTCTTTAGTAAGGCTCTTCCAAGACATAATAGCGCCTCTGTCCCACACTCCTATTCTCCCCATTCTCCACCTGTGACAACTATATATATATGTGTGTGTGTGTGTATGCGTTTTGTTTGTTTAGCCTTTGGTTTACATATTTTGTTGTGAAATTTTGGACAGAATCGTAATCGATTTTTAGCCCTTAGTCGGTTGGGGAATCTCCAATATAGCATGCAGTGGAGAGTCATTTCACAATAATAGTAGAAGGAAAAAAAAAAAAAAGCCATGCTGTCTTATGTTTCTCTCGAAAATTTGAGAGGAAGGTTACATTTTAATTTTTGAAAAGATATAGAAAATAACAAAAGAATGTCATTTTAATCCAATGAGTCTATAAGCTAGCTTCTCTGTTATTAAGGGATGATTACTCTTTGTTAGGTAGGCTTATTAAGAAATAGCTCTTTGTTTGATTAGGGTTAAAATATACATATACCCATAGTTGATTCGATTACGCTTGTTGGCATTGATCCAATCTTCGCTCGTGTTGTAATTTAGATGTTTGATCCTAGGTAATGACAAATTGCTAGGCACATGGCAACAAAAAGAGTAAAAATAGAAGAAGTAAGAATGAACTTTTTGGTAGTTTTAAACTCATCTGTTTGTCCTTGATCAATTGTGAATAGGAAAAGATAATGAAGGATATATTAGATAAACCATTGCACACGGAGATCGAGGATTTCACTATTCTTTGAGGATATATATATGGAACAAAATATTAAGTTGGTTTTGCGGCATGTGGTTTGGATGGTATTGTTATAGTCACCCTTGAACAAAATTTTTACACAATTGTATACGAAAAAGAATGTGGAGATAGAAGGCAAATTATCTTTTGTTTAATTAGACATATTGAAGGCTCCAAGCATTGAAACACTCCCAAAACGTGATCATTGGAAAAGCATTTTTAGGATTGCAAATGCCATGGGTATAAGAATATGATTATTCCATCTTGTTCATGACTGTTTTGTACATTAACGTTGCAATGCATCATGCATGTAATTTTTGATTAGAGTATGGTTCCTATAAGCTCCAAATTAGAAGTAAAAGAGGATGCATGTACCATGCCTTGGTTGTTAGTCCTGGGAATTTCATATTGTCTCTCTCTCTCTCTCTCTCTCTCTCACACACACACACACGAGAGGCACACATCTACCGATTGTTTTGACAAAGGTTTTGATGGTTGGGGTCTCTACCCTGCAACGCTTGTCTCATCTTTTTTATTTTTAATTCTTCTTTCATTAGCAATATAATCCAAGGATGATTCTTTCATAGACAAAATGCATTTCATTTTGGGGGATACAAAGGAGGAAATTTTGTTTCGACTTGCCGAATGAGGACCTCATTCCTTTATGGGTCATAAGTGAAGTTATTTGAAAGATCATTCTAATCATAAGTGTAGTTATACGGTAGATCTCTCTTAAACACCCTCACCCAAGTTTGCTCGTCTCTACCTGCATCGGTAGATCTTTTCATTTATAAAAATTTGATTAAGACAAGTACTCTTGATTTTTCTTCCGAGTTGACACCCTTCATTAAAGGGCCCTTCCCAACATTGTACTTCCTTATTACGTTGTCAAGGTGCTTGGAAGAAAAGCCTGTTTTGTCTCTGTTTTTCAAATGGAGCCCCTGTTTTACATTGAAAGGAAGGGAATTATGAAATAGATAGAACTAATGTATGTGTTATTATTCAGATATTATGGCTACTTCATCAAGGTCAAAAGGAAAATCAAAAGTTGGTCCTGTATCTTGGTCCACTCTGAGGTTGCCTTACTAGTTCGGTTGATGGTAGATAATGTAAGGGTGGCAACAAGAGTGGAAGAATGCAATGCAAGAAGAGTGCAAGAATGCAATACAAGAGTGGGTGGCAATCAGAGAGACAATGCAAGAATGTGATTTGAATGAGTTTCTTTTGTATATGTTTGACCAAACTATGGCTTGTTTATGTAACTTCTGTTGGATTTTATAGAGTGATAATTGCGGATGTGAATTTTTTCAATCGATAGAAGAAGGCATGACCTCATCTTCTAGCCAACAGACTAATGTATCGAGTGGTTTGTCCCTCGGGCTCAGTGTATCCGCTCCTTCTTCTTGAAATTTCGAAAGGTTATTGCAAGAGTGCAATTACATCCTCGGAAAATCATGCCAAGATGTTCAAAGACATCCTTAAAGGTCTTACCAAGTTAGACTTGAAGAAAGAAGAAAATTAAATCATGAGAGAGGTTGTCAAAGTTGTAATTTAATGACTTTAATTAACTATAAGTTGACATATTTTAATTATAGACATATTTTAAATTATGTTAAGTTTAGGAATTTATTAGATATTTTAATCTATGTTAAATAAGGAACTTATGAGACAATTTTAATTTATGTTTGTAGAGAAACATGTATTTTGAGGTAAGGATGGCATTATTGTAATTAACATCAAAGCTTCGAACAAATTTTACCAAACACCATTTCCGTTCGAGCGGCGTTCTTGAGAACGTTACCAAATGGTTATTTTTGGTCTCGACGCGCCGTTCCAGGCGAAAGCGCAAAAGAACGTTCTTAGTCAAGAACGGGCGTTCTTTGTTCAGACCGTTACCAAACGCAGCCTTAGTCCTTTTAAAAGTTCTTTTTTTATTCACTTTGACAGAAAGAAGTCTATTACAAACTTATAATATGACACAAATGACTTATCTTTTCTTGTTTTCTTATAATTTATTAAGACATAACGTCCCATTCAATATTCAATGAAAGATTCCTAAAATACAAGATTTCTTTGTGTTTCTAGCTTCAAAATATACACTATAGATTTGATGAAGTTTGAGGTCGCCAAATTAGGTTCTAATAATTCATAAAAGGTTATCACTAATAAAAGGCAACTCTTCCATGATAAAGTTTATGCTAATGTACTTGCATATTAATTCACATTATTGATCTCTTGTCAAGTAATGATACGACATAGGGTATATGATTGAATTATACTCTAAATTTTACATGCGTCTTATTACAAACCATATCCTCTCTCTATTCAACAATCAGTCTTGTACATGTAGCAATGGGATGGGTAACATAAAAAGATTTTCCTAAGTGAATTGCAAAGATCATTTTGTTAAGAAAAAAAATATACGAGTTAAATAGAAGAGATTAAAATTGTTATTAAATGAACTACTTTAGAAATAAAATGTGTAGTTTAATTAATAGAGGTGTATCTAGTCATTTAAAATGGAATTGTTTCTTAATTAGATGGTAATGTTAACTAAAGGGGAGAAAGTAAGGTACCAATGTACCGTTTGATAATCTTATGTTTTCTGGTGTTTCGGTGCTATTTGTGTTCTTAACACACAAAAACACCCAAAAAATCATTTGATAAACCTATTTTGTTTCATGTGTTTTTGGTACCATAAATCAAAATTTATGGTCATTTATGCATCATGTAACAGATTTGTAGAAACAAGTTTTACTTGTTTTATATACAATCTTGTACCAATTGAATAAAAGTGTTTTCTGATAAAAAATAAAAAAAAACAAGAGGCCATCTCTCGACTCACGATGTGAGTCTCGAACCAAATACTGTTGCTTGATCTCTCTCCTTTGAAAATTCTGCTCTCTCGTCTCTTTTCTAGTCTTTTGTTTTTTTTTAGGTCATTGTTGCTGAATTCTCACAAGGGAAAGGGAAGTCGGTGAGGGTGGTTATGTGAAAAGAGGGTTGGGACTAGGTTTTAGTGGGCTATGGGTTGTTGCGGAAGAGGGGAGAGAGTTCTGTTTTTTTTTTTTTTTTTGCAGAACATTGAGACAAAAGGAGTGGGTTTAGGTTTCAATGGGTTGGCGAAGTAAGAGAGGATGGGTTGCTAGGATATCACAGGATGATATCGAATAGTGTTTTTTTTTTTTTTTTTAATTTTTTTTTCGATTCTATCAGAACCTAGAAGGAAGGGGTTTGTGTTGGAGTGGGGCAATGGGTGTTGAGCGAGTGAAAACAAATGAGGTGGTGGGTTGCTGCTGGTGTTGTTCGGTCACAACTGTGGAGAAAATAAATTAGGAAATAAAAGGAGGAAGAAGAAGGGGTACTGATGGGTGGGATTTCACGGGAATCAAAGGGAAGGTAGGGGTTGCTGCTGGTGTTGTTCGGTCACAACTATAGATAACATAAATTAGGAAAGAAAAGGAGGAAGAAGAAGAACAGAATAGGGAAAAGATCATTGAGAAGAATAGCAGGGGAGAGAGAGAGTGGGGGAGAATGAAGAATCAGAGAGAGATATTCACTCAGGTTTATCAAACATCATTTTGCAACCCAGAAATATATTTATGCAACCAAAAAAAAAAACATTTTTTGTGAGAAACGGAATAGAAACACACGTAAAGTTATGAAACGGTACCCAAGTTTATCAAAAGTGGTAAATCAATTCCTTTTCAATTTGGATAAGATAGTTAATGTGGGGAAATACTCATTTGGATGGTCGACCTTGATAAGCTTGTAAACTTGACCTATCTTACTGTCACAATTAAATATTTAGTAAAACCTTTAATTAGTCAGATATCAAATGTCAAAGTGTAATTTAATCAAATTTCTTTCTGTGTAATTGGGTGCATCCTTAGTTTAAACACTTATGAAAATCTGTGTGCATCTCCCCATAGTCTTGATTTTCAGATTTCTATCTTGCAACTTGTTATTTGCATTGAAATTCTACTCGTAAGCAAAGAACATGGATTTAGTTGTCCACGGAATTTGGGTTTCACTGCATTTGTCACATGGAAAATTTTTGAAACCTCTTGACAAGCTTATCTAAGTGGTCCTTTTTGATAAATTATTGTCTTCATTAATGTCATCATAACTTTTCAGTTTTTATTTGCACATATAAATTTTGTGATCATATGGATCGAAAACATCCAACAGTTAAAATCATATTTATTGAAATATAAACATACAAATTAGCACTTCCACCTGTCCAATTGTTCTAAATGGCTAAATATATTCTAAGTACCAAATATGTTTTAAGAAAACAATATTATAAGTATCATTACAAACTCTCAGAAAGGTAAAACATATAAATGACAAAACATCTAAAAGAAAATGTTTTAAAGAGATTTTAAGAAATTATTTAGTCATTTTGTATACTTACGATTGAAAGTTGTTTAGATAGCATATATAACCCATAAAAAGGATAAGTTCAGTGTAAGTGTGTAACCAACGAAGACATCACTGACAAATCAACATGACGAAACTTACGCATAAAAAAGGTAAGTTGAGTGTAACCAACAAAGACATTAGTGACAAATCAGCATGACAGAAGCATTATCTTTTTTTTTCTTTAACACTTACTTTATATATATATTTTTGTTTATTAGAGTTTCAGGGTTTTCTAGTTATTCTATTTCAAATGTGAGACTATATATGTATTCTTAAATTTGTAACCTTATTGTGACTACCCATGGCTTATTCCTAAAAATTGTTTGAACTAAAGGCAAAAATGAATTTTCAAAAAATTTGATAGTGAATTATCGTTATGTCATTATTAAAAGTTATTATTTTGAGTACACATGTAAAATGACAAGATTTATTCTTATTAAAATAAATAAATAGCAAATTATTGAACGTGTAAAGAGCATCTACTAATAGACAACTATCAATAAGAAAATCCTTGAAAATCCTTTTAAATATATATTTTTAAAGCGATTATATTCATCCATTATATTAATTGTTAATCCTAATTAACATATAAGTCTTCTGCTGTTGAAGCAAAGCAAAAACAAGTTTGGACCCAAATGGGTGGAAACTATTTCATCTCCCACTGGGATCGCACGTGCCTTTCCTTAAAACTGTTATTATAACAATCACCCAATTGTAATATTAAACTCATTATGGACCTAAGTGAAAGATCCAGTCTAACCCTAGCCAAAGTATCGAAACACCCAGAAATTGTTGAAGTCAATCCCCAAAATATAGGAAAAAATAGGAGGGTATTCTCGTCAATCTACTGACAAGAAAATTTAATTAGTGATGTTGGTAATCAATTTATTTATTTATTTTTGATAATCTCATAAGTATTAGTTAATTAATGTACTTAGACTGGTCATTTTACGCTCAAATCCAGTCATACCGTAGTCTCGGTTACTTCGAAGCAGCTCTACTAACTATCACGGCTTTCAGACATGGCCGTCTCCGCTTCTTCTTCTTCTTCTTCTTCCTTCTTCTATATTTCGAAATTAGGTCTTTTTCTGTTTCTACAATTTCTACAAAGTTACTTGTGTTCCATGTTTTGATTCAGCAGCCCTGCGACTCTGCTAGGGCTGCAAATAAAAGTGAAACTCGATTGTTAGATATGGTTTTCAAGGGAAGATTTTTCTCTTCGAAGAAATCGGGTTCGTCAAGCCCCGACGGATCGAATAGTCCTAAAACTGTAAGTTCGGATTCTCCCGTCAGATCGGAGAAGAAAAAGGTCAAATCCGTGAAGGAAGAGCAGCAGATCGGGAGCAGTGGAGGAAGCTTTGGTGCTGTTTTTCGACAGACGCATGTTAAGGATGGTGGTAATCAGCCGACACAGCAACAGCAGAAGAAGAAGGATATCAAAGGGAAAGAAGCTCAGACTCCGTCGAAGCAGAAACCGACGGCAGTTCCCAGTTCTGCTACCAATTCGTCTTCGAAATTGCGAAATGTTCCCGACTTAAAGGAGGCGCCTTCTTCCGTTTCACCAATTCTTGCATCGTCGCTTGGTTTGAATCGAATAAAGACGAGATCAGGGCCATTGCCGCAAGAGAGTTTCTTTGGTTATCGTGCGGACAAGGGGTCTACTCTTTGTGGCAGCAATCTATCAAGGCCTGATGCAGTTGGGAGGAGTTCTGGCAAGAAAGAGGAGGCTCTGAAAACAAATAAGATGGCTTCTCAGGACAATGCGTTCTCTAGTGGTTGGGTGGACAACGGCAGCAACAGTGATAGCATGTCGACTGAGAGTGCACAGTCGAGAGACCAGAGCCCAAATGTTCAGGTCCAATCTCGTCTCAAGAATGATGACACCTCAACTGAAATGGGTATGGATCTACATGGCTATTAAGTCCAGGGTATTATTGTTTCTTTCACTGTTTTGGAAATGTTTACTACTTGGCTATACATTAAGGGATCCAAAATCCATGGGTGATAAATTCATTGAGACTAGTTGATGGAGGTTTATTCACGATTGTTACGTTTTCTGTTAGCTTTAGGTGGTTGTGAATGTTTTCATTCCTAAATTTCTTACTGAATTTGTATAGATGTATATGCAAGGTGGCACGATTTACGAAGAATTTGTGCAGTATCCAAATATGATCAGGTAAAATGTAAGTGTGTAGTTAACTGAGAAGCTACAGCAAGAATTGAATAACAGAATCAACAGAAAATTGTATGTAGATGGAAAAAAAAAAACCAGCTTCTAATTTGAATTGATGCCCATACATACTAGGAGAAAGTTTTCCTGCACCATGGTAGCAGGAAAAGTACAGCCATCAATCCTTGTCAATATCTGCTTCCCTACTGTACAGGGTCGATAATACCCCTGTACTGTTCCCCGATACCCTCCTAAGTCCTAACACCATCCGAAGGCCTTGGTCAAGGGATTCTCCCTTGAGTGTGGCTGAAGGAAAACCGTCCCCTAAATACTCCGTTACCAGTTAACTCCATTATGAGATCATCAGTGGATATTCTCTGGCAAGGTGAGCACATAAGTAGTATTTGTTTGGATGTAAAAAAGCAAAGTCTAGGACAAACATGGTTTGGTTTAGTTTCAATGATTGACGATAAGATTAGAAGTCTACTAAAAAAAGAGGGAAATTAAAAACTAACAATGTTGAGCGTATATGCATGCTTTATACAGGTTTTCATTCAAAACACAAAAGCTAAAATCCAGTGTAATGTATATGGTTCCATTTGATTAATGTCATCATTTTAGATGCCATATGATAAATATAGAGTAGCACATATGTCTATCGTGTTCATACAAGAAGAGGGACTTAAGTGGACATATCTTGTGTTGAGATTTTTCAGGGTTGGGGTTGGGTTGGTTTTATATGAATACCCATGATAAGATCCCCTTGTAACACCCATTCAAAATTCATTTTTCCCAGTTGTACCATGGAGGTAGAAGTTACTTCGGTCAGTTGTTCTCTTGCCATGTTTCCTATTTACTCTATGTTGCTATCCAAGATGTTAGATTGGTTGAGTTTGTATCCACTTTATATAGGTATTTTAATGTATTTTCAAGTATGCACTGGGTTGGGGATGGTAGATCCCTATGGGTATTAGAAAGTTAAGGGTGATAAATAAGGCAATACATTGTAAGCAATTGGCATTGGAGATATGGGATAGAGAACTCTTCTTCATGAGGGAGAATATGTTCCATGAGGTTCCTTGTTCCTATGTGGTGGGGTTATGCTAATTTTCTCATACTCATGGTTTGAACTGGTGAGAGAATTTGTTTTTATAGGGACGAATGTAGTAGGGTGGGAAAGTATTGCATCTTTTGCTTTAACTTTACGGGGTGATTCCCACTTGGGAATTGGGCTCACCTATGAATTAGGTTCTTAAAACAACAATTAACATCATGGCTGGGAGGCCTGATCATTATGTGGCCCATGTTGAAAGGGGGTCTAAAGAAGTGTATGTATCTTTCAGAACACTTGTAGGAGTCCCGTGTGGATATCGAAAAGAAAGGTTTATGTTCAGGCTGAATGATGCGACATTATGGGAATCTGCAATAGAGGCTGGCCGTTTGGGAAAAATTAATTCCTAGTACATTGAATGCTTACATTTAGATGTCAAAAAGGGCTTACCCAGTGCACAAGGCTCCCGCCATTGAGGGGTCTGGGGAGGGTTATAATGTACGGAGCCTTACCCCCACTTCGTGGAGAGGCTGTTTCCAGACTCGAACCCGCGACCTCTAGGTCGTAATGGAGCAACCTTACCGTTCCGCCAAGGCTGCCCTCCTTACATTTAAATATCTGTGATCAATAACTCATAATCGATCACTTTATTGATGAATGGGTTTTAGTCTTGGATCACTATATCAATTGGTGGGAGCAAGGCAAAATTCTTAACAATCTTTTCCATTGTTATGTGGCTGTGGTAGTGCTGCTTTTTCTTCTTGTTGTTTCTCTTTTGGTTCGTTTTGGGGTACTTAAGGGAAAATCCAGTGTTATCCACATATTATCCACTGATTCATTTTGTTTGAAAGGGTAAATTCTTTAGAAAATCCTTAGGCTACACATTGAGGCCTATGAAAGGAGAGTGAGAAAGAGATTTCTGAGGATCTTTTTAATATGTCTTAAGGTGCAAAGGTTGGATGATTGATGTGAGATCAACTTTTGAAGGGCTTGAAGTAAAGCGGGAGGATTTTGTGGGCCTGGTTTTTGGTGCTGCTCCCATACAGCTTTGGTCCCACATTATCTCCGCTAATTACATGATCCCCAGTTTATGCCGAACTCCAAATACCTAGAACATGTCCTTGACCTTTTGGTTGGAGAGCTGTAGGAGTTGAAGCAAGCTATACTGAATTTTTTTTGTTCTTTCTAGAGATTTCAGGTGGGTTTAGATTTTGGAACCAGTAGGAGAATATCAAAGGAATTCCAGAGATTTTTTTCCTTCAATTTTCACATGTAAAGATTGATTCAATTATTTAATTTGTTCAAACTTCTAAGGATGAGTGGACAAAAGAAGAGCAAATCCTTTGCCCTTTGGAGCACTGGAGGACTTGAAGCTAATTTATCCTGAAAACTTTTTGTCCTTTCCAAAGCTTTCAAGTGTATTTGTCTCTGAGACTGGTAGGAGAAAATTAAGAATCATAGAGCATGGGGATTAAATTCTTTTCCTAATTTTTACAAGTGGAAAGAGTAGCAAATTCTGCAATTACACATAATGTTATAAATTTTGTTTCCGTGGCAATTCTGGTATGGTGAATGAAATGAGTTTTTTTTTTTTTGTGGTATATAATAGTCATTTTGTTCAGCTGCTTGGTCTAGTTGTTTGGTGATTATTTATTAGTATAAGAGGGTGGACCTTGGTGATTATTTATATATATTATAAAAGACTATATGTAGGTATATTTTAGTTTAAAAGGGTGGACCTTGGTGCAATGGTAAGGTTGTTCCATTGTGACCTAGTGGTCACTGGTTCGAGTCTCAGGAAACAGCCTCTCCGCGAAGCGGGGGTAAGGTTGCGTACATTATGACCCTTCCCGCAGTAACGGGAGCCTCGTGCACAGGGTACGCTCTTTTTTTAAGGTATATTTTAGTATCAATTATGAGATACAAAGATTAGTTTCTGACTTGAGAATAGATCTTTCCTAGTGGCTAAGGTATGTGTAGTTTGGATGGTTTTGTGTTCATGTCCCTCTAACAACAACCATTCAGGTTTACTTTTTAACATGGGCCGAAATGAGATATTTGATTATCAGTGTCATTTCAGTTTGGCGACTGAAATGAAATTTTGGAAGCTGAATTGAAATTAATAACTGGACAAACAAATGGAACACTGTTATTAGATTATTATAGACCAAATGAGAATAATATGACCTGCATTGGTACCTTAATTGTGCTCTGAACCTGTGATTGGAAAACCACTAAAGTTTGGTTATTTATTTCCATTCCCTTTTGGAGATTTTGCTAGAGTCCATGCTTTTCTCTTTGGCAATTATTACTTTCTTCCCCTCCTCTCTTGCTCTTTGTTTACAAGTCCTTCTAAAGAGAAGTTTTATGCATTCTATTATTCGTTGTCTGCGCATTTAAGATTGCTGAGGGATTTTGAGTTTTTTGACCAAAAGACCCATTTGATTCTTTGATCTCTCCTCCAGGGCAATACGATTCATCATGGGGCAAGTCTGGAGGCTTAAGAAGCACAGATGTTTGTACTCCAGAGGTACTATTAGTTATTGTTCCTTTATTTTTGTTTTTTGTGCCTCTATCTTGTATGTTTCGACTAAAGTATGATTCTTTTATTACCTACTAAGGAGGTTAAATATTTGTAATTTTGTATATGTAGGCTTCATATGATTGTGAAACACCGAAGGAGTCTGAATCTCCTCGGTTTCAAGCCCTACTTCGGATTACAAGTGCTCCTAGGAAAAGGTTTCCTGCTGATATAAAGAGCTTCTCTCATGAACTGAATTCCAAAGGTGTAAGGCCTTTTCCATTTTGGAAGCCTCGAGGTTTAACCAATTTGGAGGTAATTAGACAATGTGGTTGTTGGTTGCTAAGTATGCTATCCTTCTTATATCATCAAGGAATTGGTTCCCTTTTTTTTTATTTGTTTCCAGTGCTGACATTGGCATGTTGCTTTGCATCTGTCCTTGCTATTTGTGCAATGTTGCCCCGAGTGCTCTATGATGTTCTTAACATTCTACATTGTGCTGTACAGGAGGTTTTGGTTGTCATACGGGCAAAATTTGACAAAGCAAAGGAAGAAGTGAACTCTGATCTAGAAATTTTTGCCGGAGATTTGGTTGGAATTCTTGAAAAGAACACAGAAACTCATCTTGAATGGCAGGAAATCATTGAGGATTTGCTGATTTTGGCACGTCGTTGTGCCGTTATGTCACCTGGCGAGTTTTGGCTTCAATGTGAAGGGATAGTTCAGGATTTGGATGATCGGCGTCAGGAGCTTCCTATGGGTATGCTTAAGCAGTTGCACACACGAATGCTTTTCATCCTCACCAGATGTACCCGTTTGTTGCAGTTCCACAAGGAAAGTGGGTTAGCTGAGGATGAGCATGCTCTTGGTCTTCGTCAATCTAGAGTTTTATATTCTGCAGATAAACAAGCCCCATCAGGCACAGGAAGGGAGGGGAAACGCCTCAATGTTGCTAGGGGCTCAAAGGCAGCTTCCGCAAGGAAATCTTATAGTCAAGAGCAACATGGCTTGGATTGGAAGAGAGAACATGCGATGCAGCCCAATTTCCTCTCACCTCCTGATGCAGAATCTCTAAAGACCACTGAATCCCCTGCAAACAGGGACCGGATTGCTTCTTGGAAGAAACTACCATCTCCAGCTGCAAAGAACCAGATAGAATCTATTTCAGCGAAGGGTGAACAGGTGGATTCGTTAGAAAACAGGAGAGAAAGTTCTGATGCAGTTGTGTCTAAGCCTCCTGAGCATCCTCCTGCCAAAGATTCCCCTGGACATACCCCCCAACCTTCCAAGCACCAGCACAAGGTTTCTTGGGGCTACTGGGGTGATCAGCAGAATCTTTCTGATGATACTTCGATCATTTGTCGCATTTGTGAGGAGGAAGTTCCAACCTCTCATGTAGAAGACCATTCAAGAATATGTGCAATTGCTGATGGATGTGATCAGAAAGGTTTAAGTGTTAATGAGCGTCTTATCAGGATTGCCGAAACTCTTGAGAAAATGATTGAGTCATTTTCACAGAAGGACTTGCAGAATGCAGTTGGAAGCCCAGATGTTGCAAAAGTTTCAAACTCAAGTGTTACTGAAGAATCTGATGGTCTATCTCCAAAACTCAGTGATTGGTCCCGCAGGGGTTCAGAGGATATGCTTGATTGTCTTCCTGAGGCTGATGATTCTGTTTTCATGGATGACCTAAAGGGTCTGCCATTGATGTCATGTAAAACACGTTTTGGTCCTAAATCTGATCAAGGGATGACAACATCATCTGCAGGTAGCATGACTCCTCGATCTCCATTATTGACCCCAAGGAGCAGCCATATCGACTTGCTATTGGCAGGAAAGGGTGCATATTCTGAACATGAAGATCTTCCACAGGTATCTTCTTCTTAACCATCTTTTCTATTCTGTTTTCGTTTTTGACTTGCTTCAGAAGAAAAGGTTAATCTCAGTTCTGAGCAAGATATTAATAGGAACAAAGAAAAAGTAATGCAGGATCATTGGATGAGCTAAGTATCTAACTCTAAATCGATGCTGATGCCAAGGTTTTAGGTCTCGGTTTCGCCCCTGGTTTTGCTAGGCCGTGAAACCAAGTTCTGCCGAGATCTCTGCAAGATATTGTATTTTTTCCCTTCTCAACTCAGTGGTGGGTTTCGGTAGCCATATCGCCAAAATAGGTCCTGAAACTTGACATCCAACCTAGTTTAGGCCTTCTAAACACAATGAAAACATTAGTTTTTACAAATTCAAATCCAAAATGGTAATTTGACTTCGGACCCTAGGTTTGTAGTCTACGGCATATGTGTGGTCTACCCTAGGCTATTCCACACAATATTTAGAACACATATAATTAAAGTAGAGGTGTAAAACAACTTAAATAAACATTAGGAATTAGAAAACATCAAACTATAAGTCATTTAAGCATTAGGCATCATATTCATAATCATACATGGTGATGGTTTGACGGTTTGTTAATTAACGTGTACTTAAAACTGTTCTTGCGATGCAATGCAACTCCCTCTCCTGATGTTGAAGCTTCAATCTTGAATCTCGAACTCTCCAAGCTTTAATCTCCAGTTGAGATGAGACTTGCTAAAAAAAAAAAAAGCACCAAAACCCTAACCTCCAAGTGTTTTTCTTTCACAGCAAAGCGAGAGAGGGTGCCTTTTTATAGCTTGGTTTGGTCTCGAGTTGAATCGAGACTGAGATAAGTGCCGAAATCTCGGTGAGATACCAAGATCTCGACCGAGATATTGTCATTTTTCTGTTTCGCCACTGGTCTCATCTCGAGACCTGGGTACCATGACTGATGCTTAACAATAAAATAAGAATTGAGGGATTTTAGAGGTATATATGCAATGAGAACAACAATTTGTTATATCAAAGAGTTGACAGATTTTGAAATCTCAACAGGAATAATAGAAAATAATAAATAATATAGAGAAAGAAGCAAGGAAAGTGACAAAGTGTAGGCTTGTACAGAAATTTGTTTAGAGGGCTCTTTTAATATGTCAAGAGATCTTCACTCTTCAGGCACCCCAATGGCTAATAGCTTCCAAAATTTGGGAATACATTAAATATTAATTTTTTCTCAACTCAAATATTTAAACTCTTAGAAAAGTGCTACACATTATTATAGAGAGAATAGATTGTCACTTGGTTCAATTGCCTTCCCAATTAGACTCCATTGTAGCCTCCTAACTGATCCATTACAAGGCCACTCTGGGGGGAGAAATATTCTGTGGAGGTTATGTTGCAAGTTTCTATTTTGTGTTAGGAGTTGTTTCTAATTTAAGTTAGTAGATCTTTACTAACTGAGGCATGTATCAATGTACAAGGCCTGGGCTTCACACCACAAGGTGGTTCGATTGGATCAAACACAAGGGGTTCTTCAATGGAGAAGAAGAGCAGCAACAACAGCAATTTCATTAATCAAATTCGTGTACAATGCTAGGCCCCTTTTCAAACTTATATGGAAGACTCAAAAATAGACTCCTACACTGAAAAGGAAAGGCCTAACACAATCCTTAACTAATAAGGTAACCTAAACTGACAATACTAAAGGAAATAGACTCAAAACATTGTTGGACTTGTAGAATCCTAATCCAGACCAACTAAAACACTTAATAACAATTACTTGCAACTTAAGTTGAACCACATAGAACCAATTCAATTGAATTCACCCAAAAAACTTAAAAATTAAACTAAGTAATGAAACAAACTAGCAAATCCCGTATGCAACCTTATTACCCATACTTTAGACCCATAAAAGTGGCATATTACATTGAAAACCCATGGGATCAAAGGCCCAACGTGTATACAACTCAACCCTAGATTTATTCCTAAGCAAACAAGCCCAGTTTGGTGATGAATCTGCATCAAGGGTCGATGCCCTAGAGTTTGTGTCGATGTTGTATGCCCCCCCCATGCTTTACTTCTTTATTATTATTTTGCTGTCTCTTCTAGGATCTGTTATCGTGAATTGTATGAGCTTGGTATTAGCGTCGATAGCTAATACCAAGAGAGGGGTGAGGAGGGTAGATTAGTAATTTAGTTTATTTCTTTTATTTGATCTGTTTTCCTATTTTGCCCTTGAGTGGTTATATATTGAAGTTTAGAGGGAGGGTTACACATATCGTGTAACTCCCAAGTTGCACATCTCTTCTCTTCTCCCCCTCGGTTTCTCTCCTTCTTCTTCTTCTTTTTCTTCATTAATTTACATGGTATCAGAGCTGTAAGAACTGCTACAAATTTCGTAGATCACTACGTCTCTTATCTACAACATCCAATTGAAGATTTAAGAAGTATTTGAAGACTTGAAGACCTTGCGGTTTCTCCTAATTTCTGTTTGAAGGGGTGCAACACCCTATGCTGTATTTTCGGATTGTATAGAGACTAGTTCATGATATAAATTAAGAACTAGGTCTCCTTTGGTTTGTGGATATATTTGAAGGAGTTTTGATGGAGTGAAGGTTGTGTTGGAGTCTCAAGCATCAATCGACAATATTCACAGGGTTTCTTAGATCGATTTTTCTAGAGGAAGAAAAATCGAATTTTAACAGGGTTTTTTGAAGGAATCAATTGCTGCCTTTGTCGACTTTTGTCAGGGTTTCTACCTTTGTCGACTTTTGTCAGGGTTTCTGCCTTTGTCAATTTCTGTCCCTGCTTTCAGCATCCTTTATCTTATCTTTCTTCACTTCATCAAGTACACAATGGGTGATGAATTGAAATCTGGTGAAGGTTCAAAGTCTGTAACAACTACAGGAATTTTTTCTTCCTTCTCCAATCGCATTACCGAGAAGAAATTGGAAGGGATTACAAATTTTTTGCAGTGGAAGAAAATTGTTAGGCTAGTGTTAACTGGACGTGATCAGCCCCAACACCTCTTCAACACTAAGCCTGAGAATGACCCTTTGTGGGACACAATTGTTGCTCGAATCTTGGGACAGATGTTGAATTCCATGGAGAACCAAATCGTGGATTTGGTAACACATTGATACAGTGAAAGAGTTGTGGGAGTATCTTAATGTTTTGTATTCTGGACAAAACAACCTTTCCCGCATTTATTACTTGTCCCAAGAGTTCTACCGAGTTGATCGAAAGGGTCGTACTTTGACCCAATATTTTGCTGATTTTAAGAGAATGTATGAGGAGCTTAATTCCTTACTTCCTATCACTGCTAATGTGGAACAGATGCAAAGTCAGCGGGAACAACTTGCTGTTATGGGATTTTTGGGAGGCCTTGGGAAAGAATTTGATTCTGTTCGGTCCCAAATTCTTGGTGGTGACAAGGTAGCCAGCCACTTTGTCTGAAACTTTTCCAGGGTTCTTCGTGTTTCTCGAGAGCATACTACTAATAGTGATACTTCAGCCCTAGCTTCTTTCCCATCCAATCGTGGGCCCAACAGTGGGGCTGGTGGTGGTGGTAATGTCAGCTCTAGTGGTGGCCGTGGTCATGGTGGTGGGGCTGGTTCTTCTAGTAAGGCACCTACTTCGGGTGCTCATGTAACTTTGATATTTCTGGTGGTTCAGTGCGAACTTGTCATTATTGTGGTCGTCCGGGACATATCCAACGTTTCTGTTGGAAACTTCATGGCAAACCAAATCAGCAACAGTTTGCCAACTCTGCTACTACTGAGTCTCCTGTATCTCCACAGCCTGAAGGTAAGACTGTGAAGATGTCTGATGATGAATATGCCCGTTATACACAGTTCCAGATTTCTCAGTCAGCCCAGCCTCCAACTGCGACCTTTGTTCAGACAGGTAATACCACTGCGTGCCTTTTGACTGTCTGGATCTTGATTCAAGGGCCTCCGAACATATGACTGGCGTTTCAAGTATACTTTCTTCTTTTCAGAAATCTTCTTCGAGTGTCACTTTAGCTAATGGTTCCTTGGCTAAAGTGACTGGTATTGGTACTGCCCATATTTCACCTTCTCTTTCTTTGTCTTCCGTTCTTTATGTATCTGATTTTCCTTTTAACCTTTTATCTGTTAGTCGGTTTATTAAAACCCATAATTGTTCTGTAACCTTTTCTTCTGATTCTTGTGTATTTTAGGATCTTTCGTCGAAGAGGATGATTGGTATACATACTTGAGGACACTTCATCTACGGCGTGTACCAGTGTGGCGTCACCCCACCAGATTCATTGTCGTTTGGGTCATCCTTCGTTGGAGAGTTTGAAGCTTCTTGATAGTCGTTTTCGGTCACTTTCTAGATTAAATTGTGAGTCGTGTCAGTTTGGGAAACTCCACCGTGTGAGTTATCCTCCTAGAGTCAATAAACGGTCTAACCAACCTCTTTTTTTAGTTCATTCAGAAGTTTGGGGTCAATGTCCTGTCGTTTCCACTTTGGGTTTTCGTTACTTTGTAACTTTTGTTGATGATTATTCCAGGGTTACCTGGATCTACTTATTGAAACATCATTCTGAGTTATTTTCTATCTTCTGTGCATTTGTGAATGAAATAAATAATCAATTTTCGCTTCGTAGTGATAATGCTAAGGAATATTTTTCCACTCCTTTTGTTGAATTTATGACTCAACGTGGTATTATTCATCAGTCCTCTTGTGCTTATACCCCCTAGCAAAATGGTGTAGCTAAGAGGAAAAATAGACATTTGATGGAGGTTACTTGTTGTCTGTTGTTTGAAATGAAGGTAGCTAAATCCTTTTGGGCAGATGCTGTTTTAACTTCGTGTTATCTCGTTAATCGTATGCCTTCTTCCGTTTTACATGGTGGTATTCCCGTTTCTTTGTTGTTTCCTTCTACGCCACTGTTTGTTTTGCCACCCCGTGTGTTTGGTAGTGTTTGCTTTATTCGTGATCATCGTCCTGGTGTTTCCAAGTTGGATACCAAGGCTCTCAAGTGTCTTTTTGTTGGTTATTCTCGTACTCAAAAGGGTTATCATTGTTATTCTTTTGAGTTGCGAAAATATATTGTTATAGCTGATGTCTCTTTCTTTGAGTCTACACCGTTTGATAATTCTTCTAGTAATGTGTCTGACTTGGATAATGATCTTCCCGTTTCTATTGTTCAGTCTACTGTTCACCATGCTCCACAGGCTACCTCATCACCGGCACCTCAACCCAGTGTGTTTCAACGTCACCAATGGAAAGTATGTGCTTGGGCCCCCGCTACATCGACTTCTACACCATCTCCTCCTTTGCCGACAGATCCTGCAATAGGTAATGGTCCTCCTCCTTTGGAACCTTATTCTGATCTTGATGTTCCTATTGCTCGTCGTAAGGGGGTTAGGGCTTGTAGCCAACACCCCATTTCTAATTTTGTCTCCTATGATGGTTTGTCTTCCATTTTTCATTCTTGTTTATATACTGTTGAAAATTATCCTGTTCCTAAGTCTGTCGCAGAGGCATTGTCTAGTCCTGGTTGGAGGGCTGCTATGAATGAGGAATTGTTGGCATTGGAAGAAAATCAGACTTGGGATCTTGTTCCCTTACCTTCAGGGAAATCAGCTATTGGTTGTCAATGGGTGTATGTGGTGAAAGTGAACCTTGATGGGTCCTTGGCTAGCTTGAAAGCCCGCTTGGTTGCCAAAGGTTATGCTCAAGTATATGGTGTGGATTACTTAGATACATTTTCTCCTGTGGCAAAGCTTACTTCTGTTCGTATTTTGATATCACTTGCTGCCGCTTACCATGGGCCCTTATATCAACTTGATGTCAAGAATGCATTCTTGCATGGTGATTTGAATGAAGAGGTTTATATGGAGCAACCTCCTGGGTTTGTTGCTCAGGAGGAGTCTGGTTTGGTATGTAAATCGAAGAAGTCTCTGTATGGGCTGAAACAGTCCCCTAGAGCTTGGTTCGGCAGATTCACTGAAGTTGTGTTAGAGTTTGAGCTGACACGGTGTGATAGTGATCATTCTGAATTTTTCCGCTGTTCTGAAGTTGGAAAATCATTCTTTGTGGTTTATGTCGATGATATAGTCATTATAGAAGATGATGTTTCTGGTATTGAAGGTTTGAAGACACACTTGCAGCAGAAATTTCAGACCAAGGACCTGGGGTTGAAATATTTTTTGGGTGTGGAAGTTGCTCAGTCAAAGAAAGGAATTTCGCTCTCACAGCGAAAATATGTTCTTGATCTTCTGTCAGAAACAGGAATGCTAGGTTCTAAACCTCTAGATACTCCTATGGATCCTAATTTAAAGCTTGTTGCAGATGATGGGGAGGTCTTAGCTGATCCAGAGAAGTATCGGAGGCTTGTTGGAAAATTGAATTATCTAACAGTGACTAGGCCTGATATAGCTTTTCCTGTTAGTGTGGTGAGCCAGTTTTTATCTGCTCCTCAGACATCTCATTGGGAGGCTATTATACGTATCTTACGCTATCTTAAAAAGGCTCCTGGACATGGTCTTCTCTACAGTGATCATGGCCATGGGTAGATAGTAGGTTTTTCAGATGCTGACTGGGCAGGATCTCCGGTTTATAGGAGATCTACTATAGGTTACTGTGTGTTTGTTGGTGGAAATTTGGTGTCCTGGAAGAGTAAGAAACAGATAGTCGTTGCTCGTTCCAGTGCAGAGTCAGAGTATAGGGCTATGGCACATGTTACCTGTGAGTTGATGTGGGTGAAACAATTAATGGGTGAACTTGACTTTGTCGATAGTTCTCCAATGAAACTGTGGTGTGACAATTAAGCTGCTGTCCATATTGCTTCAAATCCGGTGTTTCATGAAAGGACGAAACACATTGAGGTTGACTGTCATTTCGTTTGAGAAAAGTTACAAGAAGGTTTAATTTCTCCTGGTCATGTCCGTGCAGGAGAACAACTTGCAGATGTGTTCACGAAGTCTTTGGGAGGTGCAAGAGTGGATTATATTTGTAACAAGCTGGGCATGATTAACATCTATGCTCCAGCTTGAGGGGGAGTGTTATCGTGAATTATATGAGCTTGGTATTAGCATCGATAGCTAATACCGAGAGAGGGGTGAGGAGGGTAGATTAGTAATTTAGTTAATTTCTTTTATTTTATCTGTTTTCCTATTTTGCCCTTGAGTGGCTATATGTTGAAGTTTTGGAGGGAGGGTTACACATATCGTGTAACTCCCAAGTTGCATATCTCTTCTCCTCTTCTCCCTCTCGGTTTCTCTCCTTCTTCTTCTTCTTTTTCTTCATTAATTTACAGGATCCATGTAGCCGACCCCATTAAGTTGGGATAAGGCCATGATGTTGTTGTTGTTGTATCCCTGTGTCTTAAGTAATAGGGATCACATGGATCTAATTCCCTAATACATACCTGTTCCTGATTGCTGAATAGGTAGTATATGGAGGATTTTAATGTTGGAAGAAACAGATTGCTTAAATTTTGTAGCCATTTCATTGCAAAGGTTTCGAAGGCTGTCTGTTGAGCCCCAAGTAAAGTAGAGTGTGGACGGTAGATGAATGGAAGAGGAAGTATTTGAATACAGAAATAATGAGGGAATGAAGTATTTGTTTTTGCTTGGATTTCCTGCTCCTTTTCATGTATCACTGAGAGGAGGGCAATGCTTCAACTATCAAGATAATGTAGGACCTAGTTGAAAGAGACTATTACTACATATTCAATGCGATGAGTCATAGACTTGCCGGATTGAGATATCCTTAGAAACTGCTTCTACACCACGAAACCTCTCAGGCTTTTTTTGGTCTAGACTTGCTGCATCTGCTACCAGGTCCTTCCACTTTTTTCCAAAGAATTGCACCTCCTTTTAAAGTCTCTTCGTATCTATTTTCAATAGATATATAGTTTGAGTTCAGAAACCAACTTGGTTGTGGATTCTCATATTTCACAAACCCTTGAAATAGGATATGTTACTGGTCCTTTGAATTTAGTCCTGTAAAAGTTATAATGATCATATATTATTTGATGAAAGTGGATGATAAAACATAGATTGTCAAACTTTTATCATTGCTTATCACAATCTGTCATACATTGACACTGCAGAGCAGAGATGCTTTGCCTGTTTTGAAGAAACCATAAAGTACTGGTTGCTACCAATGTTTGAAATTGTGTGCAAAATCTATCAAAATTGCCGAAATATTTCTGTTTCCTCGGAGGTCGAAATCTGGTAAAATGGGTGAAATTGCTGAAATTTTTAGAGGAACCTGTCAAATTGGTGAAATGTTTCTGTTTCCCTTGGGGTCGAATCACCCCACCTGGCGAAGTCTCAAACATTGTTTGCTACCTCTTGTCAAGCGTGGGAAGGCCCATGACAGTGGCATGACTCACTATTCACATCATAATTTCCCCTCCATCTGGTGGTTGTGGAACTTTGTAATTTTGCCTTTTGTTAGATGGCATATAAGTTTCCTTAACTGATATATGTTGTGGACATGTAACCTGTGTAGAAGAACAGTTTAACGTTGAGTAGGGCATATTATGGATTTCTCTTTATCTATTTTAGTTCAATAAGGATTCTAATTCATAAAGAGCTGACAAGAATTCAAGACAGCATGATAGTTGTTGATATTGATTAGGAGTTAGGACATCCAGATTTTGATTTTCTCATATTTGAATTTAGTATTGATTGTCACTGAGGTATTGAACAACTTTTGAATTGGTGCAGATGAATGAACTCGCAGATATTGCTAGATGTGCTGCAAATTCTCCCATGGATGATGATCAGTCTATGCCATATTTGGTGTCCTGTCTTGAAGACCTACGGGTTGTAGTTGACCATAGGAAGCTAGATGCACTAACTGTGGAGACATTTGGAGCACGCATAGAGAAATTGATCAGGTAAGTATTGAGCTTCACAGTTTGCTTAATAATCCCCTTTTTGTGTGAAGTGCTACCATTCTTGTGGCATTATGAGGAAAACCCCCTCCCTTTGACCCTCAAATGCAACATAAAAGTCCTTATCAGCAGGGGATAAGATTCAATCCCTAGGGTTGATGACAACATGCCTAAGTCCTCACCAGCTGTGCTAGCTAGGACCTTTGATTGCCTAAGTTTGATCTGCAAAACTTTTGAACATAAAAGTCTTCTTTTAGTTTGTTCTTATGTACACTCATATATATATATATATATATAAGCTAATATCCAAATAACAAAACTGTTGCTAATGCTATTGCTTTTACTGGAACTTTTATCAAGCTCTTTTGGCAGCAATATGTTGGTCCTTCATTTGAATGGAATTGTTAGTGGTGGAACTTCCTGTACTTTCCTTCAGTACTTAGTGGTGATTGTGGTTCTACAGGGAGAAATACTTGCAGCTTTGTGAGCTAGTTGATGATGAGAAGGGTGATATAACAAGCACTGTAATTGATGAAGATGCCCCCTTGGAAGATGATGTGGTTCGTAGTTTGAGAACAAGCCCTATTCACTCTTCAAAGGACCGCACTTCTATAGATGACTTTGAAATAATAAAACCAATCAGTCGTGGGGCATTTGGTCGGGTTTTTTTGGCGAAGAAGAGAACAACGGGTGATCTTTTTGCAATAAAGGTATTTATATTTAATTTTTACAATTACATATAGTTCATAATTGCATCAAGACATTGGTCGTTTGCATCAAATGCTTTTTGTAGATGCCATATAGTTTCTTTCAGCTGAAATAACTACTTAAAGCATATCTAAGTTGATAGGAAGAGAAATGAACTACTATTAAATTGAGATGTTCAAAGAAAGAATGGCCCTCATTTCAAGCTACATTGGTTCAAGAAAGACATGTTATCAACTTTTCTTTTTAAATTCTTGGACCCGTCATAGTCTAATTATCTATTTTTTATTATTTTTACGTTATCTTATCATTTAGGAGCATTAATGGGTGCTATATGATTATTTATTCATTTGTAACATTTTTGCAGGTTCTTAAGAAGGCAGATATGATCCGTAAGAATGCTGTTGAGAGTATTTTGGCTGAGCGTGACATCTTGATTTCAGTCCGCAATCCTTTTGTGGTGAGCAGGTCTAGCGAGTGAAGTATTTCTTTTAAAATACAGTACAATTCCTTCTCATTCTAACTGGATTGTGAATTTTATCAGGTGCGCTTTTTCTATTCTTTTACATGCCGTGATAACTTATATCTTGTCATGGAATACTTGAATGGAGGAGATCTGTATTCATTGTTGAGGAATTTAGGATGCTTGGATGAAGATGTTGCTCGCATATATATTGCTGAAGTTGTAAGCTCAAGTTTTTTCTGTGGGAAATTGTGTTGTTTCTTTGTTGGATTGTACTCTTTGAATTCATAAGTAATGTCATGCAGGTGCTTGCTCTGGAATATTTGCATTCGCTACATGTAGTTCATCGTGATTTGAAGCCCGATAATTTGTTGATAGCACATGACGGTCATATTAAGGTGAATATGTTTCTTCTTGATATAATCTGGGGAATGTAGGGCTTCGGAAGGAGTATATATGGTTTGTTTAATTGCTTTTCGAAATGGCATTGTGACCTTAATGTTTTATCTTGTTCTCTATGTAGTATATGTATTCAAAGTGCACCTATTATTGCTTTATTTGTTCTTAATTACATCTTATATGGTACTGGCTTTGTCATTTATCCTAGTGTATGTATTCATCCTTGTTTACTGGCTTGGTATCTGATAATGCCATATAAAGTACAAATGCTTTGTCTTGAAGAGTTAAATTTATTTTCTTTTCTTGTTTGCTACTGCATCCCTTTACCCTTTATGTAGCTCTTGGCGTATTTGCGCCCCCCCCCCACGGCGGGTACTGCTTGTGTTGTTATTTACACAATTATATATGCTTATTCTAAATGTTAACATGTTCCAGCTTTACTCCTGTGCAGTTGACAGACTTCGGGCTGTCAAAGGTTGGTCTCATCAACAGCACGGATGATTTGTCTGGTCCAGCAGTTAGTGGGACATCTTTATTGGAGGAGGATGAACCACAATTATCGGCATCCGAGAAATTGAATCAGCGGGAAAGACGGCAAAAACGTTCGGCTGTGGGAACTCCTGATTATTTGGCTCCAGAGATACTCTTAGGAACTGGACATGGTCTGTAAAGCTTTCTCTGTTCGACTTTCTGATGTATTTATTAGTTCATTGCCTTATTCTATATTAGATGTTTGTATCTTGCAATTCCAGAATTTCTTATCTTGTGATTCTTTCTTTTCCTCAGGAACAACGGCTGATTGGTGGTCTGTGGGTGTTATTCTTTTTGAGCTGATTGTTGGCATTCCTCCCTTTAATGCAGAACATCCGCAGGTTATTTTCTTGATTCTATATTTTTATTCTAGAACCTAGAAGCCCATTTTTTATTTGTTTTTATGTTTTTTTTTTCTCTCTCTTTTTTTTTTGATATCATAGTGATTTTGGCACTGCACATTTTAGCATGAGGATTGATCCACTTTCTTATTGTTTAGTTTAATCCAGGGGTTTATCAATAGTTATTATGATTTATATTATGCTTTGTCAACCCATATGCTTTATTGCAATGATGAACCCCTGTGTCTGCATGTCATGCATAACGCTCCCGTTTGTGCGTGCATGCATAAAGTTTTGTTCTTTGTTCCGACATTTGTTGCAAGTTTGAAGTACTTATGTGACGTTTTCTTGTTTATCTCCTTTATTGTCTTGTAGATTATTTTTGACAATATACTCAATCGTAAAATTCCTTGGCCCCGGGCGCCTGAAGAAATGAGTCCTGAAGCACAAGATCTAATTGATCGGTAAGAAAGTCTGTTCCTGTTGCCATTATGTGCACATTTTTAAGGGGATTTTCTTGTTGATATCCCGTAAGGTGTCAAATAATTTGTAACCCTACTTTTTGGCCCTTTTAGTATACAACAACATCTCAGCCTTATCCCAACTAAATGGGGTCAGCTACATGGGTCCTTGCCCTCCAATCAGCTGTATTCGAGGTCATGCTTGATACAAAGCCTAAGCTAAGCATGTCTTTCCTCACCACTCCTCCTAGGGTCATTTTAGGCCTGTCCCTGGCTCTTTTAATTTCTTCAATCTTAATCAAATCACTCCTTCGTGCTGGAGCATCCAAAGGCCTCTGTTGAACATGGCCATGCCACCTCAAGCGACTTTCTTGTAGCTTATCATGTATCGGAGCTACTCTCAAATCAGCTATAATATTATCATTCCATACTTTATTCTTCCTAGTTTTGCCACACATCCATCTCAATTCTCAACATCCTCATCTCTGCTACACTGAGTTTATCTGTATGATGCTTCTTAACTGCCCAACATTCCGCACCATACATCATAGTTGGTTGTATGATTGTCCTATAAAATTTTCCTCATAAGTTTTAAAGGAATACATAGATCACACAACACTCCGGACGCACCTCTCCACTTCATCCATCCTATTTTAATTCTCTGTGAATCATCATCCTCTATATATCCTTCTTTATTTATGGTTGAGCCCAGATACCTAACAAAATCACTTTGTTGCCCTTTTAGTATTAAGTATTAACACACTTTTTTCCCTCCAATGAGGTTAAATCCTGTCATTTCACATGTATAATCAGAAAATGTGCAAGATAATAATGGTGTAATAATAAGTCACTTTAAAATTATTTGAAAATCTCTTTTTTACCCAACTTAAAGAACTTTTAGGAATAAGACAAGGGGCAATCAAAAGAAAGTGTCAGGTTCTAAATACACATATTGAGGTCTGCCATTTAGACAAGTCCCTTTTTTAAGACGCCTTTACTTTAACCAAGGCCATTATGAGTACTGCTATGATGTTATTTGGTTTAGGTGTTGTTTCTTTTGAATTCATGTATCGAGGTCTCACAATCTTAAGTATGTGCTCTCTATCTTTCTTTTTTGGGTGCCCCTTTTCAATCTCTGAAAATGTTGTCATGTCAGAAACCAATGTATGTGTGTCAGGCACACAGACATTTCTATTCAAGGAAATAATGTTGAAAAAATCTTAGAAGTTCATGTTTAAATATTAACTAATAATAATAAATCTATTAAAATATGGAGTCAACAATGTAAACTGTTATGGTATGCATCTGACAAGAATTGGGAGGGGGGGGGTTACCAGTTGATTTCTTACACAGATTTGGGACATACGGAATCTGGCTTTGGTTGATAGTTTTCTATTGATGTTGTTCTCCTGTCTTCTTTTCAAGGTTCCCTATCTACTATGGGGCAAGTATTTTTATTATCTTAAGCAAATCATTTAGTTCTACTAGTACTTCTTAAGCATTTGTTCCTTGTTATCAATCTGTATGACTACCACTTCTGTTTTTGCCTTCCTCTTGTAAACTTCATTGGTAAGTAATAAGTTGGACAATTAGAAACTTTCTTTTGTCTTCTAAAAACTCATTGAGTTGTCTGAATCTTACTTTCGTCCTTACCCGTGTGAAGTGTGTCTGGGGCTTCTGGGCATGGGAGAGGGTTTGGGTGCTAAAGCTGGTGAGACTTAAAAATGAATTTTTACTTGCACCATTTTAAAATGTGTATATGGTCTCAAGAATGGGAGCAAGATTCTGGTGTATGAGTGACATCTTGGTAGAAGGTTGGTAAGCGAATGCATTGCCCAATCAGTTCATTGGCTTTTACGACTAGTCACATTGGAACCTAATTTCAAGTTTTCCAGCATCATTTCCTGGTATGAAACTTTGAATATAATGAAGAAGGAATACTTTAAAGATTATGGAATGTTTTATTGAAAAACGACAAAAGTCATTAAGCCATATTTTTAATGTTCTTCCATTATACTCTCATTTTCTCAGTGCAAATTCACTTGGTGACCTCCTTTATTCTTTGGCAAAGGCTTCAGTCCATGGCCCATTGAAAAAGACATGTTGACTGAAACTCACTGTCTAACACACTATCAATGTGATAATATCAGAAGGCACAATCTAAATGGCCCAACGTTATCCATCCACAAAACCAGCACTACGTCCCCAAAATCTGCTTGATTTCCCCTGTTAACATATTCTATTTATTTATATTAAATTTTAATTTTTTTGTGGGCCACCCAAAACTGCCTGGTTATAAATTGTGCAGGCATGTTTGTTCCTTGCTCATCTAGTAAATGGATGGGGTTTTGTCCAGGAATATAGCCTGAGCTTCCCTAATTCAACCATTTAAGTGCCTCACCTACATCTGAAGATCAGGGAAATGTGATTATCCATACATGTTTATGTTATGATAAAATAAGAGTTGGATGGTCTGAGATTTATGTTCCTAGTTCCATTCATTTATATGAATGCATTTAAAAAACGGTATACCATTGTTTAGTTTCATGGATTCAAATTGTTTTCGGGGTGGAACTTCTGTAAATAGCTGGTAGTCTTACCATTTCGAAGATCAAGAATGTATTAATTTTCAAGTTCCTTGAAGAAATGAAATATCCAAATCTAGAATTTGATTTGTTTCTAAATCTTCTTGATTGGAACTCGTGAATGTTTCCTCTCTTTCCTCAAGAAGGATGTATTCATTATTTAGCACAGTATTTTATTTGTTAAAACCTCTTAATGTGTGCACCTGTATGCGTTCATGTTTTGGTTTATATTCCTGATCTTTTGTTTTCTTCATTCTCCAAGTATTTTCTAGATAGGAACCTGATGGAATGTTAAAATGAGATCTCCTGAGAACGAGTTCCTCTCAAGGGAGAAAGGGAATCCAGTAATGTGATACTTTCAGAAACTGCAGACTTGTCTGAAACATTTACAATGTGAAAGTTGATTGTTCAGTTTCCAGACATACTTTGAAATCCAAATACCTCTCTCTTTAATCAGATGTGAGCTTCGATGATTACTTGAGATTTATTAAAACCTTTATGAACTGAATCTAGTATGGATAGAAAGGTTGGTCTATTCCCAGAAAGTTGGTGTGCATGAGAACTGGACGAGTATTCAACCAAGCTGATAAATACTGTTCAAACAGAAAATTAGGAACTGAAATCAATTTTTTTTTTCTTTATTTAAATTTGGAGATGAGCTGACTTGGCTTGCCAAGTTGCCATGCAAGTCCATGTTGTCACACGTTACTGCGTGGGTCAATCCCTGATATGGATTTTGTAACATTGTGGTAATCAATATGGCTGTTAATTTTTGTGTGATGCATTTTATATGTTAATAACTTGAGAGTTGTTTCTGATTTCATCATATTCTAGATTATTGACGGAAGATCCTCATCAGAGACTTGGAGCTAAAGGAGCGTCAGAGGTAATTTTTCATGATTGATTTCTGGGACTATTATTATGTTTAAGTGTAGAAGCTCTTTATTTCCTCTTGGAATTGATTCCCAGGGAAAATTAGAAACTAATCAGAGACTTATGTTCCAGGTGAAGCAACATGTATTCTTCAAAGATATCAACTGGGACACACTTGCCAGGCAGAAGGTGGACACTATATATTTTTCTTCTCATTTCTTCTATCTAGTTCTATACTGTTGTGATAATGACATTTGACTTAGATTGATAAAGTCATGAAATTTCTGCATTTATCACAGGCTGCATTTGTTCCGGCTTCAGAGAGCGCACTTGATACAAGCTACTTCACAAGCCGATACTCCTGGAATACTTCGGAGGATCGTGCTGATGCACCCAGTGAATTTGATGATTCTAGCGACAGTGGTAGCTTGAGTGGCAGCAGCAGCTGCCAAAGCAATCGCCAGGATGAACAGGTATGGATACCTTTAGAAATTGATTTACCTTAAAGCATTCAGAAGGGACATACCTAAGTAGGTTTTTTAAATTCTAGAACCTCTTAGGAAATATATGACAAGGGCCCTCCTTGGACTTTCTTTTTCCTTTATTTGTCAGCTTATTATCATACTCATCATCATCAGCATTATTCTGTGGGATTAACCTTTGCAGTGTTAACGTTGAATATATTGAACAGGGAGATGAATGCGGAGGTCTTGCTGAGTTTGAGTCTAGTTCGTCTGTCAATTACTCATTTAGTAATTTCTCATTCAAGGTACGTGTATTCATATTGGCAATGAACAGAAAGCTATTGAGAGCTCAGTGCTATAAAGTATCAAAGTCTGAACTGTTAGATTCAGATTCAACTCGATTCCTTTATTTAGTTGAAATAAATGCCCTTGTGGTCCCAATCTTACCAGCGTAATGCTTGATAGCACAGTAGCACCTGCCCACATTCTTATTAAATCATTGCCTACTCATAATTGTATTAATGTAACAGGTCATTGATTTATTATAAGTTGGTTTTGGTGCTAAACCACTCAGTAATAGATGTGCTAAGAGGTTAAGTTTTGGGGGATTACAAATAGCCTGGTTGATTAATGTGAAACTAAGTTGTTGGCACCTTAGAAGTTTACTTTTCTTGATACTTCATAGTGATTCAAGCAATATTTTTAAGTAAAGGTTTTTGCAAAGAGGGAATGTTCTGACTGGTGATTCAATATGATCAAAAATGGAAGTGTGAAGAATTTGGCTTGATGCTGTTCTCCATTTGATGATTTTGGGACCTGCATTACAAAATCCAGCAATAGCATCACCATGCTGGCAAATTTAGCACTTGCTAGGATTCGTAGGAAGATATTCGTTTCGCCAGAAATTAAATGCCCAGAGTATTGAAAATTGAAATTCAGTCTATTCGTATTATTTTTGGAAAGGTGCCTTAATTCTTGCCATTGCATACTACCAGCAAACAATCTTTTGTTTCCTATTTTTCCTCGACTTACTGGGTATATTTTGATGCCGCCTTTTATTTTTGTTCTATCATGGATCCTTTTTTTTGTGTTTTTCTATGTTTGGTGCTCAGAATCTCTCCCAGCTTGCGTCAATCAACTATGATTTGCTTTCAAAGGGATGGAAGGATGAACCCTCTGCAAACCATGGTGCTTAACTACCCATGTCTCGGCGGAAAAACCAAAGTGGGTTTTGACGCTTGGTCAACATTTGAGCCTTGAGGGATCCCATTCACCTCAGTGGTTGCGTTGTACAGCCTGTAAATGTAAGATGCTAAGCAGAATTCTTTGAATATGGTTATGTTGTTCCTTCTCATTGCTGTGTTTTCTAATATATATATATTTTTTTAATCTAATCTTGCAGAGAGAAGCTTGAGTAGACAAACTGTGGGGATGTGCTCTTTCCTGATGTAGGCTATTGCACCACATTGTGGGGCTTCAATTTTAGTCTGAGTGAGTTATTTCTTTTGAGGACCTCTCTGTACATTGATACATGCCTCAGGGTGGGCCTTCAGATGTAAACATGCGGTTTGACGGTTTCTCTACCATAAGCAAAGAGATGACATCCCTTTTACTGATGTGTATTTCTCTCAGAGCATGAGTTATGAAGTTAATATGCTGACCGAAACTGAATATAACTCGTGGCTTCAAAAAGTTTAGTTCCCCGTCCTATGGGGTTAAAATTTCCTTTTTTCTTGAAATTTAAAAGGCATGCAAGCAACATGAAGAATTAAGGCTCTGATTGTTTCAATGGAAAAGGGGAAAATGTTTTACTGTGATGTAATCCAAAATTTGGGGGGGGGGGGGGTTCCAAAGTAGTGATTAGTATCTTGACTATTGCAACTCTTGGTAGCCATGGAGGACCCCATATTTTCCATTCTCGAAATTACTTTTCAATATTTTAGTTTTATGGTTTATCTTTGCAAACTATTTTTCTGAAGGGTTTTGCACTTTTGCTACCTTAAATCTACTGTAACACAAAAAAAAGCTGCAAAACCTTTTATAGAAAACTAGATCACCTAGCGCGATTGCTCTACCTGGTGCTCGCATGCCGCCTTGCATGCAAGCGAAGTGCTTTTAGTGGATAATAAGTAGTTCAGTCATAAATAAATCACTGAACGATGTTTGATGCAGTCTGTCAGTGCCCTCGATTGTTCTGGAGCAATGTATCAGCAGTTTCTGTTTTCAAACAAATAAATAGTTTCCTTGGATTTGTAGATTAGATATGCTTTCCTATTGATCGGTTATTCTTTCTTGTCTTGCGACTTTGGGTGATCATGGGACTGATCTACAAGCTCTCTCTCCGCGACTTTGGGTGATCATGGAGTTGATCTACAAGCACTCTCTTCCTGTAGTCTAGTTGATCTACGAGCACTTCTTTCCTAGCTATAATAGTTTGATTGTTTTTTTATTTGGTAAGAATAATAGTTTGATTGTTGAGTGCAAGCTGACTTGCGCAATCAGCAAAAAACAAAAATAAAATAGAAATACATGACACCATCAGGATGTAATCCTTTGATTTCTAGAGGAATTATTGCATTGGGAGTTAATGGAAGTGGAACACAATAATTTCCATTTTGAACCCCAAGGGGCAGCACAGTTGGCAAAGGACGAGGCCTAAGGAAGCCGAAGGTCTTGAGTTCGACTCTTCCTCCTTCTTTCAGGCCACTCGCCTGAGAGGAAACTCTCTGGTGAACATGGGGACCCTAATACCTCCCGGTTTGTGTTGTGGAGTCGTGCACGAGCCTTGGGGGAATTAGTCGGCCAAAAGCCGGACACCTCCAGTTCCCCCACCCCCCCAACCCCCACCCAAAAAAAAAAAGGGTTTTTTACAATTACCACCCCAAAAACTTTACTATCTACCATTACCCCCCAAAATCTTTGAAACAACTATTACCCCCGTCGTGCGGACTAATAACCAATCGAACCCCGCGTTATGCACAGAATCGTGGGGGTTAGTCGTGATGGTTTGCCGTTTTCACGATTTTATTAGGACCAAAATACCCTTAGTAGTGAAATAAACCATTGTCACAGATTTGTTAAGACTAAAATGCCCTTACTAGTGGAATAAACCCTATTCTTCACTTTCTCTTCACCTCATCCTCTTCACTTCATCCTCTTCGTTTCAACTGTTGCGGCAAACCGGAGGAAGAAGGAGAAGCTCAGCTCAGGCCACGATTTCTTCCACCCTATAAAAGGATAGAGAGGTGCCGGTGCCACCGTTAAAGCTCTCGGAGCAAGACAGAAGGAAAAAACGCAGATTGCTCTCTGAGAAGGGAAGAGAGAAGCGAGCAAGGGCACAAAGGTATATTTTTCGATTCAAACTCGCTAAGAACTAAGGTTTTCGGCTCAAATTTGTATTCGTTGTGAATGTTTTGAAAAGATTTTCTGTCAAGTTGTTGCTACCATAGATCTGTCGTTTATTGAACTCATCTGTCTCTGTTTTGTGTGAGATCTGTCCATTTTTCGTGTGGGATTGTTCCTTTTGTGATTATGATAATGGTATTATTGGATGTCTCTGTTGTGTGTGAGATCTGTCCAATTTCTCTTTTTTAATGTTGCATTGAAGTGGGGGTGGTGGTGACGTTTGGGAAGATTATAGATCCCTTATCCAATGGTAAATGGCGTTCATGATATTGGCACACATCAACCCATTTTCCTTATTTCCTCCCATTTGCTTAGGATTCCCTTCTCTATTTCCTGTAAGGATCAGTACAGAAACCTTGTCACAGATAATTGTGCTTGAACAGATAACCTGTCTTCTGATCTGGCGTATTTCCCTCATATTCACATTTGTCTTATTTGTCTTAACATTGTAAGAAATTCTAGTATTTTCCTTTCTTTTACTTGCTCATTTCTTTTGTAGTTTTGTCTTTAAGCTCTGTAGAAGAGCATGTATATTACTAGCCTTAAACTGTACACCCTTGAAATCAAGCACAAGATGGTATAAAAGCTCACTGAGGTTCTGTAATGGTGTTGTTTGATTTATTGGCGGGGACTTCTCTACAGTAAAATTGAACTATTTAGTACATAGCTGATAAACAAATGAGAGTGAATTCATGATATAAGCCAGAAAGTGTAATGATGGCAGAGAAGAAAGAGGAAAGAGTTTATGAGAGAGACAAAGAGAGAGTGAAGTGGGGTGAGAGGGGTGGCCAGCTGGCCTGGTAAACCCCCTGTGCATTTCTGTATGGTCCTAATGGAGGCTGCCATTTTAGACATGCTAGGTGAATTGATTTTTAGGGAAGGTGCTCACGGTGAATAGAGAATCCGAGACTGATCTTTCTAAATTACAAAATTAAATGTAAGTTTCTTCATGGCAAAAACTGTTCATACCATCTTCATAAACATGTTTGGCGTCTGTGTCTGGTGTTCTATTTTTGCTTGAAAATAGAGAGATTTTCTGTTTTTCTCTTCAAGATGCTACATAAAGAATGCATTCCTTGATCAATCTCTTGCTTGGTTACATGGGATTTAGCTAGTTAAGTAGTCAAATTTGTTGATTCTCTTCTATGTTGATAGAAATGATGTTCATTCTATTTCAGTTCATTAACTAAGGAGGCAGCTGCCCTCCTTTTAAACATAATCGTAGTAAACTAGTAGTCATGGTTATTCTGCAAATGAAAGACCAATACAAAATGCATGGACCCTAGCAAACAGACTGTTCTCATAGATCCCACCAGAAATATGGACCATATTTCATCCAAGTCAACACTCATTGTCACTTGCATTTTGTTTTAATGTGACCCAACTTTGTTGTAGTTTGACTGTGTAAATTGCATTTTTCTTGTATGTGACCCAACTTCAATGGGGTGCTGCAAATTTGGTTCTAAAAATAGGCAAAGGTTCAGGCTTTTGCATGAATTTTTTTCCATTTAAAAGCCCTAACTTCTTCCCTTCTTGAAACTGAAATCCTCATTGTAATTGAGAAGTTTATCTAATGGATAATCTTGTATTTGTTTCTTTAGTTGAGAAGTTTATCTAATAATATTGATACTTGGATGTAATTTGTCAAACTTGAATTTTAATGACTGTTCTTGACTAATGTGATGCTTCTCCCACTTTTCTATAAAATCCATATACCATGTAACCAAACAGTCTCTAATTTTCAAGATGACAACAACTGAAGTATAGTACCACTATCTTCAAGGCACATTTACAAAGATTATTGATGTTGAAAGATATGGTTACCTAGATATGATATCTGACATATATAACTCACTTTTGAGTACTATTCCCAAAGGGAGATCTGTGGACTTCAATGTCAAATATTTGACAGTTGACAAGATGAAAGATATGGTAGTGAAGACAGATAAAGATGTGATGAAAATGGTAGACATGCTTGGTACTCAGGTTGATTGTATCCACATGTATGTCTACAATGTCCAAGTTGGTAATAACACTGATAATGTTACCATCAACGGACATCATGTCAAGTTTGTGGGTGATACTGCAAGAAATAGACCAGAGATTAGAGCACCATATCCAGTTGTTCCCCTTACTGATATGTCTACAAGTACTAGGCCAAAAGCTAATATAAGAAGGGGTGGCCTCAGTAATCCTCAAAGGGATGGTGGTAGAAATATTCAAAGGGATGGTGACATGAATGTTCAGAAGGGTGGTGCTACTGTGACGCATAATAGCAGTCGGACTGCTGTTCTTAGATCAAGTAATGCATCTCATAACCGAGTCACATTTGACAATAGGAGTTCTGTAGTTATGCATGATAGTGGGGTTGCTTTTACTGAAGTTGGTATGTCTAGTAGGTGTAGGAGTGCTAGTATTGTGAGATCTACTACAACTACTACTGCCACTGTAGATTTGGGAAGTAATGATGCAATCATTCCATCACCTGATCCAACCAATCCATCAGCTAGCAGGGTACTTGAGGGTGAGGAACAGGAAGTGAACAATGACACATCAGATTCTGATTATGTAGCTAGAGAATCTGATGATTTAAGTGATAGTTCAGAGAGTTATGATGAAGACTATGAAGAATTTGGAAGTGATGCAGAAGAGGAAGAGAACAGTAAAGAGGGATCAAATGGTGAGGAAGAGGATTATGACACTCAGAAGAACAAACCCACAACAATAATGGGTATGAGTCCTACTAATTATCAATGGGGTGTAAAACGTAATTAACTTGATTTGTTTAAAACAAACATTTAACATTTACTTAAGTATAGTTGGTCACTTGGAATTTGTTTCATGACTTGTAGGTATGGTGATGTGATCTTGAGCTGAGGAGCCAACTTCAATGAGATGCTGCAACTATGTCTTTAGAAGTTACAAATATGTCTTGGGGTGGGGCTGGTATTAAGGTGCTGGGTCATAGGTTTTTTGTAACAATATTAAGTACAATGGGTCTTTGTAATTTCATTGTGACTTTTTTAGAATTGTGGGCTGCGCAGGATTTGTCATTCTTTCAGAAATTTTTTTAAAGAATTTTGAGCACCTCTAGATTTAAAACTAAATGTGATATTCTGGGCCATTCTCATTCATTGATTAGGAGCAGTTTTTTTTACCATTGGGGAAATAATGACAATGAGTCTCTCAGCACAGCAGTAAAAAATCTCAGGACTCTGTTAATCATGTACCTCTCTCTCTCTCTCTATTTGTTTATTTTTCTCTTTTCCTATTCCACACCATAAAATAAAATAAATAAATAAAAAAAAAAAAAAGAACTTTGTTGGCACCTACAGTGACAGGTCTCTAAAATATCCAACTTGTAAACCACCTTGTTGAGTGTTGACAGATGAGATGCTACTTTACTACAATATTCAACCATAATTAGCATGCATCATTACAACCCAAAACTAATAAACATCCATGATTACAACCCAAGAGTAACAAAAATAGACTTCAACAAAATGACTTTGAAATTCCCAGACTTAAATCACTACATTCCAAATACAGTACAATATAATCAAAGCTATTACTACTTGATTTGTGATCTTCATTATTGCTACAGTCTTCTCTACAGTATTCAATCTAATATTCAGACTACCGATCTCTTCACTTCTCTACTGCTCTATTTCACCCTCATTGTTTGGTGCATCATTAGCATGCACAGATTGGCTTGTTTCACCAATGGGTACTGCCCATTTGAAGAATCTGCAACCACCATTGTCTCTGTTAAAACAAATATAATACAGCCTATCTGGGTTGTCCATTGACTCTGAAATCCTCACAGCAGATCTCCTCCGGCAATAACATTCCATGTTTTGGAACCTCACCCACCTTGCACAGCCGGTATTCACACTCCCAGATGACATCTTACCTGCAAACATTCCAGGAGAATAAACCATAGATTAATTAGCCTTTGTTTCCTTTTTAAACAAAGAAGTATTTGATGTTTTCATGAATTGTCAAACAAATACCCACTTCCATAATTTCTTTAGAAATTACTTGGCTTTTCATTCTCTAGAAACCCATTTGCAGCTGGGTGTTTGTACATGGGGATCTAAATGAGTTGACAAAAAAGATCACTATCCACTTGTTCCCCAAGTCCTACAACCAAGCAAGAGACGTATTCATACTATTCCACATCCACACAAGTATAGTATCATCTTCACACATCCACTCATAATCTTTAGAGTTGGCAAAGGGAGGTTTTGAAATCAAGTATTTCAATTTCCCTTTTGCATTGATTTATACATTCACAGCCTATGGCCACAGAAGATAGTTGAATGTTCCATTGTGTTTAGTAGTAGTAATTTGGACATTCATCAAGTCCACAGGGGATTTTGAATCACCCATTGAATTAAAGAATATATAACAGCAGCACCAAATCAGTCACAACAGCAGAACACAGAGCACAAACTAATAAAACAATAGCAAATATCCCCAACAAGCAGAATCGTAGGGTGTTAGGAATCAGCAGGATAGGAGAAAAGTAATAACTTGAAATCAACAGTCCGGATTAGGCCCAAACTCTGGTCGAGTATAGGGCTAGGTTGGGGCTTAAAACCTTCAAATTTTGATAATGATCCAATGGTTGGATAGGCTATTATAATGCTTACCCAGAAATAGTAACTTGAAAATTTTAAAATTTGGCAACTATCAAGATATACCAATTCAATGGTCTGATCAGGACCAAATCTAAATCAATGGTTATGTTTGATCAATAGATATGAACCCTAAAATATTTCAAGGAACAATGGTTAGATCTAGAGAAAAAGACAATATTCAGACAATATTCATGGTGAACGAGACGAAATAGAAGACCACAAATGAAATTTTCCATTGGAGTGTATAGAACACGAATGGGATTAAAAATGTAACTGGTGGAGGAGAAGAAAATAAACAATATCTAATGCAAGAGATCATCTACAACAAATATCAAAAGGGTACAACAACACATTGTGAAATTATGCCCTGATTGAAGAGAGAAAATAAGGAGAAGAAGACAACCTTAACTTCACCGGAAATTGCAATGTCACCTGAGACGATGGAGATAGTTAAACCAGAGAGGGCTAAAATCGTGGCCTGAGAAGAGGGCTGAGATAAGTTCTTCTTCTTCCTCCGGTTTCACTTCTCTCTTCCCTTCTTAGAGAGCAATCAACTACATTTTTTCCTTTAACGGTGACACCTCTCTATACGGTTGAAGAAATCGTGGCCCGAGAAGAGGGTCGAGCCGAGCTTCTCCTTCTTCCTCCGGTTTGTCGCACAGCTTGAAACGAAGAGGATGAAGTGAAGAGGATGAGGTGAAGAGAAAGTGAAGAATAGGGTTTATTCCACTAGTAAGGGCATTTTAGTCCTAACAAATCTGTGACAATGGTTTATTTCACTACTAAGGGTATTTTGGTCCTAATAAAATCGTGAAAACGGCAAACCATCACAACTAACCCCCACCGTTACAGGTCTGTAACGGCGGGGTTCAGTTGGTTATTAGTCTGCAGCATGGGGGGGTAACAGTTGTTTCAAAGATTTTGGGGGGGTAATGGTAGATAGTAAAATTTTTGGGGTGGTAATTGTAAAAAACCCAAAAAAAAAATCCATTTTGAGAGGCTTGATATCTTTACTTAATGGGTTTTCTTCCTCTTTATTATGCCTAGTAAAGTATAACACGTCACTATTTGCTACATGACAATACATGAGTTAGTCCATGTGATATAGGACTAGACAAGCATCTCATTAGTACAATTCAACTTAAAATGAATGCAGGAAGTAGTTAAAATTTCAATAGATGCCATTTTGTATGGTCAACTTTCTTGCTTACTTTGATCTTAAATTTTATCAAATTGTACGTGGGGTTGTCTATCATATGGAGTAACTTATGTTTTGTCAAATTGCAACTATGCATAGTGACACCTACATGACCTTAAAATTATAATTAATTAATTTAATCTCAGTAACTCGAACACTGTAATATGTCTTTTACAAAGCATACCTAATAGAAGTGAAAACAGAGAGAAGCAAACAAAATCAGAAAAAACGTTCAGGGAAGAGACGCAGGGGAAAATGTAATGCAATCTACTGGTCATTCCTATTGAATTCCTGAATTGCTGTTTGTGGGCAATCTTAGTGGCAACGCCTAAGCTCAACTTCCTTGCCTTTTCTTTACGTTTACGCCTAATGGAATCGGGCTACTCGTCAAATTCATCTGAAACAATATCCCTCCGAGGGGAAGGGGCGAAGAAAATTGAAAAGTAGACTGAATTCATGTTCTATTTGGTTTTTCAATTTTGAAATCCCATGAAACTCATGCTTACAAAGGTACACACCAATTTGCCTCCCAGTATCAGCCAAAAACTTGTCAATCTTTATGTGAAATCAGGTGATCTTGGAAATGCCCGCCAATTGTTCAATAAAATACCAGAACCAGACAACCGTTTATGGACACTCTTGATTTCTGCTTTTACAAAGCGGGGTCTTCCCCAGGAATCCTTGAAGCTCTATGCTGAATTACAGACGAGTAACGTCAAGCCTGATAAGTTGGTTCTATTATCTGCCATCAAGGCTTGTGCGGTCTCGGCAGACCTCATCCATGCCAAAGAGGTTCACGAAGATGCAATTAGGTACGGATTCTGCTCTGATCTTGTACTGGGCAATGCGTTGATCGATATGTATGGGAAGTGTAGGTTCTTATTAGGTGCGTGCAAAGTTTTTGATGAGCTGCCCTCGAAAGACGTGATTTCCTGGACTTCGATGTCTATGTGTTATGTTCATTGTGGGCTCCCAAGGGAAGCTCTGCAAGTTATTCGAGAAATGAGGTTGACCGGAATGAGACCCAACTCAATAACTGTGTCATCCATTCTGCCAGCATGCTCTGCTTTAAAAGAACTACGTTCTGGAAGAGAAATTCATGGTTTTGTTGTTCGAAATGGGATGGGAGAGAATGTTTTTGTGAGCAGTGGGCTTGTGGACATGTATGCTAATTGTTTGAATATGCAGCAAGCACAGACCGTCTTTGATTACATGTCACACAGAGACACGGTGTCCTGGAATGTGATTTTAACAGCACATTTCTCAAATGGAGGCTTCGAAAAGGGGCTTAGTATCTTCAACCAGATGAGTACTGCACGGGTTAAGTTGAACCCTGCCTCATGGAATGCTGTGATCAGTGGATGCATACAAAATGGGCGAAATGAACAAGCACTTGAGGTATTTGCTCAAATGCAAGATTCAGGGTACAAACCCAATCCTATCACAGTTGCCAGTGTCTTGCCGGCTTGCTCAAATTTAGAAAGCTTATGGGGAGGCAAAGAGATCCATAGCTATACCTTCAGGCATCAGATTCTGGATGATGTAACTGTAGCAACAGCTCTGATCTTCATGTATGCAAAATGTGGTGACTTGGAGCTTTCCCGAAGGGTATTCGATAGATTGCCTAGACGGGATACCATTGCTTGGAACACCATGATCATGGCAAACTCAATGCATGGGAGTGGCAAGGATGCACTGTCGGTCTTCCAAAAGATGATAGACTCAGGTGTCAAGCCTAATCATGTCACTTTCACCGCTGTTTTGTCTGGCTGTAGCCATTCACAACTTGTTGAGGAAGGCCGCTTGATTTTTAATTTGATGAGTAAGGACTATTTGATTGAACCTGATGCTGATCATTATTCATGTTTGGTTGATATACTCAGCCGTGCAGGTTACCTAGACGAGGCATATGACTTAATCCAGAAAATGCCAATGGAACCAACAGCCAGTGCTTGGGGATCATTGCTTGGTGCATGTAGGGTGTACAAGAATATAGAGTTGGGACGGATGGCAGCACATAGACTGTTTGAGATTGAACCGGATAATGCAGGGAACTATGTTTTGTTATCCAACATATTTGTTAATGCCAAGCTATGGGGTGACGCGTCACAGATCAGAAAATTGATGAGAGACAAAGGAATTATAAAAGTACCAGGTTGCAGTTGGGTTCAGGTGAAAAATAGAGTTTATACTTTTGTTGTGGGAGACAAGAGAAATGATCAGAGTGGCCAGATCTATAGATTTCTTGATGAGATGGGGGAGAAGATGAGACTTGCTGGGTATTTGCCTGATACAGATTTTGTTCTCCAAGATGTGGATCAGGAGGAGAAGGAAGAGGTTCTGTGCAATCACAGTGAAAGGCTTGCCGTTGCTTTTGGCATACTTAACCTGAATGGGGGATCATCAGTTAGGGTTTTCAAGAACTTGAGGATCTGCAGAGACTGCCATAATGCCATAAAGTTTATGTCAAAGATTGTTGGAATACAGATTACTGTAAGGGATTCCCTGAGGTTTCATCATTTTAGATCTGGGTTGTGTTCCTGTAAAGACTTTTGGTAGAATCTAAATTCATTCTGATGTCTGAAATTCTTGTTTGATGCTGGACACTGAAAGGGGCAGGTTGGCGGATGGCAGGGAACTGGAAGGAACCATCTCTCTCAAGATATCCTCTACATGACATACATTCTGTGATGAGATGTGTTCATTGGTTCCACCGACATGGTCTGATGATTCCAATGACCCATTCTTTTGCATTCCTTTGAAGGTCTATAACTTTGAAGTTTAATGATGAGTTGTTCAGATTTTTCGTTCAATATTTGGATCAGGGAAACTATGCAGGTCTATAACTCTGAAGGTTAATATGATGAATTGTTCAGATTTTTCCTGCAAGATTTGGATCAGGATAAGGAAGAAGTACTTTGCAGTCATGTTTCTTTCAGCATCAATGGTTGGAGGTTGCATGACCGAGTCTCTAATGTTCATAACGTTTGATAAAATACCACTTGATAAATGCTTCACAGTATTTCATATTCTCATGGTTCTTTGGTAGAAGGATGAGCATATCTCTTCAGTCAGAAACTGAAATACAAGAATCTGAGAATATGATATAAAATAAACTGTAGGGAGGTAGCAGACTTACCTCCACCGTTAGGACCTACATTGCTGGCCATCCTGTTCAATTCCAAGTTGTATTATCCAGCGAAGAAATGGTGACGGAGAGAGCGGCAGTGCTGTGAGATTAAGGTCTTCTGGCTTTTGAGTTTACTGAAAGCTATCTGTGATGGTGAGTAATGCATGATACAAACCAAAGCTATGGACCTCTCTCCTATTTATAAATTCTAATCAAATAATTGCCTCCCATCAAGGTATTTATCTGATGAGTCACCCATGCCCACCTATTATGTTGAAGTGGCACATAGGCTACATCAGCTTACATTCTCCTACCTGTCCATACTGCCACATGCCAAACTAACGATATAAGTTCAAACTGACTGTATGGCTGTACAGAACTCATTTCAAAAGGAGTATCAAATATTTGTAGTGAAAACTTTAACCCATGAATCATGGTGGTACCTGTCCATACAAAGAGCACTTTCTTCCATGTATTTGTCGGTGCAAAATGCCTACGAAGATCACCATTTCTCAACAACTGGATGAGTTCTCAGAGGAGAGTGGTAAAAGAATCTTTGAGAATCACCACCTAGACAAGGGTCTAGGACCCCTAAATGTCTTACCCTTTCGGGGGAGAGAATGAGCTCCAATGGATATGACTTTTGTTTGCTTAGACTGAGTAAGTGTCAAGTTACGAACATGGGGAAGTGTTAGGCATCTGGTCCGCCCGGCCGGAGTCAGTCTTCCTAAACCATGTGTTCCTACAAAGTGTACATGCAATATGACATGCTGTGAAGAAATCTGGTATAAATTTGATGATGGTGGGGCTTTGCGGAAAAACCGGCAACACAATGGCGTAGGGGCCAAAATATGATAATATGGAATGACCAGAATGGTAAATAAAGTTGACGTTCTATCTCCAAAATTTAGTGCTTGGTCCTGCAGGGGTTCAGAGGACAATGCTTGGTTGCGTTCCTAAGGCTGATGATTCTGTTTTCATGGATGACCTAAAGGGTCTACCGTTGATGTCGTGTAAAACACATTTTGGTCCTAAATGTGATCAAGGGATGACAACATCATCTGCAGGTAGCATGACTCCTCGATCTCCATTATTCACTCCAATGACCAGCCATATAGACTTGCTATAGGCAGGAAAGGGTGCATGTTCTGAACATGAAGATCTTCCACAGGTATCTTCTTCTTAACCATCTTTTCTATTTTGTTTTCGTTTTTCACTTGCTTCAGAGGAAAAGGTTATAGTCAGTTCTGATCAAGATATTAATAGGAACAAAGAAAAGGTAATGAGGATCATCGGGTGAGCTAACTCTAATTTAAAGATTTTGAAATCAGATCAGGAATAATAGAAAATTATAAAAGATATAGAGAAAGAAGTGAGGAAAGTGACAAAGTGTAGGCTTGTACAGAAATTTATTTAGAGGGCTCTTATAATCTGTCAAGAGATCTTCATTCTTCAGGCATCTACCCCAATGGCTAATAGCTTCCAAAATTTGTGAATACATTAGAAATTAATTTTTCTCAACTCAAATATTTAAACTGTTAGAAAATTGCTACACATTATTATAGAGAGAATAGATTGTCACTTGGTTCAATTGCCTTCCCAATTAGACTCCATTGTAGCCTCCTAACTGATGCAGTACAAGGCCACCATGGGGGGAGACAGAACGTGGCTAACTGATTTCAACCTGGGTCTGCTTCTGTTTTGTACCAGGTTCTGGAATAGGTTCTGGTATAGACCAGAACTTGTACTCTTCTCATGAATGGGCCATGGTTTGGGCCATAGATATGACTAGAAGATCTTTATATGCTGCTGGAATATTCTGTGGAGGTTATGTTGCAAGTTTCTATTTTGTTTTAGGAGTTGTTTCTAAATTAAGTTAGTAGATCTTTACTAGTTCCTACCTGTTTTGGGGACTTTCTATTTTGTACACTTTCTATTATGTTGTTCTCAGTTGTCAAGGATATTTCACTACATGGAGAGTTACTAAATATGTATTCCTGGTTCAAAATTTATAAATACAAGTAGGGGGAACCATGCCCCCATGATTTTGGCTATTGAGTCCTTTATGTGAGATGCATGCCCCTGTCGTGAATCAGCAGCAACCCTAGGTGGTGAAGCCAGGTCATATCCCTTTTTTTCTAGGGATGTAAATGGATCGGATCGGCTCGAATACGGATAGGATGTGATCGGATCCGGATATTTCCTGGCCGAATACGGATACATCTAAATAGATTTGGATGCGGATCGAATTCGGATTTTCAACCATCCGTTTATATCTCTGCCTTGTGTAACCCAGACCTTCCTCCCCTCTAGCGGATACAATTCACTCTCAATCCATATCTCTTAGATCATGATGCTCTTTTCCTCATATTCTAGAACCTGTTGAATCTTCAAAAACCCTCAAGATCATTATTTTATTTAATTTTTTATTATTAAGTATTTGGATTTTTTCCCGACGGGTTTTTGTCGGAGTATTCGGATCTTTCTCCAGATATCTCTAAACGAATACGGATGTCCCTGAACCGATACGGATGCGGATCGAATTTGGATTTTCAGTTATCCATTTACGTCCCTACTTTTTTCCCTTCCTCCGTTCCAAATTCCATTTTCTGCGTTCCAGTACTTTGAAGTTACATGCATGTGGTGTTTTCTGCAGTATTTTGGTTCTGAAAGTTGGCTTTCATATTTCAGAATTCTGGGCTATCTTGCTGTTGATATTCTCTACTTTAATCTCAGTTCTGACCCTATTTTCTCCCTGATCAAATAAGCCTGTGATACACTGACTTCAGTAAAGACTTGCTGTAACAGCAGATCCAACCATCCAACTGGGCTCAAATTTTGACCGTTTACTCTCCTCTACAGCAGCTCTATTCAACCAGGATTTGGAAACCAGCAGTTTTGCTGATCTAAAGTTATCGGGATTTCTCTTACTCTCTATTTTGTGAATCATCTAAGATGCTATTTTCTGTCCATTGAATCTTCCTGATTTTTTAAGTTTTGTTTCTATAGGTTATAAGCTACATTCGACCAGCTTTTGGTTTCGATCAGAACTCTGGATTTTGAGTTAAGATTCACTATAATCTGGTTTCCTAACCTGTCACTGCAATCCTATCCATAGTTGTAGATGACAGGTGATGCCTTGGTCGCCTAGGCGGACGCCTTGTTGGTGTTGCCTTGCATCCAGGCCCCCTCCAACGCCTTGAGTTGCCTATACGCTGTGATAACTATGATCCGATCCTGTGGCCTGTGTCTGAACCTACTCTTAGGTTAATCAGACTGCATTACTAACTTTAGCATAACTTCTAAAATGGAAGAAATCATGTCACAAACTGACACCCTCTGGTATTTTAACCATAAGTCCACCAAATTGTTAACTCTAATTCATTGGATCTTGATCTAATTGTGAAGCCAAAAGTAACATGGTAACCTTTTAAATGTCACCGGAACCATGCTAGATGGTTAATTTTTTTACCCTGAAAATGAATAAGTAGTACCCAAGCTCAACTTTTGACTATTTTGTATAAAATGGGTAAAGGCTGGGCACGCTAGTGCTGTGCCCAGCACTGTCTCTGCCTCTCTCCTCCCCCCCATGAAAGAGTCCCCCCTGGCCCTCCCATCCCAGTCCCCCATTGGTTGAGCCGCTAGCTCCAGGAAAGCTAGCTGCATGCCCAACCTCCGCCCATATATAAAGTATAACAAAGGCAGATCAAAATAATGACTATGACTACAAAAACTAATGCTTAAAAAAATCAGTAGACACATATTGATACCGTGAACTCTTGAGGTTTTCCAAATGGCTTGGTTGTTCTTGAAAGATTTTCATGGAGTTATTCTTGTATTTGGGACCTAGCTCTTTTTAGTGGGAGAGGAAAGTTTTATGGAAGGGAGTTTTTTTCGCAGTCTGGCGTTTTTGGGAGGAGAGAAACTGTAGATCGAGGACAGATTCTCTAAGAGAGGGTGGTGATTGACAAGATTACAAGTAGCTTATGGGCAGCAGTAAATGATCTATTTGGATGTCTTCCAGAATTACTCATCTCTAGAGATTGGAGTTCTTTGATATATTCTAGAACAAGGAGGACCAAAGTTGTTCCTATATGTCAGGCTCCACCATAAGGACTGGTGGAGTTGAACCTTGATGTTTTCTCTCTAGGAAACCAGGTCCTTGAGGCATTGGTGGTCTTTTCAGATCTTGGGATGGACCTTTAGTATGAGCTTATTTGGGAGAAATTAGAGGTGGTGATTCCCCAGAGCTGAAATGTTGTCTCCCAATGAGGGGTTGGAGCGCCATATCCATAAATCTTAATCAGATTATAGTGGAAGCAGATTTAGCTAATGTTATTATCTGGATGAGATGTGCTGATAATGATCCATGGCAGTACTCTCATCTCAGTAGATATCTTCGAACTCTTGCAACCTGGCTGAATGGCTTATTCAGTTGGATGTGAGAGTGGTGAATCAGGAAGGCGATGATTAGCCAAGCAGGGGTTGGTTAGACCTTTTATGTTGTATGGCGAAAAGCCTTCTTTGTAGATTGTGGTCAGTATGGCTGTTTCTTGATTCTGTTGTGGTGGGTGAAATAGTCGCCTTTTCCTTATTTGATGGTGTATACTAATTTTTTCTCAGTAATAAAGCTTTCCTTGCTAAAAAAAAAGAGAAGAAACCCTGAACCAAATTTTCAAAATATTCCAGGACTTGAAACCAGTACCTGTGATTGTGAAGAGAGAGGAGAGAGAGAGAACGATGGGGGAAGAAGAGAGCTGAACCACAATAGATTCAATGTGAATCTATCGCAGGCTGAATTTCTTCTATCAAGTTTTATACTGCTGTGGTAATGACATTTGGCTTAAATTGATAAAGTCATCTGAATTTCTGCATCTATCACAGGCTGCATTTGTTCCGGGTTCAGAGATCACACTTGATACAAGCATCTTCACAAGCCAATACTCCTGGAATACTTCAGAGGACTGTGCTTATTCACCCAGCGAATTTGATGATTCTAGTGACAGTGGTAGCTTGAGTGGCAGCAGCAGCTGCCAAAGCAATCGCCAGGATGAACAGGTATCCACCTTTAAAATTTGATTTACCTTACAGCATTCAGAAGGGACAAACCTAAGTAGGTTTATTTAATTCTACAACCTCATAGGAAATATATGATGAAGGGCCCTCATTGGACTTTCTTTTTTCTTTTTCCTTTATTTTGTCAGCTTATTATCATACTCACTGTCATCAGCATTATTCTGTGGGATTAACCTTTTCAGTGGCAACGTTGATATATGGAACAGGGAGATGAATGCGGAGGTCTTGCTGAGTTTGAGTCTAGTTCATCTGTCAATTACTCATTTAGTAATTTCTTATTCATGGTACGTGTATTCATAATGGCAACGAACAGAATGCTATCCATAATACTTTTGGAAAGATAACTTATATTTTTGCTATTGCACACTACCAGAAAACAGTCTTTTGCTTCCTATTTTTCCTTGACTCATTGGGTATATTTTGATGCAGCCTTCTATTTGTTTATCACTAATCTTCCAACATGGATCCTTAACTCTGTTTTTCTATGTTTGGTGCCCAGAATCTCTCCCAGCTTGCGTCAATCATTTATGATTTGCTTTCAAAGGGATGGAAGGATGACCCTCAGCAAACTATGGTGCTTAACTACCCGATGTTCTCGGCTGAGAAACGAAAGTAGGGTTGATGTTTGGTCAACATTTGAACCTTGAGGATCCCATTCACCCCAGTAGTTGCTTTGTACAGCCTGTATGTAAGATGCTTAGCAGAGTTCTTTGACTATGGTTATGTTGTTCCTTCTCATTACTGTGTTTTCTAATTTTTATTTATTTTTGGTTAATTCTCACCTTGCAGAGAGAAGCTTGAGTAGACAAACTGTGGGGATGTGCTATTTCCTGATTTAGGCTATTGCACCATATCCTGGGGCTTCAATTGCACCTATGTGACATTTATCACGGTTGACTTGACTACAGGGTTTATTGTGTTGCGGCATTGGAATTTTTCCTATTCAAACCATTGTTTAAAACTTGACCCAGTTTCCATTCTTGAAATTGCTTCTCAATCTTTTAATTAGGGTAAAGGCTGGGTTCGTTGGTGCTATTTCCAGCCTGAGTCTGTCTCTCACCCACCCTTATGGAAATGACTCCTTACCGTCCCCTTTCCACCCACTTCATTGGACACAGCCGCTAGCTCCAGGAAAGCCCAACCCTCTTTCTTTTAATTATATGGTTTATACCTTGTCAAACTATTTTTCCAAAGGGTTTTTGCTACCATAAATCCATTGACACAAAAATCTCCAAAAACTTTCCATGTAAACCAGATCGCCTAGCTCGCTAGCTCTACCGTGCGTTGACATGCTGCCTTGCATGCAAGGCAAAACACTATTAGCTGCTATAAATACTTCACTGGGCGATGATAAGACAATTGATGCAGTCAGTTAGTGCCATCTCTTGGATCAGAAATCTGGATTTTGAGATTTGATATGTTCTCCTATTGATCGGTTATTCCTTCTTGTCTTGTAACTTTTGGGGAAGATGGAGCTGATCATAAAGCATTTTTTCAGGGTTGTTGAGCTGATCTACGAGCGCTCTCTCTCGGTGGTGGTCAAACTGATCTACGAGTACTATTGCCTTAACTGCGTCAGGGGTGTAGTAATTTGATTGTTGAGTGTGAGCCTGTGAGGTAATTCACACCGTAGATAATGGTAAAAAAAGAAGGCCAAAAGGTCGCAGCGCTGCCATTACTTTAAAATGTTAGCAGTACTTCATCAATCCGAACCGTTGAATTACTATCATTTAATCTGGAACATTTATTTTATTAAACACATTACCTGTTCTTTACCCATAGACGGTGAAATTTTCATCTCTTTCAAACATCTCTCTTTTCTTTTTCATACACGGTTCCCCAAATCCCTTTCCCTTCCTCTAATCCACCGATATAACGTCGACCCGGAATCGATATCAGTTTCAACCGATACTGATCTAAATCGATCTATCAGTTAAGTTTACCCTTTTTTTTTGTTCAAAAGTTAGATTTTTTTTTTTTACAGTTTCACCTTTGTCCGTACCAACCCACCGATACGGGTTCGGCTGGGAATTGATATCGGTATTTGCAATCTAATACATATCAATCTCCATCTCCACCGATACCGATCCGGGACGGTATTTATCGGACTGCATCGGTTAGGTTAACCTATGTTCTTCAAAAAAGTTACTTATTTTTTTTAATATATTTTTACCCTTGTCTATACTGACCCACTGATACAAGATCGACCCGGAATCGATATCGGTCTCAACCGATACCGATCTAAATCGATTTATCAATTAGGTTTACCCTTTTTTTTTATTCAAAAATTAGATTTTTTTTTTTAACATTTTCACCCTTGTCCGTACCAACCCACTGATACGGTTCGACTAGGAATCAATATTGAGTGGAATGACAAAAATGCCCTTACTTTAAAAAAATAAAAATAAAAAAAAACCTGCAACCCATCTTCCGCAAATCAATTGGGGAAGATGAGTTGCAGGTATCCTTCAACCCATTTGCAATCATCCCTGCAAACCCCTTTGATTGAACCCATTTGCAATCATCCCTTGAAATCATATGTGCCCAGCATTTATGCCTCTTCTAGACTCCGGAGGCGGCTCGGGAGAAATCTAGGGTTTTAAACCTCCCCATCACGAAGATCTGAAATCGTTCACATTCTGATAGAACCTTTGAAACTCAGATTGGATCATATGCTCCAAAACAGCAGGAATTGGGATCGGGCATAGCTGATTCGATTTGAATCGGCTTATTTTCTATCCGATTATGATTTGTATATATCCATGAGGTGAACCCAAAGTGGTAAACATCCGCCTGTTTTGTGGCTTCTTGACTTTGGAGCTGCAGAGATTCTCAATATATCGTAGATGAAGGCAAACATAATCCAATGTTAAGTGGTGTACAAGACATCATAAATACTTGTTAATTTGTCATACGAGATTGCGTGGCTTTGGTTTACAAGATAAAACTAGGGTTTAACAGAATGAAATTGGATTTGGATTGACCCTCTCCCATTCCGATCCATCGACTTCATTTTGAATTGATCAGCTTATCGAATCAGAATTTCGAACATGAGTCAATCAAAATACAACGTGATGTAACCTGTGTTCCCATTTCCAAAGCCGAGTTAAAATCGCCCACAAGATTTCAGATCGAATTCATACTAGTTAGCTTTGGGGAGTCAAAAACCTCACTTACGGTCACAGCTGCGACTGTGTCCATTCTGTTATTTTTCATGCACTGGAACTAGGAGCCACAACTAAAAATTTGCTGGGTTTTGGTTAAAGCAAACGATCTGGGAAAGAAGAATTCCCACTACACTACAACAACAGTCTAAAGTTTATTCTAAAAATATTTCCAACCTGCAACCCATCTGAGAACACAGGGAAGAAGAAGAAAAGGAAGTTTGGAAGAAATCGACGAAGGAAGGAAAATGGGGGTTGAAGGATACCTGCAACTCATCTTCCCCAATCGATTTGGGGAAGATGGGTTGCAGGTTTTGGTTTTTTTATTTTTTTTTATTTTAATTTTTTAAAGTAAGGGTATTTTTGTCATTCCACTCTATCAAGGGTAGAATGCTCTCTATCCATGTACAAAAAAGAAAGAAATGAAAAGTTCACCAGCTATATAGGTAAAGAACAGATAATGTGTTTAATAAAATGTACGTTCCAGATTAAATGATAATAATTCAACGGCTGAGACTGATGGAGCAATGCTAACATTACTTTATAATGGCAGTGCTGAATCGGGTTGCAATCGTTTGATTCTAAGAGGAATTATTGCATTAGGAGTTCATGGAACTTTATGCCACTATTGGTTTACAATAATTTTGCTTTTTGAGAAACTTGACCTTTTTACCATTCTTGAAAATATTTGTGTTGGAAATATTCTAATAATATATAAAAAAGAGAGAAAAACATATTTGTACCACAAACAAACTGGAAGAATCAGTTAGGTTGAGTCATGCCATTGGTCCCATTCTTCAAGATTGCAGACATCCCCAATGGTGCAATTGGATAAATACGAATCAACTTCTAAAATTAAACATTCATGTAAACAATACCAATATGTATGCACTCACTTACTAGACCTCCTCGAGACACGTAAAAATTATGTTCAATAAAAAAAATAAAGAAAATTATTGACAAAAAGGATATAAGAAGAGAAGGGATGCCATGTGACGAGCTCTTATTGTTTATGCGTGAACCCAAAATGATGCAAAAAAAAAAAAAAAAAATCGTAAATAAACAATCATATAATCGAATACAAAGATTTACATGGTTCGATAAGATTACCTATGTTAACGTACCTTTGGCCCTACTATCTCTTAACAGCCCTTCCGGAATCAACCCACTTATGCATCTCATTAAAGGGCATTTCGATCCTAAATCTGATCAAGGAATGACAACATCATATGCAGGTAGCATGACTCCTCGATCTCCGTCATTGCCTCCAAGGACCAGCCCTATAAAGTTTTCTATTTTGTTTTCGTTTTTCATTTTCTTCGAACGAAAAGGTTTTAAATTCAGTTCTGAGCAAGATATTAATAGGAACAAAGAGAAAGCAATGGCAGGATTGACGGGTGAGCTAACTCTAAATCAATGCTGAAGCTCAACAATATAATAGGAATCGAAAGATTTTAAAGGTATTCATGCAATGATAATAGTAAGGTTGCTTCATTGTGATCAAGTGGTAAGTCAAGAAACAGCAGGATTTTAAAACATGACGACAATTGGCGATTCTGATCCGGATTGGATCAAAATCGTTCTGAATCGGTGCTCAAGAACCCTATAATCGATCCTCAGATCTAAAAATAGAGAATTTCTAGGGATTTAGGTGTGAATTAACCATGTCAGATCGGTGGCAATTGAGATTATCTCATTATCACGATCAAGTCCGATCCGAATCGATTCCAAATTCTTAAAAGCATGATAACAGCCTCTCCTTCAAGCAAGGGTAAGACTGGAATGGAGATCGAAGAGTCAAGCTCCCTGCAGATGATAACATCAATTTTTTATATCGAAGAGTTTAAAGAATATGAAATCGGATCAGGAATAATAGAAAATAATACATTATATAAAGTAATGATGAATTGCGGTTCAAGGCAACCGTACCGTTGGTGGAGAACGAACCTGTGCTAACTGATTTTCGACCTGGATCTAGTTCTGTTTTGTACCAGGTTCAAGAATAGGTTCTGGTATAGAACAGAACTGGAACTTATCTCATGCGTGGCCATGGTTTGGGGCCATAGGTGTGATTAGAAGATATTTATATGCTGCTGGAATACTCTGTGGAGGCTTTCTTAGCAAGCAAGTTTCTGTTTTCTGTTAGGAGTTGTTTCTAATTTGGGGATTTTCTATTTTGTACACTTTCTAATTTGTTGTTCTTAGTTGTCAAGGATATCTCAATACATGGAGAGTTACTAAACATGTATTAATGTTTCCAAATTTGTAAGGGAGAGTATTCTCTGTGGGGAAGCGCAGGGGCCACATATGTGCAACGGCCAATGAGAGCATGCATTGGCATCTTGGGGGTGAAATTTTCACCTTTCATGGGGACATGACGGTCATTTCGCTTCCCACTGTGTCTGAGCGAGGCATGTGCCTCCCAACCACACATAGAACATTTTCCCAATTTATAAATAAAAGTAGGGGGAACCATGCCCGATGATTTTGGCTATTGAAAAAAAATCTTGTGTCCTCTATGTGAGATAGTGAGATGCATGCTCCTATAATCCAATTATTATTGTCGGCTTGGTCGCCCTATTGGTGTCGTCTTGCATAAAGTCCCCATCCAACACCTTGGATTGCCTTAGATGTCGTGACAACTATGACCTTATCCTGTGGGCTGCATCTAAACACACACTTATTCATAGGTTAATCAGATTGCATTACTAAATCAAAGTTTCTAAAATGGAAGATGTGGGCTGCATCTAAACACACACTTATTCATAGGTTAATCAGATTGCATTACTAAATCAAAGTTTCTAAAATGGAAGAAGTCATGTCACAAATTGAGTCCACCAAATTGGTGACTCTATTTCATTGGATCTTGGTCTAATTTTATCCTAAAAATTAACCTGAAAAATGAATAAGCAGTACCCATGCTCAAGTTTTGACTTATTAATATGAGAAAGAGAACACTATCTGGTCATTGCGGTACGTAGTCTCAGCACTCAGGGCCATGCAAAATAACTGGCTCGCCCTCAAGATTTTACGGCTTTCCATGGAACACGATGATCATTTTGCGTGATCTTATGTCTAGGTGTAGGGGTCGCACACTGAATGTGACCAGATAGCATTCTTTTTCCCTTCTAATATAAAATATGCCGAAGGCAGATCAAAACTAAGACTATTATTACAATTATTGTGCCAAAACTAATGCTAAAAAAATAACTAGATACAAACTCATACCCTGAACTCTTTAAGGGTTTGGGTGTTCTTGAAAGACTGTCGTGGAGTTATTCTTGTAGTTGAGACTTGGCTCTTTTTAGTGACAAAAGGAAAGTTTTTATGGAAGGGAGTTATTCTTGTATTTTGGGACTTATCTCTTTCAAGTGAAATCCTTGGAAGCTTCTTCCTTTAATGGCATGAGCGTAGGCACTAGGCCCAACTCCCAAGTGCTCAACAACACAAGTGGGACATCTCATCTTTAAGAAAAGGACTTATCCGGAAGATAAAGAATCTGTAAGAAAGGAACAAAAAGAGATCCTTCTCAGTATGAGTTTATGACAATCAGACCACGACAGTAGTGACTAAGCCCCTGTTTGTTAAAGTAAATTGAAATGAAGAAGCACGAAACAAGTTCCTAATGGAACCTATGATGGTTCCTAATAGAGCATCTGAGAGAGCATTTTATCAAACGATAGATGATGTCGATAAAAAAACATGTGAGAACCACAATATAGTGAATAGGCTTTTATACAAATTTCATTATACATTTCTCACTTAATAAACAATGGGGTTCACTTTGACAGATTAGGATCGTCTTCAAGGATCCCAACGCCCAGGGTGCTACTAGGGGGCATCCAGCGGCTGAGCTATGCCGCACACATCTCGATTGTGCTGCTAGGGGGCATCCATAGGTATGAAAATAGTCAAGAAACATATGAAAATGCTTAGAGTATATTTCAAATACGGTTTTGAGGCATTAAATACTATAAATAGGTAATATATATAATATGGGAAAGCGAGCGGTACTTGGTCGCGTGCTGCGTTCAGACACAAGTAACACGCGAAGTGACCGACGTGCCCCCATGGAAAGGTGAAAATTCTTGAAGGTGGAACATTCATTTCCCAAGGCCCTGTGTCTGGAGCGCAGGGGCTGCACACCGCATACAGCTAGGCAGTGCTTTTTCTCCCATATAATATATCATGTATAAAAAGGAGAACAAAGTATGACGAGGCTAGTGCATTCAATTGATTGTGTATGAAAGATGAAATTTCTTGCATGTACTAATACCAAAAAATTTGTCAATTTTAGGATTTAAATGTACACATCATTGCAAAAAAAATCTAGTTTAATGCAATCATTTTAAGTTGTTTTTTTACTAATCTAGTGATCTATTGTTTTAAAAAAAAAAAAAAAAAACATTGAAAATCAATAATGATAAAAAAATTCAAAAGTTTTGATAGATTAAATCAACACTTTGTTTGTAAATTTGGTTTCTATCCTCTGATTGCAGACTTTTTAATCCTAAAAGATGATGAAAACAACACTATTAGAGCACATTTTTCCACAGAGACAAGGAATCGAGTTGATTTTGCCAAAAAAAAAAAGATTAACATGTCTTATAGGAACTCTATGTAAGTGCTTTGGAGTCACGAATTGTGTTCTATAGTTTGTAAGAGATATTCCATCAAGTGTATCAATAGGTATAATACCATATCACTATATCAGGTCACGTATTGACCTGATACAATTGATACAAATTTTTTTAGATGTTGTATTGATACCGTATCAAATAAGTATTTTAAAGATACAATATATATCAATTAATATCAGTGGGTACAAAAGGATACTTAAAACTTGTTCTGCTCACGTGTCTGGTTTAAGTCTGAGAGGAATTGGTCAAGTGGTAAAACAAAGGTTTTAGAAATGCCATATCACCCACCACTTAGACAAAAATAAGTGATCTTTTTTGTTAACCTCTCTAAGCGGGCTTGTGTGAAATTTTTTTTGCCATAAATAGTCTTTTTGGGTAAAATACTCAACAACGAAAAAGGTTAGGGATCCACAACAATTTGCATTTACAAGAGAACACTTGAAAATTGGTTTTCAACATATACCATACGTTGAAAAGGAATATTTGTTCGAAATAGTCTATTAAATTTGACATGTGACCTATCTTAGAAATATCTCATTTATCTAGGGCCTAAGTTTGTCAATTTAGAACCAAAAAAAAAAAAAAAAAATCGTTAAAATTCAGATCGATTCTGGATTTGAAAAATGGTATTTCTTTTGGTTCAATTTGGTTTTGGTTTCAGATTAAAACCGTCAATTTAAATTGAACCGGACCAGTTTACACAGAAAATTTGAATTAACTACAGATTGGGGAATGGCATGTTCCACAAGCAATTCAAACACAAAATGTGAATTGGCTAAATATTGGGACCATGAAAAAATCCAAGCCAAGATAACCTCAAGGATAAGCAATCTTTGCCTTTCAGATTCAAATTCCAATGGCGTAATATGAAAGGGATTGGGGACAACAGCATTGGACAAGTAATCAAAGCTAAGCCGAAATGCATGCTACCTCACAACTCCTACTCCAAACCCTTCTTTGATTCTTTATAATCCTTTTCACTGGCCACTGATTATGACCTCTCTATGTGGGACTTCTCAATTCTTTCAGCCTTACATTCCAAAACCTCAAACGACCTAATCTTATCTCTGTCTGCTAACTCCCTTCCCATCAGCCTACAGTGAGAAACCAGTCAAGCAGACAAGCGAGTTGAATTTGAACCTATGTGATGGGATTTTTTAATCTATATTATATACTATGAGGGCGATGTCTTTATGCGTGTCGGTGTGGATTGGGTTCTTCAAGCGGGCCTTGGTTCTATCATCTGGCAAGAAAGATAGGGTTGTGATTTTGTGGATAGGTGGATCGTAGAATCTTCTCTTACTCACATGTCAGGTTTTATCGTGATTGGAGTTGGTCAAATGACAAAATTAAGTATTGAAAAATTAAAGTCTAAGATGACGGTGAGTGGCTCAGCCTAGAAAAACATGTAAAGATAAAAGACATCACTCCATCTCCAATTCTATGTTGCTATTTAATTTTTAAAACAAATCAATGAGAAAAAGAGTCTATTTCTTCCAATTTAAAGGGACAATTTATTCCCACATGCCTTCACTTGGAAGTACACCAACATATTCTGTGTTTTGTATTGGCACATGGAAAAATGATCTTGAAATTGTGATGGTTGGATGTTTAGGAAATGATGTGATTTTATCATATGTTGAAATTTTATTTTGTATTATTGCTTATAGTTTAAACTACAAAAGAAGGAAAGAGAACCATACCAGTAAGATAATAAGAAATCATAATCTAATAATCTATGAATAGATAGTTCCTTCTTTATGAAGTATACAAATTCAGTATTGCCTTGTGTATTAACTCGGGTCATAACTTCCCTCGACTCCTGAGTCTTATAATTTGAGGTATGACACCAATTATAGAGCGGTAGTCAATTCCAACCACAACAATGCAGGCCAGAAAACTACTGACTTCAAGGCTGAAGACCATCTTAATGCCCTTAGCGGTTCCTGGGCAATGTCTTCATTGATGTCGCCAAGCCCAAGAAGATGAATTATCTTCCGGGAAAAGAGAACGCTACCTGGGCATGTGTGATGTGCTATCTCTATGCTCAGACACATAGGTGGGCAAAATGACCACCACACCCCTAAGAAATTCCACTTTTCCATGAGAGCGTGACAGCCATTTTGCTTGCCCGTGTCTAGGGCTCTGGGCGCAGGGGAAGCACTACGTATGCTCCCAGGTAGCATTCTTTAACCCTTTTCCTAATTTAGCTCAGGTAAGGTAACCAAAATGTGATATAGCCTGGGCAAGTTTCATATCTTATTTTGGAGAGAGAGAGATTGAAAACAAAAAACCAAAAGCTAAACTTGCAAAGAACGAAACATTTCAACCTCAACAAATGAGAAGTTGCTTCAAAAGTGAAAACCAATGTAATTACAGCAACACCATCCCGAACCCCAACCCACCATGAAGAACTAACAATACACAGTTACATAAGAGAAACATGTGAGGAAAAAAGAAAGAAAGAAACGATTAACCCACCTTCCTCCACCCATCATGTAAATATATGAAGGTAAAACTAATGAAAAAAAGGCTGCCACTATCCAGTGGGGAATGAAAAAAAAAATGCCCAGTCGATTCTTAATGAGAAGAATTAAGCCCATCCGAAACCTTGATTCAATGAAACCACCAAAAAACCCAAATTAAACATGCTTAAAATGGGCATAGCAAATGATCCTCTCTTCAGTGCAGAAGTGAGGGATGTGGTTGGCCCAATCCAACTCAGTTGGTTTGCCAGGCTGATCCAACATCCAATTCGTCAACCAGATCAGGCTGCAGATCCTCTTCTTGGCCAATGCTGGAACGTCGAAGCTCTTCAATCCGCCGGGTCACCTCAACCATTGATGGTCGCTTGTCGGGATACTGAGCACAACAATCTATTGCAAGCTGTAGGAGCTGAACCATCTCTTCCTCCACATTCTGGTTCCTCAGGAGCTCAAGGTCAAACACCTCTGATGTCCACTCCTCTCGCACTACCGACTGTACCCACCTTGGTAGATCAACTCCGTCTTCATTCATGAGGGCATGCGTTGGAGGCTTCCCTGTCAACAGTTCCAACAGAAGGACACCGAAGCTGTAGACATCTGCCTTTTGTGATACCTTACGGGCATCCGTCACCTCAGGTGCTCGGTATCCTGCAACACGATTTGGGGTGGAAGTAGGGCCAACAAGGTGTGCAAGACCAAAGTCAGATACACGGCCATCATAGGATTTGGTGAGGAGGATATTGGACGACTTGATGTTGCCATGCGAGATGCTGGATCCCCTCGCATGGAGATACTCAATACCACGGGCAGCTCCAAGAGCAATGCCAGACCTGGTAACCCAATTCAATGGAGTCCTACCTGCTCCTCTGTTTCCTGTAGTTGTGAGAGAAAAGAGAATTTAAAATATAAAAAAAACAGAAAAATTGTAATCAGGCAGGCACACACTGACTCTGCTCTCATAAGTTCATTTTCCGTTTTTCTATCACTGTTTGAGGGGTTTCTTCCCATTTAACACGGTTGAGACAAGTTCTAAGGGTCTGACTTGAATCAATTTGTTTCAAACTCAATTGAGTGAAGGTTGCAGATGAATGAGGAATAGCATGCAATTACACAGCATACATCAAGAGCATAGTAATACCGGAAGCAACAATGAAGCTAGAGCAGAAACAACTAAAGTTTCCATTGGTAATACAATCCAAAAGAATGTATACTGAGAAAAAACAAAAGATCCATTAGCCAAGAAAACCGCAAAAATTCTAGGCATGGATGGAGGATAATATTCAAGCAGTAAAGTGTGGTAAATTCAAACTAGATAAGTTATCGCAAAACTTAGGGGGGCCAGGATCTCTGAGCTTCTAGCAGATTTTTACGTAATGTAGGCACACAGAACAATCTCAATTAAACAATTTGAGCAGAAAATTTAAAATTAGCACAGGGGGAAATAAAAAAATCATATAAAAGAAAAATGAGGCACAATAAACAAACATCTCGCAGAGATCATTAAAAATGAAAACCACAACTAAAAAAAGGGAACTAAAATCAGAACTAAAAAACACTAAAAGCAGAGCAAGATGCAGTAAGGTAATGAAAAGAAGAAGGAGGAAAGTCTCACCATGCAATAGTGCAGAAAGACTACCCATAGCCATGTAATCGTAGACAAGGAGCTTCTCGTCTTTGCTGTAATAGTAAGCCCTGAGCGGGACCAAGTTTTCGTGATCCATGGATCCAACAGTTTCAATCTTCTCCCTGAATTCCCTCTCCGAAATGGTTACGTCCTTGAGCCTCTTAACAGCCAGAACCGTTCCCGTCTCCAAAACCGCCTTGTACGCCGTGCCAAACGTTCCCTTCCCCAAAACCTCGGCCGAAGCCCTCAAAAGATCCTCCAGATCGAAAACCCTAGGAGCATTTCCAAAGAAAATAAGCTTCTTATTCCCACTACCGTTCATGTCCACCTTCGAAGCTGTTGCCACTGTCGTGGTTGCGGCTGTTGCCGCAGCAGCTGCAGAGGGAACAGCACTGCTACTAAAACTACCATTTTCTCTCTTCTCACCCGGCATCTCTACTTCAGGCCCCTGCTTAACTGAAGCAATGTCTACCGATCTCGTCTTTCCACTACTCTTCTTCCGGCACAAAATGAACATAATGAGAAGAATCAACAAAAACCCAATCACGGATCCAATCGCAATCCCTGCAATTGCTCCTCCCGATAACTTCTTTCCACTACCGCTGCCGCCACCGTCCACCCTACTCATGGGCGGCGGTGCCTGGCCAGGACAAGCAAGGAGCGGACCGCCACAAAGTGAATTCCCGAGGAACGCATTGGCACTCTTTCCACTTAGGCTTGACGGAATTGAACCGTTCAAGTGATTATACGAGACATTGAACTGGACAAGACTCTTGATTTGTGGTAGATTCGGTAACGAACCATTGAGTTGATTGTTCTCCAAATAAAGAGTCCCCAACCTGGTAAGGTTGTTGAAATCCGGCGAGATCTCTCCAGCAAAGTTATTCTGGGCGAGGTTCAGGCGAACGAGGTTGTAGAGACCGAACAAGAAGTTAGGGATCTCACCGGAGAAATGGTTACCCTGCAAGTAGAGATTCCGGAGGTCAGTACAGGCGGCGAGATCCGACGGGAGTTGACCGGAGAGAGCGTTGAAACGGAGGCTAAGGGTGCGGAGGTGGCTGAGGTTGCCAAAGATACCGGTCGGGATTTCACCGGTAAGTGCAGAGCCGGGGAGGCGAATGACGGTAACGCTGTTGTTCGCACACTGTACACCCTGCCATGTGCATGGTGTCGGTGAGCTCTGGTTCCACGGAATATACTTGCCGACGGCGGCTTTGAATGCTAGAAGTGCTGCCTTTTCCGACGCAAGATCTGGTTTTCCGAGAGGAAGCAAAACCAGTAAACAGAGAAAAACCAGACAATGAGACAACGCCATTGGCGTTTTCGCAAAGCCACAACCACTCTCTCTCCTTAAACAGCAGTTTTCATGACCACCATTTCTCCCCCTCCTCTTTCACACAGTCCACGCTGAGAGTGAGAGAGAACTTAGAGAGAGCTCCGCTTAGCGTTATAAAAAACCCTTGTCGTGTAGAGTTTTTAGTAATTTTAATCTACCAGAGAGTGAAATGTGAGTTACAAATAACATTTAATTTTTGGGAAATTTACACGTAACTCCCCTGTGGTAAAGCCTAATTACAGATTTTCCTGTGAGTTTTAAATATTTATGTATATCTCACCTGCTTGGCTGCTTTTCAAAATAATTAATAAGTAAACCCACTCTATCAACCTGTGATTGAAAACATTAGAATTGTTCATTTGTTGATCAAATTACCCTTTACCTGTTGCTGCTACTACACCTCATAATCTATTTGGGTATCTCTTGGTTTCCTCTGAACATCCATGATGGATCTTTCCAAGTTCAGGTCTGTTTCCCTCTTTCGTTAGCATTGTCAATGCAAATGCTCCTCTGTTGTCCTCTAAATTGTGGAAAATATTCATTTCCACCGAAACCAAAATGCACTTGCCATTGTATACGTACAAGATCTAAGGTTGCCAGCTTAACTCGAGGTTACGCCCCCCCTCTAATTAGAATGGTGTATTAACTAATTTGCGTTTCGCCTATAATCTTCAACAATAAAACTGGGTACCCCGTCTTCCTCCAACTTAAAGGACTAAAGCCAAATGACCAAGAGGCAACGAGAACAACTCCACAATCAGGGACTCTCTTCAATCCTATCCAACCAAACACATTTAAATTAGTTTTCTCTAAACTTCAACTTGAGATTCTAACCCTTCTTGGGGTACTTCCATTCATCTTTCTCCTTACTCTGCTATGTTGTTAACAATTGTCTTGTGTTCATGTATGTGTGTGTTTGAGATGGGGGAAGCAATTGCTCGGGGTTTTCAGCATTACATCTTGGCTTTAGGAGCTGCAGTAATGATTCCATCCTTTCTCATAACTCTAATGGGAGGATCTGATGTGAGCAAAAATTCAACCTTCGTACCTCTAAGAAAACATGTAAATTTTTTATGAGTTTTATCTTAGAAAGATATCTTTGGATGAAGAGTTGTAGGTTGAGATGAATGGGGCTGTCGCTAAATCATCACTCCTTCAGGGATGAGTTGCATTTGAAGAGGGTAAATTAGTGTACAATCTTGTTGTGAGCGCAAGAGGATGCTTAGCTTCTCAAAGCTTACCACCAGGTCATCGACGACGTAGAAGATGAGTTGCAAGTGTTTTTACGCAGGGAAGATGAATGACAGATGTTCTTGCACATAGATGTTTTTAGAGTATTCAAACCCTAAACGATGGATTGTGGGTGAAGAGCATATCTTTATCCTATGAAGGGTTTATGTGTAATTCATAGGTGGATCTGTAATTAGACCTTGCATTAGGGAGGTACATGTAAATTTCCCTTTTTTTTTTTTTTTTTTATAAATTTGTAACCAAACTGGAATTTTATTTTATTTTTTTTCGTAGAACCAAACTGGAAGTTTTAATTTAAGGAAAAAGGGGAGATATTATTATAATGATGCCTGATGACCGAGATTTTATGCGAAAATTATTATAAAAAAAAAAAGGGTCTGCGGACAGGTGGGGCCAGTGGACCAGGTGTAATGAGATAATGAATCCTCACCGCCCAGATTATATGATCATCTGTGTTGGGCTTTGATCATGTGCTTTTCCTCACCTGGATCCGCAGAACAAACGGTGTGGATTTGCCTGGTAATTAATTGTTAATAATTAAAAAAAAGGAGAAAAGTCAAGATTGTGGTTGGGGATATCGGGAAATGTATGTGTCAACGGCCAGTAAGCTATACGTCAAGATAAGGGTAACTCCTAAACTCCCAAATTCCGGCAGATAGCAGCGGTTGAACGCCTTTGTTAAAATTCCTTGTGGGTCCCACACCTTCTCCACATAAAACCCACACATCATTATCACACCCCGTCGCCGTTAAACTGATTAACCGTCAAATCAAACATAGAGTGGGACCTACCGGTCCGACGCCGTTCCGTATGGATATTGCCCCCCGTAAGACTTGGAAGGGAAACGCCGTAACTTTGTTTTTTATTGGGAAAGACCGCCGAGTTGCGGCTTTTCCGACTCGTTGCCTCGGACATCGTAAAACCTGGAACAGATAAAATCTTGAAATACCGAAAACACCCTCGAAAATACCGGCTTCATTAGGGTAAATTTGACATTTCATTAAATGCCTTTTATCTGGATATTGCCCCCGTTAGACTTGGAAGGGAAACGCCGTAAGTTTGTTTTTTATTGGGAAAGACCGCCGAGTTGCGGCTTTTCTGACTCGTTGCCTCGGACATCGTAAAACCTGGAACAGATAAAATCTTGAAATACCGAAAACACCCTCAAAAAATACCGGCTTCATTAGGGTAAATTTGACATTTCATTAAATGCCTTTTATCTGCTTTTGATTCCGCCGAGACGGTACTGAGTCTGCTGACTGCGGGGCCCACAGCTTCCCCAGTATAAAAACGGAACCTAACGAAAAAATTATGGGAAGAGAGGGAGAAAAAAATGCGCGCGAAGTGCTCTGTCTGTGGGTCCCACTGTCCCAACTGTACCAAACACACGTGTAATGATGTTCAACACAGATTCCAGAGTTTGCAAAAACAGGGAATGGGGAGAGGGACCACTTTGAGAAACTGTTAACCATTCGATCTATCACATCTTAAAATCCCTCGATTGGCCATCAGCGCACTGGTTGTCCGCCACGTGTAAGTATGTCAAAGACACTACTAGTCTACTATAGGTACAAAAGGTTGTAGGCCAGAGGAGGGGACCAGTTAAATGGATCCAAAATCTGATCCAATAGACACCATACACGTGGTGAACACTTGTCTGGGACGCACTGCTTGACTGCTAGTGGACGGTTGGATACAGATAAAAGTTAGTAGTACCTTAGAGATTTTTATAATCATAACCGTTCTGTCTTTCAGACCCTGCCGCAGAATATCTCCATATCTCCTGTGGTGGCCAATGTAGGGTGGAGATCATCCACTCTTGATCGGATTATCTTTTCTCAGCTCATCTAGGGTTGATGATTGGGATCCATCTATGATGATGGTTGTAGGGCCATGATATCCTGAAGAAAACATGAGAGTGGGCCCAGGTGGGCTGTCTTTTGCTGTAGAAGATGTTAGGAAATGAGACAACAGTGACAAGAACATTATTTTGGAGCTGGCAGCTTTGGTGGAGTGATTATTTAAAAAACAGGAATCCAAAGGAACTTTTTAACATCTCAAGCATCTAAAGCAATGATTAAAAACACTGGATCGGTATTCGGATTGGTCCATCCGCCTGGGTCGGTCTGTATCGGCCCGGATTGATATATTCTTGGCATCTAAGCTTTTACCATACAATATTGCACCATCCAAATTAGTCCGAATTGCTTCGGTGATCAGAATAATCAGATCCCGGTTCTTGAAAGTGTGATCTAATGCTTCCAAATTGTGATTTAAAGCTACCAAGGTGCCTACATGGATTCAAGAATCAAAATTGAATCGCCCAAATCGATTGATTTGATTTTTGAATCAACCGAGGCTGGGATGCCAATCCTGATTCTCATCATTCTAGAGTAGTCAATTCCCACTACATTTCTAGGGTTTAGATTGATTCTGATCTACTTCGATTGAATCGAAATCAGCTAGATCTAATATAGGTTTTGATTCCGAGTTAAATAATCTTAGGTACCAACAACCAAGTGGAAGGTGGAAATTAAGGAAGTAAAGCTAAAAAAGTAGAGAAATGAAATGAGGAGGGAATGAATTGAAGGAGGAGTGAAGTAGGGGTTTCTTATGAGGCATTCATTATAATTAATTAAGAGCAACTTAAGAAGAAGAAGAGAGAATCAACATTAGGCACCAATAAGACGTAAGTACACAAAATAGTAAAGAGTAAAGCCAACCACCCATAGAAAAAGACCTATAAATCTAGGCTGTTGAGGTGGGATGAGTTGGAAGTTGGAATAGGGGTTTTGGCTTTTCTTTTCTTTTCTTTTCTTTTGTATTTGTCGGCTGGTCACATGCACAGTAATGGGGAGCTTAAAATCCAATATGTGCTTTAGCTTTCCCTTTCTCGTGATACCATGGCCATGGTAAGGTAACACACAAACATTTTGACCTTTATTTTCTAATTTACTTTCCATAGTCTACGTTTGGTTGGTTAGAAAAATGTCTAGCTTCTCAACTAACCTGAAAAATCCAACAATTTGATTGCTCAAGAAAAACCCATTCTAGAAAAGCAATCCAAAGGTAGAAATTAGGAGCGACTCCAAATCCACCCTTTATGACCCTTTGCCAACAAAAGAAAGTTGAATTTGGGTACTTAGTACCCTACAACACACCTATGATGCTTTTTAGCTTTTAACCATACATGGATGATGATGGGACCATAACTTTTAATTTCGGTATCATGACCCTCGATTTTAATAATAAATAAACTAATTTTTGGATTTATTTGCTCTTACTGAGAATCATTTCAATTTGAAACCATTGATGCATGGGGCCTACATTTGGTGGAGCTCATCTGACGATTCTAAGGTTATTTGTAAAATGAACACATAAAAACTTAAGGGAACTTAACTTAGCCTTATACCAATTAAATGTGATCGACTCTTAGAATAAGTCATGAGAGAACAAATAAGAATCTCTGACTATAAAACACGGGCTAACCAAGGGAAGAAGAAAAAAATGTTACTGAGTAGTATTAAGACCAAACACCTCGTCAGTAGGCTTTGAAAGATTTTGATTCGGCCACTTTGGATTGGTTGATCCGTATTTGATTTCTAGGATTAAGACATATTTTTGGCTCATTCTGGTTGAATTCTAACTGACTTGGATCCATCATCCCGATTCCATTCTCTTAAATCCTGTGCGCCGGGTCAATTAATGTATTCGGTTTTTTTTCCCGGGTAAGTGATCCAGTTTTAGAAGCTATGGGAAAATCATTAATGGATGTCCCAATCGATAATCTTCCTATTAGAACCGTGTGGTACATATTAGTATAACTTATGAGTGAATACAAAGGTAGGCTAACCAAATTGTAGGTTGGTTGGATAAATCTATCTGTTCAATTTATTATTTGAAGTGTTGGTCTTATGGAACTTGTTTGTCTATATTAATAATATTGTCAATAATTCAAAATTGTATGGAATTTTTTTTTTTTTGCTTGGTCAGAATTGTATGGATTTAAAACCAGTAACAGTTACGCATTTATGGCATTTATTATACGAGATTCACATGCGTCTACTTTTTAATAGTTTTACATGCAACTCATTACAGCAGGTACAATTACAGTAATGGGCAAACTTTGATAAGGTCCTGTTTGGATTCTTGATAGCAGAAGCTATTAGATGTGCCTAATTCTAGGTAAGGTGATCAGGTGGATGTGAAACAATGCAGCAAAAGGAGTCTGCTTTGAGCCTTTGACTGCTAAAGTCGAATCTTATCTCAAAAACTGGGCATGGCCAACCAGGAGCTTTTTGAAGGTCTAGATTTTTAAGGGTAGTGAGAATCATGTCAGTAGACTGTAGCCATAATTTGTATTTACAAAAAAGAGAGAGTTTACCAGCCGATAGTGTTGGTTGATTTTATGTTTTTGAAAAAGGAACTCACACTGTCACGAGTCTATCTTTCCTCTCCATATGAAAAGATATATTTGCCCTTTATTTTGAGGAGGAGAAAGAGACATATGAGATTGCTTGCATAGACAACACTCTTATTGGACAGAAAACTACTTCCCAATTTTCTTAGTAAGGAAGGCCAAAAGGAAGGGAACCGGGGGGGGGGGGGATTTCATATCCTACATTAACTATAGCATGGGGCAGTTGAAAGATAAGGAACCTATTGAAACATGGGAGAAAATGAAGTCCAGATTATGTGGAAAATTTGTTCCGCCACCCATACGTTCTTTTAAAAACTCCAAAACTTCAACCAACGGGAAAGAAGCGTACAAGAATATACTAAAGAGTTTCATTAATTACCCATTTGAAACGCCTTAAATGAGTACCTTATTAGACTAAAGGTGCTCAAAAGGTGGCTCGAATTCCTCTAATAGGGGTCCACATGATTAGCAGGAGAGAGAGTGTTTTTGTGGGATAGTCATGGTTAGGACGTATATTAAGATCTACAGTGGATGTATTTTAATATGCTTGTGGGATACCTCAAACTAATGCCTCAAGCATACATTGACGTATCGACATCAATCAATACAATAAAAAATAATAGGTTTTTTGGTTTTTTTTTTCTTCTTTTTGTTTGGGTATTGGAATTGATCCGACATAGATTGATATGACCGATCGATTTCGATATCGACATCGATACCATGAACTAAAATCTTGTAGTATTTTGAGTTAGACCTTCAAATATGGTATCAAATCATATGTTTGTATATTGTTTTTCATAAGTTGTTGTCTTTTTAAGTTATTTGTTTATATGTAGAGCCAAGTATATCAAAGTTGCATGTGAGCGTTGTTAGAATAGATCGATCCGACTAGGGACAAAATCCCAAAAGCCAAGATCTCCATAGGGCGTTCAAGTATACAATCAAATAAATAATAAAAAATAAGGATAGAACCACTGACCTTGTTTCGCGTCCATAGTGATGATGATTGCAGCGAAAAATAAAGAATAAAGATCTAGGTGCTTCCCCTCTATTCCCAAAGTAACTGCCTTGATGAGAATACCGAATGCGCAGGGACGACGAACACTGAATATCTCCATCTCTTTCAATAATGCACTCTTCAATAGCAATTAAGAATAATTAGTTGTGATGGGTAGAGGGGGACCTAGCTCTTCTTATATAGTAATCCCTATAAGGTCTAACTCATCACAGTCCCAATAAGAATCTATCTGGCCCACACTAAGCCAGTCCACATTAGACTTCTAATATAACTTAATGACCCCACTTTATTAGACCAAAATCCTAATTAGCCTGGTTTAGGGATTTAATTATGTCCATATGGAATTTTATTAGAACTAAAATTCTAACATTCTCCCACTTAGATTTACATTAAATTCTTTTTTTTTTTTTTAAAGATTTAAAAACAGTTTTGATCAAAATAAATCAAAGGCTAACAACTCTTTAAGAAAACTTTATATGCACAATTTTTTAAAATAAATTAATCTAGAGGTCATATTAGAAAGTCAATCCTATCCCATAGAGTTTTAGACACCGAATCATGGCGGTAACTGCATCTATGATCAAGCGACACAGAGCCTTCCATGATCACGAAAGCTCTCAACTCTACTAACATGGATGTAATGTGGTAGTGTGGCAATGAGATAATACTCACATAGTGATTCCTCATGTATTATCAATTTGTCAGTCCAAAATTTCTTTTCTTTAAGTGGCACAGGCTCACTAGAGAAATAATCTTTATGATTCTAACGAATTTGCATGTCTCATCTTGAATAACTCAAGTTTTACTTTATATGTTACAAGACATACCTTTAGGCTAATAACTTAATACCCCAGCCTTACTTAAGATTAACACATTCCTTAAGTCTTTAAAACTAGATATATATACATCATGTCAATAAATGAAACACCCAAGTGTTCAAAAGAATTTTGCATGCAATGACAACTGATACATATAAGCCAAGATTTACCACACGGTAAAAATTACAGATGAAAATAAACTTCATTTACAATGGAGCAAAACAACTCCTACTAACCAACCGCATCCCATGATGCACCTAAACCCATGCTTATGACATGTTTTTCAAAACACAAGGGCGAAGACCTTAGGTTAGGGGATCTATAACCATATCATCTGTACCAATATGCTCCACTGCAATGTCACCTTTCTTCACTGTCTCCTTTATGGTCAAACACTTTACCTTCATGTCCTTAGACCCTCTAAGTTCTTTATTGTTGTTTATAAATAACATAACAAAACTGTTATGACTATATATCTGGATGGGTCTATCCACAAAATCTTAAATGGTCAACTACTTTATGAGATTCTTGAGTCAAATAACCTGAGTAGCAGTCCCATGGCATGCTATAAACTTTATCTGTATAGTCAATGTGGTTACCAATGTCTGTTTTGTACTGTTCCATAATACTACCTTTCCTGCCATCAGAAAAACATAACCAGATATGGATCTCCTATCATTCTCACAGCTAGCAAGGTCGGAATCTGTATGACCCACTAGCTTGAGTTCAGGAATGTGTCTTTATGTTACATTTAATCTTTTGTCTCCTTCAAGTACTGTAATACTTTCTTGGCAGCAACTCAGTAGCTAAGACTAGGATCTGATTGATATCTGTCAAAAAGACCCGTCACAAAGGTAATATCCGATTTGGTACAGACCTGAGCATACATGATACTACCTAGTGCGCTAGCATAAGGCACCTCATTATGTCATCCTTCTCAGCTTCATTTTTTTTGCACTGTGTCGAGCTCAGTTTGAGAACAGGAACATTCCCAAGTTTGTAATCCAGCATACTGAACCTCTCCTGAATACGATCAACATAAGCCCTATGAGAAAAACTTAGTAAACGGCAAGAACGATCCCTATGGATTTCAATGCCAAGGACAAAAGAAACCTCACCAAGGTCCTTCATGTCAAATTCCCTAGATAATAGTTGCTTTCATTTATGCAACATCCCTAGGTCACTGCTAGCAAGCAGGATGTCATCCATATAAAATATCAGAAAACAAAATTTGCTCCCATTGACCTTATGATATATACACTGATCCACTTTGTTTTTCACAAAACCGAATGAAGTCACGACACTGTCGAACTTCAAATACCACTGCCTGAAAGCTTGTTTGGGATCGTAAATAGACTTCTTGAGTCCACGCAAGATAGTCTGAACCATCCACCGCAAGACCCTCAGGTTTAATTCAATAAGCTCCCAAACATCATTATGTTTCATTGATTTCACCTCATCTCTCATTACATCAAACCACAAATCTAACTGAGGACTAGAAACAACGCCCAAATAAGTATTTGGATCAACCACACAACCTATGTCGTAGTCATGTTCTCCCAGATAGACCTCATAGATAGATGGTATAACTGAATTTCTCTCCTTGATGGATTTCCGTAATGGTGCTACGACTGCCTCACCCTAAATCTGAGGAATCTCAGCTGGAACTGCATCAATGATAGGATCTTCAACCGCATCCTGATTAAGAGAAATCTCATCAGGTGCTACATGAATGTTAAGGACCGTATCAATATCAGGATCCTGAACTCCAGCAGGTGTAACCAATGGCATAGTATGCCCCACATCCGTCTGAACAGGTAGAAGAATAGGTACTAATGTACTAACCATGTCACTATCTTGAACAGTCTGAGAACAATCATTCTTTTCGGCCACATCAAATTCCAGAAACTTCACTATCGATAAGTCCACAATCCTAGTGCCTCCGTAGGGATTATAAAATTTAAATCCCTTCGAATGATCTGGGTAGCTAACAAAATAGTAACGAGTAGTCCTATGATCCAACTTGTTCAAAGTTGGATAATATAGTTTTACTTCTGCAGGGCACGCCCAAACTCTAAGATGGTTTATGGGTTTAGTAACTACATGGTAAAGGATACAAGGAGTAGTTTTAAAAAACTTCTCCCATAAGAACTTAGGTAAAATTTGTCTTACTAATCATACTCCTCACCAGTGCGGTTATGCCTTTAAGTGACACCATTTTTCTCAGAACTTCCTGGTATAGTAAACTGACCAACTATCCCAGAATCCTCTTAGTATTTGGCAAACAGGCCCTTAAGCTATCCAGCATCGCCATGTCTGCCATAATGCTCACCCCCACGATCGGATTTAACAATTTTAATAACTTTTTCCAACTGTTTGTCAACTTCAGTTCCAAAAATCTTGAACTTGTCAATAGATTCAGACTTTTCTTCAATTAAGAACAGATAGCCATATCGGGAGTAGTCGTCTGTTAGAAGTGATGAATAAAAAATTTCCACACAATGTGGCTGAATAGGGACCACTGATGTCAATGTGAATGACCTCCAACAGGTCAGAACTATAGACTACAGTTTTCTTATCTTAGTCATCTTTCCCTTACATCAGTCTACATAAGTTTCTAGATCACTTTCGAGAGTAGGTAGGATGTCAAACTTTATCAGCCTTTCCACTCTTGTCTTAGAAATATGACCTAACAACTTATGCCACAAAGTGAAAGACCGTTCTTTAGCTAAGGGTCTTTTGGAAACAACGTTTTCAACATTATAAAAGGCGTAGATATCAGTGGGAGATAAACACAGTCTATACAATCCATTGGACGTAATGCCGGAACCAACTTTATTTGAAACAAATTTATCATACTGTTATTTATTTCAAAATGGTAATTAGAAATATGACCTAACAACTTATGCCACAAAGTAAAAGACCGTTCTTTAGCTAAGGGTCTTTTGGAAACAACGTTTTCAACATTATAGAAGGCGTAGATATCATTGGGAGATAAACACAGTCTGTACAATCCATTGGACGTGATGCAGGAACCAACTTTATTTGAAACAAATTTATCATACTATTATTTATTTCAAAATGGTAACTACCAATGTCCAACACTAAAATCGAAATTAAATTCCGCCTGAAGGATAGTACATAAAAAGTATTATTTACAGTCAAATTAAAACTAGAAACTAGTAATAAAATGATATCTCCCATGAACTTTACGTCAATCATATCCATCGTTCCCTATGACAAGCCTTGATTCATCCTGATTTGGCCTCTTCCGGTTTATGAATCCTTATATGGTAAAAGCATCTTAGTTAGTTGCCCCGCCGTCTAGCCTCCAAGTACTGGATGAGGCTTATGATAGATTGGATTCACAAACAAAAGTCAAAGAATCGTTACCTGATGGCCTGGGTTTTGATAACCAAATCTTGTATTTGTTGCAGTCCTTCTTTATGTGACCCTTCTTCTTGCAAAAGAAGCAGCGATCACTCTCTTTCTTGAAAGAGTCTTTCTTGGATCCCAAATTATTAATCCGATCGCATTATTTATTGGCAGACTTATGAGTATGGTTTTTAGACTTTTCACTCTCATGAGATTTGAAAATAACAAGTAGTTTCTGGCGGCGGTGATCCACCCATCCAGATGTTCAGCTCTCCGAGCTCTACACTCCTATGTGATCTGTTTCGATTTTCGTCGGAGAAAAATTCCTACAGTAAGCCTTGTCCACCCTAAAAAACCTTATTTGAAACGAAAAATTTTCGATTCCCTTAGCCAAATCTATTATTTTGAATCCATATACGTTCAAGAACGGATCTATGGAGGCTTTGATACCACATGTTAGAATAGATTGATCCGAATAGAGACAAAATCCCAAAAGCCAGGATCTCCATAGGGTGTTCAAAAATACAATCAAATAAATAATAGAAAATAGGGATAGAACCACTGACTTTGTTTCGCATCCATAATGATGATGATTGCAACGGAAAATAAAGAATGAAGATTTAGGTGCTTCCCCTCTATTTCCAAAGTAACTGGCTTGATGAGAATACCGAATGCGCAGGGATTACGAACACTGAATATCTCCCTCTCTTTCAAGATGCACTCCTCAATAACAATTGAGAATAATTAGTTGTGATGGGTAGAGGGGGTACCTAGCTCTCCTTATATAGTAATCCCTATAGGGTCTGACTCATCACAGTCCCAATAGGAATCTATCTGGCCCACACTAAGCTAGTCCACATTAGACTTCTAATATAACTTAATGACCCCACTTTATTAGACAAAAATCCTAATTAACCTGGTTTAGAGATTTAATTATGTTCATATGGAATTTTATTAGAACTAAAATTCTAACAAGAGTGAGAAAGAATGCTGAGATGTTACACTACCACACTATGGTGTGGGGATTCTTTTCATTAAAAAAAAAAAATGAAGAAAAAGAGCTTTATAATCATTCAATTTGGTAGAAAAATATACAATGCAAGACCAGTTTCATATCCTTTTTGTGATATCATAGAACAGTGGAAGATGTTAAAAAGATTTAAAAATAATGATGAGGTTTAATTTTCTTTAATCAAAACAATTTTGTCTATTCAATAGATTAATTATGAGATTTTTTAACACAACATAATTTTTTAAGAAGTGTCAAAAAGCCGATGATTTTTGCTGTCTTAAAAAGTCTAGTAATAATGAGTATCATCAGGTCATTGTATAATTGGTTGTGAAGCATATTTAATTCTCTCTCTCTCTCTCTTTTTTCCTTTTTCTTTTTTCATATGGTGGGTGAGCCATAAGGATCCAGGAACTTTCGGTCAATAAAAGCAATAGATGGTGATTGGTTAGTTGGATTGACTGACAGCTGATACACCAAGCTTTAACCCGACCCATTTATTAGTCAGCTTAAAGAGATGCCGACCCTTGCCTTACAAGTGGGCGTATCAAACCCTAAACACAATCGGTCAAAGTGAATCAAATCGAACCGTTTTTTAATCGGGTCAGGCTTTGGTTTGGGTATTATGACACCGAATCTACCAAAAATTGGACCCAAAAACTCGATACAAAACCAATAAAAAACCTGATAAAAAACAAACTATGAGAAAGAGAAAAAAACATTTTTTCATAATATTTTAAATACATTGAGCCGACTTCAAATATCAGATGACAACAACCCGATAAGAAGAAACCAAATAAAATTGAACCCAAAATCATATTGAAACTGAGCCTTCTCTCATCGAGCCGACTTCAATTTCACAATCACCCATTATCAGCCCAGAATTGGTTCAATTCGATTGAAACCACACTGAACCGACCGTTTGACGCCCCTACCTACAAGAATAAGAGCACACTGTAGGAGATGGGGATCTATAAATGGATATCCAATCAAGTCTTTCTATTACTTGCCACGTAATTATGAACTTAAAGTCTTAAAATAGATGTTTCTCAAATATAAATAAATTAAGGGAAAGAGAATGACATCCGGTTACACAGCGTATGTCATCCATGCGTCACAAGGACACGCAAAATGACCAACACACGTCTAGTCATTTTCATATTTTCAGAGGATGTGATGATCAATATACGCACCCTGTGTCTAGGCGTAAGGGCAGCATGCGCTACATGACCTGGTGGCTTCTTTCTTGCATAAATTAAAGACATAACACTGATGTTACCCGTGCAAGTAACGTCTTCCTTAAGTAACATAGGCTTTTGGTAAGACTTTATTACAAAGGCTTCCCCAAATTAGCCATTTTAGTGTTCTAGAAACTTCCATTGCTTGAATCTTCTGAATAAAAGATTGAATTTGATATTAATTTTAACAAAGTGAATCTAAGAATTAATTAAAACCAAGATTCTTTATGGGAAAATGTTCTCTATAGTGGGACACAGGATACGTCCAGACACATGGGGTTGGTGTAATGACCACCCTGCCCCTTGAATGACTGAAATAACTACCCCATCCTGCCCCATGTGTCTGGGTGCAGTATGAGCCCCCATGTGCTCAACACCCCTTTATTTATTTACTTAATTTTGTAAAACTATCTCTACGATCTAATGCTTCCCCCCCCCCCCCCCCGCCCCCCCCCCTAAAGCCATGAGTACATACGATTAATTTTGCCAAGTGGAAATGTGGAATGGTGATTTGTCAATTCTAACAGTTGAATAATAAGGTAGTGTCAATCTTTAACATCTATTACTCTTTGGAGCCAAGGATCAAGAACTCGGGTATCGACCTTGCTAAAACCGAGATTTGGTCGAAACCAATCGAATCCAGGTCAAAACCTAGTACTTTTTCCCATTCATGGGGAAACCTTGGTTGGAGGGGTTTCAGTCGAAACCAAGTCGAGATATGCCTTTCTCAGTCTAGATGAGGTATTATATAGGCTTGGTTCAAGATGGTTCAACCATGTTTCGACCGAAACATGGTCGAAGATGTCGATATCGAATCGAAACCATGTAATTTTAAAATACCCCTCTATCTCGTCTCGAAAACCTGCGAAACCAAGATATCATGATGGTTTCGACAAGTTTCAACCAAGTTTTCTTTTCATTTTTGGAGCAACATTGTCTCCAAAATCCCTTCGGAAATGAGTAAAAGAAAAGTGAAAATGGCTACAAGAGCCCACACGTCCATTGATCATGTTTAGGGAACTGAAATGTCCACATTCACATGCAAGTGCTCACGCAAGAGGGCACAATGAGTGTCCCTTCTGGCTTCTGTCAATGCACAAGGGAGAAATTGAAACTGCGTTTATTAATAGCCTAGTGTTGAATTTTTTTTTTTTTTTGGGGGGGGGGGGGGGTTTAAAAATACCCTAAGTGTTGATTAGTGAACGGCTTGATGGGATTGAAAATTTTAGGGTAAATTTAGGCCCACTTTTTTTTCGGGGTTGGGGATGAAGGGATGTCAAAATCTAGCCCGAACCAATCTTTATTGGATCGAATTTGGGCTGGGGACATTGCACACTTGAAATCAAACTGAAAACGACTTAACTCGAAGCTAAAATAAAAAACGATTGAAAATCAAACCAAAATCAATATAACCTGATACCAGCCCAAAACTCATTTTGAAAAATGTATTTTTCCCATAATTATGATTACATATATAATTCAAATCGAACCCAAACTAGATCAAAATCCAAACCAACTCGATTAAGAGAAACCAATATGAATCCGAAACCAGATTGAATAGAAATCGAAACTTTTCTTATTGGTTAGGTTTCAAATTCAACTTTATCACATCAAAACTGATTCAGTCTAGACCAAAACTAACCCAAACCGATCGATTAACACCCCTACCATGAAAGGGAAATAAAGTTATAAACACCAAAAATGAATTAATTAACAAAAACATGTACAACAAATATGTTGCATAAGATCCCATTGGCTAGAAAGAATATCATTTGGCATGACTAAAACTGGCCCATTGGGCTTGGCTGGGGACATGTGAGGGCTTATGGTATTTTAGGTGAGTGGATCATTGGAGTTTGTGAATAAACAATGTCCATCGTCGATTCACATATGATCGACGATTCATAATCAACCAAATCGTAACACGCGGATCGACCTTTTCGGCCGTAGATTAAACGCTGAAATTGGCTGATGGCGCCATAAACCCCGCCAAGAATGGAATTCAAAAACTTCCATCTATAAAAACTCTCTTGAACCTCCACTCACTTCACCAAATTGGAAACCAGAAGCGGAAATCTTTTGCTCCCGATCGAAGGAAGGAAGGAAGGAAGCATTTGAAGATGTCTGGTCGAGGGAAGGGCGGTAAGGGTTTGGGCAAAGGAGGAGCGAAGCGTCATAGAAAGGTTTTGCGAGATAACATCCAAGGCATCACTAAGCCTGCAATTCGTCGTCTTGCGAGAAGAGGAGGAGTTAAGAGGATCAGTGGTCTCATTTACGAAGAGACAAGAGGTGTTCTCAAGATCTTCCTTGAGAACGTCATTCGAGATGCTGTGACTTATACAGAGCATGCAAGGAGGAAAACAGTGACAGCCATGGACGTCGTCTATGCTCTGAAGAGGCAGGGGAGGACGCTTTACGGATTCGGAGGTTAAGACATTTCTTCTTTTTGGGTTTTATTGATGTCTTTCTTGAAAAATCCATTAGTGATTGTAGATGTTGGCTGTATTTGTTCCTGAATTTATAACATTTTGTCTTTTTCAATACTTGTTCCAAGTTGAAATTACACCTTTGCGTTGAGTATAAGCTTCTCTACCACATGAATCAGCCAACATCAATCCATGAGCACATGATGATAAGATTTAGATGTCGCTAACGTTGCCGACACAGATTCCATCTCATTTGAGCCAGTTGATGGTTGGCAACATTCATAGTTTAAGATGGACTGACAATAATTGAACCACAATGGATGGATCTGTGATAAAATTTGAGGCCAATGAAGACCACCGTTGTACAGAAAATTAAGGTATTTTTGAAATGGATTCTAGGTTTAAAATTGCATTCAGAAGCAAGAAATTAGGAAACTAAAATTGAGTTTGTCTTTTTTTGGTAGATACCCAATACAGTCTATATCCATGACATGCTACTAATGATAGAATTTTTAGCGGATAATGGTAGCCACCTCTGTAAGGCTATGTTTGGAAGTCAAGGTAAGAAAAACAATTTTACAAATTTTGAATTTAAGGTGAGAGATAGATACATAAATTAATTATTATAGAATCATAATTTTTGTCTAATGTTTTTTTTTTCTTCTTTTCATGGCATTCAAACATAATCTTAGGTTATGTTTGATTGTCCAGAAGAAAAAAAAAAACATAATAAGGTAAAAATCATGATAGCACAATGATTGATTTATGTGTCTATCTCTCTCCTTTAATTTAAAAAAATTTGAAGTTTTTCTTTCTTTCTTATCTATTTCTTGCCAACCAAATATAACCTAAAGGAGAATTTTACCCATTATCACCAAAAGTCAGTTTCAGCCCAACTGACATGTATTAAATTAACTGTTTGACACCCCTACCAACAAGAATGAGAGTGGACAGGGGGAAATGTGTCCAGATTTGTAAATGGACCCAATCTGTTCTTTCTATTACTTACCATGTAAATAAAAACTTCCAATCTAAAATAGGGGATTATCAAAGATTAATGAATCAAACACATAACATTGATGTTACCCGTGCAAGCAAAGTCATCCTTGTGTAGTAACATAGGTTTTTGATAAGACTTTATTAGGAAGGCTTCCCCAAATTAGCCATTTTAGTGTTCTGGTAACTCCTGCTAAATTATACTTCAGAGAGAGGGAGAGAGAGCCCACACCTTTCCAGTGATCATGTAGGGAACAAAAGTGTCCACATTCACATGTAGCTGCTCAAGCAGGAGGGCACTATAAATGTCCCTTTTATCACTCCACAAGGGGGTAATTGAAAGTTGAAACTGTGTTTATATGTTGATTAGTGAAAAGCTGGATGGGATTAAAATATTATTAATTAATAGTTTTTGGTAGAAAAATATAAACAATTAGTTACATTGGTACCTTATTAATTAATGATATGTTCTTAAAATATACCTCTTTATCTTATAAAAATTAATATAACTTGTTCTCTTAAAAACCAAATTTAGGCCCACCACTTGGCGCTCAACACAGGGGCCCCACCTTGAACCAAAAATAATAATTTGGGCCCACTTTTTTTTTTATTTTTTTTTGTGGGAGGGGTGGGTGGGGAGAATAAGTGATAACCACCAAAAATGAAATAATTATGGTAAAAAAATAGTTCTGTTTAATATGAGAGTGGATCACATTGAGTATCAGTTACTGAGGGCCTAAGTTTTGTGCACTATGGAAAAGATTTATATAGATTCAATTAAACAGATAAAAGCTGCTAGCGATATCAGGTTAAATGCCAACAACCAACAGGGAGAGAGAGAAAGAGAGGGTATAGCGCATAAAAGAATATTGGCATGTGATACTAAGGGTGTCAAAACCTAGCTTGAACCGTTAAAAAACATGGACTGAACTGATCCGATCCTTATTGGATTGATTTTTGACTAGGGTATAGTGTTACGAATCAATTGATATCCAAACCAAATCAAATGAAACTGATAAAAAATCATTGAGTAGGTTACGAATAGTTTGATAAAAAATCAATGAGTATGAGATTATGAATGGAGAAATTGATTTGTAACTATGCTTCTTCCATTGATCTCCTTGTTCACTATACAAAGTTAGATTGTCAAATAAATGATTTGATAGTAAGATTCATTTTGTAATTTTAATATTAGTTATCTTCTCACTAATTATTCATTGATTTCAATTTGAATTCTCTTTCTCTTACAATTAATGATAAATAATTATATGATTTGTAATAATGATTTTGCTACAAACTCTATTTATCCATTGTTTTAAATATTAATTATCTTCCATTCATCCATTTACAATTTATTCTTCTTTATTCGAATTACAACATGAACATATCAAATCAATTTTTTTATTTTGGTTGTAGTATACTTGTTTTGACTTGGGAAGGCGTTTTTATAGAATCTTTTCTCACTACAAATTATGGATGTAAGATTTCATTGTGGCTCAGACCTGAAAACAAATCGATCTAAATCGGTATTGAAAACTGAAATAAGCCGAAACCACATCGGACCGAAACCAAAATTGATCGAAAACCAAAATTTCTTAACGGTTTGATTTTTGTCTTACCATTTTGAGACTAAAACTGATTTAGCTCGACTAAAACCTAGCCGAACTGACCATTTGACACCCCTATGTGATATTGAATTTAGGCTTGGTCTAAAGACATGACATTTTTTTGTTATAAGATTCATGCTTGCATGAAACTATGGAAGCAAGGTTTAAAGTATTGGGATCTAGTACTGTATTAGAAGAGTGATTTTAAGAATTGTTTCATATTATATCGGAGAGATGCAAGGTATGATAGATATGTATGATAATGATTAAGAAACATATGAAAATACTTATTTTGTTTTTTGGTAAAAAAAAATTTGTTGAAATTCAGGTGCATTACACATGGTTGGAGGGTTACACAAGTCTTTCAACCAAGGAGTGAAAATTGGCCAAATTGTTATACACCTCATAGACAAGGTCTTTTGGATTAAGGAATCCGCAACATTATTCGAATCCCTAGGAATATAAGAGAAATTACATTGAAGAAACAAAGATGCAAGGTACTGAATATCTTAGATGATTGGATGAAGGGAAAGATATGGAAATTCTTGAGATATATGCAAAATATAGTTTTAAAGCATAAAATACAATAAATAAGTAATATATAAAATATAACATTAATAAAAAGGAGAACAAAGCATGAAGAGACAAAGACATTCAATTAACTACTTGTAAAGAATAAAGTTTCTTAAATGTACCAATACCAAAATGTTTTAAGTATTGTATTAGTACCTTAAAGATACGATATATATCGATGGATACAAAATGATACTTATAGCCTTGATCGGATGACAAAATTGTCACCATTACATTTCTAGAAGCAACATTTGAGTTTTAAAACAAGAAATCGAGATCTGAATCAAGATCCAACCAATTTTGATTCGATTCCACTCTAAATTAGTTGGAGTCGATTGTAATTCACCAAATTCCACCAAAACACTAGAAATCCACATTGGATTGACCCTGATTCAAATTGACAAAAATCGGAATCAGGCTTGGTCGTTTGTGAAATGAATCAACCGATTTGACTGATCCGATAATCGCAGTTAGCTAGCAAGATATAAGGCATTCAAAGTTCAAATTGAACTTAATTACTTTGTTTTGATCAAGTTGGTCAATAGATAATGCAGCCTAAGCCCTAAAAAAAGACTGTTGCCATCACATATATTTGGGGGACTAGAACTATAGAATAAAATGCCTTGCATTGAGCTCGTGTTGTTGGATGAAGCTTCTTCCACGTGTTGAGCTTTCAAGCCCGCATTGTAGTGCACCACAAGATGCCCTCATTGTTTAAATCTCGAAAACTATACATCTAAGTCTTTAAGTTTTAGGAAAGAGAACGCTATTTGTGCAGCGTGCAGCTCTTATGCCTAAACACAAGGTTGTGCAAAAAACCATCATGTCCTCAAGAATTGCCGCCTTTCCATGGTAGAGTGGTAGTCATTACGCATGACTTTGTGTGTAGGCACAGGAACCATGCGCCACACACGACTAGGTAGCGTTCTTTTCCCCTTAAGTTTGAATCAAAATTAAAGTTTTATTTACCCAATAGGAAGAAGGTTCTCTGAGCAAGCGGCACAGAAAAATGCACTAATGAGGTGTAGTAAAATAGAAAAATACATTGGAAGGTAGCAAGGTCATTTGTGTGAAGAGCCACAAAGGTGCTAGTGTACCTTGTCGCTGCCTCAGTTGCTCTGAGAACCTTTTCCCAAAGTTTTAATCCATATTGGTCTCTTGTTTGACAGGGAAATTTGTGAATTATTTTTAACATCTGGACAATAAAAGGATAAAACTGAAAAGCATAGTGAGCCATACCATCAAGTTAGACCATTGAACTCAACAAGTGACTAATCTAAAGAGGCTAAAAACCTTTTAGATCCTATGGATGAAGCGATTCTCTCTTCACCATGGGTTAAGGAAAACACTGTAACTAGGGCTGCAATAGGGTTGGGCCAGGCTTTTTAAAACCCTAGCCCAACCCTAAGTCCCTTTAGCTGGGCCTAGGCCCGCCCTGACCCTGATTCAGGGCCTAAATACCTTGACCCTAACCCTGATCCTGACGGGCCAAGCCCAGCCCAAGCCTTGATTGGCCTTGGCCCACCCTGCAATAATTAAATTAAAATTACAAGACAAAAAATGTAAGAGAGGAGAATTGAACCCAAGACCTTTTGGTAGGTATTGGATTTTACACAATACAAACTACCAAGTGCACAAGTACTTGATATTCATATAATATCTTTTATTTTTTAATAATTAAAGAAATTTCTTCAGGGCCAAAATCAGGGTCGGGCTGACCCGAGGTCTCAACCTTGACCCAACCCGACCCTGACTCAGGACCAGGAATTTCTGGCCCTAACCTGCCCTTAGGGCCAGAAATCTTAGCCCAGGCCCTGCTCGGGCTCAGGGCTGGCTAGGGTGGGTTCGGGCCGACAGGGCCAAACTTATAGCCCTAACTGTAACCACCCCTCTCTCAAATCCCTATTGAAAGATTTGAAAGGGAAAACCCTCCTTTGCCAGAATTAGTACATGGAAATTGAAGAAGCCGTCTCACTTGAAAATAAATAGGAAATTCAAATTTAACTAGCATACCCATACCAAGAAAAAAATATAAAAAGATTTGAATCTCAACCTTCGGCGAGGCCATAAGCAGAGAGACAAACCTCAAGAAGCATAAAAGCTAACATAACCGAAATCTTGAATGCTTGGAAGCATCCCAAGAAGCCTCGTAATCACTGATAATGGGAGATCAGAGTGAGAAAATGAAGATCTTTGAATAACTCCACTTTTAGCCAGAGAGTCCACAATCAGATTTGCTTCTCTATAACAATGAGTTGTCTTCTAAGAGATTAACGACATATATGGGATAACATAGAGCCATTGTTGAAGGGAAGGCCACATAATGGAGTTATTTTGAATATAAAGTATAAACAACTACCGAGCTGACATCGCTTTATATCCATAACTTTCGGTACCCATCTTCTTCCCTCTATAACGTCCTTTTCAGTGGCTATAATGTCTCTTTCACTAAGGTTTGATTACCTTCTGTTTGGTCCAAGCAAAGCTTTTTCTGCTCCATTTATGAAGTCTCATAAGGTAGGCTCTTCAGTTATCTTTTAAAAACAACCTTTATCTTAAGACTCTTCCCGAGGGAAACTCTCTTTGCTTGTTTACATACTTGGGTTCCCGGCTAGAGGCCCATGCGGGCCTCAAACTGGAACCGCAAAAGCCATTTTAATTCTTTGGTTATTTATTCAATAAGTTTTTCAAACGGTTTTAAAAATCGTAACCCATAACCTGAACGAATGTTTTCGGATTTTAGATTTAGGGATTTTCTCACTGGCTTTTGGACTTTTTAAGTTTTAGGTTTTAGTTTTAGTGTTTTTTTTTTCTTTTAATAATTTTATTTAATTAAAACTCATATATGTTTTAATACGCAATTAATACAACAATTAACACGATATTTCTTTACAGTTACGTACTTAGGTACCCTCTCTTTAAAGGTTAGCTTTTGAGGATGAGTCCCAAGTCTCTAACACATGAATGCCTCAAAAGATGGAAATGTAATTAAACAAAGGTTTCATCTGTTTGCTAGTAAATGAAATCAGTTTTGAAAAAAATTAAAAAAAAAAAATTTATAATTATGATTATGTAATGTATCAAAAATTATTCTTATATTTTATATAAGTATATTTTTTAATGCAAAATTTAGGATTGAATTTTCTTTCACCCACGGTTGAGGGACTCCCTTAATCGAGGGGTTCATAGGGTATTGCGTAATTCTCCTGTTATTTTGTTGGTTCATATAAATTCTAATTGATTCAATTTTGATTTTGATTTTAAAATTATGAAAATTATTTGATTTTGATTTGTACATTTTTATTGAATGGTTTAGATCCTAATAGAGGGCTATGACCATAGTTAATATGTTTGTGTAATAATTGTTGTATTCGATCGTATGAATTAATAATCTGATTCTTATCCCACATTCCCTTTCATATTCGATATGAGACTATTTTTTTTATCTTGACGTGAATATTCAAACAATGAAGAAGAACTTGAATCCATCGAACTACTATGGTCAAATAAATCCAGAGGGACATCCATGAATTTTTATTTTTTTTTTGGTCTATCCTATTCAAGGGCCCAAAGGCCAACTACAAGCTAAGGGGAAGGCTGAGACAAGCCCACAATCTACAACTAAGGGGGGGGAGGGGGAGAAAGGTGCCTTTTTTACATCCATGAATTGACATGGGATATATGTACTCTGAACCCAATTCATCTCCCCACCATGATATGCACCCTTTGATAACATAGGAAAAAATACTTTTACCTTATGATATAAAGTGTGAGAGTTGTGCTTTGTCCATCTTCCATCGTCGAGTATGACCTCTGCAAAGAATCTGGCTCCACTTTTAAGATCACGGCCTTGACATGGAGCTTGCGGGCACGGAGGGTTGCGATCTCCTCTGCGCTACAGAGGACTCACCTATGTACAGACGTGAATCTACTGCTCCTTTTATCCCATTAAAGTGCCAAAACCCACGGATGAAGAGATTCTCTTTTCACCGTGGGTGAAACAGAACACGGTCCAAAATTCATTTTGCAAATTGAATTCCCAAAAAAAAAAAAGTTTCTGTACCCAAGCCTAAGGGTAGGTGAAACACACATGCTCACTAACAAAACCAGTTTGACCAAGTACTGGCTGTACTGCTTCATACACATGTACATATGCAATGTTGAACTAAATGTAGGTATTGTATAGAGCTGCTGCTGCTACTACTACCCTTTTTTTTGAAAAATTTTGAATCGTCTGCTCCAGTCCTAAAAATAATATGTCAATCACCCCTCCCCATCCAGCTCCTGCATTTTCACAATTTGAAGCTGATTCCAAATTTTTTTTTGAACAAAGTTGTGTTTAACATCACACAGGTCATGAATTCAATAACCCAAACAAACCTAGTCATCAACACAATGATCTGATGAGCTCACAAAAACAGCAATGACCCCTGCGTCATAAAATCTCAATAGAAAGCCAATCCTCCACACAACTTCCTCATCATAATGCAAACCTTTTACCCAGTTCAGAAACCTAAGAAGAGTTATGATAGTCACTTAAATCCTCCCAATTCCATATTGGCATATTCAATGTATTGCCAGAAAATATTGGTTATGGTTGTAGGACTTATACAATGAAGGTGACCCTAAAGAGTGTCAAATAGAACTTCTCTTAAAAGCTAGCCATTATCGAGTCGACGCCCAAGTTCGCCTAAGTCCTTGTAAATCTTCAGATTATGCCATTCCCATCTATTTTTGCATGGAACCATAACAATCCCCCTCCTTCACGCTCCCACAAGTGATTTTCTCCATCTTCACTTAAGTAGAAGTCACTCCTAAAGCTAACGTTAAGGAGTTGGTGCCCAAGTCCTTAAAAGTCTTCACGTTGGACTATTCAAATACGATCTCCTCACTTGGAACCCCAACTATGAGGAGCCAAAAGAATGTGTTCTCAAGCATTCAGTCCTAAAGTGTAACCTCATGCCTATACAACTATAGTTAGTAGATCATGCTCCTCAAAGGTCTAATGGATGACAACCATTATATGATCACAGGCAAATAAAACCACAAAAAATAAAGATCCCACCATAGTCATCCTTGGATCATCGGTGTTCCACATACAAACTAGAAGGTAAGTACACATGAATCTTTAAATGAGGAGCAAAAAGGATGTGTTCTCAAGTATTCAGTCCCAAAGTATAACCTCATGCCTATACAACTATAGTTAGTAGATCATGCTCCTCAGAGGTCTAATGGATAACAACCACAGGCAAATAAAACCACAAAAAATAAAGATCCCACCATAGTCATCCTTGGATCATCAGTGTTCCACGTACAAACTAGAAGATAATTACACATGAATCTTTATCAGCAAATCCAAGAATTCAGCTATAACTGCCTGCAAACAATTATCAGATACAACAGTGTTGATCCACTAAATCAGTCACAAGATATGCCAGCTTAGATCATAATCTTGAAACACACTTGTTTTTTTTTCACAAAATAAAACTTGACATTATTGGCATTACCATGTCAACAACTATTGGATCAGATACAGAACGGATTAACAGTGAAAGCATTTGATAGAAATAGGGCTCAACAAACCAAAATCAGAGACAGATACTAATGTTATCAGAGCTTCAGTTGAGCAATAGTATTGTTGTCTCCAATTATAATGCCTTCGGTAATTCTACAGAACACTTTTAGGATCTGTTGGAACAGTGTGTGATTTTGTTTTAAGGAGAGTGAACACTCATCCACATAGAAAGCTTCAGGATTTTTGTGTGGTACCTTGTAAGGCATCCCCATTTACTCCGCTAAGACATGGACAACTCCAATGCTAAATCCTTTTTTTTTTTTTTGGGTAGAAACTCCAATACTAAATCAGTTACTGATAAATAAGAAACTCCAAATGCCTCCATAATAAATCTTGCCCTACATGTGCTCAGAGAAGAAACAGTGAATCTGCATTTTGCACAGCTTGTCCAGCCACTCAAAACCACCAAATTATACTTAAAATGCTCATTTGTCACTATAACCAGATTTCCACAAGCAGAAACTGAAGTTAAAAAGATTCCCACAATTAAGTAAATAAACAACGAAAGCCTAATATTAAATACAGAAAACTTTACTCTGACCTACAATCCTCATATCTTCTGCCATTCCCACGAATGATATCCAATAAGCCACTTAAAAGAAGAGAGCAAACTATCAACAATGTCTCATCTTGATAACTCATTTATCATTTTGTGATCATTTATAAGCTAACACATGAGAAGAGTTGTTAAAAAAAGAAAAACCAAAATTGCAATTGAGAATTGAAATGAATTGCGAACATTATAGTTCCAACATAGCAATTAGCAAGTACTGCTATATATGGATAGAAGATTTTAAGTTGTAAAATTAATGCAAGACTTTAGCTTTATCTGTTGGATGGATTCCCAGCAGGTTTCTATTCAAGTTCTTCATTAGACTTTAAAAGCGTGGAATCAGAGATAGGAACAAGCAATTCTCATGACACCCTATCATCTCCACCCTGATCTAGATAATTAGACAACTCCCAGCAGTTTGGAAACTAATGGATCCAAAGAGAGTAAACCAGCAGTTTGTAAACTTCAGGATCCAAAGAGGGCGTAAACAAAACGGAAAATTACCAACTCAACAAGAGGGTTTTTTTGGGGGAATCACCGAGGCAGCACCCCAAAATCATTCCCTCTCTACACATAGATCGTCAAAACATAAGTTTTAAACAAATTAGTATGATTTGCTACTTCAATTCTCACATCAGTTTCGGAAATCGTATCGCCTAAGTCAAAGATCTGTAAAAGGTTATGAACTGTATGCGTATCTAACTCTCACGCGCTCACATAATCTACAATACTTTCCAAATCTGACAAGAATAAAGAACAATCCAGAACTAATAGGTCAATCCGATTAAACTCTTAACGATCTCATCATCATACACGTAAAAGATCCGGTTTTTAAACCATGGAAGGAATCATTCTCGCAATTGACTGCTTAAATTAAGACTGCCCTACCAAATCTCCATTAACATCCGTAAATATGTCAAACGTGTATACAAATCAAAATCCAACAACAACAAACTCCATTCGAAATAGAAGAAAGATTTTAAAATAAAATCAAGCTTATCTTTCTCCAGTTAGTCCTGATTCTTCAACTTCTCAACGCGTTGGTTGAGCTGCTCGAGGCGGACCACGAGATGGGTAACGGAGTAGAGAAGCCAGTAGAAGATGAGAGCAGCGGCGATCAAAAGGGCATTACGTTGGCTCTTCATGATGGATTTCTGGTGGCGGAGATGCTCCGTCGGAGTACATGATTGGCCCTCGCAGCTCGGCCTTGTCTCGTACTTCCAGTATATATCCATCAGCAGAAACAAGCAGAACGGAACCACCGAAAGGAAGGGTTTCAGTAGGTTCTTGGTGACAGAGATGAGACCCTTCCGGAGCCGATCCAAGCCCGGTAGAGTCAGTAAGAGAAGCATGATCGCCTCCGCACCGGCAGCATATCCGAGAACTACCCATTCCAAAGCCATGGCTGAAAACACAAACCCTAACTTCCTGAGAAAATATGAACAGATTTACAGAGATCGGTGTCTGGAATTTCGATTCCGGTTAGCTCAGACAAAGAGAAACAGGCGGAGATAGCGTTCGAGAAAGGAGAGGGAATTATTACCTATTTATATGAAGAGTCATGTAAAGATGACGATGGAGACGGTACGGGTGGCGAGAGTAAACATAGGGCGCGTGGAAGCTTCAGAGCTTTGACACTTAACGCGTCCATATGGCTTTCTAGGCTTATTTTGCTTCGAAAAGAAGGAAACGAAATTCTCCGGTTCGCCGACTTGACCGAGTTGAGATGGACAGGGGGGTCGGGCCGGAAGGACCGGGATTGCCTGCGAACCTTTCTGGTTCAGCCCATGCCGACCACCAGACAGTGGTGAGGACACTTTGCGGGGAAAGAGTCTTGTATTCTCCTTGATTGTAACGAAGTTTAGCTTGTGATAATCAAGGCGGCTAATGCTAATTCTTTATAACTAGTATTACTATTATGTCATAAATACTTTGACCTTCTCTTTAGCCCCCCCAAAGGAGAATCCACTCATTGAAAATAAATAGGGAAAATGTTTCGGTCATGTCCATTTGGAATCGGATCCTCTCCAATTAGGAGATTGCCCAATGATTGTTCAATGAGTCATCCAATGGTTGGGTTAATTATCAAACATCTTGGCATGCATCAAGTTAGTGTTTCCAACCGTTGGATGTCCATTGGGCATTCCTTGGACGATGCACTTGTTGGAGAGGATTCTTTTTTTATTTTTTCAATGGTTCTTATTGAATTTATATTTTATTAATTTTTTTATTTCAATTTTGTAACTTATCTTACATTTTTAGGATCAAGTTTTCCTTAAGCCATGGTGAAGGGGAATTCTTTCACTGATGGCCATTGCTGCTCTTGAATGGGCATAGGATAATAGTGAATGGCATTTTCGACTTCCAACATATATAGAGACTCTTTTTTGGGTAAAACGTATAGGAAGACTTGTTGAGGATTGATGTCATGTATTATGTAGACTGGATTACGAGATATCTCCAAATTGTATCTCTTTCTTTTCCCTATAAATTGATTATTAAAGTTATTGGGAATTCTTTGAAAACACTGAGAAGAGTGAGAAAAGAAGCTTCTAACATGTCATGTATTATGTAGACTTTTTACCAAAAAAAAGTATTATGTAGACTAGATTATAGGTTATCTCCAAATTGTATCTCTTTGTTTTTCCTATAAATTGATTATTAAAGTTATTGTAAATTCTTTGAAAACACAGAGAAGCGTGAGAAAATAAGCTTCTAACCCTTCCTCTGTTACTAATTAAACTGTTCTCATCTCTCTGGGGATATAAGTACCATGTCAAACCATGTCTATTCTTATGTCGTGATCGTTTCTTCTTTCTATTTCATTGTATTTTCTGCATTGTATATCTATTATCATTTCAAAGTAATGACGATGATAAATTTATGGATGAATCTACCGTTAATGAAAGAAATTTTTTGCCATTTTATTGTGTTTACATTGAGATATGTTTGATTCATCTGAGAATATGAAATGGTATGGACAACATGTCCACCAAAATATGTGAAGCCTAATACAATTGCCATGTGATAATTATAATGTGTAATGGGACGAGTTCCATTATGGCTGAATATTGCATCCATGATCCCTAAACGATGATAATTGTACTTCATAAGCTACGTTTGGACTAAAATTTTTTTTTTTTTTAGTAAAGGGGAAATTTTTTGAGGGGGGAGTGTGTAGAACTAGTGGCTTCATTTGCGTACAGCTCATGAAGCCACCGAATGGAATATGGCCAATCTGTCACACACACAAGCAACAGGGCCTTCTTGGCTAGGGCATCTGCAACCACATTCAGATCCCTAGGAACACAAGAAAAAACAACAGAGGAAAAGGATGGGACTAGCCGCTCCACATCAGCAACTAAGTCAGCCACCTCCCACGAAGGGGTCTTCTTCCTATCAACCATGAGAAATGCATCCATATTGTTTGTCTCGACCATGAGATCACCAATTCCCAACTCTAAGGCTGAAGTCAAGGCATATTGAACTAAAATTTTGAAGGGAGAAAGAACGCCACTTCTGGGGTGCACGTAATGACCACCACACCTCCTGAAAAAAATGGAATTGACCAGAAATGCGACGGTCATTTCGTGTACCCGTGCCTAGGCGCAGGAGCAGCATGCGCTGCACAATCGGGCGTCGTTCTCCTTCCCAATTTTGGATTATAAAGCTATTTGTTTATTCAAATAATGCCTACCACTTGCTACTTTTAGACATAATTCATTAAATTTTGGGTTCATCACATTTAATATCCATGTTAGCTCCATATGATAGATACGGGTATCAAATTTCAATCCGAATCCGTTGGACTAAAAGAAACCAACTACTAGTTCAGCCTGGACTGAATTGAACCCTTATTCGTTTGATTTCGAATTGAGGTTTAATAGAACTAAATCAAATCAAACCGGCTGATACACCGACCATAACCGAGAAACTGACTCAACCCAACAAAAAACCAAAAAGAAATCGATAATTTTTAGCCCAGACATGATGATCTAAAGATAGATTAATTCAGAACTTTATGATACAGTCTCAAGAAACCAGAAATTTAGAGTTCTCGTTCATGCTGTTTATATAATCTTACAAGTAGATTTCCATTTTAATTGAAAATTCAACTTCAAAGCTTGCTGGAAATGTTAATATTACGAACTTTCGATGATTTGGGAGTTGTATCTTTGGGGACGACGATAGTAAGAACACCATTTTCTACCTGAGCTTTTATCTGATCTACCTTCACATTCTCCGGCAACACAATTTCTCGAGCGAACTCTCCCTTCGAAGTCCCTCTCTCAGCTATGTGCCAAACCGCATCTTTCCCAATTGATTCCTCTTTCCTACCTTCTCCTCTTATCTGCAGAACATTCCCATCTTCTACCTGAACCTTTATGTCATCCTTCCCGAAGCCTAATCGAACAGAATCATCAAATTCAATCAATTAAAACACAACCTATGAAAACCCACAACGTCAATTAACGGAAAACAAAGAGAATTTGGTGAATTTGAAGGTACCTGGGACGTTAACCTTATAGATGTGGGCAGTGGGGGTTTCAAGCCAATCCATCAGAGCTAGTGATCCAGACCACTGACGAAAGATTGGAGGGCTCCAGAAGAAGCGCTTGAATGGATCTCCCAGAAAACTCTCCGCCATTTTCGATATGTAAAGACTGAATTGAAGAGGAGATTCTTCTCGGCCTGCTGCTGTTACTTAACTTGCTGAGAGGATATGTAATGACTTCTCTGGTTTGATAATTTTAGCTCAAAAGGCCGCGTGGAGTGCAGTGTAGCAGGGCCTAGAAGCTTCTCTAGGAGTCCGGGTCTTATCTTCGTTTCTGTTTTGGGATTTTCTCCGTTGGGGAAGACAATAGAAAGGATCATAACAGGATGATCTGCACCCTCGATCTGGTATCGTTTCTATTATGAGATTTTCTCCGTTGGGAAAGACGATAGAAAGGATCATAACAGCATGATCTGCACCGTCGATCTAGTATCTAAAATAACTATTGTCCAATTACCATGATCAGCGGCTGTTAGAAATGGTGGAGCCGATCATAAATGCAGATAAATGCCCCCCCTGTCGAATTATAATGATCCAAAGTTCCGAACAACCGAAATAATCAGTGATCTGGGAAAAGTCCATAGATCAGATGGCTGGCGTCGTGGTACAATTGTTTTCTTAAAATGATTTTTCCATAGGGTTTGAGGAATCGGGTCAATCCGGATCTAAACTGACTGATTTCCAATTCCAGCCGATTCTAGGATCTTATGGCTGATTTTAGGGTTTCCCTTATCGATTAAACCCGATTCTGACCGATCCCAATTGGAATCGGGATCTGAATCAGATCAGAATTGGTAGCGACCAATTCCGGTCCTGATTCCAAACTCCCAAACCCAGTCCTTTCTCAAGTTTCAAGTGCATTTACTTACACATTTTGTATCCATAAGAGGTGAGCCTGAACGCATCGATCTCCGCTCCAGGGAGCCCAGCGCCCAGGCAGTGGCAGGGGGAGCATCAAATGGCTGGGCTGTGCTGCACACATTACAATAGTTGATTGACACGCACCGAGATGTGCAGCACAACCCAACCGTTGGATGCCCCCAGGCACTCCCTGGGTGCTGAGCTCCCTTGAGAGGAGCCGAATCCGAGCCTAAACACTGGCGGAAAGACGGTCCTGCTTTTGTATCCCAACAGTCTGTCTACAAGTAAATTGGCCTGAACTAATCTGACTCGTACAATGCTTGAGTGCAAGGCTTCAACACATACGAAGGGGAGATTACCGGATTGTATTCAGGATATAGATAGACTCAGAAACAAATGCAAACAATGGTAGCAAGTTAAGACCTAAAATGTTCTTTCAAGTACTCAATTTGATCTTTCCCTACCAAGCTACCAACTTTAGCGAAGCATAATTTTTTATTTTTTTTGGTGAATAAACATAACTTTTATTATTTTTCAATCAATCACGAATACTGCTCATATTTGGAAGAAATTTAATTTTCATTGACATTTAGGGATGGATGGCAAAAATAAATAAAATTGTCCATCCCATTTCCATTCTGTATTACAATATGGGACAACAAACTACATATTGCAATAGGGTCCATCAGTGAGGGTTTTTTTGTTGCTTTATGTGGAGTGGAGCAACTTGGCCATTGGAGGAACCAGTCCTACCCATTGTCAAGGAAAAGATAAAGGTTAATACAAAAACCATTGAAAAAGAGATCACAAATGAAGAATTTTGTCTGCTACAAGTTAACATTGGAGCTGATGTTTCCACATTAAACGATGCAAATCCTGAGCTAGATTGCTTTCGCCTGCGAATTACACAACAGGAAGAACAGAACATCTTGTAAGAGTTGAGTCAAAAGGTAAAACCTGCCAAATATTGCAAGTGTGCAGAGTTAAAACTTTCCAGTTATAAGGCATTTCATTTTTCATACCAACATCCAACTGAATGTATCTGCTATGGAGAGTTTCAACTTTCAAAAGGGGATTCTATATTGCCTAAACTACTCTCCTGGTATGTCTATATTAACACCTACAGTACTCTATCTGAATTTTATGTCATATCATATGAGGTCAGTACTTGTAGATTGTCATCTTTCATAATATTGATAGATGTATGCCAAAAATCCTTTCTCACTGCATCCACATTTGATCATTGCCAAACTGATCTCCGTCTAAAGTGACATCAGTTTGAAAATGTCTAAATGCCAATAATGTTTTCCATGACATTTTTTAGATTCATCCAACTTTGGTTCACTGCAGTTACAGTTCAACAAGCATTAAAACCAAGAAGCGGTTGCAAACTTGTGCAAGTAAAAGGTCATGTACACACATAAAAGCAACAGAAAACTGTTAACTAAAAATCAAAATACATACCCCAAGAAGTTTCTTATTGAGTTCCATAACGATGTAAACTGATTAGTTCCTTTGCTTGAAGCATTGCTCCGTTGATTTTCAGAGTCATGTTCGTCAAGGTTGGTTTCAACTGTGCATGGAAAGGTTCGATCAGGAAAACCAGAAACTTCACTTGAGCTCTCAAAAATTTAGTATGCTTTGCCCTTTTTTTTTTTGGTAAATAATATGCTTTGCCCTTTGATGGTCTGATAAATGAAATTGCAGAGAATAAAGTACCATTGGCAGGAAAGGAGTGGTGTCTCTTAAATGCCCTCAATGTAGTTAACTTTTCAACAAGTATGCGTTCTGTATCACTGCAATAACCATGAACTTGTATCAGAGCACAGGAGGACGAAAGAAAGAAACTCATAAAAGGGCGCAGATCACAGATAAGAGGATACAAGATTGACAAGATAAAACCATGCAACCCTTATGTACAATTTCATGAAACACATGAAAAGAATCAAGTCTAGTTTATAAATTGGAAAGTGGAAACCATCATGAGCCTTGGCGTTGAAGATAAAATTCCCACTCGAGAGTCCGAGACTTCCCAAAAAATTTATTAATAAGGTAATGCCTAAAACAACACAGGAAAAGCCGAATACTACCTATGCTAAAACAAAAAGTTCAATGCCTTGAAAGTGGAGGCCACACTGTACTTTGAGATCAAATGAAATGGACACAAATAGAGAAAAGTAACTCAACCTGATATCCTTTGGGATCTCAATGTTCACGATGAAGAGATGATCACCACGAACTGCAGGTTTCTTCATGTTTGGCACACCCATTCGAGACAACTTTATTGTATCACCCGGTTGAATCCCGCGAGGAACTTGAAGATCTTTCAAACCCTCAACTGTTTCCACCTGATGTTGATGTAAGCAATCCATGTTAAACAAAATAAATTTTCTCTTTAATGAATTAAATGCAATAGTAGTTAGTTCATGGGTAAACTTGTTTTTATCTACTTTGCTTTTAGATAAAAACCTTGACAACAGTCCCTAGAATGGCTTCAGTATAATCAATATTAATCTTCGAGTAAAGGTTCAGACCATCCCTCCAAATTCCACGTTTTTCATTTACATGAATAAACAAATAGAGGTCACCAGCTGCACCCCTACATGAGAACAAAAAATTAGACCATTCTCACAATACCCAGTCTGCTTTATATGAAGGATAGACGTATGATAGGAACCTAAGATGCAAGGGATTAAGATAATGGGGGAGGGGGGGGGGGGGAACTCAGTAAAAGATCAAAGGTTACATGAGCAGCAGAGAAGGAATACCAATAAATAAATAAATAACATATTAGACACATCCAAACTGTCCGACTAATGAATCATCCCGGCATGAAAATATATAAACATAAAGATGATAAAAAATGCTATTTATCTATCTGTCACATGTGTTACAGTATAGGAGACAGCGAAGCATCTATGTATCTATCGGCTCATTTCTCAAGATGTTAATTCTACTCCTGTGGATTTTTTTAATGTGCTTTAAGTCCACCTTGGGAAATGAAGGAGCACTTTATTTCAGGGTGGTTATAGCTTTCAGCAAAAAGGATTGTATTTCTTGGAGTCTCACCCTTTAGCAGTATGTTGTCAACTATGAAAGCAAGGTTCAAGACCTCGGGTTTCGACCAGACAGAAACCGAGATATGGTCGAAACCAGTGATTTTTTCCCAGCCAACTCGAGTTTGTGGTTTCGAGGCCAGAAATGCTTTTTTTGATCTGATTTTTTGTATACAGCCTATTTTTTACATTCTAAACACAATGCATGAACTATTTTCACCAAAAAAAAAAACACTAAAAATGGTACTTGTGGTTTTTTACCCAAGTTTACTAGTGTACGCACAATGTCCTGAGAGTCATAGTTATCAGGCCAAGCACCTATTTATGCCAAATATCATTTAAGTAAATGAAATACAAAATATGTATTTCATTTACTTAAGATATTATTCATAACAAAGCAAATACCCCCTATTTGAATCCAATAAAAATAGTTAAAAAATCAAATTCCAAAAGGATAAAAAGGCAACCCCCAGTTCAAGAACAAAAACTAGATTTTCGACAGTAGGTGAAATTTTCAACTTTCTAATGCTAGGGTTTTTCTCAAATCTAACAATTCCATAAATCTTAATATGGTAAAACATCACTAAAAACCAAAAGTATGGTAAAATATTCATTTGTTTTAATGTCTAAAAAATTATTTTCATTCAGAGCCATTTAGACAGCATTCATGCACACCAAATACAAAAACATTTACTTAAATGATATTGGGCATAAATAAGTGTCTGTCCTGGTTTTCTGGCCTGGTTACTGGCATACATAAGTATCTGTACTGATTTCGAGCCAAGTTTCCCCAAGTTTCGATTGGTTTTCTAGCCTGGTTATTGGCATACATAAGTATCTGTACTGGTTTCGAGCCAAGTTTCCCCAAGTTTCGATGGGCAGTAGTATCGAAACTTGCAAAATTACCAAGCCAAGTTTCGATTGGCATAAGTGTCGAAACCATGCATTTTTTCAAGTACCTGGCCAACTCGTCTCAGAAACCTGCAAAACCAAGATATCTCGGTGGTTTCGACAGGTTTCAACTGAGTTCTCTTTCCATGTATGAAAGAAAAGAAACATGGAGATTTACCCAACATTTGCAAGTTCCATCTGCTTGCTGATCCTAGATTGGGTTTCATATAAAAAGGTGATATAGGATATGAACACGACAAGAATGCTTTTTTCCATGTTCAAGTTCAACATTGTCAGAGTGACCCTCGTCCTTTGAGGTTATATGGACCGCGCAGTTTTGCTTGTACATAAATTGAGGGGGGGGGGGGGAATCACTTTCATCTTTGCTAAACAGGAATAAAGAAATAAATAAATAAATGTATGCTACAACTCAAATAAGCCTTAACACAATTTCTTTGGTGACAAATGCGGATACAACACAAAACTTACAAATTCAAACACAGATAGAATACTTTAAAAAAGTTAAAAAGTTGAGCACATAAATATACAGATCAATGAACCACTAACCACCAACCTGTGCAGTGGAAGAATTTATTTAAGAAAAAAAAGGAAAACTGTGTGCACTGGATAACAAATAAATCTTAAACATGTCCAAAAGCATGGTTCGAGATGCCGATCGAAACAACCGAAATCTTGCAAACTATTTCAGTCAAAACAACTAAAATCTCACGATATATTTTGGTTTCGACCTTGGTCAAAATGAAACAGCATGCAACTCTATAGGCATGCAATGTTACGACCAAAACTTAAATTTTATACAATTTCAACATTTCAGTTTCGTACTGCCAAAAATGGTACATTTATTTGATTTAAATACCAAATCTCAGTCGAAATGGGTCGTTTCGACCAATTTTGACATAGTTCGGCCGAAACCTGCGAATCTGACTCCAACCCCTTGCTTTTGAGATCTTGATGGAACATGTTGAAGGCTTCTACAAGACATCTACAATGAAGATTTGGTGTATTTGAGCTAGATTTGTTGAAGAATCACAGTTTGAGGTATATAACCTTTTCCCTAAAGTTAATTTTTGCAAAAAATAGGGTAAATATGTAGTGGTTAGGCTTCAGTTTTTTATATGTAGATATCATAGAATGATCTACGACTCAAGGAGTCAAATTTAATTTTCTGGTTTTAAATTATTTTTAAAATTTTCTGATTTAAAAATTGATTTTCTTGCAACAAATTTTTGAAAGAAAAAAAAAAGAGTTAATACTTAGTGGTTATAGTACTAAATTATGTGTAGTATAGGCTATATTTGAGAAATATACAGCCAAGGTATGCCGTACACTGCCAACTCAGGGTAAGAAATCAAACTAACATTTTGAGTGTGTTTTGTAACAATCAAAGGCTTCATTGTGTTAAGGATGCTTAATTAGGGTCTCCATGAAGTTTTGGGCCAAAATATGACCATTTGACAACCAAAATATGCACAGTTACAACTGAAATTAGGTGGTTTCATGAAATAATTCAGTTTCAACCAGGGTAGAAACCTTGGTCGAAACCGACTTCTTGAACCTTATCCAAAAGATACATAAACTATAAAATAGGACATAAGCAATGTAACGTGCAAACTCCTATTTGCCATTTTCTCTCTGTATACAAATCTGTAGGATTTTGAAGTGTGTCTCCATACAACCTGACTGATGTAGAAGGCTAGGCTGAAAAGGATCAACAGTAACCAACCAACAGAATTCCAGGATCGCAGTGACTAAAATTCAACAGAACATTATGATCAGAATATGGGAGGGTGAATAACTTTAGATCAGACCAATGGATAGTGCAGAGGGTCCTGATATGTTGATTTAATGCTGAAAAATTCAGGTTCATCCAATTGAGGGTAGGGTAGAAATAAACAGTAAGCGAAATTAGAAGGTTAAGAAACACAGAAAATAGAAGGTAAGAGAATTAATTATAACTCATGATCCAGCAGTCTGATGAGGCTCAAACTTGGATTGGAGGGGGCTGACCAAGGATGGGTTTACATATAAAAAAACTCAAAACAAATCAATGGTTAGTTGTCCTGGAATCAAGGACTGAATATAACAACTTTCTGCTGTCACAACCTATCGTACGTACTATTCGGGACTGGAAAAATATCAGAAATTAGAGAACAAAATTAATGCGATGTTTAATGAACAAAGAGGTACTGATGTTACCTGGAAATGCGCAAGAAAGAGAAAGTATACACTCGATTGGTTAGAATGAAATAACGAAGAAAATAGAGAAGAAGAAGGGATAGGAAAGGGCCTCTCATCCATGGTCTCTCACCATACGCTGTCTCCCACAGCAAATATCACACAGCATACCAGTTTAAAGCCAAGGTTTCATTCTTCAAATCGTGGGCAATAGGAGCCTATTCTCTTTAGTTATAATGCCTAACATAGTCATTACAAAATTAGCAACTCCCAATTCTGTGGGGAGGTTGCTTGGCTGCCAATAAAACTTGGGGGGGGGGGGGGGAAGACACCAACACAAAAACAGAAACTTGCTGGAAAATAGAAACTCTAGCTATTGTTTTCATTCTTCAAATCGTAGGCAATAGGAGCCCATTCTCTTTATTTACAATGCTTAACATAGTCATTGCAAAGTTAGCAACTCCCAGCAAGTGGGTAAGCCTTGGTGCAACCGTTAAGTTGGGCTATTGCAACCATCAGGTTGGGGGTTCGAAACAGCCTCTCCATGAAGCTGGGGTAAGGCTGCGTACATTTGCCCCTCCCAAACCCTACAGTACGGGAGCCTCGTGCACTAAGACGCTCTTTTTTAGCTATTGACTCAATAACAATGCAAGAAAATATAAACTAATATATAATACAACGACAACTCAGCCTTATCCCAACTAAATGGGGTCGGCTGCATGGATCCTTGCCCTCCAATCAACTGTATTCAGAGTCATACTTGATACAAGGCCTAAGCTATGCAAGTCTTTCCTCACCACTTCTCCTAAGGTCATTTGAGGTTTACCCCTGGCTCTTTTAGTTCCTTCAATCTGAATCAAATCACTTCTCCATACTGGAACATTCAAAGGCCTCCGTTGAACATGGCCATGCCACCTCAAACAACTTTCTTGTAGCTTATCATACATCGGAGCTACTCCCAAATCAGCTCTAATATGATTATTCCTTACTTTATCCTTCCTAGTTTTGCCACTCATCCATCTCAACATCCTCATCTCCGCTACACTGAGTTTATCTATATGATGCTTCTTAACTGCCTAACATTCCGCACCATACATCATAGCCGGTCATATGACTGTCCTATAAAATATCCTAACAAATATTGGCAGCATCTCATCCAAGCCAGCGGTTGATATTGTGCCCCCACACCACTGTTCATGTGAACAGTATAACATGAACAGTGTTTTGGTCCTTTTCTTCTTCGTGCTTCGATCTACATCACTGACACTGAATGCATATTTTCTTTTAAAGTAAACAAAAAATGAGGGAAGGAGGGAGGGAGGGGGAGAGCTTGTTTGCAGAGAAAACACATATCTTACATAGTGGCATAAATAGGAAACATGATTATATTTGCACCTAGGTGATTCATTACAGAAAGGACATACTATTATATAAATATTAACATATAAAACCCTTATATCCATGTCAAACATATGTGTTTGTGGCCATGTTAAGTAGACATAACCATGCACACCAAGCGTAAGGTTTTGTATAGGAAATATAACACCTCACCTTCAGATGAAGTAACTCTTTTTGGTACATTCATAATAATAATAATATGAACCTGGAGCCAAAACTATTCCTAGTTATATTGTCAAGATAAGAATAGTTGCTATTTTGTCAAGATACGTAATGGATCCCAAATTCAAATATATTAGTTACTAGTAGCATTTAGGGCATTAGATTCTTACTTGTTTGCAAGATTATTACCACTTCCTTTATATATAATTCTCCTTTTTGTCACCAATATTTATTCTCTGGCCCTCCCTTCTACTATTTCTTTCATTAACCCAATAAGGACATCTCTCATTTGGTTAGGCATACTTTGGTTTATAATAGTTTTGTAGCTTTTAGAACTCAATATATAGTTTAGAAAGTATTCTCTCTATCCGTGTGAACATCTCAGATAGGTTTTGGGCTGGTATGAGTACATTTATTAATTTAAAAAAAAGATACATTTGAGTCGGCTTATATTAGTGTGAAATTTACCATTGCATGGGATCAAGACCTAATGACAGGTGGACTGAAGGCTAGAATGGATTTCATGGGATTACATCAGCATTCCACACTAATTAGCAAGTACTTGATTAAGCAGATTACATGCTTTCCAAATGACAACCATTCCCTGAATTTTTGTGTGTATGGATACACATACCATACAGAGATATATGCATACCCTTGAAGAAGCCAAATCATTGATCATAGAAACAGTTTGTATCACTCAAAATCTAAACCATCAAACACAGGCTTATGTCACAGAACATTAATAAATCTCTTCAGTCCATATCTGCCTCATTTACAAGTATGTCATTCTAGTATGCCTTCTCCTTGTCCTGCTGGTTGACTCATAGTCAATAAACAAAGTGATATAGAGCATCAAAACCTTCAGGACTGCCCATACAATCTAAAGCTACGGAAGTTCAAAATCTGTGCACTTCTCCACATTAAGGAAGCAAAGATGCCAGCAAAATCAATCCCGTTTGTCCAAGGCCAATCCTATATACACCATGGTATAGTGGAGAGAGGCAGTCCTAGTTGCTATGTGCCTTCTAAGTTCTACCACATTGAGTGGTTCCACGAAATAGGTGGAGTCCATCCAATAGCTGGAATTGAAGTTCAGGAACAATCAGAGTAAAGAAGTCCTCAAAGTAAGTGGTTAAAATAAGTCCTTATTCAATAAACACTATTCTTAAAATAAGCCTGGCCAAATGAGGCCTAAGAGTCAAAATTGATAAAAATGAAGCATAATAATAAAATAGCATCTGTTCTTTTACTTTATTAATATTTCTTTTTTCCGTAATCCAAGTATGAGTAAGGAACATCAGAAATCCCTTTGGAGGAGTTGTTTTAAATTTCAATTCAGTCTAGATAGGAAATTAGAATCTGCAGGAGATGCACCTAAGACTATAAAAAAGAGGCCTATGAAACTTCCAAGGTGACCACTATTTTGAATTTTGATTAATGTTGTCATTGGGAGTCCATTCAATAGATTGGATCAAAGTTCAAGAAGAATAGAGTCTGAATTGATGAAATGAAGCATAATGTTTAAAGGTGAAAACCATATCTACCTGGCAGGTCGGTTATTGTATTAGTGATAACCGCTCTATTGCGATCCGAGGGGTGTTTTGAGGCAGGTATTACCAATATCAACCAACCCATTTAAAACATCGCAAAACCATAACCAACCACCCTCAGATAAAAATGCATAGAGCTCACTAATTTTACATGCAAAATGGGGTGTGGGTACCCGTAGCATGAAGTGGGGCAGAAAGACTACCTGGGGTTTTCCAATACCACACCAGACCCTTACCCAATAAGGGTCATACCATTACTGAACCGTTAAGAGCAGGGTGGGTAGCCGGGTATACCTGCTTTAACCCACACCATTGCAATCCCTACTAGGCAGGATTCACTTAGTTCCATTTTCATCAACTGAAATCTGTCGAATGTTGTCAGTTAACTAGGGACTTGAAGAAGTTATATACTTGCAAGTAAAACCTGGTCCTGAAAACCAGCTACATCACAGCCCATATATATTGTAGCTAGAGGGTTTTGTGTCTAGGAAATTCTATGTCCAAGTACTGAAACCCTAAAATATCACATTATATGAAACTGATCTGGTGGGTCAAATCTATTAGTCAATTTTACAATTCAGAAAACCCTGAAAGTCTGAAACAGTGATATCAGCTGAGGTTTTAGTCACCTTATTTTCCTGTTTTTGACGGGTAAAGTCATGAATTCTTATTCAAGTTTACCATCTTAAACAAAATTTTGCCACAAACAGATGCTGTTGGTATTGTTTGAAAGATCTATGCTCCTAACGTTGGAATTTAGAATTCTCTGATTTGGCTACTCATATTGCTTGGAAATGTTTTCTGTTGATGTTTTGGGCCCACTAATACCAGAATTGATTATTACCTGCATCACATAGATACAACAACTGCCAACTCCCCCACCCCCACCCCACAAAAAAAAAAAAAAAACACACACACAGAGTATCTTTCAGGAGATTATATGCAGCTCTCTTTTGGATTGAGTGTGACCAGAACAGGTGGAATTGCTTTTGATGGCAAAAAAATATATAAAAACTTATTTCCTTTAAATAAAAACAAATTACATAGAATAATAAACAATAAGCTACCAATAAAACAAACTTTTGGTAACTGAAACTGTCTCTTACCTTTTCTTATCAAAGTTCCCTTCTCCTTGAACTTGCATGGTGGCTCCATTATTCACACCAGGAGGGATGACCACTTTGACACTTCGTTCGGATTGTATTCTACCTTGGCCACCACACCTTCGGCAACGATCAGTGATTATCCTTCCATCACCACCACATTTTGAACATGTGGTAACCTGGCATGTAAAATCATCTATATAGCATATATCAAAAATGGAAAGTGGAATTAAAGGGTACAGCAGTAAACAATAGCAAATGACTATTACAATAACATGCCATGCCTATATATGGCTTGAAAAAAATTGACGACATCATATAAAGAGTTACAGGAACAAATCGTCAACACTGGTGACATAGATGGATGCAGGGGCTAGTTTTCAATTGTGGGATCCTGGGCCCAAGGGAAGGGCCAATAAGAGTTTCTTGATCACATTGGGTCAACATCATGCGCCCCCACAGGCATCAATTGAGACTCATCAACCAGACAAAGACAAATCAAACAGGTACAGCTGGTTAAGTGAGCCTAAAACTTTCCAATGTAATATTGATTTACTTTAGGAGATCCAAATTAGAAAGATGAAGAGCCATAGGTTAATCTACTAATTTTTAATCCCAATAATGTTGGCAATAGTTCAGACATGTTTAATTTGCAATTGGAATACTTTTGGTTATTGCTTCATGCCGGTTTTAATGGAATTGGGATGTTAGCAAGTATAAATTTCACTTTCCAAATCATTACTTCGAGTCTTACATCACCAATAGCCAGGGGATGATTTCTCACTGTAAATGATTAACACCAAGGTGTCAACAATGAGCCCTTAACTCTTCGCATTAGTTATGCCATTATGGATTGAGTGGACAATACACATAGACGAAGTTCCATGGTGAATGATATAGTTTGTGCAGAAGACTAAAGAAGCTATGGAGAAACAATTAGAAGCAAAAGGTTTTAAGATAAACTACATTGAAAATGACTATATGGGCTGCAATTTTAGTGCGTGCATGTTTGGGTAAGCTTTTGGGCAGCTTGTAGAAGCCAGCTCCCGGGGCACATGCAGGTTAGGAACGGCGAGGTGAACCAAACTATTTCATTTGGAATCTCTATAGCAGAAGCTGGAGAAGCTGCCACCCTCTCGGCTTCTAGGGTTCTCCAGCTTTTGGAAGTAAAGATTCCAAACGAAATAACTCTATTGGATCCATCCCCTTGTACCACTAGAGGCTTCTAGAAGCTCAGCCAAATATGCCCCAAGTAAGAGAACAGGTGAACATTAATGATTATGAGATGTTTCAAAGTGACCATTTCCAGAATCTTGGTTCAATAATTAATAAGGAGAAATTGGAGAGGATGTTGCTAGACAACTAGAACCGAAAAGAGGCCTCTGCACCATAGTTATCAAGGCGTCGCCATGGCGACCAAGCAGGCGCCTTGCCGCCATGGCAGTGTTGCACTGTTGCCTTGATTTTTAACCCTGTAAAATGCATGGTCACCTTCCCGCCTTGATAACTATGCTCTGGACCACATTTAGCAGAGAAGAAAGCAAAAGTGAGAACCAACAGATATGCACAAGTCAGAAGAAAAGGAACTCGCAGTTAGAAACAATAAAAATACTTTGGGGAAATGATTCCTGTCCGGGGGGCGTAGCCTCCAGTAACGCCTCCTCTCCTTCTCTTTCCTCCCCCCCCTCCCCCGCAACCAAAAAAAAAACTTTATATCCATAACAAATGTTAATTTTATTCCATGAAGGGGGGGGGGGGGGAGAGAAGAGGACATCCAAAACAATCTTGACCAAAATCTAGTTGATTTGCTGATGTGTGTAACTTAACCAATTTAGAAGCATCACGAAACATGGGCTGATAGACAGCGTGTCACCTTGAAAACTGAGAACTGAGAACTAGATAATGTCCAAGTTAAGGAACACAAACACTAGTTTTATTAACATGCAATAACTAAAATATACTTGTTTCCATCGGAGGGTAAGCACACCTGAGACACCATCCCAAAAGGTGTTCTCTGAGATTTCATCACCCCTCCTCTACCTCTGCAATCTGTACATGATTTTATGCAACTGCTAGATTTTGCACCTGTACCATCACAATCATCACATGTTTCAAAGCAGGAAACTTCAATGTCCCGCTGTCCTCCAAAAATTGATTCTTCAAAGCTCAAAGACAAGTCATACCTAAAGCCCAAAGATATCAGGATCAATTTCTGAAACTTCAAAAGCAAAGAGAAACATCAACATTTCTGCCCATAAATTGTAGTCACATAAGAATCCATAGGTTATAATTTTACGAGCATGGTAGAGCCACCATCACCCCATTAGTTACTTCAAAACATTTTCATCCCATGAAATCAGAACAATAGAACGTCATGAAAGATTTTAACCCCCATGAAATGAAGAAAGCAGAGCACCTTAACTTTCTAGCCATGCACTCCAATAACTGGTACATGTGAATCAGATCATTTATAATCTAGCAATTTGATTGATACCCCAGTACATATTCAAGATGGTAGCACAGAGCCTGAAGCTCGATTGGCCAATTTATTGCTTTGAAATCATGAGGTCACAGGCATCTAGCAGTGTCTCCATGCTCAAAAACTTTAAGAGTGCCAAAACTGTCATGTCAGGAGTAAACAGCAGAAAGGAAAATGCACCATATTTAAATTTATTTTGCCAGAATGCATCTTCACTGATGGTGAAGACTCGGAAAAAATGCAAAAGAATTAAGAGAACAAATAAAAAAGGTCAATAAGCTAGACAATGAACATACAAATACTAAAGGTATACGATTAAATATCCATCTCTTCAAAAATGAAATCATACTTTCCCTTCTTAAATTTATATGCTTCCATCTCGAGCATATTGGCAAAGAACCTAATATAAGACAGCTAGGAAGATTTCTAGATCCTTCAGGGTTAAGTTTTTAAAGTCCTACCATTAAGTTGTGCATACAATTTAGGGTGGCCAGGTTTTAAATGAACAAAAAATACGTTTTAAAATTTAAATGAAATATGCCAGTTGAAGTTTAAGAAAATATAAATGAAATAAGAATAATTTAAGGCTTCATGTAGGAGAGATGATAGATGCTACAGGTTTCAGAACTAGAGATTAATGTTGCAATATTATACTTATATGAGTGAAAATGATGATCCTGAGTAAACAGGAAAATATGTTTTATTGGCAGATTTTAATGATGGTCAAAGTTAGATAGCTTTTTCTTTCCGAATGCAGCCTGACCTCATTGCTTATTATTATTTTCTAAATAGAAAAAAAAAATACCAAATCATTGGTTACAATATCAGATCTTCAGCTAAAATACTTACCGAATGTCAAGACCCAGGTTGCGATTATTTGAATACTCCCTGCCTCCAAATAATCCATTTGATTCCCCAAAATATGCATCAAAGATTTCGAAAGGATCGATCTAGGAAAAAAAAAATTCCTAGATGTAACTTCAAATGCCAATGCTGAACATAAATAGACCCTTGCTCATAACAGCAAACTATGATTGAAAACATGCTAACATGATAGCCAATAAAATTGTCTTAATCAGATGTTGCAGAGTAAACAGGAATTGAATATGTGATTACCCCCTGAGAATCAACACCCGGTCCAGCATATTCTCCTTGCAGACCTGCCTCACCAAACCGATCATATAAAGATCTTTTTTCATCATCTGATAGGACCTACACAAAGACCTTATTACAGTATGAATGAAAAGGGCAGAACTAATGAATAAATCCAACTATATTAGCTTTGGATCCTATATGAGCATTTCATCGTCCAACATCATAAGCAATACATATTCAGATGCAAGACAACACATAAGTCACAAATGTACAAATAATGCAAGTTCCAATACTATGCTAAACAAAACTAAGTACACCATTTCCAGCTCATCAAACAAAATATTCTATAATGTGTAACATGGATAAGAACAGGCGAAACAGTACGCCAGGGGGAGGAGAAACCTCATATGCTGCACTGATCTCTTTGAACTTTTCTTCTGCCCCAGGGCTCCTGTTTAAATCTGGATGATACTATTTCAGAAAAAGAAAGATGCTATTCAGTAAGATGGACCCCAACCATAAAAGGCAAAATAAATCAAGACTGAAAACTTGTAGGGCAGCAAATGCAGAACAAAATTTGATGCAGTTGGAGATTTTGAGTTGAAGTTCAGGAGGTTACTATATGTGTTACGAATTCAAACTAGGAAAGATATTTTAAAATTTTTTTTGGGGTAGAGAGGTTGATGATGCTAACATCAATATTAACTCACAAATGACATTTTTCTTGGTAATAGTGCATAAGCATTTAGCTTGAGACTTCCATCCTACTTGCAAGTTTCAATTGTTCGGGATGCTTTGTAAGTACTTTTAGATCCAACACAACTTTCATAGACAAAGATTAGCCTGGAGGAGAAGGTTATTGAAACACACCTGGACCACTACTTCGGAGAACCAGATCGGTTTTATGCTAGGTAGATCCACAACAGAAGTTATCTACCTACTTAGGAGACTCATGGAAACATTTAGAGAGAACAAGAAGGATCCACATAATCTTTATTGACCTAGAAAAAGCTTATGACAGAGTTCCCAGAAATTTAATCTAGCATGTGCTTGGGAAGAGAAGTGTATCAAGTAAATATGTGGACATAATTAAAGATATATGTGAGGATGCGGTGACTAGTGTAAGAACCATGAGGGGTCAAAGTAGTGAATTCCCAATTACAATTGGGTACACCAAGGATCAGCTTTAAGCCCTTATTTGTTTGTGTTTATCATGGATGAGCTAACCAGAGGCATCCAAGATGAGGTTTCTTGGTGCATGCTTTTTGCTGATGACATTGTCTTGGCGGATGAGAAGAAAGCAGGAATTAACACCAAACTAGAGTTGTGGAGATCAACCTTGGAATCAAAAGGTTTTAAAATAAATATATAGAAGACGGAGTCTATGCTGTGTAACTTTAGTAACTCTGGGACGAATAATGAGGGGGTAAATGTTTATGAGATAGAGATCTCGCAAAGTGACCATTTTAGGTATCTAGGATCAATCATCAGTAAGGAAGGTGATATAGAAGATGATGTCTCACAGAGAATTAAAGTAGGATGGATGAAGTGGAGAGGTGCATCTAGAGTGTTATGTGATCGACGGATTCCTTTAAAGCTTAAAGGAAGATTTTACAGAACAGTCATAAGACTGGCTATGATGTATGGCATGGAGTGCTGGGACGCCAAAAAGTGTCATATAGATAAGCTAAGTGTAACGAAAATGATGATGTTGAGATGGATGAGTGACAAAACCAGGAAGGATAAAATAAGGAATGATCATATTAGAGCTGATTTGAGAGTAGCCCCAATTCAAGATAAGCTTCGAGAAAGTCGACTGAGGTGACATGGCCATGTTCAACAGAGGCCTTTGGATGCTCCGGTTCAGAGGAGTGACTTGATTCAGATTTAAGGTAATAAAAAGAGCAAGGGGCAAGCCCAGAATGACCCTAGGAGAAGTGATGAGGAAAGACAAGCATAGTTTAGGCCTTGTTTCAAATATGACGGCGAATAGAGCTGATTGGAGGGCTAGGATCCGTGTAGCCAATCCCATTTAGTTGTTTATGACCAAGTTGTAGTTACTGCTGTTGTTTTCCTCTTCTTTTTCTTTTTCACTATTTTGTCTTTGCTAGGATGCATGTAGCCGACCCCATTTAGTTGGGATAAGGCTGAGTTGTTGTAGATAAAGATTAGGCTGGGCATTGAAACTTAACTTAAAGTTATGGGTCAACAGGATGTTTTTAGAGATGAGAGAGAGAGAGAGATCATTGTAGGATGAGTTTGTTTAAGGCTGTGTACTTCTTTAAATATTTCCTACGCTGATGAATACTATTGGTGTGGACGTGCAGTTACAAACTAAGGGTTCTAGTGTTACTTCTGCCATACTTGGGTAATTGGATTTAATGAGTTCGGTTCCTCTACACGTACTAACAGGTGAACGTACATGTGAGAGCCAACCACCTGTCCTATCTTTGCCATTTATAAGGGGAGGAGGGGTTTTTATGGAAACAAAATTAAAATGTGATTGGCTCTCACATGTACGTTCACTTGTTGGTACGTGCAAATGATCCATTCTCGGGTTTAACCTGGCTACTTATGTTATCTTATCTAACTATTACTGCCTGTTCCTAAGTTCCACCTCAAGAATCTGTAACTAAATCACCGAACATAAAGCAATGAATTTATTTTAGAACTACGAAAATTGTATACTCAAATGTGTACCAGCAATATGTGCTTGTACCCAAATTTGAAAGGACACGTATCTACAGTCTACACCACATAAGATTCAAGAAGAATAGAGCGGGCAGGGGGGAGGCAATGTCCACCAAGCGGCAATGCCGAATTAGACAAATGGGTCTGGAGGGACTAACAGATCGAGATTAATGGAAGGGTCCTCTATGATTGAATAAGCATATGAGTCATCCTACTCAGGTGCGAGCTGAAAGCTTAGAAATAAATAATAACTTTAAAAAAAAGTAATGATTCAGTTATGAGTTAATATTCCAAAATTCGAGTATTCGTTGTGAGCAACCCATTCAGTTTCATAGAACAAGCAATCAACTATTAAGAATAACAGGACTCTCTAATAGAAAGAAGATTATCGAGTGAGATGAAGCAACGAACCTTGCGAGCAAGTTTCTTGTAAGAGGTCTTAATTTCCTGCAACGTCGCATTTCTATTGAGATCTAAAGTAGCATAGTAATCTGAGCCCGCAGCCCTTACTACAAAAACACAGCTGCTGCGTTTTTTGCGAACCCAAGGCGAAGGAGAGTAAGGGTTCCATATCCGTTCAAATCCGCGACGAAGTCTGGCGTCTCTCGAACTCAACCCGAAGCTCGTAACAGTGGGAGATGCATTAAAGAAGCCAAACTGCTTGAACTGAGTTGTGGAGTTTGAGATTGAAGGTAGCTTCGGAGGAAAAATGTAGGTAGAGTTTAGATTGCTATAGCAGCAATTAGGTCTAAGTGGCATGGCAGCAGAGCAATCTACTGTGGCACTGTGCCACCGAAAAGATATAAATCTGAAGTTATCTAACCAAAGAGAAGGTGGCTTAAACCCCTCGAGTCAAACCTGTCCCCAACTCGGGTAGTGAGCAGCTCTGGCGAACTCGTTAGAATACCAAATGGCAAATGAAGAATTGAAATCAAATCAAGGCAAAACTTAATTTAAATGGTTCATCATGATAAGCATATATAGGATGAAAACAAAACTGGATTAGTTGTATGCATTATGGATAAGTCACATATCCCTCATATCCTATGGATGCTTCTTGAACTTGGAGAAAGATTCTAAATTATAGGTATCTTATTTCTGATTTCATCCAAATATTTATTGATGATGGCCGATTCTAACACATTTCTTTCAGTAAGGGTGTCAAAATCGAACTGAACCATTTCAATCGAAATCATGAAATCGTTTAATAAATGGTTCGGCTATAGTTTTAAAGTTGAGACTGTCTATTATACGATTTAAATTGAACCGGACTGTTTAACCGAAGTAAACCGTTTAACCCTCTTAGATGTACATAATTGTGCCAAAAGCAAACAAAAACTGTTTACTGAAATCAAATCGAAACCGTGAAATCATTTAATAAATGGTTCGATTATGATTTCAAAATTGAGATCGTTTAATTAAACAGTTTAACCAAAACCAGATCGTTTAATTTTTTTTGGCTTGATAGCTAGCATCTTGATAATGTTCTCATTTAAATATGGTGATAAAATCTGAGCATGATGCTAGCTCTAATAAGCTTGCCAAGGTATCTTTTATTTTACATGATGGCTCTGGGATTTATGGCTGTAGTAATTTTCACAATCTCATTGAGGTTTGGAGTATGCTTTATAGTATCCGTTTGATACTTAGAGGCATTGGCGATTGTGTTAAATGGGTTTCTAACTCTTCCAAGAACTTCTCCTCCTATTCGGCTTGAAATTTGGTGAGGTCTAAATCTCCTAGAGTTACCTAGTATATGTTGATTTGGATTAACTCTAACATCTCTAGACAAAGTTTTACCATTTGTAGTCTTCTTCAAAGAAATTTGACATTTCCTAGTTTTTGTCTTTGTTGGAATTTCCTTGGAAAAAGTGTGGGCATCTTTTTTTTTCCCTAGTCATTTCTCTAACTCTGTCTGAAAATGAATTATTAGAAGATGTTTGCCCAATCCTAGAGTTATCCTTCATTTTGACTGAGAGTAGAGATGGATCTTGAAAATCTTTATTGGCAAGTCATTATATGACAAAGGGGTGTCAAACCTAGCTAGAACTAACGAAACCAAAGTAAAGTCTATATGAGCTTATTGGATCATGTATCTGGTTGGGTTTTTTTGACACCGAAACCAAGCTGGACCAGATCAAAATCGACAAGGCACCGAACCAAACTTTAAATACCAGACTGACATTAAACTAACCCAATAATAAATAGATAGCAGCCCAAAATTCATCTAAAAATACATTTTTTTTACTTACTAATGTATTTACATGGTAAACCGAAACTAAATCGATAGTAAACCATTAACAAACCAAAATCAAACCTAGACCGGTGCATCCTAATTGGATGATGTTTCAAACTCACTCATTCTCACATCAAAACCAGTGAAACCGAACCAAAATTAGTCCAAACCATCCGATTGGCACCCCTAATATGACACTCTTGGTAAGTTGGTCTTTAGTATTGTGATCCGTCATATTTGATGGGAATGAAATAAAAGAAGACGGTCGCCCTTGTCACATTATATTGATCAAATTCTCACCACTCACCGTGCAGTAGACTAACTATTTTTATCATCTGATAACATGAAATCGACCTGGAGTGCATTCCAAGAATGCATACCAAACGCAGCCTAAGATGCATGTGGATGTATCCATGTGAGAAGAAATCTTACACTTACCTCGGTGGTCAAATTTCAGTCCTAAATAAACAAGCGAAATGATTAAAGTGAATTGTAATCTTCTGTGACATTGGAGTCCAATGATTGGGCTCAATTTCATGGCACTTTCCCTATTTTTTTAGGGCAAAATTTAACAAGAAGATCCTTTAAGGGTCCTCTACATGCCCACGAGTTGACAAGTAGTGAGAAGTAAACAATTGGGTGACATTAGGAAGTTTCAATCTATAAGCTCCGTGGGCTTGTTAAAGAAGCCCATGATGGACGTGACAAACCCATAAAACCCATAGCCAAGGAAGGATACCAACCAGGCTTGTGTTTTATATGCCTAGTTTCATAAGGCAGTGAATCTGAATCATAAGTGTACATTTCCCAAAGACACTCAGGGATCTAGGGGCTGGCCTTGCTCCACTTTCAGGATCACTTAGAAACAGGTTGACTAGGAAAAGATGGGCAATCATGAACCAACCCTTTCAGACGTGTCTGATCCAGGGGTCCATGGGCCATCCTCAAGGCCCACCGAATAGGTATCCAAGATTTACTTAATTTAGAGGTCCATGGGCAATGAGCCATCCTCAAGGCCCACCAAATGGGTATTCAAAGATTTACTCAATTCCCTGTATTGTTGCATCTTTCAAATTCAACAACACTTCTATTTGTTTGTGATTGGAGTGAAAGTCATCAACTTTGTCTTACACTACCTACTGTGAAGAATGTGAGTCATGGTTAAAAATCAATTTTGGGAGATTTTCATATGGTCACATATATGGTGATTTGACACTATGATTAGACTCTGGGAAGAGTGAATGTCACCGTTGACACTTGTCCCTATTGTTGAAGGTCCGAACTACCCTTCTCCAATCCAATTAGGGCATCAAATACCGTGGATGAAGAGATTCTCTCTTCAACTTGGGTTAAGAGGAACTAGGTCCTACTATTATAGTAACAAATATTCTAGTTCTGATCCTTCTCACATCACCTAATGATTCATAATCTCTAACTTTGAAAATTTTGAATTAGCCTTGCTAATCAAATCGATCTATACCCAAAAATTGTATCTTTAGGAATGAGTTCACTACCCTCGAAAACAAGAACAGCCACGATTTTATGATCATTTTGTCATGAATGAGAATAGATTGTTCATGGAGCAGAAGAAGATCTTGACATATATTAGTGAGTTTTTTGTTTTTGAGTTAATGATCAGGTTGCATAAGCTGTCTTTGGTGCTTACAATTATATTCAATCATGAACTAAATAAAAGTAAAAAGAGAGTTTACGAGAGTGCATGGAACCAACCCTTGAGTAGATGTCTTGTCCTATAGAGGATATGCTGAGTACTGAAAAGCCTAAAATCATATCCAATTAAGAACCAAATTATTGCAATGGAGTATGATTGTATGTGTGATAGCATCTATTATATCAGGAATATCAATGAATCCAATTATTGAAATTGCTCAGGATACTTTTTTTTAGTTTCTAGGGTCTATTTCTTAGTTCAAGATCCCTCTAACTAAATGGAATCAAAGAATTAGTAGATTTGTTCGCCCAAAACGGGAATAAGCTAGGGTTATTAACTTATAATCCGATGATCGAGTCGATTCCATGATTATAGTTTAGATACTGGAGGTTGAAGTATATTCCATCAATTTGGTATTATAATTCATTATTTTCACATTTCTACTTTTTTCATGACCTTTGCCTTTATCTTAAAATACTTTTATTTTTTGATCTCTTCATTGGACATGACATCCAGTGCTTTATTGTTGATTGATAGGTATATACATAGAGCTTTTAAGTAGGAATAATGTCACCAATTATTTAATATGCCAAGCCACCAAACAATCCTCCATTCCATTAGCTCTGTCCATCCACCTTCATTTCTTTTCTATATGAGCAAATCTCCTTGATTTACTTTGGGATGTGTGGAAGGACTTTAGTCTTTAAAGCTTTAACCCATAAGAAAAGTAGATCTCTCTCTCTCTCTCTCTCTCATATATTAGTATCTCAAAAATGGTTTCTTGAATAGATCCCACCTAACTTATAAACAAGTTTCCAAATATTAAGAAAACAAGTCTCAAGATGGTTTTTTTTGAATATATCCCACCTAACTTATAAAAGTTTCCAAAGGGTTTCTAGAATCAGTAGGTCCAATGGTAACTAGGTAACTAAAAGAAGGTCATAATCTAACATATAAAGATGTCACCATATAGCCATGATTTGATTAAAAGGAGAAAAGTGGTAATGCTAAAGACTAAATTAGAGGCATGTCCTACCCAACATAATATCATATCAAGAACTATCTTCTTCAAATGCACTCTAATGTCCTTATCTTAGTGTAACTAGATTGACTGGTCCACCTTCATAGACAAATCCTAGGTCATAAATAATACCAAAAGCATTGTGATAATGGATGAGAGGGAGGGAGAGAGGAGATACCAGCACATTCTACTTGCTTTCATTGCCCATATAGTATAGATTCCCCAACACAAGCTATAAGCTTTATAATTCATATCAAATAATCTATAGATGTTTAGAAAAGCAATGTTAAATTAATCCATACTTATAAATTGTTCTTAGTGACTAAATCGTATGCGTAAACTAAACCAAAGTTCATTAATCATTGTCACGATCATGATTACGTCTCCAAAACGCTGTTTAATTTTCTATTTGAATGCTTAAATAAGCATGTTCATCATATCATTGATTTATTTTCAGAATAAATTGGATGAAATTGAAGGCACTACTAAACTAAGCATGGAATTATTGCACAATCTAGATTGAATCACATTGAATTATTGACAATGAAATTTGAAGAACAAGTAGGTTTAATCATTCTTACAAGAACAAACAAATAATAATATTTTGAAGGCTAGTAGTATACCTTCAAATAACCCAAGTTACACAGACAGGGGGGGGGGGGGGGGAATTATATAATCTACAACTTCACAAAAGAATTTGAAATTTCTTTATAGACAAAGTTATTGCAGGACATAACTTTGTTAAGTGGGTTGGGAGTGTGGAATCTTAGGGCTCCCCTTCCTCAACTTTCACTTGTACCAAGGGAGTTGTCTCCACTCATCCTTCCTTGCTTCACTTTCTTAGTTTCCTTTTAGAAGAAACATAAAAGAAATTTCAAAAAGATAAAGAGAAAGAAAAGTAGAAAACAGGGAACAAAAGTGAAGCAATAAAAGAACCACCGAAAGCAAGTTCCCGGAGATAATATTAGGGGTGGTGGGCTTCTCCCGGAGCTTTACCACTCTATAATTATTTACCTCCACCTTCACCTACACCCCAAAAAAATAAAGAATTTTGTAAGGTAAATAAGATAAGTTTAGAGAAAATAAACAATTTATTTAGAAAGTACAGGGTCATACCTTTATTCCTTTCCATGGCTCTGCTAATGAAAGAAACGAAAATAATGATCAGAGCAACCGCAGCTAAAATTCCAATTATAATTGCAAGATTCTTTGAAGTATCATCTCCTTGAGAAGAATCTGTGGTTCACAATAAGAGTGTAAGAATTTATGAAAATATTCTATCTAGATAGCTAGCTACCTTTTTTTCTTTGTGAATGGAAATAAATGCATATTTTGTCTTCATATTAGGATTGGCTATTAACATCTCATTCTTCTTCTATCTCATCAATTATGTTCTCTTTTGCTTTACATACAAACCCCACATAATAAAATGTAGTCATTTCAAGGTCTTTTGTTAAGTTTAACAACTTTTAAGACTTTGCTTTATTCTTCAAAATCATTTCAAACAATTTATAACAAACATAAATATTTTTCTTCAAACATTGGATTCTCCCATTGTGCCTCAATTTAAGTGATTGGTTGGCAACTTCTCTTTTTGAGTTCTTTTGGGTAATGGAAGCTCCCTCTTGTTAATGTAGGAAAGTCTTCTAAAGGGATTCTTCTCTGAATTCCATCTGCTAGTCAAATACACATAGAACCACACACCCTCCTCTCAACTTTGATCAAGTATAATTACAGTTCTTAGTGACTTAAATTCTTCTTTTGGAGGATCACAACTTTAGTACTACATCAGTATTAAATAGTGCCTTCTTGGATTCTCTATGTGAAAAGTTTTTCTCAACCATCAGATATTGATCAAGAAGCAAGGTTGTATCAAATTCCTCTTTAAGGTCCTTGATCAAAGCATGGGAAATTTGGTCACAATTGAAGGTTATTTCTGTAACTTCCACATTAACAAAACCCACACCCAAATAACCCATTAATGGGCATTTCTCCTAAATACACCAGAGAGAAAGAGAGAGAGAGAGCTAGAGAGGTTACAAAATCTTTGCAGACCCAATTGACTTCTCAAAACACACTTTCAAAGGGAGAAGGGTAAATTAAACAAGATCCAGGGAGATGACTGTAAATTTGCAGGAAGCTTTCAAAACCTCACACCTGCACTAATGGATGAGGCAGAAAGAACTAAAACCAGAAACCACCATGAAGGCGTGTAAAATTAACCACTTACCCCTACTCGCTTTGGAATAATCCCCACTGGTAGAATACCTCACGTAACACTTGGCCAAGAACATATCACCATACGCCGCAGCACCACAGTCGCTCCTAAGCCGTTCGATCGCCGACGACACACAATCCTGACAGGCGCCGGTACTCAGATCACCGACACACTGAGCCATACCTTGCACTTCCCCAGACCCACCCACCCGGAAAAGCCCACCTCCATTATTGGTCAGACCATTCAAAACCGCATCACTCCGGCTCAACAGGTCCGAGTCATAACCGACCGGTGGTCCACACTTCTTCAAAACCACAGTCTTGTCTTCCACTCCTAAGAAGGAAGTGTTGTCGTACTTGATGAAGCAGCCCTGCAACTGTAACGCGCCACCCGTGCAGCTGGAGCAGAGTATGCCGATTTGACTCACCCCGTGTGCGACACAGCTGGAGCAGTCGGGCATGGAGAGGTCTCCTCGGCATTGATAGAGTCCGTAGACGACATCTTGTGAGCTGGAACCGTAGATGGTGAATTTGTTGAAGGAGGAATAGGTGGCTGAGTTGACGAACGAGGTGAGGAGCGAGTTGAGATTTGACTCGTAAGCTGAGCCTGGAGCGAACCTGAGCTGAGAACAACCACCGAAGATGAAGGTGTCTGTGGCTGCTCTTGATGGGTTCGAGAAAGATGAGAGAGTGAAGAAGAGGATTAGGAGAAGGAGAAGAGATGGAAGTCGAGAAGCTCTGGACATGGCTCTTAATTTCTCTTGTGAACAGAACTGACTTGTGAGTGAGTTGTGAGAGAGAGAGAGCGAAGGACTTAAGTGAGATGAGTAAGGAAATCTGGACCGTTGATGGTGGGGTCTATCACTCTATCATATGTTTAGAACATTCTCTGTGAGTCACAGAGCCTCCTCAAAGGACAAAAGTACCCTTGTCTTTTGTGTGTAATCTGTTCTTGGACTTCCTGGTACCATCTGATCAAGTGGGTCCCATTGTGAAGATTTTCTGGGCCAAAAATTGGTCAGGTTCTTGTTGGATAATTCACGGAGTGGGACTTTCCCGTTTGATGCTTTGCGTTAAAGAGACGGGAAAATGGAGGAGGGTATTACGTCCGGATTCCTGAATAGCGCACTAGACTAGACTAGAGTAGTAGAGTTTGCGTCATACGGTCACAGTGGGGAACTATCTGGAACTGGAAAAATAAACCAATCATTAATGGTCATCACTCATCAGGGTCAAAAGTGGGCGAACTAGAAACGGGCCAACTGTAACATGTGTTCGGGTCCAGTCAAAAGTGGGCTAACTATAAAATGTGTTTGGGTCAAAGTCTGTGGAACGAGGACTGTACACCGTAAATTTGTACTTCCACAACCATAAGGAACCGGTGGTTTTTTAACAAACTCAACTCAGATTTACCGGTTTGCCCATCTGGTCCAGTTCAGGCTCTACACTGCTCCATGTAGTGTATGTAGACTCTATGCATAGTTTAAAGAACCGGATCGGACCAGCCAGCAAACCAGGATAGATTGCAATTGGATACTTGAACAGTCCTGGTTCCGGTCTGACTCACTTTTGGGCGAAAGTCTTGTAGCTAACCCCGAAAAAAAAACTGAACCACCTAAACGGTATGCCGTCTGCTTCGGTTTCTAAAACTATAGGCTTAGTTTGGACCCAAATGGTCACAAATCTAACTTTAGGAGCCTTCCTTTTTCATTTAAAAAGATCGAGTCTTCCTTCACCCACGTCGACGAGGAATCTCTTCAATTAGAAGCCATCACTGCGTTTGGATGTGACTTTAAGAGTTTAAGTACAATGAAGGGTATTTCAGACCTAGAATAACTAATTATGCCGGTAGATTCGTGATTGAAGAGTTCACCTGGTACCATAAAACTTTCTCCATATATGAAATTTGAAGGATTAAAAGAAACCATAATATAATATCGAAGAATACATATAGTGAGGGATAGTAGGTCTGGATTAGGTGTTGTAAAATGGGACCATTTAAAAGTAGATTGTGAAACAATGGCTTTGGGTTGCCTTTTCTCTCTAAATTTAACTATATAAGCTTAAATTAATCCCAAATTCTTGTTTAATTGGGGTTAGAGAGGCGTAATTGATACGATTTTTTTTTATTTTATTTTCATGACAAGCAAGATTTGTCATGTTTGTGCACTGGGCAATAATCATGGAGCGTTTTCTTTGTCAAGTTGTGGTTTCTAACTTCTAAGAATGAGCTTTGGTTTAGTCACTTCCCTTTTGGGGGTAGAGATGAAAAATGGTTTGAGACTTTGAGGTTTATCGTATAGAATCTTAAATTTAGCAGTAAATTGGGCAGTTTAATTCCTTGTTTAAGAAATGTTGAATAACACCTTAACTGTACTGTTTAATTCAAGTATTCTAGGAATTTGGACTGTTGAATAGGTAATTTGTTTAAGTGAAAAAGGATTTTGTCGGGGAGCATAGCTCTTGCGCACAGACATAGGACGGAGTAAAATGAACCCCCTACCCCCATAGAAGGCAGAAATCCTGCCCATGTTGATATTTTTGCGCATGCTCACAAGGGCCACGCTTTGAGAAAAAAAACCTCCGCCCTTCATTTAATCTGAAAATTGGTTTTTTTTAATTGATAATCTTAAAAAAATGTTGAACTTATTGTGGAACTATTGAATAAATCCACTTCAAATGTTTAACCTGTTAGGTAAAGATGCCCAATAAATATGTATATGAAGTCATCCAAATTCCTTAGGTTTCCTAATGTGATTATTCACAACATCTATCTCACGTGTTACCCCTCTTTTTGAATGGTAGTATACGTGGCATGTGTGATTCTCTTTTAAACATATAGCCATACATACATGAATTGTTATCACCTCTAATTCGCAGGTGATAATCATTCTACATTAATGCATCAATAACAAAGTGGGGCTTGTGACTTTGATACTATGATCAATAAGTCCAACTAAAAAAGAACTAAGATGTTTGATGAAGAAGCTCAACTGATATTGAAGCTATTGTAATATTTTATCAAATATTCATTTTGAGCTTTATCATTGAGAAAGAGAGAACTACTACATTGAACTTGTGGTCTCCATAGGAGTAAAATGTTTTCATGGCTGGGAAGATATTTATTCAGGTTATTGCAATCATGCAATATATTGTGTCCTTTCTTTCTTTGCTTCTCTTCTTTACCAAAATCCAGAGATTGCATTCTTAACTACCCCCCCCCCCCCCAAAAAAAAAAAAAATTTCCAAAGATTGCATGTTAGAATCACATCTTTCCTTAGAATGCCCCTATAATGTAGGATTTAGATTTTAAAATGAGATAATACAGAGTCTGAAATTGATGAAGCAACTGACTTTAATCTCTTTTTCATGTGTTATTTCTAGCTTAAGAGAACAAGAGGTGGTCCACCTAAGAATGTAAGTCACCTACCTTTGATAATTGAGGAGAGAATAATCTCATCAAAACTCAGACATGAAGCATTCTTATTTTAAGATTTTGATCAAACATATGTGTATTGTCCTAATTCATTTGTGGGATTGTTTGAGGAGATTAGTTAACCTATAAGCACATAGAATACAAGGGGGAAAAAGGCACTAGGAACTAAACTCATCTTTCCACATATAAAATTAAATAGTGACACATAGCATTCTAATCCTAATCCTATTGGGATGTCCACGCATAAGACAAAAGATAGTCTCACATTGGCTATGAATGGGTAACTTGAACAACTCTCTCTTATGACTAGCTTTTAAGGATGAGTTCTATCCTGTAAAAAGTTTTTATCTCCCTCTCCGGCCCTATATGTTTCTTTTGCGTTCTGAATCGACAAGATTGCAATAGAAATTAATTTGAAACCTGGATTATTAGTTGCTACACATTGTTGCACCATGATTGACCTCAAAGACTTGTAAAAAATAGAAATTTTGGCTTTTTAGTTTAATAGATCTCTTGGACCTCTCCCCCCCACCCCCAACCCCCAAGTCCTCTCCCCTCCTCTACACTCAATTCATCAATTGCTGGGGACTTCTAGATTTAATATGGTTTGTCATATAGTTTCTCTGTTGTGGAGAACCCATCCATGGTTGTTCCCTGGAAAGCAAGAAGAAAGAGATGGAAGAGGTAAGGGGTCTCATTCAACAATGTCGTTATATAATTTACACTAATTTGTCTATACTCTGCATCTTATCAGCCATTGGCATTTTGCTTTTCTAACAATATAGTGACTTCTCCATGGCTGGTCCTACAGAACTTTAATGTTATTGGTGACCTTCAATAAACCCTAGAAATTCAAGAACTTGTGGAAGGGGCTGAATTTTTTTTTTAAACAAAAAAAAACATCAAAAGTTCCTGATTAATTCATGAGTTGCTGCCTAAGTTCACCCGAGCAATGGGCGGCCTAGCCAAGCAAGCCCGGTGTTTGGGCAGTCTGAGCCAGATTGTTATCCTCTGTTGTTCGCTACCCGAACAGCACCTGCTGTTCGCTACCCGAACAACACCTGCTGTCCCTCACATGGGGGCGAAATGACGACTTAACCTCCCTGCCCGAACACATTGCCCGAGGGAGGTTAAGTCATCATTTCGCGCCCCATGTGAGGGGACAACACTGTGCAGTTCGGGCAGCGAACAACAGAGGATAAAAATTTGTCTGAGCCCTTTGAAGGTTTGATGATGGAATTATGGGTCCACCAGATACTAAGTAAATTAGTATTTCTACTAGAATTTTTTTTTTTTTTTTGTAGTGATAGGAGGGGTATCCGACTTTAGGCCAACTAAATCCCCCCTGGGTTCATACATGACCCCCGCGCCATGCACGAATCGGGAGCTTCTGGGCCCTAATGAGCCTCAGGCGGGTGGCCCCAAGAAATTATGCTGCGGTGAAGGTTTGATCACGAGACCTTGCTTCCTGAGGCGGATTTCTATTAGAATTTTGTATATATACTTACCCTTTACATATAGACTTGAATGACACCTCTATAGGTGTATTTATAATTCCTTTTTGACCGATATTCAGAATTTGACACTATATTTTAATTTTTCCTTAATAGTATTCCCAAAAGACCTTTAAGATAATGGAAGATAGATGTAGCGGTTGCTGGATAGGAGAATGGGCAATAGGGTTCGTGAGGCATGAAGATGATTTCTTAGGAAAACGGTTCTTTTTTGTGTTTTTGTTTGTAAGGTTGAAATTACTTTTTTGCCCATCAAAAGAGTATTATTTCAACATGTGCTCATTATAGTGCAACAACAATATTGAGCGGATCTTCCACCAAAAAAAAGTAATATTGAGTGCATCCAATTTCAGTTTCGAAATTGAAAAGGTTTCTCATTTATTAGAATTTTTCTTTCATTTGATTTCTGTTTCACTGAATAAGATGTATAAATTAATCAAACCAAACAAATTTTGAAATCTAAATCACCTCATGAAATTGAAATATAAATCATACCAAATCAGCCCTTACTTGAGCTTTATGGTGGGTTAGATGAAATTGAAATTTAGAGGACAATAGCTTGACAGATACTTCCAAGGTGTTCGATTGATCGATTCACATGTCAAATTTTAACCCATATAAATTTCATCAAACTAAAAAATAAAGCGTGGAAGAACCTATTAATACAAAGAAGTTCAGGCCAAATAAGCTTTAGAATACCCAAATGGTGTATGCTTATATGTGAAGGTATATGATTGCATTTGAGTTTGATTTGATGCGTGGCGTGGTCAATCCAGAACACAGTTAATATATCCAATGGTAATCGATAATTCGGCATTGGAATTGGTATCAATATGGAAAGGCCAATATCAGTTTAGATTGGACAGATTTATGCGAATATTTTTTAAAATTTTGATTTTTTTTAACATTTTAATCAATTCATAGATATTGGATTGGCCAGAAATTGGTTTCGGTCTCTACAAATATTGATATGAATCGATCGATCTAATCAATCTGATATTGATTCCTCAAACCAAGAATTTCATCCAAAGAAAGAAAAAAAACCGATCTCATGAGCATTCAAAACTCCAAACCCCCAATCAAAACAAAAAAAAACAAAAAAAGGGGAGGGGGAGGAAACAAACAACAAGAGTTGTATTGTGTTAATAAGGAAAAATGGATTTAAAAAAAAAAAAGGAAAATGAGGGAATAAATTTGGTTCACCATTTATTCATTTAGTAAAATCGTAATTTCAAGAGGTACGAACCATGACGTTGTGCATCATGTCCTTGAATTCATAGAAGTCAACGAGACCATCTTGGTTACGGTCAACGGAGAGGATCATACGTTCAACACGACCGAAGTCTCTACCTTCAGGCATCCCAAGTTTCCTGAGTACCACCTGCAAGTCCATGGCCGATATGAATCCGTCACCATCTTCGTCAAACACCTTGAAAGCCTCCGTCAGATCCGCCTCTTCCTGAACCGATGGTTCTGCTTCTCCTTCTCCTGCAATATCACCACCACCACCACATGGACACGTAGCGCTGTCATTGCTGTTGTTGTTGTTGTTGTTGTTGTTGTTGCCGAAGAAGGTGTCGTCGAGCGACTTGTGCAAGGCGTCGAAGTCTTCGAAGGCGAGGCCACTGTTGCCAGGCCTTATATAGGATCGGATTATGGATTCAATCTCCGATGGATCGCTTTCCAAACCAAGGAGGTCAAGGGCTTGGCTTAGTTCTTCCACGGCGATGATGCCGTCACCGTTCTTGTCGAATATATCGAAGATGCGACGCAGGCGGATGCAGTTGAGGCATGGTGTCTTTAACCGGAATGAGGATGACGGCCGGCTTAGGCTCGTTGCCTTTGCCTCCGTCATCTCTCCTCCGTTTCTGGTTAATTTGCAGAGGCAGAGGCAGAGCGTTGTAGATCGTATGTATGTATGTATGTACGGGTGCCTCTTCCTGAGAACAGAGAAAGATGCAAAGACACAGCCGCTGACGAAGACGTTGACTTGGCTCTTTGGTCAAACGTGGACAAAGTTTTAAACATGGAATTCGGATTTTGGAATGAAGTCCTGTCGATTTTGATCCTCATTTTAGAATTTAGATTCGAATCGACCAGAATAAGTAGGAATTGACCGATTCTTCCAACCATTGTGGATCGGCCTATAAATTTATCCAATAAATCAATAAAAGAAAAACCCAATTATAGATTTAGGATCTAAGCATCACATACCTCAATTTCATCTTAAAATCACCCCCAAAAAAAAAAAATTTCTTTAATACTATGCATTATGTATATGAAGATCGCTTTCAGGGTTTTGGGAATCAGTATTGTATCAGTGTCCATCGATATCAATACCAATAACTTTGGCCCATATTGGATCGATGGTACAGTTTTGAATAAAAGATAAAATGATCAAAATACAATACGGTATTGATATCTTTGAGGGCAAAAATGTTTGATATGATATGTATTGATATTGATATAGATTTTGGAACTAGCCGATACCCAATCCATGCTCGCCTTCGCTATGGCGGGTCCTTTAACCAAGCCACTGCCTATGCGATTCATTCTTTCAACTGGCAAATAGGAGAAACACAGACCAACAGACATTGGTGTCTTCACTGAAACAAAAACTTAGTTCTGGCTTCTTGAGTATTACTATTAGTTACATTGGAGTCGCACTAACTGTATTGCTATCAGATCCAGTACTAAATGATGTTCAGATTGGAATTGAACCATCAAGGAGGTCCATCGATCATTGATGGAGTCTGCAATAGAATTGTTGAGAAGGTTGTGACAGAAAATAAAAATGAAGAGGAAGCACATTCAAGCGATTAGAACCTACACGGTCTGCCATTCTCATTTGATGGAAGGCCATCCAGCAATGCATAAAATAGTTAGGGGTGTCAATCGATTGGTTTTGTCCGGTTTCAATCGAGCTGAACCAATTTTGGGCTGATAATGGACCAAACCAACACCAGACTGTTACGCTGCATTTTGGTTTGGTTGGCTTTATCGGTTTGGCTTAATGGACTCTTATCAAGCTGCTAGCCGGTTCAATTTCATTTTTTTTCTTCATAAATATGCATTAAAAAAAAAACCGAAAATAACAGCTTTTAAATCGATTTGTTTCCGCTTTCGATTGGTATGGTTCAGTTTCTATAGTTTCATTACACCAAAACCAAAAGATAACAGTTTGATTTGGGCTGAACCAATCGGTTTAGTTGGTCCGACCAGTTCGGTGTGGAAATTGACACCCCTAGCTTATAACCGATTTATGGGATATGCTTTTAGAACACATATTGGGTTGCTTGAGACTTCAGATATTAAGACTTCATGTCTGGTGAGTTTGATTTATTGAGGCATATATTAGTCATTCAGTCATTCCTCACCATATCCTTCAAACTTGACTGAAGGTGTTTGTTGGCATTGTTCAATGAACTGTGAACAATTATCAACATTAAAGTACATAGTTGCTCTGTTTGGTTTACAAAGTAAAGATAATGATTGGCTGAACTATATCTGTTACAACCTTTTTAGATATTAATGCTTGCACTGATAAGGTAGTTAATTACAAACCCTAATGGAACATACAACCATTGGAAAGTGACAGAACAACCGAACTACAAATGGTTACAGTAAACGAATTCACATATCCATTCCAACTATTCAAGTAAAAATAATTCCAATATAAGAATGTTTCCTATTTCTGCTTTTTCCTTTCATTTCACACAACTGATCTACATGTATAAATTGAGATGGAACAATAAACATAAATGAATACTTGAAGTATTTCTCATTATTTAAGTTTAACTATGCTTTCTTGTGAGCTGATGCTCTCTCTTTCTCCAACTTTTCAAAGAGGCTTCCATCATAAACACCTCTAATGATGTCTTTGTGTAGAAAGCCATCTTTGTCACTGCAAAGGATATATAATGCCTTCCATTCTGTCCAGGCCCCAATCCTACCACCAATCACATCATTTTAACCTCGTTAGATTTTTAACAAGATCATGAAGTTATGAATCTCTAATCAGAATGACAAACTCACCATCCTTTGTAGTCTTTAGGAATCCTTTTGTCCTTGAGCAGTTCTGACAATTCTTTTGATGTTAAAGCATTTGGATTAGTAAGGGCATGCTTATGAAAGATCTCCTCAAACTTCGCTGGTACGAACCTGAACAAAATTAAAGTTGACATTAAAGAAACAGAGTAGTGAAATAGGAGTAGTTTCAAACAACAATGCAGATTTTTTATCCTCAAGATCACTATAGGTATGATCAAAAGCTTTGAAGAAATTAGATTTTTTAAGAAGTAGTGAAATGTTAGTAGTTTCAAACAACCATTTTCTACTTAGGTGCTCTGTATAGTATAGCACAGAACAATGGAAGTACATAGGTTCTTTACCTTCCTTCTGCATCATAGACACCAGTGTCACTCCCATGTTTGCCTTTATGTATGTTCTTTACCTCAATTGGGAACAGAAGAGAAAATTTTCCCTGCAGAATACAAAATGAAATAATGGATCTCAGTTTGGGATTTTATTGTGAAATATACAAATTGATTTTAGAATGAGAAGGGCTAGCCCAAAGGATAATTCCATGCACTAAATGTCATGCAATATTTTTAATCAGAAGAGAGAGAGAGAGATCAAAACTAATGACATTTCAGAAGGATTTGTATAAACTCAACTTAAGGTATTGTTAAATCTTAGATCATGAAGTGTGAAGAAGGCAGGGCAGTTGGAGAACCCAGAAGGTTCCGTCATCAAGAATTTTTGAGAGCCCAAACAAAAGTGCTTAAGCTGGCCATAACAAGGTTCCAACTTTTGGGGGAATTCATAGTTGAGCTCTAGTTTCAATTTCATAGCACTCCAAAAAATTTTGCCATTTTCCCAGTAGCTTAAAAAGATTTCAAAGAAAATTTTGAGATTTCAGTTAATTCTAAAAAACAAAGATTCAATTTAATGCACAACAATGTTAATTTTAGATATATTTGTTCGCATTTTGGATGTAAACTTCATCCCTTTTAAATCACAGGCTACGGTTACACAATCTGGAAATTTACACCGTTTGGACAGCAGGAGTTCCAAAACTGGTCAATTGACAACAATTTTTTAATATTTTGTAAGAAAATTTAAGCATAGCTACCAAACTAGATTCCCACAATAATCACAATCATGTTTCTTTAGAGTTTGAATTCCACAATCTTAAGTTGATGTTTGATGTCCCACTTATAATGGGAATTAGATTATTACTCTTCCAGAATATAGATTCTCAAGGATCCAAACAGAGCTTTTATAGGCATTTGCATAGCAGGATTTTCTTATTAAAGCTTCATCTAGCTTAAGATATAGCCCAACCTCTTGCTGATATAAAACAGAGTCTACAAAAAGTTTCAGTTCCACAAAGCCTAACCATCTAAAAAAGGGTGTATCCAGTGCACGCAACCTAGCTTACCTATGTTTTCGCAGAGATGCTGTTTCTAAACTCGAACTCGTGACCACTTGATCACAATGAAGCAACCATACCGTTGCACCGTGGTGGGATTATAGGATTCAGTTATTTCTAATTAATTACCTAAAATTTTTGGGATTAGTTTTCCATTTGACCAATAAAAAAACTAATTAACCATAATCACCTAATCCACTATGGTCATAATCTCCGGCAGCAGTTACCGGATGAACAACGTGGACGCTTACGCAAGCAGTGGACTCCGTAAGATTCGGTCAGAGTCAAAGCGTAGGCATTTGAGGAGAACTTATCATTGACTCGGTCCGAGTTGGGTTCTGATCTCTGGCAACTCGCACGGTTTACCAACCAAAGTCCAACCGCAAAAGATGGTCAACAAAAGTCAGCGAATGTTATTGTAGGTATAGTATTCTCTGCAACTTACTTTGCACTATTGAACAGATGAGATGAGATGAGATGGGACTTCCATTGAATATTTGATCTGAGTGCAAAATTCACAGATCAAAAGATGTGCAATGGGCCTAATCGTTTCATTGCGCACGGCCCTGTGTTTGCGCAGCACAGGCAGGACAAGACAGCGCACGGTAGAGAGAGAGAGAGAGAACTTACCGGACGAGTTTTAGGACTGAGGGCGACATTAATGAAGATAGAGGCAATGGAGGACAAAGGAATCCCAGCGCCGATCGCACGGAACCCTGCAATTCCATGAAATATATATGAGAAAAGAGAATAAAGGAATCAAGGAATGAACGAATAAAACACAAGTTTAATCAAATAATTATAATATAAGATCGATATTGATGAGGAAGGAAAAGGGCCGGAAGGGAAAAAGGAAGAACCTTGGAATGTTTCCCAAGGGTAGATAAGCCCATCTTTGTTCCTGTCAAAGAAAGCCGCATGTTTCTGTAGAGGGCTCAGGTCTCCGCCGTCAACGCCTACAACCGCTTATTAATTTCCAGTTTCAATCAGTTAATATGTAAAAATAGACACACAGGAAGAACACCAAGTAAAGAACCAAACCCTTTTCAATTCGACTCCTTTTTTTTTTAAAAGAAAAAAAAAAAAAGAAGATAAAATTTACACAAACAACTCACCCTGGTTATTGGTATCATAATCATTGGATAGTGCAACAGAGGAGGAGGAGGAGGAAGCCATGAGTTGAAATGTTTTTAGAGAGAGAGAGGAACCGAGAAAAGGATTTGCAGTAAAGAGGTGAGGAGGGTGTTTGAAAGAAAGGAACCCAGGGAGGAGAATATTTATTTATTACTGAAAAGAGCAGGGAGAGATGGGAATTGGGAAGGAATCGAATAAGTTAAGATAGATTTGGGCAAGAGGTGTCTTTCAGTTTCAGTTTCCCTTCATACTTCATGTGAGGGTTTTGGTTTGAGTCATAAATTTGAGGAGTTACAAGATTAAAGAAAGAAAAATTTATCCAAAAAAAAAACAAGATTAAAGAAAACGAAAGGCTAAAACGTAAAGGGAAGGTTTTATTTTTTATTTTTTTCCCCATCAAAATGGATTGATGGCTTCTTCGTGTGGGGATGGAGAAATGGGTCTCATATCCATTTACACCGCACATTCAGAGTCAGAGAATCTCCACTGTTGGATTGATGGAGATGCTCTGTGGACCAATCCCTCGCCATCATTGCTGACCGAAATATCTGTGGGTGAGGTAACTATTGATGACGTATGTAGGCAGTAGAAGTACAAAATAAGGGAGTCGTAGGATTTTAGGAGAGAGATAAAAAAAAAAAAACTGAAATCCAGGGAAGAGCTTAAAAATGGAGACAGTTTTCATTTACGGTTGTGTAAACCGTGTGTATGTGAGAGGATGGGAGTTTTAAGCCATTAATTAATGGGTGGGAATTTGACTTTTTCATTTTTGACACGACAGTGTATGAAAACTTCCCCGTTAAAAATTGAAGCAAACTTCTTTGGAGATTCTCTAAAATGCATCTCAAACAAACTAGTTTCTACCATTGCAACTTAACCTCACACGATCATGATTCTAAGTATCAATATTAGATCGTTCGTATCTCGCAATCTGTATTGGTTTTGCACCTTGTCAATCCTGATATTGTAACATACAAGGGATAAATCGATCAAAAAAACTATTTTTTAAGGAGAATCAGGTTCAAATTTGTCTGATACGATTGATCCTTGCCAATACCGATCCGATACTATATCGATTTCCAAGTTGATCAATTCCTGTTCCGATATGCATTAAAACCATGCACAAGATCACATTGAAATTATACCAAACACAATTTGCAGTGGTGTATTAAAATTGAAACTATGAAAGAAACTCCTCTAAAGATTCTGGGGAGAGCCTTTCGCATGTGATCTATTTTTCCTTCTTCTTTACTCTTTCTAATTATGATGTGGTTAAGGATAAGAGGGTCATCAATCAACACCGTTTTGGGTAATTGCAATGGTTTTTATTCCGTTCAATCTTAAACGGGTCAATCCCAAAACTGTCCCATTTATTAAACATTTACAAAATTAAGATCAAACCCTTTTAATAATGGGATAATTCGGTTCTTATTTCGATTTCTTAACGTTTCTAGCATTTATCTCAAATAAATCCAAAGTTCCTATTTATACAAATAACTTTTTAAGCATATAAATAATTAAATATATATTCTTAAGCAGACAAATTATTAAACATCAACCTTTATTTTTTCTTAGTAATTACTAATTAAGATTTAATATACATCTTAAATGGTTCCTAATCACCTTTTATTGACTTTCGGTTATGAAATTGGTTGACCCACAACTGTTTTAAAACAAGCTTCCAATACAATGTCTCATTTAGTGGGCCCGTTCTAGAATTATTCTCGGTCTTGGTTTCAAATTGGCACCCTTACACGGACGAGTTGCAAGTTTGAAAAAACGTGGAGAGAGAGAGAGAGAGAGAGAGAGAGAGAGAGTGAGTGTGTGTGTGTGGTTTGAAGACTCAGATCAAAATCGGTGTATTCCAGCAGGCCATGAATGGATGTTGGGAATATTATTTTAATAAATTGAGAATATATAATTCATGGCATTCGCTTAACCCTTGAAAGAAACAAGTACATACAACAGGAGAGCCTGACACACAAACTCACAAATAAAATCATAAACAATTGGTGGGGCTGAGTAATACTACCGGTCGATCAGTCTCCTTTAAAACGAAGTCTCCATTTTGTTTCATTTAATATCAATTTTGTTTTTCAAAAAAAACTGAAGAAATAATAAAAAATTTATTAAAAAACAAAGGGTCTCTCACTCTCTCACTCTCTCACTCTCTCACTCACCCAATCTGGTTCAATGTAACCATTTTTATCAAAAAGGTTAAAAGCTTAAAAAAAAATTAAGTAGGAGAAAGATACATGTCTAAAGATGAAAGTTTGTATACAAGGAACCCACGTCCTTGAATAAGGAGAGGAAAGAAAGAATGCGGAAGGATGTGTACATTGCAGTTGCGTGCCCACCTTTTTCTCTAAAGAAATTCAATCTTTCAAAAAAAAACCCTTAAAAAATATGCATTGGTGTAACTGTGATAATATGTTTTCAAACTTATCAACATTGAGGAGAGTTTTTCACCACCCTCTTCATCCAAGGTGATACGATGCTATGGTTGGACCCCTAGAATAGTAATGTTATCATTTACTCTCTCTTATTTATGAAGGTCTGAAATATCCTTTCTCATTTCAATTGGAGGATCGAATCCAATTGGATTAAGAGGTTCTTTCTTCACCTAAGGGTGAGGTGAAGGGAAACTTGGTCCTTCTGAAAATGCAAATAATATCATGCAAAAACCCTCTTTGGATTGATGTTCTTGGGTATTGTCACTGTTGCTCATCATCCCAGTATTAAGAAATGTGGGTTCAGGGAATGAGTTCTCAAGAGAGAAGAGAGGAGCAAAGGAAACGAAGGGAAAGAATGAAAAGAGGTTGTTGACCATGGTTACAAATCAAATCTATTTATACACTTTGTAGTTTAGTAAAATAGTATCTACAAAACTTAGAATAAAATAAAAAAAATAAAAAAAAAAACTCTGAAAATAACAAATAAATGAAAACCTCTGCTTCATCTTCCTGATTTTAATCTCTACATTTCTGATTGATCTGATTCAAATCAGAATCAATGGAGACTAATCCCATGTCCAATTATAAGTTTTTAAACCTTGTTGTTTGATATCTGAAGTGAACCACAATCACCAGGTTAGGTTTTTCAACGTAACAATGAACAGTGGTTGGACCAGCCTAACCAGATCAAAATGCTTATCGAGCTGGTCCAGTTTCAAAACCCATGTCACTTGTACATGCGTACCGCATAAGTACCAGACTTGGGTTCCACAACATTTTTCCTTTCACTCTCTCTGCATCTTTTGGGAGGTCACAGGGATTGATCATTCTGGTTATACTGGATTCAGCAACTCTGAATTCCTCAGTTCATCGCAACAGCAAGCCATATCCATGACTGGTTCAATGAAAACAAAACCGAGAAGTGGGCAAAGCAAAAAACACTTGCCCATTGATCATGCAAGACTTATATTACATATTGCATCCTAAATACGAGACTAGTATTCATTATAGTAGTAATAAAAACTAGATTAGGTTAAGATTGGATTTAGAAGTTGAAGATCCCCGGAACAGGAACCCAGTTACCTCCAAATCAGTGAACAGACTCACAAGACACGAGGGGTTTAGTCAAAAAACTCTAAAGAGGGGAGAGGGGGGGGGGGGGTGTTGAAACCCAACTTGAACCGGTCCCATTGTCATCCCTTTTTGTGTTCCTCAAACCACTTTGTTCCAAGAAAAGGAATTGCCTGTTAACAGCGAAAGCAATGGCATAATAACTGTAAATTGAAGAATACAGAGCAGGGACATGTTCAATACTGTTACGAGTTTAACACTCTTAACTCAAAACAATTGTGCCATGGATGAAATAGGGATATAAATGGATAATCGAAAATCCGAATCCAATCCCCATCCGAATCCAGTTAGGGACATCCAATCTGCATCCATTTAGGAACATCCGTATTCATTTAGAGATATCCCAAAAAAAATCCGAATACTCCGATAAAAATCCGACCTAAAAAAATCCAAATACTTTATAATAAAAAATTAAAAAAATATTGATCTTACGGGTTTTTGAAGATTCAACAGGTTCTAGAACATGAGAAAAAGAGAATCATGATCTAAGAGATATGGATTGAGAGTCAATTGTATCCGCTAGGGAGAAGAAGGTTCGGGTTACACAAGACAAAGACGTAAACACATGGTAGAAAATCCAAATTCGATCCGCACCTAAATCTATTTAGAGGTCTCCATAGTCAGCTAGAAAATATTTGAATCCAATCACATCTGATCCTATCCAAACCGAATCTGATCTGTTTACATCCATAGATGAAACATGCCAGAGTCCAAATCCTCTTGAATGATATTTCCCTGTCTAATATCCTCTGGACCAAGTTTCCCATCAACCATGATGACAGAGGAATCCCTTCACCACAGCCATATATACCTTGGGATTGGCATGTGGAGGTTAGCTTCGATCTTGTACAATAAGGAGTAAGAGGTAATGATGACACATAAATCCAGTCACATAGTCAAATCACCAATAGAGAAGATATGTGTGACGACAAACTTGATCCATATCCTTTTAGAATTTAGCTTTTTCACATATTCTTCATCAATAGTGATTTGATGCTATTGTCGGACTATCGGAAGAGTGAATGTCATCATTAACTCCCACCCCCTATTGTTCAAGGTCCAAAATACCCTTCTTCAGTCCAATTAGAAGGCCAGATTCCGAGGATGAAGGGATACTCTCTTCACCAATGGTTAGGAGAAACTGTGTCCATTCTTTTAGGATGTGTTAGTTTCCCACATGGCACAACCAGTCACCAAGAGAAGCCTTCCGACCTCCTTTCATGGAAGATTTCATCTGTAAAGTACCACTGCCACAAAAGCCACCACATCTTCCGCAAAACATGAAGCAAGAGAAACCCCCCTAGGCCCAACCATAGGACTGAAAGCAGCCATCTCCAGGGATAAATATAAGCTCAAGTGTCCAATGCAGACATTAACAGTGCTTTTCTGGAAATTGGAAACATCATTGAGGAGCCTTTATCCACCTTATGATAGGTTTGGGCCTGGTGGGATAATCACTGCTCACTGCATCACAGAGGCATGCTTCGAACTGGAAAGTAAACTTCAAGATGGAAGGTTTGGACTGACCATATCACCTCTACATGTTGTGGCAACCCAATGAATACCTACAATCACTTGTACCACCCAACATATGTACTGAGTTGATACTCAGAAAGTAACACCAAATATCAAGCAATCCCAAGATGTTGGATTACCTAGGGTCCAATTTGCCTTGCCGCCTTTTGTCACAATCAGCAATTGAAGAAAACAGCACCAGCCATAAGGCCATCAACATGGAGATTATATACATTACTGTTGATTCATTTCAATTTATTTAGAGAATACAACATCTCAGCTCCAACCCCTTCGGGTCTATCCTTTGCTCCTCATTTCCTGCAAAAGTGTATTTCACCACATTAGCAGCTCTAAATTGCCAAATAATAAAGATGGAATACCTCCGCAAGTCTGAACAAACAGGATGTTTAAATTTACTATCGTTATTTCTAAAAATCCCAACAATTGAATGATTCAAGCCATTAAATGAGTCCCATAATCTTTGATCCCCAGCAATAAGATAACTCCAAACATCCACTCAGCTTCCGGTTCTTTTTGTTTTATTTTATACAATGAAGAACCGGCCGGCAGCCACCACCCCTTTCATCCGGTTAAGATGATCCAATTGGTTTATCTTTCATATGGTTGGAGAATCAACAGTAAGCAAATTCATGAATAAGCAGAAATCCGGCTTGAATCCGAATTGGTTTGAAAATCTCATGATCCAGATAATATTTTTCCAGAATCCAAAATTTCAGTCCTGGAGAATAATATAGTTCACAAAACTTTCAATAAAAAAAATAAAGAAAATAGAAGAAAATTTAGATTATTTTCAAAATTTCAACAAAAAAATCAAGAAAATGGACCAAGTTTTTTGTTTCGAAATTTTCAAACATAAATGATTAATTCCTAATTTAATATAAATTTTCTCATTCTGTGCTTTTTCTACCGAATTTTTGAATTGGCGAAAAAATTAAATTCAAATTATTTTACTTCTGAATAATTCGCAAATCCAAATTTGTCAACTATGAGAAGTAGTTAAATGCTGACATTGCTAAGGAAGCTAATCCTACACTACTAGTCTTGTATCTTAAGACCTTACAGAATGTAAAAGGCTGTGGCAGCGCATGGTTCTCACCTTCAGGAAGCTGGGCCAGCTTCCAGTTCTGAGGAGACATCATTTCTTTCTTCAACTGGGTAAGTATGTCCTCCATTGTGTATTCCCTCTTCCAATCAGCAAGCATTGGAAACTGACAAGGTTCAACCTGTTAAAAAGTGGTACATAAGGTAAGAACCAAAAAATGCCTACCAGGAGTATGCATCTTCTATGAGTTAACAGTACCGACCATTGCAGTTTCCTGGTTCACACAGGTCATGTTAATCCGTGTTTGAAATCGCACAGTTGGTGGATTATCTGGGTAGTCTTTATCGCAGAAAAGTTTCAACTGGTAGATACGCCCCTCATGAACAGTCTGGTATGCAACACGGATAAGTAGAACATGATTTCTAGTTTCTTTCTCCAGCATGAAAGAGGTGACAGTTAAGTACTATAGAAAAAAGAGTGTCAAAAATGAAAATCCCGAGCTTAAGAATCTTAACAAATCATAAGATTATTACTGGATTTGCAAGACCATGCAAATTGCAGATAATCGATAATGCCCCAAGTTAATTAATGGATTTACAGTATTGTAAGGATTGAAGGAAAAAAAAATCTACATTAGGAGGGCCAATGATGGTCCCAGTCCATGATCGCATGTATATGTCATCAGCATCATCCATTCCGTAGCTGACACTTCCATCTCCAATTCCCTTCTCCCCTCTCTCGAGTTCTTCCAACAATCTGAAGTTTCTAGGAACTGCAAATAAGCCACAAAATTCAGTTATAAATTGTATTCCCTTTTCCCATCTATAGCCACAAAGCATAAAAGCGAGAGCCATGTGAAACTCGTATACACAATCCGTGCCTCATGACTCAAAGGAAGCATGAGTATAAGAAGTAAATAAGGTGTCTCTTCATGGTGCATATCCATTGGACAGATAACAAGGAACCTTTACTTGACAGATAAAGCAGTTACTAGGATCAATTCAGAATTTCCATATTTGGATCAGAAACAGGATCATCATGCAAGACACATACCCTCAGTTGTTAAGAATATTGAAAAACTTAAAATCTAACCAGCAATATACCTGAATAAATGAGGAAATACAAGCCTGGAAAATTTCAATAAAGCATAAAAGCAAAGTGGCATAGGCAAATCATAGCATGTTTAGTATAAAAAATGGATAAAAATAAACGTCGAATTGGTCACTCTCAAGCAAAATCTATCAACCTAAGCATTTGTCATCAGTTATCAACATGTTGCATATCAAGCCAAAACTGACAAGCATGATCCACAACGAGGAGCCCAAAAAGAGATTACATAGAGCGTTGAGATAGACCATGAAGGGCAGGTACAAAATGCTATCATAAATATATGGAATGAGAACATTGTGAACTCATAAGTCGTAACTAGTTCAATATTATGTCATAATTCAATCAAATTGACAGGTCCCCACCCCCCTTCAACAAGAATTTTATTAATTTTTAATAGATGACTACAAAGATTGTTTTTGAAGTAAATTGTTTAAATGATAACATAAATTTTAGCACCATAGCACTTCTTGACTTCTTGATTATGCCATTATCAAAGACCAAATAATGAGTTAATCATTCTGATGATTTTGTTTCTTGCCAAAGGGTATCAACAATTTTTTAAAAAATTTACAAATTTGAAAATAAATATCCAACTAGAAAGGTGAGTCACAGATTACCCTCTCATTGGTCATCGCAGAGCTGTAAAGCAAAGAATTGAGAAATTAAAAACGAAAGACAGAATGGTACACTGTGTCAACCAAAATAATAAAAAATCAAACAAAGAGAGCTCATATTCAATGAATTTGTTTCTTTCCAAAGGGTATGGGTAGGGAAGAGTATATAAAATAAATACCAAATTACAAATCCAAGTCACAGAGTATATCTAACCAGAGAACCGTAAATTGAAGGATTGAGAAATTAAAAATAAAAGATACAATGACACACTGTCAATCAACAAATGCATGCTAAATAATAGAGAACCAAGTTTCAAGCAACTAAAGATACGAAAGTTCTATATCTAAGTATGGGAAGAGGGGTATCATGAAGCAGATCCATGCAACAAGCCTTTGTACATTCATGAAGTACCCTCAGAATGCAATGATAAATAAAGGAGGACAAATAAGTTATGATTTGGCCATCAAAGTAACATCCTGAAAGTGAAAGTCTTTGTTTATGGAAAACAGTTTTGAGGCAGAGTGCTGACAAAAACATAGAAGGATATATATAACATATCACAAATAATCTACTGAAAAATAAATCGATTGAAATTGGGAAACGAAGAAACGTATGGGGAGAGCTCCTAACTCCTACAAGTTATGTAATGACCTGGCCATTCAGACCCTAAAAGCTCAATGAAGGAATGAAAGAAACATAATTGAAAACAAAATCAAGCAATCAACCTATCTCCAACTCCAAGAGCTTCACATGACTAGGTTCTACTTGAGGTAATATGATGCGCAGTATTTACTTAACAAACACATCTCCAATAGATTCAAATAAACAATGACTAGTGCACAAAAGTTATGAGAATGCACAATGTGAGCACAAACACGTACAAACACACACATGAACGCACACACTGGATCTGGATGTCTGTCTCATGGATTATACTCCTGAACATCTCCTCTCTAAACTCTGTCTTGCATCTCAAAACCCAGTTCTATGAAATAAGAGTTCTTTAACGGTTTTTCTGTTACACTCTCATCAGTGATCATACCGTATCACTCTTCAACTCCATCTTCTACATCAGCAGATACTTCGACAGTATTGTCTCACTCAATTCTCAAACTAATCTAATTAAAAGCACCAACTGCATTGAAAATGAAAGGGAGGAAATTCATCACTAAACAAGCTGCTCTCACATAATAATCCCTCAGTGGATTGGAACGATTGATTCCTCAGGGAGCTTGATAAAGCGAGAGCAAATCAGTCAAAGGGATTTGGGAGTATGGTTAGTTAGACAGTGCCTCCTAATTCATACTAGATTTGGTAAAAAACACATATTACCTCTTGATTGTAAAAGTGAAAATGTTTTAGAGTAAAATTCTTTTGATACATCAATTCAAAATAACACCAAGTTAGTTTATCATATGCGTGAAAAAGCTAATTAATAGAAGGACTAGTACTAGAGAATTAAAGCTTTGAGAAGACTCTACCATTATTATCTCCTACCTAGAGCCCCAAAATAAGATGTTGAGACATATTTCCAGTTAAGCAAACTAACTACCCACAATGGGATCAAAATGTAGATACATTTATCTGCATCCTTTCATTCCAAGCTCACAGAGACTAGTTAGAGGATCTCACCTGTGAATCTTCAGGGTATTTCACAACCCATGGCCTGTTTTTAAAGTCTCCGAATTGTCATGGTATATCACAACCCATGGCCTGCTGGTAAAGTCTCCAGCTGTTGATAGTGGAGCTTTGGGATCGAGTCCAGCCTCATTTGGGGAGGGGGGAGGGGGGGTTAGTGGATTACCCACCCCCTTCCCCAACAAAAAACACAAACAAAAACAAAATGAAAGAAAAGGGCGTTTTGCAACACTTCTAATCCCTAAATATGAAAATGCTTAAGAGACGAATGGAAGTTGTAAATGTTTTACCTCGAAATAGTTGGTTGCTTGGACGTTACTTAATACCAGGAATTGAATAAACAACCTATGTTTTTGGTTCAATCTGCATTACATTACTCTCATGTGATATCCCAAAAGGCCAGAAGTGAGGTAAGAACGAAGAGAGACTTTTATATACGAAACTAGTCAGTCTAAAATGTAAATCACACAATTGACTGCAAGCAATCCTACATCCCTAGAACTCGTTAAACATCTCAGTTAGCAGAGAAATGCATACACCCAACCATAATCATCTACATAAACAGCACCAGTGACTAAGACTATACTTTCACACGTGTTACTGTTACTAAAGCGAAGTGAGTATTTATGAAAGAGAAAATGAAAACGAAGCAGAAGAAACCAGGGTTTCGAAAGTCACCTACGACCCTCGATCCTTCAGATTCCATTTCCATGCACCGACACAGACCAGAACTAGGATTTTTCTCCCTCTTGCTCAAGAGAGAGAAGGGATACAAAGAGAAATCCAGAGAATTGAGGGAGATTGTGAAACAGTTTGTTCAATTGCGATTTCAGAAAGGCCGAAGAAAAATGAAAAAAGCTCTCTAATCTAATCTCTGATGAAGGAAGCAGCCTAAGTAACTACTATCACAACCAGGAATTAGAAAATTTTCATTTAGGAAAAATAAAAGGGCATAAAGAGAAAAAGATAGGGAGGGGTGCTCCTTACTCCTTAGATATTGATTAGTCAAAATCTTTCTCTGAACAACCGTTCTTTTTTATTACACGTGGCACTCAATAATCTGAGCCGTTAAACGAAAGATCACTTTTATGATGGGAACAAAATGTTGCCGGAATAAATGATCACTAGAGAAACAGCGAATCAACGATTTTGATCGTTGGGTATTAAATAGTATGTATGGTTCTTCTATGTATACGTATCGTATTGGCACATTGACCGATAGGTATCGGTATTGTCAGAGTTTGACAACACTGAATAATTTGATTCGGATTTAATGTTTTGAAACGTTAGCTACACAGCACAGCTCCCCGAAATCTTTTACCTTTTTTGGGTAGTAGCTCCCGAAATCTCATTGAAGAAGTTTATATGGTCCAACTTCTACGATTTTAGGATAATAATCGGCCAAATCATGTGTGTTGTCTCCGTCGTTTATTTTATATGGTCTTAAACAGGTTTCTCGGGCCTGGTTTCATCAGTTCTCTTAGGTCTTAATTTAATATGAATTTTCGGTCTCAAAGACGGATCCATCATTCTTAATATATCAGGTTCGTAAGTTGGGAATTTCTGTTCTTGCATATGTAGGTGACATTACCTATTAAGGCTGACTCTGTCCGACTTGAAGGTCCGTTTCGTGTCAATGCTGCGGCCGGTCAGAGCCAGACCCAGACCGGGTTGGTTCCAAAGTTTAGCCTTTCCATTCCAAATTATGTAAACAACAGTCTTATAGCGTTACAGCCTACAGGGTTAGAAATCCATTTGGAATCCTCTCTGCGAGTCTGCGACTTCCCGCTGAAAGAAATACGGAGGAAGGAACGAGGTGCGATTTCTTCTCTCTCCTTTTCCTTTTACTTTTGTCTTTCCCCATTTTCCATGGTTCCAGTTAGGTGTTCTGGTGGAAACGCTGAAGGAACGAGGTGGAATTTATTCTCTCCTTTGCCCTTTTGTCTTTTCCCCATTTTCTAGGGTTCCGGTGTTCGTTTCCTTGGTATGGATCCTCTTTTTTGTTTCCCCGTATCCTCAGGTTCCTGATGCTCTCTTTGTTGGGTTAATCTGTAATTTCTCATCTATCGAGCATCGATAATTTCTGTGATTGAGCTTTTTAATATGTCATATTTCTCTCTAGTTCTTCAGGTAAAGCTGATTCGTCCATGGTTTTGTTTACCACTCTAGACATCAGAAAAAAAAACATATTAAAATTAAAGCCCAATTGTGCCTCTTGCTGTGGTTTCTTATTATGGGTATCTCTTATTGAGTGAAATTTTAGGATTTTTTACCATAGACATTGAGATAACAAATGTACCGTCTTAGGATAAATGTTTTCCTTACAACTTGCGATTTAACATGTTGTTCTTGCGTTCTATTGTTGCAGTTATCATTATCTTTCGTGGAAAATGTTTAAGAACACGTTCCAGTCTGGGTTTCTATCCATTTTATACAGCCTTGGGTATGTTGTGTATTGTTTGATTTCTGTGGTATAAACTTGCTTTAATTATCAACCTTGGTATAGTACATGGGGAGCCTTGAAAAGGGGGAAAAATTAAATAAATGGGGAGTGGAGGCTCGGCCAATCGGCACACCCTCACCCAGAAATAGAAAGCACACCTTTCAATAACCGCCATATGACAGTTCAGGTGGAGCTGAAATTTTTTGTATAAGTGGATTCCGAGTACTCTGTGCATCTGTTAAGTTTCAGCCCAATCCAAGTTTGCCAAGTGGCAAAACAAGGGATTGAAAAATAAGTTACTACCAATGGACCACTGTGGAGTGCATGGACAGAATGACGGATAGGGGTGGGTATGCCTACATATGAGAGGATACATTGAATCTTAGTTCTGATATTTGACATGTGGTCATCGCACACCATTTCCTAAACAACCAATTGTCAGAATTTCAAGATCTCCCTTACATGTGCTCCTCTACTTCCAAGTGAGGGTGTGCTGGACTATTTTTTCCTAACAAATCTGTTTTACAGTTTTTTTGCTTCCTACTTACCTACTGACTCTTTATTTCTTTGGGTTCTACTAGGAGCAAGCCTTTGCAAATATGGGATAAAGAAGGTGAGTAGCTCTTGACCCCTTAGTTATTATTTTTGTTGTTGACGGTGGCAATAATAGTATCTAACTCTAGTAAACTAAGCCACTTGCAATAATGAATTCTGTTTTCCCTTTCTCCCAGAGCACATGAAATAGTGCTAGCTCTTGGAAGAACAAGTGAGTTACATGATTAGGAAGTGGGGATCCCCTAGGTAAATTGCATCCCAGTAGATTCTCCCGCTGATCCAATTTTCCATTTTTGGGTGATTTAAAACCACACCACCTCCTATGCTAGCCTGTTCCATGTGATTCTTACTTTATGGCCTATCAAGGAGGCAGACTATTACTTGGATAGTTCTGATCAACGAGCATGAAATGTTGAATACATATAGTTCATCCTGGCTCTTAGCTCATGGTACAATCATGTGTCTTCATGTTTGTGCACTACTTCCCTAAGTGTTTGTTTCAGTTTTGGAGCTTTGAGCTTTGGACCTTTTGCAGTTGTCAATGGCCATATCAAAAGGCCACAAGATGAAGACATCCAGTCCAGTGTCCTTGAGATCGTTGGATCAAATATCCAATCAACATACATTACATGCCCAGCAGATCCTTCGGCCACGCTTGGTATAAAGCTTCCTTTCTTGGTTATGATCGTAAAGAATCTAAAGAAATACTTCACGTTTGAGATCCAAGTACTGGACGATAAGAATGTGAGGCGACGTTTCAGGGCTTCTAATTTTCAAGTGTGTAAGTCTTGCCAATTGTTTAGCTGTTGTGTCACTAGTATTTTTCTCACTCTTCTGTGCTTTGGAAAGTACTGTGGTCAGATGCTGCAATCTGATTAGATTACTTAAAGAAATGTTTCAATGGTGTTTATAACCAGACAGTCTTAGGACAATCCTAGAAATCATTGATTAGATGTGGAGTATTTTTAGTTGAATAACATTTTGTTTCGGGACTGGAAGTGGGGTTGAACTGCAACTGTTTGAACAAACTTTAAGGTCAAAAGTGAAATTCAAGATACTTTTTGTCCTCTTTTCTCTGTGTGGATGAATTGAAGTAACATCTTGAGTTAGTGATGTGGTGTTGGCTCTTGCATTATTGCAAATTTGAGGGGAAAATGAGTGTCTCTGATGCCGGTGGATCTCTAACAACAAATCCTGGCTTTAGATTTACCAAAATGCTATATTTTAATGCATTTTTAATATTTTATTTTTAATGTTATTTTGTGTTTTAAGAAGTCTAGTAATAGTCGATCAGTAATTTTCCTTTGAATTTTAAGAAGTTGTTTGAGTGTGTTAGAATGGTTGTTCAGTCCCTTAATAAGGTTTTAGATTTAGATAAGGTTATCTTGAGTGCTTAATTTTGAGTTATTTGGTCAGTATAAAGTATTCAAGTCTCTGCCGACTAGTCTTCAGATAATTTTTAGTTCCTTCTTTCCCCTCCCCCTCCCTTTATTAGAAGTAGAATTTTGTTATGGATTATTACTATATGAGTTTGGGCTCTTCATGTGATGGAATTGGCTTGGCTTTTTCTATATTTAAAACAATGACTTTCTTCTAATGAACGATGATCAATGCCTACCACTGTTTAGTGGGACTATTTCTGTCCTTCCTATCTCAGCCTCATTACTATTGATCTTTGTTCCTTTTCAGAGAATGGCTATAACATGAATGTCAATGGTCTACCAGATGCTTGACTGTAGTTTTTTTTTTTCTCAAACTCCATATCCGGTTATTCAATTAGGATTTGTTTTTTATGCCATGTTGTTCTGGTTGAATTTATTAGCAGCATCCGTGTTAACCCTTCCGAGAAAGGGTATGCAACCATCAGATTATACTATGTGACCATACACATGCCAAATATGAGCAATATATGTGCCTAAGAGTCCCTACATGTCACTTTTCAAGTATGAAAGGGCTCTATCTGATTCGTATTGCGGTTGATTATTGTTGTCTCTGGGTCTTGTTGGAAGTTATCAACTTTGGGTGACAATGCAGTTTTGAAGGTTATTATACTTGTTTGAATTTCATTGGCTCCCCATATTTATAACAGTGTGGGAACATACTTGTAATGGGTTGGAAGGATCTCCAAGACCCTGTACCATGTTGGTCTTTGAAAGTATTTGAAACATTATGTTTGGAAGATACTGGCTGCACTTAAGGTACCTATTAAGTGCCTATATTGTTCCTTTAATAATTAATACATTATTTTCATGTGGTCATTGACTTAATAGTTTCATTTTTTTTTTTAATTTCTAGGCTGTGACACGGGTGAAGCCTTATATCTGCACAATGCCCTTGAGGTTGGATGAGGGGTGGAATCAGATCCAGTTGAATCTTGCTGATTTTACACGGAGGGCGTATGGCACAAACTATGTTGAAACTCTGCGGGTCCAGGTCCATGCAAACTGTCGCCTGAGGAGGATATACTTCTCTGATCGCCTTTATTCGGAGGAAGAGCTCCCACCGGAATTCAAACTGTACCTTCCAATGCAAGTAAGACTACCTACTTACTCCGATCCCTCCCCTCCCCCCCCCCCCCCCCAACACACACACACCCCTTCAATTCCTTCAAAAAACAGGATTGGGGGGGGGGGGGTGGGGAGTACTCCATGATTTTCTTTTTCTTATGTTCCAACTTTGTGTTTGATTCAGAAGCCATAGAACCTCAGTAAGAGCTGCAGAATCATGAAATCTCTGGAGGAGCTGGTCTTGGAGATCTGAACAAACTTGGGGCTTACTATTTTCCCTAGTTGCCTAGTTGATGCACTTGAATTATTTTCATCTCTGGTACTGGTCAAAGTCAAGTTCACTGAGATTTTGATTTCAGTGATGTTTTGCCAAATGATATAGATTTCATGTATGCCAGATGTTCTTCCCTTTAAACAGGAGACAATAGCAAACACACTCTAGTGCTACATTATGTTTGATCAGTTGTATCTTTACAAACAATGTCGGTGTATTTTTTGATTTGATAAGTAGCTGAAATGGAGGCCGACATTCCAAAAGGATGTGGGGATACAATAGTCATATCATTTAAGAAGTGAAGTAGAGCTCGTAGTACAGGAGAGTACAGTATACATTGAACTGTTCTCATTGGTAGTATAGAACGAAGAAAATAGAACCAACTTGCTAGACTATGTGCCTCGGAACACTCTTCAACCCATAATTTACTTGCTCTATATCCTAGAACCAACTTGCTAGACTATGTGGCTCCCAGTTTTGTTGTAGAAGTGGTGAATAGACCTGAGGAAAGTGAAAAAAAGTCGTGCTTTATAACCAGACAGAGAAGGCGCCAAAGGATGGTTACAGTTGCTGTGGGACGTAACGAGGTCTTCTTGCCAAGAGCTCCCCTGCGACAACGGAGGAAACAACCAACCAGCTGTGGTTGGGTGGGCTTTTTGTTACACAATAAGACCTGAACGATTAGTCCCTTTTTTTGTTTTTTTTTTTTTTGATTTGCTAGATTGCTCGTAGCTGGGTATCATTGTATATTAACTGAGATTTCTGTAAATATTAATATAGACCAGACTGACACCATAAGGAACACATCTATGGTGGTCAATACCAAGAATGCACATATCACAAGCTGAGCTTTGTTGAGCGTCAGCTTTAATTTAAAATTGGCAGTTCAACAAGGAATTTCCAATTAAGCTCCCACTCCTAGGGATATTCTTTACATCTCAGCACCAAAACTTCAGATCCCAATGCAATGCCACTCCTTGAAAAAATATAAGAGGAAGATTTTGAGCTTAGTCACAAATTATCCTCATTCATCTAATTCAACAATCTAGACACTAGAAGTCCAGTTCTTCAACTTCCAAATGTAACAAGCCACAGGTTATCCTTCTTTTTGCAGCTTTGCCCATCAAAACCCACCATGTTAACAGGAAAGACCCATCTATTCAAAGACAAACAAAGATATTCAACACTTCCAATGGTAAGAAGCACCAAGGAAAGGCATGGTCTTTCCTGAGAAGGACTATGTGGAGGTTTACATTTAACAAAACAAAAAGAAGAAGCAGCACAAAAACGAAAAGAAGCAAAATAAAAAAAGCAACCCAACAAAAAATTCTTTTAATAAATGAAAAACTAGATTTCAGAGTTTATATAACATTACACTTTTGGCCAAGTATCCTACAAAGACTCCTGAGAGCCAGAAGTATTAAAGGAATGGCCATAGGAAGGGTGCATCATGACATCGTAAGATGCCTCACCTGAATGGATTAGTTGGTACTAGAAATGTTAGAAAAAGTGAACGAAAAGAATAATAAGTGGAAAAGTGAACGGAAAGAATAATAAGAAGTGAAAAGGACAGAGACACTTCTCAACAACAAAGCAAAGTTCTCACTGATGGTAGATTTAGTGTAAGTGAGCTCTAAGATCACATCTTGGAATAAAATCCAGTTGGAAAAGGAAATCCAATTAGAGATTAAAAAAAAAATTGAGATAGGAGTACATCTGGTGATCCAATAATGCTAAACAATGACAGACATTGACAATCAAAGTTTTGACACATGAGCTCAAGCCACGTTTGAACTTCAAGTTGTCACACATATCAAGAAGCTTGGAATCACCACAACAAGACATTCAGGCTCGTTTTGTGTCTGACTCACTGTATTTCCACTAGGATTTGGTGTTTTGGCTATCTTTCTCTGCAACTCCAGCGGCACCATCTGATGAAGGAGATGGTTCAGCACAAGCCTTCAAGACAGCCTCATTCTAGGAGAAAAGGAACCAAAAGAGAATGTCATTCATAAGAATGGGCACACAAAAAAAAATTTAGAGTGCAAGATAACATTTTCAGGCAAAATGAAACAATAACAACTCCTGACAACCTAATTATTGTGCATCTATTCGGAACCCACTATACACTTAACATGCAGACACGATATTGCCACCTGTATAAGGTGGAATGGAGGACCAAGGATATATATACAAAAGCCATATGATTTGAAGTACAAGTTAAATGCACAACTAACCATTTCTGACCATGAATCGTACATGCATATAAATCCTACAGCACCACTTGCAGAAATGCTTGGCATAAAATTGGGGGGAAAGAAGAGGGGGGGGGGGGGGGGAGGGTGTTGGCCCTACCCATCCACACCCACCCATTTATTTGTGCATCACATCCATGTATAAGAACCATGGATTTTTACAAATTCGATAAGCCAATCCATGTAATACATGGACTGCATCACACAACCTAAGAAACCTAACGCCGTTGTTTTCGGTCCCTCACCTGCCACTGCCACTCAAAAACCAAACTTTTTCTTCCAAATCCTTCATTCCTCTAGGACCTTTGAACCCTAATTTCTTCACAAGCAATCGCTATCTTGAGCTTGATTCTAGATGGATCTTGAGCAGGTGAGTTCTCATGAAGGATTAAGCATCCAAAATCCTTTATCTGATTTGCAGTTCTTCCAATGTCTAAATTCGTCATGCCTTGAGCAGAGATGTCAAATATGCTGCTTGCATAAACATGATTGCAGTGGCCTAACATTGTTGCAGCAGCAATAGAGCAATAAGTTCAAATAAAATCAGTCCTGAAATCTCTTTTTTTTTTTGGAAAAGAAATATAAAAATGGGTGCAGAGATGGTGTACAACTGCTAAGCAAGCAACCCAACTGAGGTTATCAAGCATTTTCTCAAAACTACTGTTTAAACACATTGATATATATATATCAGTAACTTTTAGGTTGAATTAGTCAACAAGGAAACAATGAAGATTTTTATTGAAAAAATTGTATAGGCTAGAAAACTATGGTTTCAAGAATAGGTGCGACTAGGGAAACTAGGGTCAGGGTTTGAATTTAGGGGTGAAACTTCATAGGGCAACAGAACAAGTAACACTATATTGGACGTTGAAATTTCCAAAATAGTAGTTTAATGTGCATCTATGTTTTTTTCCAAAATAGTAGTTTAACTGCATTGGACCATAAACAAACCCAAATACAAAAGAAAACATGATTAATATCTGGACCAACACCTCCTTGACCGGTTCTGCTTTATCAAATAACTGCCACAGAAATTCTAATTAGTAAACCATCAAATAAAACAGTTTCAGCAAGCAATCCTAATAATTTTAACAAAATGTAATCCAAAAGATTAGTCACATGCATAGTATTGCCCATCTGTTAGGCAAGCTCATACGCCAGTGACCAATCTACACAGCATAATCAGCCCAAATTCCAACAATTGGGTCATCCAATATTCTGTACCAAGAGAAGTACACAAGCAAAGAGATTTGAACTAGTGTGCCAAGATTCTTTGAAATAGTCTTCAGATGAGGACTTAGCCAAGTCTCAAGATAGGTAGATGGTGGTTGTTTAATCTTTCTGCTACATCATGCTGGATGTCTATTGGTTTCATTAATGTTTTAACTTTCTATGTTATATGTTTCATGATTATTTGATTTGGGTCTTACTTCACTATCTAATGCCCTCTCTTGATTGGATGGTGAAGTTTAATTGAACCAAATCTCTTCTTGATCGGATGAGTTACCGTCTAATCCCCTTTTTTGTCATTTGTAGAACCCTAATCTCTTTGTTTTTAGCTATTGCTTCAAATGTATGTTATAAATAGTGAGATGACATTGATGCTTCAATCTGATTGTTAAAAACAGCACCCTCTATTGCTCATGTGGTTGCAAAGGGTTAATTAAATGGTTGAAATGTGGTACAGCTTTATTACAAAAAGATTAAAAAAAGGGCGTATCCAGTGCACAAGGCTCCTGCTGCTGTGGGTCTGGGGAGGGAGGGTCATAATGTACGCAGCCCTACCCTGCTTTCGCAGAGAGGCTATTTCCGGACTCGACCCACTTGGTCACAATGGAACAACCTTACCATTACAAAAGATTAATCAACCAGAAATAGACAAACACACTGCAGAACAAACATGTTGATGAATCGACCACAGTCCAGGAGCAGACAAACAGTTGAAAAGGAGATGGGAAATTGGCTTGGCAGCTCCAAAGGGAAGGGGACAGACACATTGAATGCAGTGCTCCCTGGCGATCAGAAGGTCAATTATCAGAATGTGATCTGCAGATACAGTACCAGGGAAAATTGAATATTTGGTATCAACCCCTTTCACCCAAATTGCACTACGATGGAAGTTTCACTAGTCAGAACTAGGAAGGACAGTTTCAGAGCGAGATTATGAGAAAAATAGTTATGAGTTTTCCAGCAACTGCACTTTAAGTCATCCTCGTATTCCCTTGTCATAGCTCCCTTTGAAATCCCCAATGGTGTGGAAGTTGATAAACCTCCTAGTCATCAAGGTTTCTACTAGAACCTTAGTCGTTGCTCTTGAATTTGGAACCTTCTAGCTACCCCATGTAAATCACTTCCTCCAAATCACCATAGAGAAAGGCTATCTTTACATCGGAGTACCGAACTTATAGCCAGGCTCAACATACCCGAATAGACGATACCTTCATTACGGATGGAAAAAACTTACTAAAATCGAAACCTTCACAACCAACCTCGCCTTGTACATTTGTCATGAGCTGTTCAATTTGAACACCCATTTACTCTAGAGAGTCATCTTATCTTTAGGTTGCTTCACCTTTACTAAATCATAAGTGTGGTTCTTATGCAAAAAATTCCACCTCCTTTTGCATAGATTTTACTCACTCAGCTTTATGCACATTGGCCTTTGCTTCATCAAACTTCAAAGTATTCCAATTCGCCCACATCTATTAGCATAATATAGTGATTTAGTGGATACTTGGTAGACAGTTGTCACTCCTTGGTAGATCTTCTCAACCAAGAATCAACTGGTGGATCTTGAAGGGGCCCCTTGTTCAACATCACCTGTGCTATCTATTAGAACACCATCATCGCCACCATCACCATCTTCATTATCTTGTTGTACATCTCCCTCATCATTATGTGTGGTGGAGAAATTAGAACAAAACCAATGAAATTATCAGTATGAACAATCCTGTGAGAGACTGAGACAGGATTTTTCATGGCCTGAGAAGACAATAATATCTCCATCTAAGCTAATGGTAGCGGTGTCCTTTCATCTATCTTCTTCTCCTCTCTCTTTTATCTCTTCTATGCTGGGCTCTAGGATTTTTTTCCTGTTTCTTCATTCAATAGACTTCCCATTGCTAGACTTATTGTGAGTTTCCCATTTGGTGCAAAGTTATAAAGAGATACCACCAGTGTCTCCTACTTATCGGGTAACAAGCTGAGAAGTAACAGGGCTTGTAGTTCATCAAACACCATCTGCAAAGAGGAGAATTGATTCATGATGCTTTGAACCTCATCAAAATGTTCTACAACTGGACTTCCATCTCTATACTTTAGGTCCACAAGCTTTCTGATCAAGAAAATTTTATTGTTAAAGTTCTTCCTTTCGTACAGAGGAGCGGTTATTGTTCACAGAAAATTCAGGTTGTGTTGGTCAGTACCACATGAGCGGTTACTGTCCACTGAATCACTCAGCTTTTGATTTTTGAATAGTTCGAGGTTACAGTTCATGGAACATTGTTCGCGTGAACAGTGGTGAGGGCCCCAATGCCAGCTTGTGTTGGAAGAAAAATGCTGCCAAGATATTTAGTTAGTTTCTATTTTTCTGTTAGCTTAGATTTTATTTCTCTTTAGTACTTTCTATTTTCTGAGTAGCTGCAGTAGCTATACGTAATCGAGACCTTAGAGTCTCCCCCTAACAATTTAATGAAGCTTGAATTCTGGTTTTTACCAATGACTGTGTGAAGCAGTGTAGGAGAGAGAGTCATATGTGAGGTGAGAGTGAGAGACTCAAACCATCTATCCCCTTCTTCTCTACCTTGGGGGGGGTGTCAAGGCAGTGAATTCCCAATTACAATCGGGTTACAACAACGATCAGCCTTAAACCCTTATTTGTTTGCTCTTATCATGGATGATTTAACCAAAGACATACAAGATGAGGTTCCTTGGTCTATGGTTTTTGCTAATGATATGGTCTTGGTGGATGAGACAAAACAGAGATTAATGCCGAGTTGGAGTTATGGAGATCAACCTTGGAATCAAAAGGTCTTAAGATAAGTAGAACAAAGACTGAGTACATATGGTGTGTAACTTTTACAATAGGACGGTTAATGAGGTGGTGAATATCGATGAGAAGGAGATCCCACAAATTGATTATTTTAGGTATCTAGGCTCAATCATGAATAAAGAAGGTGATGAAGAAAACGATGTTGCTCAGAGAATTAAAATAGGATGGACGAAGGGGAGAGGTGCGTCTAGAGTGCTATGTCATCGGCCTATCTCGTTAAAGCTTAAAGGAAAATTTTATAGGACTGTCACATAGTTGTCAACGTGTCGCCTAGGCGTCGACTAGGTGACACCTAGGCGTCTAGGCGCCTTGGCCGACTTGGGCGCCTTGGTCGACTTGGACACCTTGGTCGCCTAGGCAGGCGCCTTGAACACCTTGGTTGCCTAGTTGGTGTCGCCTTGAATTTGGACCCTCTCCACCGCCTTGGGTAGCCGAGACGCCGTGACAACTATGGACTGTCATTCGACCGGCTAACATGTATGGTGCGGAATGTTGGGCAGTTAAGAAACGTCATACAGATAAACTAAGCATAGCAGAGATGAGGATGTTGAGATGGATGTGTGGCAACACTAGGAGGGATAAAGTGAGGGATGACCATATTCGAGCTGAGTTGGGAGTAGCATGGCCATGTTCAACAAAGACCTAAGGATACTCCAATTCGGAGGAGTGATTTAATTCAGATGGAAGGTACCAAAAGAGCCACGAGCATGCCTAAAATAAACATAGGAGAAGTGGAGAGGAAAGACATGCATAGCTTACGCATTGTATCATGTATGAATTCGAATAAAGCTGATTGGAGAACAAGGATCCATGTAGCCATTCTCGTTTAGTTGGGATAAGGCTATGTTGTTACTAATATTTATATTGTTGGGAATTGGGGGTATTACATGGTGTTGTTAGCATTGGACGATCCTACTGTGGAATTAGTTCCTAAGTGTCTAGTTGGGGACTGGCTCTACGTAGTCATTACTTTTTCCACAGCAAAAATATGCCGACGTCTTTATGGATGCATAATAAAAAACAGTATCATCCAGACATTTTCAAATAAAGCCAAGGGCTTGTTGGTCTAAGGCCTTCCATCTAACACAGAGAGGGATAAGCTCTCTGTCATAGTAACCAAACTCTTTAGAGAGTGTTTCTCGTACTAGGGTAATAGTGTGACAATATTCTAACTGTGTTTGTCACATTAATTTTGAGGTGAGAATATTATGCTCTTGTGAATCCACCTTGTAAGGTGAGTTACCTTATTAACTAAGAATGTTGTTACTCTTGATGTTTGTAAGCCTCTAGTGCTGACTGGAGAACCTTGTATTCTCACTATTTAATATAGTTGAGATTTTCCTATGCTAGAACCTCGTGGTTTTGACCTTCATGTTGAAGGGTTTTCCACGTAAAAAATTGATATCTTCTTTTATGTGCCAACTTGTTTTGACTTATATCTTATATGTGTTATTAAATTTGCATATATTTTGTTGTTCCATAAATTTGCACACAAGTGGGAAAGGAGCCCATCTTTCCCAACAAAAGGCTCATGCCACAGCTGATACTCATGGGCAGACTCTGCCATTCATTAATAACCCATGCTTTCCAACAAAAAGCCTCCTCCATAAGCTTGAAACTTCTCCCCAAATATGCCAAAGCTACTTAGCTGTCAGATTTAGCTGGCTGCGATAGAACAAGCAAGTAATTCCATTTTATCTCTTTTGCACACATCGAACTTAGCTTAGTTAAACATTTCAATTGGTCCCCATTTATTTCCCTACCAGTAAAACGTACAGAAACTCCACCATCACCTCTCAACTTTTCTCCACAAGTTCAAAATTTTTTTTTTTCCCCCCTCTTTTGATCCGCACTTGACCTAAGGAGAACCGATAACCGTAACTTATCCTACCATACTTGATTCAGAAGCCAACAGAATATATCCAACAAACATCTAAACCAGAACTTCAACGAATCACTCTATTTTAACAACATTGTTTAAATAATAGCATCATCTTGGGAAATAAATGATGGCATCAATCAGAACTTGTTAAAAAACACAGCCCTTCACAGCAAAAAAGAAAGAAAAGAGAAGAATGAAAGAAGATAATATGATTAACCAACTCAATCAAACAGAAATAGGAACGCCAACGAGCTTTGATGTGTTTAAAGTGATGCATCAAAGAGAAAAAGGAACAAGAATAATGGAAATAAGATCCTCAACCTAATTTGTTGTAGTTTTAATTCCGAGAAGGAGAGGAAATAACAAAGGAGGTTAGAGAAAGAGGGAGAGACCTGCCACACCCTGTGAAGGCGCTTCTTGGCGTTGGCCTTCCTGGTGGTGGTGAGCTTTATCCTCTTCCATACCAGTCCTCCCGAGTCGTGCTTCTTCACTATCTCCAGCACTCTTGTCCCCCAAAACACTCCGCCCACCATCTCTCTCGCTCGCTCGCTCGCTCGCTCGTCTGCGATCACACTCACAGCCTCCCTAATAGGAAAAAGGGCAAACAATAGAGCGGCCGGCTATTTCCACTCCTATTTTCGCTATTTCCAGGCCAAATATTCCAGTCTTCAGCGAATTAGATGGGCTGGATCTTGATAGGGGTTTCAAAACCTAGCCCAAACCGTTAAAACTGGCCGAAGCCGAACTGGACCGATCTTTATTGGCTTGGTTTTTGGCTGGATATGACCGGACCAGCTGAAAACTGGACGGATCGAACTGACCAATTTCCAAACCGTAAAATCAAATCAAATAAAACTGATAAAAATCATTGAGTGTGAGGTTATGAATAGGTGAATTGATTATCTATTGATGTCAATATTAGTGAAAAGATTTCTAGTTTTAAGTTAACTTGTAAGAGGAATTGTAACAAATCAATGAGTATAATGTTATGAATAAAAAAATTAATTTACAACAATAATGCCATTGATCTCCTTTTTAACTATACAAAATTAGTTGGACAATTAAATGAATGTTTTCACAATAGAGTTCATTTTGTGATTTCAATATTAGTTATCTTCTCACTGATTAGTTATCCATTTATTTCAAAATTAATTATCTTATTTTTACAATGTGTTTCCCCCATATTCTTTCGGTCTAGAAACCGTTGTTGGATGTGGAAACTATTCCATAAAGTGAATTGAATCAAAGAGTGGGTTCTACCAGTGCCTTGGTAATCTAAGGACTTTTCAAAAAGAAATGCAAAGATTGTAATGCCAATAACAAGAAAAAGAAGCAATCAAATTAATTTTCTCTCCAGATACATCTTTGGTAAAATGAAGGACTGCAGAGATCTTCAATTTGACTTAGAACATTGTACTGTTGAAGAGTAACCCCAACAGGTTCTTTTAAGGAAAAGAACATAAATCATTACAGCTAAGAAAAGGAAAAAGAAAAAGACAATAAAAGATAAATGTAAAGACTTATTGCGTTGATTTGTTGGATCTTTTCCCTTGTTTTGAAATTTTCCTTTTATAGGCATCCTCAGGTGGTTTCTGTAGTTACCAAGTAGTTTCATAACTATCTACTTCTTTGAAAAGTAGTTTCACAACTACCCACTTCTTTGAGAGCTTGTTGTAACCACCTTGCTGACCATTCGTCGGTCACTAACCGTTTGTCAGTCGCTGACCGTTTATTGGTCATTGATCGTTTTCGATCACTGACCGTTTTCGGTCACTGATTATTTTTTGACCGTTTTCAGTTACCGATCATTTTTCAGACACTGATTCATAGGTCAGTCTTGATTGAAATAGATTTCGGTCTATTTCTCTATTGACTAAAATAGACCGAAAATATGATGTAAACACAATGTTAAACAATGATTTGATTTGTAAGAATGATTTCACTACAAACTCTATTTATCTATTGTTTTTCATATCAATACTCTTCTTGCAATACGTGTTTCGATTACAACAATTAGAACATGAGCGCATCAAATTAGCATCTCTATTCTTAATTGTATACTTGTTTGACTTAGGAAAGATGACTTAAAGTGTTTTTACCGAATCTATACTCATTATAGGTTATGAATGTGAAATTTGATAATGGTTCAAACCAAAAAAACTAACCGATCTAAACCACTATTAAGTCAATATTAAAAAACTGAAATAAACCGAAACCAAAGTTCCTTAACTGTGTGGTTTTAGTCTCATTCATAAATTGTGATTTGTAAATATTAGGCATTTGAACCCCTTGTTCACTTTGTAGAATTTAAGGGGACACAAATGCTACTTCCGCTATACCACACAGAGCTGTGCGAAATGACCTCCAACAAAGACAAATCCATCTCATACGCTTAAATCATTGCAATCCTAAAAGAAAAAAGATACAATGGACTTATAAAAAAATAATAATGAATACTACTTGCAAAGGAAGAAAATAAGAGCCCTGCAATATACAATTAGCAACAAAAAGATATGGTTCCTTCAAATCAATGATGACAAACTTTGAAGGGTTTCTATTGATTCCGAAGACGAGAACCCCATATCTTCATATTCTTGAATTCTTCGAAGCTGATCAGCCTATCACCATTGCAATCGAACCATGCCACTGATCATTTCTTGCACTCCTCATCCAACCTTTGCCCTGAATCGAAATATTAATGTTAAGATTCGTCCGATTCTAGGGTTATTCAGATCAATTCAATCCGATCTTAATTGAGAATGAAAACCTTGTTAAAAAAAGGATAAATTACACGTCACCCCTGATTTTCAAACGAAACTCAAATCACCCTTTGGTTTAGACCCCAATATGATGAATTAATCCCTACCATTAGTTTTATGCTGTTAAGTGATGATGTCAGCCAGTTAAATAAATTTAAATCCCTAAACTACCCGTGACCAATGTTGAAGTTGAAGGAAGGGTAGTATTGTAAATTTAATTCTAATATTTTAGTACAAGGGTAAAATAATCCTTTCACCAATAATTAACAACAGACTAACACCGTTACTGTAGAGGTGGTGATTTGAGTTTTTTCAAAAACTAGGAATTGATCTAGTTTCATTTGAAAACCAAGGGGCGACGTGTAATTTACCCACACAAAAAAATTGATACCCAAATACATGTTCTATCGTAGACAACAAAGAAAATTCCAAACGAGGCTCAAAAATCGATTCCGATAGAGGAGTTTCACATCATTGAGTCTCTATTCAAGAAACAATAACAACAAAGGTATATCTCGTTAAATGATTATTTTTTGATCGGATATGGAGATATAGAGAGGGATCTTGAAAAGATGTTAAAAAAAATCGGTTTCACTCTTGCCAGCGGGAAGGAAGACGACCCAACAGGTGAACGTACATGTGAGAGCCAATCACATTTTAATTTTGTTTCCATAAATGCCCTTCCTCCCCTAATAAATAGCAAAAATAGGACAAGTTGTTGGCTCTCACATGTATGTTCACCTGTTGGTACATGCAGAGGAACCGAACTCCCTTAAGGTTTCCTCACTTGGATGTATGGGTGCCAATTTTGGACCGGAACTGTCCCACTGGGAACCGGAATTGGAACCGATCCACCCAATACTTTATTGGTCCGGATCTGGTCTGGTCCCAGGAACCATTAGAATCAAAAGAAATGACAAAGACTGGATTATCAAATAATAAAATCTGATAAATGATGTTATACAAAAGAAAAACAACTTCAGAAGTTGTGTTTTTGGTATTATCTCCACTCATACCTAACAACCGCAATGTATAGATTATTATTTCAATAAAAATCTTTATTCACGAACCACCAAATTGGTGATGACAGATGGCGAATTATTATAATAGTTTGCTATTTCTAAACTCTCGCTCTCTCTCTCTTTCTCTACATAAACAAAGTCTAAATATATGAGGAATTATGCGGAAGTTGTAGACATCAAAATTAGTTCAAGTCTAACATATCTGTTCGAATGAGATGATAATATATACATTGATACATTGGAACGCCTACCGTTTTTCTAGAGCAACTCCTATTGCCCTTGTTTTGGGCTCTACATTATAATAATGTTGGACCCACTTAGGAACCGGAACCGGACCACGCATTACTTAATGGTCTTGGATCTCATATTTGGAACCGGTGAGCTTATTGATCCGGATCTGGTCTTGACATCTTAGAATCAGAACCGTTAGAGAACTGGACCAATAATCTAGAAGCGGAGCAATTGACACCCCTACTTTGATGGCTAGACCTGTTAAATCGGTTCTGTTTCCGCTTCTTTTGAGATACAGTATGTGGAAGCGAAACAGGTCTGGCCATCAAGATGCCGGAAAACCTTAAGAAGTTGGGTCCTTTTGAGATACATACAGTATGTGGAAACCGGAATATATAAGAGTCAATTTTCAAACCACACCTCAATTTGGTACATCTAGGGTGATTTTAGTATGTTCCTCAAAATACCCTTTCAATACCCACCCTGTGCATCTAAAGCCATTGCTGTGAATGGATTCCCATCCACGGTTGTGGTTAAATGGTTTTAATTTATTGATTTTGGTTTTGATTTTGTTCACAGTTCAATTTAATAATCTTGGGCCCAATTGGGTAAGAACCGGTTCAATTTTTTATGCCCAATAAAGAAATCAGATATTGTTGGGCCTGAACCACATCATCAAGGCCGAATTGTGACTTAAGAAATAAAAAAAAATAATTTACATGGTGTAAATGCAATACAAAGTACTAGAAAGTGTATGATACTAGTTTTAATTAGTTCAAAACAGATGGTTTAAATAATTTGACTCCTTAAAATTAAAATTGAACTGTTTATTAAATGATTTCACTTCTAAAAACAAAAAACCAAACTAATTAATAAACAGTTTCTGGTTTTGGTTTAAATGATTTGATTCGATTTCAATAAACAGTTTCGATCAGTTTGCAATTCACATCCTTAGGCTAGACTTATAGTCTGTACGACATTTATTTTAAAAAGTTGAATGTCAATTGTTGAACCATTGGTCTTTATCCGTACCATTTACTCTTATGTGTTTATAATCCAAAAGCCATTATATGTTTATTCCAAGATAGAATTTCATTTTTAAGCTAAATCTGCTAATTTTTTTAACTTCAAAATTTTCTGTCATTAGTGGATGATTCTTCCAATTAACTTAGGATAACCTATTTTTACAATGGGAAAATGATCCCCACGTTGTTAGTATCATGTGTCTTCCGATATTCTCTTTCCTTTATCATATGTGAGTGCTTATGTATCCGAATCATGCGCAACCCTCTCAATTTTATAGTTTATAACGTGTTTCAAGCAAGGTTCTAAAATTTGGGTTTCGATTAGGTTTGGACCAGTCAAAAACATAGTTCGTCTCAGTTTCGACCATATCTCGGTCGAAACCTGGGACTTTCTCCAGGCTAACTCGAACCTTGGTTTCGAGGTCAAAATTGTTCTTTTGTCCTGATTTTTGTTGTACTGTTTATTTTTGATATTTTAAACCCAATCCATGCATTAGTTTTACATTGAGAACACTAAAAATATTACTTGTGGTTTTGTTCCAAGTTTGATACTGTATATTGTTCTTGGACACTGTATCGAATAAGGTTTGACTGGAACATAATACCTTCAATATAAATGAGATTTAAGCAATCTTGGATTTGTTAGAAAGTTTTGTTTTGATAGCTTTCTAACAAGTCCAAGATTGCTCAAATCTGATTTATATTGAAAGAGTTATGTACCGGTCAAACTTAATTTGGTGTGCGCAAATGCTGTTAAAATCGCTCTGAATGAAAATATTTTTTACCGCACTTTTGATTTTTAACAATATTTTATCAAATTAAAATTTATTAAATTTTAGATTTGAGAAAAACCTCGGTATTAGAAAGTTAAAAATTACACCTATCGTCGAAAATTCAAATTTTGTTATTGAATTAGGGAAGTTGATTTTTTTCCTTTTGGAATTTGATTTTTTAATTAATTTTACTGGATTCAAATAGAGAGATATTTACTTATTTAAGAATAATATCTTAAGTAAATGATATTAGACATAACTAAGTGTTTGACTTGGTTTCTGGCATAAATATCTGTCTGTCCTAGTTTTGAATCAAGTTTTTCCTAATTTCGATGGACATATATGTCGAAACTACCAAAATATGATTGAAATCATCGAAATTCGATCGAATCCAAGGATTTTATAAAATCTCCCTTCAACTTATTTTAAAACCCTACAAAACCAAGTTAACTTGGTAGTTTTAACATGTTTCTATAGAGTTTTTCTTTCATAGTTGCAACTTTCAAATAAATAAATGGTACGTGAGCTGGGCACACAGTCCTGCATGCTCAACAATCCAACGCCATCGGATGCCTCCCTGGGTGCCTCAGACAGGAGCTCGACGCATTATTGTACCCTCCCCCGACAATTCAAAGAACCTTTTCACTAATTTTTTCAATGCGTACTTTTGCATAGGCTGTACGTTATCGGTAAAGGAAAATTCTAACCACAACATTTCATGAATTTTTTATTATTCACATGGCCAGTCAACTAGATAGAAAATAAGATTTGCTATACCAAAAGATCCAATATGACGTGTTTATATTGGAAACGTGAAAGGCAACCCTCAAGATATTTCTGTGAGGTTATTAATAAAAAGCTTTCGCTAATCCTACAAACATAGACCTTTATACGCTGCTGTGCCATCGTTGCTGTGCCTTTCTATGACACAGCCAGCGGCCATGTGTGTACAGTAATCCGATATGATTACGTTTAAGTATGCAATTACAAGTCAGGTGGGTCCCGCTAATGTCTTCAACTCATGTCAGTTGACATCTGCTTCTACAAGGTTTTCATTTTCTTACAAGCCACAATCTTCTCATGGAATTACATTTACTTCGCCCTCCTTCGTTCTCTAACAAACAGGCTTTTCTGTACAAAAACCTTCACAATATAAAATGGCTATTTCCGCCCACTTATTCTCACTTCCAACACGACCAAAATTTCAGTTCTTCCCTCTCCTCCACACGCTTTATCTCCCCCAACTCAGAGTTGACCATTCCCTTACAGTAGTAAGAACAACAAGAAGGTTGCAGATGTCGATCAGTGCTACCAACGGTGACCAACAGTATGATCGTGCGACAGCAGTGAGGCAATTCGATGAGTCCAAGATCGGAGTTAAAGGTCTTGTGGACTCCGGCGCCACCACCATCCCGCCTTTCTTTATCCACCCACCTGAAAACCTCCCCAATTCTAACTCCTCCACCGCCCCTTCCGCTTCCGATCTAATCCCCTTCGTCGATCTTACCGGCGTTGATTCCGACCGTCGATCTCTCATCGTGGAACAAATCCGTGATGCCTCAAGAGAGTTCGGTTTCTTCCAGGTCATCAACCACGGCGTCCCGTCCGACGTTATCAACCGCACGATCAACTCCATGAAAGCTTTCAACGAGCAGCCAACGGAGGTGAAGTCTCAGTACTACAGTCGGGAACGTAGAGGCGTGACCTTCTCCACCAATTTCGATCTCTACCAATCCAAAGCCGCCAGTTGGAGAGATACGGTTCAGATGAGGTTGAGCCCCACCCGACCCGACTTGGAGCTTATTCCGGAAATATTCCGAAGTGAGGCGTTGGAGTGGGACGAACACGTAAGACGAGTGGGAGAGGTTCTGATGGAGATCCTGTCGGAAGGTTTGGGTGTGAAGTCCGAGAAATTGAAGGAACTATCGTGTTCGGAAGCGAGGGTGATGGTGTCCCACTACTACCCTTACTGCCCTCAACCTGATCTAACCCTGGGGATTACGCCTCACACTGATCCTGGAGTGTTGACAATGCTGTTGCAGAATCAAATCGGAGGGTTGCAGGTGAAGCATGGTGATGAGTGGTTGGATGTGAAACCCATGCCTGATGCTATTGTCATCAACATTGGCGACATTCTCCAGGTATATATATTATTCGCGTTTATTTAGAGGAGAAGGTTGGGTGGGAATGGCATTGTTGGAAAGATGGGATCCACAACATATTGGTGGGATTTTGTTGAGATAAAAAAATTGAGATAAAGTAACTTGTTTTTATGAGTAGTAATCAAAGTCCCACTGATTTTGTTGGGATTTTGAATAACAAAAGGATGAGATTTTGAATTGCGATATCAACAGACAAAACAATTAATGATGTCTTCTCATCGACCTTTTGTAAATTCATGTTCCAAACACACCAAACAAAATTGTGGTGAAATTTTAAAATGTCACATCAGCATTTGCCAAACCCATCTAAATCCCTTCTAAATGGAACGGAACTTTTCCCTTTACATGATAGAATTCATCCTTAAAAGTCAAGGCATTTGAGCTTTCTTCTTACAATAGCTCCGATATTTTTGTAGTTGACAAATTTTATATGTAAATGTTGGTTTACAGATATTATCGAACGATGAATACAAAAGCGTAGAACATAGAGTGTTAGCGAATCCTCACAGGGAGCCACGAATCTCGATCGCTATTTTCTTAAATCCAAGCAAGAGGGAAAACATGTATGGACCTCTGCCAGAGTTAACATCACGGGAGAAACCAGCACTTTTCCAGCAATTTAGACTGGAAGAATTTATGAAGAAGTTCTTCACCAAGGAGCTGGATAGCAAGTCAATGATAAATTTCTTCAAATTGTGAGGGAGCATGAGTACTTTTTCATGGATGAGCAATTAATGTAATTAAGAATGACTTCTACTAGCTCGATCCAAGGTTTCTAGTTTCAATTAATGATTATTATTGTACCCAAAACCATGTATTATTGCATGACGCCACATATATTATAATTCAATTAACTACGTGATTAATATCATTTTAATTAAGAGTTTCTGCAATTTTATTTGTAATTCAACTACCATGTTGCATCCCATGGTATGGATCAGCACTCTCAACCATCTAAGAATCTAACCTATTATGACCTGCTTTATTATTATTATTATTTTTCTTTCTTCTAATATTAAGTTATTCAGCTAGTGGAGAGTTTATCTGATCATTGTATAGATAGTGGATCATATGTGCTAATCCTATCTCAGCTCAAACCCAATTTTATGGATTAATAGTCATCATTTATATATATTTTTCTCTAAGCAAGCGGCTTAGAAATAAAAAATATAGATGTGAGTAGGCATAAGACATGCCTTAAGTTCTGAGACACTTTTATAATTTTTTAAAGGAATAGGTTTTCAATTTTTTTTTTCCAGTTATAATATATGTAGTAACTGAAATTTACCATTTTTTGTGAAGTGAGAACATGTCGGACTGTCTACTTTGTGAAACATGCGGCTGCCATCGCAACTTTCATCGGAAAATTCCATCAATTGGCTACATAGACGAAGGCGGTGACAACCAACAGAGAGCGGAGCAGGAGGTTTTGCCGGTGGAAGTTGCGGTGGAACAACAAAACCTTAACATTTGTGATAAAACTAATGATCATAATTCTGATGACAAAGATACTTAACACAGATTTTTATCGGTTTCATTACTGACATGCTCCATTTTGCTCTCCTTTAGATGATTGACACATGGCATGTCAAAATCCTATGATCAAGATTTGAGATGGCATTTACCCAACCAACCTTAACCTAACCCAAGGTACCCATTCTCTCTCCTCTCTCACTCTCTCACTCTCTCACTCTCTCTCTCCTGCAACTCTCGGTGAGAAAACATAGAAAAAGATATGACTAGAATTGTATTCCAGATAATTCGGTTCCTAGCTTTGTATACCTGCTTAAAATGGAATTATGTGACTCTACTAGAATTGAAAGAATTGAGATAACACGAAAAGTATGTTTAATTAGAGAATATTTTCCTTTGTTGTCCATTATTCTTTTAGTACAAGCTGAATCTATTTTGCAAATTCTTAACTTATCCTTTCCACTGAACTTAGGTTTATCTAAAGTTAGTTGATCATATTTAACCTTAGTCAACCCTTTAGGGACATTTTGATCATTGGGTAATTTACACATACCTTCCCAGAGGTTTGACGAAAGGAAAATTTTACTCTCCAATTTTGAAAAATTCTGCGTATCCCCTTGAGGTTTTCAAACAGTTATAAATAAGCCCATTCGGTTAGTTCATGACTAACAGTGTTAAAAATAAGAGGTGAACTGACAAAATTACCCTTGCAAAAAAAAGAAAAAAAAAAACCCTGCAACTCATCTTCCCAAAATCGATTGGGGAAGATGAGTTGCAGGTTTCAACCTCTGCACAATTTCTTGCTTCTATTCTTGAAATGGGGTAGATTCAGATGAACAATCACCCTTTCGGTAAACTCATCGATTGTTCTTGGGATTCTCATCAACCCCGTAGATTTTTGGGGCTTGGAGGAGTTTTGTTTTTTTCTCTCTTCATCCCACTTCATCTTCGCTTGACAACTTCTTCTCCAACCCTTGGTTTTTGTTCAAGTATCTCCGCTTGGTCTTCAGACTCTAACATAGGGAATTAAAAAAAGAAACCCAGCAATCTCATCCAATTTGGTATGAAGGGATTCCTTTTTAGGTGGAACCTGAGTTTTGATCTAATTTCAGGGAAGAAGATTCATATTTATTTACAAGGCTCATTCTCAACCTTAGCTGCAGCAGATGAGATGGCATGACCAATGGTGTTGGGGCCAGAGGCGACAGGAGCCAGCGGCTATGGCGTCCAATTTGTGGAGGGAATTGAATTTGGTGAGAGAAAGGTGCTCCAACAGCCACAAGGGAAATGTAAACCCTAATTGAGAGCTAAAATAGAACCAGGGTGGAACTGTTAAGACATTGGAAGAGCTTCTTGGAAATCTTAAGTGGAAGAAGCTTCAAATTGATTACTTTTTCTGAGCAGTAAAGTTAAGAGGAAGAAGGAGTAGCAACAGTAGTAGTAGACACAGGACAGTGGATACCCACCCAACCCCATTTGGCCATTTCCATTTTCCTATCATAATTTTAAAGGAAATGACAGGAAAAATAATGAGGTTCTCTACTGGCAACCAAACGGATTCTAATGAAGAGTGACTGTGAGCGTGAAAGATTGTTAGTTATTTTTCTCACCGGATCTCCTAACCATTAAACACCTGTTAGTTCCTTCTCTTGAGATCTGAAAACGATAACATAAATTGAATTCATTTATGTTATCACATTGCCATCCCCTTCATATGCGTTTAAGTTCCTTTCCTTCATTTTTTTTTCTAAAAAAAATTCTGATGAGAATAAAGGCTGACACTGCAAGTCTGCAAAGGAGAGTGGACAACAGATTCCATTCCAATGGTTTTTACGATTTTTAGTTAAGAAGACAAAGACGTACGCTCATGTTGGACTGGAATAGAATCCCAATCTGTATGGTCAGTAGTAAGAATTCAGATCCGGCACGTTGCCCGTAGCTGAGGTTGAAACCTGCAACTGATCTTCCCCAATCGATTTGGGGAAGATGAGTTGCAGGTGTTTTTTTTTCTTCTTTTTTTGCAAGGGTAATTTTGTCAGTTCACCTTTTATTTTTAACACTGTTAGTCATGAATTGACAGAATGGGCTTATTTGTTACTATTTGCAAACCTAGGGGGTACGTAGAATTTTTCAAAACTAGAGGGTAAAATTATCCTTTCGTCAAACCTCAGGGGTGGTATGTGTAAATTACCCTTGATCATTTTACCCGAATGGTTTTAGACATGGTTCAAGATTATGTGGAAGTATTCAAATCATAAAAAAATAAAGGGAAAATTACACTGCCACCCCCTAAGATTTGTACTAAATATAGAGTGACCCCCTGTGTTTCTAAATTATACAGCCGCACCCCCTGAGTTTAGGGTACTTGTTACACTCAGCCCCCATCTGTTAGAGTATTTCCGTTAGTTGCTGATGTGTTGGCCATTGATGTCTTAAAATGACAAATATACCCCTAATGGCGTGTGTGAGCTTACCATTTTACCCTTAGGGAAGCCCAAACGTCACACCCCCTTCCCTTCCCTTCCCCTCCCCTGCTACTCAACTTACCTGCGACAGAGAGGCCGCAACAGGAAGGTGCAATGACCATGGGAGTTGCGGTGGTAGGCGACAGGACGGAGAACGAACCCTCTACACATGAGCCCCAATCCTCACTACTTTCCACTTATTAACCGAAGAAAATCTCTCTTCTGCCATGGCCTCACATGGAGACCGTACACCTCATCCAAGCCTACCAGGAAAAATGGTACTCTCTGAAACGAGGTCAGCTCAAGGCCAGTCAATGGGAAGAAGTCGCCATCTCCGTCGTTGTTTGGTGCAGCTACGATGAGCTCTCAAAGACTGCTACTCAGTGCCGCCACAAGATGGAGAAGCTTCGCAGCACTACCGCTCAGGCAAGAAGCGCTCGTCTCTCGCCCTTTGGCCTTACTTCAACCTCATGGATCGGATGGAACTTGGGCCATTCCCCATTGCTGCCGTTCTCATCTCCGCCATCGATCTGCATAGTATTAGAGTCGATGACGATGAAGACGACGACGATGATGATGAAATTAATAAATCTCGAAGCATCAATCACATACTTCGCCGACCACCAATGGCCTCACTGTATCCTCCGCAGTGGAATGATGGCGGTGGTGGTGGAGTAGCAGGGCCTCCTGGGATTTTTAGGGTTTTGAAAAATCCGATGTTTCGCAAGAGAAAGTCGTTCGAGATGGATGAGGTGGAGGAGGAAGAGGGAGTTGACCCGATTTCAGAATTTGCTTCGGTGGTTAGAGCATTTGGGAAAGGGTTTGTTCGGGTAGAGAATATGAAGATGGAGATGATTATCAAATCACAACGACGGATCGTGGATTCCATTGCCAAAGCCCTTGGCTTTTAGAAGAGATACAAGAAAACTAAGGAGATCTGAAGGTTTCAAGTTTCAATATCCCATAAATTCCCTCTCTCTATCTCAAATTTATAAGTTTTTTCTGTGTTGTTCTTGTTCCTCGTAAAGAGTTGGCGAGCATAAATGTGTATACCACATTCTGTATAGTTGATCATTCTCTTCTCTCCCGCTCCAATCTCATCCTCTCAGTGATCTTCTCCGGCGGTGGTAGTGGTGGTGCTCATTCGATGAAAGCAACGACGGCAGCGATGGAGAAGAAGCTAGAGAATAGGTTTGAATTGAATAAAAGAGGGCAAAGTTGACATTTTATATTATATTATTTAACACCGTCCACTCAAGGGGTGCGATTGTATAATTTAAAAATACAAGGGTCGTTCTGTATTTAGTACAAACCTCAGGGGATGACAATATAATTTTCCCAAAAATAAAAACTTTCCACAACTCTCAACCACCCATTCAACACCATCATGCATGACTTCTAGGTGACAAAATGAGGTGTCTACATAAGCTCCTTAGTAAGGGACTTAAACGGTCCGATTTTGGTTAAATGGTTTAGCTCAGTTTGGCTTTGACTGCTTGAGGGTAGAAACCATAACTAGACCGTTTAACTAAATGGTCTCATAATCAAAACTTGGACCATTTAGTAAACGGTTTCGGTTAAATGATTCTATACGATTTTACACAGTTTCGGTTAAACGGTTCTAAACACATTTACTACTCTATTTACTAATACTAGTTATTAGTTAATAGTTATTATTTATTACTTACTAAGTTATTAGTTTTTTTTTTTTGAGAAAGGAAATCATTAATGAAGAAACATGACTACTTAAAAGTTGCTACTTGCTAGGTTTCGATTTTTTGTTTATCAAAAAAATATAATTTGTTAGGTTTTTAAACGGTTTGATTATAATTGGTTTTAATTAGATTATATGGTTTGAAATCGTTGGATTAATCAGTTTGAACCAAATCAAACCGATTAAATAAACAGTGTTATTTCTAAAACCATAACCGGACCATTTAACTAAACGATTTGTTGGTTTTGGTTTAAACGGTTTAATTCGATTTCAGTAAACAGTTTCGGTTTGATTTTGACACCCTTACTCCCTAGCAAATATAGCCTCCAATTAACTATTGAGATCAAACTAAAAGAGGAATCTCTATATTGTCTGCTAGTAAGATACTATATTTTGCTATCTTAAGAGGCTTGTTTTAGGTAATGTCATATTTTTCTCATTAAATATTTTTCATAATGAGAAAAATATTATCGTTGGATAGATATGGCACTCATTGTCTCTCCATTCGGTCCTGAAATTTTCCCTCTTAAACTCTTCAATTGTTATACTAGTGGAAAGCTAGTCTGAGCATGAGACAGATAGAGGACCATGCATGTTGGTTGACTATATATCAAATCTCATAGATTAAATCTAATAACCAAAACTAAGTTGTAGATTATATATTTGTGCCCATGTGGTGGTGTAATGAGTAATGACTTTGGGCTTTCTTTTTATCAAAAAAAAAAAAAAAAGATTTTGGACTTTCTTGAAAATATACTCACAAGTTTGAAGGTTGAACACAATTGGATGGCCATGTGTCACATGAAGGTGTTAATAATTGATTTCTAGGGTAAAAAATACATCCACTTACCATTATAGTTCTTTCAAAATTCTTTAAAAGGAAGACGGAATTTTTTATTAGAGATTGAAAGAAGAACCTTTGGCATCAAAAGGAAAATAGAAAGAACCTTTTTTTTTTAGAGGGAGGGAGGGACGGTTAAGGGAAAAAGCCATTGATGGTGACTCAGATAAATAAGATGAATCATTTATCCCCCAAAAAAAAAAAAAAAAAAAAAAAAAATTTTTACGATGAAAAGTATTAAGGAATCATTTACCAAAAAATGATTTACTTTTTTTTTTTTTTTTTTTTTTCTGTTTTCCTGTTGTTAAAGTGGGCTCACCTTATACGATGTAAAGTCATGAGGAATTATTCACCCAAAAAAAAAAAAAGCCTTAAAGAATCTCCATTAACACTTTAGTCATTTTATTAGTGCAAGTAATAAAAAAAAATACTATTTGAGTCAGGTGTTTCTGGACGAGCACATGTTTTTCCATGTCAGAAACAATTTCATGAACATATAGATCTCAAGGCCCCTCATTTGTTTATTTGTAAAGTTCTCTGTTTGGGAGAGAGAGTGTCGCTTAGTCGCATGGTCATGCATTAGTGCTAGGTCAAAGGAGCACATGCCCAGGAATCTAACATAGGGTATGGTGCTCATTTTGCCACTCCCTCTTAGGCTTAGGGGCGCGTGACCAAACATGAACGATCGCCCCACCTCCATGAAAGATAGAAATCCTATCTTGAGATTCCAGTATACCTTCTCATTGGCTGCAATGTATACGTTTGATCCTTAAGTTCCCTACAGAGAACCTGAATTTTCATCCTCTCAAATGCGATCCAAACTATCCCCTTTATTTATTTATTTGGGGGTAAAATCTTATTTGTTTGGCTGAAAAATTGAGCAATATGAAGAGTGAGTAGAGTAGAGTAGAGTAGAGGGGACCACCGAGGGGATACGTGAATGGTTGACTTATTTCGCGCTCGTCCTGTTCTACAAACTCGCACTATTCTAGAAAATCCTGACAGTATAAAATGGCTATTTCCGCCCAACTATTCTCACTTGCACCACTAGTTACAACAACAACTACTACGAACTCAGACTTGGATTTTGCCATTTTTCCTAAACAGCAATAAGAAGAAGGGTGCAGATGACGATCGGTGCTACCAACGGTGACCATGAGTATGATCGGGCGACCGCGGTGAAGCAATTCGATGAGTCTAAGATCGGAGTTAAAGGTCTTGTGGACTCCGGCGCCACCACTATCCCTCCTTTCTTCATCCACCCACCCGAAGCCCTCCCCATTTCCACTTCCTCCACAGCTCCTCCCGTCTCCGAACTAATCCCCGTCGTCGATCTGACCGGCGTCGATTCCGACCGTCGATCTCGCATTGTGGAACAAATCCGAAATGCCTCTAGAGAGTTCGGCTTCTTCCAGATCATCAACCATGGCGTCCCCTCCGACGTTATTAACAGCACGATCGACGCCATCAAAGCGTTCAACGAGCAGCCAACGGAGGTGAAGTCTCAGTACTATACTCGGGACATGGGTCGCGGCGTGTTCTTCGCCACCAATTTCGATCTCTACAAATCCAAGGCCGCAACCTGGAGGGACACGGTTCATGTGAGGTTCAGCCCCACCGCTCCTGAAATCGAGGATATTCCGGAGATATTACGGAGAGAGATCCTGGAGTGGGATCAGCACACAAGACGGTTGGGAGAGGTTCTGATGGAGACCCTGTCGGAAGGGCTGGGTGTTAAGTCGGAGAGGTTTAAGGAGCTATCGTGTTTGGAAGGGAGGGTGATGGCGGCCCATTATTACCCCTACTGCCCTCAACCTGATCTAACGTTGGGAATTGAGTCTCACACTGATCCGGGATTATTGACTGTGCTGCTGCAGAACCATATCGGAGGGTTGCAGGTGAAGCACGATGATGAGTGGTTGGATGTGAAACCCGTACCTGATGCTCTTGTCATCAACATCGGCAACATTCTCCAGGTATGATCTAGACCATCCGATCAGCTCGCTAGTTGACTTTTTTTAAGAGATCTCTACTTGGCTGCATGGTCTCTATAGAATCGTCTGAGCCAATAGGTGAGTCCATCAGAGTATTTACCCAAGGGGTAGAAACATCATCTCATGGTGTCTTGTGAAAACATGTTGAAAACACCACTAAGTAGAGATCTTTTTCCTATTTTTTTTTTTATTATGTATGGGTGATGTTTATGATTTTGATAGGTTTATGCGAATTTTGGTTTCAGATTTTTTCGAACGATGAATTCAAGAGCGTAGAACATCGTGTGTTAGCGCATAGTTGCCGGGAGCCACGAATCTCGATTGCCATTTTCATGGATCCAGGTAAGATGGAGCAGTTGTATGGACCTCTGCCGGAGTTAACATCGCCGGAGAATCCAGCAGTATTCCGGCAATTTACGCTGGTGGAATATTTTAAAAGGTTTGTAACCAAGGAGCTAGATGGCAAGTCACTGATAAATTTCTTCAGATTGTGAGGGACCATGATTGTATCATGGATGAGCCATTACAATAAGAATTGAATTGGAATCATGTATCTCATTTCTCAGGGATTAAATGGCTTAAACGATATATTCGATTTGGACGGTTTTGCATGGCAAATTATTCTAATCCAACGATTCATGCAAAGTATTTCAGTAACTTATCGATCAATACATATGGATATCATAAGGTAGAACTGCTCCCTCCCACTGTACTACATCCTCTCTTTTCTCTCTCTCTCTCTCTCAGAGCAAAATTTCGTTCCCGTGTCACATAATTCATCCTCATACCTCTGTGAACCGGGACAAAATTTTGCGGTGTAGCAGGAATAAGGCTGGCAGCCAAGGACATAGAATCTTAAAGGATATTTTAGAAAATAATAAAACCTAGGAGGATATTTATGAACCCAAAGAAGAAATAAATTATTCCATTTCCTTTGCTCTTGTAGCAAGAATATTATAGCAGCAAAATTTTATCCTCTGAACCCAACTTGGATAGGAGTTCACTTAGGTACATCTCTTTGTTCTCCACTTTGTAGTTTGTACAAGTCGACTATGGCTCTATCTCGTATGTGTTAATATTTTTCATTGTCTACAATTGAACGATGAATCAATACAAAAAACATTGCTTGATCTGAGATGGTATCAGAGCATCCTAGCTTTACCGAGCCTTAATTTTTTTTAAGTTGTCGCTGCAACCTTCCACCACTGTTGTGTCTTCCACTATCCACTTGCCACTGACGTCCCTCCTCAAGTTGACTCTCCGTCACCTCTTCACTGCCATTATATCAACAAATACTTCCGCTCACATATGGTTCGTCTTCTCTCTCCTCCCAACAATTCTTTTCTTTTATTTGATGTTTTATGTTCCTTCCATTTTTAAATTTCTCCTTTCTATTAAAAAAATTGCTATTAAGTAATATTCTTTTGCAACTCAATAGCTTTGTTGCATTTCACTTGTATAAATCACGGAATGAAGAGTAGGTGAATATAAATGGAGGAACTAGAACACAAAGTCACCATCCAACAATAACAACAATTATAATCTTATCTCAATTAAATGGGGTCGGCTACATAGATCCGTTGGAGGCTATAATAATAGTAGAAATAAGAGAAGTAAAAAAGAAGTAAAACAGAGTAAAATGAAGTATAAAAGAAAATAAGTAAAACAACATCCCTTCAGGAACATCTCTTTACAAGGAGTCGGCTACACGGGTCCTTGTCCTCTAAACAACTCTATCCATAGTCATACTAGGATCGAACCTTACCACATGCATATCCTTTCTAACCACTTTTCTAATAGTCTTTTTAGGCCCGTCCCTACCTCTTTTAGCTCCAATTGAATCTAGTCACTCTTCCTTACTAGTGCATCAATGGGTATCTGTTGCACATCTCCATACCACTCGGCCTCAAGCGGCTCTCACAGAGCTTGTCCTGGATTGGTGCAACTCCCAAGTCGATTATAATACAATCATTCCTTACTCTATCTCTCGTGGTCTTCACGCACATCCTCCTCAACATCCTCATCTCCACTATACTCATCTTATCTATATTACTCTTCTTAACTACCCAACATTTCGCCCCATATGTCATAGGTGCCCTTATTACTATCTTATAAAATTTCCCCTTAAACTTAACATGCATGCATTTGTCACATAATACTCCTGATGCACCTCTCCACTTCAACTATCCAACTTTAATTTTGTGGGAAACATCATCATCTATATCACTCTCTTTGATAATGGTTGACCCTAGGTATCTAAAGCATTAACTTTGTGGTAGCTCTCGCTCCTCAAGTTTCACCACTTCATTACCTCTCCTGATTTAACTGAAGTTGCACATCATATATTTTGTTTTTGTCTTACTTACCTTTAAACCTCTTGATTCCAATCTTGAATTACAGTGCAGGTGTCATTAAGTAAACAATAGAATCATTTCCTTACAAATGGGTGGAGGATGGATACGTGTCTGAATGGGTTCTTAAACGTTTACCCATGAAGTGGTGAAGTCATAAGACCTTCTCCTGATCGAGGTCATGCCATGGAACCACCCAATGGTGACTAGGGAACAACGTTATTGTCGAGAGCCGAGTCTAGTGGACCACACAGAGGACCCCTCTTCATAGCCTTCCGATCCCATAGATCTGCCATCGGCTCCATGACAACAGGGATCAGGATCGTCTCCAGGGAACAGGAAACGTCCAGGGCGCTGCCAGCCGTTGGGTTGTGCCGCACACATCCCTAGACGTGCACCGAGATGTGTACGGTACAGCTCAATTGCTGGATGCCCCTGATAGCACCCTGGGCGCACGCCTCCCTAGAAACAAGTTAAATTCATCACAACATCTCTAATAAGGGAGCTTTAGCATTATACCGTGGCATGGGCTCTTTCTAGTTTGAATCCAGCCCCGCTAATTGGAATATCCACATCTACCACCGTCTCCAACAACTTCTTTGCATCCACGTTATTTCATCTCTCCATATCTCTTTCTGTGTGCTTCTCCCTTCCTACCACTACTCATTCTCCGCGTTATCTTTTTCTTAATCCTATTTTTCTCTATCTCTTCCTCCACTTTCTCACCTGATATCTCTCCCTTTCTTTTCTTCTCCCTCACTACGCTCGGTAGGAGACAAGTGATTGTAGCATTCTTCATCTTCGTCCAGACCTTAAAGAATAACCGGCCGGCCATTATACTACTTCCTTTGATCTATTGAAAGTTGGAATTGAAGTGCTTCCTGTTACCACTACCATCACAAACTCCTTTTCATTTCCCATGAATAGAACCAAGAGTTGAAGTCTGCCCACATATGTATGTAGATTGACAAACCAATGATGAATTTCTATCTCGAAAGTTGGAAACTCCATCACTTAAATGATCCTCAATATCCAATTTCGATAAAATCCAGGAAACTGTGTCTTCTACACTGATTAAACATGCAACCCATATAACTTAGTATGTTGGTTGGTGGTTTGTCCGTTGGAATGTATTGTTAGAAAAACAATGCCCAGAAATGGGATTTGCAGGAAAAAACAAAAAAGAAGAGAATAACAAACACACAATACAGGGATTTTGGGTGGTTCACCCCTAAGAAGGTAGGCTACATTCACGGTCGGTAATAGAACTGATTTTCACTATTTCTCCGAAGCAAGTTACAAAACCCTCTAATCTGACATACCTCTCACAACGAGATAAGGACACTTTATAGAAAAACCCTAACCCAAAAAAGTGCAGAAATGCCCCTAGAAGCCCAAAAGACCCATCCGATCAAGGTCACACCTAAACCTAACGTATGTCGATATACATATCAAATCGAAGATCTCGACGAGCTCTACAAGACTCACTGCCTTTGATGGTGACGTATGCACGCCATCTGAACGTGTTTCGAGGTCGAAAACAATCCTCCGAAGATTTCCCACTGCACTTTCTGGACTAAGATCAGGTTTCACCAATAACATGCATGTATGCCTCCGAGGAGGTCAAGGGAGTGACTCTCTTGGTTTGCGTATTTGTGTAAAAAAAAATGCCTCCCCTCTCCCTTGTAGTCCCATTGAGCAGATAGAGACAATAACCAATAGAATGCATGAGAGTATTATTAACAAAGTTTAATGGAACTAAGTGTAGGGAGTGATGGTAATTGCGCTTTTCTATTGTTAAGTGGGTGTGACTCCCCCCCCGCATAATATATAAAATCTTAAGGAATCATTTACCCAAATTTTTTTTTTTTTCATCAAGGAATCTATTCTCTATTGTTAAAAGTATAGTATTAATATTTAAGTCCAATTTTCTCAATACAGATCGTCTACGGCCCAACTGCCCGTAGTAGCCTGTGTGATGCAGATTGGATCGCACGCACAATGATCGTCTTACCCCCTACCCATCTCCTTATCTGAACGAGGATAAGACGATCATTGCATACGCGATCCTATCACATCGCAGAGGCTGCTAGGGGCAGCTGGGCCGTAGGAGATCTGGATCCCAATTTTCCTTGGGTGATCACATGTTTTTCCATGTGCAAGAATATGTTAGGTTGACAATTTAATGAACATGTAGATCCCAAGGCCCTTCCCTCCTGTTACTCTTTTTAACTCGTTAAGTTCAAAGAGAAAAAAAGGGGTTTGCCAGGCAACAAACTAGACGTAAGACCTTGAAAACATTAAAGGTCTATCAACAGTAGAATGGACTACGGAGAGGATAAATGAAGAAGAGGACAAAGCCGATGGTAAGAATTGCCATTTATCCGTATTTGTGGATCCCCTGGAATTACCGACAAGAGGGAATTTCTTTTGTCATTATTGTGACATGAAAATTGCGGTCCTTGTGGAGTGCCTACTCGGCTACTCCTACTCCTAAGCCTTGTCTGCTGCTAGAAGAGAATTTGCAGCTGGACATATTTCATGGCGCTCCTTTGTTCTAAGTAGAGCAAAGCATCATTCATTACAAACAAACAGGGCACACTATTCTAGATAAATCGCTATTTATTCTCATTTCCTCCACCGCCATAAGCAAAGAATTCACTTCGGTTGCCTAAGTTAATTACTACTACGAAGTACGAACTCAGACTTGGATTTAGCCATTTTTCCCTAACACGAAGGAAGAAGAAGAAGAAGAAGGAGCAGATGACTACCACCGGTGACCATGAGTATGATCGAGCGACGGCGATAAAGCGATTCGATGAGTCCAAGATCGGAGTTAAAGGCCTTGTAGACTCCGGCGCCACCACCATCCCTCCTTTCTTCATCCACCCACCCGAAACCCTCCCCATTTCTACCCCCTCCACCACTCCTTCCGTCTCCGATCTAATCCCCGTCGTCGATATTACCGGCTTCGATTCCGACCGTCGATCTCGCATTGTGAAACAAATCCGTGATGCGTCTACGGAGTTCGGATTCTTCCAGGTCATCAACCATGGCGTCCCTTCAGACGTTATCAACAGCACGATCGACGCCATCAAAGCCTTCAACGAGCAGCCAATGGAGGTAAAGTCTCAGTACTATACTCGGGACTTGGGTCGCGGCGTGTCCTTCGCCACCAATTTCGATCTATATCAGTCCAAGGCCGCCAGCTGGAGAGATACGATTCATGTGTCGTTCAGCCCAACCTCACCCGAGATCGAGCTTATTCCGGAGATATTCCGGAGAGAGGTCCTGGAGTGGGATCAACACACGAAGCGGTTGGGAGAGGTTCTGATGGAGATCCTGTCGGAAGGGTTGGGTGTGAAGAAAGAGAGGTTGAAGGAGCTATCGTGTTTGGAAGGGAGGGTGATGGCGGCACATTACTTCCCCTACTGCCCTCAATCTGATCTAACGTTGGGAGTTACGTCTCACACTGATCCGGGAGTGTTGACTGTGCTGCTGCAGAACCATATCGGAGGGTTGCAGGTGAATCACGGTGATGAGTGGTTGGATGTGACACCTGTGGATGATGCTCTTGTCATTAACATCGGCGACATTTTTCAGGTATGATCTAGTCCATACGATCAGCTGGGCAGTTGATCTTTCCAATGGATGGGTGATGTTTAAGATTTTGACAAGTTTATGCAAACGTTGGCTTCAGATTTTATCGAACGATGGATACAAAAGCGTAGAACATCGAGTGTTAGCGCATCCTCGCCGGGAGCCTCGAATCTCGATAGCCATTTTCTTGAATCCAGGTAAGACGGAGCACTTGTATGGACCTCTGCCGGAATTAATATCGCCGGAGAAACCAGCACTATTCCGGCAAACTACACTGTTGGAATATATGGAAAGATTTATTTCCAAGGAACTGGATGGCAAGTCAATGATAAATTTCCTCAGATTGTGAGAGAGCATGATTGTTTCACGGACTTGGTCAATAGATGACTCCGGATCCCTTGGAGCATATGGATGGAAGAATTCTGATCTTAGAGATACGTATGGGTTCAGTAGGAAGACACATATTGCCGTTACAGAATACAAAGATTCAATAAAAGATAATTATATTGTAATTTTTTTTTTCTTCTGAGAATACGTATATATAGGGCTGCAACAAGTCGAGTTGGGCCGGGCTTTTCAAAACCCTAGCCTAACCCTGAGTCCCCTTAGTTGGGCCCAGGCCCGTCCTGACCCTGACTCCGGGCCTTAATACCTTGACCCTAACCTTGACCCTGACGGGCCAAGCTCAGCCCAGCCCAAGCCCGGCCTGATTGGCCCTGGCCCTGCAATAATTAAATTAAAATAACAAGACTATAAAAGATGTGAGAGAGGAGATTTGAACCCAAGACCTTCTGGTAGCAATTGATTTTTACACAACACAAACTACCAAGTGCGTTAAGCACTTTATATATAAATAATAGCTTCTATTTTTTAATAAATAAAGAAATTTCTTCAGGGCCAAAATCAGGGTCGGGCTGACCCGAGGTCTCAACCCTGACCCGACCCGACCCTGACTCAAGGCCAGGAATTTCTGGCCCTAACCCGCCCTCAGGGCCAGAAATCTTAGCCCAGGCCCTGTTGGGGCTCAGGGCGGGCCAGGGCTGGTTCGGGCCGACAGGGCCAAACTTGCAGCCCTACGTATATAGTGATTAAATTGGCTACTTAATTGACTATTAAAAGACTTAAAACAACTCCTAAATTAGTTTTAAAAAATTAAACAATTGTTGTGTTTGGAGGTCTTAAATTAACTGGATAAAGAAAGCCAAATCAAAACAGGATTAAATTTATGGAGGTTATACATACATCCTGAACTAGGACTCTTAAAGAAACTAGGAATTCTGGAAAACTCCTGAAACCACAGGCTATTCTTCATAATTCGCTGGACATACTGTGCGATACTTGTTCTCTGAGTCTGGGTTTGATGGCTTCCATAGCTCTGCTAGAAACGATAGTAGAACTCCACATTCATTCAAGATGGCTTTTCTTCATCTTCCTCATCTTTAGAAGCCTAACACGATAAATTCCATAAAAAAAAAGACGGTTCCTTACAACGTTTTAAGTCGGCACTCGTGGCTAAGTTTTCTTTCCCTGCGTTTGAGGAGGAAAGAGATGAGGTAGGATTTTGGAGTCCACAGAGAGCGGTGGAGATCAGGACCGTCTCCAGGGAACCCAATGCCCAGGGCACATCTAGGGGGCATCCAGCGGTTGAGATGTGTCGCACACATTTCAGTGCATGCCTAGAGATGTGTGCGGCACAGCCCAACGGCTAACAGCACCCTATTAGCGGATTCACTAGAAGGAATCCGTGTCATACTTGCCTTCTAGGATTTTTATCCTTACCTATTGTATTTCATTCCTTTTGTGTCTCTTATTTCCTTTTATTGTAAATCTCCTAAATCTTATCCCTCATTCACAAGGATACATATCTTGTATTATTTGGGTATTTAACCCCACATAGAGTAATGAAAACTACTCAATTCCTTCAACGTGAGTTCCTATTTTACATGGTATCAGTTTAGCAGGTTCACAGATCCTTTCAATGTTTTCTTCTTTTGCTCTGTATACAGAGCAGGTTTTCTCCATCTTTCATTTATTTTTTTTTATCACCATGGGGGAGAACCATGATATTTCTTCCACTTATCTCTCTTCTTCGTCTAGTTCTACCCTCGATTCCAATTCTCCTTATCATCTTCACCATTCTGATAATCCGGGCACTGTTCTTGTGTCGTCTCCTTTGACTGGAGATAGCTATCCTACTTGGAAACGCGCAATGCGTATGGCTCTCTGTGCGAAAAACAAAATGATGTTCGTCGACAGTTCCCTTGTCAAGCCATCGTCCCCGCTTTCCGCTGTTCAACTCTAGGACCGCTGCAACTTCATGGTTCTCTCCTGGATCTTACATGTTCTCTCCAAACCATTAGCTGACAGTGTCATTTATGCCGAGACAGCTGCTTCTGTTTGGAAAGATCTTGAGGAACGTTTTTCTCGCACAAATGCTCCTCGGGTTTTCCACCTTAAACGTTTGATTGCCACGATCCAACAAGGCACAGACTCTTTGGTTGATTATTTCACTTGGTTGAAAGTATTGTGGGATGAGTTAGCCTCTCATGCCCCCTCCGTCTCTTGCACGTGTGGGGCTCCTATTGCTCCTCAATAGACTGCTCAGGAGGAGTGAGTTTATCAATTTCTCATGGGCCTTTCTGACGGTTACGCTGCTCTCTGTTCTCAGATCCTCACCATGGATCCTTTGCCCGATGTTAATCGCAATTATCATCTCATTGTTTAAGAAGAGCAACAGCGTGCACTCACCATTCCTGCTGTGCTCGACGCTGCAGCTATGGTTGTTTCTAAGGATGCTCGATCCTCTCCGTCATCATCTGGCCAGCCTCGGAAACGACCATGGTGTGACCACTGTCAACGCCATGGTCACTGGCGCAATACTTACTATGTCCTTCATGGATTTCCACCAGGGCAGCAGTGCCCTTCTCGGCGATCTCCTTCTAGCCGTGAACCCAACCACGCTCCAACTCAAGCTGCTGCTGCACCACAGGCTCACGCACATGCTGCTGCTACTCTGCCAGTCCAGCAACCTATCCAAGCTTCTACAGTGCCTTCCACGCCTTTGTCTGGCCTTTCTCACGACCAGGTTCAGCAACTTTTGAACCTTTTGCACGTTACTGCTTCCCCATCCGGAGCTCATATGGCAGGTAGTGCAGCCAACTTTTCCGTTTCAGGTATGCATTCTTCGTCTTGGATACTCGACAGTGGGGCTACCGACCATATGTCATGCGATTTTTCTGGTCTTTCTCATTCTTGCCCTCTCCCCGCTGCTTCACATGTTCGCTTGCCGACTGGTGCGAGTCTTCCTATTACCCACCATGGATCTAAAACTCTTAGTCCTACTGTTACATTGCATGAGGTTTTACATGTTCCAGCCTTTCAATTTAATTTAATTTCCATTAGTAAGCTCACCGCTTCTCTCAATTGCTCTATCAATTTTTTTCCCTCTTTTCGAGTTTTGCAGGACCTATCTGCGAAGAGGCTGATTGGGGTGGGCACGATGCGTGATGGCTTATACTATTTCAACCCTCCCTCATCACCTTCTCCCATTGCTTCTACGGTTGGGCGTCCTCCACCATCTCCGCTGTGGCATTTTCGTCTCGGGCATCCTTCTCCAGATCGTCTTCGTCGTTTACTTCCTTTGCTTCCTACTATTCCAAATATTAAAAATAATTTTGTTTCCCCATCCCCTTGCAATGTTTGTCATTTATCTAAACAGACTCGTCTACCTTTTCATTTAAGGAATAATCGTAGCCCGAACCCCTTCGCTTTAATTCATTGCGATATATGGGGGGGTTACCCTACTGCATCCCTTTCTGGCGCGCATTATTTTTTAACCCTCGTGGATGATTATTCCCGCTGTGTTTGGGTTTATCTTATGCTACATAAATCTGAAACTTATGCCATTTTCACCAATTTTTATCATATGATCAACACTCAGTTTAATTGTAAAATAAGCACTTTTCGGACTGATAATGGATTAGAATTTTTTTCCAGCCCTATGCAACAGTTTTATTCCCTCCATGGCATAATCCACCAGCATTCATGTGTCGCCACTCCCCAGCAGAATGGAGTGCTAGAGTGCAAGCACCGTCATCTTCTTGAGGTTGCTCGCGCTCTCCGCTTTCAAGCCCATCTTCTGTTAAAATTTTGGGGTGACTGTGTCCTCACTGCGGCTTATTTAATTAACCGCACACCCACCCCCAACCTTGATGGGCACTCCCCTCACCAATTACTTTTTAATCAAAACCCCTCTTATGACCATCTTCGTGTGTTTGGTTGTTTATGCTATGCTCATAGCCACCCCCCTGGTTGCTCTAAACTGAACCCCCGTGCTACACGTTGCATCTTCATTGGTTACCCTTTTCATCAAAAGGGTTATCGCTTTTATGATCTCTCCACTCACCACACTTTTGTTTCTCGCGATGTCACATTTCACGAGTTTGTTTTTCCTTTTTCTTCCATCTCACCCACCCATTCCCCCACCGTTCTCCCCAACCCTATGCCCAATGGCTAACAGCACCCCGGGCGTGCTGGGTTCCCGGAGACGAGCTAAATTCACTGGGACAGAGAGTCAGATCAAGTCTGAGGTGTGTTTTAAGTCTAGAGGATGATGAGCAAAGAGGTTCTTGAACTGTCGTCAATAAGGCAAGATATATATATACTGGAGGAAATATTCATCATTTTGATAGTTTTAACCCTTAGTTATGCATAATTATAGATTAAATAATGAATGTAATAAGGGGGATTGTTTCGGAATGTAATTGAAAGTTGGAACGCGTTTCTACACTGAGTGTGACAAGGGTGTTTGAAGTGCATTCTTGTTTATATAATTATGTAATCCATTACGGGAAAATGACCTCCTTGATCATAGGAAAGACTAGAAGCCAGAATTCCAAGGTTCCGTGACTCCATGTGAGAATGATATGGTAGAGGTTCAGTTAACACCATATATCAAGACTCGAAACTCCGAAAGAAGTTCATGTTTTGCCATGTGGTAAAATTTAATGGACATGTAGAGCTTAAGGCCCCTCCCTTGCACGTTAAGTTTTCAATTGAAACACAATTTGCCAGCTGGAAAATCAAGACTTTGGATGGGAATATTATCGACTTGGTCTAATAGAGAGAAATTTTATGACTGTAGGATGATGATTGATGCACTTTAACCACCGGTGTGGGAAAACTTTCCCCATGTTTCTTTGTTTGTTTTGAAATCTAGATTAAAAGAGTCCCAAAACCTATGGATCCTTTTTCTCTCCCTTTCTCGTTTTCTTTTGGATGAATTTTCCCTTCATCTTCCTCCTTCCATTCGGTGTTACCGGTCCAAAGACCTTGCCATCGTGAGCCCGTGACTTCTCCAGATGCCAGTGACAATGTATTGCTCCAAGCAACAACTAGGCAAAAAAAAAAACTATAGAAAATGAGTTTTGCATATATCCTCAAACCTCATGAACAAATCCTTAAAGAGAAATGTATAGTAGAGGCCTGCAAAGGCCGAACCTCTACTCCAATTTGAGTCCTTGGAACTTGAAGGAGAGATAGGGTTCTTATAGCACTAGAGAGAGAGAGAGAGAGAGTTTTGCAAAAATTGACAGGTTGAACGCCCAAGATGCAAACAAGGAGATCCAACTATCAATATAATGTTATCGTTCAACATTCCATTATGCAATGCTAGCTTAAAACCCCTCTCCCATTTTAAATGTAAAATCAATCAAAGAATAGAGAAACATGCGTTATCATTTTATTGAAATCGAATCGAACTGTTTATATCGGAACTGAAAAACCGTTTAGTAATTAGTTCGGGGTTAAAAGGTCGCAAAACGTGGATAAAATTAGTTTTGCATTACGTTGATTAAATTCAACCATTGATTTATTCAATTAAATCTCAGTCGTTGAATATTTTTATCTCAATTAACCGAGACTGTCTGTTGCCGTTTTTATCTACCGGCGTAGCCTCCCAATTGGAATTCCACCCTTCACCGGATTCCTCCCCACTAGGGTGCAACCAATATCTCCGTTTGACCAGTTTTTTTTATTATTTTGCAACTCCCCCATCCACCGGTGCAACCTCCCTGCTTCAATAGGGTCAACTTTCTCTTTCTCAAGCGGTGGTAAGGAGAATAACCCTTCAAAGTCTATTTCGGAGATGAACTCCATTGGGGAAGCCATGGTTGATCACCTTGAAGAGCCTTGAAGACAAGGGTCTTGGCATCTGGTTTTGAGAACACGAATTCCAAACACAAACAAAAGTGGTGGGTTTGGAGATATTAGAGGGAGGTTTTGGGGATTTGGGGTACGGTTAAGGTTGGATTTGGTTTTCTAATGAGCAAAACCTTTGACGAAAGTGGGAATTGGAAGCTCATCTCTGGACATCATCTGCATCTTAAATTATAAATTCGAAGAAATTTAATTCCTAACAACGAACTGGTATGGTGTGTTTTTTTACAATCTTTAGTTGCGATCGGACGAGATGAACCAAGAGGAGTCTTCTTCAAAAGCCAACTTGGATGTATAAAGCCAAAACAATAACTTTATTACTATTAAAAAAGGAGCACAATAACACGCGGAAGACAAAAAATCCGATGCTTCGATTCTCCGATTTTGCAGGAAAAGACAAGAAAAAACCCCAATACCCAAGCTTTAATCCAAAAATTAAAACTCCTTGCAAAAGCCTTCTTAGTTCTTTCTAAGATATCCTTCACTTTAAATCTCACGAAAAAAAAACCAAAACCCATGAAAAGTAAAGAGAGAACTTCATATCTCTCTGTCACACACACACTCAAACTTGTGATTTACAGATCTAAGAGGGGAGAAGAACAATGAAAGAAATTAACCGCCAAAGAATCAGAGATGAGTAAGATGCGCATGAAACCCCCCAATAGGTGTAGGGGGATGGGGTGTTGTGGAGAGTGGGGAAGACGGAATAGCGGAGGTGTTGCACGGGGTTCATGGCGGAGGAGGTGATGGAGAGAGAGAGTGTTACCGTAAAAGCTTGGAACCGGCTATTAAAGTTAAAACAAATCAATGGTTCAGACTAACTTCTAGTAACATCTATGGTTATAAATGAAAGACGTGAGATTAGGTTCGCAAAGCGTACGTTCTGCCACCACTCACCCTTAGTTCGGTTATACTTTTAAAAAGTGAAATTGTTTATTAAACGATATGGTTCAATTTTGAATTGATAAAGAATTTGAACCTACTTAAAAATGATTACAACTGGTATGATATTGAACTGATTATACATACCTAACCAATTAAAAAAACCGACTAATCTTGGCATTTTATATACATTCTCTATTATTTTTTTTAATAGTAATTTACACCATATACAGTTTATACACTAATAATTTAATCTACTTTTATTTAAGAAGTCACAATTTGGACCTTGATGTCCTAGTTCAAGCCCAACACTATGAGATTTTTTTATTGGAATTCACAAATAAGTTTTTTTTCCAATTGGGCCCATAACTGTTAATTCAAACTAACAACAAAATCAAAATCAAAACCGATAAAAATCTTTTTAACTGAAACTATTTAAATTTCATTTAACCAAAATCATTTATTACTTGGTTTTGATTTGAGATATTAAAATATTTTAAAAAATATTCAATTTTCTGATTTCTTCACATATCATATCATATCATATTATAAATCGAACAAATTAACCAGGACCCTCCTCCGTTTCCTTGCATATGCAAGTCCCTCTTTTTCTACCATAAACAAATATCTCTCCTAAAATTGACGATGTGGCCCAATCAAGAAAGTTTTTTATTGGTAAAAGCTGGATAAAAATCCTCTGTAGTACCGTTAGGTGTGCAGTGCACATCCTGCGGCATAGCAGAGGCCATGTGTGCCATATGTGCCATATGGTCTGCTGTGCCGCAGGATATGCACCGCACACCTTATAGTCCTGCAGAAGATCCTAGTCCCTAAAAGCCCAATCAAGAAAGTGGGGCACTGACAGTACAACATCTTAATATCTTAGGAAATGTTTGGTAGCGTAAATCAGCAAAACACGTTTCCGTAGAATCATGATTTTGAATATTTATGGATTTACTTGGCCCTCGTCCTCTCTAATTAAGGAGATTACGCCAGTAGAGTATGCACCATACAAACTGCCTCCATAGTCTATTTCACATTATAAAATGGCTAATTCCACCCAAACTATTCTCACTTCCGCTTTCACCACCACACAGATTTCATTTACGTGGTACTTGCAACAAAAACAGGAACAACAAAGACTAAGGTTTTGTTTTTACCCCAAAAAAAAACCCGACAAGGTTTTCCTCTCAGCCATTTTTCCCTAAAACAGCAATAAGAAGAAGGGTGCAGATGACGATCGGTGCTACCACCGGTGACCACGGGTATGACCGAGCGACAGCGGTGAAGCAATTCGATGAGTCCAAGATCGGAGTTAAAGGCCTTGTAGATGCCGGCGCCACCACCATCCCTCCTTTCTTCATCCACCCACCTGAAAACCTCCCCAATTCCATCCCCTCCACCGCCCTTCCCGCCTCCGATATTATCCCCGTCGTCGATCTTACTGGCGTAGATTCCGATCGTCGATCTCGCATCGTGGAACAAATCCGAGATGCTTCTAGAGAGTTCGGCTTCTTCCAGGTCATCAACCATGGCGTCCCCTCCGACGTTATCAACCGCACGATCGACGCCATCCAAGCCTTCAACGAGCAGCCAACGGAGGTGAAGTCGCAGCTCTACAGTCGGGAGATGGGTCGCGGTGTGACCTTCTCCACCAATGTCGATCTCTTCAAATCCAAAGCCGCCAGCTGGAGGGACACGATTCAGATGAGGTTGGGCCCTACTCATCCCGACTTCGAGCATATTCCGGACATATTCCGGCGAGAGGTGCTGGAGTGGGACCACCACTCAAAACGGGTGGGAGAGGTTCTGATGGAGATCTTGTCGGAAGGTTTGGGTGTGACGCCGGAGAGGTTGAAGGAGCTTTCTTGTTTGGAAGGAAGGGTGATGGCGGCCCACTACTACCCCTACTGCCCTCAACCTGATCTAACGCTGGGGATTACATCTCACACCGATCCGGGAGTGTTGACTGTGCTGTTGCAGAACCATGTCGGAGGTTTGCAGGTGAAATACGGTGATGAGTGGTTGGAAGTGAAACCCGTTCCTGATGCTATTGTCATCAACATCGGCGACATTCTCCAGGTATCCGATCAGCTGGGCAGTAGTTGTTTTTTTCAAATAGCTCAGACATGTTTAAGATTTTGACAAGATTATGCAAATTTTGGTTTTCAGATTATATCGAACGATGAATACAAAAGCGTAGAACATCGAGTGCTAGCGAATCCTCACCGGGAGTCACGAATCTCGATTGCCATTTTCATGAATCCAGGTAATAGGGAGGACTTGTATGGACCCCTGCCGGAGTTGATATCACCGGAAAAACCTGCACTGTTCCGGCAATTTCAACTTGGAGAATATATGAAAAAGTTCTTCACCAAGGAGCTGGATGGCAAGACAATGGTAAATTTCTTCAGATTGTGAGGGGGCATGATTGTTTGTTTGTTTCATGGATAAACAATGTAATTAAAGTATGACACTTGTACTTTAAAAAGTTTTCAGTTTCAATGGACGACTGTATACTGAAATATGTATTATTTCATGATAACCACATAAATTATAATTCGACTCTGTTCTTCTCTCGAGTTGAGATTCACGTTGTGATGGAGATGGAGATGACCAATTATAATTAGTTCAAGCACAGTACTCCAGTAACCTATCGATTAATCCATATGGATGGAACGATTCTGATTTTAGATAAATGGATAGGCTCAGTAGGAAGATACATGTTGCTACTGCAATATACAAAGATGAAGTACCATAGGATCGGATCACTTACAGACATCTGAGCTGGATACCATGAAACGTGAAGATGAGAGATAAGGTAGAATTATAACCAAATAAGGATGGCAGAAATCAAAATTTTATGCTGAAAATCTGGTAAAAATATTTTATTCAAATAGTTTGGATCTGTGATTGTTGACCGAGAACTTTTAACATCTTCATGACTTCAACTTAAATTTTGGATTCTCTTTACAAAACAAAATTGAGAATGCGGGAGAGAGGCTTTTACTTCAATTCTTATTAGAATAGATAAACCCCTCACCCCAGCAGTCCAAACAATGTAACTATCAAAACTTGGCAGTGCCAAACTACCAAAAATTCTTGAGAAACCTCGGTCAGCTGATGAGTAGAGATGATCCTCTTGACTCAGCTGATGAGGACAGATGATCGTCTTGACTGTTGCAGTCAGGTCGTTTCGTCCAAAAGTTTTTGAAGACATAACTATTAAGGGTATCCATCCCAAGATCTTCTCATTGCTCAATGTCACAGAGGCACCGACACGGTTTAACACTGAATAAGAATAGATGTTATGAAAAAGCTTAAAAAGGATGCATTGGATGTCATTCATGTGGCACAACTCCAAAACACAATATAATCCAGACCAATTTGGAGATTTCCCTGTCTAATTCAGTCTGTTATCTGCATCAGATACCTCAACTCTGAACATGGCAAAAACCAAACATCTCCTACATGATAGGCTCGAAACACCTCTCATTTCAATTTTTACTTAGTAGGTCCCCTCAATTCCATTACTTCCTCATTTGTTCTTAGACATTCATCATCATTTATTGAGCAAATCAGGAAAAAAGGGAAAATTGAATAGACATTCCTACATAAATAATAGACATTTCAGCATTAAAACAAGCAATACTAATTTCTGTTAGTTACATGTACTTAACTAGGTTCTCTACCTGGATCTCTATTTTAGTTTTTTTTTTTTTTTGGACCGAGTTTCCCTTCAGCCATGGCGAATGGTAATCCATTCACCAATGCGGGTTCAGCTGCGCACAGGGGTATTAGAGGGTTTTTTGGGGAAAATAATAAAATCTTGGAGGAATTTGCCAACCATAGGATGGTGGGAATCCATTCACCGGGTGGGGGAGGGAAACTTAGTCCCTTTTTTTTTTTCATGTATCCGTACATTTCCATTTTTATCCAAAATTATCTCTTATAATGATTTAACTAGTACAAATACTTGAATCCATGCTTGCAACCTTGTACAGCCATCTTCTAATCTGTAGAAGTAACTATATTTAAATTCATCATCATTATATAACAATTTGAAATGTTTGCCTTCAAAATTTCCCTTTTTCCAAACTTCAAAGTACATAAAAGATGGTGATTCTTAGTCTTTCAAATTACTCTGTATTGTTTAAGTTCTAAATTGATAGTTCATTTTTCTTCCAAGTTTGAAACCTTATCTCGGAATTCTGGACAAAGGAACATGAATTTAAAGGAAACCCAATAGCAAATAACTTATTGTAAGTTACAACCAAGTAACCAACAAATATATTCATCTTTAATCATTGTCTACATATCTCAGGTTCACATTTATACTTACCTGTTTCGATCCTTTTCTCCTGTCCAAACCACCCAACTATTTCCTCATCATCTGTAGACTCCAGTAACTCTAACCTTCTTTTAAAGCTACCAGAACTAAGATCATCAATATTTTCCCTCTGCCTTAAAATATATAGGCTCCTCATTGCCATTTCCTCTTTCCATCTCTGACTCTCTTGTGGGTTCTGGGAGAGAGGACTCTTACCTCCCACAACGGGAAAATCTTGAAACTCGAATTGGTTCCATGTGTTTGACCCATCAACTTGATGCAGATCATCCTCCACACATCTCCAGAAATTTGTTCCATCCTTTTGGTGTTGTCTCTTGTATTTGATAGAAGGTTGATCATGGGCTTCATCATCATCTCTAACAAACTTCATACCGTGAGCCTGGGGAAAGCTTCCATCTTCATGTTGATTCTGAGCAGAAAATTCTGGGTATTTTGATGCCTTTGGCCGTTTAAAATTGCATCTCAAGCATGCCATGTTCTTTTTAAAATTGACATAATTGCATCTAAAAAACATTATAATTGTGAAAACTGCATTAAAACGATGAACAACATTGATACAACTATTTTCAAGAAGTATTTGGCGAAACTCAGAAATTGAAAGTAGAAGAGAACTCACGACTCGCATTCCCACTCCCCTGGATTGAGCTGTCGATTTGTAGGCTTCTCTTTACATTGTAAACACTTTGTATTTTTGGCAAAGTTTAAGAAGTTACATCTGTAAAATTGAACATTTGAGATTGAGATAATTGGGAAGGGTACAGGATTAAAACATTTCAAAGTAGACATTCCCTCCCCCCCCCCCCCCCCTTCCAAAAAAAAAATGGGAGAATGATCATCTGGAGTTACCCAGTCTCAAGGTAACTTACTTGTCACATAACCAGTCCCCTTTCTTCATCGGAAGATGATCCAGATCCTCTCTGAGTTTCATTAGTTTTTCTTGGAATAGCCCATCACACCGCAAACACTTTATGTTTTTGGCAAAGTTCAGGAAATTGCATCTGAGAAGAGAAAAGAAAATTTTATCTCGAGTTAGAAAACCACATTCTGGAGACTCTTGCTCATTAGAACAGCACAGATCTGCTATGTAAGTACTTTGGGCAAACCCAATCGCCCTGCTTCATTGGAACATTAATTTGGCCTTTTTGTTGCTGACTTGAGTGTTCCAGTATCAGGGAGGAGGTGCCCTTAACAGGATCAGATTCCAGGCTGATGCTAAGCTCCACCATTTCAGTCAGCAGCTTCCTAACTGACTCTTTAATCCTTTTGTTTAGGCATGACTTGTTCTCCACTGAACCAGTAACAGGATCAAGACCATAGGTTATTAAGATGCGCATGACATCAACAGTCCGACCACGTTCATTCTCTCGGGCTTTCACATATGCCCTCTCACAGCTTCCCCTCAAGGTGCAGGAGCTGCAAACCTACTAAGATCCTCAAAGATATTAGGTCTCATATGTTTCTACTGTCTTTAACTACAATGGCATTTTTACCAAAAAAAAAAAACACTACAATGGCATCTTTTTAACTTGCTAATTTCATGGAAATGACAATAAAAATGATATTAAATAGTCAAAGAGAAAGGAGCTAAGGGGTAAACAGGCACGCACATTTCCTTCATCGACACCCACTAGTGATCTTAAACGCTTTCCAGAGTTGACCACTTTCCTGTCTATGCTTGGGCAACCAGATCCCACAACCACCCGGATGTCCTTCCTAGATAAGTACCTGCCAGAAAAGGCAAATGAAACATGATAACTATTGAAGGTCTTGATGACAAGGAGACTGTCATGGGAATTCTTATTAGTTTAGAGTACAAAAAATTGCAAGCATTAAATGATGCTGATGAATAGAGATATCATATAGACATGAATAGAGATATTATCTAGACATTCTTTACTATAAAAAATTTGGTAACATATAACAAAACATAATGAGAAAAATACAAAAAGGTAAAATTACTAAGAGGGGGAGAGAGAGAGAGGGGTATGTCAGGCTCTCTTAGAAGAATTTGGAGGAGACAAAGGGAACCCATATGGAAGAAAAGAACAGTCAGTGAAGAGGAGTTAAAAGTTTATGTACTTCCACGCCCATACTTTCTCCTTGTCCATTGTTATTATTTTTAAATTTATAAAAAAGTGATTTCTTCCTTTTTCTTCTGTCCACAGCTGTTTTCTGTTCTTTTACTCTCTCTCTCTCTCTCCAGGTTGAGGAAGGGAATATTTATCTGTTTCTTTTGCAACAGGTCAGAAGCTGGAGAACTTTTCACAAAATATTTTTCAGTCTGCCACTTGGATCCTACTCCACCATAGACCATTTCCTAAAATCACAACGCTGCCAGCTCCTCTCCCTGCCCCCCGGATCTAATCAGCTGACGAAAACTCATATCTAACTCCCTCGCCCCTATCTCTAAAGAGTCCTGGCGCCTCGATTTCTGCAAGTTCTATCCTTCCTCTGTTGTTTTCATCAATGGGTCAATCCCATGCCCCCCCTCCCCCCCAAAACTGCAACTACTGGTGGCTATCGAACTGAAGAAAGCGAGTCAAGACAGAAAAAGGAGGTCAGCCTGGGAAGAAGCATCATAGAGGATATTGGACTAACACATTCCATAATGAAGCTTTCTTCCCTTCAATGTGCTACTGACAATTGCCAGAACTCATTTTTTCAGAATCAACTGCCTTCTATTTGGTCTAACTTATTCCATGTAAAGCAAAGCAACTACCATATATACTCTACCAAGATACTTTTGCATTGCAACAATTCTGTCACAAAGGAATTAAGCTTGGGGGAAAGTTTTTCCTACACTGATGGCTGAAGGGTGCCAATTGAGGAAAGAGAGATACCAAAAAGTGACTATTTTAGATATCTAGGGTCAATCATAGATAAAGAAGGTGACATAAAGGATGATGTTTCACAAAGAATCAAATTGGGATGGATGAAGTGGAGAGGTGCATCCGGAGTGTTGTGTGACCAACATATTCCTTTAAAGCTTAAAGGAAATTTCTATAGGACTGCTGTACGACTGGCTATGACGTATGTGGCAAAATGTTGGGTAGTTAAGAAAGTGTCATATTGATAGGCTATGTGTAGCAGAGATGAGAAAGATGAGATGGATGTATGGAAAAACAAGTAAGGCTAAAGTATGGAATGAACGTATAAGAATGGACTTGGGAGTTTCCCTGATCAATGACAAGCTCCGAGAGAGTCGTTTAAGGTGTATGATCATATTCAACGGAGGCCTAGGGACACCCTAGTAAGGAGGAGTGATATGATTCCGATTGAAGGAGCTAAAAGAGCTAGGGGCAGGCCTAAAATGACCATAGGACAAGTGGTGGGGAAGGACATGCATAGTCTAGGTCTTGTACCAAGTATGACATCGGATAGAGCCTATTGGAGGGCAAGGATCCATGTAGCAGACCCCATTTAGCTGAGATTCTCCTGACGCGCTGGACTGTGACTCTATCCTACTACTTTTTTAATCTTTCATTTGTCATTTCTCATCTCTTTCCGCATCCCTCTTTTCCCATATTTTCTTTCCCTTTCTTGGTTAGAACTCTGTTTCCACTACTTTGTTTTGTTAGGATCCATGTAGCCGACCCCATTAAGTTTGGATGAGGCTGAGTTTGTTGTTGTTGGTGGCTGAAGGGTCAGCCACCATCCTAGGGTCATTAAACATCCCCCCCCCCCATTGGACGAAGTCAATAATACCCACAGATCGTGCATGATACCCTCTCCCACCCATCCGAAGGCCGTGGTCAATGGATTCTCCCTTGACTGTGGCTGAAGGAAAACTCAGTCCTTGAGCTTAATAGGAAGATAGTTCCAGAGAGAGTCCTGAAGCACCCCCTCTCCCAGACCATGTTAAAGAGCTAGATGGCAGGCCCCTAGTAGAACTCAGCCATCTCAACCATGGCCAGATGCAAAATTAACTATACTCTCTTGGTATTCATGTTGAACAAAAATGAAAACTATGGATATAAGGGACTAATACCAACATCTTATCAAATCAGACACAACATGAGTAACCTGAGGTGCATATTATTAGCAGCACTAGGTGCAAAAATGGCATAACCCATCCAACACCCCCCCCCAACAAAAGAAGAAGAAGAAGAAAATACAGAAAGCAGAGATTGTACGAACAAGATGATCCTTTTAAGTTGTAGCCATGTAGAAATAAAAATGAACCCAAGTTATAAAAGAATGAAGCAAGTGTTGTGGAATAAACAAATGAAGACCAACACGGTCAAGTTGGAACTGATTGTACTGGTTTTGATCCCCGAATTCTTCAAGAGGAATTAAATCTTCCTTTCTTATCTTCTAAGGTAATTGATGACATAGGTTACAAACACCAGCCGATGGTTACCAAGTTCAAGCATGCATGCAAGCTTTTTAATAACATTAATCATATGATGGTCTTCTTCATTATCATTCAGAGCACCAAACGGCTTGGGTTAACTTCTAAAATCCTGTTTCTCCATGAATTCCATGTGCCACTTTATCCTAAATAATGGTAGAAGATCCATAGAAAATGCTACTGCAAGCATGGTCTTCCTTTTTTAACAGTAACCAACATAATATATTACAAATGGGATGATAGAAAGAGCTACAACCAAAGCTATCTTATCTAAAGTTGTGAAATCATAAACCACACGCAAATGAATTAATCTTCTACGACAAACATAGTAAGGCAAAAGCAAACGCCTACAACACAGATACGATCTTACCCGTGAATTTATTCACAGTAACACCGCATACTCCGGCAAATACGAGTACGACAGCCTCTTTTTTCCTTTCCCATATGACAAACAGAAATAGCTTTAGTTAGAGATGACATCCACGTTACAAGCTTGTCCAATTTCTAAACTAGGCATCTTAGCAAGCCTTTCTCATTTTTCAGGTGGCATCAGTGCTCAAAGAACTTGGTAGAGTTCCAGTGCTTCAAAAGTGAAGGCTTGAAGCAAGTCATCATAACCCACGAAAAGCATGCACTGGGGTGTGAGGAGTAACTCTCAGTTTATTTCCTCATAGGGTAATCTTTTGAGTCACTATGCCTAGTGACGTAATTCACTTCACTATGACTTTTTTACCAACCATGCCAGTAATATTTTACCATTGGATGGGAGAGAAAAGATCTTAACCATTCAGCCTGTTGCCACTGCATCTCACTCCATGGCAGCTGCATCATGCACATCTCTCTCCCTCTCCCCCTCCCCTGCTACAACCCACCACGTCAAGAGAAGCTTGTAACGTAGTGGTCAAACAGGACTGATAATGGGTAGCCAAGGAGTTTCGATTAAAACCCATCACTTCCAAAAATGGATAGAACGGCTTAAAAACGTTAACAAAACCAATTCTGCTCTTCTCCCCCATCCGCCTTCTTTGTTAACTTCCGCTCTTCTGCTGCTCTGTTTTTGTTTCCACCTCCCCTGTTTTTTTCTTTTAAATCCAATCCCCTCTGTCTTGCCATCTGAAGCTAATCTGGAAATAACCCATTACACTCTGATTAACAAAAACATATACAGAGAAGCTTGGGAATAAGAAAAGAACGCCATGGTTCAGGACCTGTATCTCCAAAGATTCTTTTTCGGGTAGATGACAAAGGTAGCTGTGGTGAGGATGAATCCTCTGCATGTACGTTCACCTGAATGTACATCTCAGGTGACAACACCTGTCCCTTTTGCTTCCATATATACCCCTCTTCACCTTTTAAATGGCAAGAAGTGGGACAGGTGTTGGCACCTCAGATGTACGTTCACCTGAACGTACGTGCAGAGGATCTCACCACTTTGGATGGCCTTTTAGATTTCTATCTGGCTTTGTCAGCGACAATGAGGAGATTGCTAAGGGATTCCAAGTCTCCGAAGCTAATTCCAATCATATTAAACTAATGGGTTCTATAGGACCATATAGGCAACCTAAGAGGGGGTGAATTGGGAAGTGGAGAATAAAATCCCAACTTCAAAATTTCTTTTGAAACCCTCTGCAATCAACTATGTCAAATCTCCTATTGATGTCAGTTAAACACAATAAAACAAATAATGGAGACAAAGGGAAAAAGAAAGATAGCACACACAAAATTTATAATGGTTTGGCACAGCCTCAATACCGTCCTACGTCCACTCCCAAAGCTCTCACCAGCTTGGAATTCCACTATCACAATCTCCTTGCAGAGTAGGAGAAACACCCGTACTCAATGATCTCCCCGATATCAACCACACTCTTCTTGCAGAATAGGAGAAACACTCAACAGACACTCTCCTTGCAGAGTAGGAGAAACACTCGACAGACACTCTCCTTGTAGAGTAGGAGAAACACTCAACACACTCTCCTTGCAGAGTAGAAGAAACACTTAACCAAGGTTTAGGGTCTCAATACCCTTTACCACACAATCACTAAAAAGTGATTCAAAATGGCTCAAAGGCGAAACACAAGTTACCTCTTTACAAGAGAATATGCAAGTGTTGTTTTTAAATGAATTAATATGCAAGTTTTAGCACATGTGTTGATCCCCTTTGTTCAATGGCTCATGTAGTCATGCTCAATAGCTGTTTAGATTTGCATGTTTAAGCTCCTTGCTTCTCAGCCTCTTTGCTTAATAGCTCGCTCATTAGATTTGCAAGTTGAAGCACATAGGTGGTGGAATTTTTCACGATGTTAGCCAGACAGAGTCTCCATGTATTTGCTCAAAAGTCTCTTATTAAAACTTAAAGTCAGACCATATTCCAACAGTAAAAAAATCTAGCCATTATGATTTCAAACGGATCTATATTTTGAACTCTAGTCAACCAATTTCCAAAGCCAATTGACCGCCGCTATATGGACTATGAAGAACACCTCTCGGACATCCTCCAAACGATTTGCTGGCCGACGACCTTGCATCCGTTTGTATAAAGGTGCTCTCAGTAACCAACGGATCATGTACCAGTCGTCCACTCTGAAGCACGGTTGTCTACTCCATTCAAAGTAAGTCAGCCTCCAGTGCAATAAATGGATTTTTTTTACTTCATGAAGCACATCACTTGAACATATTTCCCAGTAGGTTTTCATACCTTGCCAAGTGAACCAAAATAAGGTCCATTCAAGTTACTATAGGGCTAAGTCAAAGTTTCATGATATATGTTAACCATTTAGGTCCAGTTTGACTTAGTCAGTCTACACAATGAATCACCTATCTTAGGTTTTCCAAATTAAGTCCATAGGCGATGACCTGAGCTTGAGCACTTGGGATCATTACATCCTAGGATCATCTAGATATTACAAGATGAAATACAACACCTAGGATACACTCAAGCAAACTAAAATAAATCTTCGATTTCTGCCTCAAGTTGCTTGAATCCTCATGGATGGCTGACTTGATCTTCCGATTTGATCTCCCCCAATCCATGACACAGTCTCTTGAGCAGCTTGAAATCTTTTGGTTTAATGCTTGGGCTCAAGGACATGCTTCTCAATGCTTGGAACATGTATACTCATTAAAGCACTAAGAAGACCATTATAGTTTTTTTTTTCATACACAAATAAAGTGTAAACACCAAACATGAATACCATTAATATCCATAGATTGTACTCATGGCATCCTTTGCCTCAACAGGTTTCCATCAAGAGGTACAAAGAGATAGACTCTTTGTGGGTTCTGTGCTTCTGGGCTTGAATCTCATACCTATATCAAATCAGAGTATGATCATTCTTCAAAGAGAAGAAACAGTTTCTTTCTCTTTTAATGCCTTCGTGACTTTTTGGTTCTATTCCTTGTTAATTCCCCCATTTTTTGCAGGTTGAAGCACAAAATGTATCCGAACAATCAAGTCCTCAGGGATTGACACTTAAGAAGACTTTGTCCTTTCTAGAACTCAAAGAGATGAAGCTTTGTCAACGAAGGAACCTTAATCGAAGTTACATAGATTCCAAGAAGGAAAGGGTGAGGAGTGAAGATTTTTCATCCCAACCAATTCCGGAGAAGCTGAAATCTTCCAATTTCCCCGCAAATTTGCTCAGAATCGGTACAGGGAGAGAGTAACAATATAAGAAGGCAACTTGGTTGCCAAGTGTTACTATGCAAGGCGCAAACTGGTTTGGGAAGTGTTCGAGCGTGGATTAAAGAGTAAGATTGAGATCCAATGGTCCATCATTTCTGCCATTAGAGCAATCTTCCGAGAGAATGAAGCTGACATTCTGGAAATCGAGGTTATACAGGGCATTGGATTCTTCATTCATAATGGTGTACAGTCGAGTAGATGGTGTGGGAGGTTCCACCTAAGGCCTTCTAGGAGGAAATGGAAAGGGATCGAACTCAAATAATGGATAGGGTCTCAGAGTTGTTCTCAGGGTATCTGGCCAGAAAGCTGAGAACAGCCATGGGAAACTCATAGAAGGATTAGGTGAACCAAGATCATAGATGAGTGGGGTTGCAGCAGCGAGCAGGGGAGTGCGGGAGGCCGGAGAGGAGAGGGAGAGCCAGAGGGGAAACAGGGAAGGATATGTAAAGTTCTCCTTGCAAGATTCTATGAGAGGTGAACTTACAAATTATGCTCCTCTACTTCAATTCAGAAAAAATGATTTAAGAGGGTAAACAAAAATATAGTGAACTGAACTGCTTCACTCTTCATAGTGAAGCATAGGACCCTTACAAGGCTAAAAATAAGAAAATTTAAAATTGTAGAGAAGCAATGAAATGCCATGATAAATGCATAAATCATCAACATGAGTATTAAAACATCTAAAATATGTCAAACATAATAGAAATACCAATACTTTAGTTAAATTAAATACACTTTAAATAATAAAAATCCCTGACCTACAATAAAAATCTTATAAGGCACATAGTTCTCATTATAATGCAAGGTGTATGGTCAGTGACTCATGTGAGAGACAGCTTTTGAGGTGGGGTTAGGAGTGTTAGAGCTTCTTTCGCTACACCTTCAGTGCTTCCCCTTAAGCAACACATTTTTCGGTTTGCCCTTAAGCAATACCTTGAGGTGTGCCTTACAGTAGAACCTTTCTTACTTTTAAATACTTCATACTGAAAACTTTCATTTGTTCCTCTGTTTCCTCACCTCTTCCCTATCCATCAGTGCTTAAAACCGTCAACAATGAAAGGGTAGTTTCTCTTCTTTTCACCACAATAGACATCATTCCACAACTAGAACTAAGGGAAAACCAAAAAATGTAACACTGACCTCCTATATCTCGCAAAAGCACGGGCCACTACATTCAGCCGAAGCTTTAACCATAAATCCTCACAAGAAAATGGTTGATACAGTAGAAAACTGAAATCTAAGATATCTATGTCCACTGAATATAGGAGAGATGAAATTGTGTAAGTTCAATAAAATTGGACCAAATTAGATACATGACAAAGTGATGTCCCACACTCAATTCATCTCAAATACTTCTTTCAACTCAGAGGCCCAGACAAGAGCATGCAGTAGCATTACAATTCGGAATTCCAACTAATACCAGTGCAAATACGCAATTCTAAAATCATACAGTAGAGAAAAAAAAAGGCAAATTGAATCAAACCGCCAAGTGTAGTACATCTACAAGGTTTAATCACTAATTCACTACTCACTTTATGAGATCAAGTCGATCACGGGCAAAGTTAAGGCACGCAGTTCGGATTTTATTCGAATTCTCGATACCCATTTCGCCACGCTCAAAAGGGTCTTCCTTGTCTCTGAAGTAGCCCGTCTTTAAGAGGCGTTCCATGAGATCCATCCATTCTGGCCATGGGTGTGAAATCTGGACCTTGCTTTCAATCTGTGGAAGTTCGGAACTCTCTTGTTTACTCCGAGTGTCCCCTTTCGTTTCTGTTGTGGGCTTTAGTGATTGAATCTCTTCAACCTCTTTGAATATGAAATCCAGTTTTGGATAAAAACCGACGGCTTCATCAGAAGAGTGAAAAGGCGAAATAGAGGAGAAAGGAGTGGGAATTTTGAATTGATTTCTGAGAAAGCGAAGAAGAGCTCCATGAACATTGGGGACGAGCCGATGCATTTGACAATAATAGCACTGTCCTACTGGTGCTCTGGTGCAAAGCTCTCACTTGTTCGTCGAAATGCCGTTGCTAAGAACGTTTGTTCTTTTGGTGAACTTTTTTGGGAACGCTTGTTGGGTCTAGGTCTTTGCACTCTCACAAATTCATTATAACGTTCACCAAAAAATATTCATTATAATGGAATATTTATTGTTTTTTTGGTAGAAATTATAATGGAATATATTGAAGTTAAGAGAAAAAAGCTCTGTGGGGAATGTACTAATCCTACTGTCCATACCCAAAATGATTGACTAATCCACGAAAGATGAAATCCCGGCGGCCCCATGATGTTAATGTGCGTGTTCTCATTGACCTTGTGCGCATAGGGCCACGCTAAAGAAAATGATATTGAAGTGGGCGTGTGTAGGGATTTTTGTTCTTAGGTGAAAATTTGGTCCAAACCAATTGAGGGGCGTATGTGAGGGTGGCAATCGGCCCGGTTCTGATTCTTCCGGCTAAATGGAACGATGAACAAGGCACAAATCAAAACCGAGAAACCTTATAGTATTCAGTTTCATTTATCTGGTTTTCGTTGGTTTCAATACCAGTTTTTCATTTGTTTGGTTATTCGGTTTAGTTACCAGTTTGAAGTCATTTTGGTTTTGTTGTAATCAATGCGAAAAACTGTTACAACTTCTCCAAACCCCTGCATTGTGCCCCCTCCACTTTCTGCACACAACTGCATAGGATCAAAAGATCGATCAACAATCTTCTCAACTCCTAAATTAGACATCCAATTGTCAAATAAAAAAGGATCCTCCAATTAATTCATCTAAAATATTATCAGAGAGTTGCAATTTAATCCACATTCTTCGAATGGACAATAAGAACTCAAACTACTATATACACTACTAATCTAAGATTCTTAGCAAGCAAATGTCAATGAGTTGCAATTGAAGAATCAAAATGTCAATTGTCCTCCAGTTTCTAGAAATTGGAATTATCAAAGCCAAATGTAGCAATTTCCAAACACCAACTTATGACCTACGTTTTTCTACTATTAACCCATCTCTTTCTCTCTCATCAATTTACCACCTCATCATCTGTCTTAGTGTAGTTAAAGTTACGCAACATATACTCCATCTTTGTTCTACTTATTTTAAATTTTTTTTATTCTAAAATTGATCTCCATAACTCTAACTTGACGTTGATCATTGTTTTTGTTTCATATATCAAAACAATATCATCAGTAAAAAACATACGCTAAGGAATCTCATCACAAATGTTTCTAGTTAAAATCATTCATGATAAACGTAAACAAATAAGGGCTTAAAGTTGATTTCCTTGATGTAACCCACTTGTAATTGAGAATTCACTATCTTGATCCCTATAGTTCTTACACTAGTCACCACATTATTGTAAATATATTTAGTTATATATCCACATATTTTACTTGAAAGCACTTCTCTTCTCTAGTACTTGTTAGATTAACTCTCTAGGATTATATTGTAAGCGTTTTTTTATTTTTATTTTTAATTTTGTCAATAAAGGTGATATGGAGATCCTTATTGCAATCTCTAAATATTTTTATGAGTCTCCTAAGTAAATAAATAGCTTTTGTCATGGATTTTCCTAGCATAAAATCAAATTTGTTCTCTATAATAGTAGTTTCTTATCTTAGGTGGGTTTCAATAGTTCTCTCCCATGATTTTGTAGTATGACTCATTAGCTTTATACCTCTATAGTTATTGTAGCTTTGAATATAACATTTATTTTTGTAAATCAGAACCACAATGTTTATCCTTCATTCATATGTAAATCAGAACCACAATGCTTCTCTTCCATTCATCTGACATTTTTCTTGTGTTTATAATCTTATTAAACGGTTCGGTTAACCAAAATAAACCATTGATTCCTAAGCTCTTCTACACTTTTATTGGGATATCATTTGGGCTTTGTGCCTTGCCTACTTTCATTCTCCTTAAAATTTTTTTACTTCAGATACCCTGATTTTTCGTACTCTACAGTGGCAGGATGACAAGTCACCTTCAAATTATTTTTAAAAGCCCTTTTATATCCCTAACTTAAATAACTTATGGAAATAAGACAAGGAACCATTAAATGAAGGTGTCATTTAGACATTCCCTTTGTTAAAATCATTTTGAATTGTTTAATTTTCTAACCGTAATGAAGTTATTACCTTCCTTTGATTGCCCCTTATTTTATTCTAAAAAGGTCTTGACACAATATTTAATAAATGTATAAAAATGGGTTTTCGAAAAATTGAAAGTTACGTAATGCATCTTTAATGCAGTTTTATGTGAAATTATAAGATTTACTCTCATTGAAAAAATGTCTTCTATATTAAAAAGGTAAAAAGGTAAAGTTGCAACACTAATGCTCCAAAACGAAGCAACAACTAGCACACTAGAACAACAAAGACTAAACTTCTTATGTGCCCTAGATTGTAATCTTGTTGTAACCAACTTACAATTACTAAAATTTGGAATGAACCTTTATGTAAATATATATAATGCATTTCACATTCAGAACTTACAAAAACCATTATCCATATATCTAATGCATTTAACAGCAATTTCATGTTTAATGAACTATGCATGTTAAACATATGATATGTGGCCAGGCCTTTAGTTATTGATGTAGCATTTATCTTTATCTCTCTCTCCACACATACTGAGTAAATTTTCATATGATTCTCATGTATATCTATATATACAAATTGTTATAAGAAAAGTACATAAAGTTCTCTTTGATCGCTTGTAAGAGACTATCCTAATATCTTTAAAATGACATCTCTTTTGAGGCCCATATTTTGTAAACATATTGTCCACTTCATCATCTATGTATCCACATGTGGAGCTATAAGCTTCATGCATTGCTTGAAATTTTAATTTTAATAACTTTGACTTAACCTTTGAAAATATACTAAAGAGGGACTTGAATCATGACACATGGCTAACCGCTAATCCAATGAGTTTATTTGACTAAACAAAGTCTTCAATCTTCACCTCATAAAAGATGGACTGCTTTTCGTGACAGGCCATGAAAACAATTTTTCTTGGTTTTTTGAAATTTCAAGGATACTTAATTATAACTAGTAGCACTAACACAAAAAAGGCAAGGAAAAAAAAGGGCTTGTTGCCAAATTAGCAACATGTCCTACTTGATATCTACCATGTGTTCCGTTTGGCTTTTAAATTTGGTGTACAAGTAGGCCTATTATTAGCTATCTATGCGTTAAATTTTAATCTAATTTAAATTTTTATACGAATAGAAAAAATGTTAAAATATTCTTTAAATTGTATAAGAAATCTATTAGGTGAATTTTAATATTTAATTAGAAAATTTCTTGCAAGCAAGGTTGGTGAAATAAAAAAGTTGTAATGACGCAATATTTAATGTATGTATAAAAATAAATTATCTAAAAATTAAAAGTTATGTAATGCATATTTAATGCAGTTTTATGTGAAATTATAAGATTTACTCTCATTGGAAAAAAATTATGTTATATTAAAAAGATAAAAAAACATTAACACTCCATAACCAAGCTACAGCTAGCAAGCCGGAACAACAAAGATAGGATCCCATATCTACATTGTATCCTCGTTGGTGTTATCAAGATGGTTCCACTAATCAGCCATGGACCAAGAAAGAAAACCAAAGGGTTAAAAACATCATATCATCCATCCATATCGGTATCAGTCGCACAATACTAATACTGGTTTGGATTGGCCATATCAGACAGATTCCAATCAGAAACTATTTTCTAATCATATTGACCGGTATGTTTCGGTGCCATGTCGTATCAATAATCATCATTGATACTAATACCACAATCCATCAGCTGAACCTTTTTCGGTTTTCAGAGATGGGGAGGTTCGATTCGGCATTAGCAACCAAATATAGAAGAAAGTCATACACGATAAAGGTAGATATGTTTGACATTCAATTCAATTCTTAACCCCAAGAGAAAAGACACCACACTATCTTGAACTGGAATTCCAAAAACACACTACAACAAGAAAATAAAAAAAAATAAAAAAAAATAAAAAAGGTATTTCCGGTTTGCGTTAATTTGGTTCAGGACTAAGAGCCAACCGGAAGGACCAGACCCGACCATTTTTCTCCCAAATTTTCCCGCCTTCCCCTACACATGATGAGCCATGGAAGCCAATACAGAGGAAGCAGAGGTGTTCTTGTGGTTGTGCATCCATATCTTGAAATTCTGCCTGGACACCCCGATTTCATTGCAGAAACGATCAATTTCATCAATTCTGTTTTTCACCATCTTCCACTCCAGATCTTCAGCAAAAACACGCATTCTCTCTTTCTGCTCGTTGTTGAACGTTGTCCTTGCCTTCCTCCCATCCAAATCTTCCACCACCTCCCCCGCAGTAAGATTCTCCACATTCACCGCAGGTGCCACCGTATTCTGTGGCGCCAATGCCACAATCACCGCTGTTGCCGTCTGCTCATCCTGCAGCTTCTGCTGCTGTCCTATCTCGCCGTCATCAGATTGCACCGCCGCCGCCTCACCGGTGGCACCTCCTGCTCTTCTCTCTGTTGGTTGTCGTTGCCTTCGTCTACAAAGCCAATGACTGGAATTTTTCGATGAAAGTTGCGGTGGCAGCCGCATACATCGCAAAGTAGACAGTCCGGCATGTTCTCGCTCTGCAAGTACTCGCCACACCCATCCGTTGCGGTCGTTCCTAGCTTGACGGCGTGATTTTTCAGGCACTCGCTGTAGAAAAACCACTCCACTAGTGAGATTTTTCCTCTCCCCTCCATTCCTGAATCTCGATCACTCTTTGAAAGCTTTTCAATCTTCTCTTTGTAGATACAATGGAGGATATGTGTGTGGTGTATGAGAAGCCTGAAGTCGATCATTACTTAAAGCTTGTTTTTTGATAAGTGAGATGGTCTGGTGATATTCTTATGAGTGGACCTGGCTCTTGTGCATCCGGGCTGCATGTGCAGCGCAGACTCAAGGCAGTGCGCTTTGACCGCCTTACCCTTACCCAAGTGCCTTGTCCGAGCAGGGATAAGGCGGTCAAAGTGCAGCGCCTTGAGTCTGGCGCTGCACAGAGTTGGTGGATTAAATTTTGCTGTTACACTTGTAGCAAGAATGTTCCTACTACAATGCTTGCAGTCGGGGAACTAGGATCTTAAAGGGCATTTTAGAAAATACCAAAACCTCATAGGGTACTTATAACCCAAAGGGGAAGTGAATTCTTCCATTTCCTTGGTTGCCAGCCTTGTAACAGGAACATTTCTACTACAAGTGTGGCAACAAAATTTTTTCGGACATTGAAATTAACGAGAGCTCTCTTCCTTTTTGGTACAAAATTATTAACGAGGGCTTTCAAGACCTTACCATATTTATAGACTTATAATTAATATGTTTAGTTGTTTTACCTTATAGAACTTAAACAATATTAAGGTGAATCAAAGGGGTCCAATCAATTCGTTCCATCATCTATCAATGCTCTCTAGCTAACATCATCCGATCGCGATTTCCCTGGTGTATAATTTTGTCTTAAGGTTATATGTGTATTTGTATATGTTTCGTTATAAGTTTGTAGCAAAAAAGGTTTTCTTATATGTATCTAAGAAGGGCCAGGATGAGTGGGCAGAACCATATTTTCCATTGTTAGTGAAGCAGTTCCCATCTCACCATGAACGTAAACAATCTTGCTGAACTATGTAAATCTTTGCATTATATGATTATTTGTTTGCAATTTCAATTCATTTTTTGCTTCATTTTAGGTTTTCGTTTCTACAACATTAACCACGTCTTCTATTTTTGCAATAAAATATGCAACAAACAGCTCTATGAGTATATCAACCCCACTGGGTAAACGAGTTGGGTTCATATTTGAACATACGAGAATGGGTTCCAACCAACCAGATGGCATCCACTATGTGGAACCCATTCTCGTAAGTTATGTATGAGGATAGGAGCCCGCCTCTGAGTAAACAAGCATTGGCTGATTCTCCATCGATCCCTTTCACAAAATGAAATATGTCACAACTCTCAGTCCCCTGCTCTTCGGATTGTCAGAAGTCAAAAGTTTGTCCAGTGACCATGACAACAAAATGGGACCCCGGAGATTCAAAAACATGGAATCGGGGATTAAATCTTTTCCTATCGATTCCGATTGAGACTGGAATTTGTCTGAATCAGTCTCAAAGAACGATAGAATCAATCCTCAAATCTGAAAACTCAATGATTCTAGAGAATTAACCAAGAATTAATCTGCGTTGTCAAATTGACTGGAATTAAGATCGATCACGACTGATTCCAATCTGAATTCACAATTGAACCAATCCGATTCTGATTCTTTAAACGGTGCAGGAACCCACCACCTGTAGGAGCCCAGGAGGAATGGGCTTTGCCTCATATATTGCAGCTGGGGGTAAGAAACCAAACCTCTTGCGCAACTAAAAAGTTGTGGAACGTTTTGAAGGAAAAGGCTGCTTTCCTCCTGTGAAGGGAGTAGTCTTAATGAATCCATCCATCTCTTTCTCTCTCTCTACATTATCAGGCAGGCATTAGGATTCTCATCACTAAACATCGTAAACACTTGACACTGATCCCATTCACCAAACATCAATGGATTAGAACCCTTCTTTGGAGAGTCTCCCTTCCCTGAAAAGTTTCCTCCATTGGAACCATCGTTGTCCCCAACAATCTCAACTCTCTTCCCTGTTTTCTTTCTAAGCTTTTTCAGGACCTTCTTGGTATTCATGCGACCCGTCACAGTAACCTTCTGTTTTGGCATATCCGTTGTAAACTTCTCCACGCCTGAACATTAGTTTCATTTCACATTTTAGGGAAAAGCAAACCCATTCTTATATTAAGATTAAACTTGAGAGGGAGAGAGAGAGAGAGATGTTTAACATTAATGGGTACCTTTGATTTTGGAGATGGTTTTAGCTACTGCTCTCTCGCATGCTTTACAGTGCATGGAGATTCTGAGCTCCATCACAATTGTCTGTCATGGATAACTGTTAGATGTAATAAGATAAATAGAGCGAAAAGTGAAAACCAGAAATCCCCCGAGGATTGGGATTGGGGAAAGAGTTTAAGAAAACGATTTACCTTGTCTTGGCCGTCTCTCTCATTAGCCATTAAAACTCATTTAAACTAAAAATGCATATGCAGGTTTTATCTTTTGACCAATTTCAGACAGAAATCGAAGACCCCTCACCCTATCAATGGAGATCACAACACAGACAACAATTTAGTAGATTGATGATATGGGTTAAAAAACGGATTATGAACAAACAACCTATGTTGGGAGGAAATAACAGATTGTAGGCCAAATATACTCTTTCCTCAACCAAACCAACTTTTCATATTCCTGTTTCTTAACCGTCATTAGGAATTCGTCATTCTCAACTGTTACTGATCCATGTCATTACATTATAGCAAAATTTTATAAAATTGGGAGTCCAAATCCTCTGCTCGTACGTCTTCTCTTGACATGTGTATCGTGAATTCAACTGTTATCAAATTTTATCGAAACTGAAAGGAAGTTTGAACTTCCTCCTCTTCAACCTTTTTTTTTTTTTGTATTTCCCCCTTTTTCAACCAATCTCTCTGTCTCTCTGATTCTGGGTGTTGGGTGTAAATGGAATCGCAATCTCGCTCTGCGCGTGGGTATAAATCGGAGCGCAATTGCTGCTAGTGTCGCTGTGAGTTCAGAGCATATCAAAAGGAACTTCTCCTTCATCATCCACTACTCAGTTTCTCTAAAATTTTGGATGATCGGATTGCTGGGTGGGCTGGATTATTTGAAATCTGAATGAATGCCCACTCTACTTAATCTAAGTTCTAAGCCTCTCCCTGTCTCTGTGGTGTTGGCTGTAAGAGTTCTGAGTCTGAGATGTCGACTGAAGGGTAGAAATGTTAATTTTTACTGTGCCATTTTTTTCAATTTTGGGTGTTTTACTTGAACTGAGAATTTTATTGAGCGTATTATTGGAAGCTTAAGTTTCTAATTCCAAATCTTCGTATGGCCTCTAATCCATCTTCCCTGCCTTCACAACTACATCCATTTGGCAAGTTGTGTGCCAAATTTGATGTATTCTTATAGTTTCTGCTTGTTCTAGATGATGTATCCCACACACACCCCCCCCCTTTCTCCTCAATTCATTAGTTTATTCATTAGCTATTTTTTAAAAAAAACCCCCAAAAACACACCAAAAAAACAAAACATACCCCCCCAACCTCAAATTTACTCTAATATCTCACTTTTTCTTTTGTTGGTCCCGATCTACCTTTTAATAACATATGATTTAAAAAAAAGTTATGATGACACTTTGTTTCAGTTTATCACATTTGTTCGATTAGTGTTATGATATAATTATAATGAACCAACACACAAAGAGTTTGAAATCCACATATTTTTTCACTACTAAAAGTATTGCTGAAATAATCTTTGATCACAGTGGGTGCTTGTTGTTCACTGAGTTGTCCACACCTGTCCTTCTCCCCTGTCTTTGCCATTACAGACTGCCACTCCGGCGCAAATTAATAGCTCTAGTTTCTACAAAAGGACTCACATTTTTTTCACTCCACCATCACAATGAGGGCATACCTAATAACACTTATCGGCCTTCTTCTCTAATGAGAATCACTTCTAGGGGAGTGGAGGCTCTCTACAAGTATTTTCACATCTATAAAATGTCGGGAGACTGAGAAAAACTAGTCATCAGCATCACATCGTATGGAGTAGAAGAAAATCAAACCAGAGCATCAACATCCCTTATTTCGTAATCTCATTACGAGGATTCATTATGTTGTTTTGTCAATTCCAAGAATCGGAAGTAAAGTTTCTGTGAAGCCACCCCATTTGAATAATCTCCTCTGCTTTGTCTTCACACAAGTTGAACTTGGCGCCTTCCACTGGGGAATTCAAATAATCTTTGAGACTTGAAGGAACTAGTAGCCATACCAACGAAGAAACAATTATCTCTTGAAGTTTCATAGGTGTCCACCCAAAGAGCATGGGTGTGGATTTCAGTAGAAATTATCTTGGCTATAGTAGTAACAAAGCATTTTTAGAATTATCCATTTACGAAAAAACACAAACCCTCTATGCACAATTCCTTTTTTGACCAAATATCTCGTATCAATCTAGCTCTTTTCTCTCTTACTAATGATCTCAATTCAAATACAATTTCATTAGTATACTCCAATATCTCACTTTCTTTTGTTGCTCGACCTACCAATTCTATCACCATATGGTCTACAAAAAAAAAATCTATATTATGGTATAATCACAACACATAAAGAGAGTAAATTCAGAATCTAATATATGAAATAATACAATTTCATTAGTATACTCCAATATCTCACTTTCTTTTGTTGCTCGACCTACCAATTCTATTAACATATGATGTTCTGAAATCCATATTACGGTATAATTCTATTGAAACAACACATAAAGAGAGTAAATTCAGAAGGTAATATATGAATTCCTTGTGTTTTCACCAAAAAGGTATTGCTCCATCAAGGTTTACATCAGGATGTGTTGTATGATTGTCATTCGAATTATGAGTATAATCTGTTCCATCACAAACACCACATGATACGAATTTATGAACTAATAGTTAGAACATGCCGTCTAACGGGAAGCTCAACATCTGGGTTCGGGCATGTAGTCCGGAACTAGTTCATGGTTTATAACCCCAACTAAGGGTGTCAAAATTATCGATCGTTTACGATCGAACCGAACTGCACCATAGAAAAATGATCCGGTTTGGATTTTATAGGTTCTTTTCCCGGTTCGGTTTTTATTTGCACCGCAAAACCGTGGTTCTAAACTGAATAGAAACCGATACCTCTTACTCAAATACTAGTTCATGCATCAATTGGATTAATCCTTAAAAAAAAAAAAGGATTAATTAATAACATAATAATTAATTTAATAAACATAATTATTGCATCATACTTGAAACATAAAATAAGTAAAATGTCTTGGGTTAACTATATATTATATTGTTCAAATATGAATTGAAAATGTTGGATGGTGTTAGAATGGATTAACAAAACCCTACTTTCTAATAGAAGAAATAGTTTGTTTATCATGTGAGTGGAGAAGAAAAAAAATGAAAAAAACAAAGAATATGAAATAAAAAGGACATATGAAGATGAGCAAATTTTTTTTTTTATTTTTTATCACATAGGAATGAGAAATATGATGAGTGAGGGAGATCAGGAGAGAATGGAGAAACACGGGAATACAATGTCTTGAAAATCGAGTTTGTTTTCATTACTGTTTCCCAAAATCGATACTACACAAACCGCATGTAAATCGATTGTGAATCGAATAATGAAAACCGAATAAAAATCGAATCTTATGCAAAATGATTATGATTTTGACTGATTCCTATCCTATTCAATTTTGATTTCACCTTACCAAAATTTAAACAGCACCACAATCAAATCGAATAACCAGAACCACACCGTTTGACACCCCTAACCCCAACTCAAATAAATATGTCAGGATTATCCTTCTGAACCAACCAAGCCCATCCAATGCCCGATTATCTTACTTTTAATTCTACCAAATGTTGAGAATGGTTCCTGGATGGCATATGCATTATTGAATCTATGAACGACACAAATTACCACGTGACATGTCATGTTTATGGACTCAAATTTTTAGGTAGATAGACCCCAAGGTAAGGGAGTCAATCCGTCGGTTCAGTCCAGTTTTAGTCAGAATGAATCGTTTACTAGGCCAAGCCGAAACAAAATTGTTAAGCAATGTTTCGGTTTAAACTTCTGTCCGTTTGGTCCGATTGCTTGTCAGTTTCTGTTATCGATTTGTGATCGGGATACCATAGGGTTTGGTCTGGGTCTATTTTGACTTTGCATGTATACATAAGGGCATTAATGAAAAAATCTTGGATTTTTGTTTTGTTTTTTTTCTTTCCTAGTTTCTTATTGGGTTACTATTGGCCCGGTCTCGATTTTTATCAGGTTTGATCTGGATTTTTGTTTCGGTCAGTCCTATTTGATTTCAGTTTATACAGTTCCATAAAATCCCACCTGAAATCAAAGTGCGCTAAGGGTTCAGTCTGATTTGGGCTGAGTCGATCAATTTCAGTCGATCCAACCAATTTGGGTTGATTTTTTTTTTTTTTTGGAGACAGGAGGGGTATCCGACTTTAGGCCGACTAAATCCCTCCTGGGTTCGTCCATGAACCCCGCACCACGCACGAACCAGGAGCTTCTGGGCCCTAGTGAGGCTTAGGCGGGCGGCCCCAAGAAATTATGCAGCGGCGAAGGTTTGATCACGAGACCTCGCTTCCTGAGGTAGAGTCTCATGTCCCCTCCAAACCAACAGCGCTAATCCCTTGGGGTTAATTTGGGTTGAATTTTGATACTCTTACCCCATGATCCCCCATTCACATGTCAAGTTTAAACAAATAAAGTTGGCCAAGTGGTAACATATATCTTTAAAAACCAATGAAAAAATGAAAGTCATTGAAGAGAATGGATGGTAAAAAATACAAGGGTATATATATGCCAACCACGGATTCTTTTTTTAACTAAAAACTTTAGCACCCAAAAACACCGAAAAGACACTCTGCCCGGGCTGCATGTGCAGCGCCGGACTGAGTGAGGCTTGAAAAGACCACCTCATCCCTGTTTGGGCAAGGCGCTCGGGCAGGAATGAGGCGGTCTTTTCACGCCTCACTCTGTCCAGCACTGCATGTGCAGCCCAGGGAGAGTGCTGCTGGACAGGAACCAAGTCCATTCAAAATTGTGTACATTGGATAAAAATAATTTTGAAAATTACCTTTTTAGGGGTATGAATTTGAAGATGAACAAAATTGTGTACATTGGATAAAAATAATTTTGAAAATTACCTTTTTATCTTCTAAAATACCTTTACCTTAGTCATTGACCATGCTTCCCTACTTTGAAAGTAGTTGGGGTATGAATTTGAAGATGAACAAAATCTAGACTAAAAAAATAATGGACCTGAACTGTTGTAAAGAAAACATATTGATCTGATTGTCTTTAAACTCTGCTCTGCAACTCTATCAACTCACAAGGAGACAGAGAACTCCCTATTGCAAAGCTTCCAAATATCTCTGTTCGCCTTCAAATATTCGCCAATTTATTTCTGACCAAATTGACCATAAAATTGTATACTGAACAGTCTTCCAACAAAAGGTTCTGTTTCAGTAAATAACTGCAAAAGTGCATGCCAAGATAGGACCATAACCTTCCAATTCATTTGGCTAGCACCACTGAGCTGAAAACAAATGCAACCCTTTACTCATTGTTCAAATTTGGAGAAGCAGCTACACCGGCAAGGAGGTATAGAAAAATGTTGTAATTCTGGGGAAAATGTTCTTGCCATGCAATGATCTGGAAGGCTTGGTGTTACACTTTCTACTTCTCAATCTCGCAGAATAATGATTTGATAGGCTGATTGTAAGATTTCATGATTCCTCTAACAGGTTACTTGTAAAATTTGGTGGCATATCTCAAAGCATGAGCCCTTTTAGAAGTTTCCTAGGCTCTTCAGATTTTTCATCTGCTGCTCAGTCAGTTTCCTTTCTGATCATGAACACTGATCACTAAGAGAGGTTTGTTTCTCTTTGAGCTGGAGGGTACTAGAAAAGGAACCTACCCAAAGGAAAAGCTAATGTTTGCCATTGGTGTGCATTGAACATGCGAACAAGCTTAGCTACATTTTTCTGTTCATCATTTCTATCAGTAGCAGATACATACATCAGCAAGAAGCAGACTTTAAACCCACGGATTAAAGAGATCGAGGCCAATTGGTCATATTGGCTCTATCCATAGACAGGGCCTCTTTAGCTGTATACACTATTAAGAAAATAACGCCCATAAGTGGCGATTTGTAGAAGAAAACGAAAAATAGAGAAGACACATATATAACACATAACACCAAAGATTTACGTGGTTCACCCCCAAGGTGGGAAGCTAAAGGCCGAGCAACGGAACAGATTTTACTATTTTGAAATGTTACAAAACCTCTCTTATGGCCCTCCCAGAGAAAAGAACATTATATAGAGAAGCCCTGACCCTCAAAGTACAGAATTGCCCCTAGAGTCCAAAAATGACCAACTAGTCAAGATACCAAAACATATCGATTCGAAGGTCTCGACGAGCTCTACATAACTCACCGCCTCCGGCAATGAAGTATCCACTTTTTAGGCCATCTGAGATCATTGAGGCCAAAATGGCCCTCCGAAGATCCTCAACCACTTTTTTGAACGAAATCAGGCTTCACCAATAACATACACTACCATATTTAGAGTGTTTTACATGGTAGGTAAAGGCCAGTACCATAAATGTATAAGCCTTATAGTGTATTACAACTTACAAGACACTACGCATTACAACTCACATATACACATTACTATACTACAACTTGCACTAACAACCTCAATTTCAAGTACAGTTTCATTAATTAGTTTATTCCAATACCTCTCTTTCTTTTGTTTCTGGACATATCTTTTCTAATAACACATGATTTTTAAAAAGTATGATCATCATTGTTTCAGTCTATTACATTTTGAGTTATCTGTCACGTTAGTGTTACAATATAATTATGATAAAACCAGCAAGGAACAGATTTTGAAATCTTTTTTCACTAAAGTAGTATTGCTAGAAGGAATCAAACATTCATTGCTCTCTATTATTTTTCAAATATTCTCACCCAATAGAATATTGAATAAACATTTTAAGTTGCAGAAAGCCCGGCCACCAAGAAGTACAGTAGATTCCTACACGATTAAAGGAACCAAGAAAGTTGTAAGAGATAAGAAACAACACTTCTTTCAATGTTCTTTAGGGACAGTAAATTCTCTTTCTTATGCGCCCCTCGGATTCGTTGAAGTCCCCTTATGTCTCCAATGCAAAGAATATCAAAACGGATAGTAGAAGCCATTGTGAGGTTTGATGTCCGCTAGTATTATCGCCCTGAGGAGTTGATCGGAGGCTGCAGACAGTTCCATGGCGCCAAGGAGGTCTTTCTTTACGATCACTATGATGTGTAGAGCACCGACACCGTCAAGGGTAAGTGTACCGTCCACCGCTTCAAGACCTAAACTAAGTTGGTAGATGTTCGCTACTATCTCCTCCATTTAGATTATCCAACAACTGTGAATCAATAGAAGCATCAACTTCCATATTTTATCTCGTAATTTCACTATGAGAATTCATTATGTTGTGTGATGTGCACATCGTTATCAATTACAGGAATAAGTAAAGGTTGAAATTTTGAGCCCTTGCCACTGAGAGTTTGAACAAAACTTGTTGAACGTGGGTGTGGATTTCAACATCGAGCATCTTTACTATAGGAATAACAAATCATTTTTAGAATCATCCATGTATAAAAAAAACAGAAGTCCTCTTTATGCACAAATCTCCGCTTACCAAAATATCACATATCTCCTCATGCCTATACATTTAATCTTGACTCCCACTTCAATTACAATTTTTAGTATACTCCAATATCTCATTTTCTTTTGTTGCTCGGCTTACTAATTCTAGTAACATATGATGATATCTGAAATCTATACGATCAACTCTGTTTCAATTTTTCACATTTTGAATTCTGTCATGCTATGAAACAATTTTATTGAACCAACATATTTGTTTTTTTTTGGTAAATATTGAACCAACATATAAAGAGAGTAAATTCAGAATGTAATATGGTGATATCTGAAATCTATACGATCAACTCTGTTTCAATTTTTCACATTTTGAATTTTGTCATGCTATGATACAATTTTATTGAACCAACATATTTGTTTTTTTTTGGTAAATATTGAACCAACATATAAAGAGAGTAAATTCAGAATGTAATATGTGAAGTTTTTTTTTCTTCATCAAAAAGGAATTGCCCTTCCGTGGAGGTTTACATGAGGATGTGTTAGTGTGCTAGTCATCAGAATTAGGAGTATCATCCGCTTCATCACCAACATTCACATGATAAATTTATGAGTTATTAGTTGGAACATGCCATTGAAGTGGAAGTTCAACATCAAACCATGAAAGGTTTGGGTTCAGGCATGGTTTTAAGCCCTTTAAACAGAGCTCAAACCCACCTAAACGTGCCAAGGCCCACCTTATTATCCTTCTTAACCACCCAAACCCATCCAATGCTATTCTCTTATTTTTACTCAAACTATAATGACTTAAATGTTTAGTGCGATTCTGGATGGCATGTTATGGACTGTATTGACTCAAATTTTAGGTAGATAGACCCTCAGTAAGGAAGTTAATCGGTCGGTGTAGTCCGGTTTCAGTCACCTACTAGACAAATTCGAAACCAAACTATTAAGAAACTTTTCCGGTTTTAGTTTCGGTCTATTTTGGTCTAATTGTAATCAGGATACTATAGGGTTCGGTCTAGACCGATTTCGGGTTTACATGTATACATAAGGGCATTAATGGAAAATTCTTGTTTTTTTTTTGGGGGGTGGGGGGGTGGGGGGAAGGAGGGGTTCAATTTCTTATCGGGTTAGAATCAGCTTGGTCTCAGTTTTTATTAGGCTCAGTCCGATTTTCAGTTTTGGTCAGCCCTGTTTATTTTGATTTCTACGGTTCCATAGAACCCCAACCTGAAATCAGGGTTCAGTTTGGTCCAGTCCAGGCTGAACTAATTGTTTTTGATTGATTCGATCGCCTAATTTTGATAGCCTTACCCAAAGATCTTCCATTCACATGCCAAGTTCCAAGGCAAATAGAGTAGGGTAAGTTGTAGCATAAAGCTTTGAAAACCAACATAAAAATGAAACTCATTAAAGATAAATGGAGGATTGCCAAAGATTACAAGGAAACTATGCCAATGACACAAGGGTTCTAAAACTTTGCCATCCAAAAACCAGGGCACTAAAAAATTAATACGATTGAGTAAAAAGTCTTTTTGAAAATTACGTTTCAGGTTGTGTCAAACCTTTGTCTTTAGTCATTGATGATGCTTCCCTACTTTGAAAGTAGTCCGGGAATGAATTTAAAGATTAACAAAATAATTGAGGGGAGAAGATGGACATGCACGCAATTAGCGGGACACACCAATGGGAGCGCAGGACTAAGGAAGGCATGGGTGTTACTTCAAGGAGGGGAGGAGAGGTGCAGGCACAAGGTTGTGCACCGCCCGCGTGTTCATCCTTTTTTTAATATTTAATTACATATATCTCACATCTTCTTTTTTTTTTTTGGGTAGAAAAGAGGGCTATTCATTAGGGATGTAAATAGATATTCGTAAATTCGTATTCGATCCACGTTCGTATCCGTTTAGGAGAATCCGAATCCGTCCGAAATTAATCGGATACGAATATGATAATCTCCCTATCTGACCGATTATTATCTGATTCGTTTAGCAGTCCAACAGTAATAAAATATATGAAATATAACTCTGTGTTTGTCTATCCTTTTAAATTACCTTATTGGATTTTGTTATCTTATTTTTATAAATTTATAAGTTAAGATAATGTAATTCTTTTTCTAGATTTGCTATTGGTTTAGATATATTGTTTTATGTAATGTGATGCATGGAATTTCATATCTATTAAAAAATCAAAAGCAAAAAACGTAAGAGAATAAAAGACTAAGAAGAGTAGAAGAAAGGGTAATTACTGAATTCTCAAGTCTCAACCCTAACCCTCATCATAAAAAAAGTAAATATGTCAACGGATAGTTGAAAAACGTATTCGATCCGTATTCATATCCATTTAGGAGAACTTGTATTCAAAAAATCACTATCCGAAAATAATCCGAATCCGTCCGAAAACCGATAGGATATTATCCGAATCCGTCCGAATATAATCGGATACGAATATGATAATGCTACTATCCGACCGAATTCGATCCGTTTACATCTCTACTATTCATTCATGCGAGCCCAACGCCAAACAAAGGAAAACAAAATACATAAGATAGATAGAGAGTATGATAAACACAAGGTATGGATATACGGTATCCAAAACCAAGGAGTGGAAATTGATCCGGTCTCACATGCCATTGACTGGATCATCCAGAGTAGGGGATGGATTATAACCATAGCCCTAGAGAAAAAGTTGTAGACACAGCCAAAGATAAGCGCATGCACATACGTGCCAATAGAGGGGGACCATTCATGCCGAACAGACCAAAAACACCAGACCTCCCATGCGTGCCGCTACGCTGCCACAGTCTACTTTCAAACAGACCTGCTAGAAAGACAAAGTTCTGCTGGATCGACGAGTGGAGCTTCGATAGATAGTTAAAAAACCATTTGGAACGTTGCCACAGCCTACTTTCGAACAGATCTTCAAGGATCTGCTGGATCGACGAGCGGAGATTCGTTCGGTGACAAGATAGGTATGGTTAAGGTAGAACAACGGCTAGAGTTTCTGAGTCGACGATAAACTCAGTGCCACCAGCACCTAGGTCAGCAACACCAGCAAACAGACAAACAAAGAAAACGGAAAAGACGGGGCGGTAATGAACCTTGAGAAAAGGGGTGGGTTCATCGTCATCGTCATTGGCATTGTCGGTATCATCACCGACGAGTCCAAGGATCATGATGAACGGAGCCAAAAAGGAGAAGAGAAGTAGTACACGCACAAACGGCGGAGGAGAGACACGCCCAAACGACGGATAAAAAAACACGCACAAATGGCGGAGAAGGGTTTCTGTCAAGCAAACTTTATTTCTAGGTAGAACAGAAACAAGCAAAACAGCAGCACGAGGTCAGGAGCGTGTATGCTCAGCTAGACAAAGTATCGAACACCTTATGTGCAAAAGTCGCAAGAAACTTCAACATATAGCACTTGAGCTTCCAACCCCTTAATTACCGAAGAAAACTAAAACTTGAATGCCTGAGACCCTGAAACGTCTTCCACAAGTCTTCATCGACTCTGGCCCTCAAATCCTTTTTCGATCTCTCGAACTTCAATGGTCCTTATTTTGTCTCAATAGGAGCTTCGGCCTTTCTCTTACAGACTTCATCTTCAAAGCACTCTCTGGAACATGTCTTCTTCGACATTTCTTCAAGCATCTCACATCTTCTACTGATGGTCTAAATAGATTTTGTTGAAATTTTCATTTTACCCTCATGGACCAATATGCCAAATCAGTCATTCAAATACCGAATTGTTACGAACAACTCTTGATTACATCGGAAGAAATAAATCTAAAGGTCTACCACTTACATGATAGATTGCAAATTTCATTTTTCAAATTTGTTTCTAGGTAAAAATACATTTGCAAGGTGATCAATGATGGTGGAAATGTGGAATCATGTTAGTCATCCAAAACTATGGGTGAGAATAACGTTCATCACTTTCTACCAAAAAAAAATTAAAAAATAATGTTCATTACACAGTAGGAGACTCAGAAGTAGGCCTGTAAACGGATCGGATTCGGCTCGGATACGGATTGGATGTAATTGGATTTGAATATTTCCTGGTCGAATACGGATACCTCTAAACGGATTCAGATGGATTTGGATGCGGATCGAATTCGGATTTTCGACCATCCGTTTACACCTCTGCCTTGTGTAACCTGAACCTTCCTCCCCCTAGTGGATACAATTCACTCTCAATCCATAGTTTTAGATCATGATTCTCTTTTCCTCATATTCTAGAACCCGTTGAATCTTCAAAAACCCTCAAGATTGTTAGTTACTTAATTTTTTATAATTAAGTATTCGGATTTTTATCGGAGTATTCAGATATCTCTAACCGAATACGGATGCTCCTAAACGGATACGGATGCGGATCGAATTCGAATTTTTAGCTATCCATTTACAGTCCTACTCAGAAGTGAAGTTTCTCGTAATCTTATTATAAGTATTTGTTATTTTGTTTAGTGTCCATATCGTTATCAATTCCAAGAGTCAGAATTGAAGTTTTTTCTCGCTGTTTGAGTGGAGCCATAGTAATCTCCAATGTTTTTCTTTGCATAATTAGAGGGGAAAAAAAATTTGACAATGGTTTAATTTTTGAGGCCTTCATGGCCAACTCTCCAAGTACAAGATGCAGTTAGAGTCCACCCTAACCCATAGCAAGTAAGGATGAGCTACAATTTTGTACTACCACCACGAACTCCTATCCTTTCGGAAGATTGGTTTCCATCATGGAAGTAATGTTTGTTGCTCTTACAAAAATGACATAGACTTGGATAGGCATGAAAATTATGGACAGAACTGTAAGGATGACAGAAAACGTTGAGGACATAGTTGAAAGACCAAGTAGGCCGCTTGGACCATTTGATCATGAACATTAAAGGAGTTGAGGATCAGATTCTAGACACGGAGGGATCTTGTTTTTCTCCAATGCCAGTCTCCCTGATAACTTCAAAGAAAGGCAGAAAAGTTTGATGGTAGTGGGCTGCAAACCCATCTACGAGCTTTCATAGGGCAATTGAAAACCAAGAAGTTTATTGATGAGATGTTAGGACAAGCATTCCAGTTTACCCTAACCGGCACCGCACATCGCTGGTTGATATTGCTCAATCCAACTTTAACACGTTCTTGAAACAATATTATGAAAGCCTTGTACAATAATATTTCTGTTCCTATGACACTGAGATTGAGATCGGGGACATCTTGATTATAATAATAACAAATATGCATCTTCAAAATCATCCATGTATTTAAAAAAAATATATATAATCTCTTTATGCAAAAATTCTTGGTTGCCAAAATAACTCGTCTAAATCTAACCCTTTTCTTTCTTGAACCTCAATTCAAGTATTATCGCATTAGTTTACTCCAATATCTCACTTTCTTTTGATGCTCGAATTACTAATTCTAGTAACATGCGATGATATCTGAAATCCATATGATCAATGTTTCAATTTTTCACATTTTAAATTCTATTGAACCAATAAATAAAGAAAAAGGTATTGGTTTCTATTGAGGTTTACATGAGGATGAAAATAATTAGGAGTATCATCCGTTTCATCACCTACAACTCACATGATAAATTTATGAGTTATTACTTGGAACATGCCACTCAAGTGGAAGTTCAACATCCAACAATGAAAGGGTTGGGTTCGGGCATGTAGTCTGGAACCATTTCGAATTTTTATCATATGCAGTAACTGCATGGTGTTGTATTGTATCGTGCGGCGGCTGCAGAGGCCATGTGCATCATGTAGGGTCCATTGTGCCACATGGCTTTTGCTGCACCGCACGATGCAATACTACATCGTGGAGTTACAGGAGAGGATAACGATTCCCTTTAAACCTAGTCCAAACCCACCTGAAGGTGTCAGGGCGGCCCACCATATTAGCCATCTGAACCACCCAAACTCATCCAATGCGGGCCCCATATATTATTTGTGAGAAATAATGTCGCTCGCGTCTAGACACAGTCTAGCCCTATCCCTATGGAAAGTATTGCCCTGCCCCCATGGAAGGGGAAACTCTTGCCCAAGTCAATATTTATGCATTCGTTCCCATTGGCCAGTGCAAGCGTGTAGGGATCTTTGTCCCTTCCAGTTCTCTGTCCAGCCCAATTTCCGTAGTGTCTGTGATAAAGGGGGGTGGACCCCACTTGGGCAAAGTGTTCTTGCAGGGGTATGGTGGTCATTGCGCCCCCCTCTTTATTACAGTCACCGGGGGAACTGGAGGGGATAAAGATTCGGCACAATGAACATCCTACCCCTGCCCAGGTGGAGTACACCCCCCCTTATTATGGGTACTGGGGAAACTGGCTCGGACAAGAAACTAGAGGTGATAATTTAGACTCTAAAGGACAAGATAGCGTTCTGTCGCCCATATTATTTTGACTCGAGTAAATGACTTATAGTTAAGAGTGGGTCTGGATGGCACACTCATTATGGAATCTATGGACAACACAAATTAACACGTGGGAGGTCATGCCTAGAGACCCAAATTTGTATCCCAAGATCGACGTAGTCTGATTTTAGTCAGATTGAATCGGTGTCAGACTGTTACTAGATCAATTTGGAACCAAACTATTAAGGAACTTTTTGGTTTCAGTTCGTATCAATTTTGATCCATTTTAGTCCAGTTTCCTTTTTCGCGTTTTTTTGGTTATGGATTTATAATCGGGTTATTAAGGATTCAGTCCGTTAATTGGGTTATTAATAGAAAAATATTGGTTTTTTTTTTTTTCAATTTCTTATCGGATTACTATCGGTCTAGTCTCAATTTTTATTGGTTTGGTTAAAGACAAGGGGTTTGGGCTGAACTAGTCGGTTTTGATCGATCCGACTAATTTAGGCTAATTTTGACAAACTTACCTCAAAGTCCCCCATTCACATGTCAAGCTTCAAGACAAATAGGGTTGGCCCAGTGATACCGTAAACCTTTGAAACCAGCAAGGAAATAAAACTCGTTGAAAAGAGTGGATAGCAAAAATACAAGGGAATAGTAATATGCCAACGGATGGATTATTATTAACTAGAAACTTATTAACCATCCAAAAACTGTGGCACTCAAATTTTATACCAGTTGACAAAAAATATTTTTGAAAATGACCTTTACCTTAGTAATTGACCATGCTTCCCTATTTTGAAAGTAATTGGGGTATGAATTTGAAGATGAGCAAAATAATCACCTATGTCTCACATCTTGTATTGATGGTCTAAAATATTTTGTTGAAATTCTCCTTCTACCCTCATGGACCAATATACCAAATTACTTTCTTTTTTTTTTTTTGGGTAGAAGCCAAATTACTCATTTAAATTTCACATCGTTATGAACAACTCTTGATTGTATGGGAAAAATAAATCTAAAGTTCTAACATTTGTATCATAGGTTGTAAATTTTATTTCTCAAATTTGATTTCTTTACAACTTTTACAGTTCTGTTTGGTTGCAAGGGGAATTAAAGGGAAGGGAACAGAAAATTTTCAATCCTCAAAAAGGAATTTTTGTAATCATTACCCCATGTGATTATATAAACTACTTAAATTTCTTGCATATTTAGTAATAATACATTTTACATGTAATTTTTATTTTATATTTTAAACCAAAGGGAATTGGATGCAAAGTAAAGTGGAATTTAATAACCAAATATGAAATGATTTGGAGTTAGCGATATTATCACATGGGGTAATGATTACAAAATTTTATTTTTTATTTTTTATTTTTTTTAAGTATGATAATTTGACTTCCCTTATAAGAAAAGAAGGGTGACTGTTAAATTGTTAATATTATATAGGGCTCTGGTTTTCTAGAACAGAAGTTACAAAACCAAGGATGGAAGTTCTTGGCCCACCTTTTCTGAACCCAATCAGCTCGCCCAAATCCAGCCTATGAATAGCTGGGCCATTTATCTTGCACTTGGCTTGATATGTGCAACTACTAAGTGGGCTGGACTCCTGCTGAACCAATGGGCTAACGTATTGCCTTCGACCTAGCTTGAACCGCCCAAACATTCAAATGCCCAAATTTGCAAAGACCCACTTGAGAGGTCTGTACAAGGACAATAATTGGGTTGGATCCCTTCTGTTTTTTATTTTTATGTTTATAAAGAAGGGAAATACCATTGAAAGAACAAAAAAAAGAAGTAGAACGGTTCCACCATCAACAACTTAGGAAAAATAAACCCAAAGTTCCAAACAAAAGTTCAAAATGGCTAACACTAGTAGAAGCTAACTTAATCCAAATCATAACATCAGAAAACCAAGGCCAGGCACTCGAATTAGGTTCAGAAGGTCTTGAGGTGCCATCCTGATTTTAATGCTTTTTGTTTGGAAATTGGATCTCTGGTGGAGAAGATAATTTTATGACTAAGCTTGTTACCTCTAGCAGGCTATTATCTCGTTGGAACAAATCTGTTTTTGGTGATATTGGGCACTTAAAGTGGATGTACTTTAATTTCATTAGCCTTACAACTAATATTTTTTTTTGCTAACCAAAAAACCCTTGAACCAGACCAGGTTTATGGTTCAGACCCAAGGGAAGACCCTGGTTACACGAAACCTCCCCCACCCCATGTAATGCTTCATTCGCGGGGACTCAAACATGGGACTCCGTGACCGAAGCACATCGTCCTAAACCAGACGAGCAAACCCAGGGGGTAAAAACAAATGTAAACTAAATCCAACTAGCACTAGATCGAAGCTCAATTCAAGTAGAATTTCATCAACTTACTCTCATGTCTTCCTTTCTTTTGTTGGTCGACCTACCTCTACCTCTTTTAATAACGATCAACTTTGTCTCTGTTTATCACATTTTGAGTTCTTTGTTGTGTTAGTGTTACGATATAATTATAATGAACCAACATGTATCCCACCTCGCTCACACTTGTCGCCTGTGCTATTTCTAGATCATGCTTCATCGTTCATTCGACTCCTTTAGTTGCATTACCAATAGATAGGGGTGAAACAAGGTCAGGTTGGGCCGGATTTTTTAAAACCTTACCTCAATCCAAGCCCAACCCGGCCATAGGTTTGATTGAGTTATCTCAGCCCAGGCCCAATCTTATTGGGCTCACACCAGCCCAGCCCGGCTTTGATTGACCCTGACCGGGCTGGGTTGGGCCAAGTTGGTCCTGATTGACCCTGATTTGTGCCGAGGGCTGGGTTGTCCTAATTGATCTTGATTTTTGCTAGGGCTTTGTTGGCCCTAACTTGTCCTGCTTTTTGGCCATTTACATCGTCCTATGCATTAAAAAAAGGAGACACGTGTAATTAGGTATTGGTTTGTTTCATACTCAATTGATCTGACATTTCTTTGGATTAAAAAACTTAGCCCAATCTTAAAATTGTAAATATTTGAGAAAATGTCATCCCCCTCCCCTCAAAGTTTGCTTACTATCAACCCAGGACCCAAGTTTTCAAAAATGATAACTCCCTCCCCTACTTTATAAAGATTCTATCAACCGTATCTTAAGTACGTAACGCTGTTAAAAAAAACATGTGTAAAGACAAATTACCCCTCTTTTGCCCCCACTCACCCATAATTAGTTTTATTTCTCAAAATATAAAATCCAACGGGACCCACTCCCCTCTTCTTCTTCTTCCTCCTCTGTAACCCCACCGGCCTTCACAAGCGAAATGCCAGAGCCAAAGCAGTGGAAAAGCGATAGGGATCGTTTGTAAGTGATGGATTTGATTTCAGAATTCATTGTGTTCAATCGAAGAATCTGACGAGGTTCTAGAGATTTCGCAGAAAGTTTCGTTGAGAGATCGAAATCGACGAGCATCTGGTGACCATTTTTTTGAATCATTACATTTTCTAGCTTCAAATCTCTGTAAACAAATGTAAAAAAAAAAAGAATTTATCAACCACCGATCTTCTTCCACCGCTAGCACCCCGCCATGGCTGTCACCAACCAAACCCTCTTCGCAGCAGCAACATAAGAGCTTTTTTTGATCTGCCATCCAACCCCTCATCCTAGCTGCTGTACATCACCACAGTCCTGCCATCATCCACCGCAATCACCCACCGCCAAACATCTCACCGCTGTACACCACCGCAACAAGCCCAGCTCTATCCCATCCCTGTGCATCCCATGTGCATTGTAAATCTGTGGCGAAGCAGAAACTAAATCCCTCAAACCCATCTGAAACTTCAATCGCAGAATCCCAATTACCACTATTTTCTCTGATAAATGTGAAAATAACCCACAAAACCATTTCCAAAATTGGTGGAAACCATGATGATGAGAGGCAATAGGGGAGAAAATCGAATGAGATGCATAACAAAGTTCTTTGATGGGGTGCATTAAACACCTGATGGAACATGCATTAGAGATCCGTATTAACCCATTAACCAATATTATCCTCTTCCAAAACAATTCAATAACCCAATTGATTCTAAATACAGTTAGAATCAAGATTCTTCTTCATCCAACTCTTCTCATCATTTTCCTTTATTCCTAAAGAAATCACTAGCTAACTCCGACAGTCGATTCATTTCCTTCATTTAGTTAAATCACAAGAAGAACCTCCTCGTCCCCAACAAATCTAATGGCGATGATGACAATGACCTCAGCAATGCCGATGGTGACAGAGAAGAAGCTGAAGCCACTTCTTGGCTTTTACCAAACGTACCCTAACCCAAATAAGCTCATCGAAGCTCAAGATTTGAAATCTGGAGATTATTTCTTCTCGGACATGGATCCTTACTTGGATCTCGACTGTAATCCTCCTTCCATAGGGACTGATAGTGTAGTTCCTGTGCAAACAAAAACCCCTCCACCAAATCTCATCAACCCCTCTTCAGACAGTGGTGGCGATGATGGTGGTGCTGGCAGAAGAAAGCAATTATAGTGAATGGCGGAAGCTTGCAGTTCTAGATACCTTGCAAGTCGTCAATGGTGAAGGAAGGTTGCAGATCGTTAATGGCGGAAATAAAAAAAGAAGAAGACCCCTTTTTGGAGGGGTAAAAATGGAATTAAAATAAATTAAGGGTAATCTGGAGTTTTAGGTAAATTGGACTTGTCCACGTCATCAATTAATGGTAGTTTTTAACGGTTAGGGTACGGTTGATAGAATCTTTATAAAATAGGGGAGGGAGTTGTTATTTTTGAAAATTTAGGTATTGGGTTGATATTAAGCAAACTTAGAGGGGAGGGGATGATATTTTCTCTAAATATTTTCATTCAATAGATAATTAGACTTTTTTCTTTGGTTAAACCAATAGATAATTAAATGCTAAACAAAAATTGTAAAATCTAAACAATAAATTGTAAAGCATAACCTAACATAGGTCAAGTCAAGCTGGGCTTAGCCTGAGGCCTCAACCCTAGCCTAGCCCGACTATGATCCAAGGCCTGAAAATTTCAATCCTAACCCACCCTCATGGGTGAATAAAATCCAACCTTGATCCTATTTGGGCTCAGGCTGTCAGGGCCACGCTTACACACCTGCCAATAGATGCTCAAGTTTCTCCACAAGGACTCTTGACATCTTTTAACTCCACTTCATCAATTTTTTTTTTTTTTTTTGGTAGAACTCCACTTTCATCAACACATCACAATGAAGAGGATGCCTGCTAACACTTATACTGAGCCTTCTTCCATTAGAATTACTTCTAGGGGAGCCGGGTTGTCTTCCACTAGATACTTTTAATGGAATGACTGCGAAAAGTCAAAACTAACATCGTAGGGAGTAGAAGAAAACAGGTTAAATTGGTGGATGTTCAGTACTATGACACCCAATTTAATTATCCCACAACTGTGAATCAATGTGAGCATCAACTTCTCTATTTTATCTCATAATCTCTATGTTCATCCTGTTGTTTGTGTGAATCCACATCATTTGGACAATCTCCTCTGCGTTGTCTTTGCACAAAGATTCCTAAAATATACTCACCCAAATCACTACTACTATTTATTTGAGAAATTTTTTTTGATAATTTCACTAGGGAGTTTGAACAATACCCGGACTTTGAAGGAAGTAATTCTAGACCATTGAATAAGGAGGAATTCACTGGGATAGCTCATCTACAATATAGAATCTCTCTATGCACAAATCCTTGTTTGCCAAAATATATCGTTTTATTCTAGTTAAAAACCTTACAATTTCATTAGTATACTCCAATATCCCACTTTCCTTTGTTGCTCGACCTACCAATTCTACTAACATATGATGATCTGAAATCCATATGATCAACTTTGTGTCAATTTTTCGATATTTTGAATTCTTTATATAATTCTATTGAGCCAAATTATAAAAAGAGATTCAAAATACAATATGTGAATTCCTTGAGTTTTTTTCTTCACCAAAAAGGTATTTATGAGTATCATCCATTTAATCACCAACACACACATGATAAATTTATGAGTTATTAGTTGGAACATGCCACTCAAGTGGAAGCTCAACATCCGACAATGAAAAAGGGGTTGGGGTCGGACATGTAGTCTTTCACAAAAAAAAACAAAAAAAAAACACTTACATTGTTGAGAACGGTTCTTAGATGGCATATCCATTATGGAATCAATGGACGGCACAAATACCAAGTTGCAAGTCATGCCTATGGACTGAATTTTTAAGGTAGATAGACCCCAAGGTAGAGGTGTTAATCGATCGGCTCAGTCCAGTTTCGGTCAGACGAAATTGGTTTCAGATTGTTACTAAGCCAACCGGAATCAAACTGTTAAGGAACTTTTCAGTTCAGATTGTTTCAGTTTCGGTCTGTTTTGGTCTGATTTCTTATCAATTTTTTGTTATCGATTTAGGCTACTATAGGGTTCGGTCTGGTTTAGTTTTGAATTTACATGTGTACATAAGGGCAACAACAACTCAACCTTATCACAACTTACTAAATGGGATCAGTTACATGGATCCTAGTCAAGACAAAAAATTAAAAATAATAGTGAAAAGAAAGTAGCACAGCAACATCAACAAAAACTCTATTGTATTCACCTTAAGGGGCTCTGCATGGACAAATCTTGGTTTTTTATTTGTTTTCGGTTTCTTATAGGGTTACTATCAGTATGGTCTCAAATTTTATTGGGTTTGTCCAGTTTTTCAGTTTCGGTTTCTTTGGTTCCATAAAATCCCAATCCGAAATCATAGCGATGAGGGTTGGGTTTGGTTCGATTCGGTTCGATCTGGGCTGGGCTGAACTAGTTGGTTTCAATCGATCTGATTGATTTGGGTTGAAATTTGACACCCTTCCTCCAAGGGTACTCCAAGATTCCTTATTCACACGTCAAGTTTAGAAACAAATAGAGATAACATAAAGCTTTGAAAAACCAACGAAAAAATGAAACTTATTAAAGAGAATAAATGGCTAAAAGACCAACTTTCACCATTCCTTTTGTTCCTGAACTCTGGTGCTCACTACTCTTCCCCTTTCCTCAGAAATTACAATAGACCAGGGACAGTTTTACATTTTTTTTTGGGTGGGAACAAGTGTTTTACATTGAACGGTTAAAATTTAATATAAAAAAAATCAATGGATTAGATTAGGATGGTGCATGTAAGGTGTGTGTCTAAGGTTTTCAGCCTTAGCGCTGCTATCACTCACTCTTCATTTTATTAAAATTCAAAGACATAAAACCACAGAAGTCTTAATTTTTAGAAGGGAAAAAGGAATCTGTTCGAGTGTGCATGCATGCATTGATTAGGGTGATTAGTGGGTACATGATCATTTTGTGTAACCCCATGTCTGATCACAGGTGTCATACTTCTCACCCTTTTTAGAATCATATTTTGGGACTTATTTATGATTATGCCTTGTGTTTGACTAAGATTGAATCCCGAACAAAAATTTTGTAGACTATGATTTCTTTTTTGCACACATAAATTAAGCTTCTTATTGTATAGATGAGCTACTTTATAACGTTCTTGAACGAACTCTTGAACTAAATGAGACTCATCAATCATGGATACATGAGATTATAAACAGCCTATAAGGTTACTTTTGATTTTAATTTTTTAATATTTTGATAATAATTTTTCTTAAAACATGTTAAGCTTACAAAAGTGAATTTTTTTTTTGGGTATATAGCTCACAAAATTTAATTAGTGTGTAGATTTTTGTGCACGTCCTCTCACATACCACTTATGGGTCTCACACCCTTTCGTCATTAAATGGTCACGCGTATTGGACGATTTGTCACCCTCCACTTCTATTAGTGTGAAATTGCACTCTCGCATCTAATGAAACTCTCTCCTATAATTTTTGTTTTCCAACTCTACATTTTTTGAGTTTTTTTATACCAAAATATCTTATATGACTTGTTTACATTAAAAGCGTGACTGTCATAGTTGGTCACAATCTTTAAATGTAAGAAAAACTCTTCTTCTTTATAATTTATACATGAGGCACTTCTTTACTGGCTTATAATTTAATGTCTCATATATCCCAAAATCTTGATCTAGAATATTCGAATCTTGAGATCAAAATCTTGATTTATAATTTTTTAGAAGAATCTTCTCTAATATCTGAAAAAATGCTATCATCTGCTTCCTATGCAACATCTTCCTAAAAAGTGATTTCACATCAGCGTCAAATACATGGCAAAATTTTGTCCCCACCCCCCCCCCCAAAAAAAAAAAAAAAAACCAATTATGTTTCCTACTTTTTAAGGTTAAAAAAAATTCTTTCCCTTTGATAGAAGACAGAACGACACTTTCATCACTCATACTTAAATCAGTATATAAAGAACAACAAAAAGGTCGAAGCTCGTAGTTACAAACTAAGAACCTGTCTGAGAAACCAAATTAATGTTATATTTGGTATGCGTTCTTGGAATGCATTCTATGTCAATTTCACATCACGGACGATAAAAACAACTATTTTTATCATCTGAAAATGCCAAATCAGCCTAGAATGCATTCCAAGAATGCATACTATACACAGCCTAAGTTTAAACAAAACTCCCTAACTAAAACAGAGCTACAAATAAAATTATCATTATGAAAACATGTAGACTTCAAAATAATGGACCTGAACTGTTGTAAAGAAACCATTTTGATCTGATTATTTTTAGACTCTGCTCTACAACTCGATCAACTCTTAAGGAGACTGGAACTCCCTATTGCAAAGCTTCCAAAGTTCTCTGTTCGCCTTCGAATATTTGCTGATTTATTTCTGACCAAATTGACCATAAAACTGTATACTGAACAGTCTTCCACAGAATGTTTTGTTGCAGCAAATAACTGCAAGAGGGCCAAGATAGGACCATAACCTTCCAATTCATTTGGCTAGTACCATTGAGCTGAAAACTGATGCAACCCTTTAATCATTGTTCAAATTTGAAGAAGCATCTACACCGGCAAGGAGGTATGGAAAAATGTTGTAATTCCAGGGAGAAACGCCCTCTCACATCCCACTCATGGACCATACACTCTCTCTCTTCAATAAATGCCCTCAGTGGACGATTTGTTACCCACCTTTCTTATTGGTGCAAAACAACACTTTGGCGTCGTATGAAATCCTCTCAGTATTTAAGTTTTTAATAAAGAAGACTAGGATATAAGACTGGTCTAAATAGTATGAATATTGTTTAATGTTGATGCCAATATGTCTACCAAATTTTGAACCTTAACTAAAGTGTTATATGACATTTATTGAGGGCTTGATGCCAAGCCTTCCAAGTCATGATGCGTCCATTTGTTATGTTAGTGTTTATTGGATAATACTTGCACACAAAGACTTACATGGTTTACCAATATTGCTTATGTTTACGATGAAATGAGATCGACATGTTTCACTATCAATGGAGAATAGGATCATAGTCGGCCGTTCCTACACCTCTCTCACATTACTTACATACAAAGAACCCTCGCTACAAATATATAGCAATCTCTATACAGATAATTTATCGAAATACTTCATATAACCCTAAAAATTCCTTTGGGCCTCGAGACCTCGGGGCCTTACACTCCTACGGCCTTTTAACGACCCTTTGAAATCAGCCCATTATGCAAGTGACGGAATATAAGACATCATACACCCAACATGAACTTGCTAAGATGTGATTATATATATGGCGTAAATGATGACATTTTCATTTGAATACCTTCTAGAAATGCATTTTGTGGTCAAAATTGGATGATATATCCAATGGAGATAGATATATAGTTCTACAATAGCTTACAATTCAAAAAGAGAAAATCTTATTGTAACTTTACTTTTTGGCCTTTTAATATAACAATTCTTCTTTCAATGAGGATTATGTCATTCCATTTCATTTATGTATGCTTGTGCAAGAAAATAACAACTTGAGACTAGCATATGGTAAATCACTTTTAAATTATTTTTAAAAAAATTATTTTTATCTTTAATTAATTTTAAAAACTTTAGAAATAAAACACAATCTTATCCAAACTAAATGGGGTTGCCTATATAGATCCTTTCAAAACAAAATAGTAAGAATAAAAATAAAGAAATGAGATAAAGAAAAATGAGGAGTGAAATAAAAAATGAAAGTAAGAGTAAAAAAAATGATAGCATTACAATTTCTCAACTTTAACACTTTTTTCTTTCTTTACTACAAGATGCAACTATTCAAAAAAATAACTAATAATTCTATTTGTAAGGTGAATTCTGCCAGGAGGCCTAGGACTAACTTTTGTCATCTACTCACATCCTAACCATGTAGGTTCCACAGGAATTTTTATCTCCTACAATTTTGACACCCTCCAATTCCCCTACAATCCCTCACATGGGAGTTGAAATGACCACTTACCCACTGCCTGGACACACTTCTCAAGGCAATGGGTAAGTGGTCATTTCACTCCCATGTGAGGGATTGTAGAGAATTGGAGGGTGTCAGAAGTGTAGGTGATAATGATCCGGCTCCACAGTGCCACATTTTCTCCTAACTTTTATGTCATCCACTCTCACATCGTAACATGGTGTGACACATTTTCTCCTATCTTTTATGTCATCCACTCTCACATCGTAACATGGTTTTGGGTAGGGGTGTAAATGAATAATCGAAATCCGTATTCGTATCTGTTTAGCACTATCTGAATCTGTCCGAAAGCTAAACGATGCGGATACTGATTGACTATAACTATCTGAAAAGCTATATTTACTTGTACACGAATAACATATCCGATCCGTATTTGTGTTCGTATTCATTTAGCATTATTTGAATCCGTTCAAAAACTAATCAGAAGCGGATGTGGATATAACATTGTCTGAACTGAATCCGATATGTTTACATCCCTAATTTTGAGTATCAGTATTGCCAAGTAAATATCATATCAACATTATGATCGATATCGAACTGAAACGTAAAACCATGGAACCATATCCCCTGTTTCTTTAGAGGGGAGGGGGTAAATCCTCCCATTTTGATATTATATTAACTTTTTTTTTTGTTGTTGTTTGGGTAAAGGATATTATATAAACATTAGATGTATTCAATTTAGATTCTAAATACTCGGGTTAAAAATTTATTATTTCTTTATAGAAGTGTGATAAGAAGTATAAGTGACGTTTCCGCTCACGACTTTCTGATGCTCAAAATGCGGCGGATTTTGGTGATTTTCTCACGCTATTACACCGTTTTTTCTTATTTTTATTTTCTTAAGCCAAGAAGATCTAAACCCTCCAGGCCTCTTCTTCTCTCCTACCGTTTCTCTAGAAGGCCTTTAAATGCGGCGCGATTCAATGCTGTTCCCACTTGCCATTGTCCAATGTCCACCACCACCACCACCACCGAACTCTAAATGGGTGGTTTTTAATGACTTCAGACTTCACATGGCTTTGCAGGCCGGGCACTGTTCTTAGTTAGTAACTTTAGGCAATCAAAATGCCTTTTAGGGTTTTGACTTTTAAGACAGAAATGAACTTTCCTTTGTTAAATTCATATTAACAACCAGAGTCTCTGGTTTTTGCAACTCTTAGGTTTGGTCATCCATTTCTGATCTTCTTCATTAATGGATTCATGATCAAATAATAAACTAGTAGACTCCAGTAACCCAATTGGCCTCCTGTATTGTTGTTACATTTATAGAATCTGTGAACACTTGCAAACCCATCCATGGAAAATTCAAGACTTTATTTTTTTATTCAAAAAGTGGAGATGATGATCTCTATGTACAAATTGATGTTTGGGATCAAAACCCTCATGGGTTTCCAGAAGTCCAAAGAAAAGCTGAAAAATTCTAACCTGCACTGCAATTGGAAATTACAAGTAACTTGCCCAACAACCAAGTCAACGCAAGATTAGTTCTTTGTTCCTTGTGCCGACTCAAGAAACGAGATGGGTCCTTCCAATAGGCACTGAAAGTAAAAAACTACAGAGCCCCCCTTCCTTCCTTCCTTCCTTCCTTCCTTCTCTAGCTTAGAGCACAAGGTCCTACTTCCTCATCGCTTAAAGAACTTGATATTCTTATTATGTCTTCTTCCTCTGGTTGTTGCATCAAGCGTCGAACCAGTCTGTCTAGTGCTTCCTTCATCCACCAATGTTGACACACTTCTCTAGCCTCAGCCACAGTCATCTGTAACACCAACCAAAAAAAAATCAAACCAGAATCAGAGAATTTTCATTTAAAGAGGGGAAATCCTCATTCTTCTTCACTGATTGATGCAAATCTGAGTTATTATTTAACTTACCCATTTCCTTTGGCGAAGGTTCTTCTCAGGCCAAAGATCAAGTTGCTCTTTAACAAGCAAGGGGAACATAACACCTTCGTAGATTGTGTTATACCTTTTGCTCCTGAAACACCATTCCCCAATTTTATTCTGCAAGAGAAATTAAGTAATGAAATTTAGTTACAGACGACACCAAGTAACTCAAATATTAATATCTCTGCAAATCAAGGCAACTTACTACAAAAAGGATTGAAATTAAACTGACCTGAACTTTGCCTTTTACACCGGCTTCCTCCAGCGTCTCTCGCAAGGCTGCTTCTTCAATTGACTCATCTATTTCCCAACCTCCCTGATGAATGAAGTAGACAGAGATAATATCATGAGCAAAACTATTCCAGAAGTTCAATTCATATGGTTTTGATCGTAATTAGAGAGTTTTGGTACCTTTGGGAACAACATGCCTTGACCCTTTTGAGAAGTGATGACAAGGATCTCCAATTCGCCTTCATCATCAATGGTATTACTGCTATCACATGAAGGATCCTCCCCATTCTTGTATCTGTAAGGTATGCATCTGCAGAAATTGAAAATGCCCATCAAAATTAGATTCCAAAGTTGGAAAATTTCCTTGTCAATTAATGGAAATGAAAATTGTTGGAATGGGCAAACGCATTCGGCCAAACTCAAGAAGACAGACCCATTACGAAATTTCTCCCTATTAACAGTTCCATGGAGATTTCCATTCAAAATGCAATCAAGAAATGAAGAACATAGAGAGGGGAAAAGAAAATACGTACCCAACGACAAGCCGACGTCCATCCTTGTAGCGCTGCAAGTGTCTTCCCGTACGAGAAACCAAAGAAACCATGTTTCTAGATTTGCAAACAGAGAGTGCGAATGTAAAGCGGAATAGGTTTGGGGAAAGAAACTAGGAAGAAACCTTTGATTTTCTGCAACGAACCCTTGACTAACAAACAGAAAGAAAGCCAAAATAAAATCGTTAGCTATTTCACTCAATGTCTGGTGAGTATCGGTTACCCCCTTTCCCTATTCTTGGAATATCAGAAGGAAACGGCCGAGAGAGAGAGAGAGAGAGAGAGAGAGAGAGAGGAGTAATGGTTGTTTGGATGGGAAAGTGTGTTATGTGCTTGTCATGGATAAGAGGGAAGAACGGTTGTGCCCACCTTTTAATAGCAGTGGATGTGCCAACATGAGCGCATGAACCATCCATGGAAAAATAAATAAATAAATAAAATAATCAATATATAATGGAGAGTCTAAGTAATCGAGTGGTCAGTGCTTTATAAAGCCGTGTATGCGCCCAAACGGTACCTGACGGATCACACGTATAACTGACGCGTCACGTCGCTTTCTCTTCACGGATCTCATATATTTTTCCGTCTTTTCCCTCTTTTTAATTCTTTTTGGTTTTTCTGTCATTCCACGCGCCGCGATTCTATTGCCTATCAACCAATCATATGATTTATATCCTCTTACCTTTTTAATTTTTGTGGCTTCAAGCCTCATGATACCACGTCAGCTGTTACTGGAAAGATTGGTACTGTTTTTGTCAAGGATCCCACTAAGCCGTACTGTTATTAATCCGGTTTGGAATTTAAAATCCGACCAAAAGTTGGTCTGGCCAGCCACACTTTTGAGAGCTGATCACAAAAAAAAAAAGGCTGGTCTTTATGGAATCCAGTACAGACCCAGTTAGTCACCATTGTAAAACTTTAATTGAGCACCTTTATCTGTGTCCAATCAAGGTTTTAAATCAAGGGCTAATCTGACAAGGCCAAGTATTTAGTTCACTCAGTAACACTACCGGTACTGGTCATTGTCAATTCTGAATTTCTGCCTATGTTGATTGGCTGTATTGAGTTTGATAGGACTTTTTTGCCCCAAGATTTTGATACGATTTTTTTACTATTCTGCCTGCGGATGGTGCACCACAATGTGTGCGCAGCAGTCCATTCGTTGGATATGTTCCCAAGTACTCCTTAGGTAATGGACTCCTTAGAGGGGAGCCAAATCCTCGGTATTGGCCAATCCAAACTCGATATCTGAGTCCATGGTCACTATCGTTACCATTACTGATCTATATCAATTGAATCAATCCGTTCAAATTTCATATCTCAAACATTGTGAAATTGAACATCTTTCTTGCACTTTAGATGGATACAAATGTGCAAAGCTTCACGTAAACATTGTGAAATTAAATTTATTTCTTACACTTTATCTTAGAAGGCCTTGTCCATAGCAAGTCAGACAGTGTGGCCAGATTCTACTCCTTGGCTTCGGTACTTATGCAACCAAGAGGCCATGAGTTTTTCTTACCTTGAATTGCAATAAATTTTATCTTTGTCAAAATAAATAAATAAATAAATAAAATAGATGAATACAAATGTGCAAAGTTTCACCTAAAGTTTGGTTTTGGCCAATTTATAATCCAAATTATTGTCCTAATTAACCCAAACACTCTTGACATTTGACCGTACTTAATAATTCCTTCTTTTTTTTTCCGCTACTGTTATAGTGCCGTTTCTTTCATGAATCATGAGGGTTTTTTATCTTTTCTTTTTTCTTACAAGGGGTTTGCAAATACGACTAGACTGTTGCTTAAATGCATGGATTTAGTTCACGATATCAATCGCAGTTGATATTGATACGTGAGTCGATCTTGATTTAAGATCAAAATATTATTGTGTTTTTTATAAAAGCATATTTCTATCATATTCGTCTATCCGTATTTGTTAAGTGTCGGTATTGATTCTTACCCAAAAAAAAAAATAAGTGTCAGTATTGATAATGACTAATAAATATAGAATACCAATTTCTAAAACCATTCTTGGATGTAAAATGATTTTACATCATGACTATCGATCCAGCCACCCAATGCAATGGGCCCCACTTTGTAAAGCATTGGGAAGTGAGAACCAGGGTATTTTGATGGCTAGCTAGAGTGTCATAGACTACACTGTAGCAGTGCATTAGCATTCCTTGTGGAAAATTATCTTCTTCAATTCTCTAGTGCTCGACAGTGCAGCAATGCTAGTGTGGATGTTCGACACGTGGCAGTTTAGACATCCAGCTTTCCAAGCTCATTGACTATGGTGTAACACATAAAGTAATTGATATTTTATTATAAAAGTATCATTCATACAATATAAATGTTTAGATGCATATATAGATGGATCAATAGCAAAACATGAATAATAACATGGAAAAAGATTGGGCACGCATATGTCTTTCTCTCTCTTCTCTATTAAAAAAGACTCCTTTGTTTTCCTGCGTCTAACCTTCTAATTGGTGTATGTCTCTAATTTATCGAAAATTGATAACATACTCAATCCTCTCCTTACTCCATAGTAATATCTTATATAACAGTAATCCTTTACATGGATGAACATATACTAGTTTTCACTTGAATGGTGATATTGGGAGAAAACATATTAGACTTTAAGTTATAAAACAAAGATAGATTCTCGTGCATTTAATACTTACATAATAATTGGTTTTCACTTGCTTAATGAAGATAGTGGGCGGGTAGTGATCATCTAATATACTTTTAAGTCATTTTTAACAAATGTGTGACTTCGATCTAACTTCGGAATCCAAAACAGGTTGATCGAATGACGATAATCCGTTAATCACATGGTGTTTTGAATGGTCACCACACGCAATCGACTGTTGGGGGAAGGGGGGGAAACAATAGTTTTATGTGTATCAGATCGATGGTCCAAATTGATGGCAAATACTTATAACAGAGACTCTCCGACCTTAGAAAAGCCATTACAGGAAGGAAACTACAACGGGTCCCACCAAGTCACATGAGGCCTCCACGTGGGTCAATCAGCATCCAAGAGTCTCAGCACTCCACTACAAACCCCTCCGGCCACCATTATTCTACTTAATCCTATTTTTTCTCAGTTTTGCTGCTATATGATGACAAATAGTTGTTACTTCCAAGACCTTTTTTCTTCTCTCCATTTATATTTTTTAATATTTTATTTTGCCAATCTAGATTAGAGTGCCACATGGACTTTGATTAGGTTTCTAGAAAGAGATAGGGAGGAGGAGAGGGTGGGGAATAGGGGGAAGAAGAGAGAGGCAGAGGGAGAGGGAGGGGAGGCCGGAAGGTATTTGTGACTCAAAAGAGGAAATGAATTATTGAATTTCTCTGGCTGTGAACTTAGGTAGTAGTAAATTTTTACAAAGTAATAGGCTTGTACTTCGACGTAAGTTTCGCCATTGCTCTTGTTTCTTGTAGTGAGTTTTCAAACATCTAAATTTAGAGAGATCATTTCATGTAAGGAGGAGAGACAGAGAGAAATATCCTTCATGGTCTGTTGGCCAAAGAACTTTTTATTCCTTTGTTTATTGGAGAGTTTTCCTTCACCACACCATCTTAAGGTTCACAATTCCCCATTAGGTTTTAGTAAATCTGAAGTCCCTTGGTAAATGGGTTTTCATTCATTGTGACTTGAGAAAACCTTAGCCCCCTTTTTTTGGTGAATATCTCAGTTCTTATTTGTTTTTGTTCGGGATAAAAACCCCACAACACCAATGTGGAGGGAATCTTCATTGCCATACTAATAGCGACTTAGAGAACAATATAATACATATAGAATCAACCACAAAGTTAATGTAAGAGAGAGAGAGAGAAAATAATTACAGGGAGATCGAGGGTTCTCTAAGTAAGTAGGACACTCTATCTCTAGATCCTCTCACATTGATTATTTTAATTATTTAATCTTTTTCTTTACAAACAAGATAATAAATCATGTGAGAAGACACAGTGTACGCTTCCTTAGACTCAGAGAGCTTTTTCCCACAATTAAAATAAGGGTAAAGTACACGTACCCCCCTAGAATGCACCCAATATTCCTCGTACCCCCCTAAGCGGCTCAATATTCCACATACCACCCCTCAATATTCCATGTACCACCCCTGCTTTACACCCCAAATACCATTTAAGTCCACACCAGGTATTAAATGCTATAAAATGACCAAACTACCCTTTCTTTTATCTTTTCTAAAATTTGAAAAGACCTAATTGCCCTGACCTATTTGCTAAAATTTGAAAATACCAAAATGCCCTTATCTTCCCCAAATCATTATCTTCTTTTACCTACCCAATACCACCACCACCACCACCACCATCACCACCCAACATTAACACCATCACCACCGTGAAGCCCCACCTTCACGCCTCCGTCTCCATGCCTGTCTTGACGTTCCAATCGCTGCAATTTATTTTCTGATTGCACGCAACACTCTATGGCCCAAGTCTTGGGGCCCATGGCCATCTGACCCTGAGAAGGCTCTGCGCGTAGCTCGAAATGCACTGAAGAAGGTACTCATCTTGATCCCTCTCTTCAACCACTGCTACATCCCTTGCAACCCCTCTTTGGCTGGAAACCCTATCTTCTCCGGCGACGAGAATCGAATATTCTGTTGCGGATCAGATTTATCCGATTTCTTCGAATGGGAGTCTCTGCTCCGATGGGACAATGATCCCTGCGTCCTCAAAAAGCAGCGCTCAGTCAATGAGAAGACAACAGTTTCGTTATCATTTTCATCTAATTGCTCCCGTAGAAGCTTAGATTCCGGTGGCGCCGCTGGGAGCAGAACACCTAGATGGGTTGAGTTCTGGAGTGATGCAGCCATCGATAGAAGGCAGAGGAATTCGTCATCTCTGTCGTCTTCTTTATCTTCCGATCAATACTATGAGATTCCTCGGCCAACATTTTGGGGAAAATTGTCGAAATGGGTTGAAGGGTATTTAGAAAGGATCGGAACAATCCTGAGGGAAGGTGGTTGGAATGAAACAGATGTAGCGGAAATCGTACAGGTATCAGCATCTGGTTTTTTTGAAAGGGACGTGATTTTGTTAGATAATCAAGCAGTCTTGGATGCTCTGCTACTCAAGGCAGAGCGATTCTCCGACTCTTTGAGAAAAGTAGGGTGAAGCTCTGTGGACATCATTGACGCTCTGGGTTTTGATTTTCGACCGGAAAAAGAACTACCCCACTTATCAAAACCCCTTGTGTATTCGTGTTTGATTTGCTCTTTTTGGGTAAAAATGAGGAAAATCGGGAAACACATTGTAAAGAATCTTGATTAAGGAAACAAAGATTACCATTTCAAAAATTTAAATATAAAACTCAGTTTGTTTCAGGTAGGCTTCCTCGATATCCCCGTGAGGCGTGCCGCGTGAGCTGATCTACTCATCTACCACTGCAATTGCAATTCGCAAACCAATTTGAATCGAAATCTCCTGTAAAAATCTCTGCTTTTTGGAGAAGACCCCACCACCTTCAAAAAATTTCAGATAGAGAAAGGAGTTGGACAGAGATGCTGCAACTTGGAGTGATGAGCGGCTACGAGAGGTGGAGGAAGTAGAGGAGGGGAGGAGAGATAGTGAGGTGGGGCTGCACGGTAGGATGGTGATGGTGTTAATGGTGGGTGGTGGTGGTGGTGGCGGTGACGGTGGTGGTGGTGGTGGGTATGTAAAAGAAGATGATTTGGGGAAGATGAGGGTATTTTGATTTTTTTAAATTTTAGCAAATAGGTCAAGGCTATTAGGTCTTTTCAAATTTTAGAAAAGATAGAAGAAAAGGTAGTTTGATCATTTTATAGTATTTAATACCTGATGTGGACTTAAATGACATTTGAAATGTAAAACAGGGATGATACGTGGAATATTGAGACGTGATACGTAAAATATTGAGCCGTTTAAGGGTACGAGGAATATTGGGTGCATTCTAAGGGGTACGTGTACTTTACCTTTACAATAAACCATGTAAAAAAGTGATGGAACAATGACGATGTGGAAAACTTTTTCCTCTCTTTTTGTGTTTTTTTTCTCTTGGGTAAAGGATAAGAGTTCCAAGACAATTAAAGCCCTGTCAGAGTCTCACCTGATCTTCTCCTTTGGCTTTGGCTCACCACAAGGAAATTTACAGAGGAGCTTTAATCCAAATATGTTTCCGTAAGTGGAAGACTGGTTCGTCTTTTTATTTGAAATGGTCCGACTCACGTGCAGTGGAAAACTCCCCCGCACACTGGCTGGACCGCCCATAGAGAGAGAGAGAAAGTATATTTGTGTCCATGATCTTCTTCAATTCAGCTCTCTAGTCTTTACAAAAGTGGCAAACAACAGAGACGTACTGTGAAGACTTGGAATAGTAGACTTGCTGGGCTGATCACTTCTTATTGTTGTTCTTCTTCTTCCTCTTCTTATTATTAATTGCTTTAAGTGAAAAGTTTTCTCTTCACCTAATCGAGGATTTTAATTCTCCTTTCCCTCTCTCTCCCCTTTTATTGTGTCGGACACTGTCTTTAGAATTCCATCCATTCATGATAAAGTCAAGAAATCTCTTCATCATTTTCTTTTTTTTTTTAATTTTTAGTGGAAGAAATCTCTTCATCATCATAGATGAAGAGAAACTCCGTAATATTATTATTATTATTATTATTATTATTATTATTATTATTAGGGAATATTGAATAAGCCCACGTCCAAGTATACCGGTGGTTCTTTACCACACCAAAAAAAATAATAAAAAAAAATACCGGTTTTGAACATAACCACCTAACAACCGTCACCTTAACTACGACATGCCAAAGTGTTAGTGGGTTTCATTATTGATCTTAAATTAATGCCTCCTGATTTATTGATTGCTTGAGAGTGAATGAAATTGAGAAATTTCCTCCATACCCAATTATAAAGTTTTTATCATGTAAGATGGTCGTACTGTTTACCCAAAATATATATATATATATATTTGATCATTATGATATTGGATATATATGTCAGGTAGTGCATCACATCATATGGACCACTTTGTATCTAAAATCTTTTTCTTGTTTTCTCATGGTTTAAATATTATTTTAAGGAAAAAGAATACTAATTGGTTGCGCTCTAGGTGTGACTCCCACGGTTAGACACATAATCGTCTAATTGCCTTGCTCTATGGGATTTTTGTTCTTTCATGAAGATAATGTGGTCATTTCCATGACCGTTAGGTGATAGAAGTAACATAATTGATACGTTTCCCTTGTCGGGGAGGGTTTTCTATAAATGCAGCGTAAGATTAAAGAATCTGCATGACACACTATTGAGGAAGTAGAAAATAACATGAGTCATATGGGACTCACATGATCAGAGAGGATGGGTCAATGTAATCGTCATTATTTTATGAGAGAAGGGCACATGTAAGAATGATAGTGATAACATGTCCCCCCCCCCCCAATATTTGAGGGCCAACCATATTGAAGATATGGTAATCATGGAGGACTCTGCTTGTAAATTTCCATAACTGGCGATGGAGGATATCACCTAAGAGCCAAAATAAATAAATATATTTGGTGGTCGGTTAGACGGTGCCGACGGTGAGCTCTGACTATCCTCATTTGTTGTATTCATTAGGAAGAAGGATGAAACCAAGTCCCCCAAGTTCTAACATAGCTTTCAATTCTCGCCATACATCACAACAACCCTTTAGAAGCTTTCAATTCTCATCTTATATCACAACAACTCTTTAGACAGAGAAAGGGAGGGAAGTGCGAGGATTAGAGGAGCAATTTGACTTAGTCATCACCTACCAAAGCATGCCGCATTACTTACCAATACCTGCCTTCCATTTGTTTAGTGCATAATGAGCCCTAGCTGACTGGTCTGGCCAAGGCCAACCACGTTGAGTCAGTCAACTCATCATCAACCAAGCTCTGGAACAGTTTGGCCCAGAAGAATGAAAAATTGATCTGATCACTTGATCTTGTTTGGTTGTTTGCGGTGTCACTGATAACCTATTGCCCCAATGGTCAAACCCAGAACCGACACCTAATTTGGGTCAGAGTAATTAAGTAGTGTAGCCAGTGTGTAATTGCCATGCAAAGTTAAAAGTGGAAGAAGTTACCAGGAGGTGGGCTTATCAGGAATTTGCTTTTTCCAAGTTCCTTGACCCTTAAACATCAAGGGTAGTTCTATTTTCTTTGCCTTGATCGATTGATGAGAGGACGAACCGGTGGGCCAAATATGCGTAGAATTAATTAAGAATGCAAACAAACCCAAGTATTTTCTTGGCATTGATTGATTGATAATTAAGTGTGAACCAATAATGTGGCCAAGAAAGATAGAATAGGTTTCTAGCTAGATTCCCTTGAGCATAAAAGACTTTATAAGTCAAATCCAATCATATATAGGAAATGCATAATTGGGGAAAGAAACAAAGCCACATGTAGAGTGCTCAATATGATAATGGACCCCCATATGTTCACAAATTATATATGCTCCTTCTAAGACGGCATTGTTTTGGTTTATATATTGATTCCACAATGTGGGTCCAATCCAGCCATGGGCCATGCACCTTTGCCTTTGGTCTCCATGCTGACTACTCAAATCGATACAAACTAGAAAGACATGGTTCTAAGAGATAGATTGTCATGAAATTAACCATACTTTGTTTTTTTTTTTTTCTTTTTTAAGTATGGATAGAGATAGGATCGAAAGTGTGGAAAGGATTAAATAAAGAACGAAATATTGTAAGCACAAACCTGACTTTGGCGTATGGGACTCGCATGCAATTAAAGCCGCAGTAGTACTGTTATTGCAAATGGCAACTTTGCTGCTATTCTTTCTTTCGATTCTCAAGGTGATTTTTTTTCATGGCCGACTACTGCAAAGAACCCAAGAGTTGGTAGAAGAAGATGCCATTCATATTGTCTTGGCTGGTTCTCTTGAGAAAGTTTTCTTTATTTATAGTTTTCGTGGAAAACGATTTTTATATAAAAATCATTAATTTGTTTAATCATTTGTAACCAAGATGATTGTAGTCTTTCCTTTTTCCTCTTTTGGTATAACATATTTTTCTTTTCCATTGAAGGTAAATCTTGTTATTTCACATAAAAATTGCATTAAATATGTACTAAATAACTTCAAATTTTTGAATTTTTTTTTGCCTTTAGTCTATGTGGTAGAAGCACCCTTGTAGAAAATTAAGCTGTGTATATATAATTTGGGAAGAAATTGCTACGACATTAGAGTCTATTTCCCTTTCACATGGGGCCATGAGGGGTTCTTTATTATTTTCTCTCTCTTGCTCTGATCATGTAGACCTCATGTTGATGATATCATTCTTCGCACCACCAAAGATGTGGTATGCAAGATTCCCTACCCACTCGTGTCATGAAAAAACCCTCTCCCATAATTTAAAGATTACCTTAAGAGCAATTTATCATTTGCAATCTTAGACAATGATTAAAAAATTTGTAAAAAAATAATACTTCATATTTTCCAAATACAAATTTAATTAAATTTGTACGCAAAAAGGATCGATGAAGGACAGGTGGTATATTTGGGGGAGTGCGGTTCCTACGCCACAATTTCAACATAGCATGCCAATCAAAGAAATCCAAATCATTAAAATGAGGAGGAGACACATGCAATAGTAAGTCGAATCTTAGACCTTAGTTCAATTATATAGTCTATGATCAAATTTAATACATAGATAGGGAAGAGTTTGGCCACACTTGTCCCTATGTTTGGGCTCTACACATAGTATTTCATGTGGCAGACAATAACACAGTAAAAAGTATAAGAGATAGATCTCGTTCTAGCGTTAACGGCCCTCGAATCCACAAGATAAAGAAAACCCTAATTCCAATGGGAAGAAGAGCAAATAAAACTATTTTGATTCATAGACTTCAAGATGTCTTTATTTTGTTCAAGACGACCTTTATGTAAGAATGCCAGATTACAAAGAAAGTAAAACCAAAATAAAACAGAAGTAAAATAAAATAGGAAACTAGTTTTCCTAAATCGTGCACAAACTTTGGAGGTCCAGATTATCCCTTAAACGTGCAAATTTGACTTCTGAATTTCTGTCCTTTGATAGCACTCGCTGCTGTTTTGATATTGGTATTATGGCTTTCATGACTCCACATGAGTTAAAAAAAATTATGACCCTCGAAAGTTGCGTTGGCACACTAATAGTTTCAATATATATGATCAGGTGGGCTCGCTGCCGGTCAAACTCATCGAATAATTCGTCAGAAATATTCTCTACATCAAATAGAGCCGGTAGACCTACATCAAGATGGATTGTAGCGATTATCGATATCAGATAGGATACAGGACAGTATCAGTCTGTATCAATCGTATCAAACAAATTAAACGTCAAATATAGCGATACTATATAAGATTTTGACATTTATACCTTCGCTTCTATACCATTCATTGATTCGGTATCGGCTAGAATTGATATTGGTGTTGATCGAGATACCGGCCAATTCGATATCAATACCGAGACCTAAAACCATGCTTACCAAGATGCAACATTGACAAACCTGCATCCACTCAACTTTTTTTTTTTTTGCTTTTTAGATAATAAGATTCTAGAAACCTTTTTCTATAAAAGCATTTTCTTTTTGTACTCCATTTCCCTTTGCACTTGTCAAAGCTCAAGATTTGGTGCCATTGTTGTCTTTGCAGAAATTAAAGTTAAAGGCATTTCTCATAGTTGGAACACTTATTTTGTAGATTTTGCACTGCCACTATATTTATTTATGTAAAGTTTTAAGAATTGATTACTAGATGTTGCAATTACTTTTGCTTTTGGGAAGGTGTTGTGAAACTTCTTCTTCTTCCTTTTTGGACTTTGATATGTGTAAGTTTTTCTCTTGATCTTGCACTACTGAATTTTTCTTTTTGGAATTGTCTGATCGAGAACTCCAGAAAGATGACACATTACTTTCAGCTTTTAAGCTTTTTGGTCCCTTATCCTAGTTTTCATTTTCCATTTTCTGATCCTTATATTTTTGTGGTTCTCTTTTTTATTTTACATTGTAACATCACCTTTACATATGCAAAGTCTTCTAGTTAGTCACTTTTAATCTCTCTCTCTCTCTCTCTCTCTCTCTCTCTCTCTCTCTCTCTCGCTCTTCTTGATTTTGGATTGCCACATGACCTCCACACATCCCCTTTAGGATTCCATTCCCACAAACTTTTATCTAGTATGGGAACCCCTTGAATATTAGGCCATATTTTAAATTTGGGGGCCCTTATTCAGACAATTCCTCAAAGAATTGACCTTTGGAAATTTATTTAAACAATTTAAAAACCACTATCACAAATGTGAAATCAGATATGTCTGAAATTTAAAACATGAATATATAGTTGATGACAAGAAAATATGTTAAAAGCACTTCCAAAGCTGATCATAAGTGATAGTTATTAACAGTTATAGTGAATGTTTAGGAACTCTACTCCCATGATGACTTCACATTGGCTTTTGAGGAAGTGGTTTTGAACTTCTTCTTTTTTATTTTTTTATTTTTATTATCATTATCTTGCATAGCTAGGATTTCTATCTTTTATCTTGTTGCTGATTTCACTCCAACAACTAAACCTATGGCCCAACCCTAAATTTCAAGTTCTGCCCCAAAACAAGATGCTTTAAAAATCTAGAAACACGGGACGATCCATCAACATACATGGACGGCTAACAAATATGAGGATGCATGGATATACAAGGGAAAATATATATCTGATTGAATTTAAATAAAAAATTTGACACGTATCTAATTCAAACCTAGACTAATTTATTGAAGGGAGAATTTACAAGCTTAGCAACACTTGTTTAATTGCCAATCTTCCTAAGGTGATGTGCTACCTAACAACTTTATTTAGCATCCAAATTTAGTAAACTTGTAGACTCCTTTGTCCATTAATTTTATTTTGCTATCAAATTCAGCCCAAGCAGATTATGACACATGACACTTCAACACCGAACCCTCCATAGATTCTTATCTGTTGATATGAATGGAAATTAGCTAGCTACTTCTTGATTTGACATATTTCATTTTAATAGCCCAATCAAGATAAGCTTATCTAATTAAACCTAAAGAAAAGTTTATAGTCATGTTTAATTTCTCACATCACCCTTGATTTATGTGATGTGTTCAGCACATAAGCATTTACTAAGTAGTAAAAATTAACCAAGTAAGCATGGTTAAGATTTGAACAGCTAGCGAATTGTAGATTCAGTACATGGTGAGTCACATGATTGAATTTAATTTTGCACAATAGGTGAAAAATCCATACAAGAAGCAATTAAAAGAAGTGCATGTCCAGTTCTAAATACACTTATTGAGGTATCATTTAGACACTCTCTTTTATAGAAAATTTTTGTCCGTATTGGATAGATTTTTTTTTTTTTCTCTCTCAAAGCAATCAATAGGAATGCATTTTAATTATTTGGTAGTTTCCATGAGATTGCATATTCTGTAGACCATTTGCTTTCAAATAAAAAAATATTGTAAAAATTATTGATGAGAAGTCGGTCTATAGGAAACCTTTTTTGGGGGGTGGGTGTGGGGATGGGAGGAATATTATAGTAGCCGTACGGCCGGTGTGCGGTCTCACACAAGCAAAGGTGAAATGACTGTTCTACCTACTACCAGAGCACTCTGCCCGGGTGGGATCCACACCCTGCTTGTATGAGGCCACACGGCTGCCCGGCAGCAGAGGATCCAAATTGGGGGGAAATATAAAGGGCAAATGATTGAAATGGCCCCACCAATTTTGACAACATCCAATGGAAAGAAAGAAGACCATGCAAAATTCTTTTGCCCTTATCATCTTGTTTACAGGAGTGCTGATTTAATCCTTCATTTGTTACTTTTTTTTATCTGTCTTTTCTTTTGATTGGCTGACAGTTATTCTTTGTAAGAAACTTTCTAACTTATGTTTTACTGAGTTGCGGTTCAATTTAGGATACATACATAGAGGATTGATCTTTCCAACCTTAATACCGGATAGGTACATCTAACCACTAAAGCAACCAATGCTACATAGTGTGTGTGTGTGTGTTGTGACTTGGGTAGAATTCATCTTAAAAGTTAGTTATTAAGGAAAGGGTAATATGGGGATTTTGAATTATCATAGGATGAGAAAGAGTGGTAGAAATTTATAGTTTTTTGTAGTATGAGTAAACACATGCCAAGTATACAGGATTGATAGAAAATTCCTCAAAAAACTGTTATGTGTGTGTCTTGAATTCTTGGGCCATGTTTCGAAGTTTGCCCCACTCCGATTTTTTGGTGGCCACCTGAAGAAGAAATTTTTTAATGTCTGAGATGGTAGTAGAAGGCTCAATACGACCTGATTTGGAGAAGTATTTCCTAGTTTTTTCTGGAGAGATTTTCATTGTATTTTCCCCTTTCATCACATAGTAAATCATCTTTCAATTCGCCAGTAGATATAATACATCTAATTGGTGTGTGAACCATATTAAATCTCTGTGTCATCCTTACGTAAATCTATTTTATTTTTTTCGTATTTTTTGATGTTTATATTAACAAAAACAAGAATTACGATGCCCTCTAACCTGTGACATGGCAAATATTTAGGACCATTCGAAGAAGTTTACCTTTCCTGGGGACCATGGAGGGAAGCATTAATTTGTCCTAAAAAGAATCATTAAAAGTAAATTGTGTTTAAGCATACACTTAAAACAACCATCATATCTATTCAGGATACATGTCCGACAAGATCCCAAATTTCTTTCGTTGCACATGGATGCCCACCTTCAGCAGAAACGAATTTTGTTTGGGCCAAGAGGAAAACAGAGAGAGAGAGAGGTTTTAGTTCACTCATCACCTGAGCTTCCCAAGTCAATGATCCAGCGAAGTCAACGAGTTTACTCTTTCTAGCTAATGGGGGGATATCAGGGGGAAAACAGTGCATGTATCTGTTAGATTAGTTGAACCTATATGGTTATATTTTGTAAACCGTTTAAGAACTATTTCTTAATACAACTAAAGATTCCAACCTCTACCTCTAACTTCATACCTATTCTCCTGTTGCTCTCAATACCATGTGTAAGTGGGGACAATCTTATTAATTCTCTTCTCTTATATAGGACATTAACCCACTTAACTAACACAAAGAAACAAAGTATTGGACACTGATGAGGGATGATTAGGAAGTGAAAATTGTGTCCCACTAGACAAATTGCACAAGGCATGGTTCTCTTGTCATCTCTATTTGGATCTCTTCAGACATAGCTTAGAAGACTTTGATGCTCCTTAATTTTAGCTAACACCCACTACTTGATTGCAAAAGAAGACAAGTAGATTGGTTTGAATGAAGTACTCGATCTATGCTCTTCTTCTAAAAAGGTGGGCAATAGGTTGTGCCCTACAATTGTAGCTATGAACAAGAGAAAGTAATTGGGTTTGTCCCATCATGTGAAGAGAAGTGGGAAAGTGGGGACTCTTGTCTTGTTTTCTTTATGTGATCTCCCTTGTAATTTTTAAAGACCACACAATCAATATTAATAATTTCTTGAGAGTTATATGAACAGATCTATATATATATATATATGGGCCCAAGAGATGTAGTACTGGTCCCATTAGCAATATATGTTGGGTCTCACTCTCCCAACCCTCATGCAAGTCACATTGGTTGGTCCAACATTGGGGTGTCCATATGTGAAGTATATATATATATTTGGACATGGACCACTAGTAGAGAGAGAGAGAGAGAGAGTATCTATTTTGATTATAGCTGTGTTTGTTTGGTCGTAAAATATTACACGGTGTTAAGAATGAAAAAATTGAGTTTGTGTGAACCTCGTTTGCCCTTCAAGATGGGTTTGCGTTAGTTCTTATAGACTTGTATTTGGATTTTGGATATGTGTTTGTTACAATTGGATAACCACAATTGGTTATAGATAAGCTTACAATAGCTAGATAGGGTAGTGACCTGGTCAATCGGACTTTTGAATTTGAAATACAAATCATATATCCGTTTCCTTAACATCCCCCCTCAAGTCGAAGATGGTCTTTGACTGATCTTCAACTTGCTTCTGATGTATCCAAACCTTAACTTGGACAATGGTTTGGTAAAGACATCTGCGATTTGTTCGCGTGTGGTGATGAACTTGACAATCAACTTTCCTTGTGCTACCAATTCTCGCACGAAGTGGAAGTCTATTTCGATATGCTTGGTGCGGGCGTGGAACAGCGGATTGTGTGTGAGATATGTTGCGCCTAAGTTGTCACACCATAACACCGGTGGATGTGTAAGATTCATACCAAGCTCTTGCAATAGAGACATGAGCCATACGATCTCTGCCGTAGCATTAGCGATTGCTTGATATTCTGATTCAGTGGATAATCGAGCAATGGTTGATTGCTTTCTGGCGGACCAAGAGATGAGATTATCACCTATGTATATGGCAAAACCTCCTGTTGATTTCCTGTCATCTGGACAGCCTGCCCAATCTGCATCACTATACGCAACAAGTCCTTGAGGCTCTGCATTTGACAAAAGTAGGCCGTGATCTATCGTCTCTTTAAGATAGCGAAGGATTCTTTTAACGGCCTGCCAATACGCATCGGTTGGCGTTTTAAGAAACTGACACACCTTGTTCACTGAGAATGACAAATCAGGCCTTGTCAATGTGACATATTGCAAAGCACCTACTGTGCTTCTGTAAAATGTTGCATCAGTTAGAGGAGTGTCAGAAGAGAGCGATAGGGTTGTTGATGTGGCCATGGGCGTATGAACTGGTTTAACCCCATCCATTTTTGTTCTTTTGAGCGGATCTATAATGTATTTCTGTTGAGATAGAAGTAGACCTTTGGGATGCCGTAGTACTTCAATTCCCAGAAAATAATGGAGATCCCCTAAATCTCGAATGGAAAACTCACTCTGTAGGGCACAGATTGTCTTCTGAAGGAGCATGGGGTCCGAACCAGTGATGACAATGTCATCTACATAAACCAGAATATAGATCTTATGTAAGCCCTGCCTCAAAATGAATAAGCTTGTATCGGTTTTAGAGCCTTGAAAGCCTAATGATATAAGGTAATTGCTAAGGCGTTGAAACCATGCTCGGGGAGCTTGTTTTCAGCCATACAATGACTTATGTAGCTTGCAAATGTGTTGCGGCTTCTCTAGATCAGTGAATCCTGGTGGTTGGCTCATGTATACATCTTCATTCAGTGTGCCATGCAGGAAAGCATTGCTTACATCAAGTTGCCTTAGTTTCCAATTGTATGCAGTTGCCAAGGATAAAACTGTTCGCACAGTTATTGGTTTCACAACAGGGCTGAACGTTTCTGTGTAATCAATTCCTTCCTATTGATTGTACCTTTGGCGACTAGCCTTGTCTTATAGTGCTCTATCGTGCCATCACCTTTCCTTTTGATACGAAAGACCCATTTACTACCTACCACATTTCCATTGGTTAATAGTGCATTGAACTCTAGTAACATAGCATCTCTCCAATGACCGTGCTTATTCGCCTCTGTGAATGATGTAGGTTCTTGCTCAGAGGGAGACTCAATGAGATGGGCCAAAGGCAAGGGATACCTCGTGTTGGGCCGTGGATGTGATCTAAGCTGTATTTGATGAGTGCGCTGTGGGGCTTGATTTTGAGTGGAAACAATGGATGGTAAAGGTTGGGTGGATGGATTGATTGGGGCAACCGTGGTAATGGGTAATGGTAGTGATGAAGTTGGGGAAGTGTTATCCATGTGAGTACCTGCATCACTAATTACAACATTTGAAGTATCACCATTAGTTAATGGGGTTGGGAGAATATTAGCAGTGGTATTGGGTTGGTTGTTGGCAGGTGGAACTTGTGTCGTACCTGTGACATTGCCAATGGTCCCAAGCGCCCTTGATGGTGTTGTATCATGTGAAGAGATGGTCAGCCATGGTGTTGAGGGTGAAACAATGGTAGGAGATGGTGGTTTTAGGCTAGTAAATGGAAAACGATCCTCTATAAAATTGGCATGGCATGCAATGTAAATACGACTAGTAGAAAGATCAAGGTAGCGATACTCAAGATGTTGTGGACTGTAGCCCAAGAAAACACAAGTGGTAGACCTTAGTGCAAACTTGTGTGAGTTATATGGTCGTAGTAAAGGGAAGACAGTGCAACCAAAGACTTTAAGAAATTTATAGTCGGGTTGGAGCTTGTATAAATGTTGGAATGGGGAGGTATTATTGAGAACCATAGTTGGGAGCCTATTTATCAAAAACACTGCTGTTTCGAATGCATAGGTCCAATATGTTAATGGAATGGATGCATGGGCAAGCAATGACAAACCTGTATCTACAATATGTCTAATTTTCCTTTCAGCTGCACCATTTTGTTCATGAGTATGGGGACAAGCAACCCTGTGAATAATACCACAGTTTTGAAGATATTGATTCAACTTTCTATATTCCCCACCCCAATTTGACTGAAAAGCTTTGATGGGACGAGAAAATTGTTTTTCCACCATTGCTTTAAATTGTGCAAAAATAGAGGAAAGCATAGAACGATTTGAGAGTGGATAGAACCAAGTAAACTTAAAAAAATCATCAATAAATATTAAGAAATAAAGATGTCCAGTGGTTGACGTATGAGGTGACGGTCCCCATATATCACTGAATATTAAATCAAGGGGGCTTTCACTTATTGTACCAGTACTGGGTAAAGAGGTCTTGTGAGCCTTGCCAAGAAAACATGAAGGGCATTTATTCAAGGTGGATGGTGAACATGGCAGTGAATGTGTATGAAGAAGCTTGCGGACTGTTCGTGGTTGTGGATGGCCCAACCTAGCGTGCCAGGCATCTGAAGTAGCTTGGTTGCTTAGGTGGACATTATTGGCAGATGGAGTTGATGGCGGTTGTAGACCCTTTAGTTGATACAAACCATCCTTATGGTGCCCTTGGAGCAAAGGCAGCTTGGTCACCCAATCCTTCACAATGAAATGAAACGGGTGAAATTCAAAAAAGCAATTATTATCTTTGGTGAAGTGGTGAACAGATAGCAAGTTTTTGGTACTTTTTGGGACATGTAGGATATTTGAAAATTGAAATGAATTATTAGAGGGTGATAATAATTTGGAAGAACCAATGCTATTAATATTCAAGCCAACACCATTACCTACACGGAGAGCTTCATTACCATTGTACACATTAGAGATTTGCAGGTTGGAGATGTCTGGTGTCACATGGTGTGTTGCAGCAGTGTCTGGAAACCAATCGGCCATAGGGCTTGGTGGTGTAGGTAATAAACCTGCCATATTAGCTGAAGGAGAAGAAGAAGCAGCAGTATTATTAGATGAGTTTGAATACCAAAAGTAGCAGCGATTGGCCGTGTGATTGAACTTGTTGCAAATTCTAAGTACCGTGGTCCTCGGGACGAGGGTTCCTCAGCCCTTATATATGGTGACATGGGTTGATATATATATATATATATATATATGTATGTATATGGATATGTATATGTATATGTATATGTATATGTATATGTATATGTATATGGATATGGATATGGATAATATTGTCAATGTATAATATTGATAAATAGGGGATTGGGATCATGCATTAAACTATGCTAATATAATATGAAGTCGCTACCTAGGGTTAGGGCCTAGGACCCATTAAGTGTAGCCCTATCCGTTGTAAACGGGATCGAACTACTTGACTCCATATGATCTGACCAGAGGTTTGGGTAAGGGGTCAGGTTACGAGTGTGGGAAGGTGTTAGGCACCCACCTTACCCAGCCGAAGCTAGTCTTTCTATATTAGATGCTACATAAGGACGAATGTTCTCTCTCTTTTATCACGGGGATGGGGGATATTATGAACTACATTCAGATACTATGAATCGAACTAAAAAACATAACAAACTACATTACATATATGAAAAATATGGACTAAAATGATGGAATACGAAAGGACTACATCGTATCAACAAGAATGCAGTTATTATACCTGTATGGTTGTATTTCCACTACAAGAAATTGGGCCTACGACAGTGTTTTTAAACGCCGCTATAAGTCCAAAAAAAGCCGTCATAGGATATAATGGCGTTTATAATTTGTGCCGTTGAAATGTCGGCGAAGGTACCGCCGTTTTTGTACAACGGCATTTTTTTAGTGTGACTGTGTATGTACCTTTTTCACGGCGTTTTTTAATAAATGCCGGGAAAATTACTACAACGGCGTTTTCATAAGTGTCGTGATAGGTATTGAATTTCTTTTTTTTTGCGGCATTTTTCAATAAACGACGGGAAAAGTGTATTACAACGGCATTTAAAAAGTGTCGTGATAGGTGTTGAGTTTATACTTTTAGCGGCGTTTTTACAAACGCCGCTATATGCATTTAAAAAAAAAAATTTATTTCTATATTCAATCCATTAACTCTGTTTCAAAGATAATAGATTCATCATGTCACCTATTTTTATATCCAAACCAAATTCATATATAAAACAGAGATATACCTCATCAAATACCCTACCCATTTCATATTCAAGTGCATCCACAAAGATGGGATGAAATAAGAGATTTAAGTAAATATATCCAAGTCATGTTAAAGTCGATATATTTAAAAAGCAATGGATTGAAACAGAGATTAAGTGATCAATAGTCCAAATTAAACTCAAATCGACCCATTTATAAGCAATAGGTAGAAACAAGGACTGGAGCAAGTAATTATCCAAATCAATAGACTGAAACACGTGTCCTTTTATGCATAAATTCAAAATTCATCACAGATCATCTAAAAAGAATTCGGAGTTTGAGATGCTCAAGTCTAAGCGATGCCTTAACACACTTGAGGGGATTGTAATCTAATAATTGATGGTATATCTCTAGAACGTCAACAAGATACGCTTATAATTGCCTCTTCTTACAAAGATGATTACTTTAATCATAGCATTTCAAGATTCCTAAATCATGTGGATGTACCTAAGGAGCACCGCCAAAAAGATCGTCTGAGTAGATCTCGCACAGCAGGTAAAGTCTACATCATCGCATTAACTTGAGCCATTTGAAGAGCTCTCTTTGCTGCCTCAACAGCCAAACCCGTCAATCTATCTTTTCCTACCAAGGCACAAGTTAAACCAAGAAATTCAATATTTTCATATGTAGACTATCATAACCTATTAAGTATCAAATAAGCTTCCCCTTACCCAAAAAAAAAGCAAGTAAGCTTCCCAATGATTGTTCACTATGTAAAACATGAAAAAGAAAAAGAAAGAGGGAAGTCTGAATGGTGGGTATCAACAGCCAGCAGCATTCCCATAGTTATTTGAGATCTGAAGATTGTGAGGATGAGATTACCTGAAAGAACTCATCTTTTAAGAATCCCAATGCAAATAGAAATCCTTTCATCCATACTTACCATCTATGCAAGCCCAATTTCCAATCCCTTTCATCATGAGAAACAAGACTCATGATATGCATTTTGTGGCACATCCAACATACCCCCAAAGATCTGAAAAACACACCCACACAAGTCACATGATCTGATTTTACAACCCCATCCCCAAAATCACCAAACACACACACACATGAGTTCGACTAACTACAATGCTTAGCAAAAGCTTCATCAATTTCATTAGAAGTAAAATCACAAATTTGTTGTCATATTACAATATAGAATTATAAAATAAAGTACAAATTGTAAAAGAGCAATCTTACCGTTGTGCCGAGGCCAACCCTCTTACATTAGCATCTTCAAGTACCCAATCCAATTCTTCAAGCTTAGGAGATAACTATGACATGAATGCTACCAATTTCTCATGATCATGCTGTATTTCCTAGAAATTTACCAAACTGTTATAGTCAACTTCAGTTTCAAATTAGTTGTAATGTGGTCATCCCTTACCTACCATTTCTTGACAAAAAAAAGTAGAGAAATCACATGCCTTGGTTGAAGAGGAAGGGAAAAAAGAAGAAAAGAAACAAAAAAAATGTCCACCACGCCTATCCATGAAGCTTTTCAAAATCCAACATAACTAATCATCCTTGTTCCTATGACTTGACCCATTCTAATGTAATTCCATTATTCATGTAGAAAGGCTGTGGGCCTTTTAGTTAAAAACATGTCATGTTTATGCATGTAGAAAGGAAAGAACTCAATCTTCACATATAGAATAATAAAGTAGAAGACAACTAGGAGGAATAGTTTCTGCTTTATATCCCCTTCTCTAATGGGACCAATTCCCCAAAGGAAACTCTAAGAAAGATGAAGAGAGATAGAGAGGTTAGGTTTAGAAGAACAAAACAGAATTTTTTTAGTTTCTTGATCCAAGAGCTCCAAACAATTGGATTAAAACTCTAAAGATGGAAATGGAAGAAAACATATTTAAACATTTATGGGACCCAATACCAAACCCCCCCCCCCCATACACCACTATTCCCAAACTGAGATATCCACTGAAATTTCTTGATTCCAAACCTCTCAAATCCAACAGAATAAATAATAACTTACCATATTTCTGTCAACCCACGTCAAGCTATATATCTCTTCACCATATTCATAGTTTCATTCCTGCAAGCAACACTTAGAGAGAGAGAGAGAGAGAGAGAAAGAGAGAGTCTACAAAAGAGGGCAATATATTACAAACCAGGTTATGTATGTACAAAAGAGAAAATCTATTAAACTTTCTCATAAACATCAAACATCTCTCTCTCTCTCTCTCTCTCTCTCTCTCTCTTTGTAACTCCATCTCTAATTTACAATCAACCTGTAATGGTTGACAATGTTCTCATAATATGTTCATAAGTATGAATATAAAAGCAAGTTATGTCTATAAACTATCTCTGATTCCGGTTTCAAAATCATACTAACCTAATTAGTAACAATAAACCAAAGAAAACCTAAAGGAAATGAAATTAAACAGATCAATACATAATGAGTAGAAAACAAATAAGATTTAACCTACAAAAGTCTCCGAAAATTGATCAAATGCAGAGAGAGAGAGAGAGATTAGCAACTAACCTTTTTCCCAGTGAAGAGAGGTGGAGCTCTTAGCTAGAGACGAAGTCGGGGTCCGTTGCTCCCCTACCATGGCTGTTGAGAGGAAAGATTAGGAATGAGGATTTTAATTAATAACTCAAAAATGCGAATTTGTTGATAAGAATCAAAGGCAAGCGAAAATGAGCATCCAAGTCCATTGCGAGGGTTGCCAGGTCATCACCGCAATCTGTCCCACTTAAGTTTGATCCGAATCAAAGATAATAAGAGAATTATTCAAATAGTTCAAGTTCTAACAAAAATGGGAGATAAAAATAGTAAGACAATTATTCAAATAGTTCAACCCCGGAGGGGAGAGATTAGTGAGATGAACTCTTGCAAGTTGGAATCTATTTATACACACAAGCCTCAAGTTTGATCGGGATTAAAGTTCATACAAATAATGATTGAGAAAGGGAACCAATTGTCTAGAGGTTGGATGGCTTTATACAGATGGTAAAGCTCCTTGGGTAGCATCCATTTACTTTGCATCCCATATTTTAAATATGAAGAGATTTTCCAAAGACTAGAAGGAAAAACACGAATTTAACACATACCCTTCTTAGAGAAACTTCAAAACTGTACATAAGAAGATAACACAGTCACCATGCTCATTCCGAGCTAGTTGATCATCAAAATACAACATTACAACGTACAAAGAGACAGAAAAAGGGGGAATCCAACCAACTGACAACTGAACTCTTACTCCAAAAACGAATACATTTCGTACATAGAATGCAAGCTATAGAGACAAAGAAGAGACCTAATTATCCAAGGAACTACGCTCATAACTTGTCAAATAAGTACACCTATACATAACGCAAGATACGAGAGACAACAAACAATTTATCAATGCAGCATTATGTATCACTAGAATAATGCATTTGTGATGGCTATAGTTTCACCAACTATATAGTAGGATTTGTTACATTGTTGAGGTTTTAATGGTTTCACTCTTAAAAAAGGAAGAAGAAGAGAAAAAAAAAGACATCCACAGCAACTAGTAATTAGAGCTAGGTAATTTCTAATAATGATTAGAATTAGAACCAAACAAGATATCAAAAATCTAACATCCTAAACACAATTAGAAACAAATAGAACAAAGATGAAAGTAAAACCTATTCTATTTTCTTTTTCCCCACCTTTGTTTGATCAAAACAAATCCAAATTAGCTCAAATTCTAGTGTTTTCACTTTTCACCATCACATCACCAACATAGACACATGTTCATACATATATAAACTACATACACAGAATGAATCGAAGCAAAATGAAGTTGTTATTCCTCAAATGTCTGCAACAGCTTTGCTTAAAAAACTGCTCAAATGGGTTCAACAGCAAACAGTGGAAGTGGTTCTTTGCTTAGAGGTTTTGGCAGTTCTTCATTAAGGGTCCTAAATCTGACAGGTCTCACTTGACTGCTAATTTTAGGGCCAATTTTGGAGGTGGTGGGGGTGAAACATTGTCACAGATGGAAAATGAAAATCATCTCCAAGATCTAATGAATTCTCTAGCAAATGGTGGCTCCTCCATTTTTGGAGCTGCTTCAGGAGGAATCCCTACCTTTGGAGTGAATTGCAATAGTGGTGGACATGAACAAGAGACCAATTTTGGTGGATTCAATACAAACAGAATGTCATTGGAACAACAACACCATCAGATACCAATTTTGGAAACATGGAAGAACCCAAGTTGCATCAAAATCTTACAGTGACACTCCCATTACAGCACACAGAGATAGAGAGAGACAGAGAGAGATTCCTTCATGCACCTTCAAAGGTGGAAAAGAAAAAAAAAGAAATCTTGGGTGGTTTCTTCAGTTTCCTCTTTAAAAAAGAAAGTGTCCTACCTGCTACCTAATAGTAAAGAATATATAAATGGTGAATTTGAATTCTATGGGATTGGGTTGGGTTGACATTCCGTGAAGACACAAAACCACACTTCTCCTATTGTCACACTTCTCCTATTGTCTTTCTACGTTGACTCCTATTCACTAGAATGGCATCTCTCCACTCCACTCCTCTCCTCTCCCCTCCTCCACCTCTTACCATCCTTTTAAGTTTTATAAGTTTTATCCATCTCTTTAACTGCTCTACTTTATATTGATTGCTTGCTGAAATGTCAACATCTTCTCTTGGGGTCTCAATCTTTCTCCTCCTCTCCTTTTTCCTGAATTGACTCAATCATTGACAGAGAAGTTAGTGGAGGTCGATCTGACTCTATCCATAGTCCATACGACCATACCCAGTAGTATTAGTACTGTAGTATGATATATCAACACCTCACATGCCATAAAGCTCTATAAAGCTCCATAAAGCTCATGCCCTCAAAGCGATGCCGCCGACAATCCCATTAGAATTCCAGAAATCAAACCCATCTTTTTGGTGCTTAAACGAAGCAAAAGAATTGAATGAACGAAGACGGAAGAGAGAAGTAGAAAATACTCTCCTCCCTTAAAGATCAAAATCACATGTTCATACATATATAAACATAAGTAAATCCAAAGATAAACACAGAATGAATCGAAGCAGAAACAGAGAGAGCAGGAGAGAAAGGAGAGTTTAAGATAAAAAAAAAAAAAAATTAAAAACAACAGAATTAACTACAGAAACCTAAACAAAAGAATTTGGACAAAAAACTTGAAATACTAACAACAGATCAAACACAAGAACTAACACTTTCTGACGAATCAAAACATGTAAGTAAAAAGGAGAGAAGAAGGGTTCAACGGGATCAAACCTTGTGGGACTTGCGAGAATTGGTGTCGCCGATTCACCGTTGCTCTGTCGTTTGAAAGGGATTTCAGAGAAGTTTGACGGTTGAGGGGAAAAAGATTTGAGAGAACTTTGAGAGAGAGATGGAAAGAGCGGGGGACACGAAAATGTTTTTGAGATGGAGATGGGAAGCACGGGGAAGTGAAAAGATTTTGGGGTTTTTTATCGCTGCAAACTATTACTTTATACGGCGTTTATCTATAAACATCGTTGTATTGTGACATACAACGGCATTTCTTTGAAAACGCCATTACAAAAAATATTAAACCATTATTAAATAGTAAACTATAGTGGCGTTTGTTTAAAAAACCGCCGTGGAAACTAGTTTATTTAACGGCGATTGTGATAAACGCCGTTATATATGCATATATGATGGCGTTTAAACCCATACGCCGTTATACCTTTATATATGACGGCATTTTTAATAAAATGTCGGTATATCTTCACATATGACGACATTTGTAAAATATGCCTCAATAACTCAACCCAAAGTGCCGCCATTGCACCAATTTCTTGTAGTGTTCCCTGGCTCAGGGGAGATAGACGAGTGGACTGACGCCGATTCCTTTTTGGGCAGAGTAACGGCTCTTTCAAGTGATTTGAAAATGAGTAAACAGACAGAATAATGTCTGTAATAAAAGGGTTTTGATTGTTAGCCACACACTAATGGGATAACAATGCCTAGGAACAAAAGCGCTCTATACTCAGAGGGATAATCGAAGGATCTATCCGCAACCAAGAAAACTTCACTCACTCACACTCTTATGAGAGAGGGAGGAGAAATGAGGGTGAAAAGGAAGAAAAAGATGGTAGGAATTACTTGGGGAGGGTCTCTCCACCCAAAAATTCCTTGGAAAATGTGGGAGAGGACCCTCTTATTTATAGGGAGGGACCCCCTCTCTCTCCTGGCCAGATAAGTCATCCACGGCACCGTGGAGTCCACGACGCCATAGGGGACTTTTCTATGGCGCCGTGGGTGACGTCAGCAAGCTTATGTCACACCCCCTCATGGCTCTGTGAAAATCCGGTACACATCCCCACGGTGCCGTGAGAAGGAGTCCACGACGCTGTGGGGGTGCAATGCCATTTTTCCTTGTTTTTTGGCCTAAAATGGGTCATTTTGTGCTCAACACGGTTCTTGGTTTTATGGGTCAGGTATCTTGGGTCTAGAAAGAGGGAGAGTGCGTCGTCCATTGTCTATTTCCCGTTGTCATCATCGCCAATTAGGGGGTGGCAAAAATCAGTGTCTACACAAATTTGACAACGGTCCCTTCGACGAGAGCCTTGGTTGCGCCAACGGTTGGTGTTGGCATTGGTAGTAGGACTTGCTGGTTGAGACACTTGTTGCTGCAGTACTGTGGAAGGAGATGAAGGCACGACAGCTGATTTGGATGGAAGTTGAGTGAGATGGGCTTCAACAGGCACTTGTGCAGTCTTCAATCGAAGTTCATGATTGAGAAGAAGGCGATGGAGATCATGAAAATTCAGAGGTTCTGTCTTTGTAGACAATGCAGCAACAATGTCACCAAAATCGTCACCAAGATTTTTGAAAACTATTGCATTGAGTTCAACATGCCCAAGCGGCTTGTTGGCTGCCGCGAGTTGATCGGAGATGATCTTTACTTCACGCAAATAAGTAGTCACTGACTTTTCTCCCTTTGATGTATTTTGCAATTGCATATGCAACTGCAGAACACTTGTATGAGAGAGAGTGCCAAAGGCAGATTGAAGAGCTTCCCAAACCTCTGCTGCTGTGGCGAGACCAAGGACGTATGGTAATACTTCTGCAGAGAGGCTGGAAATTATCCAACTCATAACGAGCTGGTCTTTACGTATCCATTCAGAGTGGGCTGGGCTGGGAATTGGAATGGTAGAGCCTTCAGGAATTGTTGTTTCGATGGGGCATGATAGGGTGCCATCGATGTATTTCATGAGATCTTGACTGCGCAACAGAGGAAGCAATTGTGTTTTCCATAACAAGAAGTTGTTAGAGGTTAACTTCAAGGTAAGATGTTGGAACGCAGGAGCAGCAGGAGAAGAGAGGCCATACTTGAAGACGTTGAGGCAGAAATAGAGGAGGATGAGGCTGTGGTGGATATTCAAAATCCCTTGGATCAGAACTTGGCGGATGATACCATGTTAAGAATGAAAAAATTGAGTTTGTGTGAATCTCGCTTGCCCTTCAAGATGGGTTTGCGTTAGTTCTTATAGACTTGTATTTAAATTTTGGATATATGTTTGTTACAATTGGATAACCACAATTGGTCATAGATAAGCTTACAACAACTAGATAGGGTAGTGACCTGGTCAATCGGACTTTTGAATTTGAAATACAAATCATATATCCGTTTCCTTAACACACGGGATTTATTGAAAATCGATATAAAAGTGTATAAGGCTTAGGAAAAAAAATAAAATATTTTACTGAAATGCAATATAGAATAGTAACGGTATCGTCATTAATAATATTCTTGGAACCCATGGTAAGATATCCACCCGCATCAATTGCTAGATTCTTTCCCTCAATCAATCATATTTAAATATGGTATTATAAATATGGCCAATTAATGCAAATGATTGAATTTAGTTATATATGGTATTCTAAATATGGTCAATCCAAATGCTCTGTTTTTAATTGTCAAAATAACTATATCATTCTCGTACTAAATTTTAGTGACAGAAAATAGAAAGGGTAAAAGAGTTCACTAACTGCATTGTAGGCTAATAGAGATAGACCATCACATTTGACATGGAAAGTAATCTAAGGGATGCCCTAATTATCAAATGGTGAGATTAGCCAAAACAATCCTCCGTGCAAAAGTAGTTTATTCATCACTCGGTTCTCTTCCATTGCCTATGATGAATATTTTTCCTCTATCATCTATATTTCACATGTCATGGTTTGATTTGGTCCAAGATAAACCACATATGTTCTAGATTGTCTACTAATCAAATTAAAGGATATGATGAATATTTTTCCTCTCTATCACCTATTTTTCACATGTCATGGTTTAATTTGGTCCAAGATAAACCACATATTTTCTAGATTGTCTACTTATCAAATTAAAATACGTACTTATTTCAACCACATTGTCTACTATGTATTATTTATTATTTCCATTTTCCTTCTATTTTATGCAGTTCACATTTTTTGAATATCTACACTTTCAACTACTTTTTGAACCTTCCTTTTGAGATGTGGCGAGTTCTTGCTCTGTTTGTTTCATTGTAAAAATTTCCTACCAAATGACATCTTACATGAAAATTTTCCTTCATGCCAATTCTCGAGAGTATGTGCAGAATGTTTGAAAATTCCTAAATATTTGATCGGTATTGCTCTGAACTAATAAACCAGCAGTTCTGGTATGGCATCTAGAACCATAACAAGAACTGGAACCTGGCCCAGAAGATTCTCTTTAAGTATGTCTAACATGTTTTAAATTATGGGCCAAGTCCACTGGGCCAGCCCAGAGTAAATTTTGAGGCCTAAATGAAGGTTGAACACTTGGACTGGGTACTCTCAATCTGATTCTGCTAGTTAAGGAACCTCATGAGTTTGACCCATCATCCACTCGCCAAAAGCCCAAGCCACGTGGTAGATGACATGGCATCACTAGATGATCTACTCAACCTACTAATTGAATAGTAACCAACTTCTAACCACAAACTCCCTTCCCCCTCTTTTGTCAACCAAACTTATTGATCAAATAACCAGGTAGTTTCATCATCACAGTCCATATGACAGTTATGCCTCTATGAATTGGAGTAGATCTCAGAAGCTTTTCTAAATTGATACCACTAATTTAGAATGATAGTTTATTTATATATTGTCACCTAATATCTGATATTGTGAATTTAATACTTTAATTTTTTTACGGCGGAATTATTTTTCCTTCACTTAAAATAATTTATTACTATGATTTATTTAGTTACCAGCGTCTAATATCTAATTTTGCTATTCTAGTACTTTTTTTTTTATTTTTTTTATGACGATTTTTTATTTTCCATCGCTCTAAACATTCAGGACACCGTTGCTTAATATCTAATATTGTGATTTTAGTCTTGATTTGGTATGACTTCTATTTCAATTTCAGATAGAGGTCTCTACTTCGGAAGTTAATTGATTTAGTTTTTACACTTTATTTCAATGAAATTGAAATCAAATGGAAGAGAAATTCTGAAATCTATGACAAGCCCTACAATTTCAAAATTGAAATTGCATATAATCTATTGTGCGTTGCTTTTTAATGAGCACATGGTAAACAATGGCTCTTTTAATGAGCCAAGTAATAATTTCATGTAATTCTCATGAAACTATGACCCTTTTGGCTTCTTTTTTTTTTAATAATGAACACATATAGAAGACCGAATGCAGAGACCATACCTCCCTCTTTATCTCTCTCTCTCTCTCTGGTGTACATACACTGAATTTTATCACCCTAAAATATTCCCCCACCCTTTGTTGCTAATGATTTGAGCTTAAAATTGATCCTAGAGATCTTGTCTCTGGGGTGATTTGGATGCCCAAACATTATCAGAATTGGTTGAAACTTTTCGACTAGTATTATTTTACCATACTAAGGTTAAATCTAGACTTTAATGTGATTAAGACATTGTTTAGCCATCATTTCATCAAAATGCATGTCATGTAGATCTCCCAATTTGAGAATGATTTTAACGTATTTCTAACCAAATTTGTGGTTAAACTTTACATCATTGTATAGTACTCTAAAATACATTTCCGGTGATATATGGAACATCAAAATTCAATGATCGGATCTCCTAGAATCATTATCTGAAGAACAACCTACAAAAAACACATAAGGCCCACTTTATGTGACCAAGGGATGAATATTGAATTTGATAGTAGGTGAATAGGTGAGCCACTCTGCATTCCAATTGCTATCTACTTATCGTCACCTTCGTAGGTGCCTATTTCTTGGCTGGATGCGTGCCGACACACATCCTCGCACGCATCCAACCAGCCCAGCCGTTGGTTGCTCACTGAGCACTCCCTGGTCGTTGGGCTCACTGGAGAGGATCCCAATCCCTGTTTCTTTCCCAAGGACCTCTCTTGCCACTATTAGCTCCACTTCATTCGGGTTGGGTTCGTGAGAACTGCCCCTCTTTTCTCTAATCAGGCATTAAGCCAATTTTGATTTTGGTAATATCATCAGCAAAACCCTTTGATGGTTTCTTGAAACCTCTTTCATTACCACTAAATGTCCACCATGGCTTCACTGCAAGAAAGCCCCACTTTGCTCTCCACCTTCGACTTGCTCAGACCTGCTTCCTACTCTGCAATCCCCTGCTCCTACCCTTCATGTACGAACAGAACTAGGGACAAAGGAAACCTTCTGTTCAACACATTATGTATCATGAGATTTGCTGCTCCGAGAACGATCTTTGGCTGCATGGACTCGCACAAGCTTCAATTCCAACACCAAAGAAGACTCCAAGGAGATGGGGTTAATGGATAGGATTAATTGAGGCTCTCATTCGTTTCTCAAATGGGTTTTGCAGAAATTCTTCTACTCTCTCTCTCTCATTGTGACTTAGGTATTTTGAAACCTAAGTGAGAGAATGTTAGTGTGTGCTTCTCGACAAATGCAAAAGGAAAGTTGCGACGAGTTCCTTGGATAGCTAAGATTGCGCAGAGGAACTACATTTGTGATTCAACGGTATCCCATTTCCGCCCCCATTAATATTAAATAGTAAACATCGCATGCAAGATGAGACCAATCTAATTCTTTAGTTCTTTACCATGAGTATGGACTTATACATTTGCATTTGTTACCATTCATGGTTAGAGACCTCATTTGTCAGAGAGTTTCAATTCCTGCTATCCAAACAAAGAACAAAAGTCATTTACAAAGTTGTATGATAACTTTGAGTGAGAAGGGTATATATTATAAACCCAAATCCTCCATCCTACGTCTCTGTGCATGATGATGCACCATGGACGATTGTGCACAAAACCCTTCCCCCATTTCCTATTGTCCATGTTTTCCTAGAAAAATAGAAACCCTTAAATAAAAATTTTGAAAGAATTACAGGAACCCTAATCACAAATGTTAATTAAACTAGATCGGAATCCCTCACCTAAAATCGTCATCTGACCCGGAGCTAGAACCGAAATAACGATTCTCATACCGGAATATGCAACTCACACCGACCAAAATCTCGGCTATCGCTGCCTCCGTCTTCTCTCTATCCGAGAAATGAAATGTCTGCAACAACAACACTGTCGGCTTCGCTTCGAAATTTTGCCTCTCAAAATTCCTCTCCGCTTGCCATCTCACAGTATCATGCGCCATGGGTGCTAACCATCCCATTATCCCCTTCAAAGCTTCTCTCCACCCCTCCGCCAGCGACTTGTCCTCCCATGACTCGGACTCGCCGCCTTCCCCTTTCCTCCTCTTCCACCTATTCCTCAACTTCGACCTCACCGACATCTTCAAACTTGTCGGTAACATCTGATAAAGATTCTCTCTCTCATCGTCTCCGATGGAGCAAGGTGAGTTCAGATACCTCTCTACCTGAATTATCACGTTCGCGTATCGTAACGAGAGTCCGGAACCACCAAGCGTCGACGGCGGCGCCACCTGTACTAATTTGTTCTTCTTTCCATCACCAAATACATAGTAGTGGTTCTCTTGGAACCCGATACCGAATCCGAATCCAAATCCGACTCCAATTGGGGCATCTTCGATCGGGTTTGAGTCCCGACTCAAAAACCTGATTAAGTTCCGTTTGGGTGGTTTTCCAAGTGGTCCAGATTTCGTGCGAGGCTTGTCAGGAATCGGATTGTTTTGAAGAGTCTGGTTCTGTAACGGCCCCGAACGGGAACGGACGTTTCGGGTCGATACTGGAGGGAGGACCGAAACGTAGGGTCCGAAAAATACACAGATTCGGGCGTAGACGAAGCAGATGATTCGAGCCATGAGACCAACGGCCTTGTTGAAGGTTTGGCTCCAAAGGGATAACTCTTGGAAGTGCCCAACCACTTGTCTCTGAGCCGCTAATTTCTGATCGAAAACCTCCGAGTTGGAGTTCTCCATGGCCGTGTTTTGATTCCATTGCTTCAATTTCCGCTCCGCTACTTCCATTTCGGACAAAGAATGGTATTCTAAGTACAGATTTGAGGTCGCAGAAATTAGCTTCTCCATCTTCTCGATGTTCTTATCGACCTCCTTCGACACGAAATCCAATTTGCTAATGTTGAGGATACCAAATTTGAGATCGGAGTAGACATCTTTGAAATTGCATAATGCAGGGTCGGAGCATTTTTTGCCGAGTCGAGTGACGGTGATGGCGCAGTGGTCGAGATCTTCGATTCGTTCGGCACAGGCGAGGTTGAGAAGGAAACTTTCGTCTTTAGAGTTGAGATAAGAGACGCCCTCAGATTTCACGATCTCGTTGCGGAGTTTGTTGAGTTCTTCGTCGGAGAGGGACTTGTAGAGGGAGAGGAGGCGTGACATGGTTCGAGCAGTCTCGAAGGAGAGAATACCGAGGGTGAGTTGAGCTTGTTCTTGTTCTTGTTCTTCTTCTTGTTGTTGTTGTTGACTGTTTTTGTTCTTCTTCTTGGTCTCAGAGGAGATAGAGCGTTTCAGGCCGCTTCCGATATCGTAGAGCCATGATCTGGTGGCGACCATGGCCATATCACTCTAGAGCTTCTTAATCTACAGTTTGAAAAGATCAATTGGGGGTAGAGAAAAGGTTCCAAACGAGGGTTAATTTGATTTCCTGAAAGAGTAGGAAAGGAAGAAAGAAGAAATGAGAAATAAGGAAATGAGGGAGGACGGAGGCATTTTCTGGGCTTCTTCTTCATTACTACACCTAAAAACAGCTAAGGATTCGGATTCGGATTCGGAGGAAGAAGCGGAGATGACAGACAGATTCGTGTGTAAATCGCAGTGGAGGAGGAGAGGATAGAAAATGGGGAAATGTCTTGCCTTAATTACCCACCACGTCGGCGGATTTCAGTTATGTCGGTTGGAGTTTAGAGGGACAATAGCGTAATTCCAAATTTATATAGTAAGATTGGATCCGACTCCTCCATTTCCGCCTATCCGGTACTATCGTGCACCCCCACACATAAGTACGCACACGATGAGCAAGGGTAAAGCGATACATTCCACTTTACTTGTGTGTAGGGGCAGGCAAAAATAGAGGAGTCCAATTGGATAAGATTACTCGAATGCGGGGTCCATGTAGTATAGTCTTTTTGATTTTTTTAAAGGTCAAATGAAAATAAAAGATCATTATATGAATGGAGAGTGCAGATTAACAAAATTAATCGCCGTTGCCGGGGATCGAACCCAGGTCACCCGCGTGACAGGCGGGAATACTTACCCCTATACTACAACGACTTGATGCTTGCGGTATCTTTCTTAAGTCGAATTTGTTATATTTTTCCATTTTGACGATTTAGAGGAACCTAGACAGATGGTTTTTTTTTTTTTTTTTTGGTAAAAATCTAACCTGATGGTTTTTTTTTTTGGAACCCTAGCCTGATGATTCAGGCCCTAAAAAATTAGAGAAGTGAAACAAAGTGCTAAAGTATCTCAAAAATATTGTTTTCCATTGAAAGAAAGTTTTTCATTGGAAACAAAATTTGTGGACAATTTATGCAGGATTGAGATCCGGATTATATCCGCTTAGATCAGTCAATTTTCCTAGAGCTCCTTATAAGGCTTGTTGGAAAATTTGTTGTCGAACTTGATTATTAGATCTTTGTTGTTCAAACTGAATAGTTTCATTTTTGTAATTTTCTAATTGCTCCAAATTCTTAAAAGTTAAATTAATCAAATTCAAATTTTCTTGTTCTATCTTAGAGTATCCATTTACTCCTCGATCTGAGACCGATACCCCATCTAGGGTCGACCAGGTATTGATACTGATATCAATACAATCATTTGATCCAATACCAATCGCTAAGAAACTAAATACCAAGTTCTAGATTTATCCTGGCATTTGCTGTTACTTGAACACTGACGCCTTCACAGAAACAACTAGTTCGGGGTTGGGTGGGAACCAATTCCAAATTTGAATTTTCTAAGTTCAAATTCGCACCAAATTGAGATAGTTTGACAAATTAGAACCCATTAGCAGTTTAGGGTGGGCAGAGACTAGTGAACCTTGGGTCTTAGCTTTTTTTAGGGTTTAAGAACCCCCCCCCCCTTCCCCGCGTGAGAACAACTGCATAGTTGGTAGAATTGAGGAAAGTAAAATCCCACCCTAGAGGTCTTGGGTTTAAATCACTTGGTTCTCATCTTTCCTGCTCTCTCTATCTCTCGCATGGAACAGGTCCAATAGGATAGAATAGGCACCCACAAAAAGAGAGCAAAAAGAGGGGAGAGGGGAGAGGGGGAGAGGGGGGAGGGGGGGACCAAGGCATGTCATTGTCATAATTTGGCCTTCTTTTAGGCTCTCTTTGGTGTCATCTTTATTTGAATTTTTCATAGATTTCATAAAATAAATCAACAAATAAATTTTTTTGTTAAGAAATTGAAATTTTGTATTTTATCCATTAAAAATAATTTTAACAAAGAAAAATTGCTAGGTAATTCAATTTTGAAAATAGATTCTCTATTCTCTAACACCCTCCAATTCCCTATAATCCCTCACATGGGAGTGAAATGACCACTTACCCATTGCCTTGGGAAATGTGTCCAAACAGTGGATAAGTGGTCATTTCAACTCCCATGTGAGGGATTGTAGGGGAATTGGAGGGTGTCAGACTTATAGGAGATAAAAATTTAGAAACATAGGAAAGGAGGAATTGTCAAAATAGGGAACGGCGAAACTGTCCTCCATTTATGTATTTTTTTTTCTTATTTTGCCCCTAAAAGTGCATGGTCTGCCGATCAGCGAATCATTCTCCTATTTTAAATTGGGATTTTACAAAATAATTGGAGAAGCATTTGAAAATTAATATTGAATGGTGTTTTTTTTTGAAAATTCATTTCCAAATCATATTTGAAGAACGAGTAACCATAGAGAATGACGAAATTCCTTCTGTTTCAATTGTGATATTAACACTTCACTACTTTGAATCTTGATCCTTCTTCCATAGTTAGACCATCTCAGATTGCTTGACCTTCAGTCAACTCAATGGTCCTTGTAGAGAGAAATGGGTCTCCTTCTCCTACCAAGAAAAAAGTGTAATGCGTTCATGATTATACAAACCTCTAGATGCATAATTAAAGCTCGGATTGAAGGCCCAATAGAGAACCTTTGAATCCTTTGATGTCAACAACAACTTAAAAAAAAAAAAAAAAAAATCCTTTGATGCCTCGAGATGAATGATGTCACACATAAAAAAAAATTAAAGACAAAAAACATAAAATGTTTCTTGTATGCTTGGACTAACACTTTTCTCAACCACCTGAAGGAGTAATTTGGTAGACTAACCGTAGAACTGATCGAACCAGCCCAACAAAAGCCCAGCCGGGCCCATTCACTAAACGTGTCGACTTGACCGATATGTTTACTAACCGGGCGGTCCCTGTGTAGGGTCCTTGCCCATCAGGCGCCCCAACCAGACTGACCGATTCTAGGCCCGACCTAGCCTGATCGGTTACAACCTGACCCTTTAACTTGTAAACTTTGTTATGGGCTTGGGCCCTGTTTGATTTATTGGCCAAAATCTATTTATGACATTAATTTTCTGTTGGGTTGAACTGTATATTTTTATGATATTAACTTTCTGTTGGGCTGGGCTTGATTATTGGGTATATTTTATGATATTTTTTTAGCATAGATTTATATAATGGGACATGGGCCAACACGAGTTGCACTATTTCAGCCAATTTCTAATGAATCGGTCATGTTCGAACAGGTGAAATATTCAATTTTAATGGGAAAAAACAGAAAAGAGGTGGCAAAATGATACATCTCTTTGTAAAATTAAAACATTCAGCTTTAACATGATGCTCCGTTTAAAGCCCGTTTATATTTAAACAGGCCCATAGCCCGGTTTTGCACCGTTTAAAACCCAGTTAAAGACTGATTATATTACCCGATTATAGTTTGAAGCTCGATTGAGCCTGACCAGGCCCGGCTTGAATACTTAAACAGGTGGTCACGGTGCGGGCCTTAAGCACCGTGAGGCCTGGGTAGGCCTGACCAGTTGACACTCCTATCTGAGAGTCATTATGTATGTAGTCTTACCCTTATTTTCACAGAGAAGCTGTTTAGACTCGAACCTATGGCTACTTGATCACAATGAAGCAATCTTACCATTATACCAAGGCCTGCCCTCCTCCAATGAAATAGCTATGTGACACCAAATTAAATGGCATGCAAGAACTCCACCCAAAAAATAATTGGAAGTTCGGAATCCAACTTGGAAAAGTCAATGTCCAACTAAGGCACTTCTACGACTGAGTGTGAGTTATAAATTGCTCTTTTCCAACATATAAAAAATAGAACAAAATATTCCATAAGGAAAGCGAGTAAAATGATATGGTACATCAGTGGAAAGGGAGTGTCTAAATGATAAGTCTATATTTGTGTTTAAATCTTGACACCTTTCAATTGCGCCTTGTCCTATTCATAGAAGTTATCGAATTTAATATATAATTCAAGGGTGTTGCTGTGAAATCCGGGCTGGATTTCTCTTGGCTGAACTATCCTGCACAAGAGAACGATACAAGAAAAAGGAATGCCAGCCTGAACCAGTTAGAACGCTATAATGCCTAAGTTAGATCTCTGCAACAGATAAAAACTCATATCCAAAGAATAGGAAGTGGGAAACCCCTTTACATGTGGTAGGGGCTGCTATTTATAGGGTTGAGATCGTAGATTGGTATGTGATTTTCCAGATCGGAGATGGTAGGGAGCGTCCCATATAGGGGTAGGTGTCATCTGTGGAGTGTGACACCTGTCGGGTTGGGAATCACAAGGAAAGTGCGACCTTAACTGGTTCGGGCTTTGGTAAGGTTAGCTTACCACAGGTTTAATTGCTTGTCGCCCAAGCTTTAGGATTTGTCCAACGTGTTTACCGATTGTGTAACATGGGGTCATATGCTGACTGGTAAAAAGGGGGGAGTTGTTCGAGGAGCTGAGTTGACTCCTCAGCTTGGTCTCCTGGTCAAATCGGGAATCGGTCTGGTGCGATCAGATTAGACTAACATTTAAATCTCGACCCAACTAATTAAATTAGACTTAGTTTGGTTCAACCTTGGTCAGTCCGTTCCTTTAGTCCTACTGCATGCCATTTGATGATTGGTTGGACACAATATGGTTCATCAAAGGGTAAAAAAGAGTTTTCAACAAATTGAAAGTCATTTTAATGCACTTTTTATGTGAAATAACAACATTTACCCTCATTGAAAAAAAAATGTGTTATACTAAAAGACAACAAAAAAATGAGGTTACAAATTTTTTTTGACACCTTATAAGGGGTGTCAATGAGAAAATCCCTAGAGGAAAAATTAATAATTCAATACATAATAAAAGTAATTAATAGATCACCTATTAATTGATGCATTTACTTATTCTATTTCAATATCATTTAGGTCACCCAGAGTAATTGTATGAAAATGCCCCACAAATGGTCGGAGAACGAGCAACTCTTTTGATACTTGATGCATGGTTGGGCGGGATTGTGGGTGACTACGTAAACATGCAAGTGCTATTCTTACAACAGAAATCACATCATTTACAATATTTTGATCCGATGGAAATGGGAGGCAGGGGTCTAACACATTCCTTAATGGCATCTTTTGGCCAACTAGTGATGTTAAAGCTAAGATGAGCTCCCCCGGATGGATTCCCATGATTGTTTCTAATACCACTACTCCGAAACTATATACATCACATTTCTCAGTGAAAACCATAGTGTAAGCAAGCTCTGCAAGGGAAGAAAGAAATGGGCTTAGTGACAATGTATGAGACAGACAAAAAAAAAGTTCTAAAATAAATACAAGTTTCTACAATATATTTTAAATGATGGTTATGCTAGAGAATGATCTGGATTCACCAAGTATCAATTTTTAAGATCAAATTCAATCATTAACCCTTTATCTGGATCTATGAATGTTACGATCCTGCTGTCCCACTCGAGAGTAATGAACTCTGGTGGGTATCCCACATCAGAGAGTAATGAACTCTGGTGTGGACTAATATAATCCTGGGCACCCTCATCTACTGAACCGTTTTTGTGGGCTGAGATCTAGGATCGTATCAGTGGTATCAAAGCAGGCTGCCATGTCTACGGGTCGGGGCACCGCAAGGACGACCTATGGAAAGGGCTACCTGGTGCTCGAGGGGTCCGGAGTGAAAGCCGCCATGGAGTGGGCAGCCGGGGACATCGGTCCAGAAGCGTGGTGGAATGTTACGATCTTGTTGTCCCACTCGAGAGTAATGAACTCTGGTGGGTATCCCACATCGGAGAGTAATGAACTCTAGTGTGGACTAATATAATCCTGGGCACCCTCACCTACTGAACCGATTTTGTGGGCTGAGATCCAGGATCGTATCAGTTCTCATAATCATGAATCATTTTGCCACTTGTCAAACTCGGTTAGGCTCAAATTTTACATGTGAGCAAGGAATCTTGTATCGTTCAAAGAGGCTACTAATGACCAACTGATTAAAACAATTACTCATTTAGGTGCGCTTCATAAAAATCATTTCATCAGTGGCATTGGAGAATAACAACAATATGCTAGCGGAGGCCCTTCCTACAAGACAGGCGATTTATCTACCAAAGATAATTTTATATTTAGTAGTTTCAATATAAATTTCATATGGTTATAGTTAAAATTTTTATCTAAACAATCCACCTATTTCAGTCACATGAAAAGATGATCTGGCAATTCTAATTGTTGGATATGCAAGGACTGGTTTAACCATATCAAGTTTCTGACTCAAATTCAATCAAATTTCTTTTGCATGTTCAGGCTTTCCATCAACCATCTATGTTCTTCTAGCCACCTTCCCCGAGTTCTGAATTATCAATTCGATCTACTCCCTTTAGTTGCTGCTATGACTTTATGGATTTGTTTTTTATTCATGTCACCATCTACTCCTGTGGTAACTTTAATACATATGCTTTTATATAAAATGTTGGAAAATGATCTAAATACCAATTTTGACAAGCTGAATTTGTTTAGTAATAGAAAAACACAAGGAAACGGTAATGCATTGTGGGCCATACCTAAGGGTGTCGATTCCAAACCGAATCGAGCACTATTATTGTTTAAACTGAAACCGATAAATCGATTATTATTAATTCAGTTCAGAATTTGGTATGACTTATTGTAAAAAATAAAAATTGGTTGAGTTTCAATTTTGAACTGATAAACTGTCAAGTTTAGATTAAACCAAATAAAATCAATTATAAATCGAATAAAACTGATTAAACTGAATAACTAAACCGATTATGAATTGTTAAAAAAACACAAAAAGCAACAAAAAATCTAAACGAACCAGTGATAGATACCATAAAATTTTGTTACAAACTGATTACTAATCGGTTTCAATTTGGGAACTTGAAATGATTCAAATCGAAACCAATTGCTAATCGGTTCAGTTTACTTCAATAACGATATGAACTAAATTGAATTGAACTGTTCAAACTAGAGCAGAATCAATTAACACCCTTGGACCATAGGGTGGAGATGGGATTTTAGAATAGACATTATCAAGGATTGTACTATGATGCAGCCCAAGTGCATCCATCTAGTAATCACAACCCCTAAGGAGATCAGCCCGCATTAAAGCCCAAGCCCACTTAGCCCTAGACCAAAGCATGATCAAGCACCAATAATATTGTGAACAAAGCTATCAAAAAGCACCAAAGAAGCTGGCCCAAACACCTTGGCCGAATTCTCCATTGGAAGTCTCTATGAGTGCCTCTTACTTTTCCCCAAGTCATGAAGCTGCCTTCCCTTGTTCAGCTACAAGGAAAACTCTTTGAAACTTCACTTACCTCCTAGAAACATGTATCAAGGTATTGGAGATTGGTTCTAACATTAGAGTCTTCAACAAGAAAGCATATGTTTAGTTTTTCTTTGTTATTTTTCTTCCTTGGTATTTGTCATTGGTCCACCACATGTTTTGGGGACTTCAACAAGATTTAGTGAAGAAACTATTGCCAAGTTAACTTCCTTCACTTAAAATCAAGTTGAGTTTCAACCTTCAATCTTCAAGAATTGAAGAAACCTCCGGTGACCTCAAAGTGTTGTCTCTATCAACGTCTTGAAGAGCTGGAAATTCTACCTCCACTAAAGGACCTAGAAGAGTACTTTCTTGCAAGTATCCTCATCCTCATCTATTCTCTACCCTTCTCTCTTATTTTCTGATATTTTTCCATGTCCATCTCTTCATTTTTCGATTCAAAATCGAATTCATATCATTCTTGTTTTTTTTTTTTTTCCAGTTTTATATTGTACACAAAGTTTGGAAAACTCATTCTATAGTTTTCAAGATTTCAGTTTGTATAGTGTCCTCAAATTCATAACCCCATTTCACCCATTTTTATTCATAATTTCAAAAAACTCAAAGAACAAAAGTTTTATCCTTATTTGTTAGCCTTAATCTCCAACTAGAATCACCCCAAACCGAATTACATATTGAAATTTATCCTTATTTTACTACAACAGTATCAATCTGCTTGGATTTGAGATTTCACTCTTGTAATTGTTATTCTCTCTGATACCATGTTAAGACTATGTTCAAATGGAATGGAATTGATTATCTTTCATTAAGGTTGGAAGGTATATTAGTAAATATATACAAAATAAGAGCGCAATTAGATCTACCAATTATCTCTACCTTACCTAAAAGAGAAGACAGATATGGATTCAGGGTGTACAAGGACTAATTCAGAAACAAGATAAATCTAGACCCGGATTGACTCAACTCCATCTCATGCAAGTCATAGCTAGACAGCTAATAGTACAACCTAAGCAAAAGGTTATACCATACTATCCATCCAATAGTTAGTTTGACTAGACGACCCCTCACCCTCTAACATCCCCTTTCAAAAGTTGGTTTGGCTTTGATCAATTTAATTCTAAAGGATGGCCTAAGATTTCTTTTTTCGTTTGATGGGAAGGTTGGATGTGGTGTTCCACCCCTCCCCAAATGTATTGAGTTCTTGGACTTGATTAATAAAATTCTGAAGGTTCGACTATGCTCCAAAAGCTTTGGACATTTTAAAAGAGAGTGTAGGGTATAGTAATTTGTTTTTAATTCGATAGGAAAGTACATAGTGCTACAAATTCTTATTTCTATATTAAAAAATTAGAATATAAAAATAATTTATTAGGAAAATATGACAAGGTAGCATAGGAAATATATTAGGGACTCTTTTTCCCTCCAATAAAGTAACTTCTATGTTCATGTTCCTTTTTTTTCTTTTGTACTTTTTTAGTTCCTTTAGTTTGTAAAAGGTTTTTGCCTGGTTTCTTTACAAACATCAAGAAATTCAAAGAGATATAAACAATTTTTGATATCCTTTAGTTTGCTTTTAGTGAATTACTCAATTAAATTAAAGGCTGTGTACTCTTTTTAGTTTATATAACGTCATAGCTTAAATGAAAAAAATCTAAAGATAAGTATTTAATAAGTAATGGATAAGACGTGGAAACATTCATCCTTTTATTCGAAGAGAATTGTAATTAAAGGAACCTAAAATACATTTCTCTTTTATCAAGTTTTGATGATTGTATATTCGATCTTTCAAAGTCCAAATACAATATTATTAAAATTATAATAATTGTGCTTCCACTTGGACTTGAAGATAGGAGATACAAACACGTTTTTCCCCTTTTTGATACTAAGACAACAAATACTTAAATGGTCTTAAATAATGGAGTGAAAATAAAGAAACCTTAAACAACAATAACAATATAGATATAGCTGTGATAAATGTAAATACTTGGAGCAATATATCCATGAGTTCCTTTAAGTGATGTCCAAGTAGATGAGTCTGGCTCTAATAGTCTTGCAATGCCAAAATCAGATACACGAGCCTCAAGTTCAACGTCTAACAAAATATTTTTGCTTGAAATATCTCGATGAATTATTGGTGGAACACAATCATGATGCAAGTAAGACAAAGCATTGGCCATGCTTTTGATGACATCTACTCTTTTTAGCCAATCCAACTCCACAGCCTCTAATTGATTTCTCAAGATTCGTGCTAAGCTTCCCTTTTTCATGTACTCATAAACAAGAAACATGCATCGTGGATGGGAGCAGAACCCATAAAGTTTGACAATATTCCGATGCTTTATATTTGTTAATGTGCGTATCTCATTCTCAAAGCTTTTCTCATCAACTATCACCTCACCTTCAAATGGATGAAACTTCTTCAAGGCTACTACATGGTTTGTAGGTAGCACTGCTTTGTAAACACTCCCATAAGTTCCAGTTCCAATGCAATATTTAGCATCAAAATCTTCTGTTGCTTGAATAATGTCCTCATAAGCAATATTGCCATCGAAATTCCATATTGAAAATATATTGCCATGGTTTCTTCTTACTATTTCTATATTTCCTTTTTTCACTTTTTCTTGCATGAGGAAGAGGACACCGATAATTTCAAATGAAAGCAATACAATTCCTATCAAAGAAGCAATGATGGATATGATGATTTTATGTTTATTTTTATTTGATCCATCGCTCGAATGAGATCGATTGCAGGGTGGTACACCTTGAAGTTCACCACATAACCCTTTGTTGTTTCTAAATGCTTGACGTGAAGCATTTTTGAAAACCCTACTGTTAGGAACAACACCCTCCAACTCATTATAGGACAGATCAAGATATGATAAGCTAACCATCCCTTGGAGAGAAAGAGGTATAGAACCTGTGAGCATATTGTGGGATAGATTCAACATTTCCAACATTATCAACTTTCCAAGTTGTGGTGGGATTGACCCACTGATTGAGTTATGACTAAGGTCCAATTGCTCTTTTAGAACTACTAGATTACCAATTTCAGATGGAATGATACCGTTCAATGAATTCCAGCTCAAATTTAATGACAACAATTTGGAGCATAGACCAAGCTGTGTTGGGATTGATCCAGTTATCCTGTTTGCTGAGAGATCTAGAAACTTCAAATCAATTAATTTGCCAATTTCAACTGGTACATGCCCTGAAATCTGATTGTCATTTAAATCCAAGTGGAACAAAGTGGATAAGAGACCGAATTCCTTCGGTATCTCTCCAGAAAGTTTGTTGAAAGAAAGGTCAAGTCGTCCAAGTTGAGTTAATTGAGCAACCTCAGGTGGTATCTTCCCACTAATATTGTTTCCAGAAATCTTTAGCACTGACAAATTCTTACATTGTCCCCAATTTGGTGACAACTCCCCGTATAATTTGTTGTGACTCAAATCAATGTAAGAAAGATGTGGATATACACCAAAACTGTCTGTTATATTTCCTATAAATAGGTTGTTTTCAAGTCGAACTCTCCTTAAACTTGTACAATTTCTCAAGTCAGGAATAGAACCCATGAAACTATTGTTCTCAATAGTTAATTTTTGAAGTGATAGTCCTCAGCATATTTGTTGAGGTAAAGTTCCAAAAAAGAGGTTGTTAGACAACTGGATTTTTACAATGGATGCTTGGCTACCTAAGTGTTGAGGTATGGGACCAGAAAATTGATTTTGAGCCAAATAGAGAACCTCTAGTTTACTTAGATTAGCTAGAGAATGAGGGATTGGACCACTGAGTTTATTTTGAGATAGGTACAAGCCAATTAGATTTTTCATACCTCCAATTTCTGAAGGCACTGAACCAATGAGTTTGTTTTCACGTAGATTGAGGTGGATGAGTTTGGAGAGGCAACCAATATGGATGGGAATGGTTCCTGTGAGTTCATTATTGCTCAAATTGAGATAAATGAGATTGGGAAAGGAAGAGAAGGTCAAGTCGTCAAGCGTACCTTGCAGCTCCACTTTTGGAAGACTAATTTCAATCACACTTCCAACTTTGTTGCAAGTTATACCAAACCACTTGCATGGGATTGCTGATGAAGTTGATCTACTCATGGTTGAAGATGGTGATGTAAGATTCCAAGAATGGAGAGCAGTAATGGAGTAGCTTTTTGAGGTTGGCTTTCCATCTGAGGAGAGCCTCTGCTTCACTTGATACCTGAGAGACTACCCCTAATCTACGACCATAAGCAGAGGAAGAGGAGAAGATAAGGCAAAGAAGCACTACACCAGATGGGAAGAACAATGACAACAGAGTCGGAGTACGGGAAAGAATTTTGGTTGTGGTGAAGTAGACCATGGCGTACGAGTTGTTGGATGGTTTGTTGTGATCACATCTATGCTCAATTGCTAATATGTAGATAGTGTCTAGTATTCTCAAGTCTTGTTAATTTGTTTTCCAAAGAAATAAACAAATTTATTTTTCAAACAAAGGCGGCTCACTCTGTTTTGTTTTTATTTATGGAAAAAGGATCATTAATTGACTGATGACGACTTGACTTTTCTCATATTGCAAGCTAAGAAAAACTTTAAAAAAGTGGCAGAGAGACTTGCTGGTCAAAATGGATTCAGTTGCTGATCTTCTAGCCAATTTCGGCTCTAGTCATAGTCAATTTGTGTATTGGAATTTTGAACCTGGCCCCTAGCCCCGTATGCAGGGAATGTTCAAGTACGTGAGTGACTCAGTTGTTCAGTTGGAATCCATTATGTGAGAATGTTCTATTTGAACGATTGTGAGTCGTTCAAGTACATTTGCGTACATGAACATTCACCCTTGGCCCCTGGCCTATTTTATCTCTAAAGCTCCAGAAAATTATCTCCTCCAATTTCCTGTCTGGCTCAGTTCCTCAATCCCTCTAATAAGGGAACAGATGGACCCCACCCAGGCAAAGTGTTCGGGCAGTTCTTCTCTCTTTGATACTTGTAATTCTGCCCTTCTTCGTGAAGTGACTAATGAGGTTTCTTCAATAAATTTCTTTCTTTACCAAGTAAAGAAAATGTCAAAATGGATTCAAACCTTCATATACGGTAATTTATCAATATTCAGTTCCATGCAAGAGAGAGGAGACCAGTCCATCTTTATATTGCTCTCCTTCGTGAAGTGAAGTTTCATCAATAAATTTCCCTCCTTACCAAGAAAACAAAGAAGTCAAAATGGATTCAAACCTTCATATACGGTATTTTTCATCAATATTCAGTTCAATGCATTAGAGAGGACTAGAGGAGACCAGTCCATCCCTACCAAATATTCCAATATTTCATCAATATTCAATTCCATGCTTGAGACTAAGTATTTGTTATTATTAAATCTCTTACAGTGTCTGTGTGTTCGGGTCCACATTAGTACTATTGTATTACTAATTAATACCTCTCATCTTAAGTATTTTTCTCCTTGGGGCAAGCCTCACAATCATGCATGGTTCTAAGAATCGATATTGAATTGACGAATCAGTATTGACAGGTCGATATTTGATTGATGGACTGATACTGGACTGATCCTAAGTTCTACATACCAATACTACGTCAATCCGGTCCGATATACGGTTTGATCCTGAAAAGTGACTTCTAAACCTTTGTAGTCCGATCCGAATTGGTATCGTAGAGACCAATATCATCCCTAATACTCACTCCTAAAACCATGCTCACAATGCATGTTCACGGTTAGTGGGGAAAAAAGAAGCAAAGGAAGATTGATGGATATAGGGAAGACTTGTGAAGTAACAACTAAGCTACCTTAGCCCCCACACTTAATTTCTCTCCCCCCACCTAATTGAAACTCCCTCTTCCCTCCACCTCTGCAAGACCCCTTACCCCCACAGGGGCCACGCTGCCTCTCAGAATTCTTTTCATGAAAATATCCAAAAACGTAGAGTGACAAGTGAGAACCGTTGCCTTGTAGTATATAGATAACTATAATTAGCACCTACACCTTAAGAGAGAGTTAACTTGGGTTTTGGACCTCAGCCACAAGTTGGGGGTTAATGGTGGGCTTCAATCAGGTTGGGTCGGCTGGAGGTATGGCCCAAGGGCAAGCTAAAGTCTAAGGAGACCAAGCCTAGCCTGACCCAACTGTTGAGCTTTCTCCACGCCCAACCCAAGCAAACTTATTTAAGCCCACAGTTGGGCTTGGCCTCGGGTGGTTTTGGTTTTTAATGGGGAGGATCAGAAACCATCTATGTTTTTCTTTCTTTTTTTATGGTTTATTATTATTATTTGCGGGAAGTATTCTCTGTGGTGGAGTGCAGGGGCCACAAGCCTGGGGGCCAATAAAAGCATGCGGAAACATCTTGGAGCGGGATTTTGCCTTTCTTAGGGGCAGGGCGGTTAATTTGGCCCCCATTGTGTTTTGGACATGCGCTCAGATGCTCTTGAGAATGTCACAGCGTCACACTAATGGGTGTTGATTTTTTCATTTTTTTTGATAGGTAAAGGGGAGGGAAGATGTGAACTAGGAAATTTGAACCCAAGACTTCCGGATAGCGATGGACTTTTATGCACAACAAGCTATCAAGTGCAATAGGCACTTGTTCACAATGTGTTGAGTTTATTGACTCCTTTTTAAGTCGGTAGAACCAACCGTGCATAGTTTCATAGCATGTGATAAATTTGGAAGTATTTTGGATGTTCAAATTCCGAAAAAAAGCTGCTGTAAGTTTTCTTCTTCCCTCTTCTCACTGAAGCCTGTTTAATCAATGACTTCATACTCTTTCAATCTTTTTCCAAGAACACAAATTTCACTATCAATAAAAAGAGGCACTTCTAGACTTCTAGAAAATTATATAGCTAGGGGCTGGATTCCCCAAACCATTTGTGGGAATCTCTCACTTCACATCAATGACAGTGTGAGAAATGGCATAATCCACGTGAGGTTCTTAAAAATAAAGTAGGAGAGAGAAAAAGAAAAATCCCATACTAGAGGACGACAATAAACTTTTATTTTTGGTAAATGAAAACGACAATAAATTAACATTGTGGAAAACTATGAATCGTTATCCCCTCCAATTCGTTGTCCGCTCCAATTCCTCACATAGGGGGCGGAAATAACCATCCTACTCCTTTCCCGAACACACTACCCAAAGCTGCCCTTGGTGGGGTCTACTTCCCTATTAGAGGATTTGAAGGAATTGAAACGGGCAACGAATTGGAGGTGATAATTATTCGGAAAACTATAGAGATTTAAATCAAAAGTCAAAATATGTAATTTCAGATTTTATTAGTCAGTTAATTTTTTAATTTGTTCTCCAAAATGATGAGCTAAGAAATTGTAACCATTTTTTAATTGGCTCTAGTCTTATTCTTAAAACTTTAAATCTATATTTGATTTGCATCTTCTTCATAATCTTAGATTTTCAAAGTTGTGTTTTTTCACTTGGCCAGTTCTTCTTCGACTGAAATTGATACGTAAAAAGAAAACGTTGGAGGGTGACCTTTGTACAAAATTTGGGCCTCCATCAACAATCCATGTGAGAGATATTTTGGGCGAACCATAGCCCCTCTTGGTGGGCCACACTAGCAATTAGGAAACTATTACAATTGGATGAAAATTTTGGCACTTCTACATTCAATATAACAAGTGTCTTTATATAATTTAATTTGTATAATACATGTATTATTTATTTTATGTCATAATAGTATAAAAAGAAGTCTTGTTATATCTACCTCCTGACAACTTTGATGGAGCCCAGATTGACCCAACCCAACAACCTTTGTTGGCTAGGTGGGCAATCCATAACTTATAATGTTTATCCAACGGTCAAAATTTCTGCATCATCTTGGAAGTAGGGGCATTTGATATCAGTTGTTATTCGAATGATCACCTACCTAGGTGATCCTTAATTTTCCTATAGTTTATGTCGCAATACTTATCTATTATCTTGAATTATTTTTAGGGTTGATTATTACTGTCGTCAGATAAATTAGACAAAGAGAGCACCCATTGGATTTTTTTTTTATCGGTACCTACTCTATCTTATGCTATGGGGGAAGGAAGATGAAAGCCAAGAAATTTGGATCTTAGACCTTCTCATAAGATGAACTTTACCACCCCCCACACTACCAACTGAGTCCGGATCCTCTGTCGTACTGCAGGGTTTGCGGTGCACATCTCGGCGACACAACATAGGTCACGTGGCACACATGGTACACATTGCACACATAGCCTTTGCTGTACTGCAGGATGTGCACCACACACCCTGTAAATTGTAGTACGACAGAAAATTTTTATTGCTATCAATTGCAATAGGCAATTGTTCTCATGCCACGTACTATCTATAATGCTTTAGGGTTAAAAACCTAAAACTTACCCTTGTAAGTCAATGAGTTGGATAATATTTCCATGAGCTTTGGACTCCAACTAGATTCTGATGTAGCACATAATTAGGGTTACATGTCTTAAACAAACATTTTGAAAATTTAAATCCTTATAATCAGATCGAATCTTATTTTTTTTTTTTTAAACAATCAGATCCAATCTAGGTATTGGTGCATATGATATTTAGATTGGAATTAATAAAATAACCCATGATAAACATGAGGTCCCTCACCCTCATTCTAATTTGCTCGTGTGCTACGAATCACCAATTTATTATTCTAAATTATTGCATACACCACGTGGTTGTCCTCCCTAATTTTTAGCTTTAAAATTTTAAAACAAGTTAATCACCATACTCCATAAATCTCTCATAATATATTGGACCAAACATGTTATAGAGGCTTTGTAAAGCCAAACATGAACCTATGTGCCCACTTCCATGAGTGACCACAATCACCACTAAGGCCTAAAAATATGAAAAGATAAATAAATGGGTATATGGTAGTGGTCCATAATTGTGGCTTCACATGTGGCCACAACAAATCTTGTCATGTAAAACATTAAGGTTTAAGGATCTCGTTCAAATGTTCCTAACCAGGTGTCTAGTTTAACACCCAACACCTTTCTAATTCATATAATAAATAAGGAAAAAAAGATTCCTATGATGTCGGAGTGGGAATTTCTTCTCAAACTCTCCCACATGATAACCTGTGTAGATTATATTAATGTTCTAATTTTTTCATATGAAATGTAAGTCTCCTATTGAACCAATCTGATCCTCACATTCTTATTAGTGTGATTTTCTACTTTGACATCATAGAAAATCTCTATCCAATAAATAATAGTTATTATTGATAAAAAAAAAACAATAAAAAATAAAAAAAGACACGTGATTAAGGTGTATATACATTTCAGAGATTCTTTTTCTTCATTTAATGACATGGGTCCCCCATAGACGAATCTACATATACTGTAACTTTTATCCCCTATAATCACGGATGATGTCAATATATTTCATGAGATTAAATCTCTTTTTTTTTTTTCTAACCAAAAAAAAAAAATCTCTTCTCCTTAGTGTTAATCAAAGAGGATGTTGAAATTGATACAATCTTGACTTATTATTGTCACCATCCATAAGCTCAATAATGACCTATGACAACTCCACCATATGTGACTGACTATGTGAGGTATTTATTTATAATTATCAAAAAAAAATGTGACGTATTTATCAAAAAAAAAACTGACTCTGTGAGGTAAGCAAATGTTGGGGCTGACCCAATCAACTTTCTAGAACTCGTCCAAACGTCAATCCTGACTCCTCTATCAGTGCTTCTAGACACGCTTCCATTACTACCAGTCCAAGCTAAAGCAAAACCCTTCTCACATAATTAAAGGCAACACTAACTAAAATTTTACAATAATTAATCCTTGCTTCAAAGGCTCATACATGGCTCATTATGGACTCGACGACCACGTGCCCCAAATCAACCTTTGACTCGTGTGCCATGTCCCACCAATTTCTTGTTCTAGATTGTGACCATGACCATGTTACATTTTGTTACAAGTCACGTGGTCACCTCCACCATTTACATGTACAATTGCAATTGGCTCTCTCTCTCTCTCTCTCTCTCTCTCTCTTATTATTGTGGATCGTTGAGAATAATACCGTACACGCAAAGCTTAATAATAGATGACAGGATTATGAACCAATGTGTATCTCACTTCTGTATCATCATCAGATTGGAATCTATCTAACTCAATCCCTTCGCTCAATTTTCTACAATTCCTTTATCAGTCTTTAACTCTTTATAGCATAGATGGAAAATCAGATTTTCTCACTCAGACTTGTTTTTCAGAAAATCCTTGTGACTTGGCCTTGTGCTTGTCAAACCTGGTTAAGGTGAGTAATGTCTTTCTTTCTTTTTTTTTTTTTTTAAATATTGCTAAGAATATGTATAAATTAATAAAAATCAGAAAAATACATAAAGTTATAAGAAATCGTTAGAAAAAAAAAAAAAAAAAAAAGGAACTAGATATCAATGCATTTTGAGTTATATCATTAAACAAGAGAAGAGATTGAAAGAGTGGAGGTTTTTTATTTATAATTTTAGAATAAAGATTTACTATCTTACTCAACTCAGTTTCTAAATGATCCGGCATTATGATTTTTTTTAAAATGACTAAACTCTCGAATTTGTCATGAGCTGAGTAAAAATACCCAGTTTTATTTGACTCAAATGATTTAAGGGTTATTATCAAGTCTCGTCATTTTTATCCTGGCATAATCTATACAACTCTTGATCAAGTTTCTCAAAAATTTGGCTCGACCTGCGTTACTTACCTCAATCAAAACCCGATTTTCCAATTATGATTTAGTGTCCGAATGGTTTTTTTTTTCCTAAAAAATCCAAAATTAAGACTAATTTAGTTTGAAGTCTTTGAGGAGTATTTTAAGGTTGAATGATGGGATAGAGAAACGTGGATTAGATAGAATAGAACAATAATTGTGGAGAGTAAACGAAACGGATAAAGGTCAACCGACGAATCTACATAGGTTGCTTCAACAGGAGGATACCGTGCCACGTGGGACAGTAATTTGCTGCTTCACGCTTACGCTTGATGGTTGCCGCCCAACAAACAACCGTTAACCTAACCACGTATGTTCACACGTCAACCCAACCAAATCAACCCTAATCCACGTAATGCCCTCCGACCCATTAAAATGACAAAACTACCCTTCTATTAAATTAATGAAGACAATGACACTCTGAAATTATCTCCACAAGATTAGAATCGGTAGAGCCAATGAAATAACTAAAATACCCTTTCTCTCGTCTATCAAGGATAATTTCTACACGCAATCTTATTTCCTAACCATCCACTTGGAATTTAAAACAGAACATAATGAATGACAAACAAACAATGGCAAATCACTGACAATTTTCTTATACATACACAGAATTTTTATCCGCTGCTGTGCACTGCAGTGCTGTTGTGTCATCGTGCAGTGTAGCAGCGGACATGTGTGCACAGCGGGCCCCACTGTGCACACATGTCCGCTGCTGCGCCGCACAATGCGCACAGCAGCACCTCCCGTACAGGAGCGGATAAAGGTCCACAAACACGTGGGTGATAAGATTATTAAAAAACATTGGAGATTGAGGGAAAGATAAGTGCTATTTTCGTAAATTCATCACAGTTGAACGTAATAATCGGTCTTTGGCGGCATGTTTGGTAGTTTAGCAGATCACAGAGACACCAGTCAAAGGAAAGGATATTCGTTCCCCACTGAAAGGATTAGGTGGTTGATGATCCTTTTGTACCGAAAAATTACCATTACGGAGTTGAGAAATGAATCCAAATCCCGTAATTTTAGAAAACAAAAGAGGGTATTTCGGGAAACCTATCAGTGTACTCGTTTCAAAAGAGCCGTCTCAAATTAATCCAAAGAAGGAAAGAAAGAAAAACATATTTCCCATGACCCTTTCCTTCTTCTGTTCACGAACAAAACGTTCCTTCCCATCCCCTCCAACCTCCATATATAAATATTAATACATCTTAAAAACTTCATACCAAAACCTGTAATTGAAGAACGGAAGATTTCTTTTCTCAGTTTCTGTTTGAAGCTTTTGGCCGGAGATGGAGCAGATGAAGAACACCAATACCAACAATAGCAACGGCAACAGTTACAACTACAGCTACGGCGGAGAATGGGAGAAAGAGAGAAATAATCATCTGGGCATTCCAATTCACAGCCAAGTGAGAAAAATCAAGCAAGAGTATGAGAAGATTAAGGATTCATCACCTCCCCAGCTCGAGATAAGGCCTGTCCTTCGAGAGATCACAAGGCAGCTCTCGCGCTCTCCTTTGGGACGAGTGCGTCAACCAATCTCTGTTGGAGACTCGTAGAATTCCTTCTAGAATCTGATTTGAGTATATGGATATCCATACAGATTACAAAGAGGAGTAGGATATAGGACTCTGTTTTTCTTCTTTCTTCTTCTTCTTCTTCTCTGTTTCTGGCGTCCTCTTTGACTTCAGATGTAAATATTTTTGTTAAATATTTCAGTAGATTTTCCATGACTTGTGTAACCTTGTAGGGGGATGACACCAACTTGTTTTGTGTACAAGATACATGTTTTCCCAGTTTTAATGGGTAGAGGCAGTAAAGTATCTTCTTCATCCCTCTGAATTTTGCAGAGAGGGTTACAATATTATAACTGAGAGAGTTCATGTGTGGTTGTCGTCTGAATTCTCTTGGTAAATGATGCATATGAAATCCTTCAAGCAGACATGCTTAATACAGGATAGAGCTTTTTGGGCTTCTGCACAGGACTTATTTCTTCCCCTTTCTTTTCTTTTACAAATATGATTTACACAATTTTACACAGATGTCTCTGGTTCTTAGGGAAGTGAGAAAAAGGGTACTAAATCTCAGAGAGACATAACTGGTGTTCTGTTTTTTGGCTCTAATATTGAATTTGATCGTTCAACTTGAGTCACTCAAGACTTATTATTATGATCTTTTCAGAACCCATGGTCTGATAGGATTCTCTTTTTTTATAATGACAGCATTTCCACTTGTAATTATTTTTTCATTGGTGTTCAATTTTCAATTTTCCAACAACAGGAGTTCCAGCTTCAGACATTTTTTATTTCTTTAGGGAGAAAGAACCTTAATCAGTAAAACATTTGAATCTTGTAATAATAAAAAATGGAGAATTCACAAGCTAATTCCAGACAAAGTTCTCAGAAACATCCATGAATTATATTATTGTATGAACAGGACAATCAAGATGCAAGACCGACTTGCCTGCCTGCCGGAAAAGATCCTCCTTTGAATCCTAAACTGGATTGCCAACCCTGTTGTGCCAGAAACACCTCCTTTTGATAGTGAACCTTCATTAATTTAGTGGGGAAGTTCCCCAATCGAATCACGAAACAATCAGTGTGAAGGGCGGCTACTTGCCTACTTCATTTGATACTCCAAAAGGAGCATCAGCTGATAGCGACTTGAGAGTAGTCAAATTATATTTCTGTAATGATTCCATGTCACTTACAAGAGGTACTCTCAAATCCACCAAGAAGCGGCCTTCCACCAATTCAATGCTTCCTAAAGTCACCTGTAAGGCTGTAACAAAGCAAATATGAACGGATAGTCATATAATAGGAACTGCAAATTAGACCCATCTGCTTGAAAACCTAAATATGGTTGACTTCTTAAAAAATCTCAACTCAATTAAGCCTTATCCCAACTAAATGGGTTTGGCTACATGGATACTGTTTGGCCATTCAACTCTATTCAAAGCTGACTTTTTGAAAAATCTCAACAACTGAATAAAAAACAACAACTAAGGGAAGAAAAACCTCTAGGTCAGCAGCTTCTCTATCCAAATTCAGCTTGGAAAGAATCTGTTGCTTCCATAGGGTAGGTGAAGAGAGGTTGAAAGCAGCCATGCTTGCAGCATCCAAAGGAGCTCCATATCCCAAATTTTGGACGCTCCTCAGGAATGAAGATGAACATCAATGAACAGTGTCTCTTGGACTCGAGATGGATTTCAGGGAAGAAAGCTTGATTGCAGTGCTTCTCATGTCCAGTGTAGTGATATTGACAAGGGATCTAAAACATTGGAAGCCAATGTCTTACAGAGTATGAAGACTGAACCAAAAGCATAATGGAACAAGACCTACTCAATTTCTGCACTCATATTATATGTTATATTCCAGAAAAATATCTTAAAACACAAATTTAAAAAAACATTAATCGAGTATATTTCTAGTGAGGATTTAGGGATTGGGTGCCCAGGGTGGGGAGATTGGAACTTCCAGTGGAGCAATTGACCCCAGGCACCACCCTGATCAAGTATATTTATTAAAATGACTAAAATAATGGAGATCATACAATAACAATATCAAAAATTTTTTAGATCAACAACTGTAAAATGAATTCATGGTTATAGGAATAATCAGTTTTATGCAAGCATGTATCAGTTTCAACGATCAGCTGCCAGATCTCCTTGAAAATTGAAACCACCGAGCACAATTGATGAACAGCTAACACCAAAACAGTTTCTTTTGATCCCATTAATTCTTTAGTAGCAAATGCCCAAGTCCAGCCAAAGTGATCCAATCTTCAAATATATCTTCAGTATATTCCTTGACACCCCCCCCCACCCCACCCCAATAATAGTCTCTCATTCCTAGTAGCACATGCCCAGTCAAACAGAAGTATGTCAAAACATTTCTTCAGGATATTCCTTGACTTTCCATAAAAAAAACTCTATTCATTTCCTCCACAGGCCCCATACAGTGGCAGATGGAAGCACTCTCCACATAATCCAACCTCAAAGCCCTAAAAGAGTTGAAGGGCAGACAACAAGAATAGCATTCATGTCTCTGTATGTTATAAAGACTCTAAACAGACACAGGTAATAGCCATATATTGTTCTTGCCACCTTGTAGTGTAAGAAAAGATCTCAACCATTTTTTGCCTCTTCATCACACTTAGCAAATCAGAATCCCCATGATTTAAAATAATGCAAGGTCAGTACTCTACGTAGTATGTAGGGATATTATCCAAGAAATTTTCCTATTGTTGGAGGGACAATTGATCACCCAATGGTGTAGAATGTTGGGCAACTTAGAAACAACACATTTAGAGAATGAGCATAACTGCAATAACGATGATGAGATTACAATAGTGGAAAAACTAGAAAAAATAAATAGGATCAAATTAACTCATTGGCAAAAACTTAAGAGGAATACCAATTGCCGATAAGATGAAGGGAATTTAACTGAGATGGTTAAATAATGTGCAATAATTAGAACAGGAATGACATCTTGTTTTTTTCTGTCCCCCCCCCCCCCCTCGTTGTATCTTGTTTATATTGATTTCTTTGTTTAATAAAAGCTCTAGGGGCTTCCCCGGGTCCCAGATAATATTCGGGTTAAAAAAAAATGGAGGAGAAGGTCTGCAAAGCGAGAAAAACCTGAGGATTTACGGTCTAATGCAAGACATGGACCCTAATACAGTTTAAGAATGCTGGTTCAAGAGTTCTGAAAAATGAAGGATTGGGCTTTGGCATTTAAGCATCAAAAAGTACAGTTAGTGTCTTCCATACTTACGGATTAAAATATTGCAGAGAGCCAGAGACAATAACCATATCATTTTGTACCATCTCCACAATGGCACCATCACCATCAAAATCCAGCTAGCCCCTCTTGTCTAAGCAATATCTGATATCCTATGATAATACTGCACAAATTTCTAAACTGTTCTTAGTGAGCAGACCTTTGAATCTAAAAAAGATGATAAAGTTTGCAAATGAGGAAAATTGATGAGCTTATCCCACCGCAAAAAATTAATGGGAAAATTTCAGCAACACCCTTCAAGTATACCTATAATTAAGGATACTCCCCTACAATAAACTTCAGACCTTTTACAATTTGGCTAATTGCCCCTTTCAGAATAATGGGCTGGAATCAACTGGTTTGAACTTTGAAGTCATCCCAAGATGGATGTACCTATCTTCTCATATTCCATTCCCACCAAGTGCACATTGATCTGGTCAAATTCTTTAAAAATCGACAAGCAAGTAACCAACCATCACTCAGGTCAACGGGTTCTTATGGACATTAGATAAGAAGAATTTAGTTTCCATATCCAACGTAATGAGGTTACTATTATGTCTGCTGCCACCCTTCAAATTTGACCATGACTATCCATGTATTGGACTAAATAAAGAAAACCCTTAAACACGTCATTCATTATCTTAGGGTAAAGTTTGAATGTTAAATAGAGTAGGTTAGAAAGTGTTGTGTAAGTTTACGAATTAGGTTGCAGTTGTGCAAAAATATTTTATAACGAAGAAGTATCAGTAATTTATTGGTATAATGGAGAGGAAATATTGAAATCTTCCCAAAATTAATCCCATTTGCAGTGTCTGCAAATGGGATTGAAGAAACAATAAAAAATTTTGGAAAAAAAACCTGGATTTATAAGAAAAGACCCATACCAGGAACTTGACGAGCTAATTGGATTGAAAAAGACAGAAAATCTCCTGAGTAACCAGAATCAACAGACCCCTTATCTCTTGACCCACCTGATCAAGTCTGGTGGGTGAGGCACTAATTGAGCTGGAGGAATACCAATAGCAGCAGAGGAACCGCACGTTCGAGGACGAAAGTGTGTCAAAGAGGTCTCTGGTGAGCTAACGAAATCTCTGGCTTTCGTTGCCATTAACATCTTAGAAGCTGCAAAGCTAGGGGTGTCAATTGTAGGCCTGGCCCGGAAGGCCTGACCGAACCCGCCCCGGCCCGGCCCGAATATTTTAATAATTGGGCGATCCCGGTGTGGGGTTCTAGCCCGTCGGGTGTCCGATCGGATCGACCGATTATGAGCCTGACCTAGTCCGCCCGGTTAAAGCCCGACCTAGCCTGACCCTTTTGTAATTATATCATTTTCTTTCCCTCTCAACTGGGTTCAAAACTGGTGCCAAAATTCGTTATGACCCCCACAAACTGGATTCACTGTTTTTTAGGATTTTTTATTTCAGAACTAGTTAGAAGAAGGAATTGGTAATAGTATTATGACTCCCTTGGATGCCATAATATCTAAGGATCGTTATCCTCTGCTGTCCGCTGCCCGAACAGCACCTGCTGTTCCCTGGTGACAACACACTTCAGTATGGGGTTTGTTGGGAAATAAATTGGAAAGAAAACTTGCAGGGTGGAAAACTAATTCTCTTTCCTGTGGCAGGGCTCGACACTACTTATATCTTAGTAGGAGAGCTAGAACCTTGTGTGCCCATTGGAAGTTCTATTTCACTTGAGGATGAAGTCTGCTGCCTCCTTGTCAGATCAGCCGGCTATGGAGGAGCAAAAAGGGAGTTATTGGCATAATTTTTTCCCTTGGGAGGTGGGGGATGTAGGCTTTGGCCTTCTGTTGTTACTGTTGTTGTTGTTAATATTGTAAGTTATCTCCTTGCACTCTAGCTATTCATTAATGCAATAAATTCACTCTTATCCACCAAAAAAAAAAAAGGTTCACTGGAAGATATTCTAAATTATTGCTTGCCTCTAGTCACTATTCCATCCTTGGTTGCTTTAAGGATGAGCATTTTGTATGTGTGTTTGTGTGTATGCGAATGGTCTAGCTACCATTAGGGCAAAGGAATGAGCCATATGCACTGCCGTCCAAAGGGGATATTGGTTTGAATTGATTTGGAGATAGATATCTATGACAGCATTACTCCCAAAATGGCTCTGGAGATTTTTGGGGGAAGATAGTCTTTGCTCTTTGGGGAGGTACCATGAACAAAGGGGCTCATTTATGGAAAGAGTTATGGTGATTATGTTAGATGTAACAGTTTTTGGATGATATCTGGTGTGGGGATCATGATCTTTGGGGTGAATAAAAAATTCATTACCAAAAGGAGAAAGAGATACAGGGCGACCCCTTGAAGAAGAGGGGAGAAAAAAATACAGCAAATACAGCAATACAAAGCCCCACCCACACTACAACGAGTGGGGGAGGCCTCAAGAGGCAACAATAAGCCTATATCTAGGAGAGTTAGCACATCTAGAGGGAGACCACAGATAGCTTGCTTCTGACATCAAAGAGAATGATGTTCCAAATCTGCTAGAAAGATCTGGATTTGGAGGTTAATCTTCTGAGGTTGATCTCCATCCAAATGTGATAAATCTTCTGAGCTTACCCACATGGTCACAAAATGAGTTACCAGCAAAAGTCGTGTCCACCCAATTTCATTCATGCTCAAAGAGCAAAATCCTTCTCTCTGGGGCCAACATCTAGCAAGGAGACCATTCCAAATCGTGGAGGAGAAGGGGCAGCCGAAGAAGAAGTGGTTGACATCTTCATTGGCATTCTAACAAAGGCAGCAAAAAGGAGGGGTGATGGAGATAAGTCACCTAATGGGCTTATTTTATTAGAAATAAGCCTTGGGTTGGGTAATGTGTTGGGCCTTTGATCCCATGTGCTTTCATTGTAATGGGCCACTTTAATGGGACAAAAATATGGGTAAAAGGTAGGCATACGGGATTAGGCTTAGTTAATTCTTTTTAATTTTAAGTTGTTTAATAGGCTTTGAACTCCCTCACCTTGTGTGAGAAGGTTTCGTTTATTATTATGCTTCTTATTTATGTTGCTTAGCGATAGATTTTACTTTCATATTCTATTTAGTTTTCTATATAAAGCTTGTGAGAGCCAAAGTTCATAGACGATTTGATGAATAAAAATTTGTTTCTCTGCAATGGAGTGTTGTGCAATTCAGTAAAGGGTGGGAGATCATTGGAGGTCAGTAAGATTTTGATCCTTGTTCTTGGTAGGAAGTCATAGTTATGTTTCTTCTTCCTATTCTCTATTTTTTCCCCTGCAATAAGGCTATCCCACTTATACTAGGATTGCTGGAATCTAGATTTCTACAAGTCTGATTCGTATTCTGATTTCAGAAGATCTTTATGGTCGATATTATAAATACCATTCTGTTATCAGTTTCTGAATCTGCTGTGTGAATGATATAATTCTACTACAAGTGGGATTCAATTCTTGCTATCTTGAAGAGATTTTTTTCTGCTATTTTAAAGATCGATCTGCTCAAATATTGAGGCTACATTCTGTATCTAAAGAACGGGATTCGATTGAAGTTTCAAGGGAATCTGATATCTGGTTCACTTATACCATATATCTCTACAACTGTGATCTAAAATCAAGAAAGTCGTCTACTTTTTATTGGCTGGTCAGAATCAATTGAAACTTTCAGGGTTTGTTCCTCTATTCCAGACCTTTGTTCGATAGAAATCTTGGATCTGTTTGAGTATTCAAGCTGCAGTTCTTGATTTTCTTGATCTGTAGCCCTAAGCAAGCCTAATCAAGAGGTCAGGTTTTATTACTGGTTTGCCTACTGCGTTTACATATCTGAGTCTGAGTTGGGTATTACTGTGGGGGTTAAAAGGGAGTGTTTATTCTGTTATTGGCTGCTGGGTAGTATACTGTTTTGGTATATCATAATGTAATCAGATTGGAGCTATTTCTCTACTGGGTTCTATTGTGAGGCTAGATCATCCTAGCTCTGGTTTTGCATTATGAAGTAACCGAGAGGAGGAGAAGAGCAGCTGCAGATGGAGAATGGATGGGTCCCAATGGCACCAAAGGCAGCCATTAGGATGGTGGGAAGAGTTTGAACAGGATCAAGAAGGGGCAATTGAGGAGACGATACAGGGTGCATTCAGTTCTTTAATCCTGGTTTCAACAAGACAACAAGGGGCAGCATGCATAAGCAAACTTCGGACTGCTTGGACGAGAAATTACGACCTCGGGTATTCCAAAAGACACACTGATTCATCAAGCATTCAGGGAGGGGTGAGTCAGAGGCTCCAAAGAGCAGGGGACGAAGGGGAGCCTGGCGGGGTACAGCTGGGGTGCTAGCATGACAGCGACGGTATTCCCATAACAGGGGAGAATTGGTTACTGAAAGAGGGAGAGGGGCCCATGGAATCCGAAGATATGGGTCAGGAGCAAAGAACCGACATCCAAGGTGGGAAATGGGTCTCTTTGAGTGAGCTTGAAAGAGAGAGGGTGGGCTAGAGAGACTAGACAGGTTGGCTCGTGGCAAGTGGAGTGTGATAGAGTTGGGCTGGGCTGGGCTGGGCCAGGCCGAGTGGTTGGCTTGGGGCAAGACCCCACTCATTTAGAAAACTAATCAGATTCACCGGAAGCCTCTTCAAATGTTACATCTGACACTTCATTGTCATTTTCATCTACATTCTCCTGAATCCTGCCCATTCTACTGAGAGCTGCAGTCTTGCATACTCTCTGAGAACGGGTGGTCAACATACTCGGATTTGGTGGGACAACAGAAACGTGCGAAGTTTCTCCTTCATCAGAAGATACCTCTTCAAACCTCGATCATATCCTAGATCGGGGAGGTCTGGTTGAGCATGGTGCTCCTGGTGTGGATGGCACTGCAGCTACAGAATCCAAGCCAATTTTGCAGTCCAATTCTAACCTTCTTGATATCATATAAGAGAGACCATCATCATCATCATTTATATTGGAAAGAGAATACAGTTCAAAGTGCTTCATATCTAATGATGGTGATAATCCATGACTTTCACTCTGAGGGAAACCAAGTTATACTCAACACTAGTCTTAAGACGTTTTGGAATCCAAATGGGACAGAAAACCAGAGAAGGTTCCGGCTCCAATTACTCCGGTTTAACTAGCCAGTTTTCACAAAACCAGGAACTAAGCAAGGAATATGAAATACCCTCAACACATTTCAACACTAAGCAAATTAATAATTGGACTCTTACAAGTTTTGAATTTAGTGTGAGTAACAAAGCTTTACTCGGTTTATACCATCTGCGAATAGTTCAAGTACACAATAATCAATTTGTATTTTGTTAAGTGCAAAACATTGAACTGCAAGAAAGATGCATAATGGATGCTGTTCATTGCCAAAAACATTCAACTGTATAAACTGAATAGTTGAAAGGACAGGAAGATTAAGAGAATAATTACAGATATGCACATGAGATTGACCATGATATGTTTACCCTGATAATTGGCTATAACTAATAAATACATGGGAGCAAATAATACATGAAAAAACAGAATGAAAAACAACCCAAAGTTAGAGCAATTTATTCTCCAAGTGATAAAAAAAAGTGAAACCATTCAAGAAGAATAAGTAAAGATCATTCACCGAGAAGGAGAAAACAATGTATGACATACATCCAAAAGCAGCTTTATCTTAGCAATTCTGATAGAGCATGTTTCATGTATGTGATCTGTGTGTGCAAACAATATCAGTATCATTTTGAGCAGGGCACCACCTCCTCCTCCTCCATAAAGTCAATTGTCCACAAACAAGTACACGCCTGTATAGTTTTCTTTCTGAATTTAACTCCCAGAGGGTAGCAATAAAGAGGAATCAAATCTGATAAGAACCATCTCAACCAAGCACTGAAATTCTACTATCACCTCCACTCACACTACAGATTTCATTTTGATTAATGGTTTCATCATTATGGAGTTGGCAGCCCCGTACTCCACGAGTCTTGTAGTCCCAGACTATATCGGATATCTTATCTTGAGGCAAACTCAAACCTTCATGTTTCACTGATCTATGCAATTTGCAGAAGAATCTAGGATCCTGTAATCTGATATACTCATGCAACAGCCGCTCATGATCTGGGACCCAATTCCTGGGAAATGGTGTGTAATCGCATGAAGGAATCAAGGACATGTGAGAGAACTGAACAGCATCTATGGCATCAACAAGTCCCATCCTCAAAAGATCTGAATACTCTGGTGCTGAATTGTTAGTACTCTCTCTCAGAGGGCGGCTAAGATCACGTGAGGCAATCTTGTATACTTTGGCACGTGACTTTAACCTATACCTAGCAGCATAGAGTTTAGCCAAAGAGCTCCGTATAACATAAGCACAAAACCCAACCACTTTCTTGCGGTTGTCTGCATATCTGTACCAATCAGCCATGGTCTCAAGAAACTTATTCATCTGGGAATTGCTATGAGCTTGGCTTGCATAGAGCATCGGAGTGCATGGCAGTGGTTCAGGATCTCTATCACCCTTGACAAAATCGAGCTTCCTGAATTGGCGAATACAATTTTGTAAGCTAGCAGTAACAGAAAGCAATGTCCCAATACCCTTCTCACTCACAATATTCCCTCCAGTTGCTGTGTAACGCAATGTTGGGTGTATCATTCGACGACAAATTATGTGGTCCAAGAACTGAATTCCCCTGGAAATGTGCTCTATCTCCACCTTTGAATTATCCAACCTTAGCCCATATTTGCACTCACAAAATCCAATCAAATTCTTCCTGATTTCCACAGCATCCTCTCTAGGTCCTCGGATGCCAATCAAGAAATGGGCCCCGTATCGAATGTAATCCATTTTTCGTGTTTTCTCCCTTCCACTTGTTGGAACAAACTCTGGCCAAGAGGGGTTATGGCAACCATCATTATCAACATCTTTCCATATCGAATCAAGCTTAGATGGGCGGAAGAACTCAACTATCTTTTCTTCCATGAAATGATCTAGTTCATTCAGGCATATGTTGACAAGTAGAGGACTTAGAATTCCACAGTGACCATAGGAAGGGACCTTTGCAGCTTCCTCAGGAGCAAAGTTGAAGAAGGTTCGCAACCAGTATGGATCTGGTTTTGGCTCATTCTCATTCAAAATTTTCTTCTTAGTCCCTTTTCCCTTTTTTTTCTTCTTCTTCAAACCATTCTTTCCATCTTGACATTTATCCTTTACTGGTGCCTGGAACGCTGATTTTATTAAACCCAAAATCTTTTTATCCTTGATGGCCTTCTGCAAGCATTCCATCAACACATCCATATGGAAGTCAAAAAATATGCCGCTCAAGTCCCCTCTCAAAAACCATAAATACCCAGCAAAATTGCTGCGAATTGTCCTAATAACTGTATGAGCATTCCGACCAGGACGAAATGCATGGGATCTTGTGGAGAAACGGGGCTCAAAGACAGGCTCCAAAATCAATAACAAGACCTCCTGAACAATCCGGTCCTGAAACACGGGCTTATCAGAGTCTAAAATCGCTTGAAGCTTACGCTTGGAGATCAATTTGGTGAGGGGCTTGTCATTGGGGGAGCGAATGAAGAGGTGAGTCTTCATGCCCCAAACAAATTGCCCATTTAAAACAGCATTACGGAGTGATAGAAGATTGTAAAGAACGTTAGAGTGGATTGCATTTCGAGGGGGGAAAGAACCTGTCTCGTGGGCGCAAGAGCGTTGATAGGCTAATACCCATAAGTCGAATTTTTTGAGGAACCCAGTGAGGTTGGTGAATGGTTTATGGGTTTGATCAGAGAAGGTTTTGACCCAGAGATCAGAGCAGATTTGAATTGGGTCCTCTTTCAGGAGCGCAGAAGGATCCTGCTCTCGTTGCTCTTGTGATGGTTGTCGTTGGCTTGTTTGGTTTTGTAGTGGAACTGATTGAGATAGAGAAGGGTTAGAGGAGATACCAGTAGCAATGGCTCGTCGAAGAAGTTGGCACGGAAGATGTTTGACGATTGTTCTCAACGACATTTTTTTTTCCTTCAAGGTCACTTCAAGTTTGTACCTCACTGACTGCTTACTTTTCCTCCACCCTTTACAGAGAAAATTAATAGTTCCCTAAAAGAAAAAAGAAACATTATCATTTCTGTAATCAGGAAAAAAGGAATTGAAAACAGAAACAAAGATGCTTACCAATATTCCAAAGTTTCATCTAAAATTGTCCATTTGCCAGGATAGACCGCATCCCCCATAAACATCCAGTCATTTTTCTGCTTCAGTGAAGCTCAAACGCTCTAGGAAGAAATAAATTTAATTAAAATAAAAAAAAAAAACCCTTCTTTTCTTCAGATAAAGCTGTAGGAAGCTGAAAGAGCGACAGTGGAAGAACAGCATACACGAAGAAGTTGAAAGAGAACAGGGGAATTGCCTGGTTTACCGGGCTATGATTGGGCAGACCGGGTTGAGGCTGGAGAATTGAATCAAAACCAGATCAACAGGTCAGTCTCACAGGTCCATTCTCAACTGATCGAACCCGGTCTATTTCGGTCGGCCCTGATCGGGGGCCTCACCAATAAAAAACGGTTGCGCTGTGAATCTGTGACTGCCCGATTATGATTATTTAGTCTTTTAGTTTCCATTTTTTAAAATTACATTAACTTACTTTTAAAGTAAAAGATAATTGTACGTATATAATACACGTATAATATATACGAACTTACTAACTAAGATCTAGTGCCATTCTCTTCTCGTTGCGGATTTCATTATTATTTGATATTTATTGATGATTGCACACGCTTTACCTGGTTTTATCCCATACAACACAAGATCGAGGTGTTCACCTTATTTCGATAAGAAGATTAAAATCCTACATTCAAATGAAGGTGGGGCGTACACTCGAACTGAATTTCATGATTATCTCGATAACCATCGTATTGTTTGATGGTTTTCAAGTTCTCATACACTTCAACAAAATGAAAGAGCAGAACGCAAGCACCGCCATATCACAGAGATGGGTTTAACTTTATTATTTCACTATGGAGTTCCACTCTCTTCTTGTGTTGATGCCTTAGTAATGCAATGTATTTAATTAACCGCTTCCCCACAGAGTTCTAGGCAATCGATCTCCTTATGAGCTTTTATATGGCGATCCACCTGATTACAACTCCTTAATATAGGGTGAATTAAGTTGGTCATAAGATTCCTCCCTAGCGGCTTCCCTGTTTTGTGAGGTGTTTTATCCTCATTATGCCTCGTACAATCAACATGATCATCAATTTTCATCTAAGAGTTGGATATGCAGGCAAAAGATGGTTTGATAATGGTGGGTGATCAGATGACTACAGAGATAATTAGCTTCAACATTTTGAAAGATTGTACTTAACTATTGCAAATTTGCTATATGGTCGCCTATAAATCTAATACTAGTTGGAATTAATAATTAGTTTGTTTTTAGCATATATCTATGGTAGAGGAACAGGTGTGTTTTTCTGCTATGGTTAATGTGCTTTATTAATGAAATTTCAGTCTGAAAATTACAACTTCAGGAGCCATGCTTGATTGTATATATGGTTCCCAACTGTTTGAGAGAAAAAGACATTTTGGTTACTATTATTCTTTGATACCTATTTCACTAAAAAAAAAATTTTAGGAAACAATTTTTCTAGACAACCTGTTGCCAAAAGATTTCTATGAACAAATCAAATATTTGACACATGGCAGTTTAGTGGGACCTATATTGTGGACATGTCAACCCCAAGGTCAACTTCTCACATGTTAAGTTCTATTGTTCCTAAATACTTTGAGAATCTAGGACCATATGAGGGTGCCTACCAATACATGTACATCTAAAAAGTATTGGAGTAAATTATCAATACATGAAGGGGCATGTAATGAATTTGAGTTCGAAATTTGACATTTAGGTTGTATTTGTTATGCATTCTTGGAATGCATTCAAGGTCAATTTTGCATTCTCGGATGATAAAAATTACCTAGGATGGATACCAAACACAACCTCAATCAATCCAAATCATTCTGCTAATTTCGAGAGATTGGAATTGTCACATCACCCTCTCACATAGCATAAACAAGGTGCAGCATACATCAAGGACAAACCATACAATGAAACTTTTCCGTACTCCTTGTAATCCCTTGTAATCTGCTATATATATATATACTTATACATACAAACATTGGGAGTATCCACTAAAATCTCCTCTCAGATTCAATACAATTTTCTATCATTCTACTCAGAAAGTATCATTATATAGTTGCGGTTATGAATAACCGCTCCTTATGGAAATATTCCCTGGAGGTTTTCTTAACCGCCATTAAATTAACATATTAAACATTAGATAAATACACACTATTCTTTACCTACGGTTGATTAAATTGTGGCCATATAATTATATTTAATGCCAAGTTTAGAATACACGGTCATATATTACATTTAACTGCGGGTTTAGATAACGCGGACATATAGTTTCGTTTTCGCATTTTTCTCTCTCCCACGTGCTTAATTCCTCTACCCTTCTACTAAACCCTACCATTCTCGCTCTCTCTATATAAGATCTCTATCTTGCTCTCAAGCTCTCTAGCCGAAACTACTGAAACCCTGCCGCTCTCTCTCTCTCTCTCTCTCTCTGATCTCTATTTCGCTCTCTCTCTCTCTCTCTCTCTCTCTGAAACCTTTGATGCAATACACCCTTTTACTATTAGGATAGAAAATATATAAAAAGGGGGGAGAATTTGGGGTGTTAGGGCTTCACCGCTCGTCCGTGGTACCAATTCCAATTGGTAGTGGAGAACAATCATCGTGTAAAAAGGTATGCGTTCTTTCCCATTCATCTATTTCCTTTAGCCCCTTTTCTTTGCCTGCTATGTTTCAGTTAATTATTCTCTCATTGCATTCCTACCATCATAAGATTCATTTCCTAACGAACCTAATTGAACTAAGGTTGCGTTTGGTATGTATTCTTAGAATGCATTCTATGTCGATTTTGCATTCTAGAATGATAAAATAGTTCTTTTTATTGTCCAAGAATACAAAGATTGATCCAGAATGCATACTAAACATAGCCTAAGTACTTTTTTTTTTTTGGTCTTCTCATCTTGTCGTGGGGATTATTTAAAGCTCTACTAACTACAATGGATTTGTTTAGGGTTTGGGTTTCAATGTTGTGGAAGAGCATATTCTATCTCTTGTCGTTGTATCATTCTAGAATCGAGTTTTTGGATCTTGGTGGATTTGAACTATATTAATTATGTTATGTGATTTCATTCTTATGTTTTTTGCTACTCGAATCTTCTTTAGCCCAGTTTCCTTTTGAACTGCTGAAATGATCTTCTTGGAATGAGTTTTGTGAATCCTCTTATTCTTGTTTTTATTAGTACGTAGATTATTTGTCCAAGACTTTACTTTTATTTTATTTTTTTTAAGTTTGCAGTTACCAAATAAATTAATATACTTACTGTCATTGGGATCTTGTTGCAGTGCAGGTATAGAGAATGAACATCTCAAATTCTAATCGTGCACGTGTGCCGGGGACCTCTTCAAGTATAACCATCTATTTTTTATTTTTGAAAAGTATATTATCATTGGTTTCATAAATTGACACTACACAAATGATTAATCCGGTCTACCCATTAACTGTAGGCAATAGGAAGAAAAGAGGGATTTCAAGAGCCCTCAAAACAAAAGCAATGAAGCCCGGAGAGAAGAGGGTAGTGGAAGCAAATAAATTTAAGCAATTAGTTGGCAAAAACCGCAAAGAATACGTTACGTACTTGGGTGTATTAGTTCGTTCTCTCAAAGATTTGCCAGTCAACTACCCTGACTGGAGATATGTGCCTAAACATCACAAAGATGGGATTTGGTTAAAACTTCTGGTACGGTGATAGCCCCCATAATTAAGCTAGGGATCGATGAATCTCCAAATCACATTATAAATGTATTGTTTTTAATGCCTACATTAATATCTTGTAGGAAAAATATACAATACCGGAAGATGAAATTATAAAGAAAAATGTGTATCACCAAATGGGGACAATGTGGCGGGACTACAAACTCAAATTGAAAGGAGCAAACATTGAAAAAATTAATAGGGCAATTTAGATGATGCCATAGCCCATTGTGATCATCGGGTTCCACCAGAACAGTGGGTGGAACTTATTTGTATTTGGCAGTCAGAGAAAAAACAGGTAATAATACTATTCCTAAAATGCATGGATAAGTTAGATTTTTGACCTGACACTTTCCAATATATATGGCAGGAAATTAGTATGCAAAATAAAAGAAACAGAGAAGCTCAGATTATGAGCCATACTGCTGGGAGGAAGGCTTTTCCTCAAATATATGAAGATATTGAGGTACATTTTTTGAACTAGTAAATAAATATATATATATGGTACTTGTGAAATCTATCTGGTTTTTTGTTCTAACACTTATACGTACGTACGTAGTTGTTTGTTCAGAAAAGTGTGAACCCTGGAGGTGAGCGGCCTTCAAGGTATGATATGTTTTTTCTCACCCACAGGAGGAATAATGGAGAAGCTGTAGATCTTCCATCAGAGGAAAAGATGGTAATTATATTATTTATGTCGATCGTATGTATTGGTTACCGCTACTATAAAAACTTGTTTTTAAGTTTTTTTCTAACTTGATTGGTTTACATTGAATAGGCACTACTTGAGGCTGAGATGGCTCAGGTGCCACAAGAGTTGAGAAACGACAGTGAAACAGTTGATGAAATCTTAAGGAAAGTGTTTGGTGGGGAAGGTCATGGCCGAGTGCGTTGTTTAGGGCTAGGCGTAAGCCCAAAACAAACAAATTTGTCTTACAGAATCGAATGTTAAGGCCAAAAAACAACTGAAAGAGTGTAAAGAAAGGATGCGTGAGGAGGTTTGGGAAGAAGTTTTGCCAACAGTTTGCGGAACGAGAAAGTACCATATGTGGGCCCAAAAGTTTGCAGAGCTAGAGATGCAGAGGAAAGATCGATGATACAATCTTATTTATCCATGTGATTGTGAATGGAGAAGATAAGTCTTGAATTCTCTAAATTATCTGTTGTGAGATGAGATAGGTTTCCTCACTTATGCGAAACGTCCGGTTTAGGTGAGAAACAAACACCAAAAGATCGATGATCTCCAAGAGCCATGCATGCTTGATTGTATCTATATTTTATGGTTCCAACTGTTGGAGAAACAGACATTTTGGTTAGCGTAAAAAAACTTCTTACTAGACAATGTGCACCAAAAGATTTTTATTAACAATTCAAATATTTGTGACATGCATGGCAATTTAGTGGGACCTAAATTGTGGATATGTACGTAGACCCCAAATGGTTTGAAAATCCAGGATCATATATAGGAGGGTGCCTAACAATACTTATACATATAAAAGGTACGTACTGGTGTAAATGACCATTAATATATCAAGGACATGTAATTGAATTTAAGTTTGAAGTTTGACATTTAATCAATCCAAATCATATCATTCCGCTAGCTAGTTAATATTAAAAGATCAGAATTATCACATCACCCTCCCACATAACATAAACAAGATGTAGCATTCATGGAGGACAATGCACCTCTTTGTGGGATAAGCCATATATATAAGCCACCGATTCCAAGAAGCGTCACACCATAGTTACCCAATCCACACGAACAATCTCACTCACAAGAACGAACTTCCGTTCCTTCATCACAGATTCTTCCACGAAGCGTTACACCATAATTACCCAATTCAGAAGGTACCTCCTAATATATATATATATATATAGTTGCCAAATTAGTGAGGCATCCATCCATCCTATCTTATCTTGTTTTGTCACGCTGCTTCAATTGACTAATCAATCAAGTATATCGTTGTCCAATATTGAATCCTTTAAACTAAAATGCTCTACACGGCAGGGTATAAAAGAATAGAATCTGAATCTGGATTGATCCCAGTCAATCGGATCAGAATCAATCAAGAATCGGAACCAAGTAACCAACCCATATATGCCCTAACAATAGAAATCCAATACAGATTTACTGATCCAGATTGACCATAGTTGGGATCGGCTTTGGTTGATTCCAATCCAAATCGGGCACAAACATTTTTGTGCACAGTCTTGTCCCCCTCGTGCAATAAGGGGTCTAACCCAAATCCCCTTATTTTGACACTTCGTAACCCATTCCCTCTCATGTGCCCCGCATAACATTCTTTCCCCTTATTATTACATCAGAAGACAAAATATTTTGGCCAGGCCTAAAACATTTAATTCAAATAATTCATGGGCCGACCATTCAATTAAGGGGAAAAAAAAGACAACTAATTCGACATGGATGGATTTGTAATGTCAAACTCAGCCTTAATTTTCCCAACTTTGTATCTATCCTATGAACCACGCAAAAAAAGTGTGGCTAAGGTTTTTGCAAGGCACCAACCTTCCTCCTTTATATGGGGCTTAGTACATTGCAAACCAACATAAAATAAAAGCAGTTGCTGGGAGTCCATTCCTCTTTCACCAAAAAAACAAAAAAAAATCTTTCAGGTAGAGCTGCAGACCATGTTCTTCAAGGTCATGGTGTTGTCTCTTCTGCTCAGGAGAGTTGAATCATCACAACAAGAAGATCTTAGTTTCACCTACAATGGATTTCGAGAAGCTAACATCAGTTTGGATGGCTTAGCCCAGATCACACACAATGGCCTCCTAATGCTAACAAATGGAACCAAACTACAGAAGAGTCACACCTTCTACCCCCATCCACTTCACTTCAAGAATCTTTCCACTGGTAATGTCTTCTCCTTCTCCACTACATTTGTATTTGCCATGGTCTCTGAGTATCCCACAATAGGAGGTCCTGGAATAGCCTTTGTTATCACTCCCTCAATGAAGTTCCCAGGAGCTGAGGCAGGCCATTATATGGGTCTCTTTAACGCGACCAACCTTGGGAATTCATCTAACCATGTCATTGCAGTCGAGCTTGATAGCCTCCTAAATTTGGATTTCAAAGACATAGATGACAACCATGTTGGTATTGATATCAATGAGTTGACATCTATTAAATCTTCTCCAACATCTTTTTTTAGTGATCAAGACCACCAGCACCATAACCTGACCCTCATCAGTGGACAACCCATGCAACTTTGGGTGGAATATAATGGTCCACAGAAGCAACTTAATGTGACAATAGCTCCATTTAATGTCCCTAAACCCTTTATCCCACTTCTGTCTTTGAACCTTGATCTTGCTCGGATCATCATAGATCCCATGTTTGTGGGTTTCTCGTCAGCTACTGCTAATGTTCAAGTAAACCAGTATGTGTTAGGATGGAGCTTTAGGATGAATGGGGAAGCAGGAGAATTAGATCTCTCTCGACTTCCAAAACTTCCTAGAAGAGGACCCAAAAAGAAAACTAAAATTGTAACCATTGGCATTCCTGTTGTGTCCTGTGCTGTTTTAGTTGTAGCCATAATCTTAGTACTCATCTTATTTATAATGAGAAGGAAGAAAAAGTTTGCAGAAGTGTTGGAAGAATGGGAACTCAATTATGGACCTCACAGGTTCAAATATAAAGATCTCTACATTGCCACCAAGGGGTTTAAGGACAATGAGCTTCTTGGAGTGGGTGGCTTTGGTAGGGTCTATCGAGGTGTATTACCTACCTCCAAACAAGAAGTCGCAGTGAAGAGAATCTCCCATGATTCAAAACAAGGGGAAAGGGAATTCATTGCTGAGATTGTCAGCATTGGTAAATTGCGGCACCGGAACATAGTAACACTCTTGGGCTATTGTCGACGTAAGGGAGAGCTCCTTCTAGTGTATGATTTCATGCCTAATGGAAGTCTAAACAAGCTCCTCTACGATCAATCTGATAAGACAGAGTCAGTAGTACTGAGTTGGACTCAAAGATTTCAAATCATCAAAAATGTTGCATCTGCTCTGTTATATCTTCATGAAGAATGGGAACAGGTTGTGATTCACAGAGATGTGAAGTCCAGTAATGTTTTATTAGACAAGGAAATGAATGGAAGATTAGGAGATTTTGGGCTTGCAAGATTGTATGATCATGGAACTGATCCACAAACCACTCATGTAGTGGGAACACTTGGTTATCTTGCACCAGAATTTTCAAGAATTGGGAAAGCAAACCCAAGCACAGATGTGTTTGCATTTGGGGCTTTTATGCTTGAAGTTGCTTGTGGTAGGAGGCCTATACAGATAAGAGCATCAGAAGAGCGTATGGTGTTAATGGATTGGGTATTGTCATGTTGGAGTAAAGGGCTAATTCTTGAGACTGTGGATCCCAAGCTGGGAACAGAGTATAAAGTTGAGGAAATGGAAATGGTGTTAAAGCTTGGATTGCTCTGTTCTCATTCTATTCCAGTGGCAAGGCCACCAATGCGACAAGTGTTGCGGTATTTGGAGGGAGAGGTTCCTATACCAGAGTTGTCTTCACTTGGCCTGACTACAAACATTGGTGGCCAAATATTTGTGCCTTCTGAAGGTTCTAGTGATGTCTCTGTGTGGAATATTAATCCTTCTTACATGGGGAGTGAAATGACTTTATCATCATCTGTTGCAGAATCCATACTCTCTGGAGGCCGTTGACAAGCAAATTAAACCCTACAAGTAGTTCAGCCATATATATATAGGTTTTAAGTTCTTCAATAAGTTCTCTTTTGTTTGTTTAATTAGAGGACACCGTGAATTAAGTTGTATTGCTTAATTAAACAAAATGACATATATATTACTTTGATTCCTAAGGTAGTATTCGAGATTATCATCATATCAGTCTATGCAACTTTGTGTCTAAAATTATCGCATGAATGATTCATTATTGCAAAAACTGATCTCAAGCCTCTTTTGTAAACCCATCAACGGCTAAGGCTTGAATTGTCTAGCTACAGCATGTCGTAGCATAAAGCTGAGAAGTTGAATGGAAAAAACAAGCTTCCTTCAGCAAGTCCATCAAGAGAATAATATATCGGACCTCAACTGAGCACATAACACATCGTCATCCATCTGAAATTTGGGTTCTATCAAACCCGACCAATACGTAGCTAATAATTTAACAAGAAGATCGACCAAGAGAATGTCTAGTTCTAGCTAGTAACAGAAGAAAGAAGACCCCTGCGGTTAAGGTCGATTAGATGGCAGAATGCAAGAAGATTAGATGTTTTTTAAAAGTTCGAATTCGGTTAAGCTTTGAAAAGATTCGCGTAGAGTTAGAAAAGTTTGATTTTTGTGGCTTTAAAAGTTCGGTTATGCTATTCAAAAGTTCGTCTAAGATTATAAAATCTGTTTGAAAAATTCGTCTATGGTTTAAAATTTCGTAAGAAAAGTTCGTGCATGATTTAAAAGTTCGGCAATAGCCTTTGAAAGATAGGCTTAGGGTTTGAAAAGTTTCGGTAAGCTATGAAAAGAGGGATCTTTATCCTCTCAATTTGCCTTCATCTTCCCCAAATCATTTAGGGTTTGAAACTGAAAATCAAACCCTAAACCCCCCCTTTTTTTTTTTTTTAAAGGATTCTAAGATAAAGCGTTCCTCAAATACCCAAGGAGTTTCACATCATCAAAACTTCAAATGTTCATATCAATAAACTCCTGCAAATCAACTTCAGTATCTTCCCCAATTCATCCTCCTTAAGAGGGTGCCAATTAGCCCCCCCCTTCATCGCAGCCAAACCCAGCTCTCAACCCATGAAATCTTTCCATGCATCACGGTTGGAATCTATTTTCTTGAACATGAGATGAGAAATTTGGGATTGAAATTGACCGATTTTGAATTGGAATCGATTGACTTACCCCAATTTTGGTCAGTGCATATTCCATTGTGACCAAGTGATCACGGATTCGAGTCCCCAGACTTCTCAACACCATGGTTCAAGGAATCGGTATCTGATCAAAACGTATCGATATCGATTCATGACCAATATGATGATACTAATCTATGGGAATTGAGCAATGGTAAAAATATAAATGAAATAATCGACTTACATCAAAGAAATTTACCATCCAATACAATACAGGCCAATCTAGATCGCGAGTTGCGGACAATACTTAGATTTTCAGGAGTTTGCCAATATGAACATTCAGATTTGATGAGGAATTAAAAGCAGCTTGAATATGCAGGAGAGAGTGTTGAAACGAAAAAAATAAATAAACAAAGCACAACAAGAGAAATTGAACACAATATAGAACTTCCATATATAGAGAGAGGAAAAAACCTTCATGACCTAAAAATACAAGTTACAATCAAGAGAGAGAGAGACAGGGTGGAGAGGAAAGAAGCAAAACAAGCATGAAAACAGCAACTAACTAACTAACAAACTTTATATCATAAAATCCCCATTGTACCTAAAATGAACATGACTTTTTGAGCAGTACGTACCCTTGTGTACTTGAGAAATGGCCTAATTAAAGATCCTGTTGTTGTTGCCTTCGAAAGGGGAAGGCAGCTGGGACCATAGTTGGGGTGTTCAACTTCTTCATGTAGTACGTTTTGATAAGATAAACACAGTTGAAGATAATGGTTACCAAAACTCTTGTGTTACACAAGTCTACCCATAACAGAATCTGTGTACAACTATGGTGCTAGTTGCTTGCTCTTGCAAAAAAATAACCAACCAATATCAATCAAGATGGATGGACCATATTTTGTCACTAACATTTATTTAAATAACAAAAAATAATTAATAAAAGTAGTATAGCAGGTATGAAAACAACCTCTCTGCCCGAAACTTCTCAACATCATGGTTCAAGGAATCGGTATCGAATCGACCATATCAGTCGATTCATATCGATATCGAGATCAGTGGAGACTGATAACGATTCATGACCAATTTGATACTAATCCACAGGTACTGAGCAAGAGTAGTAGTTCATCGATTTGAAATAGAAGTTTGATCAGACCTTTGCTTTGATTTTCAGACATTTGATGGTCCTGGTATAGTAAGTAGGTTAGTAGCAGATAGAATTATAGGCATGTATCTTGTCAAGGAAAGCTTGACTGATAAATTTTTCTGTATAACAAGATGTAGAGCAGGACTGACTGCAGGAGTGTTTTTTAACTAAATAAATAAATAGGGCATCAAGAGAAATTTAGATAGCTAAAAGCTAAAACCGTGAGCTTGCAGCTTTTCACATGGGCCTACACAACCATGTTTCTGGGCCAATCCAGCCCATACAATATCACAAGGCTCAGCCCCAAACTTGGGCAAGACCATTAAAATTATGCCATGTTATGGAATCTGATATGGACTATCCATTTGGGCCTGTGTATAGATATTAGATTTTTTTTTTTTAATTTTTTTCTTTTTTGATGGTAAGGAAGAATAAATTACATATCACATATAATTACCATAGTATCCAACATAGTCGCATCGCGCTGTGACAGAGGCACGAAATTTGTACACTCTCTGGTATGATTGGTAAGAAAATGAGCTCTATATATACTAACATGAGTTCTTCTATCTATTCTGAATTTGTTTTTTTAAAAGAAGCAATTAAAAATATCCATTAAGAAAGAAAAGTACTCCCAAGGCGGCAAGGCCATTGTGTCATTCCCTTCCCTTGACAGCCGCTGCACAAGTAGTTGCTTTGATTCTGTCCAAGCCTCTATGAAATTACTTGTCAGCGATACGTTGAAGTCCTCATGCCTCGATTTCCTGCATAAATTCATCCTCTATATATTCTAGAGCATCATTATTATATTAGAAATTAATGGCCTGAAGATCCTCCTCTTATTACGTACCTTGGATATATATGCCAGAAATTAAATCTTGTTAAACAGAAAAATGTAATAATGAAGCCTTTCTTTGACAAGATATGTTCCATAATATTTAATTCCATGATTCCATCTGCTATTGCTACTAATAGCAGCCCCCATCCATCCATCAAATATGTTATACCAACAAAAGAGAGATAATATGTAATGACAACATTTATATTTTCAAAGCCCCCCCATCAAGTTCTTGCACTTCGCATCAAAGCTCTGACCAAACAACTAATTAAAGACGGTCCTCATCGATTTGTTTGTTATTAGTTTGAATTCAGATTTATAGGGAGGGGTATGTTGGAATCAACTGAAAATGGAACCCCATAAAAACCTGAATTAAATCAAACCCAAACCAATACCCAATTTCATAAAAATCATCAAGAAACCTAAAAAAAAAAAAAAAAAAAAAAAGGAGAAAAGTTCTTGCCAAGCAAGTAAAAATGTAAATGAGATCGATTTACCATCCGAATGGATGAGTTCATCGATTAGAACATTCATTCAGAGTTTTCGAACCGCAAGAATGGAATGGGAATGGAGGATAGATGATTAGATAGTCATTAATTAGAAGTTTAGTCAGAGAGCTTAATTTATTTGATCGGCCTACTACTACTAGTAGTAGCACATGGAAGGAATATCATGGAATAATAATGGAACCGTATCTTGCCAAAGAACAAAACTTGAATATCACATTTTTCTGTAAAACAAGATAGTAGCAGTAAGTACGTTGGAGTCTTGAAACGAAAAACCCAGAAAAAAAAAAAAAGGGGGTTAGAGAGATTTCGATACCCAAAACCCCCTTGCTAATTAAGCTAGGTTTTAAGAACGCAGGAAGGGGTAATGGGTATATGTACCTATAATCCTGCCGTAGCTAAAACCGTGATTGATTCATATATAGAGTATAGCTACTCCTACTAGGTAGCTTGTAACGAAGGAAGAGGCTACCCAATGGCTAGATCTATCTCTCTATACCAGATACCTAAAATCGTGCTAGCCTAGCTGTTGCCAACTTTTGCCATTGCTGGCGTTGCGGTTTTAAATAAACTTCACTTCCTAGAGTATCAAGTATCGAATCACTAAGCACGGGGTAAGCTCCAGTTGGCACTTGGCAGTTGGCACTGGTACGGCCTCTAACTATCGTCTCTCCTCTTTTTACTCTTATCATTTTTTGTATGAGGGGAGAAAAAAAACAAAGCATCAAATTTAAAGAAAATTATTATCCATGACTATTTTGAAAAGGGTAAAACAATCATTTTATGTCTAGTTTAATTAATGGCTAATAAATTTTATTTTTTTTTTAAAGAAAATTTATAATTACTTTAAGAAAAATACAGAGGGTGTACACGTAATTTTACCTATTTTTTAATGATGTCACCACCCCTCTATGGCTCTATGGCTCTATGGCTCTATTGCTTTTACATTGAAGAAATTTACCATCCAATACAATACAATAGAAGCCGATCCATCCAAATTGTGAGTTGGGGACAGTAGGTACTATAGATTTACAGGAGTTTGTTACTATGAAAATTCGGATCTGATGAGGAATTAATAGCAGCTTGAGTTAATATGCCTTCTTCTTCATAGGATCATCGATCTCGTAGCAGGACTTTTTGGACAACAGGGAGAGTGTTTGAAACGAAAAAACCAAATAGGGCAAGAGAAAATAATTTCGATACCTAAAACTAGGCCTGTAAATGGATTGGATTCGGCTCGGATACGAATCAGATGTAATCGGATTCGGATATTTTCTGGTCAAATTCGGATACCTCTAAACGGATTCGGATGCGGATCGAATTCGGATTTTCGACCATCCGTTTATACGTTTGCCTTGTGTAATCCGAACTTTTCTCCCCCCTAGTGGATATAATTCACTCTCAATCCATAGTTTTAGATCATGATTCTCTTTTCCTCATATTTTAGAACCTGTTAAATCTTCAAAAACCCTCAAGAGCGTTATTTACTTAATTTTTTATAATTAAGTATTCGAATTCGAATTTTTATCGGAGTATTTGGATTTTTTTTCGAATATCTCTATTCGAATACGAATGCCCCTAAACGGATACGGATGCAGATTGAATTCGAATTTTTGATTATTCATTTACAGTCCTACCTAAAACCGTAATTGAAATATAGCTACTCCTACTAGGTAGGTTTTAAGGAGGAAGGCCTGGAAGGGCTACCAATGGGTAAATCTATCTATCTATATATCAGGTACGTAAAATCGTGCTAGCCTAGCTGTTGCCAACCTGCCATTGCTGGCGTTGCGGGGCTGGATCTCTTTAATCCGTACAAATTGAGTCTTTGGATTTTATTTTTTTATTTTAAATCTTGCATATCAAGTATCGAATCAATAAAAACTAGGTAGGTGGAATAATAAGATTGCTCTTACCCACCAAAAAAAAAAAAAAAAAAGGAATAATAAGATTGCTGATGTCTGGAGCCAGTTGGCACTGCCACAGTGGCACGGGCTCTAAATATCTCCTCTTCTACTCTTAACATTATTTTTTGAAAAAAAAATGAAAGAATTGCCCAAGTGGGTCGGGTGTATTTCTATTATTTTGATTTATTTTAAATAAAAATAGGTTGTATAAATGATACCAATTAAATACATGTAAAACGTTTTTATATTAACAAAAATAAATAAATATGATGGCAAAAAGGCCCTGAGTGCTAGTGAATTTGGATAGTTGGGTTTGGAGAAGGAATGAAGCAACTTTCAAGTTTCAACTTCTCTTAAATGGGAAGAGGAAAACAAAGATGATAATCAAGAGATTAAAAAATAATAAACTCACCTAAACCAACAAATCTATACTCTTACTCTTGGTATAAGAAGACAATGGATTGGGATTGTAACAAAAGCAACATTTTATTAACCCCTTTTAGCAAATACAATATTGTTACCAAGTAGCAGAGCTTCTGATTTGGACGAAGATAAATTCATCATCTGCGGCCAGTGGTAACCAACCGTGAGGGAACAAGATCTCAACAACGTAGGAGTCCTCGAGTGGAGTAGCATTGGATTCAAGGATAATAAATCATTAGTTTTTGCCATTTTCAAGCTCCTCCAGATCCCTATTGCTTAAGGAACCCCTCCTTGGTTTGGTGATCAGAGACTGACACAAGGACTGAAGACGCCACCGGCCACCCTCATGTTTTCTTCTCCATAAAACCCTAATAAGAGTGTCATCAGACATGGAAAGGGATCCGACTTTCTCCAATGAGAGCACCAGCCCAATGAGTGTCCATTGAGCATCCGACGACTAGGCTGGTTGGCTGGCACACATCTCTAAGTACGCCAGGATGTGTATCAGCCAGCCCAACCCCAGCCATTGAATGCCTCATTGGGTGCTCATTGGACAAATGCCTCCAAGGGGAGGAGCTTGACTCCATGGGGAACTAACATTCTGTATGGCAACGAATTTGTGTTTTTTGAACGTTTTGGGTCCGAGATAGTTTTATGTGTTTCTGTGTTTTTTGAGCGTTTCTGGGTCCTGGAATGTATGGTAACACTGGGGAAAAAAATGTTTCTGTAACTAAGAAAAAACACAACCCTGTATAGGTAGAAGAGTGTTTCAAGAAGGATTGGTGATGGCGTCAGGAAAATGGTGGAGGTGCTTCTGACTCAAGGAGCGTCAAGGACTATGTGATTGAGTGGATTGGGAATGAGATCTTCTACAGAGCATCATTGTGATGTCTCGTTTTCTTCCCTACATTGACCCCGAATTGTGGTCTCTTGTTTTCTTCCCTACTGTGACCCTGAAGATCCTCTACAGAGCATGATTGTGATCTCCTCTTGTTGCCTTACCTCGCTCTCCTTCTCCGATGGAAGACGACAATGAGTTTGGAGATCTCTACACAGACGTCCTATGCCTTTCTCCTACTTAGATGTCCTACGCCCTTTCTCCTCATTAGATCCTTTTTAGCCTCCAGTCTTCTCCTTCACAGTCTCAAGCTCTTCCGCACACCCTTCATTCGACCCTAACAATCACAACGACGATGAAGAATTTTTGTTTTGGGCTCCAATTCTAGTAGTTCTATCCTAACTTATAAAACCAAGAAAGAAGAGAGACCAAATTCCTGAGGAGAGCAACTATGGCGCTTCGAATTGAAACAATAGTATGAGGGTGGATGAATTGGAAGAAAAAGGACGAAGAAAAATAGGATAAAGAAGCAGCTAGGGCTTCTGATAGCCAATTATCGAATTCTTCAAAGGCAGACGTGCCGGTATATCTGGATGATGGAGCCGTGGAATTACAACAAGCAAAAGACGCTAGGCTTTCTGAAACTTTAGAAGTTTTCGAGGAATCTAGGATTAATGAAGCGCAAGGTGGAGAGAATGGTGATAAAAATAGGGTCTTGATCGATGATGGCGGCGTGTTCCAAGCGGAAGAGGGAGCGAACAAGGTGGATATTGTTGTTGGTGTCAATGATATGGACGCGAAGCCAATAATTCCTAGACACTCTGGTGTTTCTCGCACTCATTTGTTTGCAACGCTCGGTTGTGCATCAGCCCTCCATGACAAAGCTCTCTAGTTCGATAATTCGAGTGGCTTTGTTTTAGGTAGAGATCTACATTTGAGAGGAATTGTTATACCATACATACCCCTATACTTTTAAGTGACATGTGATTCACTGCATTTTAGACAGAAGCAGAAACATCAAATCAGTGTTTCTCAAATGGGATTTAAAAGTGTGCAAAGTGTCTGGTTCATTTCATAAAAACAGTAAAACAAACCGAACATACCATACAGTTTTCATCCCATTTCTGTTAAAAAAAAAAATCGAAAAAATATTAGATTTGATTTTTTAAAACGTTGCTATACAGAGCGCAAGAGTTTGCCGAAAGCAATAGAGCTATAGAGGGGTGGGTGGCACCATAAAAAAAAAAAAAAGGAAAAATTATGCGTACACCCCCGGTATTTTGACTAAAGTAATAATAAACCTGAATTTTTTTTTTTAAAAAACCCCTCTATTTTTCAAAAAATACAAAATTAAACAGTAAAAGGTTAAGTACTAAGGTGGGTTTTTAACTAGATATGAAATGACTGTTTTACCCTTTCAAAATAGTCATGAACAATAATTTTTATAAATTTGCTGTGTTTTTTTTCTCATAAAATAATGATAAAGAGTAAAAAGAGGAGAGAAAATATTTTAGAGGCCGTGCCAACTGGAGCTTACCCCGTTTCCGTTTTTAGTGATTCGAAACTTGATACTCTAGGAAGTTAATTTAAAACCAGAACGCCAGCTATGGCAAGTTGGCAACAGCTAGGTATGGCAGGAATTTAGGTATCTATATATAAATATAATTAGATCCCCATTACCCCTAGCTTCATTCATTCTTAAAACTTGGCTTAGCACGGTTTTAGGCATCGAAATTTCTCTGACCCATTTATTTTTTTTGTTGAGTTTTTCGTTTCAAGACTCCTACTGCTACTATCTTGTTTTACAGAAAAATTTAAAATTCAAGCCATTCTTCCTTGACAAGGTAAGATTCTGTAATTATTGTTCCATGATCGATATTCCTTCCATATGCTGCTACTACTAGTCCCCGATCAAATAAAGCTAGATCTCTGACTAAACTTCTAATTAATTAATTAAAGACTATATCATCTATCCTCCATTCCCATTCCCATTCCATGCTTGCGGTTCGAAAACTCTGAATGAATGAATGTTCCAATCGATGAATTCATCCATTCGGATGGTGAATTTCAATGTAAATCGATTTCAATTTATATTTTGGTATTTAGTAGTTTGGTTAGAGCTTTGATGCAAAAATGCAAGACGATGATGGGGGGCTTCGAAAATATAAGTTGATCTCATTAGCAGGCAGCAGATGGGGGAATCATGGAATTAAATATTACAGAACTTATCTTGTCAAAGGAAGGCTTGATTATTACATTTCTCTGTTTAACAAGATTCTTAATTATTTTTTCTTCAAGATTTAATTTCCTGCATATATATATATATATATCAAGGGTACGTAATAAGAGGAGGATCTTCAGGCCAGCCCATTAATTTCTCATATCATAATGATGCTCTAGAATATCCATAAGATGGATATTGTATGCTTATTTGTTGCTAGAATTTCCCACTTCCCACTCATCATTTTACTTCAATGGAGGAAGGTTTGTTAAATATAATATTTCCCATTCATTGCGATTGTATCTGAAATTAACTTATATGTAGTCTATATATACCATCCCCTTATATAGATATAATTAGAGTAATTAACTTGCAGATCGAATATTATTAATATTGCAGTGTTAAATTGTGCTTCTTTCTATTCACATCTTATTCTTATATGATCTGTTTCTAGCCAGCATTATCTCACTAAGCAAGCGCCTTTTAATTAGTTTATGAGGTAACCCGATCCCTATCTCTCATGTTCATTTTGTATCTTCCAAGAACAAGAAATTAATTGAGTTAGGATCTGAATAATATTTAATTTTCCAACAAGACCTCTCTTATACCAGTTGATTACTTTACCTCCTCATTCATTGCATTCCTAAGCAGTCCTGCTCCTGCATGGGATACTATCTATCTTAATTTGTACCAGTAGTTTCTACTTTCTAATTAATGAGGCAAGTTATATATAGCTTATGTCATTTCCTGTAAAAACAAGATTATTGTTACTTGTCCGTCCAAACTATTGGTACACAGATGGTCCACAAGAAGCCGAAGCCAGAGGACTTCAATTAAAGAGATATCTGAATGGCAATAATCGCTGGCAAGTGATCGATTTCATAGAGGTTTGGACAGATTCAAAGGAACTATTTATTCAGCGGCTGTCAAGAGAAGGGAATGACAGAATGGCCTTGGGACTACTTTTCTTTCTTATTGGATATTTTTTACTTCTTTAAAAAAAAAAAAAACAAATTCAGAATAGATACAAGAACTCATGTTAATATATATATATATATATGTTAACAAATTTCGTGGCTCTGTCATAGCGCGACTATATATGTTGGATACTATGGTAATTATATATGATATGTAATTTATTCTTCCTTACCATCAAAAAAGAAAAAAAAAAAAAAAAAAAAAAAAAAAACCCCCCTAAAACTTTCTAATATCTGTGTACGTACACAGCCCCAAATGGAGATTTATTGGTCTCGCTCAAGTGTTAGGACTGAGAGCCTTGTGAAATAGTATGGGCTGGATTGGCCTAGAAACGTGGTTGTGTAGGCCCATGTGAAAAGCTGCAAACTGATTGGGATTATTAACTAAGACTGGGTGTTTTGGTCAATTGACATACAGTCGCTTGTTTTGCCAAACATGTAAACACGGTTGAACCAGAATTGATAGACCCATTTGATAGTAATTGGCTTTGTTCTGGTTTTGTTAAGGAGTAAATCACACGGATTTCCTCTGTACTAAGCCTTAATTACATTGACTTCCCCTGTATTTCTGACAGTTACCCTCGTACCCCCTAAAGCAAAGCAAACGGTGTTAGTGAAAAACAAACATGTTAGTGACAAGAAAAAAGACCTTACATTTAAAGGAAAGGACTAATTAAAACTTAACTTTTACCTCACAAGTAAATGATTAAAACCGAGGTAGAGGTAGAGGTAGCGGTAGAGGTAGATGTAGGGGAGAGGGAGTGCAGAAGACGAGTCCTGTAACTTTACTCTGGCGACCTGCAGTCCTCTTTGAATCCATCACTGGCGACTGATAAAAGGCTCCAACGACCTGAAATCTTGTCGTCTTGCTACTCATTCCAACAAAATATACGCTTCTTTCCTCCTATTGTTATTGTTTGGTGATATTCTACCCTTCCCTGTGATATGTCATCCAAACAGTTAGAGTGAATTACATTGCTGCTCCGCTCTACTACTCCTATTCGATTATGTGAAACTATAAGTTACATTCTCGCTTTATTTGAGATCGTGTGGGGCGATTGATCAGATTTGAAGGTTAGTTTTTTGGGAAAATTACATGATTAGTTATTTTTAGATTTTTATTTACAAAACTGTCCACCCTATATTTGAGTTAACAAAAATAGATAAAAACAAATTTAGTTTTACAAAACTAAACAAAACAGTGACTCTCCTTCCTTCCTCGGCATTTCCCCTCTGAAAAAAATTTCTTTTTTTTTTTTTCCCTCTGGTACTTGGGGTAGCAGAGAATGGCGGTGGCTGGGACAAGGGTAAGATTGCAAGGAACGGAGGATGCCTAGGCGAGAAGGCAATGATAAGGGTAAAAATATCTAAAAAAGTAAGTGTGGGAGGGAGAGACACTATTTTGTCCAGTTTTGTAAACCTTAACTTGTTTTTGTCTATTTTTGTTAACTCAAACATAAGGTGAACATACTTTGTAAATGAAAACCCAAAAGTAGCTAATCATGTAATTTTCCCTAGTTTTTTTTGTTTTTGGAGATGGAGGTAGCAATGACAATCGATTGAGTTAAAATTTCAATAAAGGTAAACGGTAACATCAACCCTTTCAGGCTTTCAAGGGTAGTATGATCAATAAAAATCTCATTTTCAAATTATGTCGTTAACTAACCTTAAATCACTAAAAGACTAGAGGTGTGTAATAAACTTTGGGGTATCTCTCTCTTTTCTGCATATGATATTAAAAAAAGCATTGACTTCTAAATCGAGGTAGAAATAAATTAGTCTCTAGGTAAGTGCCTTCTGATTTAATTTGGTCAATCTTCAAGAAATCTCTAAAATAGATGATTCTAAACAGAATAGTCTTCCATTAATCAGAAACAAACCCTGCAAAGAACTAATAAAAACATAAATCACCAGATCTAATATTTTAAATACACAACACACACACGCAAATGCAGATGTAGGATGAGGTTTGAGAAATGCAAATTAGCCCACAATGGGACTAACAAAACAAATGTTATGAAAAAATAAATGTCTAGAGCCAGTTGGCACTGGCACGATCTCTAAATATCTCGTCTTTCTACTCTTAACAATATTTTATGACATGAAAGGGACAAATTTTCAAATCTACTATATAAGAAACCAAATTATTAGATTAGTAGGTTTCGAATTTATTTTACATCCATTATTTTTCCTTTTAAAAACATTTACTCAATCCCTTAAGTTGGTTAATAATTAATACTCATGCTATGCAAGAATAAAATAAAGGTAAACATTCAAAATTGGTCTAAAAATCTGTTTTATTTCTCATATTTTTATTTTTTGTTTTGTTTTGTTTTTGTTTTTGTTTTTGTTTTTTGTAAACTTTAGGAAGGGTTGGTGAACCTTAGGATGGTAGATGATCATTGGGGGCTCAATTGGTCCAATTTTGGGCTATCGGTCCAGTTCTCTAGCAGTTCCAACTCTAAGGTGTCAAGACCAAATCTGGACCAATAAGCTCACCGGTTCCAAATCTGATATCCAAGACCATTAACCAATGGGTGGTCCAGTTCTGATTCCTAATCTGGTCCAAACATCCCCTTGTTGAGTAGCCAAATGTAAAGCTTTTTCCCCATTGGAACTAGAAATCTCAAGCAAGCTAGAATCTTTCAAAAGTAAATCATTAACTACCGATGTGTGTCTTCTATGTGCAACAGATATGAGAGGGTAGAATACTAAAATTTGAGGGGCCAATTGAGTTGCTTAGTCTTGGGTCATGTTCTAATAGCAACTGGACAACAACTGTATAATAAAAGTCACTTTAACTGTATGTTAAAGTAGCAAAGATCATCTTTTAACATTTTAAAACATAAAAAAAGGTTCAAGACAAGTTCAAGTGTATGCTTTTCTTCTGGTTCCAACAGTTCCTTAGCGGTTTCGGGGACCAAACCAGATCTGGACCAATAACCTATCACTAAGACCAGATCCGGACCAATAAGCTATTAGGTGGGTCGATTTCGATTCCTAACGAGACGGTTTCGGTCCAATTACCAGTTCCGATCCAAGATTGACACCCCTAGGTGATCCATTTTCTTTTTTATTTTATTTTTAATATATTTCTATTGTTTTCTATTCCAACAATTAAGATGTACTTCCCTTTGGATTCCATGCTATAGCTTTGTTTTTATTTTTGTAAGGGGATAATAACCACTTTGATTTCTACTCCTACAATTAAGGTGCGTTTTCATTGGCTTTTAGAGTTTTAAAAACACTTAAACAAGGTTCGGGCAATTTTGGAAGTTTTCTTTTATTTTTTTAAGGGGATAATAACCACTTTGATTTCTACACCTACAATTAAGGTGTGTTTTAGGTTGGGGCAAGTTTGAAAGTTTTCTTTTATTTTATTCGAATGTAGTATGAGTACTAACCAACTTTAGTAAATCTTTTTAAAATAGAAAGTAGTGGATGTAAAACAAAATCTAATAGATCTAAGTAACTTTCCCCTAATGGATCTAAGTAATTCCCCCCCCCCCCCAAAAAAGAAAGAAAGAGAGATTGCCCTGATTAAGCCTTAATTACATTGGCCTCCCTTGTTGACACCGTAATTTGAAAATGAGATTTTTATTGACCATACTACCCTTGAAAGGGTTGATGTCACCATTTTGCCTTTAATGAAGTTTTAAGTCAATCGATTGTTGTTGCTACCTCCATCTCCCAAAAAAAAGCTAACCTTCAAATCTGATCGATCGCTCGATACGATCTCAAATACAGAGAGAATGTAACCTAGTTTCACATAATCTAATAGTGGGAGGGGGAGAGGAGGTGCCTTTTTGGCACAAATGCAATCCAGGAGAGTGGCATGCACTCAACCGGTAAGGATCCGACTCCTCTACTTCCGCCTGTCCGATACTTCCGTGTGCCCACACACACAAGGCGGGTGGAAAGTACCACCTTACCCCGCTCGGGCAAGGCACTCGGGCAGGGGTAAGGTAGTACATTCCACCCACCTTGTATGTGGAGCGCACGAAAATACTGCCTGCGGCGGAAGTAGAGGAGTCGGATCCCAACCGGTAATGTCTCCAAACAACCGAGTTAGCAGTTGTTTGCGAGTAGCAACGCAAGTCACCCTTGCTATTTGGATGACTTTTTTGTTTTTTGGTAAGACTTTTTGGATGACTTACTTAGTCCAGGGGAGGGTAGAATATCGCCTAGATGAGTTGAAGCTCACTGGAATGAGTAGCAAGTCACCAACAATAGGAGGCAAGAGTCTAGTTCGCTAGAATGAGTAGCAAGATAACAAGAAGAGTGAAATTGCAGGTCACTGGAGCCTTTATCAGTCGCCAATGATGGATTCAAAGAGAATTGCAGGTTGCCGGAGTGAAGTTGCAGGACTCGTCTTTTTCACTCCCTCCCCTTTACTCTGCCTCAGTTTGATTGTTTACTAGTGAGGGAAAAGCTAAGTTTTAGTCCCTTCAAATGTAAGGGCATTTTTCGTCATAACATTTTTTTTTTCCGGTAATGGTCATAACATGTTTTTTACTAACACCGTTAGCCTTAGGGAGTACGGGAGTAATTGGCAGAACACCACAGGGGGAGGTCAATGTAATTAAGGCTTAATACAGAGGAGGTCTGTGTGATTTACTATTTAATAAAGAGTTTCACATTTTAAAACCAGAACAAAGCCAATTATTAGCAAATGGGTCTATCAATTCTGGTTCAAACGGGTTTGCATATTTGGCAAAACAAGCAACTGTATGTCAATTGATCAAAACACCCAGTCTTATAGTTAATCCCAATCAGTTTGCAGCTTTTCAAATGGGCCTACACAACCACGTTTCTAGGCCAATCCAGTCCATACAATATCACAAGGCTCAGCCCCAAACTTGAGCGAGACCATTAAATCTCCATTTGGGCCTGTGTACGTACAGATACTAGAAAAAAAAAAAAAAATTCTTTTTTGATGGTAAGGAAGAATAAATTACATATCATATATAATTACCATAGTATCCAACATATATAGTCGCGCTGTAACAGAGCCACAAAATTTGTACACTGTCTGGTATGGTTGGTCAGAAAATGAGCTCTATATATACTAACATGAGTTTTTCTATCTATTCTGAATTTGTTTATTTTTAAAAGAAGTAAAAAATATCCATTAAGAAATAAAAGTACTCCCAAGTAGGGATGTAAACGGATCGGATTTGGTTCGGATAGTGCTATATCCGCATCCGTATCCAATTAGCTTTTAGATGGATTCGGATAGTGTTAATCAGTACGGACACGGGTACAGATCGGATATTTTATCCGCTTACATCTAAATTTAGCTTTTCGAATAGCTATAGCCTAGCTGTATCCACATCCGTTTAGCTTTCGGATGGATTCAAATAGTGTTAAACGGATATGGACACGAATACAGAAACAAATTTCGACTATTCATTTACATCCCTACTCCCAAGGCCATTCTGTCATTCCCTTCCCTTGATAGCCGCTGCACAAGTAGTTCCATTGAATCTGTCCAAACCTCTATGAAATCACTTGTCAGTGATATTGATATCCAGATTCCTAATTGAAGTCCTCTTGCCTCGATTTCTTGTGGACCTCATAAACTAAAATGCGCTAAGTGTGATAATGCTAGTTAGAAACAGATCATATAATAATAATTAAGATGTGAATAGAAAGAAGCACAATTCAACACTGCAATAATATTCGATCTTATATCCATGGAAGAAAGAAAAGCTACTCCATTGAGGTAAAAGGAGAAGATTAGGAAAGTTGAAATTCTAGCAACAAAGCATTACATATTCATCTTAAAATTCTATATATTTTCTAGCATCATAATTATTTTTTGTTTTGGTCAAAACATCATAATTATCGCATGAACTAATATGAATGTTATGATGGTGAGCTTGCTTATATATATGAGACATGGATAATTAATTAAAGCTAAATATATATGAAACCAAAGGAAAACTCGATCACGATTCATATGAGAAATTAATGGGCTGACCTGAAGATCCTCCTCTTATTACGTACCTTGGATACATATGCAGGAAATTAAATCTTGTTAAACAGAGAAATGTAATAATGAAGCCTTCCTTTGACAAGATATGTTCCATAATATTTAATTCCATGATTCCATCTGCTACTAATAGCAGCCCTCATCGATCCATCAAATATGTACTTAAAACCGATCGATACCAACAAAAGTGAGATAATATGTAATGACAACATTTATATTTTCGAAGCCCCCAATCAAGTTCTTGCACTTCGCATCAAAGCTCTGACCAAACAACTAATTAAAGACGGTCCTCATCGATTTGTTTGTTATTAGTTTGATTTCAGATTTATAGGGAGGGGTATGTTGGAATCAACTGAAAATCGAACCCCATAAAAAACTGAATTAAATCAAACTCAAACCAATACCCAATATCATAAAAATCATCAAAAAACCTTTAAAAAAAAAAAAAAAAAAAGGAGAAAAGTTCTTGCCAAGCAAGTAAAAATGTAAATGAGATCGATTTACCATCCGAATGGATGAGTTCATCGATTAGAACATTCATTCAGAGTTTTCGAACCGCAAGAATGGAATGGGAATGGAGGATAGATGATTAGATAGTCATTAATTAGAAGTTTAGTCAGAGAGCTTAATTTATTTGATCGGCCTACTAGTAGTAGCACATGGAAGGAATATCATGGAATAATAATGGAACCGTATCTTGCCAAAGAACAAAACTTGAATATCACATTTTTCTGTAAAACAAGATAGTAGCAGTAAGTACGTTGGAGTCTTGAAACGAAAAACCCAGAAAAAAAAAAAAAGGGGGTTAGAGAGATTTCGATACCCAAAACCCCCTTGCTAATTAAGCTAGGTTTTAAGAACAAAGGAAGGGGTAATGGGTAGATGTACTACCATAGCTAAAACCATGGCTGATTGATATATATAGCTACTCCTACTAGGTAGGTTTTAACGAAGGAAGAGGCTACCCAATGGCTAGATCTATCTCTCAATACCAGATACCTAAAATCGTGCTAGCCTAGCTGTTGCCAACTTTTGCCATTGCTGGCGTTGTGGTTTTAAATAAACTTCTCAGTATCAAGTATCGAATAACTAAAAACGGGGTAAGCTCCAGTTGGCACTTGGCAGCTGGCACTGGCACGGCCTCTAAATATCTTCTCTCCTCTATTTACTCTTATCATTTTTTAATGAGATTTCAACAAAAAAAGAAAAAAGAGAGCGTTTTTTTGTGGAGGAGGGCAGGAAAATAATTATTTACAAGGATAAAATTGAAAAAAGAAAAAAGAGTTCTCAGGTTAACAAAAATCCTAGGTATACCAAACGCAATATCTGAAACGTCAGGTACTTATATTACATTTTGTCAAAACGTCAGCCACCCTCGATGTATTTTACCTTATTTATTTATTAATTTATTTTATATGCAAAACATTTTTATATGTGTTTGGTATCATTTATGAAACGTATTTTTATTTAAAATGAATCAAAATAATAGAAATACATCCGACCTATTTATCTTTTTTTTTTGTATATGCTACTATGACGATTCGGGAGACATTGTGGGTCACTTATGTTATCGTCACAATGAAACCTCAATCGTCATCAGGGGGCCTACATCAGTCAAAACCACCAAAACCACCCAGTGGCAGACCTCGATGATCAGTGGTCATCCTTGACCTGGCCTCTCTCCCTCATAAGCAACAAGGAACCTTGATCATCAAACACCTAAACCTCTGTTGATAAAGATCGTAGCATAGGGAAATAAGATCCTAACCACAGTTATACTACATGTAAATTCTATCATCTCGAAATGTATTCTGGGTGCATCAATGTCACATTTCATCTAGCACCCGGGTACCAACACGACATGACGCATGCATACCAATATGACGAACAATAATAGTTCATAAACATTTATGGGGTTCCGGTACCAGTACACCTAGCACCATAACCCGATACAATAATTGAGCAATTCACATGTCCACATTCGAATAAGTTCACAATCAAGATAAATAATACAAATATGCAATATGCTTATTAATCATACAAGTAACATGGTAAATAAATATTTAATAATAAACAAATCCAAACAATCACCCAAAACCCACTCACCAATAGTTTACGTAAGATTTGGTGTGTCTATTATTTCTTGCTTTGATACACGTTCTCTTGTACGAATTAGACAGCCTAAAGATGCGAGAGCAAGTGTTAGAAGGTGTATGGAGGGATCCTATTAGGATTCCCCAAGTGTTACTATTGTTAAGTTTGACAAAATACAACACAAACTTCTTAAGTCATGCACTTCCAATCTTCATCTCTATAGGCGTTATGGTTTTAGGACCCTAAGAGGATCACCTCAAGGTCCAATAAAACCACCAAGGACTAGCCTAAGCATTAGTCTTGGGATTCACGGGTTTGGAATCACTTTAGGGTTTTCCATTTCTAGGATGAGGTCACAAGTCCCTTAGGACAGCAAAGGGGTTTGATGACATCAACCGTAGACCTTGGCACCACAATAGGTCACTTAATTAGTATATTTATGGGATACTTTAGGTGGTAATTAACCATTATTAAAATTATCAAATCTTACACAGGCAGCCACGACATGGGCGAGGTCACTAGATTAGAGTTATGTTCTAAAATTACTGTCAAAACACAATTGTAGTGTTTGGCCCCACTTTCTAAGGCCTTCCTCACTGATTGGGTCTAGGCTTTCTTCATAAAAATTGTAGCTCTTTGAGTCTAGTTTACAACGCAATTTGAATCGCGTTGATATGATATGTATAGACAAAGTTATGGCCAAAATATTGAGCAGCAGTCAAGTTGTCAACAACGGACGGATTCATGAACGGAGGCACCTGTGTGAATCCGTCCGTACCTCCGTTCTCAGATGTAATGAATAGAAGCCGATGGAGGCACGAACAGAGGCACAATGGTGAGTCTGTTGCTGAGTCCGTTCATAGCAAAAACGAGTTTTCAACTCCGAATCTCCTCCAAATCGATTCCCAAGGCCCTCAATGGCTTCAAGGGCTTGTAGGGATGGTTCCGAAAGTTCATTAGAATTCTAATAACCCTAATGGCATAATGCATTAAACCATCTATGGTCCATACCCAATTACCCAACCCAAACTTGGGTTTCTGGGTGAAAACCTAGGTTTGCAAGGATTGGTTGAATGGCACTTCCAAGAAAGGTGCAAGGGTGTGTAAAGGCATCCTAAGGGACTACAATCATCTTCTCCCCAACAAGAATATTGGGTCCCAAGTGGACCCAAGCTAAACCGAAACTCAAGATCCTAAATCCTAAGCTAACAATTAGAGGAATAGAAAGGGAGAGTTGGAAATGTCACTTACCACCAATAGGGAAACAAGATCCAAGATTAGGTGAGCCCCCTTGACCTCATTCCTTCTCCTTCTTCTTTTCCTCTTCCTTTCTTTCATTTTCTTCTTTCTCCTTCATCCTTCCTTTTCTTCTTTCCTTGTCCGGGCAGCAAAGAGGGGAGGTAGAGAGTGTGAGTGAGGAAGTTCCCTTTCCCCCTCTCTCCTTCTCCTTCTTCTTCTTCTTCTTCTTCTTCTTCTCTCCTCTTTCTTCTCCACAATTTGGCTTAGATGAAAATGGAATGAGATTTTTGAGCTAAGTCCTCTTCTTATAAAATGAAATGGGCCTTAGGGCCCGTTTGCCTAGGTCCTTAAACCTCAAAATCCATTTTAACTCAAGTTGGGCCTTAGGGCCAGTTCGGTTTCTCCTTTAAGACCCCAAGTGCTAAGGTCCGTTTGGTTTCTCATTAAAACCTCAAGTGCTAAAGTCTTAAGTCTTGTTTGGTTTAAACCTTTAACACTAAAACTCATTAAAATCAGATTTGGGCCTTGTGGGCCCACATTCAAAGTCCAACAATGCAAAAGAGAATAAGGGTGGGGATCCATCATGTCTAGGGACCTAGCCACGGTGTCCGGAACACAGGCATGTGGACCCCACACGAGAAAACAATTAAAAGCAAGGAACAGCACTGATGGATCCACGGACGGAACCAGTCTCGTGAGTCCGTTCGTGACTCCGTCGCTGCTGTAAGGGCTAAAACACAATTAAAGTTGCCGGGCTTTGACCTACACTTCAAGGCCATTACGGGGAGGACAAACAAGTGAACTTGGGGTTAATAACGTACCCCTAGGTCATCACGGTACGTCCTCCAAGATTCCGAAAAGCTTCCCTACCATCGGTTGTGGAAGACCCTTGTCAAAATCAATGACTTTATGGCTAGGCTTTACCACTAGTGTACACGGCAGCAACATCTACACGTCACAAGGATAACAATTAAATATTAGGGCCTCGGGTGCGGGTATAATAGCTACTCCACCCGAGGACTCCTACGCTACTGAGATCTAATACCTTGTTCCCTCACGGTTACCACTGGCCGCAGATGATGAATTTCTCTTCGTCCAAATCAGAAGCTCTGCTACTTGGTAACAATGTTGCATTTGCAAAAAGGGGTTAATAAAATGATGCTTTCTTACAATCCCAACCCATCGTCTTCTTCTACCAGGAGTAAATATATAGATTTGCTGGTTTATGTGGGTTTATAATTTTTTAGCCTCTTGGTTATCGTCTTTGTTTTCCTCTTCACAAATAAGAGAAGTTGAAACTGGAAAGTTGCTTCATATACTAAACCCTCTTCCTAAACTCTTTCATTCCTTCTCCAAACCCAATTATCCAAATTCACTAGCTCTCAGGTCTTTTTGGTATCATGTTTATTTTTTTTTGTTTTATGCAAAAATGTTTTAAATGTATTTGGTATCATTTATAGAACCTATTTTTATTTAAAATAAATCAAAAAAATAGAAATACACCCGACCTATTTATCTATTATGGCCAAAATTCGTTTTCGGTCATATTTTATTTTTTTGGTGGAAGTTTTCGGTCATTTTTATGGATCACTTTAATGAACATGCGATCTAATTAGAGAAAACAAGAGGTAAGAAGGTAATTTCAATACTTTTTTCAAGTCCCTCATCGTCTGCAACTCTGTTTCTTGTCCAATGGACACACTCGGCACTCACAGGGAAAAAATCTTGGCGAACAGGGAGGGCCAGTGATGGGACCCAAAGAAAGAACAATGGGGAAATAAAGAAGAACTTGAGAAAAGAACACAGAGTAAAAGAAGAAGAAAGAAAAATATGAGAAACTTCTCAACTTCCGACCTGTCCTCCTCTCTATTGATCAAATCTATTTATACAAGTACATAACCAATTCTGTTATCCATTATTCTACTTTCTTAGTTTTACATTTAAGTCCTTCCTTTCATATTTTATATTCTTGATGCCAGACTGACTTCTTAACTGGTCTCCTGAGTCTACCAGTTATATTAGTGCCATCTGTTGATGACACCTCCCTATTTGAGCTGGTATCATCCCTTATGTCTTCAAAAGACACCTTGTCCTTAAGGTGGAATGCTGGGTAAAGAATACGAAATTCATGTGCATCCTCCTAAGAAGCCTCTTCCAGGGATAAGTTTTCCCATTGAATCAAAACTTGAGGGACCCATACTCCTTGCCTGAGAATCCGTCGATCTGCTATCACAGCCAAGGGTTCAAATCGAGGAGAATTGTCAACATTTGCAGCAGGTAAAGGGAGGGGCTGAATGAGGTCGGTGTGATCCCCTCTGAAAGGTTTAAGAGCTGAAACATGAAACACCGGATGAATTTTGGAATGCTCTGGTAATGTGATTTTGTAAGCCACAGATTTAATTCGCTGCTCAACAGGAAATGAACCAAAAAATTTTGGAGCCAGCTTATTGGAGGATCTATTGGCAACAGCAGTCTGCCTATAAGGTTGAAGCTTGACTAACACCAAATCACCCACTTGTAACTGCAATTCAGTCCTGTGTTTGTCAGCTTGCTTCTTCATTGCAGCTTGGCTCTTGCTCAAATGAGTTTTAAGCTGCTGTAGAATGTCTTCTCTACTGCCCAAATCCTGATCCAATAACTCTAGACTGATAGTCCCTTTGCAATAAATTGAAATGGAGGGAGGAGCTCTCCCAAACACAACTTGAAAAGGAGTCATTCTAATAGAAGAGTGAAATGCAGTGTTATAGTGAAACTCGGCAAGATACAATAATTGGGTCCATTGATGAGGCTGATCTGCTACAAAACTTCTGAGATATTGTTGTAAACATCTATTCACAACCTCTGTTTGGCCATCTGTTTGTGGATGGTATGAAGAACTCATCCTCAATTGTGTCCCTTGTAACTTGAACAGTTGCTGCCAAAACTTACTAAGAAAAACAGGATCTCTGTCACTCACAATAGGTCTTAGTAAACCATGATGCCTGCAGACCATAGCCATGAACAACTCAGCAACTTTATGAGCATTAAAATTAGATGACAATGGACCAAAATGTGCAGTTTTCGTCAATCTGTCCACAACCACCAAGATTACTATAAAACCACGCGATTGAGGTAGATTGGTAATAAAATCAAGACTAACATCTTCCCAAATCTGATTAGGAATAGGAAGTGGTTCTAGTAGTCCAAAAGGAGGAGTATTGCAAGATTTGTGTTGTTGACACTGAATGCATTGACTAACAAACTGTTGAACATCTTTCTTCATTCCCTTCCAAGTAAAATTAGCTCCCAATCTCAGAAAAGTACGTTGAATTCCAGCATGACCCCCTACAGGAGTGGAATGAAATTCCTTGAGCAGATCTTGTTTTAAAACTGAAGACTTTCCTAAAAACAGCTTGCCTTTGAAGTATAGCAAATTGTTTCTTATAGTCCATTGAGGATAACACTGAAAATTAGTCAGTACTGATTGCATTAGTTGTTGAATAGCGGGATCAGAGGCATGCTCTTGAACTAGTTGATCCAAAATGTCAAATTGCTGTATTGATAATGCCATGAAAGAACCCGGATGTGTACTATGATCAGGGACTCTGGACAAAGCATCTGCAGTGGCATTTTCTCTCCCAGGTTTGTATGTGATAACATATTTATAACCCAAGAGTTTCACCAAATAGTGTTGTTGCTCCGGAGTTTGTATTACTTGATCCATTAAAGCCTTTAAACTCTTCTGATCAGTACAAATGGTGAACTGGCTTCGTAACAAGTATTGCCTCCATTTTGAGACAACAGAAGTAATTGCAAAAAGCTCCTTAATATAGGTAGAAGCTGCTTGCATTCTAGGGCACAATTTCCTACTGAAAAAGGCAATAGGATGGCCTTGTTGTAAGAGAACAACTCCTATACCCTTCCCAGAAGCATCTGTCTCTAATGTGAATGGTAGAGTAAAATCTGGTAACGCCAAAATAGGTGCTTGGATCATAGCAGTCTTCAGTGTCTGAAAAGCAGACTCAGCTTGTTCTTCCCATTTAAAATCACCCTCTTTCTTCAAGAGATCCGTCAATGGGGATGCAATGGATGCATATCCTTTGATGAATCTTCTGTAGTAGCCTGTAAAGTCCAAGGAAGCCTCTAAGTTGCTTCTGATTAACTGGAGTTGGCCATTGTATCATGGCCTAGATTTTGGACTGACCTAGTTCAACTCCCTTAGCAGTGATAATATGCCCCAAATAATCAATAGTCTTAAGCAAAACTACACTTAGACAGTTTAGGAAACAAAGTATGCTGCTGTAAGCACTGTAAAATGATATGCAAATGCTCCTCATGTTGTGTTAGACTGCTACTATAGATCAAAATATCATCAAAGAAAACCACCAGAAATTTTCTAAGATAATCATGGAAAATCTGGTTCATAGTAGATTGAAATGTAGAATGGGCATTTGTTAGACCAAATGGCATAATAAGGAATTCATAATGACCATTGTGGGTTCTGAAAGCCGTCTTATGAACATCCTCAATACGCATTCGTATCTGATGATATCCGGATCGCAAGTCTAGTTTTGTAAAGATCGTTGCCCCAGACAACTCATCCAACAACTCATCCACTGTAGGAATTGGACATTTGTCTTTGACTGTAACTGCATTTAAGCCCCTATAATCCACACAAAAATGCCAAGTCCCATCTTTTTTTTTAACAAGCAACACAAGGGAACTAAATGCACTGGTGCTAGGCTGTATAATGCCTTGTGTCAACATGTCACCCACCAATTTTTCAATCTCATTCTTCTGATAATAAGGATATCTATAAGGTTTAATATTGACAACCTTAGTATTATCCTCCAACACAATCTTATGATCAGTTACCCTAGGTGGAGGCAGAGATTGTGGTTCAGAAAATACCTTCTCATATTGGTGTAACAGCTTCTGGATAGCACTAGGAAGGCCAGTAGTACAAGAAAACAACTGGGCAGATGGCAAGGACTGCTCCTGAGGCAATAACTGCAAACAGAATACCGTTTCTCCCTGATCATGAATAAATTGTAAATTATTGCAAGAAATAAGCCCAACAGTTGAACTGTTTTCACCCTATAGATGCACTCGTTTGCCTTCCCATTGGAAATCCATAGTCAACTTAGCATAATTTGTGACAATAGGGCCCAACAACTGCAACCATTGAACTCCCAGAATTATATCAACTCCTTGCAACGGAATGATAAAAAAATCTATCCAAAAGGAACGTACTCCCCATTTCCCACCAGCACCCTAAAATGAGGGGAAGGAGTGATGGTTAAGCCAATAAATTTGGCCACTTTTTCTGGAATGAAATTGTAGGTGTTACCCCCATCAATTAACACTTGCAGCTGTTTGTGTGATATCTGGCCCTGCATTCTCAGAGTTTGAGGTGTTTGATGACCCATAAGTGCATGAAGACTGATGGTTAGACTTGCATCGACAGTCTCCACAGCCCCTGCATAAGGATCTATGCTGGCTTCCTCCTCTAATAAAGGTATGGAATCCTCATAATCCACTCCTTCAAACCAGAAACATGCACCTTTATTCTTACACTTATGGTTTGGAGTATATTTTTCATCGCAAGAAAAACAGAAGCCTTTTTCTCTTTTTTCTTGAATTTGCACTTTGAGTCAATTTTCTTCCAGGTCCTCTATTTGTTTTTTAAGGCGATGGCAATGTTGCAATTGGTCTTGGATTCAAGAATGGGGGTGATACTCCAATTCTTGGTTGCCACGACCTAGTAGCCATCCGCATGTCTTGCAACCGATCTTCTTGCAATCTAGCCAATCCTATAGCATGATGCATTGTGAGTGGTTGATGTGCTATGACTTCTCTCTGGATCTCTGGTTTGAGGCTAGAAATGAAACAACTCTTGAGAAATTGTTCCGATAACCTAAAAACCTTGCTGCATAAGGATTCAAATTGAGTCTGATACTCCAAAACTAAGCTAGTCTGTGTTAGTTTAGTTAATAAACCCTGAGAGTCTTCATACAAAGAAGGACCAAATCCATACCTCAATGTCACCTCAAATTCAGCCCAGAGATCATTGCAAAGTCACTAAATGAAAAGACCAGATGTTAAGCGATGGAAAATTTTATTAGATTGGATCTCCTCCTCCAAATCTTGGAAAATCCAGTTTCACAGTCCTGATCTGAGACACCGGCATTATAGCATGCGAAGAATCTGTCTCTTGCGCAGAATGTTCTTGTGAATTGACCCTCTCTGCTTCTACATCTGCAGTTAGCTTATCAAATTTTTTGGAAAAATTCCTTTTACATTGCTGCCATCTGAGCGGCTATCTTCTCTAGAGCCAACTCAGTCTGTTGAGCTCGAGTTCCTTCCGTCATGGTTAACAATGAAAGCACCAATGATGGGTCCCAAAGAAAGAAAAATGGGGAAATAAAAAGAACTTGAGAAAAGAAAACAGAGTACAAGAAGAAGAAAGAAAAATATGAGAAACTTCTCAACTTCCGACCTGTCCTCCTCTCTATTGATCAAATCTATTTATACAAGTACATAACCAATTCTGTTATCCATTATTCTACTTTCTTAGTTTTACATTTAAGTCCTTCCTTTCATATTTTATATTCTTGATGCCAGGCTGGCTTCTTAACTGGTCTCCTGAGTCTACCAGTTATATTAGTGCCATCTGTTGACGACACCTCCCTATTTGAGCTGGTATCAGCCAGCCTGCAAGAGTGCCCAAACAACCATCTGTTTGCTGTATCATGTCAACGAGACCTGCTGCTTCCCTAGCCCCACCTGACCCACAAACTCAACAGCCAAATGTGCTCTTCCGTTGTTTTGGAACAGATTAAAAACAAAAGTGGATAAGTCATCGAAAGGAAAGATTGGTTACAGAGTTTTGGTTTGGTTATGATCTGAACCACACCAAAAAGAAGTGCATCTCACATGGACCAGGTAATGGCGGTCTCATAGGCCCATTGGAGGTCGTTACTCTGTTTGGCTTTCACAGGGATGCAAAAATGAAAAAGGCCAAAAAAAAAAAGATGGGTGAAAGGGGACTGTTTTCACCCACCAGCATATGATATTAAAAAAAGCATCGACTTCTAAATCGAGGTAGAAATAAATTAGTCTCTAGGTAAGTGCCTTCCGATTTAATTTGCTCAATCTTCAAGAAATCTCTAAAATAGATGATTCTAAACAGAATAGTCTTCCAATCAGAAACAAACCCTGCAAAGAACTAATAAAAACATAAATCACCAGATCTAATATTTTAAATACACAACACACGCAAATGCAGATGCAGGATGAGGTTTGAGAAATGCAATTTAGCCCAACAAAACAAATGTCATGAAAAAACAGAAACGCTTTTAAGCAAGGAAAGGATCCAAAGCTCCAGATACATGCCCTTAAAATCATACAAATGTCAATTGATACAAGCCATTCCATTTCTTCTGGTATTGAACACATTGTTTCTTTTTTCTTTATCGTATCCTTCATATATTTTCTCCATCTCTGTTCATAGTGTCTAAGGATGAAGCAAAAAAACCCCAAACAGTTATGAAATCACCAAAGTATCCATACTCGTCGCAAGTTCCAAAATATAATGCTCGCATCCCTTCTTCTGTGGAGGGGGGATATCATAAATATTCTTCTCCAACAACCTAATAAATCAAGTATAATACTTTGACCTGCAAAAGGTATTTTCAAGATTGTGAATGAATTTACCATAACAGATTACTCACCCTTTGTAGAAAAGGCCAGCCCCAATAGCAAGAGTGCTAACCAGATGATGAACAGTATTGTCTATGTTCACATAGTTCATCGATGAGTTGATCAAAGTCACTGCGAAAATTTTCATCTGCAGGGGTCAACACTAAGGCCATTAGCATATTTCTTTTACTTGAACTTGTAGCCTACAACATAACCTCTCCAATCGAAATTTGAATCCCACAAACAGTAATCAAGTGAGACTTAAGTTCTCTGCCATTGAATGAAAGTGCGGAATGAAGGATTCCTTAGAAAGAGGAAATAACTAACCAAAGCCATCAGCATTTTGAGAGAAAGAGTAGTGAGATACCTGTGAAAGAGAAGACAGAGAAGCCAAACAACAAAAGGGGCACTGACAGACCTCAACAGTAAGTAAGCACAAAGTGACAGCCCCTTGCATGGACCGTAGAAACAATGTGAATGCAGAAACCATATGAGCATAAGAATTTTCTGACCAGGATAAAAGCTATTATTCATGTAATAACTGCCCAAACCAGTAAATTCTTAATGTAATCATGAAAGTAAAATCCTAGTTAGTCAATGAAACACACCAGGATAAAAGCTACTCCATGGAATAACTGCCCAGACCAGTAAATTCCTGATTACTATAAAAGTAAAGTCTAGTTAGTCACTGAAACACTCAAATCAACTAATTAAATAGAAGTAACCCATATGTGTCTCCCAGAAGTTCTATGAAAGTAAAATCTCAGGCTATTTTAGTAAGTTCTATTTGATTACATAGAGCAGAAGGCTCAACTCCATAATCAATACAAGCAGACCCAATATATACTAAAGGCTACAATCTGTTTAATCTCATACACTAACCACTTGCAAATTACAAGATAAGCATTTGGGCGAGAAGCAGATATAGGATGACATGAATGAGTACAAGTCACCCCAAAATGGATTTTAAAGAATTACACTATTTCAAAACACAACTCAAACTTCTACATCCATACTAACCCAGTGCGACGGCAGGACATCAAATTAGCAACAATAGTTGAATCCTAATATCTGCTAAAAAATAGAACTAGTATATGAATAAAGCTTGAACAAAGCATTCAATTCAACAGGGTTGACCTAAGAGATTGAAGAAAAGAAAGAGGGGTACTTCCGTAATATTTTACACATACAAGACTTAAGAACTTTTTACAAGTTAGCAGAGAGAGGGAGGAATCATGGGGGGTATAAGGAGATCTGGTGTCCTAACATGCAAGGAGAGACTAATGTTAAGTATGTGGAAGTATGGTTTTGTAATATAAAAGGAGAGAGAAATACAGAGGAGGATAAGGGTAGTAGTTAAAGGAGGAATTAAGGTAAAGAGATACAGATGTGGAATTGAAGAGAGAAGTGTGAAGAGGGGTGTGTGTGTGTGAGAGAGAGAGAGAGAGTAGTAATAAACTACACAAAGAAGGGTGTTTTGGTCAAGTAAAAAATACAACAAAAAAAATGTTATATATATAAGAAAGTTTCCTGTCCGGGAGCATAGCTCCTGCACCTGCGTCGTTGTGTCTGTCTCTCCTCCTCCCTATAAAATACCTTCCTTGCCCCCCCCCCCCAATAGATTGAACCAAACAGCAAACACTTCCCCTGTACATGCACATAACAGAAAGCAAAATTTTACAAGCTCTACCAACATTCATTTGTTTCACAGGCTGTTACAATAAATTACTGCATGCTTTGAGCATCCTTCGCATTGACCATTCTAGCCTATAAAAGACTTGCCATTACAGCCTCTCCAACAGATTCATAAGTTTCCACATCTAGAAACTTAAGAAGGGTAATAGGATCTTCATTGCAACAGTTAACAAGCCACTCATCTTTCAACATCTTCAGACTCTCTTTTTTGACAGACTGAGATCTGTCCGCAAGCCCCTTCTGAAGGTTAAAGGCCCTAAGCTTGAAGCCGAAAACCAGACAGATGAAAAAAAAGGCACTGTACATTAGTGGTCTGATTTTTCCGTATGTGTGCAAGCTCAAAATACGATGCTTGACTTCTTGTATATGAAACAATTAAAATAGTGCCAGCATACGAAGAGATAACCCTCTCGGAAAATCAGTTTCTCATTCCCAAAAAAAATTACTTATCTCTTATTGGAAATAAAAGGGAAGAGGAGAAAAGTTACATTAAAGGTGCCATGGAACAATGACAACTATACCTAGTAGATATTCAGAAGCAATGCCATTTAACCTAACTCTCTATAAAGGGGGAAAAAATAAAATGGGAAAAAATCAGGGTAAATTGGAAATGGAATTAGGAAAGTAGAAAGTGTTCAAGGCTCTGAAGGGGAAATTTATTCCCAAAAACAGAGTATGCTGCTTTCTGCACAACCTCACTCACACCAAGTGTGCAACCAATGATTGCTGCTGATGTTGCATTATCAAGTTAAAAGCTTCATCCCTGATAATAAGCTGTCTTTTATCAGAATGGACATGGAGATCAGAGACAGAAAACAAAAAATAGTCTGAAGAGAAATTATCCATGCAGGACTGCTTAGGATTGCAATGAAGTAATCAACTGGTAGAAGATAGGTTTTGGAAAATTATTATTCAGATCCTAACTCAATTTCTTGAAGATTTAAAATGAGCATGAGATAGGGTTACCTAAAAGGCGTTTAGTGTGATTATGCTGGCTAGAAACAGATCATATAAGATGTGCATAGAAGCACACAACATCTATGGATGGTACAGACTACAAGTTTCAGATACAATCGCAATGAGTGAGAAATATTACATTTAACCAACCTTCCATGGAAGAAAGGAAGCTACTTCATTGAGGTAAAATGGGAAGATTGGCACAGATGAAATTCTAGCAACAAAGCATACATTCACGTGAAGTCTTTTTTTTTTTTCTTTTGCTAGAATTCCAGGTTGTCCTTGTTTTCCAGCCAAACTTATCGGGGGCATCGTAGATCCTCTTAAATGTGCTTTTTCCACATAGCAAAAAAGGATAAGGTCTTGAGGGAGAACTTGTAATGTTACAACACTGACATCACTTCGTAATCTACTCATTAGTTCCCCACCCCCTCCAAAATGAACTTTTGGACCATGTTCTTTTCCTTACTAGTGTGAAGCAGGTTTGCCCTACCCCTGCCACTTTTCTGTATCCAATATGGGGCTGGATAATGGAAACCTATAGCAGTATAGGACACACGGTAGAGCTCTTTGGGACATGGCTCCTACAAATTGCAGTCAAGTGGAAAACAAAGAAAACAGAGTATCCATCTTTAGCACAACAAAACTTCTAGTCTTAAAAGGAATCTGGCACTTAAATGCTGTTGTGACTTTTTGCTTTTAGGCAACAACCACCTAGAAGGCTCCAAGTTCCAAACCCTAGAACAAAAATAGAACTTAGCATCGTTATTGCACTAAAATGAATGTGATGGTGAGCTATATGAGAAATGGATAATTAAGCTATATGAAACCAAAGGAAAACTCATGATTCATATATATGTGCCACCACTTATGAGAAATGGCCCAAAGAATCTTTTTATACAGAGAAATGTAATAATCAAGGCGTTCGTTTGGCAAAATACGATTCCATTTACAATTGACACGAACCAAAGTAAGAGTTGTCTTTGAAGCCGATCATCACCTTCTTGAACTTATCATCAATGCTCTGACAAAACTTCGCAAGACTGTTTTCAACTCGGATGGTGAGGCCGCATGTAAAAGAGTGATAGCGTTGCTCAAATCCCTGAGGAGTTTCACGTCATCGAAATTCTGAATGTTGAAATTGATAAAATCCTCTATATTGACAATACCGTTCTTGTTCCGATCGATTTCTTTCCAAATAACAAACAAATCGTCCTCCGTAGGACGGCGCCCAAGGCTCCCCTTGATCGTAGCGAGACCCAGCTCTTGCCATGTTATGATTCCATCATGATTGGAATCAATATTCTTGAAAATCTTTTCCAGATTCCACTCTATCTCTGTCCTTGCCTGCGGGAACCAAGATGACCCAGCTTCAGATGGTAATCCTGCATTTTCATGCCCAGACACTGCAGGCAACTTGGACGACGATTTCTTCCTCTGACCAAGAAAACGCTTTCTGGTGCCCGAAGACGACGCAGCTTCAGATGGGTCTCCAACATTTTCATGGCCAGACACTGCAGGCAACTTGGACGATGATTTATTCCTCTGTGCAAGAAAACACTTTCTGGTTCCCCAAGACGACCCAGCGTCAGATGGTGTTCCTGAAATTTCAAGGCAAGACACTGCAGGCAACTTGGACGACGATTTCCTCCTCTGATGATGAAGAAAACACTTTCTCGTGCCCGAAGAAGACGCAGCTTCAGATGGGTCATGGCCAGACACTGCAAGCAACTTGAACGACGATTTCTTCCTCTGATCAAGAAAACACTTTGTGGTGCCCTCGTTGCCCATCCTCCTCACACTCAAGACTATACTAACAAACGGGTAGCGGAAACGGTACGGCCGTGTTGCCAACCTACCGATACTCGTACGATCGCGCCGAGAAGGAGCAGTTCAAACGAAAATTTAAAAAAAAAAAAGGATCTGAAATGAGACATTGGCAGTTGGCACGGCTTGCAATGTGGGGCTGGACCTCTATATGTAGGAGGTTTTAAACCTTAGACCGAGCCGGTCAAACCGGACTGATTCGATTTTTTATTAGTTTGCTTTCGAATTGAGGTATTGTGCAACCAGCTGAGAATCGATCATGTAAAACCTTACTGAAACCAAACCCAGACCGATAAGAAACTGATTACATTCTGAAAATAATTATAAAAAAAAAACATTTTTTTTGCCATAATCATATATATATATATAAGTACACCGAACCCAAACTGATAACAACTCAGAAGAGAAAATCGAACTAAATCGAAACCAAATCAAGCCGAAACCGATGGAACCCCAACCTTCCTTGATTTGTTTCGGATTCACCCCTTCTCACATTGAAATCAATTCAGCTCAATCAAAATCGGACCAAACCGATCGATTGACACACTACTAATATTTATAGGTCCGACAACCAGTCTTAAAGAGTTGAGTGTCAGTTATCAGATGGATTTTTAATGCATGGTTTAGCTAGACCAATGTGATATCAGTATAATTTTATTCATTCTTTGTACTGAATGCTTCACCTCCTTAATCTCTGGTGCATCAATTGTTGAAAACCTTGAGGGAATCAAGGTGAAAAGGAATAGCCTTAAAATCATCACTCTCTCATTGTTACATCTTTGAGATTGGGAGGAACAAAAGAACAGCATTCCAAAATGTTAAAAGGCAGAACTCTTGTAAAATTAAATAATGGAAGGATATACTTTTATCTCCACCAGGTAGAATAGTGTTTCTTAAGTTTGTTGCGGCAGCTACCCCTATGTATCATATGTCTCACTTACAGTTTCCTCAAGGTCTGCTAGATGATATTAACAAGGCAAGGTGTAGATATTTGTTGGGGGCAGAAACATAATGAAATGAGCTTCAATAGGTCGCATGGGATTGCTTATGCTTACCAAAGCTTGATGGAGGCTTAGGCATAAAGGAGGACCTCAACATCCAAAACCTGGCTTTGCTAGTAAAATTGGGTTGGAAGCTCTTAACAAATAGGGGATCTCTATGGGAAAAGCTTTTGACAAACATCTATTTCCCAAATGAGAACTTCATGCAAGCATAACTAGGGGATAAGCCATCTTGGGCGTGACGAAGCATTTTAAAAGGTAGAAACTTATTGAAGAAAGGCCTTTTATGGATTGTTGAAAATGGATCATCAATTCATATTTGGAAGGACCCATGGATACAGTTTTTGAAGGATACAAACTTTACTCTCCTATATGGTTTCGGATCTCATTAAGCCAAATTCTCAGTGGGATCTACCTAAGTTGAAGATTTCTTCTCTTGTCGGATGAGGTTGAGGCTATTCTGAAGATCCCCATTAGTTCTATGGATTCCTTGGACCAATTGAGGTGGGGGTGTGGGTGTGGCGCACCCTTTGGGGTCATTCTCAGCCAAATTTGCAGTTAGGCTTGTTGCTCAGACTTCCCCCTACACTTCTTGCTCGGCTGATAGAGCTTTGGCTACTCCAAAGTTGGTTCGGAAGATTTTGTGAAACTCTAAAATTCCACCCCAGGTGAAGTATTTTCTTCATTTCTCACGCTATCACTGCATGGTTTTTTTTTTTTTTTTGGGGGGGGGGGGGGGTGTGAGGGACTGAGTCCATCATTGGATTGATCTCTCTATAAAACCTCCATTTTTTTTTCCAAAAAATTACAAGGAATAGAATGCTCCTAAATACAAGTCACTACCAAACTTGAGTGACATTCGAGATCTGTTCACGTCAATGTTCATGGCATGCTTAATTCCTTCAAAGAAAGCATAAAATTCTTCCCAGAAATTTGACGTGATACCCACATCAAATGATAAACACCTGATAGGACCACAGTGACAGTGAGACACAATCTACTAATTGTAATTGATCTATTTTAGATACTAGACTATCATACCATGGTCTCATCGACTAGCATTTATAATACCTCGGGAGCTAATGAGACTATTTTAGTGAAATTCAACTGTCTCAATTCCCACACCAAAAATTCGAGTTCCATCCATAGTTCCGAACCTTGAGAGTTCAGACTTAAAATGCTCGCCCACATAAAGGTGCATTTGCTTTCTTCATGATCTTAGCTTCCGATAGTGGGGACTTGGTTCTGACATGGATTTTGATGAGAACGTATGAATGTTTTGAGCTTATATTCATGTGCTTATGGGTCATAATTAAGGCTTATGCCATGCAGGTTTTGGTTCTGCAATTATGGCTTCTGAGTAGAATTGATTAGCGAAAAGAATACATGTAACCTACTCCTTCATCAGAAAGAAACCGAGCATTTAGTCCTCATTTCATCAGAAGGCCTAAAGAAAGAGATTCCTCGAGCAGATGGCCAAAAAAGCAGTGGCCTGACACCTAAAAGGCTAAAACGCAAGTTGTGGTACAACAGTAAATATAATTTTATCACATTCATAGATCTATCCTCCAGACAACAATCACATCTCAATATTTTCACCCACCAAAATTAAATGTCCACCCCTAATGGATGCCCCATATCACATGCAATGCTTGAGTTGCAGAAATTGAAGGACCAACTTGAAACACATCCATACATAGGCCAAGACAAATCAAACACTAAAGAAACCTTCCATATAGTGAAAATCCATGACCACAAATACAAGCTACAATCAAGAGAGGGAGGGTGGAGTGAGAAGTCAAAACAAGCATGAATACAGCAACGACTTAATATGATAAAATCACCATTGTACCTAAACTGAACATGACTTTTTTTAAGCAGTACCCATGTCTACCTGGGTAGCACAAAAATAAATAAAACAAAGTAAAGATATTACAAAAGCTTTTTGGTTCTCAACAAAAGAATATTGACTGCTAGAACACCTGGAGACACACAACTTCAGTGAGCAGGCCATGAAGAATAACCAACACATTTATTTTTGCCGCATATACCAATGAACTACTCAGCCTAAGCAAGAAAAATAAAATCACGGCAAGAGAACAAACTGAGAAGCTTGTGCTAAGCACTGGATTGAACTAGGAGACTGAGGGATATAAGCCTTGGTTTTCTGTCCTCAATTAGCTGCATCTCGACTGTAGAACTGGTCTAGGGTCTTCGCTGGTATCCGATGGAGAAGCTCACGGGGGAAGATACGAAGTAGCGTCCATGCCAAATCAAGTGACTGGAAGATATTGCGGGTGTCATAGGCTCCTTGGCTTACAAATTTCCTCTCGAACTTGTCCAGGAATTCAAGATAAAGCTGTTTTTGCAAGAGAAATCTTAATAGTTAACATTTCTTTCTCATTAAAGAGGGGATGATGAATTCAAAAGACCGAACCAGAGAAAGACACTTATCTAGGAAGTGATGTGTTTATGCATATATGCATGTGTAATATATTGTAATACATATATATATATATATATATATATATATATATATATATATATATAGAGAGAGAGAGAGAGAGAGAGAGAGAGACCAGGTCCTCGGAAGAAAGAGCTTCTTCTCCAACAACAGCCTTCATTGCCTGAACGTCCTTTCCAATAGCATAATTTGCATATAGCTGAACATAAGGCATCACCAGGATCAGTTACAAGTTTTGATTCTCATTTTTACCAGTTTCAATCACGGCCAAAATAATTAGAGGAGTTTGTTCCAAATTTCACCTAAAATACCTAAATTTTGTGCAAGAAATTAACCAAATGTGCCAAAGTTGTAAAATTTACCAACTAGGAAGGTAAGTGATACGAGTGTGGGATTTGTACCAGTTCTAACTACCCAATCATACCTGGTTGGATACATCTGCATGATCTCGGCGAGTCATCCCTTCTCCAATGGCACTCTGCAAGATATATTGATGGTACAATCAATCAACTAGACCCCAGCTTCTTTATATCATCCTTTTTATAAATGATGACTAGGCATCTCAACTAGTCAATTAAGAGTTCAAAGAAAATCCAAGTTTTTTTAATACAGAAATCTTACCTTCATTAATCGTGAGAGTGATGGAAGAACATTGATTGGAGGGTATATCTGTTCAATAAGGAAAAGAGAAAAGTTTAAGTAATCAAATCAATAATACCCCTTGCAACAAATACCTGTGTAAGATGCAGAAACATGATGTAAAATTACTTCCAAACAACAGCCAGAGTACCATGTGACTGGGCCAACGCTGAACCAACCCAGCCCAGCTCAGAGCTGCCTACCAAATTGCATATTTTCCCTTGGCACTTGGCACAGACAACTAACCAGCGCAATTAGGATCATTTAGCCTCCTCCCCCAAAACATTGAGAACCTTTTTTTCTCTTTTTTACCCGGGCTGAATCACATGGAACCCAGAGAAGTAATAATGTTGGTAAGAAACATAGTAACATTCCAGTAATTCTTAACTGGTTCAGTGACTAGCATGGTGGTCTTGGAGTTCATGGTTTTAGGTCCTCAAAATATTGCTACAATTTTTTCTTTCCTAGTTAGCATTCATAAGAAATAGTCAGCCCAGAAGTACACCCCCAATCCATTGGTGAAGTGAGTTTGGACACTGTCGTCAGTAAGATTTGACATTAGGTCAGGCAGCAGAAGTTCAGCAGGCTTTCCAGTGTGCAAAGCCCAACAAAAACAAGTCTATGATCAGGTCAGGCCCATCAACCCTAGTCTTGATGCCAACATGCTTCATTGAAATTACTCCATTCCCAAGGGGCACTTGGCATAAGTTACTTCAGTTTTGCTGACGATACGAATTAAATCTTTAGTATATAACACTTACCTGTCGATTGTGGAGCTGTCTATCAATGTATATCTGCCCCTCAGTAATGTATCCTGTAAGATCTGGAGTAGGGTGTGTGATATCTGGACCGTTCAAGAAAATTGGCAATAATTAGTGTCTGATTACCCTGTCATTCCTTAAAAAACTTATTTAGAAAATATCCATGAGAAGTTTGAGAATTTCAAGCATACCATCGTTGGGCATAGTTAGAATAGGGATTTGAGTGATGGAGCCTTTTCGTCCTTCAATACGGCCAGCACGTTCATAGATTGTCGCCAGATCAGTGTACATATATCCAGGATAACCACGTCTTCCCGGCACTTCCTCTCGAGCAGCAGACACCTGTAGCAAAAATTAATTGCTTGCTTGTAAAGTAAAGGCGAAGGAACTCAAAAAAATGGTTGAATACTTCAGTTCTGTGTCCACGAAGACCTAGAAAACTTCTTATGGAATACGTGAATAGTTTGCAAACTTTCTCCATACATCTCTCCAGACTTGGAATCTCAAAAGCCAATTGAACTCTACGATATAAGATTGCTATTCAGTTATTTGGTATGAAATTAGGAGGCACAACAGGTTTCACCTTCAAGACACTATGTTTCCAATACAACTCCACACCAAGGTTCACATTGAATTTAATCGTGAGTGCATGGGGGCCACTGAGAACCTCAGCTCAAAATTAAAAAACAGCAGATCGATAATAGTAAATTGGGTAAATTCATATTCAAGTGATACTACATACTACAACTTTCCTTTGCTGCTACTGCAAATTGATATGTAATGTGAATAAACTATTCAGGAATAGAGACTTTGAACAGGACTTCAGGACTGTCAAAACAGTTAACATGTTTCTGGATGGACAGCAGCAAGAGAATCGAATAATCCCCATAGCTAATATATATCAACACTGCAATCATCTTCTGGTACTTGCCCAACACATACACACAGAGGAAGAGGAGGGGGAATAGGTAGTCAATAACTAGAAGCTCGATATGAGAGATTGTGCAAGTTACTGCCACTAATTTTAACCAGATTAGACATGATACCGCAAAAATAGTTAGGATTCAATTAGATAAATAGAGGATTTATTACCTCACGGAGTGCATCTGCATATGAACTCATATCTGTCAGTATGACCAGAACGTGCTTTCCACATTCATAAGCCAAATATTCTGCAGTAGTGAGAGCAATTCGAGGAGTAATAATACGTTCAATGGTGGGATCATTAGCCTGTGTAAGAGCATAGTGGACAAAAACATTAATGGAACCACCCAGATATCAAAAGGCACCACAAAACTCCATTCAAACAGAATGACCACAAAATTTACAAAAATAATTGTACAAAACCAAAAGTTCCAGATAAATTTAATGGAGGTACCAGGTTTAGGAAAAGGGTCACTCTCTCCATAGATCCATTTTCTTCAAAATCACGTTTAAAAAACTGTGCTGTCTCCATGTTTACTCCCATAGCTGCAAATACAATGGCAAAATTGTCCTCTTCTCCACCCTGTTACATGCATGAGATCAGATAGCACAATCATAGTACTGTGAGTTTTCAATGCTCTAAAAAGGAAAACGAAAAAATATGATGATAAAAATGAGCAATCAACTATGACGTTAGCTCTACCAATTAGGGCTAAACCAATCACTGGTCATTTAATTGATTCAAAATTCCAAATTACACATGGACTTAACCAACATGTAGGCTGTAGCTGATATGAACCATCACACTTCACAATACTAAAGAAGCAAGTTAAATTCGTGGTTCTAATTGTCCAATGACCAAAGAATTAGTTGACAAACACTTTAATTTACTCTAATGTTTTCAATGATATGAGCTCCCATAAACCCAGCTTCAACTTGAAATTGAATTGCTACACAATTAATATCCCAGAGTCATCAATAATTAAAAACTTCAATCAATTATGTCAAGGATATCAAATAGCTCATTACCACAAATCTAGTAGCAATATACCTCAATGTGACTTGCGGACTTCTCCAACCTCTTCACAAGACCAGCCTGACGACAGATCTGGGCAGCAATTTCATTATGTGGAAGACCAGCAGCAGAAAAAAGAGGGATCTTTTGTCCTCGAGCAATAGAGTTCATGACATCGATTGTAGAAATCCCAGTCTGAATCATCTCTTCTGGATAAGTTCTTTCACTCGGGTTGATGGAACTCCCTGAGAAATACAAAGAAAGTGTCTACAAGATATATGCAGAAGCAAAGTATGATACAAACCAAGAAGCTAATTAGTGATAACTTCAAAATGACATCTCCCTGAAATGACTGACCAGAAATATCCAAATAAGCCTCAGGTAAGATAGGAGGGCCATTATCAATAGGTTTGCCTGATCCATTAAATATACGCCCCAGCATATCCAATGAGACAGGAGTTTTCAAAACCTGAAAAAGAAAAAATGTGAGCCAATGAGGAAAACAGAAGAGCAATGAAATTTTTTTTGGGTATTTATTTTGGGAGGTCAGGGAGGTAATTTCTTTATCCTGGCGGTCCCAAAATGAGCTGAGTTTGATCTTAGAACACAAATAAGTATCCGTTGGTTGCTAGTGGAGAAGTTTCCACTTCAGTCTTCCAACAAAAAATGAAAATTTATGGCAAAAAAAAAAACGAGTGTTCAAACCAAGGGTTTAATTTGAGTCTAGCATTTCTACGAAATAATTGCAGTTTTAATTCCCTTCATGCTCATACAGTCATGGGTGACTGTTTCCCTAGAGTCCCTTGATATGTCGCCTCATTATTTTCCAATTAAGCTAGCCATTTATCGAAGAAAAACGTTTGTTGTCCATGTTGACCCACTCTCAACCGATATACTGGGCAGATCTTGACATTTCCATGTTGCAAGTGTGACAACATCGATATCAGTCCAGTATCAAATGTTTTGCAATGTTGTCTCCACAGCTATCCAACTGCAATGAATTTTTATTGGCACACTTACTGGAAATAAGTTTAGAAGGAAGAAAGAAAAAGAGGGGGGGGGGGGGGGGGAGAGGAGGGAGGGGGGACTGGGCAGCAAGTCTAGAAAACCCCGATCCACAAGATTTCAATAAGTTGAAGATTGAAAAGGTACCTCCCCTGTGAACTGCACCGTTGTGTATTTGTTGTCAATTCCAGAAGTTCCTTCAAAAACCTGCCAAAATAACAACCGATGGAACGGACATATTGTCAGAAAAATGACTCCACTTGTTAAGACCAAAACCCTAATGATATCCATAACAACACGTTTGATGGAAAATCCTATTTTAGTAAATATAAGTAAAGTGGGCCAGGCCCAAGTGTGAACCATATGGATTAGAATTCATATCCAATGTCTCATTAATATGCTCAAGTCCGGATCCCGATCCAACTCAGATCAGTAGCCCTGGTTTTGTATCCAACACAAAATCCTAATGGATCTTAAGGGAGAAGGATAGGCACTGCACATGTGCGGTAAGCTAGCGGTGGCACCAATGGGAGCGTGGGATGGGGCATTATACAGGAGGGGCAGTCATTTCAAAGGGGGGGAAGAGAGAGAGAGATGACACATGGGTGCTAGCTTATGGTAAACTGGCGGTGTGCCCAACCTTTTCCCAGATCTTAAATATGGATGAATTAGGGTCGTGGCTTGTATGCTCCCACTTAAATCTAGTTATATTTACTTGTAATAGATATACAAGTTTTGAGATTCATAGAGTCTGGATTCAAGTCCTAATATGATCTGAATAGCACAACCAGATCCAACCCAAAATTATACACGAATTTGATTCCAAGACCCAAACCAAGATAAACAGACATGGGTCAGAGCAAATCTGAGATCTGACCCACTCCATATCATGCCCACTCAAATGCTCATGTCCAAGGAACAGTACAAGGCCTGTTGTGTGAGGCATATGCCTTCAGACTCACCTCAAGGCTTAAGGCTCAATATATCTCAACAAATTAAAGGTTGATAGCAGTGGTTTTTCGCATTTTGGAAAAATATTGGAAACCATAATACACATATAACGAAAGGCACATCACAATATTAAGAAATAAGTATCCAAAAAAAAATCATTTGGAAAACTTTTCATTTATCAAGTGTTTCCCCCTACAACCATTCATTTCATCTTCCTAACACATTCTTTTTCATCTCCAATTTTTTTTTGGATACATGAATGTAGCATTACCTGACATATTTATTTCCTTACTAAAAACTCTTCTCAGGAGGTTTAGCGTCATCTTTTAGGCATGTGGAACAGCACATGCAATGCCTAATGATTTTGAAACACTGATCTATGATAATTTCCTTTTTCAAAAATACACTTGTCTTCAATTTTGTCCAAACAAACAGTGAATCGTCCTGCTCAAGGCATTATCTAGGGTGATTGATAACAAGCAAATATCATAAAATGCAAGCCCCACAATCGAAATATCTCCTTAATGTAATTAGAGGGCAACAAGAATATTTTGGTTTGTATCATTAACATCACATCAAACAGAAGTGCACACAAAGGAGAACATCAGACTAAAATGAAGAATGGCAGCAGCTTTTGTTACTAGAATTGGCTCTTGGCACGCACATGGAGGTTCAGGTTTAGGAGAAAATAAGTGGGAAATTATTTTTTCCCCCCACCGCAGCTTCCATGTAGGAAAACATAGAACTGATGTCTGGTAGATGTTACTATGGGCGATATGAGGGGACAGAGAAAATTCAAGAGCCTTCAAGCAGGATCCAGAATAATATTCAGACTAGTATCATAAGTAATTGTGTCCTAGATTGATGCTTCGGCCAGTAAGAGAATTCCATGAAAAACGGATAAAAATGGATTGATTGTTTGAAGGTACACATATCCTGTCAACTCTGAAAAGGTTACTCTAGAGGAGGCCCAGGAATGCAAATAACAAACGAGAGTTATAGATTATGAGTGAATTTCAAACTGAAAGGAAACAACAACCTATGTACACCATGAGATAGGGGTGTGTCATTGCAGAGCAATGTAGGATCCCAGGAAAAGGTACTTCAAAATAATTAATCACTAATAATTTGCACAGGGGCAAAGAAGAATGGTCAAACGTATTCCCCTCTATATAAGATTCACTTTGCCTTGAAGGCCCTCTCCACATATGAAACCATTGAAAATAAAAAAATATGACCAAATATTGGGGGAAGCAAATAGCATGGCAACCTGCACAACAGCCTTCTCTCCATCTACTTCTAGAACTTGACCCCTCCTGGTTGTTCCATCTCCCAGACGAATATTGACAATCTCCTGGTATTTGGGACCCTGAAGCAGTTCAACCATAATAATCCAAAATCAATGAATGCACACAACACTACTACCAAAATAATATTAACATGGCTGCAACAAACACAAGGCCAGGATAACACTCCACCTTAACTTTCTCTAAGATCACCAGTGGTCCTGCAACTCCAGAGACAGTCCTATACTCTGCAAGACAAATATAATCAGTTCTAGTCCAAAATTTTATAGAACCTTGGTGGTGCAAATCATAAGTTCAGGTGGGGTAGAGAACAGGGTTTATCCAGCTGGAGCACCACATGAGTTTGAACAAGATAGGATCAGCCAACCTTTACATGGGTGAAAACAGTTGACTGGTTGGATCCAAGAGTCCAAAATGGGTACTATTGGATTTGTTAGTTTAGTCAAGTTGGATTAGAAAAGGTCAACCATGCATATATCTCGCACAGCTAAAACATACTATAGAAGTTAGCTATGGTAATTTGAAGAAAGCTAATTACATCCCTAAACAATCAAGACAGACTTCTTCGATCAATATAAGGGTGTACCCAATGCATGAGGCTCCCACTACTGCAGGATCTGGGGAGGGGCATATGTATGCAGCCTTACCCCCGCTTCGCGAAGAGGCTGTTTCCAGATTCGAACCCAGGACCACCAGGTTGCAATAGGGCAACCATTGTGATCAATACACTTGCTTAATTTATTATTGTTTTCTTCAATATTGGAACTGCAAGACATATTCAAATCACTATATGGCATGCAGAGAAAAGATTGCACTGAGGACTTGTAAACACATTCATACATTCATGTACACATAACAAATAGGAGTTCTGAGGACAACCCCTCCACAATCTTAGATGCACATGACCTTTATTCATCCCCACGGAGGGATGATGTAGCCATTTAAGAACTCGTAGATTGCTCTATGTCAAATTTAGCAACACAACTCAACTGTATGATCAACTATGTATGAAACCTTTCCCCTAATAATAATAGCCATTAAAATTATTGGGTACTTTAGGTGAAAGAAAGTAAAAAATGTAGAGGGCAAAACAATTGCAATGGCTCCACCAATGCTAAACAGGTCAAGTGAAAAAAAAATGAATTGGAGAAAGTACATCAACATAGAAACAGTAGTATCAAATATATACATTTAAATGAATAAGAAATGCAATTACAAATTAATCTATATGAATCTAAAAATTCATGTGACAAACCTTGTGATCTTGACACATAGATAGAAGATTGAAAAGGAATAACTTACCCATGCCAATCTCCAGCTGTCCCTCCTCCATGTCAGAATTTTTTTGTGCCACACCCATCTTTAAGCTGATAAAACAAGGAAAAGTCCCCCGTTAATGTTGGAATAAGGACTACAGTGAGACACACAACCACAATAAAGACAATGTACGACAAACTTCATCAAATTAATGAAATGCTGTACTCCAAGGAACAGTAGGAGAGAACAAAGCCAAAGCTATTTTTAAGCGGCTAATGCTAACTTAGTTCCGGAAAATAAAACCATTAGTGGTGGCATATGAGTTTCAGACTTCATTTCTGGAAGGAGACAGTGCTATAAGATCATTCAAAAGTTAAGACGCGCGAGGTTTCCTCGAATCGCAGAGTTAGGGGAAAACCAATCACTGGGTACGGGCATTATACATGAACGATTTAGAACAAAAAATATATATTTAAAAAATAAATAAAAATTGCCTTGAACTAGATTTCGCACCAAGATCATAAATTTCAAAACCCATAGTAAACATACCGAAACCAATACTAAGTACAGTGAGCAATCTACTAGCCTTAATTCCCAAAATTATAATATATCCTTCTCCGTTTCAGAAACAACTAAGCAAGGATTGATTGGTACAGAAAGTAGTCACAGAAACACCTATAGGATACGGGATATCAAATTCAACCACTTGATCGAATGAACAGAAGCGTCGAAATGATCCAATCGAATTTCTGAGTTAATCAGAAGTTGCAATTCGGATACAGAATCAAATCGAATTGAATAAAAGCATCGATGGAGGAATGATTCAGATAGGAACAAAGAGAATATAAGTTTAAGCGTAACAAAGAAGAGATCCGAGAAAGAACTTGCCTTTGACCTGTGTATGTGAGAGATCCACAGGGAGAGAGAGATAAAGAGAGGGTGGAGATATGGAGAGAGGGAAAGAGATCTGATGGACAACAAATAATTACCCCGGGGGATTGGGGAAGTAGGGCGCTTTTTATATCAAATCTCGATAATTTAAGGCCTGTTCCTCTATTTCTTTCTGTTCCTATCTTCGGTTTTTTTTTTTTTGTTTTTTGCTCCTGTCAAGGCAATTCTGATTTCTCTCTTTTTTTGTACTGCTTGTTGTGCCCCTAATCTGTACGGATATAGATATAGCCAGTTTTTCTACGGCATGGTTTATAAAATCGGAACGAATTGATCGATTTGACTTGGAATCGGCCGAGATCAACTCCGATTCTAAAGTTTTGGAGCAGGCCAATTCTATGAAGTAACAGAGAGTTTTTGGGATCGATTCTGAATTAAAATCCCTTTTTTACCCCTTAAAAAAGAAAAGGGTATATATAGCCAGCCATAAGCCCATAAGGCCAGGTGGTTAAAATGATCGGTTTGGTCTGGTTTTGATCGGTTTAATTTGGTTTATGTATATATTGATCAAAATCAAAGCTGAACCATTAAGGAGGAATTTGGTTTCGATTTTTGTCTGGTTGATTTCATTTTATTATTTTTTTCAAATTTTTTAGAAAAAAAAAACATAATTTTCTGATTTTGGTTGTTTGATGGCTTTGATCAGTCTTACCGATTGGTTTCATTTTTTGTACCAATTCCTAAATACCTAAATCTAAGAGTGCCCAATAATGGATTCAGTTCGATTCAATTCAGTTCTTTCAATCAGTTTTGGTCAGTCCAATTGATTCGATTTGATTTTTGACACCTCTTTATAAGGAGGAAGTAGACTCTTAAATACAATTTGGACAAAAATTCTCCATACGAGAGTGTACCATTCACGCCGAAACACAAAGAGAGGCAAAATGAGAACTATTGCCCGTACAAATTATAAAAAGATACATCCGTAGATATGCATTATACAATGGTAGTTTTATACATACAAGTAGTGCATATTAGCATGACCAATTAGATGTTGTACTGTACAAGTGTCATAGACTTTAATTGTATCCCTATACCCCTATTCCATGCTATCTATTGTCCTTGGTCTTACCGAAACAGCTCATCAACAGGATTGACAAGGCAAAATATCTCTTTAATTGGGAAATTAGGGGAATCAACAGAAGTTTGAAGCCGTCCATTTCTGTCGGTGAGATCAGTTTTTCTTGTCATACCAAAAGGAAAGGGATTAAGTTCATTAGTTGGAAATGTGTGTTTGGTTGTGAAAGGGGTACATTGGGCATAACGCACAGCTACAACTATCTTTTTTGTGAAATGGAATTCAAGATTTTTTTGGTTTTTTGATGGGAGAAGATTCCCTGAGCCTCAGTGGTTGGCTGAGGTAGGGTACTGCTAGCACCTTTGTGTCTCTAGTCTCTTCATATGATATAAGCTTGCAGCCCTTTTATGTATGATATCGTTTTGTCGCGTCTTGTTGGTGTGCTCCCTGTGCCACCACTTGCTTAAACAACTCTCTTCCCTTTTTTATTCCAAAAAAATATATGGTCAAAGATTTCCCATATCGTGGACATGGGGTAAATCTTGGACCATTATATGTTCCATTTCTTGGGCAGGTCCATTTCCCCACCACACCAATCATGGTGTAGAAAATGGGTTTGTTTAGTAGAGGACTCACATGGTGTCTTAGAAGAAAGTGGCAATGCAGGTCCCATGGCTCATTTTGTGAAGAAGTATGGAAAGAAATCCCCACCATTGATATCGTGAGGATCTTTTACCCTAGTATATGTAACCCTCAATCAATGACCTTCTGGGACCCCTAATACTTATCAAGTGCTGCCAGTTGTCCTCACTTCAAAATTTCCAAGTAAAGCTAAGTCTTGCATACAATCATCAGATCCTATTAAACTCAAGTATAAGACTCATGAGGTTTGGGATCTGGGATACTTTTCCAACAGGAAATGGAAAAGCATTCAACACAAAGCTCCTCATCCCCTTCATTTATAAAAACAAAGGGAAAATGACATCTCCATCCTCTATTTATGAAACAGTTCCATTGCTCTTCATTGGTGCGTTCCCCTATTCTATCTGCCATTAAGTACAATTATTTCATATAAATAAGAGTAGGAAGGGATTCAAATCTAAGTTTTGCTGAGATAGATTATAAACAAAGGACTTTGGTTACTGTTTATGGAAAAAATAAAATCCCACCCCTATTCCACAACCCACTACACTGTGGAACCTAATCTCACAACATTCCCACCCCATCCTCTCTATCAAACAAACAGGCTGGCAATGATAAAATGTTTCAAGCTGTTAAGGCAAATGGTTGGGTTCGATTCTTGAAAGTGGTCAATTTATTCAAATATGCCAAAAGTTATGACATTATAGGGGGGCCATTGCTCAAAATGTTCAAGCTCCTTAAGGCAAATGTCTAGGTTTGAGTCTTGAGGGCAGTCACTTCATTCAAAAATGTCAGAGGTTAGGACCGAATAAGGGGCTATTGCTAGGGCAAATGCCTGGGTTTGAATCCTGAGACCTATCACTTTATTCAAAAATGCCAGAGGTTAGGATTGAATAGTGGGCCACTGCTTAGGGCAATTGAAAAATGTTGAAGTTGCCAAGGCAAATGCTTGGGTTTGAGTCTTGAGGACGAACACTTTATTCAAAAATGTGTTTTTTGTTTTTATAAGTACCTACAAAAGGAGGGGAGGAGGTAACAACTAGGGTTCAAACTCGAGACCTCCTGGTGAGCATGGGCTTATCGCACCATCGCTTCACCAACTGCGCTAGATAGTTGTTGTTATATTAAAGAATGTTAAAGGTTAAGACTGACTCCAAACTAATCTAGAGCAATGATAAAATGTTCAAGCTGCTAGGGCAAATGCCTTGATTTGAGTCCTAAGACTTGTCACTTTATTCAAAAATGCCGGAGGTTAGGATTGAATAGTGGGAGAGGTTAAGATTGAATAGTGTTCTACTGCTTAGAGCAATGGTAAAATATTGAAGTTGCCAAGGCAAATGCCTGGGTTTGAGTCTTGAGGACGGTCACTCTATTCAAAAATGTTAAAGGTTAAAACCGACTCCAAACTAATCCCTCTCAAGATCTCAAAATTTTTAAGTTTATAATCATGGAATTGCTAGCACATGAGAATTATATGTTTTTCCATCCCAATAATGAAAATTAGCCAAAAAGATTGTTGTTAAGAAAACTCAAACAATCCTTCTCAGATTGAATCGATCAAAATCATCTGGATCGGGTCGGTATTGGCCTAGATCGATCTTGAGTTATGACCGATCTTGTCTAGTATTAGTGGGTTGTTCCCTGGATCGATCAACTCGGTCTAATCACCCAAAACTTGGGATTGAATCGGTCAGTATCGATAGTTATGGTTTTAAAATAGTTCATAATCCTTGGATTGGATTGGTTGATTCGCCCGGATTGGGTTGATATCGACTCTGATTTTTCGATTTACTTTTACTTTCCATAATTTGTTAATATATTTTGACCAATACTAGCCAATACAAGAACCGATCCAGTAAAATCCAACTTTTGTCATTTTTTAACGATACAAACAGACCTGGATCAGTATCGAATCAGTATTGGCCCTGACCAATCCCAGTATTACATACCAATATACCATGATTGAGAGAGGGAGGTGGTGCGACGAAGAGGGATGGAAGAAATTAGTCAACGGTAAAAATGTAAAAAAAAAAAGTTTGGTAGTGATGTGGGGGTACTATTTTGGATAGTTTTATAATAACAATTTTTGTTGAGTAATTTAATTAAGGGGCATCTGTGGGGTAGCGTAGGGGCCACGTGCATACGACAGCCAATGAAAACATGTGCATTGGCATCTCGGGGGTGGGACGGTCATTTCACCCCATTGTGTCTAGGCATGGCCTGCGCCTCCTCAACGGAGATCATTTTCGTTTGAATTAAACAAAAGATTGGATGGGTAAGTTGATAAATCCGAACCCAATCTTGTAATCTTGTAATTTTATCAAAAATAAATGTATTTAGGTCCGGACCTTTCCTATGAGCATAGGAGTATAGGGCACATAGTCGTTAGGTGAGAGAAAAAAAACTCGATGGCCGCTGGTTTGGGTTTCACGCAAAAAGGAACCCTGCCGCTAGTTATCGTTTTCAATTGGAAAATTGATGATTATGTAAAAATGAAGGTATTCAAACTAAAAAATTTGACCTCCACACTCCTCTCCTTCTCTGCTCATCTCGCCATGATCCTTGGAACTGCCACCAATGACAATGTTGACGATGTCGACGATGATGACGATGAACCCGCCTGAAAAATCATCCCCCTTTCATGGATCATCACCGCCCCGCCTTCCACTCTGCTTCACCGCCCACTATGCCCACCTCCATTCCAACTTGCTCCACCGCCCTTTGCACCCGCACCCCTTCCCCTCCCCCTCCCTTGAAGCTCCCCACTATGCCCTATCCAACCTCAACTTTGTGGTTGGTTATGGTTTTTAACCATCGTGTCGAGGGGCTTCCAGTCAAGGGAAGTTTTTCTTTTCTTTTTGTTTGTGTGTTTGCAGGTTATGTCAACCCTAGTGCTGGTAGCACCAAGACTATCGTCGGCTCTGAAGCTTCAGCCGCCATTCATTCTTCACCATCCCTCCTCTGTCGTAGGACGATGCTCCACTCGCCAATTCAGCAAATCCTTACAGATTTGTTCAAAAGTAGATTTGTGGTAGCGTTTCTGATGGCCTTCTTGTCATCAGTTGAAGCTCCACTCGTCGATCCAGCAGATCTTTGTTGATCTGACAAGTCTGTTTGAAAGTAGGTTGTGATAGCGTGTCGACAGGTGTGGGCAATTTGGCGTTGGTCTTTTCGGCACATATGGGGCCCCATCTATTGACATTCTTGTGCATGCACTCTATGTTAGCTGTGTCTACAGCTTTTTTTCTAGGAAAATGGTTCTGACCATCCCTTAGTCTGGATGATCCAGTCAATAGCATATGAGATCAGGTCAAGTTCTATTTTTTGATTTCGGATATCATATATCCATACCTTGTGTTTGTCATGCTCTCTATATGTTTTATGTATCTTATTTTCTTCTATTTGGCATTAAACGCGCATAAATGAATAATCTTCTTTCTACCCAAAAAAAAAGTATTCGACAAATAAGAGGTAAGCTTCGGAGTAGCTTCCTCTTGCTTTTTGTTATTATCGTCATTATTAATTATCATTATTTGAGTTTGTAGTCCCTATGCTCGTGGACAATCTTTCCTTTTCAGGATGTTTCTTTCTTTTTTTATTGGGAAAAAAGGTGGCTTCCTTTTCAAGATGGTAGCGTCTTATTAAACATTTACTTTATTTGTGGTTGGCATGGCTGGTGGCTTAGGCGTCCATAAGTGCCTCGTGGCAATTTGTGAAGGATTTTATTTTGGTTCACAATTATCATAGGAAAAAGGTCGTCTGAGCCAACCATAAGGGTACACTAGCACTCTCTTTATCTCTTTTTTTTTCACATGATTCTGTGTCTCTTTCTTCACATGAAATGATCCTGTTCCCACTCACTATACTATACACAGGTAAAAAAATGCTCTCCCATATCCAATCAAACAGTCATATCTACAGTGGTGAAGAGATTCTTCTTTAATTTTATTTTTTTTTGGTAAAGGATTCTTCTTTAACCACAAGTGAAGAAAGACTACATCCCTAAAATATCACAGCATGTTGCCGACAACAATCTTCTCATAGCATAAGGAATCATAGCATTTCTTTCTTTCCAAATGACCTAAGTACCCACATTATGTCATCTTTTGACAATCTGTCTCTCTCTAGAATCCCTTTGTCCCTGTGGCTCTTGTCAAAAATAAAATTCCCTCTGTGCCACCTGAAGAAGATAAAAACTTTAGTTCTACAGTCCAGTCGACCATGTTGGTGCACACTATAATATAATTTGAGAATTTATTATAGTGAGAGTGGATCTCTGCATAATGGTAAAATTGCTTCATTGTGATTTTGGATTCAAGTCAAGAAATAGCTTCTGTGGAAAGCGGGGGTAAAACTGCATACATTATGATCCTCCCCAAACCCCATATTGGCAGGAAGCAGGAGCCTTGTGCACTGAATACTTATATAAAAGTACAACCAAAGCTCATCTATAATATATGCAAATATATTAAAAATAAAAATAATAAAAAAACCATTTTTTTCAAGAATAATTGAACTATAAGTTGAATTATATGTGAATCAGTTCATGAGCAGCACGACATGATATCCCAATAACAAGCATATAACAATGCACAACTGATCCAATCCATGTACTAAAACTTGTGATGAAAGAACCAAGCCATGTCTGATTCGGTCTAACCTGTAATAAGGGTCCCCAACCCCACCCCCCAAAAAAAAAGACTAAGGGTGTTAAACAGTGTGGTTTCGATTTAAACGATTTAATTCGATTCAAAATGTAGTAGGTAGAGATCGAACTGTTTATTGAATGGTTTCGATTTGTGATTTCACTACCATTTACTGAACGATTTTGGTTTCTCAATTTGTAAATGGTTTCAGTTTCTTAATATTAAACGGTTTCGATCTCAGTTTTGTGACTCTAGAACTTGAATAGAAGAGACGAAGACAAGGAAGAGGTAATAGGTTCATAAACGGTCTTTAAACAGTTTATTAAATGGTTAGGTTCATATTAGGTTTAATGAGTTTTACACGTTTGAAGTTGTCGTTTAATGGCTCAGAAGTGAATCGAACCGGTTTTATTTTTAAAATCAGAACCAAACAATTTATTACATGGTTTACTGATTCCAAATTAAACAGTTAGATTTTAGTTCAATTTTGACACCCTATTTATGGTCATCCCATAACAAATTTAGGGTAAATGTTTTCATATATTGGAGATGCATTATCTTTCCTGAAAGAAAGAGAAGTGCATTATTATTATTAGTATGTGTATTTACAAAGAGGCAAATATATTCCTAGTTGGGTCAACTATGATTATTTCGTGATTGGCTGACCAATTTATGTCATTTGGAAAGATGATATAATAATTATGGTAGTTGGATGTTTAAAAAATATTCTTGATTAGCCACATGTCAAATTTCAAACCTTAATTCAATCATCTCCTCCTTCTATGTAGTGGTTAAACTTCTCTCATGTACGTCAATGCATCTCTTCATTAATTTGTACGACCTCTTCCTACCCAAAAATAAAAAAATAAATAATTTTGTACAACCTCTTAATAGTTCAGAATTTTCCAATGTTTTATTATGCCACGTGGCAAACCCTATTTGGACTAAAACCAGAAATGTGAGTATAGGACCCTGAATTCTTTGTGTGCATCGAATTTCAACATCATATGCCTTGCCACGTCGCAGCAATGGTTGTGTCAACTAGAGATGTTGACCGAAAAACTTGCTCCTCAACAATATTTAGGGAGAGGGATGGGTATGCTAGCGGCATACCGTATGTTAACACCTCATGTATTTATCTCTCTCTTCCCCCCTTTGAAATGACTCTCTTACCCGCCAAAGGGAGGAAGAGTGAGACAGACGCATAGGTGCTAACTTACGGTATACCGCTAGCATACCTAACATTTTTCTAAATATTTATAAGGGAGTATGTTCTCTGTCCGAGAGCGCATTTGGGTGCTAGCTACACCCAGACTCATGGGGTGGGAGATGGGCAGGGTTTGGGTCATTGAGGGGGGTGGGCTGGTCATTTTGCCCACCCCCATGTGTCTGGACGTACCCTACGCAAAGAACTTTATCCCTATTTATAATTTCAAAATCTTGAATGTTAACTGTACTTACTATGAAATATTTTATTCTACTGAGGTTAACAAGGTCCAAGGGCAATCTTTTGCCATGTGATTGCTGAGATGGTAATAAAAAATATAGGCAAATAGTTCCCAATTTACTATTGAATATGCCAAATTTACATCGTAAAGGATTCACCACGTCGGGAAAAAAACTCTAATTCTAACTAATTTGACTTAAGATTCAATTAAGCAGTGATTTAGTAAGAAGATGGAAAAATTGCAATTTATCAACTATATAGTAGACCAGCTATAGTGAGAACGTAAGGGCATTTATGTCAAACACATGATGTAAAACATTTGAGTTCACATCACCAATACAATACTTACATTGGCAAAACTTCAAAAATAATGGTTAAACTCATGATGAATCATACATTCATACATCGGTTAGGATCTATCAACTTTAAAATGTGGACATAATATAGAGTGAGGAATTCCCTACTGACCCAATTTCAAATTGAGTTATGTTAACTCTAAGCTTAATGAGATGGCAAACTTTCCTCCTTTATTTATATAAAATTAGGAAATATCTCAATCTAACTATGTCTAGTGAAGTATAATGCTTCACTATTGTCATATATCAATACATGAGTTCGTCACAATAAAAAAATCTCATTGATACAATTTCAGCCTAACATAGAAAGTGGTTAAAATTATATAAAGATGGCATTTTATATTTTATATACACTTCCAACCAGTGACATTTTTGTAATATTATTAAATCGTTGAATTAGGGTTTGAGGCATTTTATTACTTATTTTGGGATTAAAATTGGACTAGTGAAATGGATGCGAGATTCTCTATCACATGAACTAATCAACAAACTGTTAAGTGATAAATAGTAAAATGTTATACTTCAATAGGCATAGTGAAGCCTAGACGAATGAATAATTCATGTACTTTTAAGAATAAAATAATACATAAATAAGTGAATAATATTAATGCATCAAATAATTCTTTATTTTTTTTTATTTTCCATCAAAAACAAAAAGGTAGTTGTTTATTATATATTTTTTTTCTTTAACCAAAACGCTAAGTTGGACTTTGAATCCATCAAACAATTCTTTATTCTTATCTTTTCCATTTTTGATAAAAAATAAAAACTAATTATATTTTTGTGTTTCTTTATATCTTAATCGACGTATTGGAACATAATGACACATAATGATTTAATAATGTTTAGAAACTGATATATCTTTATCAAAATAATCTAGAAATTAGGATATATGACACGTCCTAATGCAAAAGCCTGTTTGCTTCGGTTTAATGTAAAACCGATGGTTTTTAAAATGAAACCAAAATTTAATCAAATCGAAAAAAAAGTTTCAGTCTCTAAATAAAAAACCAAACCGAACTTATTTCGGTTCGATTTGATTTTAAATGACCATTTCAATTTCGGTTTCAAATTGACACCCTTACAGGGCGGATTAGATTTGATACCTCTAGTTTGTTAACCGAATCCGGCACGGTGATGGTTTTGCCTTTCAACTCGGATGTGCACAATATGGATATTTTGAATAATAAAATTAGCAACTTCGTTATAGTGTTTTGTATCATGTAGGATGGTCAGATACTCAGATGATAGAAGGTTAGTCCTTTAATCAATGCTAAAAAATTGATTTTTGCATGAAAAGAGGAAAATAATACATTTCTTCAAACAATCCCTTGCAAATTACCGTGCCCCATGAACCATGGTTTTAAGAATTGAGAATTAGACCGGTCAATTTACTGATAAGGATCAGAATTGGACATGATTTTTTTTTTTTTTTTTTGGTAGAAGGAATCGGACATGATCGATCTTGATTTTGATTGATTCATGGTCTAAAATCCTAGAATAATTGTGTTTTAATTTCTGAAGGTCGATTGTAGGATTATTTTGGAACCAATTCCGATCAATTCTGAACCGATCCAAATCAATATCGACCAGGATTGATACGGGATCTGATTTCGTGTTCTAAAACCTTGCCAAGGCCCTAGACTCCAAAACAGTTTATCCTCAATTACTCAGGCTTGAACAGTAAGGGGCATTATTATTCGGATTCGGCTCCTCTCCAATGAGCCAGCCAGCGCAATCGTCGGATGTCTCATTGGAGAGGAGCCCCATATTATAGAGTTGAGCTCGTCTCCAGGGAGGCGTACACCCAGGGTGCTGCCAGGGGGCATCCAGCAGCTGAGCTGTGCCGCATACATCTCGGTGCACGCGTAGAGATGTGGTGCAGCACACCCCAACGACTGGTAACGCCCTGACAATTCCCTGCTCCTTGGAGACGATCCTGATCCCATATTATACAGTATAAGAGGGAATCTGGGCTTTTTTTTGTCGGGCTTGATGATGACACATCACACATAGTTTCCTTCAATTCCACTGAACACCCCCCCCCAAAATATATATATATTACACACTAATCCCCATTTCCGTACAAAAATTAGGGATGCTGCTTTGATCAATTTCATGGCAAAACAGCGCCCGATGCTTGGGAAGCCAAAAAAACATCTCAATCCTTATTAAGATTTAAAGATTAAATAGCAGCTTTAATATCCAAAACACCTGGATTATATCTGGAAGCAGTAATGCAGCTTCTTCCACGTAGACCCTGTTTGGAACTTATTAATAAATTCATAGTTGTTCCTTTCAACTCCAAAAAAAATTTTTTTTATAAAAATCGCAGTTGTTCCTTGCCAACACGGCACCACCCATCACCCTTTCAAAAAATGGAATCGGTCTATTCAGATCAGAATCGGCTGAGGTAGATACCGATTCCTCTTATTTTGGAACAGTCTATTCTCATTCTGTTTCTAGGGTTCAAGTGGAATATGACTGATTCCCAACCGATTCTGGCTGATCCAAAGTCCAGTGTGTCCTCTTGGTGGTGTTTCTAGGGAATCCTTTCAGTTTCAGTCTTTCAGCTGGTGAGGTTGTGGCAAAGTGTGTTTCTTACTTAATTGGACCCTGAACTCTCCCTTGTGAATTGTTCCGTGGGCTGGGCCTTCAATCGTCACCGATGAGAGTCATTGGGCAGGTATAGATGGGCCTCCATATCCTCGCTCATGGAGCCTTCTCTGCTCCCCGCCTGATCTAGTGTTGGCCTATCTTTGCTCTTTGGGCTGTTATCTCTTCGATCAAAATCCACAGGTGGTCCGGTCAGGACCCAGGACTGGGCGATTTGGGAGAACCCCCCCCCCCCCCTCTTAACTGGTTTATTTTCTTAACCCTGTACTCCTGTGGTCTGGACTGTCTAATTGGAATCATGGACAGGATCTGGTGGAAAATTCATGGGTCTACCATTTTCAGACCTCATTGTGGGTCTAGGATTACACCATTATTCTATTCCTTCCCTTGCATCTCACATGGCACCCGCTGGGCTTAATCATACCTTTCACTTTGCCAAGGAGGAAATAAAGGCTGGGCCTCAATATTGGCCCATGTTTGTAGTTCTTGCTTTGCACAAATTATTATCACTTATTTTTGGCTTTCATTATATAATTTTAGGCTGTGTTTGATATGCATTCTAGGTTGATTTCACATTATCCGACAATAAAAATAGTTGTTTATACTGTCCGAGAATACGAAATCAACCTATAATGCATACCAACCACCGTATTAGATTTCAATGATTTGAAATTAGAATTTTAACTATGGGAGAGGGTTCTCTGAACAAGTGGCATAGGGGAGCCCACCAATGGGATGCAACCAACCAGCATCACACATATGAGAGAGATACACAAAGAGGTGCTTTCCTACCTTGCCCTGGCAGCTCACAAAAGCTTTTCCTTTTAAAAATTTAACTTACACATGGTTTTATGCATATAAAAAGTTTATTTTCTTCATAAAGTTTTTACATGACACACATATTCTTCAATTTATTCCACATCTAGATTGTACAACATATTAAACATATGCATAGTGTCATAGCTCATAATAAACATATTTTTTGTACAAAAATTGAATTCTGGTTAACCCATGGTTTAATTATAATTTTTATTAACATGTTAAATATATAATTTATTAGGTGTAATAAGTATCTGCATGGCCATGAACATAGATGTGGCACTGGGCAAGCCTGGTGAAATTAGGGATAGCTAAGGCTTGAATTAGGTAAGCTGTTTACAATGATAATCTTAGGTTATGTTTGATATGTATTCTCGGAGTAGATTGTGGTTCATAGAACGAATCCTGAAGCGAGAAAATAGAGAAAAATTGAGTTTCAGAATGCATTCTAGACCCCATAATCAATTTCAAGAATGAATACCAAACACAACCTTAGTTTATCACTATGGTCTTATTTGATCATGGGAACCTGATGCTATACATCTTTGCTTGTCATCCAATGTAAAGGGTGGAATAAAAAAAGCCCGAAGAGATGGAGAGACTTAAAAAGAAAAAGACGAGAAATCCATTAGTTGGAACAGACAAGAGATCTATTACTTGAAGATAACATCATATTGGTGTGTGCCTCAACTTCACTATTGTGCTTTATAGTGGGATCCGATGAGTAACTTTCTTCTCACTTCCTCTAATTGGGTGTGGGAGCATATAATGAATCCCTTTAACTCAGTCCTTAAAAAACAAATAGAAAGGTAAACTTGCAGCTATAGGCATATTTGGCTAAGCTTCTCATGCCCATAAGAGAAGGAGAGGTTTTTTGGACTTCTCGGCTTTTAGCAGGAAAGATTTGAAGCACAGGTTTCTCTTTGAATCCATTTTTTGGAGCTTCTCATCTAAAGAAAGTTGTGATCTCAAAATGCAGATTTCCATATTTTTTGTTCATCTCTTCTCCTATTTCCTTGTTTGGGTTCTTATATGGAGGCTTAGCATGGGAGTCCAGAAAAGGTCTTGCTATTAGCCCATAATGCTGAAACAGGCCCATTAACACCTCCAGTCTCACTTATTTCTTTTTCAACTCCTTATCCTTTTTTTTTTTTTTTGGTAGAACTCCTTATCCATTTTTTGGACCACTGGACCATTAGATTGTATTGTGAAGGATGGTTTAGGCCAGTCCCACTAAACCCTGCATGTCTAATAATGGATCAAACAAGACAAGATAGCGTGGGCCCAAATGATATAGATATCCAAATATATAGGCAGAATAGAACCATTAGAAAAGAATATTACTTTACCTAGTCACGTTTCCACTAGTGCCATCACATCTCTTTCTCTTTACATTTGTTTGGTGGGAATACGTCGACTGCATTTCATCATGTAACTCCAACAAAAAACAAAAAAGAGGGTTTTTATGGTCACCTTTTATGGAGAAGAAAGAGACCAACTCATGAATTGTGAGCCTTAAGCAAGGTAAGATTATAAGTTGCTGTTCCTTTGATAATGATGTGAGCATCTCCGACATGTGTCATTGGACCTATCTGTATCCTCCCAGGAACACACACACACACCCAGACGGATCGAGATCCTCTCCAGCGCACATCGTGTGGCTGGGGGGCTTCGATCCACACCACCGCACACATCCCAGTGCAGTGGCACATGGATCGAGGCCTCCCCAACCGGACAATGTGCGCTGGACATCGTTCCGCGCAGGAGAGGATCTCAATCCCACACACACACACAAAGGTCTACCTTGGGTCAGGGAGAAAACCAAGGTTTAGGTAGAGAAAGAGTGGAAACCAAGTTAGGGGAGTACCTTGGTTTAGGTTCATGTCCAATAATTTGTAATCTTACTTTTTTGCCCTCTTAGTATGAGGGCCAATTTTTTTCAATAAAGGTAACATTGTCATTTTATGTGTGTATGACGATGACACCTATTGATAATGATATAATGACAGGTCACTTTCAACTTAACCCTTATATATCCTCTTTAAAGCTCCTTGTTTTTTGAGGAAAATATATGATTCCCCAATTGTTCACAAAACCTCCTTAAAAACACACTTTCTTGAATCTTTCAGATTAATACAGATTTACATTTACTAACTGCAATTGTTTTAGCCAGCAGATCTAAGTGGTAAAGATCTACATCATTGAGAAAAATATCCCTCTTCCCTACCTCCCCAGTTTCCATGATTCTAGGGGTTCATGTTTCCACCTCCCATCAATGATTTCTCTGGACTGAATTCTAAATGCTTTCCAAGTGTGTTTCCCTGAGCAAGATAGGGAATTGCATATAAGAAGCTTCAAACATCTGCATCAAACAAACACTAAGATATGCACATATAACCCAAACTATTTGAGTAGTAAGTAAAAGCCATCTTATATTATTAATATTATTGAACAAAGGCAGAACCAAAAGGGAGGCAACAATACAATCAACAGTCTAAAATGGCAAAGACCACTAAACTAAACATTACATGCAATTCTAATGAAAATAAGAGAGATAAGAAATCCAGCAATGCATCAAGCCCTCCCAAAAGAGAAACAGCAAGTAGATGGCTATAGCCCTGACTGCAGTCTCATGGTTTCCATAGGATGGTGGTCTCGGCAATCATGGAAGTAACCACATAGGGATCCATGTTCGACGCAGGCCTCCTGTCCTCGAAATAACCTTTACCATGTTTCTCTGTATCACGACCAACTCTAATGGAAGCCCCACGGTTTGCAACTCCCTGTCAAGCAACCACATGTTTTGTTTAACATCAGCACACTCACCTTAACAATTGAAGTACTAATTGCAATCTCAATAGGTTAACAAGTCTATACCCATTTGAATGTGTTGATATCTGCAGTTTCATGTCGCCCAGTGAGTCTACGTTCATTGCCTTCTCCATAAGCGGCAATGTGCTCTTTGTGCCTCTTCCCAAGCTTTTCAATTGCCTTCTTGATAACTTCATATCCTCCATCATTTCTCATGGATTTGGTGCTGGAACCCACAAAACATAATTCATCAGATACATCAAAAAAAGGAAAATCGAATAATGAAGATAAGTGGTATGGCATACATTACCTGTAATTTGTGTGAGCACCAGCTCCATTCCAGTCACCCTAGTGACAAGAAATAGAGCAAACAGTGTTAAAGAACAGGCAATCAAGATTTTCGGAAGGAATGAACAGTGCTCAGTTGAATTGTCCTCCTAACTTTGTAGCATAAGAACTGTATACTTTATAAGCATCAGAGATTCAAAATGAAATTTAACCTGGATAGGCTTTGGGTCTAAAGAGAGCACAACACCAGCTATCTCTGTAATTCTCTGTTCAAGAAAGAATGCAAGCAGTTAGTAACTAGAACCTACCATTGTTAAGAACTTCTCGCCCTTAGAGGAACAGTATATATATATATATATATATATTGCATCCTAACAAATAAGAACGGACGGCAGCCATCATTTTCATATGATTACCTCCAAAATGTAGCGAGCCATCCATACTTCATCCCCAGCAGAAATGCCAACAGAAGGGCCAACTTGAAATTCCCACTGAACAAGATAAAAGGAGATAAAATAGGTTACAAAGCAATAAATTTTGCCAGGAAAAGCCTATCAATTTGGAAGAAGAAAGAAAGAATGAATGAGAAACAGAAAAATTCATTCCCTACCTGGCCTGGCATCACTTCTCCATTGATACCACTGATGTTGATGCCTGCGTAGAGGCATGCTTTGTAATGAGCATCAACAATATCACGGCCAAAGGATTTGTCAGCACCAACACTGCAGTAGTATGGTCCCTGTGTTTTGCAATAAATATGGATTTTCAATTTCAATTATGCCTACCACAAAGTTAAAACCTTAGCCCATATAAGAATATATGTAGCTTCAACACATTTAACATACTGCATCACATAACACACTGTTTCATCCATTTTTTTTGGGGTAGAGGTGTTTCATCCGATTCACTCTACTACCAGGTAGGTAGGGATCAGTTTTAGGAAAAAGACCAAGTTGGAGAAAAGGATATAAGATTCATTACAGAAAACAAAGAATTCCAGTAACTTAAAAGAATGGAAGAAAGCAACAAAAGCAAACCTAGACTTAATGCTATCTTCCCACACAAACCCCCCACCCCCCAAAAAAAATGAAATCCAAGACCTAGGCTATAGAAACATAATTGAACAAACCCAATAGAGGTTGAGATAATAAAATTAAAACACAAGTCAATAGTACTGAAGCTTAACCTGGCAAAAAGTATTACCTGAGGACCAGGAAAACCTCCCACAGGCCACCCAAGAGGCCACTGAACATCCTTTTGCAAAAGAGTGTACTCTTGCTCTATTCCATACCTGATTTTCAAATAATAAAATGAAAAGGTAAATAAAGAAGAGATCAACAGAAGGACCAATTGGAACAGGGGAAGAGAGATCAATAACAAAATTATACCAGGGTTCTTCAACAGCAACATCACGCTGGCTGAAAATCTTTGCAGCATTATATCTCTTGTTGGTGGGAATCGGTTCTCCTGCTGGGGTGTAAGCATCACACATAACCTATATAATGAAAAAAAAAATTATCTATAATTCGACAGAAATTAAAAGGAAAAAAAAGGGAATGATATTCAAGAGTGAAGTAACTGCAAATAAATAATGATAATAAAAAATAATTACTTACCAGGATATTGTTTCCCCTCCTGAATGGGTCCTTGAAGATTGCCTGCGGACTGTTTTAAGAAATCAACAAAGAAAACCTCCCTCATAAAAACACTACCCAGAAAGTGCAGAATTTGAAACACAATAAACAATGTTAGAAACATAAAATAAAAAAAAAAAGTGACATAAAAGAAGAACACTCACTATATGATCACTTCACTATCCTCTCCTGGAGCTTGCCCAGTGCTTGAACCATCATAGTTCCATTTTGGTAGCTTTGCCGGATCATCAACTGGTTCAGGAAGCGTCTAACACAGTACAAAAACAACCCAACAACCAAATAGATCAAAAACCTCCATAAAGAAAAGGAAAAAAAAAAAACCATAAATAGAAGATGTGAGCGAGTACCCTTGCTTTACTCCTAATGTCCAACCCAGATCCACCGATCCTGTTTTTTGACGATTAGAACAAGCATTAGAATACCAATAACTTGGAAAAAGATGATATTTCCCTTGAAGAGATCACAAAGAAGTACAGTACAACCATAGATGTTAAAGCTCACGCATACCGGCTGCAAAAGTATGAAATGGTAGTACTGGCTAGTAGCTACTACGAAAAACTTGAAACAAACTTTTTGAAGGAAGGCTACTAAAAGGAAAACAGAACTCAACACAAACAATGAAGAAACTAAAAACCATTAAACGAAAGAACGATACTGGTTACTAAGAAATGGGAGACCAGATACCATTAAACTCTGAGAGAACACAAAGATTAGATAAACCCATAAAATTTCCACCAATAAAGAAAACGGAGACGATACAGAAACCCAAGAAACGTAAGATCCGGAAACATAATATTCCAATAGGAAAAATATAGCACCCAAGGTGCTGGAAAAAAAAACAAAAACTTACCATATGTACTCAGCAATAACCTTCTCAGTAACGTCGGAGAGGTTCAAGTTGAGAAGATCTGTAAGCAGCGACATGATAGAGAGGAATTAAAAAAAACAATTGCAGGGTTCTTCTCTCTTTGATCCCTCTCTGTTTTTCCTTTGAAGAGGTTAGGTACATCAAAGGTAAGGATATGAGTCGATTTTATAGTGGCGTTGGACAACTGGGTATTGAAAATCTAAATGGATTTTCAAAAAACTTATTAAAAATGGTTTAAAAAGTTCAGATTTTTAGAATATAATTTTTGGTAAAACAAAAAAAAGAAAACCTGAAAAGTTGCCGGTTGAGAAAGGTAGGTAGGAGCCCGTGGGATTCCTCTAAAGTCTCGGTACGCCTTTTATGAGTTTATCAATTTCTTTCATTTTCTGCTCCTACAGAATGTTAAATTTCAATGACTAAATTACCTTTCTCAAATTATCATAATGACCTTGGCATCCTTTTAGCGGCCAGTAAGGATGTCAAAATCAAACCGAAAACCGTGCACCAAAATCAAATCGAACTGTTTAAATTAAAACTGTGAGAATGTTTAATAAATAGTTTAGTTATAGTTTCAAAATTGATGTCATTTAACTAAACGGTTTGATCTAATCGGATCATTTAATCGAATAAACCGTTTAACACTCTTAGATGTACATAAATGTGCCAAAATCAAACAGAAATCTTTCACCGGAAGCGAAGCGAACCGTTTAAACTGAAACCATTTAATAAATGGTTATGTTATGATTTTAAAATTGAAACTGTTTAATTAAACGGTTTAAACCCAATCAAACCATTTAAACTCTTACTTTTAGGTACAAAACAAATTAGCTTTGATAATGAATCGGGCCGAGTTGACTTCTTCAAGTCGACTGTATCGGTTTAGCTTGTACATAAACTTTTTTTTTTTTTTTTTTTGGGGTAGAGGCTTGTGAATGACTGGGGTTAAGAATATGCCAAATTTATTTTATGGTCTTGTTAATACACAAATGTGTAAGGCCCTAAGTTTCAATTGCCCTCATATTCATCAAAGTAGGAATTGGGTTCAAACTTTTCCAAAACCTTCTCATCAATACTCTTTATTTTCGGCAACAACTCATCAATAGACTCTTGGCGTATTCGTTTAATAACGATTTGAAAAATAAATTACACTATTTTCTAAGGCAAAAGTTTTCATGCACGGTTGTGTATGTACACGACCAATATTAAATGCAGTCAGATTGGCGTAAATGTCAATTTGTAATGACATTAACACCCTTCCCCGCTCCCCTCCCTATTTGATGGAGTCGATGTGAGAATCTCTCGTGTATGAATACCGTATCCTATTTCTAAGTATATATATTGGGTAATAACTCAACAATAGACTCTTGTCGTATTCATCTAGTATATACTTGGAAAATAAATTACACTAATTTCTAAGACAAAAGTTTTCATGCACGATTGTGTATGTACATGACTGACATTAAATGTAGTCAGATTGGCATAAATGTCAATTTGAAATTACATAAAACACCCCCCCCCCCCCCGCCTCTTTCCTTTTTGATGGAGTTGATGCGAGAATCTCCCGTGTATGAATACCCTCTCCTATTTCTAAGTATATATGTTGAGTACATTGTATAGAACCCGTTCTATTCAAAAAATTTGATTACAAGTTTAACTCACTTAAATTTGATAATAAACCCTAACCAACATGAGAGGGGCAAGGGAAATCATTTCATAAGACTTCTGCTTTTATCACAGTTACCGGTAGGGGATGTCATATGTGTGTGTGTGAGATAATTCACACCCAAAGGAAAGAATGTGATTGTTTGGGTGAGAAGAGACTCAATAATAGCCTTTGGTTCATACAGTAACTGCCAAGAGGGAGTTGATGGGTCGTTGGTCATACATATATGATTTAGATATGAGAGGGAAGTTCCAAAAATCTTGTGTTTTTATGTGAGCTATTTCTACATGCACAACATCTTCAATCTTCTTCAAGAGTTGTTACCACTTGTCCACAAAATCCATAACCTTGTGGTTATAGTTTCTTTGAGATATTGAGTAACTTTCATATGAATCTTCTTCTTTTAATCGGTGACAAGTGATCGATGGCAAGCTCTAGTCCCCAAACAAAATTTGAGTGTAGATAGAATTATCCTCTTAACGTGTGTGTGTGTGTGCACGCGGGCCGGGGGGTGTTAAGCCTCCCTTGGCATGGTGGTGGTTGCTAGTCATAGTAGACCGTTGGCCTAAATCCTAGGGAGAGGTCGCTTTTAGTTTCTTTGAGATATTTGAGTAACTTTCATACGAAACTTCTTCTCTTAACTGGTTACAAGTGATGCAAGCTTTAGTCCCCAAACAAGATTTGAGTGTAGACGGAATCCTCTGGAGAGGGGGGGGGGGTAGATCTCTATAGTAGACCGTAGGCCTAAGTCCTAGGGAGGGGTCCCTTGTTTGTCTACCTCCATTGGATGCTTGACATCTTGTAATCCCCCTTGCCCCCCCCCCTCCTCGTCATACTCTTACCCCTAGCCACGGTATCCTCTTGGAGTTGGGACGCCACCCCAGGCTGCCCTCTTGAGTTGCCATCCTAGTGGTCTATGAGCCCTTGAGAGGAATGACAACCCCCCACCCCCAAAATATATATATATATATTCCTCCAAAGAGATACATGTTCTCCATGGCAATTCCATAAGATGGCTTATGTATTCACAATTCACTCCACAATCCCCCAAAGCCAATTTTTAGAATCCATTTCCACTCATTGCTAGTTGTTCGTAAGCTGGCTCTTGATCTATTTATATAGTCACCGTTTGTGTCCATGTTAAAAGATGAAAATGAATTTTTTTTTATAAAATAGAATTTTTCATTATTTATTGTAATGTAAATGATAAAAAAAATATTGAAAATTTTATATGAAGAAAAAATTTCATGTAAAATAGCTTTGACACCAAAAATTCTACAAGGAAAACAAACAAGGCCTACATAAGTCATGACTCATGAGTTGAGTTCCTTGGTTATAAAGAAAATCACCCCAAAATCAATCAATATTGTTAAATTGTAAGCAAAGACAAGAATAATTGTTCTCATACTAATTCACCCATTTTTTAGGCTTTTATGGCTAAATGGTTCAACCATACAATTTTTTTTTAAAAGAGGAGGGGGGTGTTCAAGTAATTACGCCAAGTGAGACAATAAGGATATAAACGGATCGAATTCAGTCGGATAGTAGCCTTATTTTATTCGTATTCAATTATAATCGAATTGATTGGGATAATATCCTATTAGTTTTCTGATGGATTTGGATAATATCTTATCTACTAACATCTTTACCGTTTTGTTGATGAGGGTTATGGTTGAAACTTGAGAGTTGAACAACTACTCTTGCTTCTGTTCTTCTTAGTCTTTGATTTCTTACGTTTTCTATTTTGATTTTATCTTGTATTTATTTTAATAGCTATGTGATTCAATGTATCACAATACATATAATATATATATATATATATATATATATATATATATACCAATAGACAATTTAGAAAAAGAATCACATTATCTTATAAATTATTTTAAAAAAAAAAACTTAAATGGATAGATGGACACAAAGATATATTTCAAACATTTTATTACTGTCAGATTGCTAAACGAATCGGATAAGGGGATTATCATATTCGTATCTGATCAGTCTTCGAACGGATTCGAATTCTCCTAAATAGATGCAAACACAAATCGAACATGAATTTTTAAATATCCGTTGACATTCTTAAATAAGACTGTGATAGAATATAATAAAAAGGGCAATGTTTGGTAAGGAAACAATAAGATTACGATGTAGAAAAATCCCGCTTATGATTGGTTTCCCTCAAAAGCAGGAAAAGAGGCACCTAAGTCCTAAGCATACGATGAAATAAGAGAGGATGGGTTGGACGTCTGATGTAATGACACGTGTCAAGTCCAAGCATTGTTTTGTTTCTATGGAAATTGAATGTGAATGCCACCTGGCCTACTTCCCGAGACATTGGAGTTCTTAAGGAGATCAGAGTATGGAGTAAGACGGAGTGTTAGGGTAAGGACTATTGTGTAAATTTCTTATTATTTATTTTTTATTTTTTTTTTTGTTATCCCTGAATGGAATCCTGATGACATCATTGACGTGGCTCATTCTCAACCGCAGATTCGTATATCACCGTAATAGTAGACCTTCACTGATTATTGGAACCGGGTGACCGGTGAGCGGGACCCTAGAGTCCTTGACCCATTTTTTTTTTTCCCACTCAAAGCTTTTAAGCTCCCTTGTGTAATTTTAATCTAATAATCTATAACTAATGATCCAAACAAATCCACAGCCATTGAGAGAGAGGATGGGTTTGTTCGATTGGACATAAGCACCTTAAGATTCTATCCTCCCAAGTCTTCCTCAATTAATGGTCAACCAGACTTACCAGTACATGGGACAGAAGTTACCTAACATCATTCTTGACTTTTTTTTTTTAATCACACAATATTCCACTTCCATCTAGAGAGTCTTTGACTTTTCAGCATCGTTTACTTGATAAATTTCCATGTAAGTAAGGTGAGAGGATGGAAATCTAAATTGTGCTTGTATATTTGAGATAATAAACAAGTGGTTGGTAGATTTATCTAAATTATTTGTTTTTTTTCCTTTCCTCTTGTTTTGCCGTTTCGTTTACTCTCTCTATGAAATGTAATGGTTTTGCTAATGGATTTCGCATTTTATTTATTTATTTCAATTATACTTTAAGATGATGCAAATTAAATCATGTCATTGTATAATGAATTTGGCACAAGGAATAAATCAAAAGATTACAACTTTTGCTCATTTTATCAAAGAATTTATTTGATAGAAATGTTGTATGATATAATTTTTTATGGTCAATATCTTAATAATTAATCCAAAGTCAATCAAACACTGTTTCGATTCGCACTGCTCTTTTTAGATGAAACTTAATCCAAGTTAGGTATTAGGTCGCAAGATCAATGACATGTAGTTTCAAAACCTTTATGATTATTATTTATTGGAAAAAAAATTCTCAAACCCCCAAAGAGAAGTACACTCGTAGTTTCAAAACCTTTATGATTATATATATCTTTCTCCTTGTAACATGAAATGACCTTACTATATTAATATTTACATACAAAACCATTCCATTGAACCTCATTGGCGTGCTCCTCTATGGTACTTGTTCAAAGAACCCTCCCTTATTTATTTATTCTTTGCTTATTTTTTTAGGGTGCAATTTGTTATAACAAAAGTGGTGAACTAAGTGTGTTGGATGTGTGAGTTTAGTCTCACATCGGGTATGTGAGTGTGGTTTGTGATATATAGATCCGTCTTTCCACAGTCTTAAAATGTGTACATGGTTTGTGTGATGTCACTATCAAAAAATATAAAAAAAGTGGTGAACTAAAGTTAGATTTGATATGATTTCTATTTTAATTTTGGATTGATTTCATGAAATACTCAACAAATAGAGTTTTAGTGGCGGCGGTGGTGATGAGATCATTAAGAGGAGAAGAATGATGATATTTTATTTTTAACATGCAATTACTACTTTACCCATTAAATTAACCATGTGACCATTAAAGAGTAAAATGAAGTCAAATGAAATAGAAATTTCTGAAACTGCTCCTCAGCTATTTCAAAAGTTCTATTCCATTTGATTTCTATTTCATTGAAAAAAAGTGCAAAAATCAAATCATACAATTTCCGGAATAGAAGTCACCCCCTGAAATTAAAATAGAAATCATAGCAAATCAGGGCTAAGAAGTTGTAACGTTATCCTTTGTCTTAGTCTGAAAACTTATTTACAACAATATTTATGTGAAATGGCGTAGAATTTACTCTCATTGCAAAAAATATATGTTATCTTAACTCACTACTTCGATTACAATAAGATTTCCCCATTTTCCCCATACCACTTACTTTGTAAGGTATTTCCTAAGTGTTAGCTTGACCTTCCAAGAAAATGGAAGCAACTATCATGAGGCCATAGTTTGTGTGTATGCTTTATGCATGATGTCGATCTTAGCTGCAAACTGTAACTTAGGAATCACAAAGGCCACAAAAGAATAATTTAATTATCTTTGAAAGGGTGGTCTGAATGGTTTTTTTTTTTTTTTAAAAAATAAATTAATGTTGTTGTCAAATTTATTCAGATTAAGGCCTTTTCTTTGGGTTTTTGAGTTTAGAATAAGCCAAATCAAAGTCAGCATTAGAACTCATCACAACATACTTGGATAAGTACAAAAATGTTATAAGATTCATTGTATTTATTTAATTAATAAAGTAGAGGTATAATTTATGTGCATTTGCACTTAATTAAAAACTTTGGTTAAATTATTGAAAACTGATGAAATATCTGATTCAATCCGATTGACACACCTTGTTTTCAAATTTTTTTTTGTACTAAATCCAATCAATTGGGAAACAATCTAACCAAGTGATGTCCTCATTTCCCCCTAACTAATTATTTTTGTTAATTTGATAATAAGAAGATTTGAAGCTAAATTAGCTTACTTTCCATTGAGAAATAATAGAGTATTTATACATAAAATTCTAAGGATCTGGTGGCATGATTGCCTCCATAATCTGAGGGATATGATTGTACACTCATACATTTCAAAAATATTTGCAAGAATAAGGCTGAATTGATAGCATGCGTTGGCATGAATAAGAATTTTTGCTAAAAGATTGAATCTTAATTAATTAATTTGAACATTTGAAAGGTCAATTTGCTTTAATTAAATCATATTATTTGTTTAGTTGCTTAGTTTAGATTCTTTTGTATCATTCTCAAATTCCAACCCCACAACCTATTACATCAGATACAGACATCAGGATTGTTACCCATCAAATAAACTAAATTAAGATAAATAAAAAAAATATTTCATTGAGTTGTCTACTTAAGGCTGGAGCCACAAGACAGATCACATCATAAATAATGAGGGATGTGCATTTTAAAGCAAAATTTGCATACATGAGCATGAGGGGTGCCCCCAGGCCCTCCAAATTCCAAAAGAGAGGACAGGATTAAAAGGATTATTTGATACCTAACAGAAATTTTTTTGAATCTCATGAAATCAATCAAGTTTGGGAATTTTTCAGGTAAAATTTTACGTCGAAACAAACAGGGTCTTGCTAGAGTTCTGGAGAATTGAAAATTTATTGAACTTGAAGGTTAATATGAATAAAATAAAACTTACTCAGCCTTATCCCAGCTAGATAGACAAATTATATGCATCTTTTTTTTCCAATCAGTTCTATTCACAGCAGGGCTTTAAGAATTGGTATCGGATTGGCATATCAGCATCGGTTGTGCCCGATATCGATACTTGACCTATACAGTACCGGTGATTCGGCTATAAACCTGGATTTTTAGTATACAAATTAAAATTTTGATATCGATATCAGTACAGAACTAAAACTTTGATTCAAAGACATACTTGTTATTAATCCTAAACTCCTCACCATTTCTACCGGTGATAATCTAAGTGAGACTAACGGGTTTAGGGCCCACAATTATTCTCCGAGAAGAAAACTTGGTTTTGGCTTTTATGGGAATGGACCGGCTTATTGTATGTCACGACATAATTTTTGACTTGGAAAGCAATTCTAAGCAACACTTTGATAGCCCACTAAACCTTCACTTTATATCAAGGTTTTGAAAAGTAGAATCGGGATGGAATCGGTCAGTGCTGATTCTGATCTGAATTGGCTAAAATTGGTCAGATCAATCGAAAACAAAGCAGAATCGGTGAAAATCAGCAAAATCACTCACAATGAGAAAATCATAACTGATGAGAATCGGCCAAATCAATCACAGCTGATTCCGTTCTGAATCGATATTCAACCTAGTCGATTAAGATCGTTGAAACCATGGTTTTGATCATCTCCATTTGCTTCCAAAGGTGAATGTGATCAGAAAATTAATAAGCTGATTCGTTTTGCATGTTTGATGTGGGGGTGGGGTGGATTTTATTTCATGCTGTTCTCATGACCATTGGATTTTATGGAACTGGTTCCATGCCAATCAAGAATGGTATAGGGTGTAGAGTATTCCAATTAGACGATAGAAAAATACGTGAAGCTTTGGTTATTGCTGCCTCTAAAGGATACAGGAAGATCATGGTGGAAAGTGACAATCAGTTGGTGGTCAATCTACTTAATCGGGCTCTTCTTGATCCTCTTTGGCGGATTTCCCATATAGTTTCTGACCGCTTTAATCTTCATGCTCACTTTTAGTTAGTTATTTTTTGAAATATACGGGAAGACAATTTTGTAGCTGATGCTATACCCTTATTCGGTTTTAACAACATAATTTTGTTATTTGGGATTCCTCTCCTCCCCCCTTCTTATCTCATCTTTTATCTTCTGATGTATTTGAGGAATTCTTTTGTCATATTGTATCTTCTCATTCCCTTACCCAAAAAAAAATTGTATCTTTTCATTCTATTAATTAAGCAATGTCAGGGAAAATGGATCCATATTAATATTTTTGTGATTCCTTACTGAAAATGCTATAGGATTTGAATGATACCATGATTTCTATAGCTAGCACTTCATCACGAGATCGGATCGTGTCCTTGTACAAGTATCATCCAAGGCCCTCCAAGGCCAATCACATGGAATCCACTTTTTTCACATTGTATTTCATGCGATTGAACGTGAAGGGCCTTGAACGGTACTTGTACAAGGACACGATCCGAACTCCTTCATCCCTAGTTTATGTGTATTAAAAAAAAAAAAAGATAAAAATCAAATCCAAGTATAATTAATTACTCAATTTGGTGGGGGCTACCTAGAAGGCATTAGGGTCCTTTAAAGGTTTTTCCCGGTAATGTTAAATTTTTTTTTTTGGTGGCAGGTAATGTTAATTAATACAACGCGTGTTGTACACTTGTACTTGTCTAGAACTAGCTATTTCGTGGTTCAAAAATCCCCCTAAATGGATGTCTACTGTGCCCAAATTTTATTTTTTTTTTCATTTATTTTCTACAATTGTTAGAATTATTTTAAGTAAAAGTATCTCTAGTCTTTTATAAGGTTATGATTAGTTTTTGCCAAGTGAAAGGATGATTAGATAATTCTTACGATTAAATATGTAGGAAAAGGTGTGAATTAGTCGCATATAAAATTTCATAGCTAAACTCAATTGTTTATCTTACCTTTTAAGATGTTGTCCCTTGTATGTCTATGGACCTTTTTTTGTAGTCTTTGATTTTGCAAAGCTTTATTATTTTATTACTTGGCAAATTTCATTAGGATTGTAACCTGACATGTGAGCAAAAAGTTAGGGTTTAGGGGTATTAATTGGTCGATTCTGCTGAGTTTTGATCGAGCCTAATAGTATATACCGAAAAATCATAGTATTTTTATGAATATATATATTTTGGGAGAAAGATGTCACCCGGTCCTGCAGTGCACGCTGCCCCTACGCCCAGACACAGGGGCACGTAAAGACAGTTGCATCCCCTAGAAAATGGAAATGAAGAGGGATGTGACGGTCATTTCACACACCCCTATGTCTGGACCCATAGGCGATAGACGGCATGGGCTGCGCAAATGGGTGGCGCTCTCTTTCCCATATATATTTTTTTCACTTTTCTGATTAGTTCCAATCATGGCTTGAGGTATCGGTATTGTATCACCCGTGGGCAATATGTACTGGTTTTGCAAGTGACCGATCCTGATATCGTATCAATGACACGGTATGAACAAGGGGTAAAATGTTTAGAAAACCTATTTTTAAAGGAGAATAAGAGGTAAATTTGTCCGATACGTTCCATGCCAATACTAATTCGATAGAGTATCAGTTTCCAGGTTGACTGATACCTATTCCAATACCATGCAATAAAACCATGGTTCTAAGTATTGGTATCAGATTGCCCGTATCAAATGATACGTATCAGTTTTATTAGTCACCGATACCGATACCTTATTGGTAACACAGTACGGACAAGGGGTAAAATAGTCAGAAAACTCATTTTTTTAAGGAATTTCAGAGATAATTTTGTCCGATACAACCGATCCAGATCGATACCGTATCGATAGCGGATTTTTATCGTCTCAATTACATCTTCATCAATTACACTTCAAGTGCATAGCTTGATGAACGACACGTGGCAAAAGTGAATCGAATGGTTGAAATTGAAAAACGAAATTCACTTCTCCTCAACCCTAATGCCCGATGGATAGTTTCTCTCTCCTCGTTGGATCTTTCCCTCGCGTGCCTCTCATTCGATTTCTGGAGAAGCTGCCGGAGACGGCAACCAGAAGCCATCTCTATCCTCCTTCTCACCAGCATATGATGCGATTACTCACTGAAGCTTCTTCAGACAAGCTTTCGTTTTTGCTCCTCTTACCTTCACTGTTATTGTCTCTACGGTCCTCGTTGAAGGCACCGATCAGAATCATTCAGTTTCGTGGGTTCACTCTTGGACGGTAACTACCGATGGGATAATCACCCAAGTCAAAGAGTACTTTAATATATCCCTCAATGTTACTCGATTCATTGAGAACTCAAACCAATCGTCACTATCATCTGCTTCTCCTTCTGTAGTATCGTCGTTTAAGTGCAAGCTTCCTAAGGATGTTCAGGGTCTTGTTCTAGCGATCTAATTGCAAATTTCTTAACCAAATCGGTGGTTCCGGTGGTTGAATAAAGGGGAAAGGCGTTGGGCTGAAGTACCCATTTAGATTTGTTCTTAAGAAATTGATGTTAGTAATACACAGTGCGGTAGCGATGTATGTCATTTCAATTTGGGTCTTTTGCTTATGCTAGGGAAATGGGCAAGAAGCAATGCTTGCATTCCCATTCCCATTCCCATATCTTTGTTATTGTATGGCTTTGTCTTCGTCTGCTTCATCAAATAAAAGGATCTTTGTGGGTTTGCCTTATGATTTTCCGTTTATTTAATAATCCTCTGTTTTGTGAGTGCAGATCGCAAAAATTTTTTTTTTTTTTTTAAATTTCAGAATGGTTCTTCATTTTCACAATGCCGTGAATTTCTTTGTTTTTATGACCTTAGAGCATAAACGGTTTACTTTGTGGAAATATGAATTGCAGAAAAGCTCTTGGGGAGAGAGGAAAACAATTGCAGAAATACTTCTTGTAGAAACACATTGATAGCCTCTTCTTTGGTGATCTTTATTCTTTCTTTAGTAAAAGCAGTTCCTCCACGCCCATCTTCACAAGGTTTTAGTAATCTGCAGATAAAGACGTCTTCTGGTTGCCCTCTCCGACGACTTCTCCGGCAAGTGAATGAGAGGCGATCGATGTGAGGGAAAGACCCAAAGAGGAGAAAGAAACTATCCATCGGGTATTACTGTTGAGGATAAGTGAATTTCGTTTTCCAATTTCAACCATTCGATTCACTTTTGCCATGTGTCGTTCATCAAGCTATGCACTTGAAGTGTAATTGACGAAGATGTAATTGAGACGATAAAAATCCATCGATATTCTATTGGTTTTGCGTGTTGTCGATATCCGTTCTTATACCGTGCACTAAAACCATGTGATCAACAGCTCTTCAGGTTCTACCCATGTAGCCTTTAATAGTAAGGGACCAGCCTTTTCTTAGAGACCTTGCCAGCTTGCCTTAGTGTCCTTTTCGTTCTTCTGGTGATGAAACTCGTGACCATCTTTTTTCAATTCTAAAGTTCTTTTATTTACGGATTTAAGACTTTAAGTTTGGACTATTGGTCATGGTACGTCCTTCTTGTACCTGCCTCCAAGGATTGTTTATTGATTGATTACTTACCCCAACAAAATAAATAAATAAATAAAATTATTGATTGGTGATTAATTTCTAATACAAGGATTTGTTGAGCCACTCTCAACTTTATTATGATTATGCAACCTCTCCCTTCTGGCATTCCCCAATTTCATAAATCTATAATTGAGAGAGATCTTAGTATCTTACCTAGAAAAAAAATGGAGAGAGGAAGAGAGAGAAAACATTAAGGTGAGCCAAGACAATGTGAAGGGAAAAGGAACACAAACGTTAGCATAGTACGGATGGGTCATATTTCACCAACCAAATCCCTTGCCCTCTTTGACGTTAGCACGGATGAGTTCATATTTCATCCACCTAACCCGTTGCCGAGTCTGGCTCACCTACTCCGTTGCACACTTGCACCTCCCCACCCCTCTTTGTAGGTTAAGTACCCACTCCCCCACCCCCCCCCAACTCTCTCTCTTCCTAGGGATGTAAATGAATATGATCTGCTTCCCCATCCCACAACTTCTATTGATGACAACAGAGTTTTAGTAATCGGTATCAAGGTCGAATATAGGTCTTCGGTATCATGGTCGATATAGGTCTCGATTGATATTGATACGATGTTGATCTGGATCGACTCGTATTGATTTGGATCAGACGATTTTAGCCCTAAATTTTGATAAAAAACGATTTATTTAAAATTTTACCCTTGTTTAGTACCAATGGATCGATATTGTATAGGTCTCTATTGATACGGTCGATCCAATACCGATTCCTTAAACCATGCCCCACAATTCAAAGAACCCTAATCATAAATAGATTTCATCACAAAACATTAATTTTTTTATTTACTTGAAGAGAAATTTTATAGGACAATCATACAACCGGCTATGATGAATGGTCTAGCATGTTGGGAAGTTAAGAAGCATCATGTAGACAGAGCCGAAAATAAAATTGTCTATATGATTGAGCTTTGGTTGCAGGATCTTAATATTGCCCCCCCCCTCCCTTAAGCCCATTGTTGTGTATTATCTAATAATCAAGATATTTGTGATCATTTTAAGCCTCATTTACCTACTTTGGACTTTTCTATTTTGGTTTGCGCAAGGCTTGATCCCACAGACATAGGTTGTTCTGGATGGACCCTTGGCATCTTGTTAGATGGGAATTTCATTTTGTTAAATGTAGGAAGAGTACAAAGTCAACATGAGTTGAAACCAGAACTGTTAGCTATTTTCAATGGTTTTGATCTGGCTAAATCGAGAGGTTTGAAGTTGAAAGAAATTTTGTGCTCTAATAAGGTGCTATCTGGACTTCTTCCAACTCCATCCCTTTCTCCTTGGCCGTTAGAAGCTCTGGAATATTTTTTGCAGATTTTGTATTGCTCATCAGGCATTTTGTTTAAACATATACCTGACCTCTCTCTTTTTTCTTGGCTTAAATCCTTAGCTCAACAAACTCTTCTTACTAATGTAACTTGGCTAGATGATAGTTGTACATCTCTTGCTTCTTAACATAAATATTTCTCTTTTTGATTAAAAAAAGAAGAAGAAACATCATGTAGATAAATTCAATGTAATTGAGATAAGGATGTTGAGATGGATGTGTGGCAAAATGAGACAGTCATCCGATCGGTTATGATGTATGGTGCAAAATGTTGGGTAGTTAAAAACCATCATATGGATAAACTCGATATAACGGAGATGAGGACGTTAATATGGATGTGTGACAAAACTAGAAAGGATAAAGTATATAATGATCATATTATAACTGATTTGGGAGTACATCTTTGATTCATGATAAGCTACGAGAAAATTGTTTAAGGTGGCATGATCATGTTCAATGGAGGCCTTTGGATGCACCAGTATGGAGGATTGATTTGATTTAGATTGAACAAGCTAAAAGCGTTAGGATCAAACCTAAAATGACTCTAGGAGAAGTGGTGAAGAAAGACATGCATAGCTAAGGTCATGTACCAAGTATGACCTCGAATAGAGTTGATTGGAAGGTTAGGACCATAGTTTGAGGTATCGGATCGGATCGATCGATTTTGGCCGGATCAGATTGGTATCGGCCGAGACCAATCCCGATACCGATCCGATCTAGCTGTACAGATAGGGGTAAAAATGTAAAAAAATTAGTTTTTTTTTTATATTTATTTATAAGAAAACAAGGACAAAAGTGTCATACTTGCCCGAGTTTGGGCGATCCCGATCCATATCAGCCTATCGATCCGATCCAACCGATACCGAGATAACGAACCATGGTTATGACCCATGTAGCCGACCCCATTTAGTTGAGATAAGACCGAGTTGTTGTTGTATTTTTTGAATTATTCCTTCAATTCTAGTCACCCAACATTTACAAAATAATTTTTGGGGTCTCATAAATTATGACATCTCAAAATTTGTTTATGGTCTCTGGTTTAATATATAAACAAGATAAAAAGACAAAATAAATTCAGTGACTGGGATTGCCATAATACTTCTTTATATTGGCATCATACACGCCTAGAGAAAGAATTTTAGATAAATATCAGAGGGACTATCTCATTAAATGAAGAGAGAGAGAGAGAGAGAGGTGCCCTCCCCCACCAAAAAAAAACTTTCATGTGGAACCCATTCAGCAATACATGTTATTACCTAAAGTGCTGACTTTACATGAACAATTAATAGCTCTTAATCACATCTAACATGACAAATTTAAATCATTTGGGCTTTCCAATTCTTGACTAGCTCATTGTAGGAAAATAAATAGATCTCAATCACATCTAAGTCATTCTTTGTCATGAGAAAAATCTGTTATAAATCGTAATCAAACATAAATAGATATATGGACCAAATCAACCAAAACTTGACATTGTACCTTATGGGTTACTTGCTAAAGAATTTGTTCCTTTGGACAAACTTATTTTTCCCTTCCTTTTGCTGATCGATCTCATGGAGATGGTGACACTCTTTAACATTTGTGGATGATATGCTCGATTAAAGTCCCACAAATATTTTATTCCCAAAGAATATATTCACATAAGATGATAGAATCTGGTAAAGAGTATTTTTATCCTGTAAGGATGAGATTAGTTTTAGGCATGTCTTGATTCCTTCCTTTTCCTCCTTTTCTCCTTTTCTCCTTGGAAGAATAAGAACAAGAATATATTCACAGAAGATGTTTGGATGTGATAATAGTGTTTATATCCAGTACGGATAAACTAAGTTATAGGAATTCCATGACTCCTTTCCTTTTCCTCCATCCTTCTTTGAAGAATAAGAACAAAGGATCAACCCAAAATCATAAAGAAGCATATAACTAGCTTTCTATAGAGTGACAATGTATCTGGTAAATCCGGTTCATTGCACCAACCAAATTAGAGCTTTCCATGGCATCAATCAGTGATTTTAGATTGGATTTTGGGAAACCCATTAAAATTCAGTTATTTGTGAGGATGGTCTTTTGCTAGCATTGGGTGGTTGAAGTTTGAAACCAAGATCAGACCAGCCCGGTTGGAGCTGGCGATGTGATACCCATGCCTATAAATGGTTTGGTTCAATTCATGACCAAGAATACCCATCTTTCTAATTTGAAATACCAATTTTGGCTGTTGAACATTTGACCAAACTTTGAGGCTAAATCTAGAACTGGGTAATCCTACTTTAGGGCTAATTTTCAGGTTTACCTGGTTGACTCTTTTCAGAGTTCAGACCACTGTTCCGACCAGGTTGAACCGGCCTGCCCAACTTCTGTGTCTGTGTGCGATGCAGAGTTGGAAAGTGACCCTTTGATTGCGAAATGGGAGTGGTTGAGATGTGGGTTTGGTGGAGATTGAAATGGGTTGGGAGTTGGGAATTTGTATCACGTGATAATATGCTTTCTCGGTCTTCCTCCATTCCTATTCTCTTTTTTATTTTTCAGTTTAAAGGATAGGGATTTCTGAAAGCCCTATTTTAATTTTGAAGCCCTATGTAACACGAAAGTCACAACCGATTCAGATTCATTCTGGATTGGTTGAAATTGGCCGGATTCGGCCTGAACCGTAAAAAATCAGATTGGATCGTTGGGTCCATGCAGCATGACAGGAATTGAGATCGGGCTTCAAATCAGCCGATTCATCCGATCCAATTCTAATTTTAAATCCATGGGTGCAGTGTTAGTCATTCTTCTTTTTGTGAATTGTGACACGAAAGTCACAAAATGTGATTTTCTGTTTAGTGGACCAACTAGACTTGCATCAATTAATGGTTGTTACAGGTAAGGTAATGCTTGTTCTGCTTATGTCAAAGTTGTTGAGCACTGGGTTTTGGGTGGGGAGTTTTTGGGTCTAAATTAGTTACTTGTCCATTTTACTATCCCTTATCCATCTGTATGAAAAAGAATTTCTTCAGAATTCCCTTAAAAGCCAATTGAGTTGCTTGACTTTCTTAGATGCCTAGTTATCAAGAAAAAAAGAAAATATTTAATTAGGAAGATTGGCTTCTGTTAAATCCATCAACCAAAAGGAATGGAAGGAGTTAAAATAGCCTATAACCCTAGGGTTTTGGGGGGTTTTTTTTTCCTTGCAATTTTCTCAATTATTCTCTTCTTCTTTCTAATAAGGTCTTGTATGAGATTTTATCTTAGTGCTTTCTTTCCTGTTGAGCACTAGAGATAGAGTGGAATTACAATGTTTCCCATAGGGTTACTCACTTTAACCTCCACTTTGTGGCTAGGGAACTTAAAAAAAACATTTACTTAAAGAAGACAATACATGGTTTAGGTATGTATTTGGAAGATTTGTGCACTTGTGATGGAGAGAGTGAAGTACAGAGTCCTTGTCAAAGGAACCATGCAAACTTTCCAAAAGCTGAACTTCCCATTACTCCATGACAAGCTTGGCCTAGGCCACTTTCCTCTCTTATTTTCAAACTTAATAAAGAGTCTTCTTTGCTTGTGTATATGGGATTTATGACTTATTTATCTACCTTGAAGAACAAGATAGCCAACATATTGGGTAAGTGGTCCAGCTTGATTCTTGGCCCCATACTTATAAGGCTTCTTTTCCTATTTGTTTATCTTTCCTTCTATTCCCCTCCCTTTGGAATAAGGGATTCCCATCAATGAGTGGGTGGGAAATCGAATCGTCCAATATGGTGTTTACTGAGAAGAGAGAGAGTGTGCGATCCACAGGCAGGATGTGAGAGTGCATGCACAGAAATCTGCACACTGGCATCGTATCAATTCTTTTCCCTTGAAATAAATCTCCATAGGAAGTTTTCTTTCACCATGGGTGAAAAAAGCACCCAAGAATCTAGGGTCATTATTGTTCCCCCTTATTTGTAAGGCGTCCGAAATACTTATGACTATTCCCTGACACCCATAATATGCAGTGAAAGACCATTGGTGAAGGAATTCCTCTTACATCATGGCTTGAAGAAAACTATCCCCTAAAGCTCCATTCAAAAAGGAAGAGGCTTATAAACAACTTTCATTATCTAGTTTGAAAAATCTCTCTCTAATGGGCTCACATGTAGAAAATATGCACATTTGATTCATACTAGCAATTTTCTTGTTGAATTGTCCCAATTTGCATTTTATGGAAAATATTTAAGAAGTTTTCAGCCCCATTTTTGACAACCAAATGTGTAGGTCTCTAATTTGGACAATTTTATGGCTCACCCATTAGATCCATTGATTGCTTCCATGCCCATAGGATTAAGGTTTGAACTAAGGTCTGCTTTAAATCAAGATGACATGGGATGGGTTGGGCTTCAACTTGAGCCCCTATGGGCATTTCCCTTGTAGGGCCATTCTAGTCTGCATTGCTGGGCTTGTTTTGGGCCATCCTAATTTGGATATGGTCCATCAAATTAACATCTTCAATATCAAGCCCATCCAATGCGATGGAATTCTCCAAAATAATTTCTTCTTATATCTGATTGCAGTTTATCATAATTCTGGTTCATCTAATTTATGAGCCTTATGAAAGGCCCATGGATTGAAAATATAGCTCTACTCTGTTTTACAGCAGCTAGCTTCAAGCGTCCATGTGACTGGCACAGCGGCCACAGCCCATGTGGGTTGAGTTGTGTGACTTTTAGGGATTCCAACAACACCTAGATCTCCTACTATCATTATAGGTCCAAACTCATTCAAAACTAAGCCTTAAGCTCAGGAATTTGTTGGACTGGTTATTGGGGAAAAGCCAGGACTGTACTGAGGGTAATGGGATGGTTTGGACCTGGCCTGGCTCTCTATTCAAGCTGGAGAAACAAGCCCAATTCGGCCCAAATTGTGATGGGCTTTGAAAATTGCAAGTGGACCTCTCAGGCCACCAAAGATGTCAATACCATAATGGAACTACATATTTAAAGGCTTAATTTGTTTCCGGGTACAAAATTAGAATTTTCTTTTAGGATTAAGTTTTTCTCTAGCCACGGCGAAGGAGGAATTCCTTCACTGATGATCATCATTGCGCTTGGATATGTTGTCAAGGAATAATGAGGGGCATTTCAGACTTCCAATAAATAGGGGAAAGTAATAGAATCGATAAATTCGCAGGTGTCTCCTTCACCATGGGTACAGAAAAAAATTCTCCTTTTAATAGTTAGGGATGTCAAAAGTTGACTCACATCGATAGACCTGATCAATCGGCCGATTCAACCGATCCAATTCCAGTTTTTTTTTAAACCGTGAAGCCAAATTAATGAACCAGTTGAGGAAGACACAAGGAGGTGGTGGTGGTGGAAATTACTGTCAGACTTCATATTTTTTCTCCTTTTGATTGCAGATATATTTATATTCTGTGTAATGATGATTGGTTACATTGAACTTGTGATCATACAATCTTCTTCTTTATATCATATAAGGGACAAGATAATGCAAAAGTTTCTGCACTATACAATCACGATTACTTCTTATCTCATAGGTTCCACAATTCACATCGTGGATGATGACAAATTCAATATAACTATTCATAGTTACATGAAGAATGTTCTAAAACCCTAAAATCAATGTAGGGTTGTACAGACGTCCCTTTTTTTTTTTTTTTTTTTTTTTGATGCTAGGGATGACACGCAAACGAAAACGAAAACGAAAGACCAACACTTATTCCAAAAAATATCAACGACTTGTTACAGACAATAGAGGAGGAGGGGCCTCAAACTCAAGACCAATATAATCCAGACACAACTATGACTAGTGGTCCTAACCATCAGTCCAAGACCGATGTCCTTGAGGTCCTCCCTCTTATTCTCTCTCCCACTCTTTAATATCAATGCCTCTGATGTCTTGATCAGGGTTATTAAAAAAAATATATCATGAACTGAATTGATTCCAATTTAATTCCACTCAGGATTGATTGGAATCGACCATAATATACCCTAATCCAAAATATTGGATGTGAATCACCCAGAATCAAGATCAATCTTGGCAAATTTTGATGTGCATCGATTGATTTAATCAATTCGATTTTGATCTGAATCGATCAACCAATCCGATTTCAATTTTTGAATCCGCACTTTTGATGGCATGGTGAGAGAAGGGATTCCCATCGAGTGCCACCTTTCTAAACTTTTAGATGTTAGTTGTTACCATCTCTCTCACATAAAATGACCTTGCTGCTTTCCTATATACAAAACTATTCAATCGTATCTTATTGGTGCAATCCTCTATGTGGTATGCCGATTAGAACCCTCTCCCAAAATCAAATTATAAATTGTTTGTAATCAATCCCTTAAATGGAGTTAGCTACGTAAACGCAATAAATATGTTGAGGACCCATACGATGGTAACATGTCTAACAATAGGTCTTCAGTATGCCAAATTGCCAACTGCCGAGCTAACACATTAATCCTCCTTTGAATCGGGGTCGGAATGGGTAAGAATCAGATGATTTGTCGACCTTAATCGAATTGGGGTTGGAATCAAAATCTCTAATCCCGATTCCAATTATGCCCAATTTTTTAAGTCTTTTATTTTGAATCGGGTGCAACGAACGTATCTCTTGTGGTAAGTCTACAAACTTTTGAATTAAAACTTCAAAAATTACATATTTGTGAAATCTTTGTTGCATATTTCAAGTTCAATTTTTAGGATTCAATAATTTCAACCCGAATCGAATCAAATTCAATGGAGACTGATCCCGTATACAATTCTGGTTCTTGAGTCTTGCTTGGGCTAAGAGTGCGTTTAGTAACGTTCAGAATAGTGTTCTGAACAGTTCTTTTGTTCAAAAAGAACAAAAAAACATGAAAAAGTGTTTGGCTTTGCGGTTCGTTTTTTCGTTCTTTTAGAACGAACCGGAGGTCTTGAGCACCAAAAGAACGTTCTTTGCAGACCGTCTCAGAGACTGCAAAGAACAAAGAACGATCGATTGCGCGATCCACGAGCAAAACCTGTGAGCAAGCCTTGAAGACAAAAAAAAAAAAAAAAAAAAAAAAAAAAAGGAAGAGACATCTGGGGAAGGAAGAGCAGGCGAAACTTGCAGGTCGATACTCTCTCTCTCTCGCTCTCTATCCCTCTCTCTCTCGCTTCCTCTCTCTGCTCTCTCTAGCTCTCACTCTCTCTGTCTCGTTCTCTCTCTCTCTCTCTCTCTCTCGCTCTCTCGCTCTCTCTGTTTCTCTCTCTCTCGGTCGTTTGTTGGGACGAAGATCTGATTAGGGCTCTATCGATTTTTCTCCCTTGTGTCTCAGGATTTGGAGCAACATCCCTAACATTTGAAGGTTTCTGCTACAGTGGTCCTCTCTAGCACGATCCCCTCTGCAACTGAAGTTGACAACAAGAAGGTGACTCTCTCTCTCTCTAATTAGGTTATCATTCTTGTGACTTTCGTTTCTGGTCTGTGTGGTTCCCAATTGGGTTTTCGATTTAGTTTTTCAAGATTAGGTTTTCCAAGAGGCATTTTGATCCGCTCGGTTTTAGAAAATCTCGTCTTTGTTCTTCGTTTTTCTTTCCGATTTTTTCCTGTAATGTTTTTCATGCGTTGATGTATGATTTATGGTGTAATGTTTAAAATTTGTGATTGCTGGCCGATTTTTCCCGAAATCGTAATGTTTTTTGAAGTTTCTTGGCCGATTGTTGTGAGATATTCATCTCTCACAACAGATCGCTTACCGAACTTCTTCTCCATTTTTTTTGTAGGTACTTCTTCTCCATTTCCGTTCTGTGTTATGCATTTTTTTCTCCATCTCTTCCGATTTATCAACACATTGCACTTGGTTTCTCTTTTTTCCCTTTTATTACATCTGCACAAGGTCTGTCTTGGGTTGTTATTCAATTTACAGACATGATCCCTTCTTTTCTCTCTTTTTAATTTTTTGGTAGAACCCTTCTTTTCTCTTAGTTGTCTGGTTGTTTGTGCCATTAATTATGTTGGGCCTACAAATCATAGGCATAATTTGGGATCTTTTTCTATCCCTGCTTCAATAAACTAATCCCAGGGAAATAAGAGGAATGAGTAATCATCTTCCAGCTTAAGAAGCTCTATTGTAACGGTGGTTATGTGAAATAATTGGATTTTTTTCATGGAATCTTTGGAAATTCGACTATGACACGAGCATATTATGTCAGCATGAAGAGGAACTGGGTTGAACTACCTGTATGGACATAGTTGTACTGCACATGAAAAAGACCCAGGTCTCACCTCATCCTGAAAGGCATACTCAATCCCAACAGATGAACCAAACCTTCTCAATCGGAAATATGTTTTTAACATATCCAGGACAGTTCTTTTTACTGCAAATATATATATACCATCCCTTGAAGGTCATAAAACTATTGGGAAAAGGTTTTCCCGATCTCTGCTATAGGATAAACTAGCAGTTGTCTGTGTATCTTCCCACTGCCTTCCATTGTAATGTAATATGTTTTTTCATATGGCGCTTGTTAACCTTCTCCCAAAACCATTTACATGCCTGTGTAGCTCTGAATTTTGCAGCTCTCTTTCAATAGATAAACCAAAAGAAAAACAACAAAATCAAAGCAAACACAAAACCAGATATTGTTTTGTCATCTGTAATCAAAGCAAACACAAAGCCAGAATAGTAGCTTTAAGATAGATTCTTTGCAGTCGTCATCTTCATGTGAAATCTGCCTACACCAGAATACTGTAGACAAATCAAGATGTTTCCAGAATCAGTCTCCTATTGTTTCCTGCATTATTCCACAACTAGGAAATTGTGATTTCATGCTGACCATTATATATGTTCCTTCTTTCTTTCTTTCCTCCCCCCCCCCCTTTTTTTTTTGTTTACTTTCAGTATCGTCTCTAGCTTAATAAAATTTGTTTGAGTCTGGAGTATCAATGAAGAATGTTTGAAAAATCATATTTCTGTTGATAGACAGTAGGAGCAGAATTTTTAAAACTAAATATGCTGGATGGAACATTTGAACCAAAAGCTAGCTTCCAGAAGATGAGGTTAGCACAGGGTAGCTGTGAAAAAACGGATTGAACAATACAAGGTAGCAAACTTGTGTTAAGTATCTAATTAATGTGGTTGAATCTAATAAACTAGGCACAGTGAGCCTAAGTTTTTTAGTTTGTACTAATTGCCTTTTCTTTGAAATACAAAAAATTTCTTTACTTCTCATGTCCAAAATAACCAAGTGCTTCAGTTAGTTAAGATCATTCAGTCTATGGAATCTCCTGGTTTTCTAGAATCCAAAAGAATGGAGAATATAATTTGGTTTAATCTGTTGTGTTAATTCATTGACAACTTGATGGGCCTTTAGCTCAAATTGGTAGAGCACTTGGAACATGAGCATGTTCCAAGAGGATGGTGGTTCGAGTCCACCAAGGCCCTCTTTATTTAACTGTTCATAGCATAGTTAGTTATGCCACTAATCCACTCAAAAACCCAATTTTAATAGCATCTTTGAAATTTGACATATTTTTATACTTACTTTGGTTATGTTAATGAGATATTTTAATTTTATGCTAAGGTTGGTAAGAGAAAAGGATTTTACAAGTCTTTTTTGGTATAATTGACAAAGAAATGGCAATATTATAATTAACATCAAATAGGGAATAACAGATTGTACCAAACACCATTTTCGTTCTGAACAGTGTTCTTGAGAACGTTACCAAACGGTCATTTTCGGTCTCAGAACGCCGTTCTAAACCAAGAACGCAAAAGAACGTTTCTAATCAAGAACGGGCGTTCTTTGTTCAGACCGTTACCAAACGCAGCCTAAGTGTCTCATTGGCCCCCGCGTGCACACAAGGTCACATTCCCCCAGAAAAACAGGGCATTGGGTTTCAGAGAGAGAGAGAGAGTGTATGAGTCCCTCTCCAGTCTCCAGCTAGCTAGAGGTTTTGCCCATTTTGAAAAGAAGACAGGTGGGATTTTTAGATTTTCATCGTCACAGTGCACCACACTTAAGAATCCAATCATAAAAATATGGGCAGTGATGTCTTTTTAACTTTTCAAATGTTAGGTGACAATTGAATTCTTTAAGTGTGGTGCACCGGGCCGCACTTGAGAGGACCAAGTCTTACCTATAATAAGGTAGTTAGGGGCGGGTCAAAAGGACGGGTCAATATGGATCCGTTTTGACCCGCCCGTTTACTACCCAACCAATGGGGTTATTGTTGTCTATGATACCATGGCGGCAACCCATGTGTGGTTTTAAATGCTGCCAGGGATTTTTTTCTTTCCTCGCAAAAAATTGACTCCCTCTCTCATAAGTCATAATCTCATTTTGCCCTCTTTCTAACCGTTATCAACCGTTGCAACGTTTATCATTATCGTTACATTTATACCTTAGGAAATACTCTTATAGTAACGATGAGCAACAGAGTCAGCGTTTGCTTTGTTAATCATGTTACAACATCAAAAATATGAAAGCAGTTTCTGCGATTCCAGGGTGGAGGGATCACAATTAACTCAACAATTGCTTTTTGACCTTCAAATCAACGAGAATGGAGATAACCAGAGATACCCATCTCCAAATTTGTCTCCTTCTCTCCTCAAACCCATTAGACCTGAGAGAAAAGAGAGAGAGCACAACCCAGAGGGGCCTTACCCCTACCCAATCCTAACTTTCTCCTCTAATGGAGCCCAAATGTCTTCGACTCATCTCTCACCAGTCCTTCTTCTCAGCCGTTCGATCCGACAATATCGATTCCCTGAAGCTCGTCCTTGAAGGATCAAAAGGGGGTGACGGAGAAGATCCAGCTTCAATCTCTACCTCAATGGCGTTGTGTAACGACGCCGGTGAGACGCCTCTGTATATCGCTGCTGAAAACAATCTAGAAAAGGCCTTCAAGTATTTGGTAAAATTTTGTGACCTTCAGACCGTGATGATCAGATCCAAGTCCGGTATGGACGCATTTCATGTCGCCGCCTCGCGCGGGAACTTGGGTATGCTTCCCTCCCTGCATACCCTCTCTCTGTCTCTCTCCTTGGTTCTGTTGTTATTGAATAATGTTGTGATTTGCTTTCAAATTACTGTTTATTTTGTTGAATTGAGAGACTTGGAATTTATAATTTATATAGCTACTTATCTATTGCGTCATCAAAATTCTAAATATTATTTTGTGTTAGTAATTGGATGTTTTGGACGGATAAACTTGCACACTATATGGAAAGCCAGTAAAGCTTATTTTCTTCTTGGGTACAGTAATGGGCATTTAAAAATTTAGAGACTCAGTAATATGAGATTGAAATCCTTGAGCATGTAACTTCTCTAATGCAATTCCATGGTGCACATATAGTATAAAATTCTCAATTTCAGATTTTTTTTGCCATGGATTTATACATGTCATGTCAAAGCCTCTGGCACCTTCAAATAGTATTCTTATGGCTTATCTCTTCTCATTATGGATTTCAGCCCCATGAAGTTCAATATCATTGAGCCATTTGGTATACACTGAAGGTGGTTGGATTGTACTGGGGTTTGTAGAACAGTCACAGGGATCTCACATACAGAGTAGAGCTTAAATGTTCAATTACATCAAGAAAACCTTAATCAAATTGTTACGAAAACTGAGCAGGGCCTGTTTTGTGGTTTGATCCATGTAAATCCTTGAATTCCACTGTATTAACAAAACATAAGAGATTTGGGATTTTATTTCTGCTGTGACCATAGCTAGAATTTTTTTTCTAAAACTGAGTTTTGGAATCAATTTTACAAACCTTCACAGATGTCAACTTACAGCTGTGCCTAATTATTTTTTACACTTAACAGCAAACTACTAAGGACTGTTTCAGTCTACTCCTCCCAGGATCTCATAAAAGTGGAATTTGCACTGGATTACAGTCCTTTATTATTGTCAAATATTGGAACACTGGAATGATATAGCATATAAATCACTTTAGGAACTTAAGGAATTGGACTTCTATGTGATGGTGGTTTTCTGCAAATGTACTGTTATGAGTACAAATAACAAAAATTACTGTTAAATTGATATTTGATTATTTAGTTATTATGAAGACATATTTGAGGTAGTACCGTAGTAGAGCATTTAAACAGTGGGTTTTTTTTTTTTTTTTTTTGTGTGTGTGTGTGTCCAGGGGTTGTGAAAGAGCTTTTAAGCAGGTGGCCTGAGCTTTGTAAATTTTGTGATGCCACAAACACAAGCCCTCTTTATTCAGCTGCTCGCCGGGACCACTTGGAGGTGGTGCATGCCATATTAGATGTTGATGAAAGCTCAATTAGGATTGTGAGAAAAAATGGGAAAACTGCACTGCACAATGCTGTTAGGTATGGCCTTCATCGAATAGTAAAAGCTCTCATAGACACAGATCCAGAAATTGTTTCTATTAAAGACAAGAAGGGCCAGACTGCACTTCACATGGCTGTGAAAGGTCAGGATCCTTCTATAGTAGAGGAGATATTATGTACTGATATGTCTATACTTAATGCACACGATAAGAAGGGAAATACAGCTCTGCATGTAGCCACAAGGAAATGCCGTTCACAGGTATTTCTCATACTTTGACCTGTTTTTAGGATAAATTTTGTCATTATATATCATTTATTATTTTCTATTACTTTTTAATTTGACAATTTTAATGTAAATTAAAATTTTTTATTTATTTTGACAAGCTATAATAATTTTCTTGCTGATTTTTTTTCCTTTTTTATTTTTTATGAATTTCAAGGCAAATTAATAAGCAAGCATTTGGTGATGACTGTCATAACAGTCCGTTCTATTTTCCCTTTTTGATGAACAACATTCACTACTATTTATCAAAGAGATTTTTTTTTCCAGTTCTGTACACGTATTCTTTTGTGAGGGGCAGTAGGAAATTAGGAATTTTGGACAGTAGCTATGCTCATAGTATGCTGTGGTAGATAGATCAGGACTACATTACTCGAAGTAGTTCTTTTCAACATTCTGGTAGATTTTAATTTGCTCAGGCAAGCATGTTTGGAGTTGGGGGAAGGAACGACAGTATTATCAGTCGTGCAAATCCTTGATCATGGACATGTATCACATCCTACCTTCTACCTTAGTAGGAGAAATGCTCATTCAAAAGGTAAAATATCTTGCAGATGGCTAAAAATGATATTAGGATATAGAGTTCTGGTATTAGGATATAGAGTTCTGGATGTAGAGATTTGGGTTGTGTGATTTATTTGGGTTTGAGGTTCTTGAAAACTTGGCATCTGTAACTTAGTTTCTTGATTTCGTAGCTAACTTCATCCTTCTATTACATAAAATCTTAATTTTCAGTGAATGAAGTCAATAGAAAAATAGTTAAAGAAGGAGCACAGAAATGTGTTTGCGGTTTGGTTCTGCAGGAAGCTAAGCACAACAAGAGAAAAAGTAATATCCCTGCAGGTTTAAGGGCCCAAAAGTATCACTACGTGATATCTTGGCTGGCTAACCAGCTAGGGGATGAAAAGAAAAGAACTTAGAGCACTCATGCTCAGGTGGTAAAATTCAGTGGTTAGCAGCCCAGATCCCAGACCAAATCCTCATGCTCAGGTGGTAACAGTCAGGCTTTGGTGTCTGACTGTTAGATGTCTCAATATCACATTACCGCTTTCTTTTTAAAGCAAAATACATAAAGAGAATTGAAAGAATTAAATGTGGAAATTCTACCAAATCAAGTCTGGATCTCATGAAACTTTATGACAGTAGAAAGCAAATTAAATGAACTGGTTGAGAGATTCATTTAACTCACAAAATAGGTAGCTGACAAAGAACTGATTGGCAAGAAAGATAATATACTTCAATTGGTTGGAAACTTGCTAGAATGATGATATCCAAACAATTGTTGTGAACAACCTCTGTAAGATTTCTTGATTAGAAGATATGATCAAAGACTCTGTTGGTAACCCGATCGGAACGCAAAGATTGAAGCAAAAAATAATAATAATAATAAACATCCAGAACTTGTAGATGGCAAGTAGATCTTGACATAGCTATGGAATGTATGATAATAACCTGATTGTCAGTTAAGAAGGAAAATGACAATGTGGAATTTTTTAATATGATGAACAATAGCAGCAAGAAGAGTACCAAAACATGCCTTACAAAAACTGAATACATAAGCCACAGAACCTGTATATATTTACTCCCTAATAATTCCTACTTCTAGGATTAAGAATAAGAATGTAGTGCAGATCTTTTTTTTTTTAATAAAAAACGAGGAAAACTAACATACTTGAAATGTCAGGGCTCCTACTCCAACCAGGACTTGACTCTTTGACTCTAAAAACAAAAAACAAAAAACTACTGTTCCCACAGGACCAGGCTTTAAAAATGAATAACAGAAATTATAAGAGCTACCGAATGAAAACAATAACAAATAATTTCCTATGACTCAATGTGGAGAATGTTCAGCATTCCCCATGCACTCTTGTTCATCTCTGGCCTTTGGTTCTTTGGTTCTTCAGATTCTTGGATCCAGTAGATGGATTTGCAAGGACTCGAAAAGCCTTTTTGATTCATGTAGGAGGTTGCAACTTTGGTCAGTTTCATTTGGGAACCTTACTGACTCAACCTGAAGTCTACTTTGGCAGGCTGTCATTTTAAAACCTCAATTTGGCTTCATAGAGTTCTCAGGCAACCCATCCAGAGCCCAAAAACATTTCCTAGTTCTAGTTAGTAATTATTACATTTTTAATTTATGATTTATCACAAATGTCTAGCTTAGTTTTTGGAGCACTGCTTTGTGTTAGAGGTGTTTCGAGTTCAATTCATAACCTTTACTCAAGGTTATTGTAGGTTGTATAATATTAGTCACACCTAATCTCATGCATCAGGTGTGAACCTGACCTAACCTGCTTGATCCAACTTGTAGCAACTTGATTCAAGGCTCAGGTTGTTTTATGGTTGGGCACTTTGGTATTATCCTTCGGCTTGTCACACACTGTGTTGGCGGTCTATTCATCTGGTTGAGCTTGAGTTGAACCCAATAAATCCAGCTAACCTCTTACTTTTTGTGGAGGATTAGATCCAGTAACAGGGGGTCTATGGCTGACCGTAGCTTCTCCCCCTGATTCATAGGCATCTTTTTTCTTCTTTTGTTATGTTTGACTTTCCTTTGTAGAGGTGTCAGGTCAGTTCATTGTTTTCTTCCGTCGATTTAGTTCCTTTTCTAGATAGAAAGACATGCATAATATGAAAGAAAATCAGATTCGGCCTTGTTTTACTCATAATCGGAGCCTTTTGTGTTATTTGTTTGCCAAATGTTTTATTTAGTTGCATCCAAAAATGAATGTCATCAATTTTAAGATCTGATCTCTCTGTATAAACACTGTTCTGAAAACTAGTAGATTTGCCACATTAATTTACTGGATTTTGAAAACTGTATAGAACTCATAAAATCTTATTTTGTTTTTCATCATGTCTTAGTTGATGTTCTCCTTTCCTTCAGATAGTGATCCTTCTACTGGGATATCATTGTATAGAGGTCAATGCTATTAATTGTCAGAATGAAACTGCAATGGACTTGGCAGAGAAACTCCAGTATGGAGAACCTGCGTTGGTAATTGCGGAAGCTCTAGTAGAAGCTGGGGCAAAACATGCTAGGAATGTAGGCCAAGTGGCTGAGGCAATGGAGCTGAAAAGAACTGTAAGTGATATAAAGTATGAGGTAGAATCACAGCTCCAACAGAATGCAAAGACCGACAGAAGAGTCTCCGGGATTAAAAAAGAGCTGCGGAAACTGCACAGAGAAGCTGTTCAGAACACTACCAATTCTGTGACAGTCGTTGCTGTTTTGTTTGCCTCCATTGCTTTCATGGCTATATTTAACTTACCTGGTCAATATTTTCGGAATGGGCCAGATGTTGGGAAGGGTCAAATAGCTGATTTTGTTGGGTTTCGTGTGTTCTGCCTTTTGAATGCTACATCTCTGTTCATCTCTCTAGCTGTTGTTGTGATTCAGATCAGTTTGATTGCCTGGGATACCAGGGCTCAGAAACAGGTTGTTTCGGTAGTGAACAAACTAATGTGGGCAGCCTGCATTAGCACATGTGGGTCTTTTCTGTCATTAGCTTTCATTGTTGTGGGAAAAGACAGCTCTTGGATGGCTGTTACCATAACGGTTTTGGGTACACCAATCCTTGTTGGGACTCTTGCTAGCATGTGTTACTGTGTTTTCCGTCAACATTTTAGAATATTTGGTGATGATTCTCAGAGACGCATTAGAAGGGCTGGTGGTAGCAAATCCTTTTCATGGTCTCGACACTCTGGCTTTTCAGATCCAGATGCTTATGAATCAGACCTGGAGAAGATCTATGCTTTGTAACTAAGTATTCAAAAGTGTAAAGCACGTAAGAAGCCGGTTTAAGTTGTAAATATAGCTAGTTTTGGGAGTTCAGGAGCAGTAGCTTTGATGCTACTATTATGAGTCTCAACCATCAGAGAATGCAGTTTTGGTTTTATATATATGCGAGGGGATTCTTCCTTTTTTGTGGGAAGGGTCCCATTTATGTATATTTACAGGAACATTATGTGGATTTATGTATATGCAAGTAGTAAGTTTTGATTATGCAGCTCTCAGTGATTGTTGATTTGTTTTAACCTTTTTAAGGCTTCAAAAAACGAATGGTTTGTTCCTTTTGGCATGACTGACCTATAAGAGACCGGCTGGCCGTTGGCAATTGATTTTTTAGTTGATCATAAAGAGTGAGAATGAATGCAAATTGTCTTAGAGGTCTCAAAATTGGCACAAGGAAAGATTCTCAGTCAGCCAAAAGAAAGCCATGAACCAGCTTACCTATTCATGTGGGGTTGTGAATGCCTCAACCTATGGAAGATCTTACAAAATAAAGCCACCTCTCACATGCTAGGCATCTGAGTCTTCACCAATGAAGCCAGATGCTGCTGTATTATTGAGGGGATTGAAGCTGAAGGAACTCCCTTGAATAGAAGAAGCCTTGCAAAGGGTAATGGAAGCAGAAAACCACTGGTTCTGGGACTTGGAAAAAAAATTACAGGGGATACTATACCAGGCACCAGGGGAACCTTTGTCAGATTGTGATGAGCAAGATAGGAGAACAAATGAATGCACATTGGAGCTAGCTTTTGGTATTATAGTTTTATAGAAGATTCCCTAGTTTTACCAATACAGTCTCATTTATTATTCCAAATTGCAATTAACTTAAAGAATCTTGGTGATGTAGTTCCAGCAAGACAAGTTCAAAGGGTCTGATTTCTGGGGTTTTGACTTTTGATTCCACTGGCAGGATCATAAGAAAATAGAAACAGATTACAGTGACCGGAGAGTATACCATTTAGTTGAAGAAAGAAAATTGTTCCAACATGGGGTTAATTCATTTCTTTGTGGTTTTAGAAATTCCCTACTTTAGAGTGCTCTCCAAAAATTTCATTATTTGTATCTCTGTATTTCATCCATTAATTATTTATCTAAACCTTATGTGTCCTCCTCTTTGCTAATCAATAATCCACATTCAAGACTTGAAACAATGGTAAATTTCATAATCTTGTTTACTTTTTTGATTTGGTTGCTATGCTTAGGACAAAATCTGTTGTTCATACGTCAGGTTAACAGAAAATGTACAGAAACTAAGCAACCTTTATTAGTAAGAATGGTTGAGTGATGAGAAAGAAAGTTGAGCCCTTTTTTTTTTTTTTGGTGGGGGAGGGGCGGGGGGACTCGGCTCCTGTGCAGCATCCTGCCCGGGCTGCACGTGCAGCACCAGACACAGTGAGGCGTGAAGAGACCCCCTTACCCCTGCCCGAGCAGGTGTGAGGCGGTCTTTTCACGCCTCACTGTGTCCGGCACTGCACGTGCAGCCCTGGCAGGGTGCTGTACAGGATCCTTTGGGGGATGGGGAGGGAAGAGGGGTTGGGGTTTAATGTTGAAGTGAGAAACAAGAGCTCAAACCAACTGAACATGGCCTCTCAAGGTTTTTACTACCAGCAGAGCAGTATCAAAGCCATCTGCACTGATGGCAAGAGAGTTAAGGTCATAAAAAGTGTACCATAATGCTTACTTTTATCCCTCTTCATCATGGAAAGTTATCAGAAGTAAAGCTAAATTAATGATTAAATAATGATATTTTCTGTGTGAGGGTTCCCAACACTGCCCCGAATGCAGTTTGGGCAAAGGAAACCCCTTTTGGAAGAGGGAGGGGCATTTATGACATATCACTCTTTTACAAGAACAATGATATGTGAAGGAATATGCAATTTCATTTTCGAACTGATGTTAGGGCAAATCCTTTTCCCTTAGTTATTTAAGTCACTGTCTCAAAAACTTTCCGCAATACTCAGTTCCATTTTTATTTGTTTTTGTCATCCGCTAATCCTTCCAAAGGCACGGTGGATTATTATGGACTCCACCTTCTCACGATTCAAGTAAGCCTTGAGTAATAAGATCCTCGACCAAAGTTGGACCTAATAATTGACTCAGTGATTTACACAAGTCAAAACCTTGTTTCTAACTAGCCATTTCTCAAAGTAGCCAATAGAGGATGAAAATGGCATGATATGCCAAATGGATGACCAAACCGGTCAAAGATTGATTTCTTGATTGAAATCAATCTAAAATAGAAATCATACCAAATCTAGTCTAAATCAATCTAAAACATTTTGAGAATTAGAAATCCATTCGGTAGTTCAATCCCGTCCTCGGGAAGGGGGTGGTGGTGGTGGTGGTGGTGGTAGGAAGGGTGTCAAAATGGAATTGGAATCGGAACCGATCATTACGAATCCAACCGCAAAAATAAAATTGTATAGAAACCGGTACCTCTCACTTGAATACTATCCCACGCATCAATTGGGTTACAATCATTAATTTAATAAACAACAATTGTTGCATCATTCTTGAAATATAAAATAAGTAAAATGTCTTGGACCTAACTATATGATATATATGTTAAAAGTATGGATTGAAAATGATGGATTATATTAAAATGGATTAACAAAACCCTATTTACTGATGGAAGAAATAGTTTGTTTATCATGTGATACTGGAGAAGGAAAAAAAAAGAACAAAAACAAGGAACAAGAAAAGAAAATGATGGGTGACGATGTGATGGTTTTTTACTTTATCACATAGGCATGAGAAACAAGATAAGTGGGGGAGACTAGGAGAGATTGATGAAATACGAGAATATAAAGCTGAGATTGTCTTCATTATCGTTTCCAAAACCAGCAATACAAACTATCTATAAACCGGTTGTGGACTAGATAACAAAATCAGATTAGAAACCAATATAACTGGACCGAATGCAAAACAATTCTGATTTTAGTTTATTCTTATCCACTTCGATTTTGATTTCAATTTGTCAAAATGTAAACTGCAATGGAACCGAACCAATTGGCACCCTTTGTAATGAGAGGAGACTAACGGTGTTCTATTTTTAACATGAAATTACTACTTTGCCCATCAAATTAATCGCATACTCATCAAACAATTTCCGAAATTGAATTCACTCCATGAAATTGAAATATTTATCATACCAAATCAGACCTTAGTAACAAATAAAAATGATTTGGAGAGTATGAAGTTTATCACTTAAGTGTAAATGAACATGTACATAATGATCAGCAAACAAAAAAATAATGATAATTTACTTATGAACATTAGCAAAAGACAACAATGTACATAATTCCTTGAATGACTTATTTTTCTCAGATTTCTGTTAACTGCAGACCCTAAATATCGAATTTTCCCTTGCTGCTCACATGGTCTTCAATTGAAAAAATAACAGAACCACATGAGCATGCCCCAGTTTGCAAGTGGAAAAGAATAGGCTTGGCAATAGCCAAAGCTCAATCTCGAGTAACCCCAATTCCCACCCACCCCAACCCTCCAAAAACACAACACAACAAACCTCTATGATATACAATTTTACAATTACACCAGATCTCACTCATGGCTCGCAAAAAATTGGATCTGATAAATAATATTCCACAGGAACACTGAGATCGGTGGAATAGAAACCTAATCGGAGCCAAGAAAAACCAACATAATCAATATTGCGACTGTCCTGAGCCTCTCCATGATGATCTTGAAGGAGGACGGTTCATTTCTGGCACTGATGAAGGTCTACGGTTTTCTTCTGATCTTTGCCCCTCCTGCACATTAAATTGTCAAAAATCTAAGGGGCTGCCCAGAAAAATCCAAGTACATGTTTACCTTAAAGAGTAAAAATTCTATTTCAGATGAAAATATGCAATCAACAATATGGGTCATGAAGGATTATATAGCATGCGACATGGTGGCAATACATGATTCCAAAAGAGACCTGTGATAAGGAAGACGAAGTGGAATTCCGGGACTGCATCTCTGATTTTGAGTGCATTCGATGTTGGCGCTGCATGTGCTCAAACTGTTGCAGTCGTGAAGCAAAGTTAATCCCATTATGTGCATTCCCTGTATCCTGCTTTCTGTCAACATCCTCCATGATCTGTGATCCACTTGGTATCTGATGTAAACTCTGGTATGGATTTCCTGATGATGTTCGCTTGAATTGATCACCACCAAAGGAGTAAGAAGGTACGGTCCTCAGTCGAGTCCGTAATATTTTGAAGGCTGAACTTTGCTGCATCGGGTGAAACCATCATCATCATTATTATTTAGGGGCCCGGGGGTATGTAAGCAAGGAATAATACCAAAAGCTATGTATTTGAAATTTTGGAATAATAATGAACACAGTCAAGCATCTCTAAAACCCCAATAATTCATCAAAAAAAATTAAAAAAAACATTATAAAATCTCTAAAACCACTGAAATTATGATTGGATCTTTGACGTAGGCAAGGGAGCAAAAATCTATTACACTTGCGGGTAATGCATTCAAAGGAAATTGAAGGAGAAAACCACAAAATTGAACTAAAAAAGATGATTTAATGGAGAAAATAAAGTTACTGGATTTTAAATAAGAACGAAGCTAGGAATCCAAATCAGAAAGATTGCCAGGCCCTTGCCCCAGGATAACAAGTTAACAACAATAAGGAAAAATGACCAACAGTTCATACTCCAAACCAATACCAATACCCTATGGCTCAATTCCATTAGCACCACAGATAAAATTGTTTACAGCCCTATATAGATTACCCTTCTTAAAAATGGAATTAGACTTGAAACAAACATCTAGGAATAGACTCTCTTTAATAAATCTCTTTAACAAAAAGCCTCACATGAATCTAATTACGATATCGCAACTGCAATGAGTGCTCAACCCTTTTCCTAATTAAACTGGACCTGAAATAGATATCCTAATCTGACTACACTTCCTAAATAAAGATTCATGTCATTGGTAAATACCTCATCAGTAAAGTAGCCATAACTCTCCCGATACAAGTCGAAGTCACAAGATCTCAGTCTCGTGGGATGGTTAACTCAAAACCTTTTCAAATGACATCGATTTCATGTTAAACAGAGAAGTATTGACTATCCAAAATAAGCTCTAAGAAAAGTGATGGAAATAACCCAGTTTCCTATAATGTAGTGCTACCAAATACCAAAACTGATCCAATGGTTTGTCACACCATAGGAATTCTTCTCTATGTTGCTTCCGCATCAATCTTGTCATTAAAACCAATCAAGAGCCTGTTCATCAGAATTTCAAAGCACCCTTCTGAAAAAGAGATCTAACAGTTTTTGTGTAAATCTAGAATTAGATCTTTGGATGGGACTCTGTCACTTTTGCTTACAGGACTCTTTGAATCTAGCTTATGGCTGGCTCAATAAGGTTATTTCCTTTGGAATCTTCTCTGACAAAAGCAACATAACCTCCAGAAGCAGGGGGAAAAGGGTGCTTCTTAAGCTTCAATAGCTTATGGCGGTCAAGATTCCAAGCAAAATAATCTTATTGTGGCATTTTTAATTCCCATTATCACCAGAAGTTGGCTTCCAGAAGCCAAGAAGCTTAGCCAAACATGCACTGTGCCACTGAGATTAATTAACATATCCCAAGCCAAGTTTTCCTCATCTCAAATTAACACTCAAAATCTACTGAATTATTACACAAAGGAGAACATGAGAGAAATGAAAAAAAGAGGGGGGTGGGGGTGGGGGGGAGAAAGAGCTATTCAAACTTACCTGGGGTAGCAACATCAGTAGACCATACAATGCTTTCAACAACCATATGTATCTTCCAGGTTCAAGAAGCTGCAAAATTCATAGGATCAGGTAAGCTGACCAAAAGAAAATCCTAATCTATGAAGAAAAGGTAAAAATTTCTCAATATCAGGACACCTCTAATAAGAACACTAGCAAGGGAATTCAATGAGCATTCCCTGGACCACATTTTAAAATATGATTTACAACGAATACTGCATGACAACCTGCATGAGCAACTTTACTCGAATGCTTAAAAAGTTAACACTGTTTAAACTGAAGAAATCAAAAACAGGTTCAGAAGGAACTTCAGTCCTCTCATAAGTCCACCAAGGGGAAACACTAGATAACACAATCTCATTGATCTGATAAACGATTTAAATCCTTGAATAAGTTCCTTCAAAAGTACATGACATCTTGATCCTTGTTCCTCACACGTCAAGCGCCTACTACTTATCAAGAATACTTGTAAGCTAATTTAGACTTAGGGGTTCAGCTTCCTCCATGAAAAGTAAGATGGTGTATTTGTTCAAAATAGTAGTATGGATTATCCTATGCACCCAAAAGAAAAATTTTCAATCAAATAGGATCACAAAGACCCAATTAAGTGGTCAGCACTAAGTTCATCAGGTTGCTAATACAGCTGGGATAGCATAAACCCGAGGAATGACCAATCCAAGGGCCAATACCGAGCATGTGAGTAGTCCAGAGTGATTAATGATAACCAAACGGGTCACATTAAGGAATTCCCCTAAGAACTGAGCAGTTGTTCCTCAATACTTTTCACTTCATGTACCACCTGACCAAACTAGATGGAGCTCACGAAGAACACATTCTTGAAATAATGAAGTCTGGCTTACTAAACAGGATATTTTAAGCTTTTTCTCTCAGGTTCCCCCCCCCCCCCCCACAGTATTCTTAAAAATCTCCAAAAAGTACCCCAACTGTACCCACTGGAGAGCAATCATCACCTTCAAAGAAGAGATATTAATAATATCTCTTTCCATATGGACCAAAGAAGAGATCCTAATGTCCCATTCAATATGGACCAGTTGATAGACAAAGTACATCTAATGTTTCACAAATAGATCAGAAGCCAGATCACTCTGGCTGAGCACTCAGATGTCCAAACAATCAGGACCATGACACAATAAACAACAAAAGAAAGAAACATTGTAATATAAACTAACAAAGCCAAGACTCGGTATAGTAGTAAGTTGGTTGCATTGGATATGAGAAGTCATGAGTAACTTTTCACTCACCCATTATCAGTTATTTTATCATAATTTCGATGGTCTGAATGGAGCAAATGATACAACCCTTGGAACCCAAATGACTATTGACCACCCAATGGTTTGAACTCACAAGTGGTCTTGACCTAAAAAAGATTGTTGGCTATCAGCAGTTGACAGTCTAAAATGGTTTGACCCCTCAATCTAAAGGTTCATGCACAACCCTGACATCATGCAAAAGTTAAGTTTAAATCATGTGTGAGCATCTCCACTACGATGACTCAACAGTTGACAGTCTAAAATGGCCTGACCCCCTCAGTCTAAAGGTTCATGCAAAAGTTAAGTTTAAATCATGTGTGAGCATCTCCACTACAATGACTCAGCAGTTGACAGCCATAATTACATACCTACCACTGATTTTTACAATTATGTTTAAATCATGTGTGACCAAAGAGCGTCCCAGCGCACAAGGCTCTTGCTACTGCAGGGTCTGGGAGGGGCAAATGTACGCAGCCTTACCCCCACTTCATGGAGAGGCTGTGTCCATGTTTCGAACCCACAACCTGATGGTTGCAATAGCACAACTTAACTGTTGAGCCAAGGCTCGCCCACTCCAATAAAATCAGCATCCGTTCGGATCTGACAATGATGATTGTACTTTGTCAAGCTAGTTCTTCCATGATTATACTTAATTCTGAATTTCACCATCAAGATAAACAGAAGAGACAGGCATCTTGACTCTTGAGTAAGCACCACTAATTAGTAATCATCACAACTGGAAGGTGAGATCGATTGCAACAATCATAAATGGTGTATTATTGCTGCCGAAAAACTCTAAAATAGAAGGTTTTACTAGGATTAAGAAAAAAATATATATTACGAAGGTCAATAATCCTTCACTAGGTACAGGCATGGCAAGGAGAGCATCCAATCCCTAGATCAAATCACCGTGGCATTATCGTCCTGAAATGCATATGCTTTCAAGTGTTCTCCTTTCTTAACACCCCTCTTTTTCCAAACAGAAAATCGGAAAGCCAATTCTACTAACCGTTGAGAGTTTATATGGAGACAAAACTAGAGCAAAACCTAAATCTCTGTGATGAAACTGGATATACTGCAGAGAAGCTACAGACCTGCAATCTTAGATAAGCAAATATTGGCGTCTCCAGCAAGCGGATCAATTTGTCAAGCTGGACCAGGAATTTGACATTGATATCTTCCTCCCCCATAGACTGAATGACAGAACTTGCATGCTGGTATGCCTGTCAGGAAAGACTACAATTAAAAAGAACTGCAAAATAATATCCATGCAAAGATTGTACAATTGCCATGATAAAATATGTACCTGAGCTACTAAGCAAAGACTTATTGTTGCCATTGGTGAATGGCACCAGGAAGAATACAAGGACACAAATAAGTCCTTCCCAGCAGCATTCAGTAGAGATTGTTTTAGGAGATCTCTCAGGTCAGATAATTCAGATGATGTAAGTAAAATCAAATTCAGGGCCTGAACCATCATAGATGCAAAATCCAAGTCTGCTTCTCCCTCAAGGATTGTTGAGAGCTCCCGGTAAACCAGTTCAGCATCCAAAAGCACACAAAGACGGCGGATTATTAAAGCACCACGCCTGATAAAAACATTAAATTATGAAACTTCCTTCCAAATACCAAGATTCATTACTCATTAAAGATGGATTCTAGGATATCAAAGAAGAAACTCACTTCTCAAGAAGTGAGTGATCAACCCGGAAGTTGTGCACTAGGAAAACAACAAGATGTCGAAAATGAGGCGCATCTCTTGCTATACATGCATGGACTTCAAGTACCAGGAGCACTACCTGTGGATAACAAAGAATGAAGCCTCTTTGGATGGATTTTAGGGAAAATATGGGGGAATTGTCACAACTAGATATTCATAAACAAGGAAACAAAAGAACAAGAGCTTGATAGTTGCAATGCTCATACACCAGTAAAAAATTAATATGCATCAATTGCAGAATAGATATAAACTATAGCAACAGAATGAGAAAAAAAAAAAACACGCTTTATATTAATTCATAGTAGTCTCAGCAAGCAAGGTTTGCATAGGCATGTGAAGCTATAGATAGTTGGAAAAGTTGCAAATAAGGACATCAATAGGAAGAAGATACAGAACTGGATAATTCTAGTTACAGTGTATGGTAATTACAATCATACCACAAACACCACAAAGCCCCAGGGACTGAAGATTTGCATACGTACAACCATTATCAACATCAAGCCAAGAGCCTAAGAACTGGATAATTCTAGTTACAGTGTATGTAGTTACTATCATACCACAAACACCACAAAGCCCTAGGCAATGAAGATTTGCATCAGTACAACCATTATCAACATCAAACTCAACTAATTTTGTATCAAAATCATTTTCCCTCTAAATTTCTAACTATCAAATGACCACCACCATTTAGATGCAAAACTGTCCTAACTACAGCAGCACCCAGAAAACTTAACTGATTTAGTTGAGAACAGGGGGGGGGGGGAAATGGCACAAGCAGACAAAACAAGAACGTATATAACCATTCAATAGCTTCAATATTGCCAAAAAGCTGTACTAGCAAGGTGTCAAGTATCAGTATCAGGCAGCATATCAGAAAGATAACTTTAAGAGATGTATTGTAGAGACGCTAAGAGATGCTGGATACACTTTGATACGCATAGATATGCTTATGATACATGCAAAACAAGTGTTTTAATCATTGTGCATCATAATAAGCAATAAATAATGATATCCAACCAATGTTAGGTTATCTTTGTCTTCACAGCATCTATGTCATTAAAATATTCATTGCCAAGTGCAATATAACCTACTAATAAGTAATAAGAAGCAATTAAGTAAGAGGTCACGGGTTCGAGTCTGGAAACAGCCTCTCTGCAAAAGCAGGGGTAAGGCTGCGTACATTATGACCCTCCCCAGACCCCGCAGTGGCGGGAGCCTCGTGCATTGGGTACGCCCTTTTTAAGCAATTAAGTAAGAAGATATGAAAAAGAAAAATATATTTAAGTATTAGGATACTGGCTTAAAGTAACCATTAAAGGTCCAGACCAAGTAAGCAATATGTAAGTATAAACATACCATTTATTATAGTATATACATAAACAAACTACACCCTACTAGTAACATATTAAAGAATCCTGAACCAGTACGTCACTTAAATAAGAAGTACTTAGCAACTCAATTCAACTCAACTCAGTCTTATCCCAACCAAATGGGGTTGGCTACATGGATCCTTTTTTCTCCAATCAGCTCTATTCACAGACATATTTGTTACTATTCCTGAGCTATGCATGTCTTTCCTCACCACTTCTGCTAGAATCATTTTAGGCGTACCCCCGGCTCTTTTAGCTTCTTGATGCAGTTGCCTTGGTTTGGCTGGACCAGAACGACCCTCTTTGAAGGCCTAAACCAGTTTTCTGGTCTGGCAAGGGATGGTAGATGTTTGGTAGTTGACATAAAATCTTTAGTTTATTTTATTTTATTTGGGTGGGTAGAGATCACATAGGATTTCTTGTGGTAGTTCCATATTTGATATATTTCCTAGATTATTTAGTCTCTTATTTTAGTTGGGTTTCTATTTTGATGTAAGGGAGTTATCTTTAAATTTGACAGAGTAATCGGTAGAGATTAGATTTAAATGAATAGACTGATTGCATGTTCTTCCCTTTCTCTATGCCTTCTCCTTTCCCGTTCCCAGATTCGACATCTGTTCTTTCTATGTTTCTCCCTTCTTGCTGGTAAACCTTCTATCTCTGGGTACACTTGCTGTACGTAACTGAACCCATCGTCTCCCGTTCTTCTTCTTCTGTTATTTTTCTTCCTCCTTTTTCTTCTTCACTTGTTCTTATTCCTTCCACATCTTTTTTCATCTTGAATTTCTGAAATTATTTACTCTTACCCTGTCTAACAGTACTGTCGAACCATAACAAGCTGGTTCAATTCCTCATACCTTTCCTTTGTCCTTCCTCCTATCTTGGTTGTAGATTCTCCTACCCTAAGCAACATCAATCCTAAGGTTTTACCTCCTACAAGTCTTCCTCCTTAGAGAACTAATTCCAGAACTTTTGCTGAACCTGTTTTTCCACCTGGAGCTCTTTCAGGGTCTCTTTATTCAATTATGCTTGTGGTTTGGGGATTTTGAAGATTTGATTCAACAGGTGTAGGGTATATGAACATACTCTCAATTCCTCTTTTGAATTAGAGTTGTGGTTGAGAAGCTGGATCGACCACATGGAGTTTGTTACTGCTGCTTTGCTGCCTATCGTGAATCCAAGATTGAAGAAGAATCATAAGTTGTTATTTCTTCCTGTTTGTTTGGTTTCCAAATATACCCTTTCCTTTATTGTTAATTCTTATTTTATCCTAAGGTCAAGAGTACCCTTATTCTTTAATTCTTAATCCCCATCATATCCTTCCTGCTTTGTCTACCAGATTTCTCCCTAAAGATTCTATTTAGTTTACCAAATTGCCACCACCCCCTTTGTAAGCATTGAGTTATTTACTGTTTTGCCACTTAACTTTGAACTTGAGTGTTTCTTTGTTTAAGTGTACAAAAAGCGATTCAATAAGGGTTAATCTGACCCGAATTGCATCCCTTCAATCTGAATCAAATCAACCCTAAGTACTGGAGCATTCAAAGGCTTCCGTTGCACATGTCCATGCCACCTCAAATGATTTTCTCGCAACTTATCATGTATTAGAGGTACTCCTAAATTAGCTCTAATTTATACATTCCTTTTTTTTTTTTTTTTTGGTAAATGAATATATCACCGAACCCCAAGAGGGGGAAGGGAAAGGGAACCAATATACAAGAGAAGAGGAAACCGGGGAGGAGAAGGGGAGGGAGGAGGGGGGGGCAGCCAGCCTACGCAGAGGAGGGGGGCCGCAAGAGGGTAATATCAAGCCCCCAAAAAGTCAAAATATGCTTGTTTCTAGAGTTATCCTTACAGTGCCTCTGACGGATACATCTAAGCTTGGAAGATACATCAGAGGAGATGGCTTTCCAAATGATGTCGAAGGATCTAGATTTGGAAGTCCATCTCCTAATATTCCTTTCCAACCAGATATGGTGAATTGCAGCGCTAAAAACAAGCTTCCCAATTGTGTCACACATTGAGTTTCCTGGAAAAGTCTTGAGCAACCAAAGCCATTCCCGGTCAAAACTCCGGGCCCTTCTAGTCCGCAGCCAAATAGATGACAAGGCCTTGTTCCAGATGGTGGAGGTGAAGGGGCAGTCAAAAAAGAGGTGGGTGATGTCTTCTCGGCCAATCCAACAAAGGTTACAAGAGGGGGGGCTGGGATGGTGCGGTGGATGAGGAAGGCTTGAGTTGGCAAGCATAGTCTGAGGGCTCTCCAAACAGTGAAGCTGTGGCGGGGAATGTGGCTGGTAAACCAGACAAGGTTGTGCCAGGGAGCAGGAGGACTGGGGTCTCAAGTGAGGTTCCAGGCAGAAGAGGAGGTGAAATTTCCTTTGGGGGAGGGGAGCCAGATAACCCGATCCACTTGGTGTGAAGTGTTGGACTGGAGGGGGGGGAAGAGTTGCCCAGATCTGAGAGATGATGGTTGGGTTAAGGGAAGGAGGAGGAGACCAGGATCCAGCAGAAATGAGGGTGGAAACAGTGGTGTTCTTTGGGAGGCCAGAGGAATAAATTGCTCTGGGGCCAAGCAGGTTATAGAGGATCCCTAGAGGGTGCCACGGGTCAAGCCAGAGGGAGGTGGAGGTGCCATCAGCTATAGAGAAGGAGATACCCTGGAGAGTAAGGGGACGGAGGGAGAGGATCTTGCGCCAGATCCAAGAGGAGTCAGCAGGGGTTTTGACAGTTCAAATGGTATCGGACTTAAGGAGATAAGATTGGACCCAGGTGACCCAAATTGAATCCTGGTGGGAAGAGATTTTCCAGAGGAGTTTGAGAATGCCTGCGGTGTTAGAATCACAAATGAGACGGAGGCCCAGACCGCCCTCCGATTTAGGGAGACATGGACTTCCAACTGGCTGGGTGGAGAAATCTGGGGGTGTCTTTCCCTTTCCAAAGGAAGGCACATAAGGTGCGTTCATTGGCCCTTATGGTAGAAATAGGGATGCAGAATATGCCGGTCCAGTAGATGTAAGAGGCTTGGAGGACCGAACGAATGCATTCGAGTCTTCCAACATAGGAGAGGAGCATACCTTTCCAGAGCTGGAGGCGCTTGCGAATGTTATCGAGCATAGGAGTGCAATGGTGGCTAGAGAGCCTGGCAATGATCAGGGGGACGCCTAGATAGATGACAAGAAGGGTGCCAATGGAGAAGCCAGTGAGCTGGCGAAGAGTCTCCTCAAATACATTCCTTATTTTATCTTTTCTAATTTCTAGTTTTAACACTCATTCATCTCAACAACCTCATCTCGCAATTATAAGTACTTAGCAACAAATATAATTATAAATTATAGACCACAAATTATTCAAGATTATCCAAATCTGTCAGTTTTCCAGTTTAAATGTAATACTTGGCAAAAACAAACAAGACAAAACCAAAATTCAAGAAAAAATATCAATTTTTTTAACATATTTCAATCAGTGGATTTGATGTTCAATCTTCACTTTGACGAGTTTTAATTCAACTTTTTTGCTTGTTTAATCACTTCGCCTATATCGCTTTTGAGCAGCAAGAAGTTTTCTTTCAAAAACGAATTTTTTTTGGCAGCCTGTGTATCGATCCATATTGGTCTGTATCAGTCTGTATTGGTGGTACCATATCGGCCCATATCAATACTGTTTTGGTCCATATCATTTTTGCACATAAATTTTTTATGTCTTTTGTAAAATATCGACATGGCCAACCTCGATCCATATCGCATCAGTACTTGATACCAAGCCAGAGCTTATATCCAAAGCAGATGAGAACCAATAATTTGCAGAATCCTTGCCAACTGAAAAAGAGGGGGTGGGGTGGTTCCTTATTGCATTGCCCTCACGCCAAGCTGTTACATTAGCTTAAAAAGAAAAATAAGTTTGTGGTGGATCTCATGGCTATAAAAAGAATTTTTGGGCTTTTGCCACCTTGAACATTCTCTTAGGCTCTGATATCAGCTAAAAAGGTAGACGTTCTGGCCAGCAAACTAAGATGTTTGGAGGGCGTTTATATGTTGAGGGGATACAGCACACTTTTTCTTGTTCCTTGGTGGTTTTGTCCAATATCTTAGTCCCCTACTTCTTTGGTTTTCCTCTCCATCCTAATGAATTCATCTTACCATAAAGAGAAATAAGGGGGAAGAGGAGCATAAAGCTTATGAACTATCTTGGGCTACCCTAATTTTTCACCATCATATGCCTTCCAAACATTTTTACCCACATGAGCATAGATTCAGAGTCATTATATCCTGGCAAAAAGCATGAAACTTGATATTGACAAAGTGCACCCCTATGATGGTAGAAGTTGTGTGGGGTTCAAAAGTAGAGCATATGTGATGATCTGAAGACCTACTCATGTAGGAAGAAGTCCAATAGAGGAGGCCAAACCATGGCCTAATTTGCTACTGTTTTACTTGCTTTTATACTTGGTTTAATTCTTATGTTTTTTTGTCCTTGTTTTGTCAATTGAACTATGGTCCAATTCTAGTTCATTGTTGGGTCAATTTAAGTGACTTTATTTTTAAGTTTTCTAATTAATTATTTAGTTGCTTGGGTCCACACTACTTACAAGCATGTCAGGTGGTTGTGTCTTGTAAGTTGATTCGGCTGGGGGCTGTCCTAGTCCAACTCTGAGTCTGTTTTATGCTTTATATAATAAACATGTGTGGGGGTCTCATTCTTTACCTCACGATTTAGATACTTCAAGCTTGCTTGCTACTGCAACTGCTCTTCTCCATTGAGAAGTTCCTTGTGATTGATCAAGGTGAATGGATTGGTGTGTGATCCAATCGATACCGTGCAGTGTGAAGCCCGGGTAGATTGTCTACTATTTTTGCTCAAGTTCTATTGCTGATCTGCTGGTTTGGAACCCTAGTTTCAGATATCTGCCATTACAAGTAAGCTTTATTCTTAGATTTCTGCAACTATAACCTAGGCTTCTAGTAGATTATATACAGGGTTTTTTCTAAATTAAGCAAACTAGCCATCCAATCATTCTGAAATTTCTACCATATAATCATAAACCCTAAACAGAATTCAATTCAAATTTGAGCCTTGTCTGACGGCTGAAGTTGAATATATTTTGTTTTCTCTATTCTACCCCTACCTCCATTAAACCTGCAACTTAGAACTTCAAAACCCCATACCCGAATCTGATTTCTTAACTTGATTAACCTACTGAAATCAGACTACAACATATCTGATATCAGTCACTTGATTCCATATTCTAAGCCCTAAACCAGTACCCAAAATTACCATAATACCCTCATTCCTATTACCACTAGGACTACCTCATTACCACACATCTAACCAACCGATTGGACTGAGATTTTCAGCATAATTTCCCCTCCATATTAGCTCCACTCAATGGTAAACCTAGATCCATCCATCCATCTGATTGTCTTTTTTATGCGGATCCGGATTCCTAAAACCTTATTCGGATCAAACTTATGGGCCCACCTAATTAACATAAGTCCAAATAATAGAAGGGTAATGGCAATCTTGTAATAATCAGAATTTCCCAAGGGTTAAATTGGTAGGTAAAGAAGATAGGACCTAATAGGAATTAGATTTATAGTCCAAGGACATACTTGGAAGCAAAGTTAAGGTAAGGGACAAGATAGAATTATTGGAGAAGAGAGGGGAAGGACTTCATCCTCAACCTTGGAAAAGAGTTGCAGACCAGCGGAACCTCAAAGGAGAGATCTCCTTCGATACTTCTTTGTTTGGCTTCAGATTTTAATGGTGGGTAGACGATGGACAGCATTCTTGAATACAACTGAAGTTCATCTAAAACAGTAAGTGAAGAGAGGAAGTTTACCCTCTGAAATCAGATCTGGGCGATAGAGCAGAGATCAGATCTGATCTTAGGTTGAATGCTCCACTACAGGGGAAGGTTTGGGGCCAATATTGCAGACTTTGGGTTGCCCAAAGGATAGATACCACTACACCAAATTTGGGACAGAAAGGTTTAGGGATGACAGAGATGGATCAATCTCTATTAGTCTTGCTGGTTCGGTAGTAGCAGAAAATAACATAAAAGAAAGAAAAAATAACAGAATACCAGGAATAAGAAGGGGCGAGAAGAAAGAGAAGAGAGAAGTAAATAAGAGATTTCAGAGGAAGGGAGAGAGAGGTCACACGACCATTGCTATGTACCAACCGGCACCATAAACAACTCAATCAAATTTCATTCTCAAATCTGCTTCAATCGTTGGTTACACATCTATTTATAAGACCCAGAAAATAAAGACTCCTAATTATTTACTAAAACCTAGACTAATAAAAATAGAAACTAAATAAAACTCAAATTGGAAACTTCCCTGCATGCCTAGTGGCTACCCCAAAATAAAATAATTCCTAAATATCCTACTGAATGTATAAACCCACTTGGACCCGGTTCGTCTTCATATGGGTCCCCCAGCGGGTTTAGCCTGGGCCAAGAAATTGCTCGTGCATCACTGTTATTACAAATCACCTTAATCTGAACCTATCCTTTGAATATTCATCTTGGTTTTGGCTACTGATTTGAACTCTCAAACCAGTACTACATTAATATGTAACAATTATACAAGTATGTTTTTAGATGATCAAGAAAATGAAGTTTTTTTTTTTGGGGGTAATGATCAGGAAAGTGAATTTCAACATTGTAAAAAGAAAATGATGATTTTTTACCATTTGCAAATCTTCTATAGCTTCGACGAATACGTATTTATAACGATTATAGAAAGCATTCCAATGCATACCAAAAAAAAAAAAAAAAAAGAGAACCAGGAGGAAGAGATTACCTCATCAGAAGGATCTGATAGCACTCTAAGAAGGGTGTCAAATATGTCATCCAAGAAAGATAAAACCTGTTACAGTGCAAGCACAGAAATAAAACAATTCCATATGAAAAAGAGTTCCAAGCTTGATAAAAAACAAAAGGAGTATACTAATAAACAGAAACACGAATAAGTTACTGGTAATTTATTTTAAAAGAACCAAATCTTAGTAGAAAATTAAATCAATCATTAAGTAGCCATGAAGACCAAGAATGAGGCAATGGAGAATCTACTAGCAGCATGGAAGATTGAGCTGACGGACTCGAGATAGGAAGTTAATAAAGAACTGAACGTCCCATAAAACAAGTTTCTTAATACGTTTGGCAGCTATATACTGCATATCATACAGAGAAATGTGATCATATTGATTCTTTCATGGTTTGCATAGCCACCAAATCTTATGTGCTCTCGTTTCTAAAGGAGGGAAACCAGGAAAGCTTGCATTACTGTTAAACCTGGATTTGCTAGCTTTACACATCAGCGACATTCCCTACACTCCAGAAAACAGAGTTCTCTTCTAAGGTCCACAATCAGGCTCTTCTGTCTAACCCACTAGACTGCCTGTCACACACACCCTCCCCCATCCCCCACCGTTAAAAAACATAAAAGCCAAAAGGAAAAAAAAAAAAACAAGGCTAACACTCATCAGCAAATACTTGATTCCCTCGTGGAAAACAAAACAAGATGTATATTACTACAGGATTCATGGCAAGCTAGGAGAAGCTAACAAATAGGGAAAAAAATACTATCAAAGTAATCATATATTATATATATAATGGCCTCCCATTCATTACCAAACAATAAAAGATAAATTCAAAGGCCCCAAGTGGCCAAGCCAAGAGGATATCAAGATAGAAGTAATGGTTAAATAATTACCCAAGGCTGGGGACCAACAGTGTACAAGACGTCAAGACCTAGTACCACAGGCCTTTAATTACCCCATAAAATAGAAACAACCAGCAACCTGGTTTAGGATGATCAGAGCTGATTACAAGTTTACAACTCTGGTCGAGTAGCTAAGATAGAATGAGTGTTTCAGCCAAGTTTGGTGACCATCGATGGCCAGATTGGAATGTCTTAGAAGGTTTTCAAATTAGTAATTTGTCGAAGTTGGAATCCAGATTTGAAACATCCAGGAAACAGCAACTAGAATGAAATAGCAAAAGAAATCAAAATAGAAAGTGAGAAAATGGATTTAATAACTAGTGAATCAACATAGAAAGTGAATATGGGAAATAGAAACTACCAAAACAGAATTAGAAACTATTAAACAGCCATAAATAACTCTCATATTAGCAACTAAAACCCAAAAAGAAATTGGAAATGGAATTAGGAAGTAGTGAAAACAAATCAGCAAGTGCCATGCAAAATAAAAACTAGTAGATTAATAAAAATCCAAATAATGTACGGTGGCTTCAATAATGACAGATTACTGCTATCAAATTTAGGGAATCGAAGGGAGAGAAGAGGGTAATATTAATACCAAGTTCCAAATCTGAAAACTGAAGAAACGACTGAGGGAAACTAAAGTTACAGTAAGACAAATCAGAACAGAAAGTGGATGCACATGAAAGAGGGGGAAAAAACTGACTTTTGAAGGAAGAAGAGAAGGCAGAAGAAGAATAGGTAAATGGACATGACCACGCTTCTCACTTAGGCCTTGAGCAGCATCTCACCAGCCTTCTTGGCTTCCCACCAAGGTAGAGCATCACTTCTCACAATAGTAGACTGTGCCGTACAGCAAATAACAAGCATAAAGCTCACAAAGTGTCAAAATCATTGGGGGATCTAGCCCCTTCTCCTTTATAACTCAATAGCAATCACTAATACAGGAAAACCCTATGTATGGTAGGACTTAGGAGGGATCCCTCACAACTTAAGTCTCCCTTAAAAATATAAGTTATTAGAGCATAAAAAAAATAGAAACTAACTACTTAATTCACGTAGAACTTAAACCCCCAATATTTGGGCTTATAGAATTGACCCACAACAATAGTAAATCCAAAATTATTAAGCCCGCCCATAATAACCCATTGTCCACTCAAATTAAGCCTAACTTAAACCAAACTTTTAACCATAGATTTAGTTGGAACCAAAATACTAAACCAAACTCAAAACAACAGGCCCATCTTCTCTTCTTGTTGGAATTCTGCATCAAGTCTTCCCGGCTTTTAAAAAAAAAAAACTCGACCTCGAATTTTGTAAAGTCAAAGGATTAGTTTCATGTGGTGTATTTCCATCTACGAAACATGGGAATCAAATTGCTACATATAGTCAGCTACAGAAATGGTGCCTTGCAATAGGGAGCTTAATTGATCATGTAATCATGACCGGAAGGTTTACAAAAGTTACTTGCCTTTTAGTTCTTCTTTCATCTCATCCCAAGTAGTGGGTGTCGTACTCGTACCTCATATTTGCAACCTCCACTCTTGATTATTCCACCACTCCCTTGCTGGTCCAATAAGCTTTGCATGAGCTAACTTCATTTTCCTTGTACCACTCATGCCACTCAAAGTAGTCATCCAAAGCAACTAGCCAATCATAGAAATCTTGTGGGTCAGACTTTCCATTGTACCATTTCAGTTCGAACCTAACCTTTTGGGAGTCATCAAAATGCCTATTAGATGCACCAATATTACCATCGAGATATGCTCTCACGAAGTCCTCAAAGGAAGGTTGGGGTGTGGGAACCCTCTGAGCCCTCCACCAAGGAATCTAGGAGGATTATTTGTAGCAGACTGCACTGGAACATGGTCAATTCTATGGGCATTCGAGTGTTCAGATAAGGCAAAGAAGAGTCAAATAGGTGCTCAATGGCATCCATACGATCAGGCAATTGTTTGAGCAAATCTGTGAATTGCTTATGTGAGTCTTGCATATCTTCAGAATTAGGGTTATTAGATCCATGTTCAACCATGGCTTTGGTACTAAATAATGTCTAGCCTACAAGACCTAGTACCGCAGGTTTTTAATAACCCCATAAAATAGAAATAACCTGCAACATGGTTTAGGATGATCAGAATTGCTTACAATTCTAATTGAGCAGCCTCTAAGATAGAACGAGTGTTTCATCCAAGTTTGATGACCATCTAATGGCCAGATTGGGATCTATTAGAAGGTTATCAAATTAGAAACTTGCCAAAGTTGGAATCCAAAATTAGTAACTTGCCAAAGTTGGAATCCAGAATTAGTAACATCCAGGAAACAACAACTAGAACGAAATAGAAAAAGAAATCAAAATAGCCAGTGACAAAATGGATTTAGTAACTAGTGAATCAACATAGAAAGTGAATAGAGAAATAGAAACTACCACAAACAGAATTAGCAACTGTAGAACAGCAGCAAATAACTCACAGATTAGCAACTAAAATCCAAATAGAAACTGGAGGTGGAATAAGAAAGTAGTGAAAATAAATCAGCAAGTGCCATGCAAAATAGAAACTAGTAGAACAATAAAATCCAAATAAGGTATGGTGCTATCGCAGGGCTTCAATAATGGCAGATTACGGCTATCAAGTATAGGAAATCGAAGTGAGAGAAGAGGGAAATATTAATAACAAGTTCCAGTTCTGAAAACTGAAGAAACAATTGAAGCAAACTACCTTACAGTAAGAAAAATCAGAACAGAGAGCGGATGTGCATGAAAGAGGACAAAAATTAACTTTTGGAAGGAAGAATAGGAAAAGGGATATGACCAGGCTTCTCACCTAGGTCTTGACCAGCATTTCACAGGCCTCTTGGTCTCCTACCAAGGTAGCATTGCTTCTCACAATGGTAGACTGCATCTCACAGCAAATCATGGTTCAAAAACTCGTTGATATTTCAGCGGAAGTTGGCTAATTTCGAAACTACCAAGATGAAATGCAAGGAGAATCAGGGGATTGACATCAAACACAGAAATTTTAACCTAATGGCGTATCGTTTCGGTGATACGACTTTTTGGGGTTTATACATACAATACACTGTTTTGCGAGTTCTGGTCTGTTTCAGCTGTTTCTACTGCAGGAAGGGGAAAACCCATTTTTTTGCTCATTATTGCCACCTCACCTCTATACAATGCTGGAATACGGTGTTGGGGGTTGCCACACCACTCCAATGACATCGTTTGCTGCATATTGATTATAAGATTTGGCCAAATCAAACAGTTCCAGGTAATGAACTTCCCAAAAATATTTTTTTGCAAAAAAAAATTTATATATGATAAATACCTGAAAGTTGGTGATGAAATTTTTATATGTCAGACAACAAAGACCGATCTATAATTTACTTGTTTTACTTGCCTTTTCTGTCTTCTAGTACTAAAACAATGTGTAGAATAGGCAATATTACACAAGGTATACAATAGGGTTCAGCATATACCGCCAACCAAGGGTGCAAATCCAAACCACCACTTTGTGTAACTTTTCTTGCAATATGAAGGTTATATATGTTTATATAGGCTAAAATAAGGATTCCCTGAAGTATCAAAGCTTATAATGGTCCTTTTCCCTCCAAAATGGCCAACCGAAACATACTAGCAAAAAATGCACTGTTTCGGCGAAATTTTGCCTATTTTGATAGATTTCAGCCATTTCAGTCTGACCAAAACGAGATCGAATACGAAACCTCACAAATTGTCAAATCGTTGGAGGGTCTAGGCCCTTCTCCTTTATGTATAACTCCAGAGCAATCATTAAAGTAGGAAAACCCCTATGTACGGTAGGAGGGATCCCTTACAACTTAAGTTCTCTTCAGAATAGAATATTCTAGAACATTGCAAAATAGAAACTAACTATTTAATCCAATTATAGGACTTAAATCCCCAATATTTGAGCTTATAGAATTGGCCCATTACAATGTCATACCCAAAAACATTAAGCCCATGGCCTATATAGCCCAATAGTCACTCATATTAAGCTTTAACTCAAACCATCGGTTCAGTTGCACCCAAAATGCTAAACCAACCCCCAAACAACAAACCCATCGTCTCTTCTTACTGAAATTCTGCAGCAAGACGGCACACAAAAAATCTGTAAACATCAATGAATCCCTAAATTAGTTGAAAGATCCATAGATTACCTCAGAACGGTGTCTGGCTAAGAGGGTTGCAATCCAATGCAATGCCTCAATCCGAGTGGCCTCCCATTCACTAGATAGTTGCCTGATAAAAAATAAGACCTAACAATCACTACCAGTCAATATATATAGGGCTTATTAATTCCGGATGAACATTGCCAGTGAACTAAATTATAATATGGAACCCTCCCATGGAGTTTTCCCCTGCAGCTCTTCTAGAAGCACAAGAGCTTTATAAACCCATAGATACAGAGGCATCAGTAACCTTTAAAACCTAGCTGTTTTCCCAGGTGACAAAAACTGCACCTCCTTGCAATGGAGAGGATAGCTCCAATATCAAATCCCTCGGCCGGATCAGCCCTGATTGCACGAAGCTCATCGTTGGTCTCACGAGCAACCTGTAGTTAGAACAGTGTAACTTCAGCCATGGAAGAAGCTTGACAGTCCATAAATGGATAGAATAAGCAAAATCATTATTTTAGATAATAATAGAAAAATCCATTACCACTCTAATTTTCTCCTCTTTATCAGAAATGCAGGGCAAGATGGCTCCCAAAATATCAGCATAGTAAGGAATAAGCTGGTCTCCACCAAGTTTTACAAATTCATTTATCTGCATGATCAAGATGTATCAAAAATGATTTTCAGACTGATTACAACCCTCAGTGGATAAGTCTGCCAAATAACAAGCATTTAGATCCCATCCTCTACCACTAAAAGATTTGAATAAAAAAATTATATCAACAAGGAAAGACAACACCAGACAGGCAACTTGAAAATTTTCCATGATAAAATGAGCCAATCTCCTTACCCATGTGACAGCTGTCAGCCGAGTGAATTCATCCGGAGAAGCTGCTCTTTGTACCAATATTTCAGCCATGCGACCATAATCTACAGACTTAAAAGTAGCATTTTGCAAATCAGAAAATCAAAGACAAATGAGCCATCAAAGAATCAATTTGCATATTCCAACATAGGTTCAAACTAAAATATATCCATCCTCCAAATTCCTACTTTAAAAGAGGGAAAAACTGCTACCAGTCTTCTAAGAGATGGGTTGACGCAGATCAGCATCAAGAAAGTTACTCTCAAAAGTACCAAAGGAGGAAGAACCTGGCTTCGTAACTCAGACTTGCGGTTCTGAGTTAACTCAGTCTTTTTCTGGTTCTGGTTTGGGTCTCCTTGAACCAATTTAGCTGGTCTGTTCCAGGTTTCTGGTTCAGCCATAAATCAGATTTTGGGTGGGGTTTTATGGTCTAGATCTTTCTGTTTTTTATATTGTAAGTAGTGGGATGGAATAGGTTATATAAGTCCAAGCCCATATTATCACAAGGAAGGATTTAAGTATCGGAGCGTATCGTATCATCTCGGCCGATACGTCTCGGTATCGGTCGTGGCCGAGACGAGACAGGTCGAGACGTATCTTTTTTTTTTTTTAAATGTAAATGTCTCGAATGTATCGGTATGTATCGACCGATACATATCGATACGATACGATACGATACGGTCGATACGTATCGATACAGACAAGACATGATTTAAACCATTATTTTATTATTTTTGAAATAACGATACGTATCGAGACGTCTCGGTATGTATCAATATGTATCGACCGATACATATCGATAAATATCGAGACGTCTCGATACGTATCGGCAACTTAAAAACCACATGGGCCCAAGTCTTCTCAGAACAGAAAACTCGAGCAGGAGCAGGCTGGCGGAAAAAAAAACAGTTCCAGCTTTGAGAAACCCATCAAAAAACATCTTTAAACTTGGTTTTTGCCAAAGATTTGTTGAGGGCTTTGATTCCTTTGCCAAAAACGAACCTAAAGGAGGTGAAATCTCATCATTTGCTGCATCAAACAGCCCACATTCGAAATCAAAAGGTGTTCTTGAAGGGAAAGGTAGGTTTTTTGAAAAAAACTTGATTCTTTTGTTTAAATCTTTGATTTTTGGTATTTTTTTTGCTATGATTCAAAGGGAATATGTTAAACTAACTTAGTATTGCATTCTTTGTATATATTTACAAAGATTTGAGTTCAAAATCCATGTTTCTTTGCATTTTTTACCCAAAACCGAAAATTGCTTCTTTAAAAAGATTTTTTTTTATTTTCTTCTAAAATTTAAAACAAATGCTAATGTATGTGTTCGGTCAGTACACAACATCATCCTAGTCGCTCCTATTGTTGAAGACCCTTACAGACATGACTTTGATCCACCCCGACATTCTTCATGGCAATAGAGTGACTCTACATGTAAGAAATTTCATCTTTTAATCTTTTATAACAATTTCAATGTGCCGCACTTGTCTAGTTATTGATTATTCACAATTCTTAGTATATATGCATGATATATGACACAAATTGCTTGTTTATATTGTTTTTATTGTCCACAAGTGTATTTCCATGTGTATTTTGATCATTTTCATGCGTTTCTGCACCGGTCGATACGTATCTCCGATCCGATACGATACGATATGATACGTCTCTTAAAATCGCCCGACCGATACGATAACCGATACCGATACTTAAATCCTTGATCACAAGAGTTTATTTCGTTCATAACACTCCACACAGCTCACGGTGAGTTTTAAGTTAGTTTGAAACTTTGTTTTAGTTTCCTACACTGTTTTATTTTCCTTTTTAGAGTATGAGAACTAATAACTCAATTCTATAAAAGAATGTAAAGGAGTAAACCCAACCCATGTCTTCAGTTGAATATATCAGGCTTTTACCTCAAATTCTGTGAGACTCAGAATACTGCTGTGGGAAACAGAAGCTTTGGTGGGAAGCCAAAACAGGTTGGTTGGACTCCAATCTAGGTCCAGGTGAGAGGTTTAGAGCATTACCCTTTTCTGCTCCTTTATCATTATATATAATATGAAGAGTTACAACACAGCAAGGACTAGAAGACTGATGCGGATCCGGGGTTCCAAAACCCGACTCGGATTGCTTGTGGGCCCGCCCGATCAACAAATAACTCAAATCTAATAACTAGTGGCAATCTGGTAATATACCAGAAGTTTCAAGGGCTATTGGTAACTAAGAAGCAATGGGACTTGAGAGGATTTACCATTTATTGTCCAGGGACAATCTTAGAAGGGACTGTAAAATATGGACTAACTAGAATAAAGGAATAAGAAGGGGGTAATTTTGGAAAACAATAAGTAAGGCTTTTAAACAAAACCCTCGATTTGGGTTTGGGGTTCTTCAACCTCCTGCAACAGTCAATGGCAGAAGAACCAGCAGGCTTTCAAACGATAGCACTCCTTCAGTACTTCTCTGTTTGACCTAGGATTTTAAGGAGAGGTAGGTGATGGATAGACCTCTGGATTACATACCAATAGAAACCCTATCGACCGTCATATTACTGAGATTGTAAGGGTTAAGTCACTGTTGGCGGACAGGTGCATGAGCCACCTAGTTGCAGGTCTGGGATTAGGGACTGAAACTCATGGATTTTTGGTCGCCCAGAGGAGAGGATCCTATGCCAGGAAGATGGGGAGAAAAGGAGGAAGGAAAGAGGGAGATTGACTCTCAAAATCTGAACCCAGTTATGCTGGAACAGAACAGCATATGGGGAAGTCCAGAAACTTAAAAGAAAATATAACGGAAGAAGAAGAAGTAATCAAAGAAGGAGAATAGAATAGGGAGGAAAGAAAAGGTCACACAACCTGATTCATTCGTACCACTCTGCAAACAAACAACTCAAAAATTCATTCGTCAAAATCTTAAAATAAACGATGATTACAAGAGTATCTAAAGATAAAAGTAAGAGGGGACTCCTAACCCAAATAATCCTAATCATTAACTAAAACGGGACTCTAACTCTTTTAATGCTTAGCCGACTAAAACTAAAACAAAAATTACAAGATAAACCCAATGAATAAATCTAAAATAAATAATTAATTAAATATCCTATTAAACCCAAAAACCCAATTGGACCTGGTTCATCTTCACATGGATTATCCAACAGGTGTGGGCCGGTCCAAGGAATTGCTCCTGCATCAAAGGCTCTTCTGTCCTTGCGGTAAAAATTATACTGATAAGACTAAACAACCAACATAACTAGTCTAAAGCAACTAAAACAGGAACAGAATACCAACACCGCATGGTTCTGACAATAATACCTCTGTGGTACTATATACATAACTTAATACTCCCCCTCAAGCTGGAGCATATAAATCACCCATGCCCAGCTTGAAACAGCCCTTCCGGCAAGCAGGACTAAACAGAGGCTTGGTTAAATTTGATTGCTGAAATCGAGTTTCTGATTGGTAATCTCTTACTCTAATCAGGTCTGAATTTCTGCTATTGTTATGTGCAAGGGAGACCTTTGGATGCTCCAGTACGATGGGGTGTTTTGATTCAGATTGAAGGAGCTAAACTAGCCCGGGCTAGGCCTAAAATGACTCCAGGAGAAGTGAGGAAAGACGTGCATAGCTTAGGACTAGTATCAAGTATGGCATTGAATAGATCTGATTGAAGAAAAAGGATCCATGTAGCCAAACCCCATTTAGTTGGGATAAGGCTGAGTTGAGTTTTGTTCATTAAAGATCAAGCCTTTGGCTGTCTCCTGAGTTTCATATTACAAGTAGAAAATTTGAGTTTTGCTTTCATAAGACCTGATATTTGAAATCTGTTTTCAGAGATAACCATAGGACCTAGCTCCAAATCTGAACTTGCTGCTGTTTTGATAGAGTCCTATTGCTACTCAACTTGCTGGAATTCTCAGATTAGACTTTTATTCTCGGTTACAGTTTCTGGTTATGTTTCAGTTTGAACTTTGAATACTTGACTCTGTTTCTGTTTGATCATCTTTTAATACTGTTTTGAGATCAATCCAAATCCTGCTATTGGTTCAGGGTTCTAGAACAGTCCTAGTCTAACTAGCATTCTTCTATAACTTAGAATCTGACATTTGGATTGATTCCAGATTCTGATATTCTGTTCTCTTCACATAATAGAGTATTCTATTAAGCTCTGAAATGCATATAATATTCTGATTTGATCTTATTATTCATTCTTCAATTCTGAAACTAATCTCTTAGGCTTCTAGAAACCCATTATTGGTAAGTGCCCAGGTAGCTAGATAAAATTGATTAATACAAGCAGAAATATCTGAACCAGCTACTTTAACACAAGTCTTACTGGAGAATTCTTGATCTCTTGAAGAAATTCAGAAAGTGCCGAATCAGCTTGTTGCCGAATTTCATGGCTAGAATCGCTTAACATGTTGAATAATCCTGCAATTTAACAAGTGCTCTGAGCTAGCATTCAATTACCAACAACAAAACCAAACGTTTATTTGAATGAAAAGTTTGCAATCAATATTTACCATCAAGAAAATCTGGAAGAAAGCCAAGCATATCAATATCTGGAACACTATCAAGTACAGTGATCCATCCTACCAAAAATTGGCGGACATAAGGATTTAAGACATTCATACGCTCCCTTAGCAATGGTATAAATTCTTCAATGCTGAGAAGAATCATGCAATCACAAAATAAGGCCATACAACCAATTGATAATTCAAAACTAGTATGTCAAAATTTCTGATATTCAATATCAAATTACTCAAACTTCAACAGGATACTGCATACCTGAATTGATCACTTTCAGTTACAATGTCCTGCACATCAAAAGAAAAACTATTAAACTTTACATGATAAAATTAGCAAAGCCAAAATATGATGGGAGAAAGCTTGGGTTTACCTTGACAAGCCGATCTAAAAGATGTGCAGCACTTTGTACATTGGCATCTGAGTCTGCTGAGAGCTTACATAGTGCATCAAAGATTTGATTAAAGAACACAATGAAATCACCTCTTACAACCTGCACAGCAGCCATCAAGAATGAGATTCAACTAGAATAATGGTGATGAAATCTAACTAACAAAATAAATAGAAAATTGGGGAATAAAATTTATTAAAAAATTCATCCATTCTCACCTTTGCAATGTTATACAAAGCTTCACAAGCATAATAGCGAACTCTGCTATCTTGGTCAGAAAAGGAATTGAGCACAGGTGGTACAATTTGCTGTCATTGAAATCAAAAAGAATAAAGCAATAAAAACACTATCCAAGAAAAGTGAAACAAAGATAAAGGCAGAACCTGGCATGATTAAACAACTCATATGCCAACAAAAATAAGGGTGGTATGGTAACTTGGTAAAACATATTGATGTTTGAAATCTATTATTTTATCCTTCAAATACATGACCAACTTAAACTTGGCCCATATCTTCCAGATATCAAAGATCAAGTTCTTTGGACCAATATCTGCCCTCAAATTGTATTTGTCCTTTTTCCAGTTGATAAAAATCCATCACCGAACAGGAAAGCAATAATCATAATGCAGGAATACATCAAAATAAAAAGTAATAATAATTTCTACACTGTTTGAACCTTCAACTATAAACAATTCAGAGCCCAGAAGTTATTAAGCTCTAGCCTCTACTGGGCACCCTTCCAGCAGGCTATAATAGACTTTCAGAATTCCTATCTGTTGCACTCCAAAGTGCACCACATTACAGAAGAAACACCAGATCATTTTGCCTCTTGCAACACAACTTTGTACTTAACAAGAACCTCAATTGAGAAACAAACACCCCAGTCTAATCCATTCACCAGGTGAGCTCTTCTAATGCACCACTGTTCTTCACCAAGATGTACCCCAATTTTCATATCTTTGAGATTGACTGAGAAGGATCAATACCATCAAATTGCACTGCCACACAAGTACCCTAACATCTATAACCTAAGGTCAACAGAAGGCCCTTCAAATGCAACCATCAAGTGTTCGTCACGTGGATTCAGAAAAAGGGGTCATCAAAGGCTAGAAACAGTGACACCATGGAAAGTAGTGTTTTACATGAGATTGCATGAGTCAAAACTTTCAAGAGCTGACATGTTCCGAGTATTTCACCCAAAAATCACCACTATAATGCATTGCAAACGCACAAGCCACACCACAAAAACCTGGGACAACCATTCGAACCCACAGAAAACCTCATACCATTTAGCACTAACCAACAATTACTTATGTCATAGATCTTGATAGCCAAGGCGTCAATCTTTCAGTTTTTATGATGCTATTAACAAATTCAGCTTCTTAAACCATCCCACACACATGGCTAGTAGTCATCACTATCATCTACAATCTCATCCCAACCGTTTAAACTCAGGCAAACATACCCTGTCCTTAGGTACTTAAGGAAATAACTGTAACTAAATAGATGGATCCTGTATATTTCTTTTTAACAACACTGGTTCTAATATTTCTAAATGTAGTACTGATATTGCAAAACAATAACTCAACCAATATTAGACAGTTACATGATTTGTTAGCATGTGGCAGTCTCCCTGGGTGATTTTTTTATGCTTGCATTGATGTTTGAGACTACTGGTATTTATACAGTCAGTTAAGAAGACTGCTTTGAACTTCTTCACAGAAGCTGTTGTTGATGGAGTATAGAAATGCAGAATGTATGACACAACTACAGGAGATGTAAAGTTGTTCCGATCAAATAGACAAGCTAGAGGCCCTAATCTTACCTCAAGATGCTGAGCGGCTTCTGTTGTCAAACCAACTGTTGCAGCAGCAAGTCCTATTAAACCTCCCTGAAGAAAACAATGTTGCCAGACAATTCAAATTAAAGAGATTATTATGATTTTCAGTATAATTTACAAAAAAATATAAATTTTAAGTCAAACCAAACAAGAAAAAGACTCATCGCAGATAAGCAAAGTGCACATCTCCATCCACGAACCTTACGGTGGTTCGCCTGTGGCGAGTAAGTGAACTCTGTGGTCAATACTTTGATAACGGTCGATATTTTGTCATGATCTCCGGCAACCGCAAGTTGCTTCACAATCCCTTCGACCTAAAGCATTCATTTCATGTTTAGATACAACAAATTCAGGAACTTCAGACCAATCAAAACCCTAAGATATTCAGAATAAGCAGAAGCAAACGAAATTGTTGGATGAGAAACAAAAACCTCCAGTGCAGCATTCTTGCGCTTCTCATATAGTTTGTCCGCAAGGTTCCGAAGGACAAATGTCGGAATTACCGACACACCGTCCGACATGGCACCCAATATTGTTTCCAAAAACTCAACTTCGTTTACGAATTTTCTCTTCTCCGTATCGGAACATTTGCATATATTTTTAAACCAGATCGGCAATCAATAACGTCATTCAACGTGATCCAATCTAAGTTTCTGAAAAACAGATCGCAATTACAGAATACCAGATCGAAAGAGTGAATCAAAAACCCTACTTTGCTCTCTTCGTCCCTATCTCTCCCTCCATCTTCCAATCCGTCTCTCTATTTATCGTGAAGACCTTCTGTTTTTCTGGTTGTTTTATTATTTTTTCTTTCTTTCTTTCGTTCTCTCTTTCTTCTCCTTCTTTCTTTTTTGGCTTATCACCGTCGCTGCGTTTACCGTTAGTCGTCTGACGTCTCGTCCACCGCGTTTAAACTCAGGAAGTCATAGGACGGTTTGTATTTACGGAAACTGCCACTTCTTTTGAACCTTATAATGACGAAAATGCCCTTCTTATCACCTACTGGTTAGAACCTCTGAAGTCGTAAGGCTCATAAGTCATAACCGTCAGCTTGCGTGATACGTTTTAAACCCAGGAAACCGGTTCCCGCCCTTCTAAACTTAAATGACGAAAGTACCCTTCCTTCCCAAGGGCCAGCATGCTTTTGAACCATACAAAACCAATGGTCTACCCGGATCTGCCAAAACCGATCACACACTCTCATAAGAATCAGGAAATTAAACCAACAAAAACCAGACTGGACCTCTTGTCGGCTTGATGTACTCCAGAACATGGTTTCAAAGGGCAGAATTGGGGACCAAATCGGTCGAAAATAGAGTAGAACCGGTGGGAATCAACCAATCCGATTCGGATTCTTAAAACCATGGTCCAAACTCCCTTTCTTTTGGGAAAATGGGATTTAAGTGGTTCCCACTAAAATTTTATATTAGTCAGATCTCTTTATCAGCCATTGATACCAGAATGTGAAGTTATGAGTGACAGAAGGTGATTCCTTATTGACGTGTCTTTTCTTACTATGGCAAGACCTCATTAACTAACCTTTCTATTTGGAAAGGAAGTTTCATTTGGTTTGCAGGCTTTTTTCATTTATTTAAATCAAAAAGAAGGAAAAAAAGGAGAAAGATTTGCAACCCCCAATCCCATCAATCAAAATAGTGACTTGTGGGGTTGGTTTGCATGCTTTTTTTTTTATTTTTAATATTACATTAAATCCAATTACAAATTGATAGGGTTATAGGGATTTACCTTTTCTGATTGAATTATGCAATCAAGTGATAATTTGGCTTGACATGGATTATTTACCATGGTCACTAAATAAATCCATAATACAACTTAGGTAAAAGTTCACTTGGAGGTACATTCAGTAAGGTTGGTCTAGTTACTTGTGCTTACTTTCACGGTTGGATATTTAGGGAATGGTTTATATTCTAAAGTCTAAATTTCGTCAAAATTTAAAAGAATAGAATTGTGATTTAGATTAGTCTTTGCTGATTCTATTGAGATCGGTATGGACTTGACAAAAATGGGCACTAACTCTAGAAATCCAGTGTGAATCGAAATCAACTGACCTAACCAATTTAATCCTAATTGTTAAAACTTTATTGACCATGTATCAAATTTTAGACTCAAGTAAAAATGATCCATTTAGAAGGAGAAGTGGGTCCAATGCAATGCCAAGATTCATACGGAGTGAGTACTTTTCTAGTTTAAGTGCTTATAATTAAGTAAATTTATGGTGGGACCTTCTTTTCTCTAAACAAAAAATAGTTAAAATAAGGTAATTAATAAATTAATTAAGATTTAAAAAAAAAATTGATCAATGGACAAAAAACTTTTTTTATGGGGTCCATGTTTGCTTTGCTTCTGTTTTGGGTTTGAACTTCAAAGATAGAAATGATGTATTATTTCCTCTTTGGTAACAATGGGGAATGAATTGGGTGGTGCACCACATGATAACTTACTTGGTCTCAAGAGGAAGGATGGATAAGTACTTCCAAATCTGGTCATTGTTTGATGAGCCATTGAAAACTTTGGTGCACATTCTTGACAACATCAATGCACTTTATAGGGACATGGAGTAATCCATGTTCTTTGCAGATCCTCCTACCATTTTTAATAATAAAAAGAATAGTTGGAGCAAAATTGGGCTAGAGTTAGGATTGGGCATGGACTTATAGTTTTGGTTTTTTTAACAGAAAATTGACTAGTAGGTTGTACTGGATTGACCACAATTATGCAACTTCATGGATGTATTCTCAAGAGAACCGGGTTCGGTTAAAATTGGTCAGATTTGAGAGAGAGAGAGAGAAAGAAGTCAAACCACTGATTCTTAATAGTCTTATTATGAACACTGACAGAGCAATCAATTTAACCTTCATTTTTTTTCTCAGATACATTAAATGGTTTACCGTTAACTTTGACCATGTGACATCAAGCCAATAATAATAATAAAATAATAAAGGAGAAAGAATTCCACCTGGTTGCGTAACGCATGCCACGCTTACACATAGACAGAATGGGTAATTAATGACCGCTGTATCCCTGAAAAGATGGAAATGATCAAAGGTACCGCAGTCATTTTGAGTGTTCTTGTGTCTGGGTGCAACTAACATCATGCGTGATCGGGTGGCGTTTTCTTAACCTAATAACAATAACAATAATAATAATGATAATAATAATAATAAATGGCAAGGTAAGCTAACTCCAACCCAAAATCTCCTAAATGATAGAAATAAAAGAAAGAAAGAAAGTGCATGATGTTAATGTGTATTTTTCTCTCATAATCTCTCACCTCTTTTCCTTCTCTTTTCTCATTAAATATTCTGTCCACTATGGATTTGGCATATAAGAAACTCATATAAATGGGCAGCGTGTAGATCTCTCTCCACAAAAATGTCCATCATTTTTTTTTTTCTTTTTTTGATGAAACAAAAATGTCTGTCTTGAAACTAATTGATGGGAGGCGGGATTCACTTTCATAAGAGTGGGAGCCATTACATCTAGGTCATCTTTTCCCTCCTTGTCACATGGTAGTCTTAGGACATATTGTCCACATCAAAATTTTATCTTTACTCAATCTAGTCTTGTCAAACATCTTTAATATAAGGCTTTTAAAAGGAACGGGGAGAAGTCACATATGTTTGTGACATGTAGCTAATCCAAATAACTATACATCAATATAATAATAAGAATTATCAAACCATTTTTCACATGACATAAAGTTATGGACATAATTATTTGGGTTAAGTATGAGGGAACGTCTCAGCTTTGGGCTTATATCCAACTGATCAACTGGCTCTTCAATGGTTCCAAAAAACCAAGCCCTTACAACATCGTTTCAAACTCAACCGGCTAGTTGAACCGGTCGATCACTCACCCATCTATATATACTATGTAATATTTGAATCTTTATTTTTAGTTTTATTACTTTTAAAATACAACAACAGGGTTGCATAAATAATCTTCTCTTCAGGAAATACACATTTGAGGAGTGTAATAATCTCAAGTCAAATGACAATGAAGATCCGATAACACATTCATTCTGAAATTTCTAGGCCTATACGGTCCAATGATTGGACCCAAGAACCAGAGTTTTTTTTTTTAAAGAACAAAAAATTTTGGTTGCAAGGAGGACCAGACTTCAACATAGTAATTAAGCATCGAGATCAGCAGAATCTTTTGATTAATACAAGTTATCCTGGATGACATTTGACCATGATTATTCGACACTATAACCCAACCAAGGTGCTTTTGATTGATACAACTCATCCTGGTAATTGTTTAGGTTTTTTTTTTGGGTAACAAGGTAATTGTTTACTTTTACCACCTATTAAAGGTGGATTCTTTTAGGAGGAGGTGGGAGGTGGGAGGTGGGAGGTGGGAGGGGGGGGGGGATTTGGCTTTCCTTCAGCCGTGACATGGGGGCTAGAGGGTCAGACCCAGCGAAACAAAAGGGGTTTTGATCATTTTATAATTTGGTTTTCCTTCAGTCGTGGCGAGAGTTGGAAGGTCCAACGGACCAGTCTAGCAAAACTTGGGTCCCACCTGTGAAGATAATATCAGTATCGGATGAGGAAGATCTTATTTTCTGTATGGAGAGATATTGTTTTAGTCAAAAGAATGGATAATATTCAAGAGAAAAGGGCGAGGGAAAAGTTCCGATCATGGGAAAGAAAATACAGCAGTGTTTACCAGGAAAGTAGCTGGTTGAATCCATCAAACACGAGACAGAGACTTTAATTTAGAGGCACCTGGGGCAAGAAAAATGGGCCTTGTTGAAGTTTCTAGAGACCATTCAAAAATGATAAAAAAAGTCAAAGTAACTTCCTTTCATAGCCTAATCCAGTGAATCTACAGAGCAATTAAGAGCGTAGAAATCAGAGACAAGTTAAGACCAAAAAGTGTCGAAGTTGTAGACTTCTTGTCACGAATGGCTTCCGCTTCCATCGTGGAGGTTGAGAATCTTACATAGACTACCAGCAGTTATATGAAGCAACAAGATTCTTTGTTATAGTAGTTGATCTTCTTGCATGAGAGAATCAGAGATTTTCCATTGTTTTCTAAAAAACTTTATAATCCTAGTCCAACCCTGAGTCGGATAGGTCAGGTTGAGATAACTCAGCCCCCAATTTATTTTTTCTTTAGAAGTATTTTTGCCTTTTTTATCATCTTTTGAAGAAATTCTTGAAATCAAGCCGAACTTTGTTGGGCTCAGTCCAGCCCAGCCCAGCCCAGCCCGTCTCTAATTGACCTTGATCGGACTGGGTTGACAATGATTGACCCTGATACTTGCTAGGGCCTGGTTGGCCCTGATTGATCAGTCTCATGTGATTGGGTATTGATTTGTTTCATACTCAATTGGCTATTAGAGTTTTCTTTGGCAGAAAAAACTTAGCACAATCTTAAAATTTTAAATACTTTGGTTCAATAGATAATTAACCTTTTTGGGTAAACCAATAGGTAATTACATACTAAACAAAAATTGTAAAATTTAATCAATAAATGTAAAGCATAACCTTACATAGGGTCGGGCTGGGCTTAGCCTGAAGCCTTTACCTTTGCCCAGCCCGACCCTGACCCCAGGCTTGAAAATTTCAACCCTAATCCGCCCTCAGGGTTGAAAAATCCAGCCCATGACCTGTTTGGGCTTGGGCAGACAGGACCAAACTTACACCCCTACCATCAGTCCATGTAGAATTCCCATCGACCCAGTATTACATACCTTGGATTATCCAATTATTACTTCTAATGGTAGTTTTAATTTAGTTTCTAATGAGGCAAGTTAGCTTATGTCATTTATTGTAAAAACAAGATTATTGGTACTTGTGCAAACTATTGGTACACAGATAGTCCACAAGAAGCCGAGGCAAGAGGACTTCAACAAAGAATCTGGATGGTAATATTGGTGGGAAATGGCTCCAATGAGGTTTGGACTTTGGACAAATCCAAAGGAACTTGTGCAGTGGCTATCAAGGGAACATGGCCTTGGGAAGGATATTTTTACTTCTCTGAAACAATTTCAGTATCTGAAACTTTTGAAACAGGATAGAATTCATATTAGTATAGCTCATTATCTGACCAACCATACCAGAGTTAACAAATTTTGTGGCCCTTTCACAGAGAGTATGTTGGATACTATGGTTATGTGATCTGTAATTTATACTTCCTTACCATCAAAAAAGAGAAAAAAAAAAATCTAATATCTGTACACAGGCCTAAATGGATAATCCATATCAGATTCAATAACATGGCATAATTTTAATGGTCTCGCTCAAGTTTGGGGCTGAGTCTTGTGATATTGTATGGGCTGGATTGGCCCAGAAACGTGGTTGTGTAGGCCCATATGAAAAGCTGCAAACTGATATAGGGATTAACTAAAGAATGTGTGTTTTCGTCATTTGACATGCAGTAGCTGGTTTTGCCAAACATAGAAATGCAAACTCATTTGAACCGGAATTGATAAATTATTTGATAATTGGCTTTATTCTGGTTTTAAAAGGTGTGGTACGGTTCGATTTTGAATCAATTAAAACCGATATGCTATTGAACCGATTATACATACTAAACCAATTAGAGAAATGAAATCATTTACTTGAAACACGTCCTAATCTGTTAAATTGAGAGGAACATCTCATGGTTCGGATAAAGAAGGGCTCACATGTCTGGAAGGAGAGAGAATCTGTCTAAGTACATATGATACCGGCAATATGTAGATCATTAACAGTTAAAAGGCTTTTTCCATTAGTTTTTGGGCCAAAATTGATATTTCCGTGTTTAGTGGGGTTGCATTAATTTGACAGTCTATCGGAAGGGGTGTCCCTGGTAATTTCCCAAAAAAAAAAAAAAACCCTCCTTAAAGATTTTATACAACTCGTCCTCCATAGGAGGGTGCCCAAGGGCTCCTCATGATGGCACCCTTCTTTCCATTGCTACGGAGGCCGAGTTGTATAAAATCTTTAAGGAGGATTATCCGATACCGATTCTTTGAACCATGTTGTTGAGAAGTTTGGAGCAGAGACTCAGAGAGGCTGTTTCCAAATTCAAATCTGCGACCACTTTGTCACAATGGAGCAACCTTAATCTTGTGCCAAAGCCTGCCCTCTTTCATACCTACTACACTACTTATATTAATTTTCTTGTCATGTTGTTTATATAACTGAAACCCAGATTTCCCCATGGATAAAGAATCATAACTCTTGTTAGAATACTATAGATGCCATGCTTGAGGAGTGTTAAATTTCAAAGATTTTTTATTCTTCTCTTTTTGTTCTTTTATTCAAAGATTTGTAGATCTTGCAACAAGAAGTTTCATTAATTTTCTGCTGTCTTACTAACTTCAAAGAAGAAAAAACAGCCCAAAATGATGATCAAAGAGCATACATGGCCCCTAAACAGAATTGGGTTCAATCAATTCCAATTCAAATTGGTCAATTTCAATTTGGTTTCTGAAACCATGGTTCATGATATCAGATCGATTGTTTTGAAACTTTATTAGGTCAAAAGGTCAAACAATGAAGAGTGGCCATTCTTTCTTCATTAAATCCATGCATCCTCCATGAATAGCATTTTTCCTCATAAAGCAGTGGCCATAGCTTCACCATCTGGGTCATTACGAGCACAAACATCCTCAACTAACATCAGAACATCTAAACAGAGAATAACAGAAATAAAAATAACTTGGAAATTGAATTTTTCAAAGCATGCAAACTACATAAATACCCTTCAAAGTGTATAAACCCTAACAATGCAAAAGAAGCACAATAAAATACTTAAAATTTGCTAGTTCTTTCTGATTTTACCCAGTTTGGTCATTTTTTAGGGGGAAAATCTTATAAATTTTGATTTTACCTTCTATAATGTGTCGGTAGGTAATGTTCCATGACTTAGAAAAATATTGGAGCAAGACACTCCTAGAGGTGTATCTGCCACTAGCATTTTGCCCAAACTTGGTGAAATTCATAATTGTTATATTTCCTCCATTAGCTAAACATCCATCCATGTGGGCTCACAACAATTGACAGTATAAAGTGCTGCATGATTTGAAGTCTTTATGTGGATTCTAGTACAAGATAAGTTGTTGAGTCATGAAGCATTGCAATCTCAGACTGTGTTCTCTGCAATTCAGGTGTGGAATCTGCTATTCATTTATTAATCTGTAGCAGATTTGCAATGCAGGTATGAAGTATTTTTCTTAAACTATTGGATATGGACTGAGATATGCCTTCGTAAATCAAGGATTGGATTACCTTATGACCATGTTATAAATTTTTAAGGAAAGGGGGAATTTATTAAAGCGAAAGAGCAAACTACAAAATTGAAGTCAAAACGCCAGCCTTCAACCAGTCAAAAATGATGATACATAAAAAACCAAGGAAGGGGGAAGAATCAGGACTTTTAAGGCAAAAGAAATTCAGTTTGGTTGATAAGTAAGGATGTGGGTTTCAGGTTCAGGGATTGGACTTTGGAATCTCAAGAAACCAAAATGATTTCAAGACATCAATTTTTGGCCAAATTTTAAGAGATTTTGCAGAGTTAGGATATGATGAGAAGGAGATTGTAGATGGGAGTTGGAGTTCCATGTTTGAGCTTTGTTTCTGTGTTTTTCCTTTTGGCATTCTTATGGGTTTAAAGATGGGTTGAATGGTTTCTTATTCTGTAATGGCAGCATAAATCATTAAAATTCTATCTTTCAAAACACGCCTGTGAAAAAGTCAGTTAACCTTGGTTGACCGTTATCTCTGGGTAGACAAGAAGGACATGGAAGTTTCTTAGCCACACAAACCTATAAGTCTCTGTCATTAGTTATTCACACAAGAAGAGGGAAGAACAAGGGGCCTTAACAATTAATACCTTACTCTGAGACTGGAGATGAAACTTTACTTGCCTGATTACCTGAGCACTAACATCAAAACTTGAGTCCCCCCCTCTCCCCCTCTCACTCTTCTCCTGCTTGCTTCATCAAAATTTTGGAGATGCATTCAAAAGATGAAGAGAAGCTTCTGAAACACAGATTTTCGAGTTGCTTTGATGATGATTTGCGGCGGGCTTATGCGGATTCGGAGTGGACTGGGACTATGGCTTATCGATCCTGGAAACATGTTCTAAGAAGCACCGGCGGCAACGAATCACACACCAGCCGATTGTACAAGGAAGCTGTGGGAAGAGTGGAGAAAAAAGCCAGAGCTGTCTATGTGGAAGAAGACACAACCAGTAAGGATGAATTCGTGCAAATAATGATAGAACAAGGTTGTTTCATACTACAAGTAGTCTTATGCTCCTTGGGTGGTCCAAAGCTATTGGGTTATCCTCCAAATGATCCATTTTTCGGTGAGAACAGATGGAACAAGGAACAGATCAGACGCTGGGTCACATCTATATTTTCTGTCAAGAAGCAAATCCCACTTGTAGTCCTCAAGGTGTTGATGAAACAGAGTTTCTTTCAAAATGTACTGAAACAGGGGAATTGGAAACGGCACAATGACTTGGCCAGAATGGCTTTGTATGATTTCCTAGTAGAACCAATGCTAGATAACCCAGTGAAGAACCAAGGAAACTCTAAGAGGAGATTTCTTGGCTTTTTCGACAAGAGGAGCCATTGGCATCAAGAACATCCCACTACTCCCCTCCATGCTCTTTGGTTGCTGCTGGCAGGACCAGGCTCTCGTGGTGCCAACCATGTTCAAGCAGATGATCAGGGTGACCCATATAAAAACTTCACCACGGTACGCAGTGCTATGGAGCTGCAAGCAGCAGGAATCACTTTCAGGAGTGAAGAGGGAATGGGCACTAGACAGATAAAGTTCGAAGAAAGGATGTTAGAGGCTCATCTTTACCTCCCCTGCATCTACATGGAACCTGACACTATGGCTTTGTTCCAAAGTTTGATCTTTTACGAAGCTGCAGTTGATTTGGAGAGAAACCGGTGTGAGGTTTCTGCATATATAAGCTTCATGAAAGACCTCATTCGCAGTCGTGATGATGTCAAAGTCCTTGTTACACAAGGTATCATCGATACTGATCCTGAATATGAAGAACTATTGCCGTATATATTATCGAAGTTGAACCCATTAGAGGTGGGAAACAGGCACAATCTTGGTGCCATTCGGCGTCAGATTCGTAGGTATGTGAAGCCAAGCATTCGGCCAAAGGTAATGTATCTTGCTGTTATAGGTGTTGTTCTTACCTTGGTGCAGACCATATACACTGTCCTTAACTATCATCACTCTCTCAACTGATCAAAACTGATAGAGAATGGTTCAGCAATGAAAAAGCAAAGGAATAATGGATGGAAATCCTATCTGCTATTTTTCATTGATTTTGTTTTATTGTTTGTTATTTCTTCTCTTGTTTGGTGCCATTTTTTGTATTTAAAATGGCTTATTTACATTGGATAGTATGCGACGAGAGTCATTGGTTTTCAGCAAATAGGGGGTGGTTTAACTAATACAACCCAAATTAGGATGGTTTATAATGGTTCAACCATATCGTCTGGTCTGGTTTTCAGAAAAAGCATCATGCTAGCAAGCATGCACCATGTACTGGTCAAGTGGTGAAAATTGGAGCTCCAATTCAATCTATAGCGCACCTTCTATTTTGTTGTTTGTCTTATATTTTAGGCTACCAACAGAATGCTAGAGATATCCAAGTTTGAAGCGTTATATTGAGATTCAGTCCAATGTTTCTCACTTTCTCCTAAGTTAGGGGTGTCAATTAGTCGGTTGGGCCCAGTTTCAGTTGGGTTGAACTGGTTTTGGGTTGGTACTGGGCCAACTGAAATCAAACCGCCAAGTAAGTTAGCCCAACCGAAACCGTCCAAACCAACTGATTGACATCCCTAGTAAGGATTCTTGGACATAATGAGAGAGTATGCCTAAAAATGCTCATATGGACATCAACACTGGGTTTGAAGAAACATTTTTAAACAGTTCATAATTATTCAAAAGTTTGTGTTTTTTCATATTTGAGTTTGCAATTATATTTTTATTTATATTGACACAGATTGAACTTCAAACTTTGCTGTACCTCCTAAACTAATAATTATAAATAGGATCAGCATATCGATGGTCAAAGCATACACACAGATTGAGTCAATTTATCTTTTGAATTTTGGTTTCATCCCAAACATTATCCTCTATAGATAGTTTTATTTCTTCTTCCTTGCTAAAAAGGATAAAGCATGGCCCTAAGAGCAGAGATTGTGGTATTCTCACTAGTGCAGGCCACGCTTGACAAATTGGCATTGCCTTTAACTGCAAGATTTTGGATCAGTATGGAATGTTAATAATGACCATTTGGGTGAGCTCTCTAGTACACACAGAGAATCAAAGCAATGCTTAGTTTCATCGAGGAGGCACAGATAATAAGTGTGCTTCTGAAGATCTGCCTCAGAGATCTTAGAAATGTTGTCTCTTCGTGTTGCTAATGTTGGATATGTATCGATCAAACCCGGTTTAATAATAAAATGTTTATTTCTTTTTACGTATGACATGCATTTTTATTAGGCTTGTAAGTTGTTCCATGGATTTTCACCCAAAACAGTTCTCGGCTAGGTACAGGACCGGACATAAAGTAGCTCCTTTGCATTTCCAACCAAGCCAAGCCACTAGACATCTTGCTCAACTACAACACACAAGGAATGTCATTTGTTTCTCCTTCGGCCTTTCTCCTGTTATGAGCAACTCCCCTTCAATAGCAACAAAGTTACATCTCTTCCATAAAATAAAATAAAAAGTTACCTCTAAAATTTGTTAGATATCCATGTTAGAAAACTCTGTTTGGAGAAAGAAACTTCAAACTGCTTTGAACGCGATCTCGCTATCTTAAAGGAGATATTTGCCCCACACGACAAATTCACCTTTAGGACTCAACAAAGCAATAAAAATAAAAAACACAGAACTCCGGAGCACCTCTTCTGAATAAACATATCTATTCATATTTATTCATTTTGTATTTAGACCATTAGATCGATTGCCATCCGATCTAACGGCTACAGCCCACGCCGCGCATGCGCGTGTGCGGACGGCTACACCGTCCTTGCATATACACCGTCGAATGTCTCCCTTTTCCGATTTAACTAAAGAGATAAAGAAGGTAACATAATAAATATCATTTATAACTCTTGTAGTTTTTCGATGAGGCACTAAAACACTTTACCCAAATAACAAAATATTTATTTAATCTCTCGTCTTATTACAATCTATCTAACAATCCATCCACCACAAATATTGCAGTTTGTTGTGTGCAAAAGTGTAATGTGTTGGCTCCTACTGAAGTGATTGAGAGTAACTGGATCGAACTTGAAATTAATTTCCCTTCTCACCACGGTTATTTGAAAAGATTAACATAAACCCTTTAGTTATGGTGAGTTCTGCGGACCCCAAGAAGAGATCCCCAAAAACCTGAATCTGGCTTCAGGGCCATGACCTCCGATATTTTTAGCTACATTTGATCAAATCATGACTATACACTCCCACATTACACTATGGAACATCAAATCACCCATTTTCTGAGAAAAAGTTTACAATTTCTTTCACTTTTTAGGATAATGGTAGCTAAGCATGGCGCAGAAGGTCTGTAGAAATGTGAGGATAACCGTAATGACGATGAGATTCATAACCTTACCCCAATTGCTTGGCTTCACATAGCTACGAATCTTACGCCGGACATCGACCATGTGCTGGTTGTCTCCCACCTCATCTGGCAGATTTAGACTCTGTAACATTCCCGGTAGATCTTCCTCTCCTTTAGGATCTGCATTCACAATCCCCTGCATCGCAAGCACTTTGGCATCATCAGGTGTACGGACGAGCTCACCCATCAGCTTCAAATAGGAACAAACCTCACGCTGGGTCTTCCCCAATTCAATCTCGACCTCGTAATCGATCAAGTGCTTGAACAATGTCTCTGTGTTGGGTTCAATTGTGATGGAAGGAAGAGATAGAACTGCATTGATCATTTTCTCTTTAAATTCTATTCCTCTGCTGCCCTTCCCCTTGTTATTCTTGAAGGTAATCTCCACCTTCTGCAATTCCGTCGCACTCCGAACCGTGTACCAGGAACTGTTACTGTCGTCATTTTCATCTCTGTCTTCGTCGACGTTGCCGATAATGGGGCCTGGACCGGTCTGATGAAGCCAGAGAGCATGGAGAAGGGTAGGTGGTTCATGGTCTGAAAAACCCATGCTTTTGTTGATAAGACCATGGAAGAGGTGTTTCATGGAATTCCTTTTGTGACCTGAGCCTTCAAGCATAGGTTCCACCAATTGATCATACAAAACCATCCTCGCCATGTCTTTGGGCCGAAACCACTTTTTTCTTGATTTCAATACCTCCTGGAAGAAGCTCTGTTTCATCAATACCTTGAGGACTACAAGGGGAAGCTGGCTTCTGATGCCAAACAGAGAGGGGACCCAAGCTTTAACCAGATCCGTGCTCCAATCCTTATTTAGCTTCTCTGGAGCACCACCTAAAGAGATCAAGGCAACTTGAAGTATGAAGCAGCCATGATCGACCATTCTGCGCACGAATTCGTCGCCACAGGGGACAGGATTGAAGCGGTCCTCTTTACATATTTTTCGAGCTTGTTCCTCTACTGCTTCCACCGCTTTTGTGATTCCGGCGATTTCATCAGTTCCGGTTCTTTCCCGGACAATCTCCCATGCTCTGCGAACATCGGGTTGGGAAAATGATCCGACAAAGAACATACCCAAACGTGGCTCTTGTTGTTGGCATGGCTGCAAATTCGATTTGCTAAGGTAGTAGGAGCATTTCTTCATCTTCACAGTGTGAGGTGGTAGTCCTTGGTTTGAGGAGGTGTTGTTGCTCAGCTTTCTTTGTATTTTGGGCTATTTAAAATTGAAGTAGAAGCCGTAGTTCAGTGAGGTAGGAGGAGCAATTTCTTCACATTCAGGAACTTCAAGGAGCTTTCGTCCATGACTACTGGGGAATTGATGCTGAATTTTCACTTCGTGGATTCTCTCTTTCCACGGTGGTTTCACAGAAGGTGAGTTCATAAGAAGAGGAAAAAAAAAATTAAAAAATAAAGGAAATTCAGAGCAATCAGAGAAGGTGTTGACCCAACCTTTTGGGTCTTCTAAAATATCTAGAATTTTGTTAGCCAAAGTGCATGACCCAGTGGAGGATGAAATTTGTATCCTTTTTTGTCTGAAGTAAAACAGTATAGCGTTACATGGGGTGGGGAATTAAGAGATGATCATACAAAAATTCCTCTAGTCAAGTGTGTGGAATGCAAATATGTTTTGGATAAATGTTTCCTGCAAAGGAGTGTAGCGCTTGGCTCGAGAGGCCCAGAGGGGGACAAAATGACCACTCCACCCCTATGAAATGTAAAATGAAGTCTCTATTGATGCCAATGTGCACTCTCCCATTGACACTCGCTAGTGCAAAAACCACACTCCTCCACAGAAAACACTTCCATGTATGTTTTTTATGGATTAATCGAAAGCGGAACAGCTAGCTATCGACTTGGTTTAAGGGTTGGGCCTTGAACTGATCGGTTCAACAATTGGGCATGAACATGGATTCCCTAGGGCCGGACTGCAATTCCATTAACAAGTTGAGGGGCTTCCTTGATGAAGTGATCTTTTTTGCATTCCTAATGCCAATAATGAAGGAGCTGCCATTTAAGCTATTTTGGAAGTCATGTAACTAATCATGTAACATTGAAAGAATTTTTATTGAACAATAAGCTTCTAATCTGAAATCATAGCAAATAACAGCTCCACCACTCAATACCAAAACTAGTATCAAACTCAATTGGGGATCATCTAGATTCTATCTGTTTCTTGCGGGGTGAGAGGTGAGACTCATTCTGACAAAAAAAAAACTAAACTCTCCCTCACATCCTGGTCAGTTATTTGCTATCCAAAAAATTTAGCTGATCCAGTCTAATCCACAATAGAATCTTTATAATTAGATTAGATTAGAGTTTATTATGAAACCCTAATCAATTATAGGAAGGGATTTTAAAGGCCAAATATTTCAATGCCAATATGCTTCTAGTCACAACATACAAAAAAGGTCACGGATATGGGGCTGCTATAAGGCATTGTGTGACTCAGGAGATCGAGTCAAACTTCAATCTCCTGGGACCATGCATTCAGTAAGCAGGGTACATATCCAACTGCACTAATTGTTGATCACAACTTTAGATCTGAACCCCATGAGAAATAGTTTTGGAAAAACCTTGTGGAAGCTCAACTTACCAATGAGAATCAAAATCATTTATGAAAGAATTTGTTGGGGACCATTGTGCAATCACGAGAAAGAAATCAAACAAACAATCACACACAACACGAAAAATTTAACATGATTTAACATCCACCTGAGAGAAGGGCCATTCTCTGGCCAAGAAAGAACATACCATCTCCTTCAGAGATTGTGCAATTGCTTGATTTTTATCTCAGAAGTCCTTTTATTATCCAAACCATGGGCTCCAATGGGCAGCCCATGGTGTATTTCATTTCACCTTGCAGAAGTCTCTTTGTGAATAAAAGTTGATATCATAGGTTTCGACCATATAATTTGAAAAGAAAATCATAATATTGTAAGTTTTGATCTGACATTGTGATCACCTCGTACAGGAATATGCTCATTCGCCAAAGGAAACTAGGTGGATTTCTATGGTTGTGCTACCTTCTTAAAATTATATGCACTCTTTGATTGCAAAGAAAATTAAAAGGACGGAAAGTGAATTTTTCTAATCTAAAATAGAAAATCTGTAATCATTATCACACGGTATTATACAATTAACACCAATTCATTCCATATTTGGTTATCAAATTTCACTATACTTGAAATTTAAGTAATTAATTTATATAATCAGCAGGGTAATGATTACAAAAGTCTCATTTATAAATTTGAAAAAATTCATTTTTCTTCCCTTCAATTTCTCTTGCAACCAAATTGACTCATTCAAACATTTTTGTTCACATCAACAAATTAAAAAGACTTATGGAATGTCAAGTTAAAGTATGAATATACTTGTCTGGGTGTGGGCAGCACCAAGGCCGCTACCTGCCCGGCCGTAGAGGATTAGAATCCGAATATGTAAGTTGGTTGCCTATTTATTTATTACCTCAGAGGCTGAGACCCAACATCAAAAGAACTCGAGTGAGTACCACCCTTTCTCTCTCTATGCTTGCTTCACCAAGAATGATGGAGATGAGGTGCTACCCTTAGAATAATTATCACCTCCAATTCGCGGGCACCTTCAATTCCTCGATCTAATAGGAGGAAGTGGACCCTACCTTGGGCAGTGTTTTTGGGCAGGGGGTAGGGTTTGTAAAGTTTGATATAAGCTTGAATTCCTCAGTACCTATTTGGTATGTGAGGCTTGCATTTATATTGTATTTGTACAAGAGGTTTACATTAAGAAGTAACTTGAGGATCACTCAAGATGAGATAAGGATAAGAGCTGTTACAGTTTAGAGTTTAATTAACGATGACTCTTGAGAGTTTGTATTGTGTAAGGACTCCTCTTGTGGCTTAGAGAGGTTATCGTGAAGAGTTACGCTTTCAGGGTTAACGTTTTTATGGTTAAAGAGGAGGATGAGAAATATTTGTCATTAAATTTGAAATTCTATGGTTGGCAAAGCTGCACCTCCGGAAGAGATGGCACCCATAATTAATGGAAATAAAGATTAGCTAGGTGAGATCTAAAACAAGCTGGAACACCACTTTTTAATGGGTTTCTTTCAAAGGAGGCATCAAGATCGATGAGTCTATTTCTTTTTTTTTTTTTTTGTTGCAACAAGTCGACAATTGGTAAGTTTTTGGATTTTAAGATGATTGGTGGTAAATTTGTGTTTCCTAGATGATTTCAAATTCACAGTTAAAGAAGTAGAAATCGTAGTCCCGTGAGGTAGAAAGAGCAATTTCTTCACATTCAGGAACTTCCAGGAGCTACTACTGAGGAATTAATGGTGAATTTTCACGCGTAGATTCTCTCTTTCCACGGTGGTTTCACTTCACAGAAGTTGAGTTCATAAGAAGAAAAAAATAAATAAATAAATAAACAAAAATCAGAGAAGGTGATGCCGTTGACCCAACATTTTGAATCATCTAAAATATCTATAATTTTGTAAGCGTATAAAGTGCATGACCCAGTGGAGGATGAAATTTTTATCCTTTTGTGTGTCTGAAGTAACATTATACTGTTGTTACATGGGGAATTAGGAGATGTTCATACAAAAATTCCTCTAGTCAAGTGTGTGGAATGCAAATATGTTTTGGATAAATGTTTCGGGCAGAGGAGATTAGCGCCCGCCCCCAGAGGCCCCAAACACATAGAGAGGGGTAAAATGACCGCTCCACTCCTATAAAGTGTAAAATGACATCTCTATTGATGCCATTGTGCACTCTCCCATTGGCCCTTGCAAACGCAAAAACCAATCCCCTACAAGAAACACTTCCCTGTATGTTTTTTATGGATTAGTCGAAACCGGAATAGCTATCGACTTGGTTTAAGGGTTTAGCCTTGAGCTGATCTGTTCAACGATTGGACATGAACATGTATTCCCTAGGGGCCGGACTGCAATTCCATTAACAGGTTGAGGGGCTTCCTTGATGAAGTGATCTTTTTTGCATTCCTAACGCAAATGAAGGAGCTGCCATTTAAGCTAATTTGGAAGTCATGTAACTAATCATGTAATATTGAAAGAAAATTTCCATTGAACAATAAGCAACTTCTAATCCGAAATCATAGAAAATAACAGCTCCACCCCTCAGATACCAAAATTAGTAACAAACTCAAGTGGTACTCATCTAGATTCTATCTGACCTAGTTTCAGGTAAGGTAAGAGTGTAAGACCCATCCTGAAAAGAAACTCTCACTTACATCCTGGTCAATCGTCTGTCAAAAAAAATTTAGGTGGTTTGGGTATTTGATCCAATCTAATCCACAATGAAGCCCATTTAATTTATTTTTTTTATGAAAGAAAATATATATTAAAATTAAGGAATAAATAAGAAATTTATAGCATCTCGATCATACAAAAAGTGCCGATGGTATAACACAGCTTTTCGAACAAAGTTGTTCAACCATCCTAGTACAGTGCTATCAGAGTTTTCCAGAAATACATGTTATCCACAAAAGCATTAAGATCAATCAACAAAGGCACCATATCCCACAACCAAGGGCTTACCGATGGTTGTGGAATATGCTGAAGGATCTCCTTTGTTGAAACCCAAACTTCCTTGACTTTAATTAATCAAATCAAGTTAGTGAGTTTTACCAAATCCTAATCATTTATGAACAAAGATTCTAAAGGCCAAATATTTCAATGTCAATGACCTCCTAATTACGACTCACGACACACACATATTTCATTGCAAGCAATTTGGTCATCTTATCGCTTTCAATCAATGTTAATTCTATATGGGCTGAGATATCTATAGAGATGCATCTTTCCTCTTATTTGCTTTTATGTTCCTTTCACAGAATTTCAATCAATGTTTAGTTAGGAAGGCTCTGTCAATGTAGTGTACCGAGAGTTTAATCAAAATCCACTGAATGACTGGTGAATTTTTGTACCCAATTAGTTTAGTGTCATAATGTCATATACTTGCTAATCAATAGATTATCAATTACCCAAAAAAAAAAAAACAATTGAACCCTAAAAATTCTAGTGTTTTCATGACATCTCTGATTTGACCAAGAAAGAACGAACCATCCATCCCTTCATAGATTGTGGAATCGTTAGGGATTAGGTTCCCTCATCTAAGTTCTTGTAAGTATCCCTTTAAAAATGTGACATCTGTCCATCTATAATTCAACGGTAAAAAAATAAAGACACTTTAAAATCCAACCCAACCCAACCCATGGTTGTCTTTTCTCTCTCTCTCTCTCTCTCTCTCTCTCTCTCTCTCATCACATGGTGGAGAGACCATGAGTTGGGTGGGTTTTAAAGATAACATGGTGGAGAGACCGGGTGGGTTTTAAAATATCTTTACTTGTGAAGATGGACAGATGTCACATTTTTAAGGAGTACTTACAAAAACTTACAGAGAGAACGTGAGACGAGAAAAACCAATGGCTAGCTTTTCTCCTCAGAATTAGGTCGTTTAATTGTCCAAATCAATGGGCCCCAACGACAACACATGGTGTGACTTTGCTTCTTGGACAGAACTCAGAAGTCTCTTTGTGAATCATTGAGTTTGCATACTAAACGCATTCTCTAAACGGGGAAAAGAGGGTGGGGGACCATATAATTTGATATGTCACGGTTCACCCCAGGATTGTGCTCGATGACAAATAGGAAAATTGGTGGATTTTCATGATTGTGTTACGGGTAGGCATGAGGTTGCCGTTACGTATGCATGAGGTGTTAGAATGCACATTCACGTAGAAGTTTTTGATGTTTTTTTGATAGAAATAAGGCTATTCATTCATGCACTAGTTAAGTTATATGAAACAATGGAAAAGGATAAATTATGGTAAATTACGTATGATGGCGGTGTAAGTAATTAGGGGAGTTATGCAACTAAGAAGGAATGCGGCTACAACGCCACAACGTCATCAAATTAAGAAGATTTAGGTTCGATGATTATGAATAAGTGAGACTGACAACTTTTTCTTTTTTTTTTGGTAAGAAGTAAGACCGACAACTTGAGTATGTGATTATACAAACATACCTTCACTTCTGACTTAGACTAGTATGGGTCACATCTTCATAGCAAAATGTTGAAGAGAACAAAATATGTAGAAAAAAATGACTAAGATAAGTACATGAACGGATAGTTGAAAATCTGAATTTGATTCATATTTGTATCTATTTAGAGGTATATGTATTTGAATACAAAATTACAAATATAAATATTATTGTTTTGAATTGAATATTATTTGATTCGTTTAAATATATGTATTTGATAAAAAGGAAAATCTTGTTGTAATTAAGATTAAAGAAAAAATCATAATTTTTTACTATTTTTCCCTTTGATACAATACATTTTTTTTTTTCCAATGATTGTAGATCCTGTTGTTTCAATTGTTTATTTAAAAAATGTGTATTTTTAATAATAACATGATTAGAAGTCACTTTAATATAATTTTGAGAACTCTTCTTTACCCTTATATTAATAATTTGTGGGGCATTTAATTAGAGAAAGTTTAATATTTTTTCATTTATCACTGTAGTGACAACAAGATGCATCTTTCATTGAAATATTGAAAACAAAACAACATTAGTGAGACAATAGACCCTAGTAAGGGTTTTAAATAGTGCGGTTTGGGTTAATGGTATGGTTGATGATGTAAGAGGTAGAAACCAAAATTGAACCGTCTATTAAATGGTTCCATGCAATAAAATTGAACCAATTATTAAACAATCATAAGGTTTCTAAATGATTTGATAGAAACTGTCACACCAAAAAACATACTTTCATAGAAAAGACAAACATGCTCTCATAGAAAAATGTAAAAGTAATTATTTAATATTGTTGCACAAAGCATGATGCGCGAGGAAAGGTCTTCAAACACTGCAACTTTCAAGTTAACCTGGGCAAGAAGAGATTATGGAGAACGAAGACTACTCTTTAGTGTTTCTTGATTTCTCTATTGATAAAAAAATGAGATTACAGGGGTGCATAGACCCTTATTTATATAAGTTTCTTCCTATCCCCCTTTTTCTAATCCTCCTTGGATTCGCCAGAGGGCTTTTGTTCCTGGTAAGGTGGTTCCCTTGTGCTCGGATTAGAAAACCCTACCAAGAAGAGGGATCTTCTCCTCAGATCTCGGGATCCTGAATCTTCTTGCACGTAAATTACGGTTATCAACCTTCATCCACTTGGAAGTTCTCAACTGATCTTGTTGATGTGTCTAGACCAGTATAACCGTTTCGATTATGGTCTTACCTTTTCTGGTTGTAGACCAAGTTACTTGTAATCCAAATCGTTCCACGTGTCCAGCACGAATTGGATAGATAAAATATGATGTATCAAATATAAATATAATCTATCTTTTTGAATTTTGAATGATTGCTTTACAATTTCGTCAATGTGGAAAAGTGACCATGGGATATCAAAGGTTTGGGAAAGTGTTATTTGTTTAATACATAAATAAAAATTTATCGATTTCATTTTTTAAATCAAAATCAAACCATTTACTTAAAAGTTTTGCGGTTCTGGTGTAAACGCCTAAATTCGATTTTAGAAAACGAATTTCGGATTGGTTTTGACACCCTCATGATTTGAGATATCTATATCAAACTATCAGTATCGCTAGCCACCTATTCCGATATTGTATATTATCAGTGAAACGATACGTAATAGAAGTAAAACAGACCAAAAAAATCCATTTTTCAAAAAAAAACAAAGGACAAAACACACATGACACACCCTGTATGCACACCTCTCTTGGATTCCATCTGTGCAGCTCTGGCCGTAAAAGAATGGTTCTCATAAGAGCCCGAGCTGCACTTGAAAAACAATGAAAGGCAAATAAATAAAGTTGTCAACGACTGACATCGTTTTGAACAGGGAGGTGAAAGTCAGAAAACAGAAGCTGTAAGCCATTCTTGTTTCATTGCATGCTCTTAATGGAAACCAGAAAAGACTTTCTCTTGGCAATAATATTCTTGTGATGAATTCAACTTGGCGTCCAACACCAATCACCCACCTCCTTATCCTTGTGACCAAAAGCTGAATTGCGACGCTTCTTGGTCTACTCATCACAAGAAATGAACCACAGTGGTCGTTCTATTATTGCTAAATTTGAGGTTAGGGAAGTTCCAGTCCATTATCCAAGGAGAAACCATTGCTATTCGTTTGGGCATTCTGGAGGCTCGCTTAGAGCGTGTGGACTCATGGTTTTAGTGCATGATATCCGAATGGGTATTGCCAACACGTAAAATCAATATGATATCGATACAATATCGTCTTAGATTGGCTGTATTGAACAAAACTATCCTGTAGTTTTTTTAAAAAATAATTTTTTTGATCATTTTACCTCTTATCCATATTATATATCGATATTATTGACTAATTAAATAGACGATACAATACTGATACTTAAAACCATATGTGGACTATAATATCATGATCGAGTCAGACTGCAAAGAGGTGGCATCTTATATTTAAGGATCTCACAAAACTGCTATCCTTACTGACCAATTGATCTTTTTTTGGATCAAAAGGATAAAACTTTCATTAAAAGAAGGCTCCCTGGAGAATCTCCTGGAAACAACAAAACTCTACCCCAATGCGAGGAATAAATACCTCTTTACCGAAAGAAAAAAAAAAAAAAACAAGAAAAATGTTAATTGGGCGTATACATGCTGTGTGATGCCCCGTGCCAGACATATGGATTTGTACATGAAATGACCGTCACACCACATGAAAAGGTAGAAAACTCCAAGGATCCGGCGGTCATTTTGCGTTTCCCTTGTGTACAAGCGCAGGGGCAGCGCCCCGTATGACTAAAGTTGTCTCAACTCTCAAGCAATCAACAGGATTTGCCTTTCAGGGTTTTCGAGAACAAAGAGGACTTTACCAAAAATAATAAAAAAAACAAAAGAGAATAAAGAGGAACAGAGAGTGAGTGAGACGAAGGGGGGAACCGACAACCGCTGGCCCGTCGTCAGTCAGTGGTGTCCGTAGAACGGAGGTGGAGATGGAGAGGAGAGACGATTACAGTTTTCCTTTGCTTGGGATTGCTTTGTTTCGGTACTTGTTTCATTATTTTGGATTTCAAAATCATTTCCTCACCAACCCTGCCACTGCAACCGAGATATGGCTGAGCGTAGGTAAGTTCTCTCTCTCTCTCTCTCTCGTTCTTTCTTTACACACGCCCTCTCAGATCTGTCACTCCCTCCCTATCTTGCCGTCTCTTCTCTTTCATTCTCCCTTGTTTGTCTTTGAGTAACCGAAGCACCACCATTTATGGAGATTAAAATCTCTGTTTCTGATCTTAGACACAGATTTCACCGGTATCTGCAAATAAAATAGAGGGAATCTACGGATCGAACCGGAAGAAGGTGATCCTCAGATCTCTGGTATCGCACCATAACAGTTAGTATAATTAACGCCAACAGTGGACATCCATTTGGTTATCAGATGAGCAGAATGTTTTCGATTTCGAATTGGATAATATTCGAATATTCGATTAAGTAATCCAATTAAATTCGAAAGTGCTCTCTTAACGGATAATCGAATCGAATTCGATTACCAGTTAGTATAAAAAGGACATGGATGTTTCTTATTATAATAGAAGTTATCCAGTAGCAACCGTTAAAAAACTGTGTTTCAATTAGTAACCTAGCCTAGTGATAATTCAATTTGCTGCGGTCAAGTGCCTAGAGCATTTAATAGCTAGTGGTGCGTAATGGCCCATTGCTATCATCAAGAGGGCTTGACTTCAAGCCTCCTGATACTGCATCCCTCTACCTATCAAAAAAAACAAAAAAAAAAACTGTGTTTCACAGCCGTGACCCAGCCTGTCCTAAAAGTTGATTTAACCGTGATTTAACCGTGATTGACGCATTTTACCTGTAGGTGGAGAAGAGAAAGAAGACAGATATTTTTTGCAGCCACACAAGGTATCTGTCTCTATCTTTATTTATCGATACAAGCAGAGAGAAGGAGCACCAACAACTAAATACCCCACTTTGTGAAAAGGATATGAAAGTTGCTTATTTCCTAAGTACCTGTGAGAGAACAAACACTAAAACTTGAGTACCCTCTCGATCGATCTGCTTGCTTCATCAAAATGTTGGGGTTATGCTGTCATCGTCACGCTTCATTTCAGCCAAAAGATGAATCAAAGCATCTTCCGAATTACAGTTTTTCTGGTTACTTTGATCATAGAAGGGAATTGGAAGATGTGACTGAGGATGTAGTAGATCGGTCCTGGAAATTTGTGCTAAAAGAAACTGGTGGTAACGAATCGAACACCAGCCAATTATACAAGGAAGCGGTAGCAAGAGTGGAGACACAAGCCAGAGCTGTGTATGTGGAAGGAGATTTACGCAGTAAGGATGAATTTGTGCGAGTGATGACAGAGCAAGGTTGTTTCATACTACAAGTAGCTTTATGTTCCTTGGGTGGTCCAAAGCCATTGGGTTATCCTCCAGATGATCCATTTTTCGGTGAGAAAAGATGGGACAAGGAAAAGATCAAATATTGGGTTACGTCTATCTTTTATATCAAGAGTCAAATCCCCCTTGTAGTCCTCAAGGTGTTGATGAAACAAAGCTTCTTCCAAAAGGTATTAAAATCTGGAAAATGGAAGAGGCCAAAGGACTTGGCCAGGATGGCTTTGTATGATTTTGTTGTAGAACCAATGCTAGATGAACCAGTGAACCACAGAAGCTCTATAAGGAGACTTCTGGGCTTTTTATTCAACAAGAGGAGGAGCCGTCGTTTCCATCAAGAACCCGTTACTCCACTCCATGCTCTTTGGTTGTTGCTGACTGGACCAGTGGGCTCCCGTCGTGGTGGTGGTGCAAACCATATTGAGGAAGATGAGGCTGATCACCTATATACCACCTTGTCCTCCGTACGAAGTATTATGGAACTACAATCATCGGGAATCGCTTTCAAGAGCGACGAAGGATTGGGCACGAGACAGATAACATTCACGAAAAGAATGTTAGATGCCCATCTTTACCTCCCCTGCATCTACATGGAACATGACACTATGGCTTTGTTCCAGAATCTGATTGATTATGAAGCTGCTGTTGGTATGGACATAAACGGGCGTGAGATTTCTGCATATATAAGCTTCATGAAAGAACTCATCCGTAGTCGTGACGATGTCAAAGTCCTTGTCCAACAGGGAATCATCGATACTAATCCTGACTTTGAAAATGAATTGCCTGGTAAATTATGGAGCTTGGACACATTGGAGGTGGGAAACAGCCACAATCTTGTTTCCATTCGGCGTCAGATTCGTAGATATGTGAGGCCAAGCATCCGAGCAAAGATGGTGAATCTCGTTGTCATAGGTGTTTTTCTTACCTTGGTGCAGACCATATACACTGCACTTAGCTATCATCACCCACACGTCTGATAGAGAATGGTTTAGCTAGCACTGACAAAGCAAAGGAACAATGGATGGAAATTCTATCTGGTATATATGTTTCATTCTTCTTTTTTTTTTTTCTTTCAGCAATGAATGCTTCTTTGCCTGTCTTTAAAATGGCTCATGTACATTGGATAGAATGTAACCAAGTCAATAGGTTATTGTAAACATATGGTAGGGGGGTTTAATTAACACCAATCCCTATTAAGACAGCTTGACCATTCCAATGGTACAAACATATGATCTGCTCTGGTTTTCAAAGAAAGCATAGGGCCATGAAGCATGCTACCAAGCAAGCTGCATCCTAATGCTGACCATGTGGCATAGCAATTGAACAAATCTGAAACATTTTATTGGAAGAGATACCCTGTTCTGGTTAAGTGTGAAATTTGGAGCCCTAATTCAATTTATAGCTCAATCTTCTATTTTATAATTTTTTTATATTTAAGTTACATACAGAATGCTTTAGATAGCATTGGTGGGATCAAGGTTTGAACTGTGACATTCAGATTCAAGTGTCTAAAGTAAAAAAGGGCCAGATATTTGGCTAATATGTCTTTGTTTGATAAAAAGGTAATCGTAAAAATGGGTTTCTGGTCTTGGAATAGTATATCCAGTATTTTACGTCATCTCAAAAAATTGGTTTGTATCAGTATTGGTAATGGTAGGAATACCTGCATTTGGACCGACCGCCGGACACCTTCTCCACCTCACTATTGTGTTCCTGAAGGACTAAATAGACATCCACTGATCTCTGAGGTTAGTGATTTAATGGTTGGTAGTAGTTGGAATATAAGATTGATCTCTAGTTGCTTACCTCACTCTATTGTCCCAACAATTCTGAAGATCCCAATACCCAGGTTACCCTCTGCAGACTGGTGGTTTTGCCCCATTTCTAAAACTGGTAGGCTGACACCAAGATAGCTGCCAAATTCATTTTTGGGTGTAGAGGAAGTATGCGATTTTATAATCCCTCAATCCCATTCTAGGAGGGTTTCTAGATGGTGGAAGTTTTTATGGAAGCTTAAGATCCATCCCAAATTTAATATGTTTCTATGGTGTTTTTTGCATAATAGTATTCCGGTTAAGGGTTGCCTAGCAAAATGGTTAACCATAGGGAATATTATGTGTTTGTTATTAACCATAACAAATCAGTTTGGTGTCTATTTTTTTCTTGTAACTTCTAAAAGAATATAGGCTGTAGAGCCCTTGGGATTAGAGAACTGAATCTTTGTTTAGTGCTTCTTTACTGAATCTGTTCCTTCCGTTTTTTTGAATCTGGATTTTTATCATAGTTGGATCTAAATTGTTTTTTTTGGTGTTATGGCTATATTCCTGTACTTTCTCTGAGCTCATAGAAATTAAATTATTTTTCGACAAACTAATCCTGATCGCTTTGTGATAATTCAGAATATTTTACATTGGATTTCTGACCTCAAATTATCTCCTATATTGAATTTGAATATGGTTTCACTTTCTACTTCTAATGAAGCCTTCAAGTAATAACTTTAACTTCCCAGTACTGCCCATTGTTAATCAGCCGGTCCTTATCTTCGCTGGTTGTTTTAATCCCCTTACTAATGAAAATGGATGGGCTTCTGGTACTCTATGTCAAGATAGGTTTATTTTTATGGGGATGGATTGTGGATTGACAAGGAGCAAAGCTGCAGCAGTGATGTTGGTTGACTTGATTCCTAAATCGAAGTTCAGTGCGTGGCCATGGGATTTTTTTTCCTATACAGCTTAATATTTTTCTTTTAGTTTCTAACAAAATTACAAGTTTGTATTTTTTTAAGTCTGAAGAATTGGTTGTAAGAATGTGTTACTGGTTGGCTGGTAGAGCCAGGATGGAGAAGCTGCTTAGGGTAGCTACTAAGGATGTGATGAACAATGTCTTTAATTTATTTTCTTGTTTAATTTTATTTTCTTTTCTCATCAATAAATTTGTCTAAAGTAACATTATAGTGTTACATGGGTATTAGCAGATGATCATACAAAAATTCCTATAATCTGGGATGCAAAGATGTGTTTTAAGGACTAATCAAAACTGGTACTGCCATTGACCTGGTTTAAGAGCTGGGCTTCGAACTGACCGGTTCAACAATTGGGCATGAACATAGATTCCTTGGGGTCGGACTGCAATTTCATCAACAGGTTGAGGGGCTTCCTTGATCAAGTACTCTTTATCTTTTGCATTCCTAAAGCCATTGAAGAAGCTTGTTTATTCAGCTAATTAATCATGTAACATGAAAGATAATTTTCATAATCATAAGCTTATAAATTGAAATTATAGCAAATAACAATTCCAACACTTGATACCAAAAACTAGAATCAAACTCAATTGGGACCTGAAAATTCCTGTATCATAATGACCAAGAAGCAGCATATGCCATATTTCCATACCCTTCAAAGAGTTTACAATGAAAAGTCCAGAACATGGGCCCCAACAGATCACTTATTATAGTCTGAACTTATAGTCTGAAAGAAAATCATAAATTCTGTATACGACACAAATAAGTCGCAGTGGAGGAAGCAAATTTCATAATTCTGTTACGACACTCATCTCACTGGAGAACGAAAATCATAATTCTGTATACGATAAAGGACATGGGTGTTTCTTACTGTAAAGGTGTCAACCGTTAAAAAACTGTTTTCACACCCGTGACCCGCCTGTCAAAAAGTTAATTAACCGTGCTTGATGTATTATCTGTATGTGGAGAAAGAGGGAGGACATGGATTTTTTTGAGCCACACAACCTTATCTGTGTCTACCATTATTTATCTGTTTATCAAGAAAAGTCTTTATCATTATTTATCTATACAAGCAGAGAGAAGGATCGAGCTTCAACAATTAAGTACATGAGGGAGAACAAACATCAAAATTTGAATATCCTCTCGATCGATCTGTGCTTGTTTCACCCAAATGTTGGGGATATGCTGTCCTCGTGACGATTCATTGCAGCCAAAAGTTGAATCAAAGCACCTGCCGAATTACAGTTTTTCTGGTTACTTTGATCATGGGAGGATTTTTCCTGATTTGGAAGATAAAACTGAGGATGTGGTAGATCGGGCCTGGAAATATGTGTTAAAAGAAACCGGCGGTAAGGAATCGAACACCAGAAGATTATATGAGGATGCGGTGGCAAGAGTGGAGACACAAGCCCGAGCTGTGTATGTGGAAGGAGACTCACGCAGTAAGGATGAATTCTTGCGAATAATGACACAGCAAGGTTGTTTCATACTACAAGTAGCCTTATGCTCCTTGGGTGGTCCAAAACCTTTGGGTTATCCTCCAGATGATCCATGTTTTGGCGAGAGAGGATGGGACAAGGAACAGATCAAATACTGGGTCACGTCTATCTTTTATATCAAGAGTCAAATCCCCCTTGTAATCCTCAAGGAGTTGATGAAAGAGAGCTTCTTCCAAAAGGTACTGAAATCTGGAAAATGGAAGCGGCCCAAGGACTTGGCCAGGATGGCTTTGTATGACTTCGTGGTAGAACCAATGCTAGATGAACCAGTGAACCAAAGAAGCTCTATAAGGAGACTTCTGGGTTTTTTCTTCAACAGGAGGAGCCGTCGTTTCCATCAAGAACCCATTACTCCACTCCATGCTCTTTGGTTGCTGTTGACTGGACCAGTGGGTTCTCGAGGTAAAGCCAACCATATCGAGGAAGATGAGGATGATCACCTATATACCACTTTGTCCTCAGTACGAAGTATTATGGAGTTGCAAGCAGCGGGAATCGCTTTCAAGAGCGCCGAAGGATTGGGCACGAGACAGATAAAGTTCAAGAAAAGAATGTTAGATGCCCATCTTTACCTCCCCTGCATCTACATAGAACATGACACTATGGCTTTGTTCCAGAATCTGATAGATTATGAAACTGCTGTTGATTTGGACACAAACGGGCGTGAGATTTCTGCATATATAAGCTTCATGAAAGAGCTCATCCGTAGTCGTGACGATGTCAAAGTCCTTGTCACACAGGGAATCATCGATACTAATCCTGACTTTGAAAATGAATTGCCTGGTAAATTATGGAGCTTGGACACATTTGAGGTGGGAAACAGCCACAATCTTGTTGCCATTCGACGTCAGATTCGTAGGTATGTGAGACCAAGCATCCGAGCAAAGATGGTGAATCTCGTTGTCATAGGTGTTTTTCTTACCATGGTGCAAACCATATACACTGTCCTTAGTTATCATCACTCTCTCCACTAATTGATATTAGTTTAGCTAGCAATGACAAAGCAAAGGAACAATGGATGGAATCCTATATATTTGTTATATATGTTCCACTCTTCTTCTCTGTTTATTCCTCCCTGCACTGAATGTTTCTTTGCTTGTTTTTAAAATGGCTTATGTACATTGGATAGAATGTGACCAAGTCAATTGGTTATAGTAAACATTTGGTAGGGGGTTTAATTAATACAACCCCAATTAATACAGCTTAACCATCTTAATTGGAAAGACATCTTGAAGCTATGTCACCCTTCCCATAGTGTGCTCAATCAAACATCCTGTCTGAGGCCAAATGGGTTGAGAGAAAGTGTACACTTGCCTTCTGCTCCACCATTTCCTAGATTTAGCTAGAGAAACCTCTGAATCTTCTGTAACAAAATGAGACCTTGCCCCCACATTGTGATGGATGTCTAATCTGATACCATGAAATTTGGAGTCCTAATTCAACCTGTAGCCTAATCTTTTATTTTATAAATTTTCTTATATTTTAAGCTACCGACAATGCTTTACATAGCATTGGTAGTATCAAGGTTTGAACTGTTACATTTGAGATACAAGTGTGTCTAAAGTAAAATAAAAAACAAAAAAAGGGCCTCATATACCTCACTATTGTGTTCCTGAAGGACTAAATAGACATCCACTGATCTCGAAGTTTAGTGATTTAATGGTTGGTGGTAGTTGAAATATAAGTTTGATCTCTAGTTGCTTACCTCAGTCTGTTTTCCCAACAATTCTGAAGATCCCAATACCCAGGTTACCCTCTGCAGACCGGTGGTTTTGCCCCATTTCTAAAACTGGGAGGCTGACCACCAAGATAACTGCTAAATTCATTTTTTGGGTGCAGAGGAAGCATGCGACTTTATAATTTTGTTCATCAATCCCATTCCAGGAGGCTTTCTAGATGGTGGAAGTTTTTATGGATAATTTAAAATGTTTCTGTGGAGTTTTTTTGCATAATGGTAATCCGGTTAAGGATTGCCAGGCAAAATGGTTAGCCGCAGAGAATGTTTGTATTTATTCATAACAAATCAGTTTGGCATATGGTTTTCTCTTGTGACTGCTCTAAAAGAATATGGGATGCAGGGTCCTTAGGATTGAGAAATGAATTTTTGCCGAGTGCTTCCTTACTAAATCCGTTCCTTTTGTTCTTTGAATCTGAATCTTTATCTCAGTTGGATCTAATTTTTTTCCTTTTTGGTGTTATGGCTATATCCCTCTACTTTCTCTGGACTCATAGAAATCAAATTATTTTTCAACCAACTAAATTTGATTCCTTTTGTGATTCTTCACAATATTTTGCATTGGATTTCTGATCTCAAATTATCTCCTATGTTGAATTTGAATATGGTTTCACTTTCTATTGCTAATGAATCCTTCTGTAATAACTTTGATTTCCCATACTGCCCACTGTTAATCATCCGGTCCTTATCTTCGCTGGTTGTTTTAATCCCCTTACTAATGAAGCTGGATAGGCTTCTAGTATTTTATGTCAAGCTCGGTTTATTTTTATGGGGATGGATTATGGAATGACAAGGAGCAAAGCTGAAGCAGAGGCCAAGGCGCTTTTACAGGGACTCAAAGCAGCACACCGAGTAGGATGCCAAATAGAAGAAGCTTGAACAGATTATCAGTTGTTAGATGATCATACAAAAATTCCTATAATCAAGTGTGAAATGTAAAGATTGTTTTTTTGAAGACTAATCGAAACCGCAACAGCCATCGACCCGGTTTAAGAGTGGGGCTTCGAGCTGACTGGTTCAACAATTGGGCATGAACATGGATTCTTTGGGGTTGGACTGCAATTTCATCAATAGGTTTGAGGGGTTTCCTTGATCAAGTGCTCTCTCTTTTGCATTCTTAAAGCCAATGAAGGAACTTGTTTAGTCAGCTAATTAGGAAGTCATGTAACAGAATATATATATACCATAGTACCATTCCCTTGATAAATTCTACAATGATAAACTTTACTCCTAAAAAGCTCTTCTATGGTCCAAAACATGAGCTCCAATAGATTCACTTATGGTGTCATTTTGTTATGAGATCTTTCGTTTCACCTACCGAAGTACTTTGTTTGAAAACAGGGGTTGGGACCATATATATAATCTGGAACAAAATAAAAATTCTATATACGACACTCACTTCGTCTCAGTGGAGGAACTTGGGTTTGGGTGACTCATGCATGCTGTTGTTGCTTTCTGATTCATTGTTGTCGCTGCTATCAGCTCTATTTGTCTTTATGCCATTGGCTTTGCTTTCTTTATCTTCACAGTTCTGATGACATTGTTTATCTTCCATATGATTCCATTTTCAGTGAGAACAGATGACACAAGGAATTGACCAGACACTAGCAAATCCCCCTTTTAGTCCTCAAGGTGTTGATGAAACAGAGCTTCTTCCAAAATATTCTGAAACTCAGGAAACAGCCACAATCTTATTGCCATTTGGTGTCAGATTGTGAAGCCAAGCAACCGGACAAAGATAGTGAATCTTGTTGCCATAGGTGTTTTTCTTACCTTGGTGCAGACCATATACACTGCCCTTAGCTATCATCACCCTCTCCACTGAGAGACCGGTTTAGCTAGCAATGACAAAAGCGTAGGAGCAATGGATGGAAATCCTATCTAATATATATATATATATATATATATTGTTTTCTGCAATGAATGCTTTCTTTGTTTGTTTTTAAAACGGTTTTATGTTCATTAGATAGATTGTGATGACCCAAGTCAATGGGTTTTGTTAAGATGTCTTAGGAGTTGAATCACGATGGGGAAGTGTCCCTGTCGATGACTAAGTAAATGTATGTTAAAAAAAAAAAAAAGTGAGAGAAAAAGACCTTTTTGGGATCCAAAATGGGTTTGTTGTGCGATTTCCGACCTTTCAAGTCAGAACTTCAGAATTCTGATATACATTATTGTGATCTGTGCGAAATTCCAGTTTCAATGGTGTCTTGAAGATTTTTCAGTTTTTTGGACTCTCGACCCTAGTTGGATTTTTTTTTTGCAGGATTCCATTGCATTTGGGGCCTTCTCTAGGGTTTTCCAATTTTTCAAGGGACTATCGAGGGACTAAGCCAAAGAGAACACATAGCTCATAACTTGAAAATCGAAAGGAAATTTGTCATTTTGAACCTGGGCTAAGGCCCTATTTATTGTAAATTTCATTGGAGGCTCTAAAGCCTATGGCCAATGTCGGGCGGTGCTGCCCAACCTTGATGGAGGGGCTGCCACATGGCAAGCCCTTTACGGGCTTAAAATGGCCCCCCATGGGCCTGTGTTTGATCACATTTTCACGATGTTTGGGGATTGATTCCGAGAGATCCAACCGTGAGATTTTGGCGTTCCATATATTCGAAAAGAATTCTGAGTCTAATTTATAATGATGTAAAGATCCACCACATATTTTGGCAGGAATATATTCAGATCTTTGCCCGAGGCAAGAGGCCCTGCAGTGCGATAGCCTTTCTAGTAGACTTCCGAGAGTGATTCTGGGAGATCTGACAATCAGATTTCGAGGATCCACATATCAATTGAAAGAATTTTAAAATTTTATAATCAATGATGAAATATCCAACATATATTTTGCTACAGACACAGTCAGATCTGTATTCCAAAGTAGGCGAGACCTATAAAATTAGGGTTTAATGAAAGGGTGGCTAAACATTGTCAGATTTGCACCAAATTTTAGGACATGCTTAAATATCATGAAGATATACTATCCATATATTTTTCAGTCCATTCCGATAGTGTTTGAGCATTAAAGTAGATTAGAGGCAAAATGGTCACTTTCTAAAAAAAATCTATGAGAGCTATTTTGGGTGCAAGTCACAAGCATCAAGTGAGGGGATATATTGAAGTGACAAAATTCAGTATCTACACGCCCCGATATTGCTTTTAATAAAGCGAAGTAGTGGGACATCTTTGGTTTCACATTAGTTACAGAAGAGAATAGAGTAGAATGGGAACTACAAGGATAGGGTTCCATGAAAGAAAATCTCACTATGCTCTCTTGCCTTCTGGGGAGGGGGGTTTGGCGTTTATTTTCACATACATACGTTGAGCTGGGCTGGGCCGGGTGGGGTCATGGTGTGGTGTCACATGGCGTGGTGAACGAGGCTATGCCTTGATGCGTGTAGTCCCTTTTTTGCAAGCGGCCGGACTTGTATCCATATTTCCTTTATTGATGTCAATAAGGTTTTTTCAACATCGGATGTTTTTTTTTTTTTTTTTCTTTCTTTCTTCCGATGTTGGTTATTGTGATCAAATATTGGACAAAGCATGTTCTACATTGGTGTTTATTAGGGACATTCCGACATACTTGAAACTCTGTCTGATGTGTAATGAAGTTCCACTGATGTTAGATGAACATTGTCCGATGCGTTGTTAACACCGGAGAATTTTTGTTGTACGTCAAGAAAAACTAGTTTCTTGTGTCTTCTCTCTCCAAGAACACATCTTTTGGACCCTTTATTTCACTCATGTACTCTATTTGTTTGCCTTTTTCTTTATTGCTTTGAAAGTTTTTTTGAGTTCCATTCCTTTTGTTAATTGAGAACAGCTGTATTCTGATGTAGCCCAGTAAGTGAGCGCAACAAGTGTAATGCCTAAGGGGTTGTTTGATATTGTAGAATGATTTACAAGAACCCGTGCTGCATCATAGGGGGCCGACTACGATTTTAAGAAGAGTGACATGTGGCACTCCTCAACCCCACTAGTGTTTGTGATTTTCATTCATGAATAAATTTTTCGAATTCGACTCTTCTCCAGCCATGGCGGGATCCGAAGGATCCAGCCCAGCAAAAACAAGGGTGTTTGAGTCATTTTCAGGTAGGCCCCACCCTGTTTTGGCTGGGCTGGATCCTCCAGCTCCCGCCATGGCTTGGCTGGAGAAGAGTCGAATTCGAAAATTTTATTCATGGATTCCTTTGGAAGGAGCCATCAATAATTGAATTGAAAATTACAAAACTTTCCAAAGGAAGAATGATGATGAGTCTGTTCCATCTTTTGGTTGCATCAAGAAGTCCAAAATTGTTTAGTTGTTGGATTTGGAGATGATTGATGGTAAATCTGTTTCCATCAAGTAGATGAGTTCATGTTTAATTGTAAAGTAGAGGGAATGGTTTTAACTGATCTACTGTCGCGGGTGAACTTATTGAGAATTCGCTGAGGACTTGGAGGACTACAAGGCAAAACTAAAACAAAAGGGCACTCTTGAGAAGTTTAGTGATCAGAATAAGAATGAAGAGATTTCGTTAAGAGATCCAGAAATGGAACAGAAGAAGAAATTCATTCCCAAAAAGCTAAGCAATTGGTGAAATAATGAGACTGATACCATAACACTATGGAATATCAAATCAACTAATGTCTAAGAATAAAAGTTTCACTTTTTAGGATAATGGTAGCTAAGCTGCCTAAGCATGGCGTAGAAGGTCTGCAGAAATGTGAGGAAAACCGTTATGACGATAAGATTCATAACCTTCCCCCAATTGCTTGGCTTCACATAGCTACGAATCTTACCCCGGACATCGATCATGTGCTGGTTGTCTCCCACCTCATCTGGCAGTCTCGAGATCAGACTCTGTAACATTACAGGTACACCTTCTTCTCCCTCAGGATCTGCATTCACAATCCCTTGCATTGCAAGCACTTTGGCATCATTAGGTGTACGGACGAGCTCACCCATCAGCTTCAAATAGGAACAAACCTCACGCTGGGTCTTCCCCAATTCAATATCCACCTCATAATCGATCAAGTAATCGAACAAGGTCTTTGTGTTGGAGTCAATTGTGATGGGAGGAAAACAGATAACTGCATCGATCATTTTCTCTTTAAATTTTATTCCTCTGCTAAATTTCCCCTGGTTACTCTTGAAGGTAATCCCCACCATCTGCAACTCTGTCGCACTACGCACCGTGTTCCACGAATTGCTACTCTCATCTTCATCTTCATCTCCTACGTTGCAGCCGATGATGGCGCCTGGCCCAGTCTGATGAAGCCAAAGAGCATGGAGAAGGGTAGGCGGTTCTTGATCTGAAAAACCCATGCTTTTGTTGATAAGGCCATTGACGAATTGGTTCATGAAATCCACTTTCTGACCTGAGCCTTCAAGCATAGGTTCCACCAATTGCTCATACAAAATCATCCTCGCCATGTCTTTGGGCCGATTCCACTGCTTTCTTGATTTCAATACCTCTTGGAAGAAACTCTGTTTCATCAACTTCTTGAGGATTACAAGGGGAAGCTGGCTTGAGATTCTAAATAGAGAGGGGACCCAACCTTCAACCAAAGCCTTGTTCCAATTCTGATTCAACTTCTCTGAAGCACCACCTAATGATAACAAGGCCACTTGAAGTACGAAGCAGCCTTGATCGATCATTTTTGCCACGAAATCGTCGCCACTAGGGACTGGAGCGCGGGTGTCGTCTCTATAGATTTTTCGAGCTTGTTCCTCTACTTTTTTCACTGCTTCTATGTATTTGTTGCGGGTTGCCATTGCATCAGCTCCGGTAGTTCTTGTCTGGACAAGATCCCATGCTTTTCTTACTTCAAATGAATCAAATGAAGAGAAATTGAACATGCCCAAACGTGGCTCTTCTTCTTGTTGGCATGGCTGCAACTGCGAGTTGGTAAGTGAGGAGAAGCATTTCTTCATCTTCAAATTGAGAGATTCCATGGTTTGAGGTGTTTGTTGATCAGGTCTCTTTCTATTCTGGGTATTTAAATTGCAATAGAAAGAGTAGTTGATTGAAGTAGGAGGAGACGCTTCTCTTCAGCTTCGAGGGTGCTTTCTTCCATGACTACTGAGGAATTGATTGATTAGTCTTCAATCTTTCTTGGTGGTTTCACAGAAGGTGTGTTGACGCGGTTGACCCAATAACTTTTTGGGGTCTTCCTGGGTTTTGGGCTTCATTAATGTACATTAATTATTGGATCCATAATAATAAAAGATATCCACTTTAGGTTTTAAGTCAAAGGTATTTCTATCCTAACATATTATGGGAGTGTGTTAGGATTAAGTGAATATTATATATATATTCAACCCAAGGTCCCCACAGTCGTCACTGGATTATTATTAATTTTTCTGTTCACGGGAGTTCCAAGAGAAAGACTATGGAAGAGTTTGGAGAAGGTTTTTAGAGCTTGTGGATCAACTACAGCTATCAGATAAAAAAAGGTATGTTGTTTATGTTTATTTCTTCATTGTGTTCCTCAATCCATATGGGATCTATTCATGTGATTGATTAGAAATACCAATACTTCCATCTATAATTGTATTTTATCCTGAGTTCAAAGCACGACACACTGGAGGATGAATTTTTTATCCTTTCTGTATCTAAAGTAACATTACACTTCTACAAGGTGTTACAACTTACAAGGGAATTAGCGGATGAGCATATAAAAATTGCTCTAATCAAGTGTGTGGAATGCAAATATGTTTTTTTAAGGACTAATCGAAACCGGAACTGCCATCGATCTAGTTTAAGGGCTGAGTCTCGAGCTGACCGTTTTAATTAAATTCCCTTGGGTCGGACCGCAATTCCATTGATAGATTGAGAGGGATTCCTGGATCAAGTTCTCTCTTTTGCATTCATAAGGAGTAAGGGCCTATGAAAGAGCTGGCTTTTCAGTTAATTATTTAGGAAGTCATGTAATTAATCGATAGGCAAGAGATCTCTACTTGGTCGCATGGTCTCTACACAAGCGTCTGAACCAATGGGTGAGCACGCCTGGGTATCTACCCAGGGGACAGAGGCATCATCTTACAGTGCCTTGTGAGAGAGTGTAGAGACCATGTCACATAAGTAGAGATTTTTTTCCCTTAATCATATAACATGAAAGAAAAGTTTCATAAACATATCAGAAACTAGCAAAAACTCAATGAGGATCTGAAAATTCCCCTTCATGGACTCTAAAATAGCCACCTTTCTCCTAAAAAATTATTACTTTTGGTTCAAAACATGGGCCCCAATAGAACGCGTATGGTGTTATTTGCTAATTCGCCATGGTATCTTTCCTTTTCCATCTTTCAAAACATAGGCCCCAAAACATGGGCCCCAATAGAACGCGTATGGTGTTATTTGCTAATTCGCCATGGTATCTTTCCTTTTCCATCTTTCAAAACATAGGCCCCAAAACATGGGCCCCAATAGAACGCGTATGGTGTTATTTGCTAATTCGCCATGGTATCTTTCCTTTTCCATCTTTCAATATGGGCCCCTCAATAGAACGCGTATGTCAAGAGTTTTTTGCATACTAAATGCTCAAAGAAGGTGGGGGACCATATAATATAATTTGAAAGGAAAAAGTCTGATCAGGGTCATGTTCAAACGTAAATTGGATGGAAATTAAATTGCCCAAAGCTCCAGATACAGAAACAGATGACTAGTTCTCACTGCCTTTAACGCTAACATATTTAAAAAAGAGCAAATCATATTGTCCCCATCCTTACAAAATATTACTATTTTGAGTAAAATAAGCAATTTGTGAGAGAATACTAGAATCTTGTCCTGTAAATCCTATGAAGTATTCCAAATATGAATATTATCCATCCTAAACTAAATGCAACTTTTAACCCTCTACTCCGGCTTTCTTCGCTGGCTTTGCTGCCTCCGGCTGATTGTTTGTCAAGTAATTAAAGCCATAAATACTTGTATGGTGGATACACTTCTTTTCTTTGTTAACGAGTATAATTATATCTCATAAAAATATAAAAAAAAAACGAGTAAAATTATAGAAATATTTTTTTTGGTAAATAGGTATTTATTCATATTGGTGAGAGCTCGTAAATAGAAATATTGTATTCACTTATAAAACTCACAAAAACATGTGGGGTTTCTAACAACAAATTTTCATCATGAAGATGCATGTCTCGTACTAAAGTATTTTTTTCTTTTTTTAGAAGGAAAGGTGGGTGGGAAGGGAAGATATAACAGTTTGGGTTTAGAATAAGAATAAATTAAAGCTACGTTTGATAAATGTCTGAACAAAGAACGTCCGTTCTTGACTAGAAACGTTTTTTGGTGTTTCTGGTCTGGAACGGCGTTCTGAGATCGAGAATGACCGTTTGGTAACGGTCTCAAGAACGCCGTTCAGAACGAAAATGGTATTTGGTAAAACATATTCTTCCCTATTTGATATTAATGACAATAATGCCATTTCTTTGTCAATTATACCAAAAAAAGACTTGTAAAATCTTTTTCGCTTACCAACCTTAGCATAAAATTAAAATATCTCATTAACATAACCAAAGTAAGTATAAAAATATGTCAAATTTCAAAGATGTCATTAAAATTGGGTTCTTGTGTGGATTAGTGGCATAATTGACTATGCTATGAACAGTTGAATAAAGAGGGCCTTGGTGGATTCGAACCACCATCCTCTTGGACCATGCTCATGTTCCAAGTGCTCTACCAATTTGAGCTAAAGACCCATCAAGTAGTATTCAATCAGTGGAGACAAAAGGGTATTTCTCCCTATTGAAGCAATACAATCAAGGAAAAACAACAGCAAGTAAACTCATTTCCACCTTTAACACACTTTTCCCACCCGCCAAATATCACACAACAGGTCTGTAATTCATGACTGAACTTTGTACTGCCTCAATCTCAATGAAGACCAATGGAAATGGGAAAGATAAATAGGAGGAAGGGAACCTCAAGCTATGCTGTCATTATACCCACAGTGGTACACCAACCCTTCCCCTCCTAAATTCAGGCATCCTTGCAGCCATGGCTTGAGAGTGGTACACCAAACCTCATCCATTCTGGGCAGTTTATTAACTCAGTGAAAAAAAAAACACACTAGACCAGAGGTTTATTGACATCCCTTACAAGCAAAACCACATACCTAAACTCCCAATCACCAAAAAATTTGCATAGCAGTGCCACAAATAATACGTCGGACTATTATTAGATTATACAGTCCTGGGATATTGATAACATTACTCATCCAGTGGCAAGCATTAAAATGGTATTGCTATTATGTTTGCTCAACACTACAGTTAGCGATTTATAAACACAAAGATGATATACAGAAGACAATAAACACAAAACTGAATCCAATTCGATGAAGCTCTTATATGCATGTAACAAATGACAGAGATGCACCACAGTTGTGTCAAAATAAGGGATTATACAACTGCATGACTTTATCACAACACTGAACAAAGATCATTGAATCTAACTGTTGATGGAATTTAGAATCACAATGAAGTTCTGAAACCACAGTAGTAACCTGGATCAATTGGGTGGAATGAGGAAGACTGAGAAGTTTAACAGATTCCATAAATTTAATGTAGTTTCCAGAAATTGGATTATTCTGGATTTACCAAACACTTTCAGAAATTAAAAAGGATAACTGATGGTGAACTAGAAGGCTGAAACAAGAGCTGTAACTTCTCAAAGATTAAGTAAACTAGACAGGGACTTCAACAACAGTATAGTCCCGCCCTGGCGACTTTTTCAAACCTAAAAATATTATGTTTCCTGTAACTCTAGTTGGTGCAATAGGCCTGCAACTGAATATTTCAAGTAACAGAGCAGTTGTTTGAACTTGTAATATATGAAAGATTAACCTCAGGCTTAAGACCAGAAATCAATAGATATTATTTTAACTATGAAGGTCGAATGGAAACCAAGCAACATGAAAGAAGATAAGAAAAAAATGCACAAAGGTAAACACCAAAATCGACTCACTTTTTGGAGATTGCAGGTATGAACTAAACTTGGTTCACTGCTGATCCAACTTTCTCTCTAGTTTTTCCTGCAAAATCAAATCCCATAAGTTCAAGTTAGGAAAATAATTGCAAGAAATCATATGACATTGCAAGGAATCGTATGGTATTTCTTGGGTTTTTAGGGTTCCCCTGCAACCTTGCGATCTTCTATTTTTTATGTAGAGAGAAAGAGAGATAGAATCAGAAAGTTTGGCAGGGTTTTCTTCTTCGTTTCTTTTCTTGGGTTATGGATTTTCCAGTTTCAATAGAGTTTTTTTGGAAAATTTCAGGTAGCGGTTTTCAGATAGAAATAAAGAAAGAACGCAAGGGAGTTTCTTTTAGGGATTTCTTTTTCTTTTCCAGAGAGAAAAAAAAGAAAGATCGCAGGTTTTGGATTTCTTTTTCTTTTCCGTGGAAGAAACCCAAAACTCCCTGAAATCTCAGGGTTTAGAGATTCTACTTGAGAGAGAGAGAGAGAGAGAGAGAGAGTCACCTTCGTTGTTGTCAAGTTCAGTTGCAGAGGGGTCGTGCTAGAGAGGAAAGCTGATGTAGCAGAGGGTTGTGCGGAGCTCGGCAGAAACCTTCAAATTTTAGGGATGTTGCTCCAATTCCTGAGACACATGGGAGAAAAAAAATTCAGATCTAGTCAGATCTTCATCCCAACAACGACCGAGAGAGAGAGAGACAGAGAGAGTGAGAGAGAGCGAGACAGAGAGAGTGAGCGGTAGAGAGACAGAGAGAGGAAGCAAGAGAGAGAGGGATAGAGAGAGAGAGAGAGAGAGAGAGAGAGAGATGAGATCGACCTGGTTTACCTTTTTCGCCTGCTACTTCTCTTCCCCAGATCTATCGCAAGCTTGCCTTCTAACCGCAGTGCTCACGGGTTTTGACGATTGATCGCGACAACTTTTCGTTCTTGTTCTTTACATGAAAGATTCCTCCGGTCTATTCTAAAAGACCAGAAAAACGAACCGTCAAACCAAACATAAATTCATGTTTTTTTGTTCTCAAAGTACGGAAAAACGGTTTTGAACGTCGTTCAGACATTTACCAAACGTAGCCTAAGGAAGCACTGGACATAGTCTCAATCCTCAACCCAAGAGGCCCTATAGCCCAAATTCTTTTAGAGAATTCACAAAAGAAAATGAATGTCATAAGGTCTCACTAATGCGGTTACAAATGACACAATGATCCTCCATGTTAAACTATTTGGACATACGATCTCTAAAAGGGAGGCCCTTATGCCAAAATCTCCAAAGGAAAGCCAAGAAATTTGGATGGATATTTTAGTTTTCACATGAATTTCCACCCCCTAATAGGAGCCCTAGAGCTAGAAGAGTGGGGTCTAAAAACACTCCTAAGAGAAACAACATCAATTTTAGTGGTCAAAGAATCAGATTTAGATAAAAAACTAACATTGACAAGAGGATGGTATGGTAGAAAGATGGATCTTCATAACGGCATGAGCAATATAAGAACTAGAAATCAAGCTTATATTCTAGCTTCGTTTTACAATATCACTGACCTTTTTATTCATAGGGTGTCTATTAGTTGCTACAAGAACACAAAAATTATGCAATGATGTATCCATGGATCACCCCAAATACAAGTATTCTCACTATCACCAATACGAATAATAGGGGTGTCAACGGGCCGGTTCGGGCCAGTTTCGGTTCGGGCTTTCGGTTTCGGTGTGACTTTTATAGAAACCGAAACCAAACCATTAAGAAATGTTCGATTTTGGTGCGGTTTGGTTTCGTGTCTGTTTCGGTTTATGATAACGGGTTGATATAGGTTTGGATTCGGTTTGGTATCGGTTTTATATAACTAGTAAGGTCCGGTTAGTACTAATTTTTCTTCTCTTTCTCTTTTAAGTACATAAAATATTTCAAATACAATGCATCTTTGTATCCTATGTCCTATGGCCTATGGATACAATTGGTTGGGTAATCACTAACAAAGGATATGAGATAAAGTGAGAAACTATCACAACACATTTAGGGGGCAATGGGGCATTAGGCATTTACTGATTTACTCATTTATCGGGTTAGGTCGGTTCGGTTTGGGTTCGGGCCTAACGGTTCGGGCTACCGGTGCACCGTCGGGCTAGCCCAAACCAAACCAAACCGTTTGCCTCTCTAGATCCACAAACCGAACCGAACCATTAAGAGTTCGGTCCGGTGTGGTCTGGGCTCGTTCGGGCTGGTTCGGGCCGGTTTCATCGGATCGGGTTGGGTATTGACACCCCTAACGAATAAATAGAAAATTTTAAGATGTGGAAGGATGCCAACAATATTATTCCATGTCCAAGAGCCCCTCTTTGACATCATATTTCGATCAAACCAAGATTTATTATTAAAAGACTTAGCCCTCAGGATAGCTACCCATATACTATGATTGTCGGTTAACAACTTCCACCCAAGCTTAATCAAAAGATCTTTATTATGAGTAGAAGCATCCCTTAGACCAAGGTCCCCATACTCTTAAGGGGAGCACACAGTACCCCTACTCCCCTAGGCATAAGACTCAATTTCTTTTTGATAAATTACATGTCACCCCTTGGTTTTCAAACGAAACTCAAATCACCCCTTAATTTTTGAAAAAACTCAAATCACCCCCTGGTTTAGACCCCAATATGACAAATTAATCCTTACCGTTAGTTTTATGTTGTTAAGTGATGATGTCAGCCAGTTAAATAAATTTAAATCCCTAAACTACCCTTGACCAATGTTGAAGATGAAGGAAGGGTAGTATTGTAAAAGAATATGGGATGCAGAGTTCTTGGGGTTGAGAAATGAATTTTTGCGGAGTGCTTCTTTGCTAAATCTGTTCCTTTTGTTCTTTGAATCTGGATCTTTATCTCAGTTGGATCTAATTTTTTTCCTTTTTGGTATTATGGCTATATCCCTTTACTTTCTCTGGACTCAAAGAAATCAAATTATTTTTCAACCAACTAAATCTGATCCCTTTTGTGATTCTTCAGAATATTTTGCATTGAATTTCTGATCTCAAATTGTATCCTATGTTGAATTTGAATATGGTTTCCTTTTCTAATTCTAGTGAATCCTTCTGTAATAACTACAATGATAAACTTTACTCCTAAAAAGCTCTTCTATGGTCCAAAACATGAGCTCCAATAGATCACTTACTTATGGTGTCAATTTGCTATGAGATCTTTCGTTTCACCTACTGAAGTACTTTGTTTGAAAATAGGCGTTGGGACCATATAATCTGGAAGAAAATCAAAATTCTGTACACGACACTCACTTTTATTGTTGCTTTCTGATTCATTGTCGCTGCTATCAGCTTTGTTTGTCTTTATGCCATTGGCTTTGCTTTCTTAATCTTCACAGTTCTCATAACATTGTTTATCTTCCATATGATTCCATTTTCAAGTCAGAACTTCAGAATTCTGATATACATTATTGTGATCCTTGCGAAATTCCGGTTTCAATGGTGTCTTGAAGATTTTTCCGTTTTTCGGACTCCTTTGCAGAATTTTGGCTCTCGTTGGATTTTGTTTTTGCAGGATTCCCTTGCATTTTAGGCCTTCTCCAAGGTTTTCCCATTTTCCAAGAGATTATCGAAGGACTAAGCCAAAGAGAGCACGGAGCTCAGAACTTGAATATCGAAAGGAAATTTGTCATTTTGAACCTGGGCTAAGGCCCTATTTATTGTAAAAAGGTCAAGAAACCAGATCCTTCATTGGACGCTCTAAAGCCTATGGCCAAGGTCGGGCGGTGCTGCCCAACCTTGGAAGGAGGGGCTGCGACATGGCAGCCCTATATGGGCTTAAAATGGCCTCCCATGGGCCTATGTTTGATTACATTTTTCACGATGTTTGGGGATTGATTCCGGGAGATCCAACCGTCAGATTTTGGTGTTCCACATATTCGAAAAGAATTTTGAGTCTAATTATAATGATGTAAAGATCCACCACATATTTTGGGGGGAATATAGTCAGACTGTACCCGAAGCGAGAGGACCTGCAGTGCGATACCCTTTCTAGTAGACTTTCGAGAGTGATTCTGGGAGATCTGACAATCAGATTTCGATGATCCACATATCAAATGAAAGAATTTTAAAATTTTATAATCAATGATGAAATATCCAACAAATATTTTGCTAGAGACGACACAGTCAGATCTATTCCAAAGTAGGCGGGACCTGCAAAATTAGGGTTTAATGAAAGGGTGGCTAAACATTGTCAGATTTGCACCAAATTTTAGGACATGCTTAAATATCATGAAGGTATAGTGTCCATATATTTTTCAGTCCATTTCGATAGTGTTTGAGCATTAAAGTAGATTAGAGGCAAAATGGTCATTTTCTAAAAAAAATCCATGAGAGCTATTTTGGGTGCAAGTCACTAGCATCAAGTGAGGGGATATATTGGAGTGACAAAATTCAATATCCACACCCTATACGCCCGATATCATTTTTAATGAAGCAAAGTAGTGGGACATCTTTAGTTTCACATTAGTTACGGAAGAGAATAGAGTATAATGGGAACTACAAGGATAGGGTTCCATGAAAGAAAATTTTAGTATGCTCTCTTATCTTCGGGGGGGTTTGGCGTTTGTTTTCACATACATGCGTTGAGCTGGGCTGGGCCGGGTGGGGTCATGGTGTGGTGTCACATGGCTTGGCAAACAAGGCTATGCCTTGATGTGTGTGATCCCTTTTTTGCTAGCGACCGGACTTATATCCATATTTCCTTTATCGATGTCAATAAGGTTTTTCCAACGTCGGATTTTTTTTTTTTTTTTTTTTTCCGACGTTGGTTATTGTGATCAAATATTGGCCAAAGCATGTTCTACATTGGTGTTTATCAGGAACATTCCGACATACTTGAAATTCTGTTTGATGTGTAATGAAGTTCTACTGATGTTAGATGAACATTGTCTGGTGCGTTGTTAACGTCGGAGATGTTTTGTTGTACGTCATCCATATTGCATTGGACATCGACAACAACTAATTTCTTGTGTCTTCTCTCTCCGAGAACACATCTTTTGGACCCTTTATTTCATTCATGTACTCTATTTGTTTGCCGTTTTCTTTATTGTTTTGAAAGTTTTTTTGAGTTTCATTCCTCTTGTTAATTGAGAACAACGTAGCCCAGTAAGTGAGAACAACAACTATAATGCCTAAGGGGTTGTTTCATATTGTAGAATTATTTACAAGAACCCGTATTGCACCACAGGGACCGACTACAATTTTAAGAAGAGTGACATGTGGCACTACTCAACCCACTGATGTTTGTGATTTTCATTCATGAATAAAATTTCCCAATTTGGCTCTCCTCCAGCCGTGGCGGGAGCTGGAGGATCCAGCCCAGCCAAAATAGGGGTGTTTGGGTCATTTCCAGGTAGGGCTGGATCATTTAGCTCCTCAAAGCCACTACTTTATGGATTCCTTTCGAAGGAGCCATCAATAATTGAATTAAAGACTACAAAACTTTCCAAGGGAAGAACGATGATGAGTCTGTTCCATCTTTTGGTTGCATCAAGAAGTCCAAAATTGCTTAGTTTTTGGATTTGGAGATGATTGGATGGTAAATCTGTTTCCCATCAAGTAGATGAGTTCATGTTTAATTGTAATGTAGAGGGAATGGTTTTTCCTGATCTACTGTCGCGGATGAACTTATTGAGAATTCGCTGAGGGCTTGGAGGACTACAAGGTATTGGTGGAAAATCCAACACTTACACACAGGGGCACAATGCACGTGGTGGAGGTAACGCGGGCGTGCCAGAGCCTTTGACGCAGGCCCAAACAGAACTGGAAACGGCTTGTTCCAACTTTCGACCAGGACGAAACGGCCTGTTTTAATTTTCAACCAGGACGAAACGACCTGTTCTAACTGGCGAAAAGACCTGTTCTAAGAGGCCGGAAATGGCCTGTTATGACTTCTAATCAATACGAAAATGGGATCTTTCCGTGCCTGAGTAGCTCTAAGGTCTTTTGGGTGAAAGAAAATTACGATGGACGAAGCGAAGGAAGAAGATTGAAAATCAAAGTTGCTTACTTGCAGTCTGTATCCTATTGGAGTCGGTACAACTTATGAAACCCGACATTGATGAGGTTTACAACTTGGTATTTACACTACAACTATTCTACGATCAAATCGCATAATCTCCCAAGAAACGGATTTGATGAAGCTTCCACAACTCTGCCAGCCATGGATTGATGGAGCTTGCAACTTGATGTTAATGGTCGTCTTCTGAAACACGGGCCAAAAGATAAGATTGCTGGAGTTGTTCTCCAAACATCTTCCAAAAATGAATTTGATGAAGCTTCCACAATTCTGTCAGCCACGGACTGATGAAGTTTGTAACTTGATGATGATGGTTGCCTTCTGAAACACGGGTCAAAAGACATGGTTGCTGGAGTTATTCTCCAAGCAAGACCTACATGAATACCCCTTGAAACACAAGCCAATGAGGCATTGGTGGCTGGAAACCAACTCCAGCAAAAATTACAGGGAAAGATGAAAGACTACATCTTGAAAGATAAAAAAGGAATAAAGATAATAGAGTGTTGTGTTGTTGATTGTGTGTCCCTCCTTCAATGGAGACTTCTACCTTTTATAGATGGATCCCATAAAGGCTCCCATTTGGTAGTTGCCATAACCGCCGCACCCATGTATCTGCAATCCCCTTGTTCTAGCGCCACGTGTCCCTGATTTTGCATATAGACCCCTTCGTGAAGTAATTCCCGCTATTGCATCTCCTACTTTTCAGATTGCTTCCTAGTGTGGTGGGCCCCTTTCCAATAACCAACTACCTATGCAATTTATCTCAGCCTCCCCTCTCACGTTTCAGCCACGTGGCCATGTTTCCTGGTCTACCCTTGGCTACAAGTGGGAACCAACAATGCCCCTCACAATCCCATTTGAACGAGGCCACACGAGTTCGAGTGGGATTGTGGATACGCCTTTATAGCCTTAAGTTCGGTTTGTTGATCGAAATTCGGTGCCACTGACCCTACTCGCTCGGTCCCCTTTCGCTGATTCTGGCTTAAGATCGATTGGAACAACATCACCATTCATTCATTCACGTACTATCACCATCATCCCGATTTATACTGAGAAACCGATCCTACCCTATAGACGTTTCACATCCAACTGGCCATGTTCGGTTAGGGAGGCCAGGGCCGTGCCCATGTGAGGGGTGGAGTTATCCTCAATGAGGTTCTCAATCTTTTTGACTGAAAAATGTTCGGTCTGAGAGCTGTCCCATAATGGGTTCTCAGGTTCACTTCTGAAGCCATTAAAGCAGTGTAGTGCGGGGGTGCCTTTCAAATTGAGAAAATGGTGGATCTACTGGAACGCTCGAGCTAAGAGCAACAAGCAGCACTACACAAGAGAATTCCTCTATCAAGACCTTACTAAGCCCCTCGGGTGCGCCACTACTACCACCATGAGGTCGATCCAGAAGGGGTAATTCTAAATTTGAAAAACCATTCAGCCTAGAGAACAACATCATGAGTGGTGCATGTTTTCAATTTATGCTGCACCAATGAATGCAATCCACCAAATCTGCCCTCTTTAATGCTCCATTTAATAAACAAATGCTCCACTTAAAATAAGACCACTTGATTTCTCTTTGAATTATGGGGTTCATTTCCACGACTCCCTCTAAATCAAATGGCTCCTTGGCATATGCATCAGGAACGAGAAAGAAGTGGCTATTGGAGAAGGCCACCGCTCTAGTAACCCCAAGAGACATGATTCTCGTAGATCGTCCTTTGTAGGTAGAGAACGATTGTGGTAGACCCGATGAGCCGCTGCTCCCGCTTGCTCGCATGTCCATAAGCCTCTCTACCCTTTTCAACGGCAAAGACAATAAGCGAAGGTGAGTGCCGTCGGCTAGTAACAAGCGTGAAAGGATCACGAGTTTCGCCACTGCTGCTGCCACTTCTACTTCTTCTAGATTTTCTTTGCACTCTCTTTAGCTTCCTCGAGAACTCTCTTGATATCTCTCTTCGCTTCATTAAAAGAGTTCGTTTTCAAGCCGCCACCATGGAGATTTCAGTTATACCCATGAATCATCTGCATTTGAAACTACTGTGAAGTTCACCGATTTTGAGGCAACCGGCATCGATAGGCAATTAACGGATAACCATCTACTCATTCAGCAACTTTTTCTTTGTTTGTGGCAGAGGAATGGCGACTGTTGAGAAGCAAATAAATAGGAGAGTGTTATGGAAGTTGAGGGTAGCATGTGGAGGGAATTAGAGGGAGATAATTTAGGGAGAGAGATGGGAGAGAGAAACGTAAGAAAGTTGGGAGAGATTTTAGGGAAGAGGGAGTTTTAGGAGAGAGGGGGGTCATGGGTGGCATGTGGAGGGAATTAGAGAAAGAGATAATGGGGAGATGAAACGAAAGAAAGTTGGGAGAGATTTTAGGGAAGAGGGAGTTTTAGGAGAGAGGGGAATCATGGGTGGCATGTGGAGGGAATTACAGAAAGAGAGAGAAAGATAATGGGGAGATGAGAGAGGAAAGAAGGAACATAACACGAAAATAAACTCAGAGAGATACTGAAACACGGTAACAAGCACTGATGATCCCCGCAAGAGAAAACTCTAATTAGAAAAACGCCCAAAATAATAACGGGTTTTTTCAAAAATTATGCGACTCAGCCATATCCCCATCGAAGCGGTTAACGAAAAAAAAACTGGCACGTGGCAGGGCCACTTCCATGATCATGTCAACCACCAAAACTACTAAGTAGTCGTTGGGCAATTCCGACAATCTCTCACGTACCTCATGCACACGCACTTGCCCCTTGAACACATCCAATGACAAAGATGAATTCGGCAAGAAATCAAGCTGGTAACACCACTTATTGGAACAGAAACAACATGTAAGAAGTTGGCCTCACTGTGTCTCGTACTCCACCATGTATGATAGCCGTGGTCGAGCATGGCACCTTGTTACTGCAAAAATTTAGCCGTAAAGAATGACGACTTTAATTTCTTCATTGCCAAAGACCCTTCTTCACCGAACAAATAAGCATTTTGCTCCGAGTATATTTCAGACTTCTTTCTCTTCTTTCTTTTTTTTTCTCTTTTTTTTTAAGTTGACACACAGCCCACTCTCTTCAAGAAGAGAGTGGCTTTACGGCAATTGTCTGCCGCCCTTTGCCCCTTGCTTGGTGTCGAGTAATGGCCGAAGAATAAACTGTTGGCCATTCAAAACACCAACGACAAGACTAGTAAATAAACCGTGCCCCCTGGTTTGGTCAATATTGACCAATATCCGGTGAATTACGGCTTCTCAATGGTCGTTTACAAAGGGATTTGCCCCTTATTGAGCACCTGTGATGCATGATTTGCAAAATTTGCCCCTTGTTGAGCATCTGCATTGTCGGCATGCTTTCTTCTTCCTTGAACCATCGCGATTTCGCTTTCTGAAGTCCCACCGGACGTGCCAAAAATGTGTTGGTAGAAAATCCAACACTTACACATAGAGGCACAACGCACGTAGTGGAGGTAACGCGGGAGTGCCAGAGCCTTTGACGCAGGCCCAAACGGAACTGGAAACGACCTGTTCCAACGTTCGACCAGGACGAAATGGCTTGTTCTAGATGACTAAACGGCTTGTTCTAAGATGAAACGGCCTGCTCAGCCAGGACGAAACGACCTGTTCTAACTGGCGAAAAGACCTGTTCTAAGAGGCCGGAAATGGCCTGTTATGACTTCTAATCAGTATGAAAATGGGATCTTTCCGTGCCTGAGTAGCTCTAAGGTCTTTTGAGTGAAAGAAAATTACGATGGACGAAGCGAAGGAAGAAGATTGAAAATCAAAGTTGCTTACTTGCAGTCTGTATCCTATTGGAGTCGGTACAACTTATGAAACCCGACATTGATGAGGTTTACAACTTGGTATTTACACTACAACTATTCTACGATCAAATCGCATAATCTCCCAAGAAACGGATTTGATGAAGCTTCCACAACTCTGCCAGCCATGGATTGATGGAGCTTGCAACTTGATGTTAATGGTCGTCTTCTGAAACACGGGCCAAAAGACAAGATTGCTGGAGTTGTTCTCCAAGCATCTTCCAAAAAAGGATTTGATGAAGCTTCCACAATTCTACCAGCCACGGATTGATGAAGTTTGCAACTTGATGATGATGGTTGCCTTCTGAGTGACTATTAGTTGCTATAAGAACACAAAAATTATGCAACGATGTATCCATGGATCACCCCGAATACAAGTATTCTCACTGTCACCAATACGAATACATAGAAATTTTTAAGATGTGGAAAAATGCCAACAATATTATTCCATGTCCAAGAGCCCCTCTTTGACATCATACTTTGATCAAAAAAAGATTTATTATTAAAATACTTAGTCCTCAGGACAGCTACCCATATGGTATGATTATCATTAACAACCTCCACCCAAGCTTAATCAAAAGGTCTTTATTATGAGTAGAAGCATCTCTCAGACTCAGACCAAGGCCCCCATACTCTTAGGGAGCACAGAGTACCCCTAGGCATAACCACATAAGACTCAATTTCCTTTTAACATCTTTATCTCCATTCCCAAAAAAAAAGAAAAACGAAGAACTAATAGAGTCAAGCTTGCGGAAAAGAAAACATGACATAAGATAAGAAGGGATGGAAGACAAAAACTAAATCAACACAGCACGGCCAACATAGGGTAGCAAGTGGGATTTCCAAGAGGCTAATCGTTTTCATACCCTGTCAATAAAATTATTATGTCCTAAACCTTAGAATGAGGGTGGAATAAATTAGTACCTAGATACATTGAATCTTTGACTATTTCCTTTATACCTGAAATGCTACTTAACCTCCTCTTTTCCTCATATGGGACAGTCATACTAAAATACAATCCACTCCTAGTTAATATGTAGGCCTGAGAAATCACAAATCTCTATATACTACTAAAAATCAATATGGAACCTCCATTGCAGTGATATATATATAAAAGAACTCAATGACATCCTTGCCGTATTCCCCTAAAAGCCTCAATATTCTCAAAACAACTATCCTCTAACTTAATTGAATAGGAAGCCAGGGGATACTAAGTAACTACCAAATCACTCTAGACTAAGCTAAATCTTAAAAACTCAAAAATAGCCATAATAAACTTCCATTCAAGATGATCATAAAGCTTTAGACATGTCTAGTTTAATAGCTACATAATCAATCTTACACTTCTGCTATACTAAAGAATAGAAAATTTTTTGTACTTTAAAATATTATTCGTAATTTGTCCACCTAGAACAAAATAGTGAAATATAACTATTTAACAAAAAAAAAAATTGTTGGTTAGATAAGGTTTTTGCAATTATTTTATGAGAGACATTGCTAATTAGACAAAAATCCTCTACATTAATAGAAATTGGTATCTTAGGTATTAGACAAATCAAATTATTATTTTCTAATGTGTGAGAATAAAAGTAATCTCCCACAAAATGAACTATATAACACTTAATCAAATCCAATAAATATTGATAAAAACAAGCTTAAAAGTTGAAAACCATTAACAACCAGGGCCTTATACACCAATACTAAAAGAAGTAAATAGAATGCTAACGCATTAAGGGAAATATAATATTCAGCAAGGTATATAGTTCATTCAAAACATATATGCTAACACATTTAACAAGGGAAATAGAATACTAATCTGAACTGTAATCAAATTGTGGTTGTTGACGCAAGCTCAACAATCATATCCAACATCACAAATCTGAAAACACATGGAGAAACTAAGGGTCCGTTTGTTTGCCGGATAAAAGTGGGATATACAAAAAGGGGTGGAAAAAGTGTACTATTTACTCACAAAATACCAAGGATGTATGTGTTTGAATTCATGGGACGGGAAACTTCCAGACAAGCTCATTAAATGCATTTATTCTTGTCTGATGAGATAGCACCCCTCTTTTTCCCACCTCATTCATTTCAAAGCCCTATCAAAATTGGTAGAACTTTGGCACTATTTATGTAAAAGTTACTTTTGAATCTATCTCTCTCTTCTTCCTATTTCATTTCTTTCCCATGGAATCCCTTACATGTCCATTTCCTCTCTCTCCCACTAAATCCCACCTTACTGCAAAGTGCATATTCTATTATTTCATTTCTTTTCCTTGTCAACCCAACTCACAACATGTGAGATCCACCCTCACAAGTTTTTACCCTTTTTTATCGACAAACAAACGGGGCCTTAAGAAATTGTTGGAGCTGAGTCGTGCCATCATTCCCTCTCCTTAAGATTATAGATGTCTCATATTGTGCAAACTAGGTTTCTACGAATCAACTTTGAAGATAAAACAACCATCAAGTTCCTTCAATAGTCGTTGCAGTCGCTTATCGTTTCATATTGGGATATTTCAAATATGTGTTCTATTAGATATAACAAAACTAGGAATAATGAAACCAATATCAAACGAAAATAGAATTTGTGATTCACTCAAAATTGTTAGAGAAATTGATTAAACTTCATCTCTATATATATAAGAGAGAAAAAGACCACTAAAGATTGTCTCCAAAAGACATGCCCAAACACCATTTTTTTTTTTTTAACAAGACAAATCTGAACCATTTAAACATGGCTTCCAATAGTCACAAATATTGGTCATATAGGTAGCTATTAGGAAAAAACATCACCCTCTAATAGACCTATTAAAAAATAAAACTAATATTTTGAACCATCATTTAAAAATCCAATAAGCTCTCTTAATCTCATCATCACTAAGTAACCCAGACGAAGCAACAACATGACCGTTAGACAATTGGAGTGAACAGACTTTCAACAAACGATGGATCTAGTAGGTAGGAAATAATGTAGATCTAACGAAGGTGTTGTGCAAACTCATGAGCCATATTTAAAGATTTACCAAAAAAAAAAAAAAGAAAAAAAAAAGAGCCATATTTGAAGTAAAAGTGATTTATTTTTTTGGATAAAGTAGAAGTCAATTTATGTCCATTGTTATCAAGAATGTAATCAATTCTATGCCTTCTAATAAATGTTTAGATAATTTAACTTAAAATCTGATATTTCTATCACGATCTTTAATATACGTATGTATGAATTTTTGCAATCAAAATAATCCTTCAGCATTAAGTTTCCATTGAATATAGATACTAAGTGTTTGTTGAATGATATATACATCTTTACAAAAAAAAAAATGATATATACATCTATTGCATATCGATTTAATGGCGGTATTTATGCCCTCATATTTCAAATAGAATAGTATTACCACGTGATTTTTTTATGCCAAATTTTCTGACATAATATTAAAGTTTAATATCTTTTTATTTATTTATGTACGTATTTATGCCACTTTCCTTTTTAGTACCCAAGGGCCAAGGTTGCCTACAGTATGACCTTCCAATAGAGGTGTCAACCGGTCGGGGCTAGTCGGGCCTCACCAATTTTACAGGCTGCATCATGTCCGATCGTTTAGGCATTCAGGCTTGCCTTGGGCGGACATGATACGGTTTCATTTCGGTTGGTTGGTGTTTGGTCTTTAATCGGGGCAACCTTATTCGGGCTGAACCGACCTAAATCGGATCCAAAACGGGCTAGTGAGCCATTTAACTCTAAACGGTGTGGGCTTACTAATTGACATGCAACCAAAATTTTAATTTCAAACCATCATATCATTGGGCAGTCATGATATCCCTCAACTCAAAGTCAAATAAAATTTATTCCCACTAAAAGTCTAAAATAGCAGCACAACACCGAATAGAAGCACTATCTAGCCAATAAATGTCAAAGATCAACAAAGAAACAAACAAAAAAAAGGAAAATTAGGAGGTAAGGGGAGGGGAAGTTTATAAGTTAAAGGGTCGTGTTGTAACCAGGCGGTCTAGATCGGGCCTGGAATCGATCGGTCTAGTCGAGCACCCGACGGGCTAGGACCCCACATCGGGACCGTTCGATTACTAAACGTGTCGAGCTGGGCCGATCTTAACTTTAAAAGGGTGGGCTCGGCCAAGCCTGAAATTGACACCCCTATCTTCTAAGACCCCACAGTGACGGGAGCCTCGTGCATTGGATACGCCCTTCTTCTTTTTTAGTATCCGACCTCATGTTTTTGGAACCCCCAGTGTGAGCCTGGATCAGGTTTCCGTACAAGAACTATTCTGCTACACTGCAACAATACACATGGAATCCACTCATTATCTGGATTCCATGTGGATGACTTACAGGCATACGATACAAGATTGGAAATGGATCGACGTCTCGATATGGGATCGAACAATTTTGCCCCTAGTTTTCTTTCTTTTTTAACCATTGTACCCTTGATCTGTACCGTTACACCGATTTGGAATCAAGAATTCGTTCTATAAGATGAACACACGTGTCATGGGATATCTGCCGGTCTAATTACGATTATCGTGATGTACGATTCTCTGAATGTTTGCTCTGCCCGTAATCTTTTTTTTTGGTAACATGCTCTGCCCGTAATCATCTCTCTCTCTTTGATTCATCTTCTCAGTCTTTCTCTTCCTCTGGTGCCTTCGCCTGTTCTTTCTAATTCTGAAATAGGAATCAAAGCTAGGGTTTCAGTTTCAACCACCCTTTACCCCTTTTGCGATTCAACTCTATTCGATTGGGCTTTGATTCATTTCATTTAGGGTTCAGTTGTTTCGAATCCTTCAGACAATGAGCTACCAACAGCGCAGTGACCGAAGGGAGGGACCTCGGGTTCCTGCTCGTACTGCCCGTCAAGAGTGGGTTCCTAGAGGATCCATTGCCACTGTTGTGAATCCACCTTCGAGCTTCAATTCAAATCCCAACGGAAATGGTGGAGACTCGAATTACAGTTCCGCCCCTCCTTCGAATCGGCATAGAGGAGGCTTCGCTCGGCGAAGATACACGGCGCCGCCTGCGCATCCGAAGAACGACCCGGAGATTCTAGAGCCGATGGTATTCGATGTCCCGCAACTTGTGCAAGAAATTCAAGATAAGCTAGCAAAAAGAGCGGTTGAATGCATGATTTGTTATGATATGGTGGGGAGGTCTGCCCCAATCTGGTCGTGCTCGAGCTGTTACTCCATTTTCCATCTCAATTGTATAAAGAAATGGGCTAGGGCACCGACTTCTGTTGACTTGTCTGTGGAAAAGAATCAGAGAGGGAATTGGCGCTGCCCTGGTTGCCAGTCTGTGCAGCTGCTCACGGCGAAGGAAATTCAATATCTTTGCTTCTGTGGGAAGAGACCAGACCCTCCTACTGATTTGTATCTGACACCGCATTCTTGTGGAGAGCCATGTGGGAAGCCATTGGATAGGGAGGTTGCTGGCGGTGGCGATAGCAATGACGATGATCGGTGCCCCCATGTCTGTGTCTTGCAGTGTCACCCGGGTCCATGTCCTCCTTGTAAAGCATTTGCTCCCCCTCGCAGGTGCCCTTGTGGGAAGAAGACGATTACGACGAGATGCTCTGATCGGAAGTCCTTGTTTACTTGTGGGCAGCCCTGTAAGAAGATTCTGGAATGTGGGCGTCACAGGTGTGAGCGAATTTGCCACCTGGGACCATGTGACCCTTGTGGGGCTATGATCAAAGCGTCGTGTTTCTGCAAGAAGAAGGTAGAGATCCTTCTCTGTGGAGAGATGGTTGTTAAAGGGAATGTGAGACAGATGGATGGTGTTTTCTCGTGTAACTCCACTTGTGGCAAGGAGCTTGCTTGTGGAAATCATTTCTGTGGCGAGGATTGCCATCCTGGTCCATGTGGGGATTGCGAGTTGACGCCTTGGAGGATTAAGACCTGCTACTGTGGCAAAACGAGGATACAGAATGAAAGACGGAGTTGCTTGGATACAATTCCGACCTGCTCGCAGGCTTGTGGTAAGCTTCTTCCTTGTGGGATTCACCAATGTAAGGAGTCGTGCCATGCTAGGGACTGTCCTACTTGTTTGGTTCCGGCCAACCAGAAATGCCGTTGTGGTTCTTCTTCTCGGACTGTTGAGTGTTACAGAACAGTGGACGAGATGGATAAGTTTGTCTGTGATAAACCTTGCGGGAGAAAAAAGAGCTGTGGGAGGCACAGGTGCAGTGAGAGGTGTTGCCCTCTCTCTGGTTCCAGCAACCAAGTTTTGGGCCATTGGGACCCTCATTTGTGTTCGATGGTATGTGGGAAGAAGCTCAGATGTGGGCAGCATTCTTGTGGGTCACTGTGCCACAGCGGCCATTGCCCACCTTGCCTTGAAACCATCTTCACTGACCTGGCCTGTGCTTGTGGGAAAACTTCAATACCCCCTCCTCAGCCTTGTGGTACCCCTCCTCCTTCTTGTCAACACCCATGTTCAGTTCCCCAGCCCTGTGGCCATCCACCATCTCACAGTTGCCATTTTGGTGATTGCCCACCTTGTTCAATTCCGGTGGCGAAGGAATGCATTGGTGAGCATGTCGTTCTCAGGAACATACCTTGTGGTACGAGGGACATTCGATGTAATCAGCTCTGTGGCAAGACACGACAGTGTGGTATGCATGCTTGTGGAAGGACTTGTCATCCTCCACCTTGTGATTCTAACAGTGGGTCTGAGTCTGGGTCTGGTTCTGGTGTGAAGGTTTCTTGTGGGCAAATATGTAGTTCTCCTAGGAGAGATTGTAGGCACACATGTACTGCTACTTGTCATCCATCATCACCTTGTCCTGATCTGAGATGTGATTTCCCTGTGACAATCACATGTTCCTGCGGTCGGATTACTGCCACAGTCCCTTGTGATGCCGGAGGCAGTGGTCATGTCGATACTGTTTTCGAAGCATCTGTTATTCACAAATTGCCGGTTCCACTTCATCCTGTAGAAGCAACCGGCAAGAAGGTCCCGCTTGGACAGAGAAAGCTCGCCTGTGATGAGGAGTGCACGAAATTGGAGCGCAGACGAGTTCTTGCGGATGCTTTTGATATTACTCCGCCAAACTTGGATGCCCTTCATTTTGGTGAGAATTCTACAGTTTCTGATGTGCTTGCTGATCTATATAGGCGAGATCCAAAATGGGTCTTATCTATTGAGGAGAGATTCAGGTTTCTGGTGATTGGAAAGAGTAGAGGAGGCACCTCGAGTAGTCTCAGGGTTCATGTTTTCTGTCCAATGGTTAAGGAGAAGAGAGATGCTGTGAGGCAAATTGCAGTGAGATGGAAGCTTGCAATTCATGCAGCTGGGTGGGAGCCAAAGCGGTTCCTTGTGGTTCATGTCACCCCCAAGTCTAAAGCTCCATCTCGAATTCTTGGTGCCAAGGGTGCTGTGACTGTTGCTATGTCTCAGCCAGTTTTTGATCCATTGGTCGACATGGATCCACGACTAGTTGTGGCTTTTTTGGATTTGCCAAGGGATGCAGATATAAGCGCTTTAGTCCTGAGGTTTGGTGGAGAGTGTGAACTGGTCTGGTTGAATGACAAGAATGCTTTAGCAGTATTTAGTGATCCTGCCCGAGCAGCAACTGCTCTGAGGCGGTTAGATCATGGTTCGGTGTATCATGGTGCTGCTGTAGTTCTTCAGAATGGTGGTCCTACATCTTCTGGTCTCAATGCATGGGGAACTGGGGCTGCAAAGGAGGGGAGTGTAGTTACAACCCATAAGGGTAATCCATGGAAAAAGTCTGTTGTACAGGAATCCAGTTGGAGGGATGACTCTTGGGGTGGCAGAGAGTCGCCTGGTGCCTCAGCTGATGTGCTTGTGTCTGCATGGAAAGGGAAGGAAGCTCCATTTGCTCCTTCAAGGAACAGATGGGGCATTCTTGACTCAGATGCATTTTCTAATTCTGCTGCTACCTCTTCTGTTGGAACTGATGATACAGGTAACCATTGGGTGGCAAGTTCTTCCACTTCAGGACTGGAAACAAACACGTCAGGTTCAAGTTCCACAGTGCAGCCTGGAGTGCTTAATGATGCTGAGTTGTCTGAAGTAGTGGATGATTGGGAGAAAGCTTATGAGTAAGAAACAGAAAGATAAGAAGATGATATCTCGTTTTGTGGCATTTTGCGTGATTTTGTTCTTGGGTTCTCTTTTCAACATTACAGCATCACTGTTTGGGGTTTGATGGTATTCTTATGTCAAATCTTGTAGAGAGCATTCTTTTTTAAACATGCTGAAGGCTGGAGTGGCCAAACCACCAATCTATCTTCTGGTTTTCAATGGTAATTGTAGATTCACTAAGAAATCAAATACATACAATTTTTCTTGTGTTGTGAGTTCTCTTTTTGCCCGTCTTGAGAAGTTTGGGTCCCAACCCAATCTTGCAGAATTACTAGTTCCTTTCTGTCTGTCTCTTTTTCCCTTCAAAAGGAATATTTTTTGTTCTAAACAGAACCATGCAATCATGTAATATAGGTATATACTCCAAGACCAGACCAAATACAGGTCCTTGAGAACTTCTCTCTTTTATTTCTTGGATGAATAGGTACGGTCGAGAGCCCCCATTGAATCGTCTCAGAAATAAAACTGTAAGCCTAACTCCTTTCTGAACTGGATTCCTGCTCAGATTCCCAAGTGTAGGTTTCATCTCTGGAGGCATTGAATGTAACTTCCCCTAACTTCCAAACAAAATCCATCAGAATCCTGAGTTACAAACCACTGTGGCTGTCAATGGAGGATGGACCGATGCTGCCTTCATGTAAACTTCCTACACCCAACCAGTGGAGCTATCCATCCAATACTTCCGCTCACCATTCACAAAATTTATCAGATCATGAAGATCAACCAAGTTGCTGTCAAAAAGGTAAAACTAATCTGCAACATTATGGAGCACCAATGGAACAATTGCTCCATATGGTTATGGAAATCAGACCAAAACCTTTCATCTTTCTACTTTCCATCAGCATAAGGCTAAAAACTTTTCACCATGTGTTCATCCGTACTTATGGTGGATTTCAAATTTCAATCAGCATATGGATAAAAACTTTTCACCAATTACCTTGAGCTTACACACTCTGGTACTACAGTTGTTTGTGATGGCATTTTTATTAAGGATACAAACAGGGCTGGTTGGGGATCAATTATATTTTGCAGTTAAAATATTATTGCTGCTTGTATGGATTTTGGGTATGCAGGGAATGCACAGGAGGCACGGGGAATGCACATGGGGTTGCAAAAAACAAGGTCTATAGGAGTCGACAATATCGACATTTGGATTGATTGTGAGTAGCTGGTTAACTGGGTGACTCAAAGCTCATATCAGTGGCCATGGGATGTATTTATTGTTTTGCTAGACATCAAATCAGTAATGAAGTCTTTTATTAAGGTATGTATTGTTAAAAAGGATAGAACCTATATTGATCCACCTCAAAGGTTACCTGTGACAGTTAGGAGTACTAAGACTATCTGACATTTTGGGTGTTTGTATCTTCTTTCTTGGTTTTAGTGCTATCCTTTATTTTCTTTTCTACCAAAAAGTGGAACAATTGCTGAAAATCCAACATTCTGTATTAATTTGAACTTTGGAGATTATGACTAACTTGTAACCCTCGTAGGAAACAAAAGTTGCAGGTTCAATTGAACTGTAGAAAATTCCCATATCTGACCTGTACTGTACGAACACAGAAATCAGTCATAAAATCACCTTTAAACTTGGTAAACCATCATACAATTGGTTCAAGCACCTAGGACTTATATTATCACTGGAACTAGAATAAGATACAACTAATTTAATAGCTTTCTTTGCTTCTCTCCAAACCATAGTTGTCAAGGCATCGCCTAGGTGGTAGCGTCCAGGCTCTTTCTTGGGTCCAAGACGATAACACGCCTTGTTGACGCTACACGAGTTTACATTTATTTATGTTTATTGCTTTGTTTTAAAATGAATATGTTAATATTATATCCTTTATTTTGTTTATTATATGTTGATTTTCTCATATTAGGTCATTACCAGCATAGTTATATCATATTGTATTGATATGGATTCTGTGTTGCATATTAGTATAATTATATAAAAGGGCAAGGGATCGCTGCCTGGGTCTCTAGAGCCTGCACGCATGCACTGGCCAATAGGAGAGCGCGCGCAAGCATCGCCCTGGGTGGGATTTCCACCTTTCCGTGGGGGCAGCGCGGTACTTTCACACAATTCTGTGTCTAGGCGCAGGAGCCACGCGGGCCACGCAACCAGGTAGTGTTCTTTTCCCCTATATAAAGTTATCATTGTTATATTATATATAGTCACATATTGCACGCCTAGGCAACACTTAGGCAGACACCTTGCCGCCTAGATGCCCCTCCAATGCCTTGGGTTGCCTAGTCGCCTTGACAACTATGCTCCAAACGTACACCACCATATCAACCTCAAAAAAAGTCCAAATTTTTTTTCTTAGGGTAGAATAAAAAGGTCCAACAATTCATCAACATGATTCTCAATGATTTTTCTGCCCCTTAATGGCCAGTCAGCTGTTTGATGGATGGATTGAGTAGCATTTGAAAATTCCTACTACACCATCAGGCTTTCCTTACACTTTCTAATCATCCTATTGTAGCCATCAAGTTCTTGGCTAAAGTAGAAATTTCATATAAAGCTTTTACATTTTCTAAAGAACTCGCCAAAACTAGTTACTGCACACTAAACAATCCGTCTCAAGAAACCTGCCAAAAGCTGCACCCTACCAGAGTAAGAACTGAGGATCCAGTTGAGCACCAGGGGCCAGGTTCTTTCACATTTCCCTACAGCTATTTGACTACCTCTCTATTAAGTAAAACAGCTTTCATAAGATTTTGATCTTCCCTTAAGAAGTGATATGCCACACTGCAAATGCCAGCATTTTATGATGGCCAATTAGGTCAGCTTTAAATTTACCTATGATCTAGAGAACCTCCTCCCCCCCCCCCCCCCTGCTATTTCCAATATCTCTATGATTGTAGTTGAATTGGCAGAGGACGTGCTTCCGCAAACCAAAGTGAAGAATCAACACCCAGAGATATGATCTTCTGCAATCCTTGTTTTGAGAGGTATTGGACTGTTGGTCACTTGGTTGTATAAGGATTCTTATTTTACTCAGGTAAGCTCTCCAGTAAGAGTAAATAAGTAAAATATTTCCTTTTGTTATTTTATCCTGCTCACTGATTGGCTATGGGAATTTACACTCAAGGCTAAGTGATATTTTTAATCTTCAGTCTGAGAGGAAGAATCAGGTCAATCAATCACCGCTCCACATGAATTGTGAATCCTCTTGTCTCCACAGGTATGTGTTTTCCGATTTCTGCTAAGAAAAAAATAATCTACGATCTTAAGAAGCATGACACGACCCTTTATTATTAATACTCATCTTGAGAGTAAAAGGCTTTTCAGTATTCCCCTCCGACAATACTATGGTATTGCCTTTAATTGTATCGATCTTATTTGCTTCATTCGTCGGATTCCAAGGCGTTCGTATTCCTTCTGACGAAGAAGGAATGAATTTGGATACATTATCCAATTTGAAGTTGACTCCTATTTAAACATAAGCTTCAAAATGTTTTTTTCGGTTTTCCTTAATTTTTTTCTCCCATGAGGTTTGAACGGAAGACCTCCTCGATGTCGTTTCTTGTAAAACGGAAAATCTTTAGTCCCATATTGCATAATAAAAGAGAGTAAAGTAGTATAATGGAAATTGCAAGGGTAAGGTTCTGGGGGTTATTTTTACACGCTAGGTGCTTCAAGCTGGGTCGTGGTGTGGCCTGGATTTTGTATGTGTGTGATTTCTTTTTGTTGGTGGCCGGGCTTCTTGTATTCGATTTTCTTCTTGTTAATATTGGATAGGTTTTTCTTTTTGCCTCTAAGGCCTTTTGCACCATAATGTTTTTTTGACGTAAAGATGAAGTTGTTTCATCTTGAAGGTTGATTCGTAAGAACCCATATTGGACCATATGGGCAACTATAATCTTAAGGAGAGAGACCGTTGGCATGACTCAGCCCCATCAAGTGTTCGTGATTTGATTTGTATATAAAACTCTCATATAGTACATTGTTGCATAAGTTCTATATTTTTGTTTTTTTTGTTTTTTAAGGTATTACTTCCAATAGTCTCACTGTTTGCTGAAATGACTTAAAACAGTCTGGTGGCTCCTCTCATTGGTGATCGGCAATGTCAAGATTGAACCTGATGGGTGACTCTCCTTTCCTTTTTCTTTTATACTTATTTTTTTGAAGGTGGGCAGTAAGTTGTGGCTGGATTTATTTTCTTGTACAATGTTCATTAATAATATAGAATTATGAGGAAGATCAAGTAGCAAGTTGAAGGATATAGATGGTGGATAATCCAAATTCCCACATGCTCCGTTATACAAAGAGCTATATTTCCATATTTTAAACCAACACATACAGTAGGAGGGGGAAAAAAAGGACATGTTACTGAAATAAATTCCATTAGATTATTGAAAAGAAACTTCATTGAACTATGTCGCTAAATCAAGTTGTTCACAGACTTGTCTCCTAGATGTGAGATTCATCAAATGGTTGACTCATCCATGCATGTATGTAAAGATTGAAACTGCTGGGCCTACACAACTAAAAGTAAGAATACCTAATTGACATTAAATGATGCTCCACACATAGCAGCAGAAGCAAAGTGCTGAAACAGATAAAACCCTTCTCTCCCTCAAGGGTAAACTATAATAAAACATGCTGAATTATAAGATGGAATTCTAAACTTGGTAACAACCCAATTAACATAAACTAGTCACTTCAATTGGTCAACAACAGGTTAACCAACATTCACCCCCAGAAGTAAACTAATCTGAACTGGTTCTATAAAGCCAACACCTGATTAGAAATTTGTAGAAAATAAGCATTTAAATCAATTGAAACTTGAGAGATCATTGTCTAACTCAGTAAATTAAATTGCTACAACTGGGCTCTACTTCGGAACACAGTAGGGTTGTTATTTCTAGGCCTGCACAAACAGACCTGAGCGAGACCACCCGAATAAAATAGAAACCGAACCAACAATTTATTAAATGGTTATTAGGAATTTAAGACTGAAGGTACAAACCCAATTATTTAAGACTGAAATAAGAACCATCAATTTAAAAATGGCCTACTGAGTAATTCTTAACCGATTTGGTCTTCACCCTCAGATGTGCAACCGGTTAAGGCAGATGTGCAACGGCTAAGGCTGACCAAATCCAACTAGTTGACACTCCTAGAACACAGAACCTATTTTCAAAAATCAACTTTAAAAGTAGGCAAACGAATTGGCTCAAGCACCTATAGTTTAAATAATCATTGGAATAGAACCAAAATTAAATATTAAATTTAACAGATGAGATTTGATTCTATTCTAAGGTCTGTACAGCAGGCCAGGTGAAAGCTGAGTACCTCATGTTTGAAGCATCTTTTGGGATTTGAGTATCAAATGCAGCAGGACACAACAATCAGAGCAGAAGCTGAGCTCTCTCCCAACAGGAAACATACAAAAAAATTAAACTGTTGTTATGCTATGGTTTTAGTTTACTGTCTCCAAATCATTTCTGTTATTCCCTGCTGCTGTTATAGTGGGCATTAAAATGGTAACCTGTATATGAGATTTTTTCTATTATGTTCTTCAGGAAGAGTGGATGTTATACAATCATTTGCTCCCACCTCAACACAGGAGACATATCTCTGCCATGTTTACTCAGGTAGGCACAGGAGCGAGTTTCTATTTTATCTGTTGATTCAACATTTCAGCACATCAAAAAGAAAATTCCTTCTATCATGGAAATTTTGAAACATTCTGACTGCAACTACACATCCTAGCAAATCTGTCTTTTCTTTTCTATTTGCCCTCATGCTTCGCCTGATAAGATTTAAGATTCCCTTGCACAGTTTTTACAACTCTTCAAATAGAATGTGCCACCCAAAAAACAAACAAAAAACTCATCAAAATAGAGTGTAGTTCAATCAACTAAACTAATACAAAAACTGCAACTTATTAAATTTATGTTACATGGAAATTTTTGATACATTATACATGAAAAAAAAAAATCAGAACCGCTCAAAAGAAAAGGGACTCAGCAGTGACTCTTCAAGTTCTCGGAAACCTCGGTAAACAGCCTCTGTCTGGCTCTGTGGAAGAGCTAAACGACGCACTTCAGTCATATACCTGCCATTGCAAATTCAATAGGAAAGAGAGTTCAATATCTTTAATGACAAAATTCAGAACAGATAAAATGATGCCAACCAATGCAATAGTCAATCTCAAGTTCTATTAATTTTGACTAAAGGAAATCAAGCATATCACTTTCCCATAAACTAATGGCTAACCTAGAAAATTTTCCTTTCTTGCTTACACAACAATGTAAACATTCTCTCCTCGCCCCCAAAAAAAAAATGTAAACATTCTCATTAACTAAGCATTCTTTTCAATTCTTGCCACATTTTTCTTCCATTATTAACACTCTAGGTATGGCAGCAATAAGACTTATGCAAGGAATTTGTAAGGTGAATTGTTACATGCATATCTGGTGATTGTCAAAAGGAAATGGAATTCGAATTCAAAGATATGGCAAGTTCTATTTTGCTGGACCCAAATGCCTGTCCTGTAACATTACAGAGGCATCAAGCAAGTTATCCGTAACACTTGTGCAAAGAAATGAACCTTGCAAGTTATTTCTTGTTTCCATCGGGGAAAGAGAAGCAATATCAACAGCTACCAGTGCACTTTTATATAAGCCAAATAGCCATGAACTTTGGTTGATGTTTTATTGGAGATTTCTAGGTTTGGAATGCAGGAACCTCCTGATAGGGAATGGCTTCAACCAGACCTGGCTGGATTGACTCGATATTATGTGATGTTGATTAGACTCTTTAGTGTGCTTTTGCTAGGATAGATATCAAGGAGTCCCTAGCAAGGTTTTAAAATGGGGAATTGGTGATGGATTCAGTCTGTGATGATTCCAATCCGGATTGGATTGGGATCGGCCAGATTCGGTCCTCAGATCCAAAAACAGGTAATTTCTAGGGGTTTTGGGTGTGAATAGGCCGTATCGGATCAGCCGGAATTGGGATTGGTCAGAGCCAATTCCGATACGAATCAGCCGATTCCCGATTCTTAAAACCTAGTTCCCTATGCAATAAGGCAGTTCTAGAATGCCTAGTGTGACGGGTCACCATATGTTCAAGGCTCTACCCAGACAGCTATTAGGGGGTAAGGAAAGGAAAATATGAGGCAACGGGAGAACAAGAAATTAAAAAAAAAAAAAAAATGGGAAGAAGAAACAGTAGCAACTGCCACTACTGCTGGAAAGGTTGCAGCGGCAGTATGTACCTGGAATTCATGCTGCACCAACACCTCTTCCACCGTCAACATCAAAGAGGAAGAAGAAGAGTAAATGGGTTTCATTTGTTAAATTATAACTTTAAAGATATTTTGAATTTTATAAATTGCTTCCATTTTTTATTTTTATACATTGCCTCCTTTCACTAGTAAAAGAAATAAAATTTTCATTTTACATAAAAAAATCCCCTCAAATTTTTATTTTAAATAAGAGAATTATCATATTTTACATCTAAACCTCCCTTGGTATATGCACGCTTTACGTGCCCATCTTGGCACCAAGTTGAACAACTATATCTGCTAGTTAACAATGACAACTATTAAAAAAATATTAAAAAAAAACTACCAGTGCTTGATTCAGTCAAACAAATTTCTCAGTTGCATGGTAACCTTGAATGGGTGGCATATGAAGATAACTAATGTAAACAGAACATACATCCAATGGACTGTTAATTTGTAAGCTGCTATAGAACAGTACATGTCCAGGAAACCACACCAACTGAATGTATCTAACTTTTCAATTGGGAGGTAAAGCTGGAACTTGTGGGGTTCCCACCAAAACTTAGGATTCAAATTTACCAGAATTCATATACAGTAAACTTCATCCTCATGGATAACCCATACACCTAAAATTTTTTTTTGGGGGGGGGGGGGGGTGGGGGGATTTACTTGGGATAGAATGCTTGCCCAAGATCGAAAAATCTCACACACTAAGAACCATCTCCCAACAAGTGTCTAAGACTGCAGTTTGGTAGGGGTGAGCATTTGGGAGGGCTCACCCAAGCCCATAACACAGTGCTAATCTCAAACCAGTGCGATCCAGTGGGAGATCAGCTTGCAGCATGATCGCAGGTTAAGTACAAAACCAGATTTGATAGAAAACCACATAACTCAATTAACACAACTAATTCTGGTTGATTGGTCTGCTAAGGAGGAGGAACAGTGTCAAAATTCCAGATCACGTAAACCTAATTGGTTACTTCCAATTACGTAAATCAATGGTTCAAACCAAGAGATTGGATCTAGCCATAAGAAAAATGCTTGGTATAAATAGGTTTGAAAAAGTATCTTAGAGTGTCTAGGGTCGAGTTTTTTATTATTCTCAAAGGAGAAGATTATTCTTTTAACCAAACATATGGGGATCCAATCACGATCTTATAACAAGAACAAGAGATAATAACTCTGTATCTTGCTTGTGTTTAATGCTTCCCGATTCTACCAGAAATCATATAGGAACTTGTTGAGTTTATTTATTGCCCCTACCCATTAGTAAATATTTCATAATAACCTCATTAGACCGTACATCTCTGTTGGTATATCCAGATAATAGGTAGGAGCATAAACTGAAACATTCTGGAGCTACAAAGATAGTTATTAAATCGTTAGCACCACATAAAAACATTCTGTGGTTTGAACTATTGATTTATGTAATTGGAAGTAACCGATTCGGTTTACGACGAAATCTAAAAATCGATCACTGATCCAATTTGAGTACCTCTACAAGATAGACCTCAACAGAAAAAATCTGACGGTTGGATTGTATGGTGTTGAAAAAGTAGACTTGAATTACGAAACCAAAACTCCATGCAAAACAATAACTTTGATTACAGGTATTTTGGGTGTTTGAAATAGAATTGAATGGGGATTTGATTTAATGAAATAATAGCTAACAGAAAATCAGAAAACAGATCCAGATGATAGGAGATTTTGAACTAGAAACACTCTAGGACTCTTAGAAAATGAGAGGATTTTTAGGGTAATTGATAATGAGTTGAAACTAAAATAGAGAAGAAAAGAAATTAGGAAAAGATACAACACTTGTTCAACCAGGTTAGCATCACTACCAGTACCCCAACCTTGGAATCACCACCAGGGATCCTACTGAATCACCGAAACAAGGAGCATTCTAAATCACCACAAAACCAAAGGCAAACCCAAACTTTCATTCACTAAATTTGTGTCTACGGCTGCAGCCCTTTACAATAAAGGACTCAAAAACAGGACCCTAAGCGTAAAACTCCTCCAGCCAATAGCTTAACTTGGAAGTGGTCTTAACTGACTATGATCCTATAAAATAATGAAGAAAACAACTTGAAACAAGGATGGACTCCTAGAGACCTAACCAGCCCAATTAAACACTTGTATAACAATAAAATATAAAGGAATAATACTATAACTAGACCCCACAACTTAAGTAATTAACAAATCCTATACCCAAAGGCCCAACACAAATGAAACCCAACCCAAAGCTTATTTCCACATAAAATAAGCTCACTTCTATGTTTTATTTACACCAATCCTCCCCGGCTTGAAAAAAACTCATCCACGAGTTTTGATGCAACGCTGAATTAGATCCGCACAAATGCACAAACATCCTTCAATCTGTGAAGTTGAGTTTTGACTTCCCTCACACCATAAGGAAATTAGCAACCCTCTGCATGCCTTCTATTGCTCTGATACTAATTAATAGAGTGCTAATCTCGAATCAGTACCAGTTCGCAACAGGATAGGAGGTATAGGGACAAAACCAGATAACTCCATTGATAATCTCGAACCAGTACCAGTTCGCAACAGGATAGGAGGTATAGGGACAAAACCAGATAACTCCATTAAAACAGCTCAGGTATACATGAAATTCTGGTTGATTGTTCTACTAAAGAGAGGGGAATAGAATATCAAATTTTCATATCAATCTGATGGTTGGATCCTAGGATATTGAAGTTGACTTGAATTAGAAAACCAAAACCCATAAAACATAGTAGCTTCGATGGCAGGTCTTTTGAATGCTTAGAATAGAATCGAATGGGGATGATTTAATGAAATAACAGCTAACAGAAATCAGAAAACAGATCCAGATAATAAGAAATTTTGAAGAAGTAAAAACAAACTAGGACTCTTGGAAAATGGTAGGAGTTTTAGGGTTTTGGATAATGAACTGAAACTAAAATAATAATAAAAAAAAAAGAAATAGAAGAAAGGATAAAAAAAAATTTATAATCAGGAATCACACCACCTGATCTGTAGGGCTGGCAGCACCACCAGTATCCCAACCTTGGAATCACCACCACAGATCCTACTGAATCACCACAGAACCAAAGGCAAAGCCAATCTTGTTACAGAACACAAATCAATAACCAGTCAAACAAGACTGGAAGTAAGAGAGCAAGGAGAAGAGGTAGCAAAAGAAGAAGAAGGTGGGAGGAATACTGACTCACAATAGACACAGGAAACCTAGTCTAAACAGGAAACTTACTTAGAATATACAGTTGGAACTTAAAGATGGATCGAATCTAGTAAGAGAGATGAGATTTACAGCAAGAAGAAGAAGAAGGAGGGAAGAGAAGAGAAGAGGATGGGAGAATCGATTGTGTGTTGAGTTATTCTCAACACACATATTACTTCATTAATAATCTCTTCCAAATTACACAGGCCTCCCTACGGAGGTACAGGAAAATAAAATAAGAACAAGAAAAATACAACTTGGTTATATCTTATAAGATGACAATGACAGAACTACCCCTACACAAGATATTCTAACAGCTCCAACACTCCCTCTCAAGCTGGAGAATAAATGTCATACATTCCCAGCTTGCACAATAGGATACTAAATAGACTAGGAGTGAGACCCTTGGTGAAGATATCTGCTACTTGATCATCTGTCTTCACAAAGGGAGTACAAATGCACCCAGAATCCAGCTTCTCTTTGATGAAGTGACGATCAACCTCAATATGCTTGGTTCGATCATGTTGAACTGGATTATGGGCAATGCTTATGGCAGCTTTGTTGTCACAATAAAGTCTCATTGGCCCTTCAGTTTCAAAGCTCAAGTTTTGAAGAAGCCTTTTCAGCCATATAAGCTCACATACTCCATGGGCCATGGCCCTAAACTCGGCCTCTGCACTGGATCTAGCTACAACTGGTTGTTTCTTGCTCCTCCAGGTAACTAGATTACCACCCACAAAGGTACAGTACCCAAAAGTAGATCTCTTATCAGAAACTAAACCAGCCCAATCAGCATCTGTGTAGCCTTCAATCTACAAATGGTCATGCCTGGCAAATAGAAGACCTTTTCCTGGACAGGATTTCAAGTATCTAATGATGCGATATAGGGCATCCAGATGTCCACTTCTGGGAGCATGCATGAACTGACTCACCACTCCAACTGCATAAGAGATGTCTGGTCGAGTCAAGGAGAGATAGATTAGTTTCCCAACTAACCTTTGGTACTTGCTTGCATCTATAAGAGAAGAACCACATTCATCACCAAGTTTATGATTCGGATCAACGGGGGAAGTAGCTGGTTTGCACCCCATCATCCCTGTCTCTTTCAAAAGATCCAAGACAAATTTCCTTTGGCAAATGTTGATCCCCTTCCTTGATCTAGATACTTCAATACCCAAGAAGTATTTCAAGAATCCAAGGTCTTTGATCTCAAACTGTCTAGCTAGATAAGACTTCAATCTGTTTATCTCAGCAACATCATTCCCAGTCACCACAATGTCATCAACATAGACAATGACAGTTGTAACTGTACCATTACCTCTCCTGATAAACAAGGTGTGGTCAGCTTGACTCTGATAATACCCATGCTTCAGGATGGCTTGTCTAAATCTCTCAAACCAGGCCTTGGGAGACTGCTTGAGGTCATAGAGAGCCTTCTTCAAGAGACACACTTTCCCTTCAGCTGAGGGACACTTAAAACCAGGTGGAGGCTGCATGTACACTTCCTCTGCTAAATCTCCATGAAGAAATGCATTCTTCACATCTAATTGGTACATTGGCCAATCTTTATTGGTTGCCACCGAAAGAAGAACCCTGATTGAGTTATGCTTGGCTACGGGGGCAAAAGTCTCCTGGTAGTCAATGCCATACACCTGACTATAACCTTTTGCAACCAGCCTAGCTTTGTACCTCTCCACTGTACCATCGGATCTATACTTGACTGTATAAACCCATCTGCATCCAACTGGAGTTCTCCCCCTGGGAAGATCAACTAGTGTCCAAGTATTGTTCTTCTCTAGAGCTATCATTTCCTCAGTCATTGCTTGCATCCATTTTGGATCAGATAAGGCCTCTGTGACATTTTTGGGAATAGAAGAAGACTCAAGGGCAGTGGGAAAAGCAATACCTGTAGGAGAAATGGAGTCATAGGAAACAAATTGGGCTATGGGGTTAGTACAAGCTCTCTTCCCCTTTCTCCTAGCAATGGGAAGATCTAATTCAGAAGGAGAGGAATTACCTGACTGAGGAGGATGAGACTGAGGATGTGGATCCAAAAAGGGGTTTCGGCAGGGTTGCTTATACCATGGTTGCTTCCCTTTTCCCTTCAACAAGCATTCACCTCTTGTGAATACACCATCTTCTTTGAATCTTATTCCCTTGTATTCTTTTTTTCTGCTAGCATCACCACCACTACTAGCATCAATATCAACAACACCATCAGCATCAGCATCATCAACAACATCCACTTCTTTGTACTTTCCAATATCAAATAGGAATGGGGAAGTGGAGGTAGGCAAGGGAGATAGAAAGGGAATGACATCAGCATTCTGTTCCCTGCTAGTACTCTCCCCCTGAACAAAATGTTGAGGGGAAGAAAAATAAGGGATAGACTCAAAGAAGGTGACATCTTTGGAGAGAAGTCGCCTTCGGGAAGGAGGATGGTAGCACTTATACCCTTTGGTTGAATCAGAGTAGCCTAAGAAGATGCACTTGAGAGCTTTGGGGTCAAGCTTGGTACGGGCTGATTTGTGACATGAACATAACAAACATAACCAAAGAATCTCGGAGGCAAGGAGAGAGCTGAGGATTGAGGAGAAAGAAGAGCCAAGGGAGAATTGGAGCCAAGGAGTGAAGTTGGCATCCGGTTAATAAGAAATGCAGCGGTAAGAAGTGCATTAGACCAGAAGGTCTTAGGCACATGCATACCAAAGAGAAGACCCCTGGTGATTTCCAACAAATGGCGATTTTTTCACTCAGCTACCCCATTTTGTTGTGGGGTGTCAACACAAGCCAGTTGATGGAGGATGCCATTATCAGTAAAGAACTGTTGGAGCCCCCCATACATGTACTCACCCCCCTTATCAGACCTAACAATTTGAATGCGGGTACCAAACTGAGTACTAATAAGTTGATGAAAATCCTTAAAAGCATCACAAACATCACTCTTTTGTTTCAATAAAACAGTCCAAGTAGACCGAGAATAGTCATCCACAAATGAAACAAAGTAACGAAATCCAGATAAAGTAGTAGGAGAAGGCTCCCAAACATCAGTATGAACAAGGGAAAAAGGTGCAGTAGATCTATTATCACGATAAGGATAAGATGTGCGACAATGTTTAGCAAAAATACAAGATTCACTCTGAAAAACATAAGATGAAGGGAAAGAAGTAAACAAGTGGGGTAACTATCTCCTCATAACAACAAAAGAGGGATGACCCAAACGTTTATGCCAAAGCATTATAGACTCCAAAGTACTACGGTCACTCCGACCACAAACATAAGCTGCAGCAGTAGATTGGGCAGGTAACTGTGGTTCAAGAAGATAGAGTCCTCCTTTCTCAGTCCCACTGCCAATAACCCTCTTTGTCTCCAAATCCTGAAAGACACAATAGGAAAGAAAGAAAGTGACACAACAATGTAAGGATTTGGTTAGGTGACTCACTGATAATAGGTTACTAGCAAAATCAGGAACATGAAGGACAGCCTCAAGGGAAATAGAAGGAGTAACTCGCACATTACCCTTACCAGAGATAGAAGAAAGGGAACCATCAGCAACCCTTACCTTGTCCCGGCCAGAGCAAATGGAGTAGGAATCATAGTATTGTGACATAGCAGTCATGTGATCAGAGGCTCCAGAGTCAATAATCCAAGTGGGTGCAGTAGGAGGGGCAGATGAGACCTGCAGAGCTGAGGCAGAAGTAATAGATGCTCCAAAAGTAGAACCAGTAGCATACGCTCCAAGGTAAGACATCAGCCGACAGAGGGCTGCAATATCATCCTGTGAGAGGGAATCAGGAGCCGGCTGGGGTCCAGGTGGCTCAGACTCAGATGTCACGGAGTGAGCTTTAGCTCCCCCTCGCTTTCCTCCACGGGCACTAGATGAACTACCACGCATACCAGGGGGCTGTCCATGAAGATCGCAACACCTGTCCTTGGTGTGTCCAAGTTTGCCACAATGATCACATTTGTATCTCTCACGGTGATCTCCACGAGGTAGCCCTTGGCCTTTCCCCCCACTTTTCCAGTCTCTGTGGGAACTGGAAACAAGATCGGATCTCTCTGTTGATGGTGCAATATCCATAGTGGTTCTCCTGGTTTCCTCACTTTGTAAGTAGCTGCACACTTCATCCAGAGATGGAAAGGGATATCTTCATACAATTTGCAAGCGAAGAGGCTCATACTCTGGGTTAAGACCTCCAAGCAAAATAAGGATCCTTTCCTTTTCTTGACTCCTGTAGACCTTTGCCTGATCATCAGAGTTGGACAACTGGAGGTTGTTATAGTGATCATATTCCTCCCACAAGTTAATAACAGAGTTGTAGTACTCAGATATACTCCTATCACCCTGTTTCATATGGATGATCTTCTAGAGAATTTGATACACCTTTGTTGCATCTCCAACTCTGTCAAAAACTTTGGAGACACTATCCCAAATATCTTTTGCAGTCTCCTTACTCATAAATCTCCTACCTATCTCAGGTTTTATGGATAATATCAACCAAGTCATGACAGTGGAGTTCTTAGTCTCCCACTTGAGATAGCCTGGATCAGTTGTAGCAGTTGTGATAGACCCAGTAATGTAGCCCAACTTTCCCCTACTGCGTAGGGACAACTTCACAGACCGAGACCAATCCAAGTAGTTGGTATTGTCCAACTTCACAATAGAGATTTGGGTGTTGGGGTTATCAAAGGAAGCCATGGTTGGGAATCCACTACTTAGGCTGCCAGCTGTAGTTGATCCACTGACCTCAGAATCTTGTCCAGACACAGTAGACATAATGGGCAGACACTTCAACAAACAATAGTGGACTGCTCAAATGGGGAGTACCCTCAGCCCAAACAAAGTAGGCAGACCAGCAAACAAGTCCCCAAACAGCCAAATCAACCAAATAGAGAACCAATACCAAAAAACAGCAAGTGTATAGGGAGTAAAGGCTTGGATAGCATCAACCAAACTGCTCTAATACTCAATAACCTTCAGTCCATAGCAACAATAGGGGTAAAAAGAACAAACATCTCCATTCATATACACCAACACACATCTAATGTACTAAGCTTAAAATAATAAAAAAAACCAGAGACAAAAAACAGAGCTGGCGGTACCTTGAGAGTGTCACAGTTTGGAGCTATGCTCCTCAAACAGGTTCTTTCTTCAACCGAGTGGTAGGGGGTTTAAAAGAGTACCCCTAGGCGATCCACAAGCAGCAAAACTCTTCCCAAAAGATGAGAAGATGAGGGAGAAATAGGAGAACCACTCCTTCAGCTGGCGAAAAAAAACTGGGTGGCTGTAAGAGCTTCAATCTTCAACAACAGTCACTAAACTCCATCCATGGTGTGTGGGTTTAAAGAATGAACCACCAAATAGTGTAGTATGTGTATCCTTCACATAGTACAGCCTCTAATGGAACCCCTTTGTCCTCTTAGGGTTCCAAAGAGAGGTGAAGAACAAGACAGCAAAGCTTAGTCGACTCTCAAACCAGATTGCTTATTAGCTCTGATACCAAGTTGGAACTTAAAGATGGATCGAATCTAGTAAGAGAGATGAGATTTACAGCAAGAAGAAGGAGGGAAGAGAAGAGGATGGGAGAATCGATTGTGTGTTGAGTTATTCTCAACACACATATTACTTCATTAATAATCTCTTCCAAATTACACAGGCCTCCCTAGGGAGGTAAAGGGAAATAAAATAAGAACAAGAAAAATACAACTTGGTCATGTTTTATAACATGACAATGACAGAACTACCCCTACACAAGATATTCTAACAACTCCAACATATACTACTGACAACTAACTCCTAATAACATAAAAAGAATACAAAGTAAAACAGATATACCACGATAGGGACACTACCCCTATCGTGTTACACCTACAGTACTTTAACAAATCTTTCATTCACTAAATTTGTGTGTAGGGCTGCAGCCCTTTACAAACTTGTATAAAACTAATAAAAGTCTTAAAACAGGACTCAAACGAAGCGTGAAACTCCTCCAGCTAATGGCTTACCTTTGAGGTAGTTAACTAAGTATAAAATAACAAAGAAAACAACTTGAAACAAGGCTGGACTCATTGAGACCTAACCCAGACCAACTAAAAAACTTTAATAACAAGTAAAAATAAAGCAATGAGACTCCAACTAGACCCCACAACTTAAATACGTAATAAATCCCTTATTCATTGATTCATTCCTCCTACCCATGTTTTAGGCCCATTAAAGTGGCCTATTACAGTAAAAACCTATTGGACCAAAGGCCCAACACACATGTAACCCAACTCAAGGCTTATTTCCACTAAAATAAGCTCACTTCTATACTTTATCTTCATCACCTAACTCTGAGGAACAAAAAAAGAGAGCAAGACAAAGAGAGAGTTTGGGCTGAAAACTTATTCATTTTTTCTTTTCTTGAAGTTGGGGAGAGCTTATTAGTAAATATATCCTATACATGCCAATAGTGGTTCTGTTCACAGGTTTGGGCTTTTACTACTTTATTAAAAACGATTGGAATTATTTTTTGCTTTAAGCTGATGTTCATATATGAACGTAAATGAGCCTCTTTTATTGCCACATCCACAACATGTACTATTAAAATTAAGAAGCCAAAAACCCAAGCCCGGATGTGGGTGAAAATAATTTTGATTGGGCTTGGGCTCAAGCTCAACAATCCCAAACCCCAGGTCGCATTAGGCGTGGTCTGGCAAGACTTTCTGTACTTCGGGTTGGGCTTGGGCCCCCCTCTAGCTGCACACCCTGCCCAATGCCCACCCTTAATGCTCAGTCAAGTTCATGATATGAAAAAACAAAAAAGATTAAAAGGGTGGACACACTACCTATATTTTCAATTGACCCAGTCTCCATGAACAACTGTTTGCCACTTCCCACAGCACGTGAAGAAGCAGAATATAATTACTCAACAAAATAAGGAGAAAACTTGTAAGAAGTGGCAAACTTAAAAAACAAAAAACATGGTTATAACCTGGAAAGCAAGCATAAATCTCTACGTCAGAAAATTAAACAAACAAAGAAAAAGCACCATACCTGTTTGCTGCACTAGTGATTTTATCTCGGACTCCTTGATTTATGACAGACGTTTGCTCCAAGGATAATGCTCCACCTAGAATAAGAGAAGCTCCAGTAGCACTGGTTCCCATTCTCTGCCCAAGCACTGACATTGCCCACTCACGAAGGACCACAAGCACAGAACGTAGAAGGCGCAACCTGAGGTTTGGTGATGGCGATATAATTCCATTTGATAGCAATTGGTCATAGGTGTTTAACACAGGTTCAGCAGCACCCTTGCAAGCTGCAAGAAGAGCCCTTACAACATCTTCATCTCCAACAAGTTCAACTCCTGAAACAGATCGCTCCTGCAAAAAAAGACGAGCACTTTATAATAGAAAGCAACTGTTACGAACGAATTCACAAAAAGAAAACACACAAATATCAACATAAGCAGTATAAGAGAAAAATCACAATTTCAGTATTAGCAAATTTAGGGAACAAGAACCACAAGAAGCCACTTCTGTAAATGTTAAACATGATACCAATGCAGCCTTCTCAAGGTGCAGACATAGTGTATCTAGAGGCAAGCCAGCTCCATCTCCAGGATAGACACTTGAACCAACCCTCTTCAAAACAGAACAAGCTTCAGCAATTCCACCCCTCAAAAGAGCTTGATCAATAAGTCTGGCCCAGGTCTCTCTGACAATACTACTATCAGCATCTCCAGAATAATTCGCAAAGTAGAGCATCTCCAAACATATCTGGGAGCAGAATAGCATGTGGAAGAAATTGTCAAACTTTATGTACCATGCCTGAATTCCAACAATTAGATGATTTTACAAGCAAATACGCAATGAACAAGAGATGCTCCAGCAGAAAGATATATAAAAATAGAACTCGAAAAAGGGGGGAGGCTTGACAAAAGCAGTTAGTAGTATGATATCGCAATTCAAAAATGAAAAGAATGGAAAAGAAACAGGATAGAAATTCTAGAAGAGAGAGAGAGAGAGAGAGCATCCTAAGCAAATGAGATTATCGTGGAAATCAAACAACAGGATGATAAAGTGTACATGAGAACACCAACAGAGAAATCAAATGATGTGTTTAGCAATGATTTTATGTGAATCATAGATAAAGTGGATATGAAGGTGGACCTTGGTGCAACAGTAAGGTTCCTCCATTGTGACCAAGTGGTCACGGGTTCAAGTCTCTGGAAATAGCCTCCCCGCGAAGCGGGGGTAAGGCTGCGTACATTATGATCCTCCTTAGACCCCGCAATGACGGGAGCCTCGTGCACTGGGTATGCCTTTTTTTCATAAATAAAGTGGATACCAAAAATTACAAGTACTGCATAAATGGAAGTTGTTTTCTCTTTTCATTTAAATGGTAGGATGCACCTAATGAACCACTAATTTCCACATTACACACTAATCTTCATCAAAGAGAATTAAACAAGAGGCAGCCATAGTCGATAAACCAAGACACCAAGGGGAAACTGCCTCCTCACCACAGGGAAACCCAATCATAGTTGAGCAACTGAGTATTTTATGAAAGACAAACCTAAACAATCTTAATGCTTTGCTTTCACACTGTAAATCAATCAAGAAAATCACTATGACAAAAAAGAAAACTGACCTCCCAAAGCTCAAATGGAACTGCATAGTCATTGTATAATTGAGTGATGCTTTTCAAATCCACTGATAGCTCTTTGGCCTTCTCTTGTGCCGTTTTTGCAATATTGGCATCAGCAACCAGATTTCTATGAGGGGAGGAGTCATCAGGAATGGACTCAGAAGTATCAGATGAAGCTTCTACCCTTGAGGCAATAGCCTCCAGTTCCTCTTTGATCTTGATTTGAAACCGAAGAACAGCAAGCTTTCCTTCAAGCAAATCCAATAACCCATTGTCAAAAGCACCTCGGGCCGAACTTGCTAGAGCATCACTATTGCTTGCATTCTTTGCCTGCAGAACTGCATTACTGAGGTATTGGCGCCTGGTTTGAATGAGATGAGATGTGGTTAGAAAAGTCCACAAGGTTAATCCCAAAAAATTAAACAAAATAAAATAAAATGACAGAGAGAGAAAGAGGAGGAGGGAAGCAAAACAAATCACAAATCAGGACTATAAAAAATAATGGCTATAAATATTTTATTAACACCTTTGCTCCAGTGTAGGAGCATCTACAGCATCAGAGGGGTGTCTTTCTGCAAGTCTCAACAACACATGAGCTGCAAGGACATGCTGCCGCTTTAATACATAGTATCTTGCCAGAAGTTCACAGTACTTGACTTGATTAGCGGCAAGTGGTGACCCCGAGTGACCCATAGGAGAAGCTCCAGATGATATGGCAGAAACAGGCCGAACCTAGAAATGAATGATGATGTGAAAGGCATTAGGAAGTAGAAAATAATGTAGATGCTCAAAAGACTCTGAATTGTTTCAGCCACAAATTGAGGCAAGCAGGCTTCCAAACAAGCGATACAAGTGAAAACAGAAGTCTATGTCAAATAAATACATTTATCTCCAAAAAAATACTGTCTTCAAAGAAAAGCTAAAGCAGCAAGTACCACTTGTATTGACCCACGGGCAGCATTCTGCAAAAAAGGCACCAAATCAGAACCCCCATACTCCAATAGCTCATTCTCAAGGCCCACATCAATCATTGTTCTGTACAAATGCTCATGAAATGCTTTGTCAGGTGACTGGACACCAAGCTGAACAATCTGCCGTATGTATCTGTCCCGAGAGGCTTTATCAAGGACAGGTTGCACGACAGGTCTAATGGGAGAACCAAATTCCCTTTGTGACCCTGCTTGTCCCTTCAAAGAACGTAAAGCATTGGTGATTATCTCGTAGCACTGCTCACGTTGAGCTAGGGCATTTTCTCGAATGCTTGCTTCAATTTGCTCATTGAAAGCATCTCCTGCAGGATCAATCGCCTGTGCCTTTTGCAGTGCTAGATGGACCACAGCTTCATAAAATCTGCAAAAACCAGAAACTAATGGGCTTTGTGTCTTGACAATTAAAATGCAGGGTTAGGGTAAGAAATGAACAGCACAATCTTGGGCTGAGAGTAAGCAGACCTCAAATCTTCAAATCGTTTGCATACAATACTCAAATCCACTGACTCTGGAACTTTAGTTAACAAATTAAAAGCCTCTCTAGCAAGATTCTCCTTCTCTTCAATGTCAGCAGTGGCTGCAGCTCTCTCAAGACACTCAACAGCAAGATAGAATTTATAGTCAGACTCCTTGAAATAGCTTGGACAACCTTCCCGTAATTTCGCACTGATATCATCCACTGTCCCTCGGCCATCAGAACCAGTATAATACTGGAACAACAAATAGTATTTTTCCATAAGCAATAGAACTTGACAATTGAAACACTGTAATCTAGCACACCACTAACAATTAGCTGATAAATACTCGAGTGAATGACCAAGGATTCAAAACAATGCTAAAAAACAGAGCTGGTCCCTACAAGATTAACTTGAGGAATTGGTAATATGGCTTATCACGGATTACCTCCATAAGAGCAGATATAAGCCTTGTAGCAAGCTTATCACCCTCCTCAGAGCAAACCAGCTGATGAAATGTCAATTGAACTAATGCCTGCCGCAGACTGGCATCAAACCCTTGAACCAATCGAGTCACATGATGCTGTGATAAAAGTTGGAGTAAAAATAGCGCTTCACCAGATCTAAGGAGCAACTGCCTAATACATTCCATTGCTCTCACCTGTAATATGACAGATTGAAAAGTTTTAATGGAACTTTGGAAGTGAACAAACATTTATTAGAGAATCAAAAAGCCCAAGAAAGATTTCAATTTACCTCCATGGCAGCAAGTTCTGCAGGACTATATGGAAGGCGCTGCCGTTTAGATGTCCCACCGTCACTTGACTCAATGTTTCGGGAGTAAGCACCAAACAAGTTTCTTACCATGCTCTGGTCACCAAGTCCTAAATTTGAACCAGCTCCATACAGAATAGAACCAGTCACATCTCCCAGACCAGCAACACAACCGTACAGTCCCCTCCTCTGGTTTCTTCTTGACCTTAAAAACTGCTCTAATGAACGAATCTTGCTTTCAAGGATTTGCATCGACCCAATAGAAAGTCTGCAAACAATCACCCCATTCTCAAAACCAGCAGCAGAACTTACACCGCCCTTGACGATCATAACAGGAAGCTCCCACACTGGAAAAAGCAACCTTGATGAGCACAAACAAAGTCCTTCATGAGCACCAGAAAAAATGGGTTCAGCCTCTTGAACAACCTGCCCCATACTGAAGCCTCCAGGGGGTGTTCTTGTGTTTGACAATGCATTACTACCTTCAAGTTGTGGCATTCCAACTAGACGTGGATCTTCAAATGCTTCAGCTGCCTTCTCAGCAACAGCATTGGTTATTAGGTTTTCAGAATGGACTATCTTCGCAGCCAGCATTAAACACATTGCCGCCGCTTCTCCAGCTCCAAAACGGTTAAAGAAATCCTCTAATATTGATCTTGGTGTATTGGACTCTAACAACCTTCGCAGAATGTCAACTGGCCTGTTGAAAACCACTTCCATCATGCCCATGGTACTAAATATGACAACCCTCCTCCTTGGTAAAATATGTTGCATTGCAAGGTCACCTCTAGCCCAAAGTTTCACAGATTGTTTCTCACATGATTCTCCAAAACCTTCAAATCCAAAGGATTCTGAATCTAAATACAGAGACTGCAAAATAGCTGCTGTTTCTGGAAGAGGGAAAACATCAGCCACAAATAGCATGTGGCCCTCTACTGGTAGAGAAGATACGGATTCCCTTAAAGCCCGAGAGCTCCTTGAACTTGTTCCAAAACTGCCTGAGAGAGACGACTGTGTGCTTGAATCCCTGTTCACAATGAGAAGAGAGGACATGGATGGGGGAGATGAATCAGAAAGGACAAGAGTGCCTGCAGAATAGTATGCCGCTTCTACCTTCAGTGACAAATCCTCAGCCTGTGATCTACTAGCAAGAGACAGGGCTCCAAAGGTAAGCCCACCACTGACCCCTAAAGGAGGTGATGGCCTGGTTGTTACAACCTTTAAACAACATGGCTTCTGACGAGCAGTATTTAGTCCACCCAAACCTCCGACATTGTTCCCACTAGAAGGAATGGTGGAAAGGTACATCCTCTTACCATCTGATAAAATAGCAACAAGGTGTAACCACTTTGATTCCATGGTTGATAAAGGTGCAATGCCAACTATTGATGGTTTTGCTGCCCGGTTAACTGCTCTAGATCCAGCAGACTGTCTACCCCCATAAGATGTATCCTTCTGATTGATCAAATTCCTTTCTTCTGCAACTTTCTTAAGTGGACCAATACCATCTTCCCCCAGATCAAACACCTGAAGTTTCATCTCCTCTGTTCTTGCATAAAGAATGTGTCTCTCATTATCCACAACCATTTCGACAATGGGGTCAATAGCTCCAAACTTGAACACATTTGGCACAACCCACCTGTACACCAGCACAGCCTGTCTAAGCTTAAAAGAACATAAAAGCAAGTCTAACTTCAACTATCATATATACTCAGATAGATACTGGCCAATCAATGAACCAGTAGCACCAAATACCTTGAAATAACACTTCCTAAACCTGCAGTAAGGCAAACTTTACGACAACGCTTGTGCCAGCCTGAACCAGTCGTATACTGCATCTCGTAAATGTGACCATCACGGCCAGCCAGGAAAATCTTTCCATTATCTGTACATGTGATACATGTCATTGTGACACCATCAGATGGTACTGCATATTCTGGCAAGGGCTGTAGTGAAACCTCAGCATATGGATCTGTTCCATCTTGCCTAGCAGTGCAGCATACTCCTACAAGAACCAACTGATTGCAATAAAGAGGTTCGTCAGCAACCATTAGCATCATTACAGAAGGAACTAGAAAGATTTAGAATAAAAAAGAAGACAACAAACAGGAATTCCAAATCTTAGAGATTATTCCCAAGCTATTGTTGACAGAAAAACTAAAACCATGAACAAGAAAGAGAACAAGTCAAAATAATAGCCATAGAAGGATTTGGAGACTTAAAAACAAGTAAATTTTTTTCTCTTGAGAGGGGTGTTAACCTACCTCAACAGGAGTTGCGAGGACTAAGAGATGCTGAAGGGCTTCAATAAAGATGCCAGGCTTAGATTTGGCCAGGCCAACAGCACAGATAGCTTGTTCCTCGCCGCTATATTCAGGGCACTGACCATCCCTAGATGAAAAAGAAACAATACGGGTGTAAAAAAGAGAACAAAGTAAAAGAGATGTTAACACAAACAGTAGCATGCACATAAAACTAGAAGCCATTGCACAATTTCAAGCATGAGCATTCAAAGCATAAGATCTTTGACTAGCTACGGTTTGGAGTTGCCCAGACCTCAAAATGGAGGGAAACATTGGAAACCAGTATGACAAACTACTTTCTAAAAATCTGTATGATGCAGGAAGTATCTTCATATTTCCTTTACGGTCATTACAGGCATTTTGTGAGTATCAGTTGCAACTGCATGTTGACTATGGCATGAGAATATAGAGGGGGGTGTGCAACTGAAATATAATTCAGAATTATAAAATAATAAGATTTTCAAAAACAATATGGGACTTATGCTATAGAAACAAAGCAGAAGGTCAGAATAACTAAACTAGTCTAGAGTAATAACAGGAATGGCCTTCAAGTAGAAGGACTAAATCTTCATGAAACATATAATAAGTAAAAGATTGATTGTGTAATGCAGCAATACGCATCAGGTATAATGCTTCAAACCCTCCAAGTTCTAGCCCCTAGGTCATAGGAAAAGGGACCACTATGTTTAGAATGAGCAACCTAGCAGGAAAGTTGAACCGATTTTCTTTCCCAGAAATTAAGCTGTCATCTTTAACAATATGAAACCTTTCCTTGATCCTGTTTCCAACCTTATTTTCAAGGTCAGAGGTCCATTGCACATGCAAAACGTTGTTGACCAAGAACTACCCTTTGTCCATGTAGAAGCTGGGCACTACCAGTATACCTTATTGGGGATTTTTGAACAATTGAATAATACCCAACACTTATTTAATGAATTACATCCCTATAGTTTTCATTCTTGATGGGACAGAAAATCCCTAAAAAATAAAACTTCTCACCATTTATCAAAACGCCAAAGAAATAAAGAGTTATCTACCGACGCCCATGCTCGGCGTATCTCCGGAAATATTCCACATAATGCTGTTCCCTCCCCACTGGCTGCATTGTATCTTTCAATCAGTACAGGAGGCAACTCCAAAGTATCCGCCACTTCAACCAAAGGAGGCCACTACAATGTAATGAACACCAATAAAATGTGAGAAACAGCTTCTACTTCCAACCATCATAGAGATCTACATTCTACAAAGACATAATCACTGATTAAATATAAAATGAAAGGGACAATCACACAAGCATCAGGGAAAAAAAAACATAATAGTAGTACAGCTAAATAGCCGATAACAAGAACGATAATTAAGAAAGGATAAAAAGGGGAAATTTTACCACCTGCACATAATGTGACATCAGTCGAAACCACCAGATTAACAGCTAAGTCATTCATTATCAATAGTATAACTGGGTCAATCATCATGTAAACAAAAAGATGGCAAAGTCCACAAACATTGATACATCTTAATTCACTAGATATCCAAGTACCAGGATATCACTAGAACTGCAAAATAGGGAAGATACATCTTAATTCACTAGATCTCCAAGTACCAGATATCACAAGAACTGCAAAATAGGGAAGTAACTTGAGTATAAATCTTCTAGAATGGTATTGCAATTTCACAAATTTTTTTTTATTGGCAACAACATTTAAGAATTTTATCAACAGATAAGAAAAGGAAATACAAGATAATAGAATAGAAGGGAACAACAACAACAACTCAGCCTTATCCCAACTAAATGGGGTCAGCTACATGGATCCTTGTCCTCCAATCAGCTCTATTTGAGGTCATACTTGATACAAGACCTAAGCTATGCCTATCTTTCCTTACCACTTCTCCTAGGATCATTTTAGGTCTGCCCTTGGCTCTTTTCGTTCCTTCAATCTGAATCAAATCAATCCTCCACTGGAGCATCCAAAGGCCTCTGTTGAACATGGCCATGCCACTCAAACGAATTTCTCATAGCTTATAATGTATCGAAGCTACTCCCAAATCAGTTCTAATATGACCATTCCTTAATTTATCCTTCCAAGTTCTGCCACACACCCATCTCAACATCCTCATCTCTGCTCAAGGTTCAAGAACTCGCTTTTGGTACAGGTTTTGCCCTGGCCAAAAGCCAAGTTAGGCCGAGATCTCGGGAGTTGGGGTAAATTTTTATTTTTTTTTAGCTCGATGGCCGGTTTTGGTGGGTTTTAGACCTATTTGGGGGCTGAAACTTGGTACTCAGCCTATTTTAGACCATTTAAACACAATGGCACTATCAGATTTTGCAAAAACAAAGTCCAAATAAGAGTTTCACTTCGGACCCTAGGTTGTAGGTGACGACGCACTAATATGGGAAAGAAGTGTTAGGGGAGAGTGGATTATATGGGAAAGAAGAGATGCTGAAAGTTATAGTTACATCAGATGACTAAATCAGAAGTTATTGAGGATTCTTAATAGAAATAGGATTGAGGGGTAAAAGGGTAATTTCAGACAATCGGCTGGGTGGATGGTAATGAAATTTGAATCAAGTCTCTCCTAGGGTTTGAGGAAGATTCGATCAAAAGTTCAGCAGGTTCTAACGGTTAGATTTGGCTGGGCAGAATTCTCGTGAAAATCACCTTACATGTGACCTACTAAAAAGGAAGAAGAATAATTGCAGAATTTCAATTTCAGACTTACTTGTTGTTTGAAAATATCCTGAACCTTGCAGAGAAATTCCAGCAATTGAATATGTTTCTTCAAGAGATCGGCTATGGCAGAATTGAAACTTGAATGAAGCTTGATTGGAGATCGATTGATGTAGATTTATCATCGAAATGGCTTATTTCTTTAGAAATAAGTGTAGGGTTGGGTTATATACATATTGGGCCTTTGATCCCATGGGTTTTCTACGTAATAGGCCACTTTAATGTGCCTAAAATATTGTACATAGGTTGCATACGGGATTAGCCCTATACTTAGTTTATTTTCATGTTTTAAATTGAACCGGTCCAAAGCTGGTTTGAACCAGTGGTTCAATTTAAGTGATTTTATTAGTTTTTTTTTTAGTTGTTTAGTTAGGCTGGATTAGGACTCTATTTTGAGTCTATTGCAGTTTCCGAGTCAGTTTAAGTTACCTAATCGATTAAGGATAGGGTCAGGCCTTTCCTTTTTAGTGTCTAAGTCTATTTTTAAATCTTGTATATAAGTTTGTAAGGGAGGTCAGCATTGAACACGAATTTGATTAATAAAAATTAGCTTTATGCATGTTACCACTGCTGCTGCTCCTTGTGAGATTGCATCCTTGTGGGTTTATCAAGGTGGAAAGGGTAGGACGACTCCTGCGACTCCTTGCACCGTGAAGATCGGGAGGTTTTCTCACAATTGCTCAAGCTGCTGTTGTTGGGGATCTCTTCAAACCAGTAAGCTATTTTAATTTCAGTTATTCCCTTTGACTTCTCATCCTCTAACCTAAACCTACCTTCCCCATCGATCCAATTCAGATCATCAAACCAGCATCCTTATTCCCTCCATCAATCATCATTAAACTTCATCCATAGCCTTCATACTTTACTCGACAACAACCCTAATTTCAATTCTCCATTGCAGCCTTATAATCCCTTAAACCCTAATTAAGCCCTACAGCCCTAACTTCAACCTAGACCTAACCACCCATCAAAATCTGATCTTTTTATTTTCATCTCACTCCCTATACTGCCATTAACACTCGATCAGCTCACTTTCCCCAGATTCCATCTCTAAAACCTAGATTCTAAAAACACCCAATTTTTACAAGGCCTCTAACCCGAAACTTCATCCAAATCAAACCAAACTTACATTAATAAACTCCTAAAAACCTGCACATCATTACCAAATAAAACCCTAGCTCAAAACCCTAACCCTAACACTAATTCTGTCCTAGTTTATCTATTATATCCCATTCGGCAAGCATAGTTAAAAACTCTGATTTACCTGGCTCCTAGTAGGTCTCCTACCTATCTAGGACTACATTATCGATGGAGGGGGTTGGGGAAGGGGATGGCTATCTCAGCTCACCCTGGGCATCTCACCCAACCTATCTCAGGATTTTAACAAAGGCTAAAGCCAATATTTCATTAATTAAATTCGTGTACAATGCTGGCCTCCCTTGAAAACTTATATAGAAGACTCAAAAATAGACTTAGACACTAAAAAGGAAAGGCCTAACCCTATCCTTAACTAATAAGGTAACATAAATTGACTAAGAAAGTGAAATAATAAAGAAAACAGACTCAACATAGGACTATAACTAAACTAAGGAAGTAAATCCCGTTTTCCTACTTTCTACCCATATTTTAGGTCCATTAAATTGGCCAATTACAAAATAAACCCATGGGATAAAAAACCCAACACCTACATAACCCAACCCAAAGCTTATTTCCACTAAAGAAAGCCCTAAGTGACTTATTTACATCATCTCCTTTCTCATACCTCCCAAGGTTTTTGGGTATATATGTTATGCTCGCAATCATCATCCACATGAGAAGTTGGATCTTCGTGGCGTCAAGTGTATTTTTTTGGGTCACTCTGCAACTCAAAAAGGGTATAAATGTTATCATCCTCCCACTCGCCGTGTGATTGTCTCTATGGATGTTGTCTTTCATGAGTCTTCACCATACTATTTATCGTCACATCTTCAGGGGGAGTTAGACTTGGCTTGAGAAGATGTGTCGACTATATTACCTACTGCACAACCAATGCCGATATTACCTGTTGCCCATCCATCACCATCTGCTGCCCAACCATCATCATCAACCACACCATCTGTTGCACCTATTTCTCATGTTCCTCTTCAGGGGGAGAAAATACCGAATCAAGTTCGTGACTTACTGTTCAAGAAGGGCCTTCTTCGGATACAATTCAGGGGGAGCAACCTACTCTTGGCTCTGTTAGAAGACAGGTTGAAAAACTTCAGGGAAGACTTGATCGGCCAGACCTTCGCGTTTTCACTCAAACTCCTAAAAAGCAAGTTGGAACCACCACCCCTGCAGCACCTTTACTCATCCCATCGCCATCCCTTGAGCCAGAGCCTACTAGTCTGTCTGATAAGTCTTCTTCTTCTCTTGAATTACCTATTGCTGCCCGTAAAGGTATTTGATCATGCACCCAACATCCTATATCTCATGTTGCTTCTTATGATTTTCTTTCTCCTTCCTATCATGCTTTTGTGTCTTCTCTTTCCTCTATTTCTATTCCTCACAAGTGGCAGGAAGCAATTACTAATGCAAAGTGGAAATCAGCTATGGTGGAAGAGATGAATGCTCTGAGAAAAAATAATACATGGGACCTTGTTCTTGTTGTTCTTCCTCTAGGAAAAAAACCAGTTGGATGTAAGTGGGTGTTTGTAGTCAAGCAGAAGATGGGTGCAACAGTTGAAAGATACAAAGCTAGACTGGTGGCTAAGGGTTTTACCCAGACTTATGGGATTGATTAGCAGGAGACTTTTGCTCCTGTTGCAAAATTGAGCATTGTTCGTATTCTCTTATCTTGTGCTGTGAATTTTGGGTGGGATTTGCAGCAACTTGATGTTAAAATTGCTTTCCCTCATGGAGAGCTTGAGGAAGTATATATGGAGATTCCTCCAGGTTACTCATTTGAAAAGACTGATGGGAAAGTCTGCAAATTAAAGCGTGCACTCTATGGGCTGGAACAGTCTTCACAGGCTTGGTTTGCAAATTTCACAAGGCCATGATTTCAATAGGATACAAACAAAGTAATGTTGATCATACTTTGTTCATCAAACGGTCTGGTGACAAGGTCACTATCATCATAGTTTATGTTGATATTGTGGTGACCAGGAATGATGGTGTAGCGATCTCTCGTCTAAAGAGCTTCCTAGGGTGTGAGTTTGAAATAAAGGATTTAGGGACGTTAAAGTACTTTCTTGGAATTGAAGTTGCTCATTCTTCAAAGGGCATCTTTCTCTCTCAAGGAAGTATGTCCTAAATCTTTTATCCGAGGCTAGTTTGTTGGGTTGCCATCCCTATGATACACCAATGGAAGCTGATACTCGATTGAAGGATGAAGATGGTGAACAGGTTGATAAAGACTGTTATTAGAGGTTAGTGGAAAAATTAATTTATCTCTCACATACTACACCAGACATTGCATTTGCGGTGAGTTTGGTTAGTCAGTTCATGCATGACCCCTATTCTTCACATATGATTGTTGTCCTTCGCATTCTTCATTATTTAAAGTCAGCTCCGGGAAAAGGGGTTCTTTTGTCTCCCCATGATCATCTCCGTATTGAGGCATATACCGATGCAGATTGGGGTGGTTCTTCTGATTGGAAGTCTACGTCAAGGTATTGCTCATTTGTAGAGGGAACCTTGTCACTTGGCGCAACAAGAAACAAAATTGAAGCAAAGTTCTGGGCTATGGCACAAGGAATCTGTGAGTTGTTATGGATTCAGGGTTTACTTCCAGACCTTGGTGTTACTATTCATTTCTCAATGATGTTGTATTGTGATAATAAAACCGCAATTAGCATTGCCCATAATCCAACGCAACATGACCGTATGACGCATGTGGAGACCGACAAACACTTCATCAAAGAGAAGTCATAGAGTGGATAGATTTGTATGCCTTTTGTGAAAACCGATGATCAGCTGGTTGATGTTTCACTAAATGTTTGTGAGGGAAATTATTCCATCCTATTTTGTTCAAGTTGGGCATGTGTGATATCTATGCACTAACTTGAGGGGGAATGTTGAGTAATGTAGCACGAGGGGCATTATGGGGTTTTTCCTCCTATAGCCGTTTCATAATTACAGTCGGCTATGAGGGGGTATTATTGTAATTCTTTTCTCAATATTTTATTATAAATAAAGAGCTTGGTGATCCTATTGATCACTCAAGCATTCAGCTCTAAAGCTACTAACAGAATACAACCAAATCATACAATTAATATAAAACAACTTAAATAAACATAACAAATGTAAAAGTGTACAATACATCAATCTTAACATATTATATTTATCATCCCATGCCATATTGCCGAATCAAGTATTCATCTCCAAATCGTGCCACAAAGTCTTCCCATGTCATAGTGTTGTTGTAGTATTGCACATAAGTTGCCACACAACTCATATAAGTGTTGTCATCAACATATTCCAAGTTCCCAGTATAGAAGATGGTTGCGATGAGATCGATCCACTGCTAGTGTCACCAGGCTGTTGAAATACCATCGGCATGTATGGGTGTGGTTGGGTTAAATTGAAAGCATTTCACCAAGATTCGAACTGATTTGAGGAAAAAATGGTTTACCTTTCAAAAGTTTTTCGAACTTGAGATGAAGAATCACAAATCTTGCACTTTTGCAGCTGAATGATGTCTCTGGCAAGTTCTACGTCGAAATCCAAGTGAAAAATGAAGAAGCAGCAACTCACAAGCAAGGTTTTGCCGCTCTTAATCGAGTTAGAGGCCAGATCTCGCTTCTCGGTCAAGATATGGCCTTTTATAAAGTGGTTTGGGTCAAAATCTCGGTCGAACCGAGATTCTCGACTCGACCGAGATTTTGACCGAGTTCGGGTATTTCTAGGTTTCGAATCTCGCCTCGCCAAATCAAAAAAGCGAGTTTTTACCGAGATCTCGGTGAGTTTTTGTACCATGTCTCCGCTACACTAAGTTTATCTACATAATGCTTCTTAACTACCAAACATTCCACACAATACATCATAGCCGATCATATGACTATCCTATAAAATTTTCCTTAAGTTTTAAGGGAATAGGTCGATCGTACAACACTCCAAATACACTTCTCCACTTAATCCATTGTATTTTAACTCTCTGTGAAATACCATCCTCTATTTCACCTTCTTTATTTATGATTGAGCTCAAATACCTAAAATAATCAATTTGTGGAATCTTTTGATGCAGATACATCACCAAATGAGGCCTATTTTGATGGGAATAAGTCTAGAATTAGGTTATATACATGTTGGGTCTTTAATCTCATGGGTTTTCTATGTAATAGACCACTTTTATGGGCCTAAAATATGGATAATTAGGTTGCATACGGGATTAGTTGTTTTAATTCCATACTCAGTTTTATTTTGTGTTTTTGTTCATAAATTGAACCAGTTTAACCAATGGTTCAATTTAAGTGATTTTAGTAGTTTTCTTTGAAGTGTTTAGTGGGACTTGATTAGGACTCTATTTTGAATCTATTCAGTTTCTTAGTCAATTTAAGTTACCTAATAAGTTAAGGATTTGGTTAAGCCTTTCCTTTTAAGTGTAGGAGTCTATTTTTGAGTCTTTTATATAAAGTTGTAAGGGGGGGCAAGTATTGAACACGAATTTTAATATTAATGAAAAGCTTTTGCTGCTCTTCTTCTCCATTGAAGAATTTTGTCTTGTGTTTGATCAAGACTGGTAGGATCGGTGTTTGATCCGATTGACACCTTATGGTGGGAAGCCCGGGTAGTTCGTTGGTGGGATTGGTGTGTGATCCAATCAACAACTTGCGATGTGAAGCCCGAGTGGTTCTAGTGAAGTTCTTCTTCAAGTTAAAGTTCAAGACTCAATTTTTATTCAAGTTCTACCTTCAAACGAGTTGCTGCCAATAACTTTCTACCATTACAAGTAAGGTGGAAGCATCCCCATCCCCATCCCCATCCCCATCCTTCTTCTTCTGATCCTCTAAACCACCAAACCCTAACATCCCCTCCATCCCTCCATCACTGAACAACATTCCCATAACCTAAATTCTGCCTAGACCAAACCAACCAACAAAATCCCTCCTTTTTTAGATCAAACTCTCCACCCCTGCCCCTATAGCATTCGATCCAAACCCTAACCCTAACGAAACCCTCACCGTAATTTCACCAAAAACCTTATTTTGACTTAACCGATTTACCAGTCCATGGCAGATCCTAGTTTACTTGCTCCTAGTAGGTCTTCTACCAATCTAGGACTAGTAAAGTTATACACCATATACTCCGTCTTCGTCCTACTTAACTTAGAACCTTTTGATTCCAAGGTTGATCTCCATAACTCCAACTTGGCATTAATCCCTATTTTTGTCCCATCCACCAGAACAATATCATCAGCAAAAAAGCATACACCAAGGAACCTCATCTTGAATGTCTCTGGTAAAATCATCCATGATAAGCACAAACAAATAAAGGCTTAAAGTTGATCATTGATGTAACCCAATTGTAATCGGGAATTCGCTACCTTGACCCCCCATAATTCTTACACTAGTCACAACACCATCATACATATCTTTAATTATGTCCACATATTTACTTAAAACATTTCACTTCTCTAGTATTTTCCAGATTAACTTTCTATTGACTTTGTCATAAACTTTTTCTAGGTCAATAAAGACCATATGGAGATCCTTCTTGCAATCTCTAAATCTTTACATAAGTCTCCCAAGTAAATAGCTTCTATCATGGATCTCCCTGGCATAAAACCAAATTGGTTTTCCATAATAGTAGGTTTTTTTTTATCTCAAGTATGTTTCAATAACCCTCTCCCATAATTTTATAGTAGGACTCATCAGTTTTATGCCTCTATAGCTATTATATCACCTTTATTTTTGTAAATCAGAACCACATTGCTTCTCCTTCATTCATCTGGCATTTTCCTTATGTTCATAATCTTATAAAACAGCTTGGTTAGCCAAGACAAACCATGTATTCCTAAGCTCTTCCACACTTCTATTGGGACCTCATCTTGGCCTAGTTACTGCTTTCATCCTCAAAGCTTTTTTTACTTTAGACACTCTAATCTTTCGTACATATCTACAACATGTGGTATTGTGCTGGGTAATGCAGTCTTCCAAGACACTATTACTCGAAATGCTTTCATTTAGTAAGCTGTAGAAATACTCTTTCCATATCTCCTTAATGTCCTCGTCCCTTATTAGTACTTTACCATCTTCACTTTTAATACATCTAACATGGTCGAGATCTCTACTCTTCTTTCCCTCATTTTAGCAGAGAAGGGAAGAACAAAAGAATAAAATAGCTCACAATCAATACCAGTAGGACCACTAACAAAGATTCCAACACCCCCTTAGAAACTTAAAAAAAAACAATAGATACACCTATCAAAACCAAAACACCCACAAACACAGCTACACCTCCCCCTACCCCCTCCTCCCTCCTCCCTCCTCCACAACTGCCTACACCCTTAAGGAGACCCTGGTTCCTGAGATCAATATTAAGAAAATCATCTTTGCAACGATCATAATTGTAGATAGATAAAGCTAAAAGTATGCTTATGGAGGAATCTGACCAAGATTTCTTAATTGAAGTCTGATTCTGAATTCCATTCGCCACTCTAGTTTCTTTTTCCTCTATGTTGCTGTTTTCTTGTCTCCACAATAAAATCACTGTATGACCCAAGAGTATGTATTAACTATTAAGTTTATCTCTCCGGGGTGGATATGCAGTCAATAGCACATGTAGCTCAATTTTTTCCCCTGAAAATGCAAGTCACGATTCAACCCCCACTGATGTGACACTTAGCGAATAAAGTATCAAAGAGATAATACTTCATTAGGCCAAGGAAAATGATACTGCAAAGGCTGTTTTATATTCCAGAACAAAGACTAAATTTTGATGGACATAAGTTGTACTCGGGAGCTACTAAAATCAAAGTTTCGCTAAGAAAATCCAAGAACAGCTCTGACAATAACATTATCGTTTGCTTAAATTCAAAAGAACCATTTGTCATGAATTAGAAGCCCAAACAGAGAATTTTACACACTCAAGAAGGTAAATCGATAGTGACCATTCCGGGGGTTAAAAATCAATCAATATGAACTGATCCTTGTGGGTACCAATTGGAGTAATTTTCGGGCCACTCAGAATTTGTTTTCATCATCCAATAAGGATTTTCAAAAACCAATGAGTGCCAATCCTATTTTGGCATATAAACAGGTGAACCATCATGCATCAACGCATTATAATTTCTCGCTTTTAATTAAGATTTCGAAACTACCTCTCTGGGATGAGATGAGTACGGGTGGCTTGCGTATCTGGCGGCTTCAAGGGCTTCTTCGAGGTCGAGCTGAGCAGAAACATCTCTGCTAATGCGGTCACTCACGACAAGGCCAGCATTAGTGACGTCCCTGACGACAATCTCCTCTTCCCTCGACATCTTCTACTTGGGATACCAGAAACCCTAGAGTATTCCAATTTGAGGGAACAAAACAAAAAAATAATAGAATCCAGTGATTTACGGCGTTAGGGCTCAAAAACATAGATCAGACAGCAATCGAGGTTTGAATGCAGCTAAGATTTACAAGGAGATTGAAGAAGAAATATGGAAGATATGGAAGAGTACAGACCAACGGAAAGCTTTTGGATTGCCGGGAGACTGGTTGCGTCAAGGACAGACTGAAAAAAAGGGTTTTGTTTGGGTTTTATTCATTCTTCCGTTGGCGGGTTTTAAGCACGTTTGAAAAAGAAAAAAACAAAAACAAAAACAAAAATAAATCTTACCCCGGCTGGAGTGCAAAGTCGGGTCTAGCTCCAGCGTCAGCCAGTCTAATATTAACCCGTTTTTACCCGAGTTTGGATCTTCTACCCACATGGAAAGAGCCACACAAGTGGAATCTTCGCTCATGGGTAGAGGATCCGGGCTCTTATTACCCACCCATCCATTGTTCAGGATGTGGAATCGGCAACCAAATCGGTCCCACCAATTTTGATACCGTCGAAATCCGTATTGAGCGAAATCAGCCAAGGCTTGGGTGGGCAGTTGGGCCAAGCTATGGATGCTGGGGTCACATCAGGCTCTTATTACCCACCCATCCATTGTTCAGGGTGAACCAATTGGTGCTGCATCAATGGATTCATGATTCTAAATAAAAACAATCGTTTGGTTCAAAATGATGGTGAACCGATCCAGGTTCATGAATCTATCTGATTCACATTTTTTCATGTAAACGTGAATTATATTTGAAATATATTTGATTCAAGAAAAAGAAGCCCTAGTATAAATACTTGTTATTTTGTGAACCAATCTTGATTCCTACCCATCGAGAGCCTCTACTTGTTCGTCGTTGCCGAAGGGAGGCTGAAGAACGAAAGTCTTTCGTCGTTGCCGAAGGGAGAAATGGTCGAAGGGAGAAGAAGCTCATCGTGCCGAAGGAAGAAGAAGGCGCAGGGAGCAACTGGAGAAGAAGGCGAAGCGAACTTGCACCTGGAACCTGCAACTGAGGTAAATCCAGTTTCACCCAGATCTCTCTCTCTCACTCTCTCTCTCTCTCTCGTTATCTCTCTCTGTCTCTCTCTGCAAGAGGAGGAAGAAAACTAGGGTTTTTGGTGCAGAGAAATTTTTGTTTTTTTTTTTTGGTAAATTGCTCGTAGGAGTTTTTGGATGATTCTGGATCTGAAGTTAAACGCGTGTCAGATCAAGATCTTATCCCATTTTCCAAAATTTCTTTATTTATTTGTTGTTATTTGTGAGGTCTGGCGCAGCGATGCATACATGTCTGCCATTCTCATTTCCTTTGTTGTTTAAGAGCTGAGTTATAGTTTGTTCTTTAAGTTTTTGAAATTTCTGCATCTCTTGGCATAGCATACTGTAGTATAAAGGTGAATTTATCTTGAAAACTCTGTATGTTGTTCCCTAAAGAAAATTTTGAATCTGTCATTGTTGCTGAAGCTAGTTCTTGGTATGACATACCGAATGTCTGGCTCACACTGATTGTGCAAATTCAGCATCCCTTTGTTTCCCATTTTGTCTCAGGTAATATATTACCATCTCAGATTTAAAACTCAAAACGGACCAGATCTTCTATATGTAGTTTGGTTCCTTGCTTGAATGTGTTTCCTATATATATATATATTTTTTAATGAACTCATGGATTAGGGCCTATTGGACGGCATACCAATTTGTTTTCTGTTTTCACCATGTCAAGAAGATGGATAAATGACCTGAATTCTTTTAATTCCCACTTTTCTATTTAATTAGAAGGGAACAATATCGACTATTGAGCCAGAGAAGTATGATTTGTGAATATATATATATAATAAGAGGCTTGCTTTTCAGCAAATTAAGCTTTTGAAAAGGTACATGAAGAACAATATTAAAATTTAAAAAAAAAAAAGCTTTGCTGTGAATCACCATATCTGAGATCCGTAGCTTCCATCTCCCCCATACCCATCTGTTAATTACCATGTAGAATTATCAGAAACTTCCTGCTGCATTTAAGGTGAATTGAAGGTTGTTTGATCAAAACAAATTGAAGTGAACTGAAGGTTGTTTGATGCCCCATTTGCTTCACTATGCATGGTGCAGTTTAAATTTCATTTCGCTGGCCATAATTTTTGGGTATTTTACACCATTCTGTTCGAATCTTTTTGATCCTGTACAAATAAAGGTGTATGCATGTATGTGTATCTTCTTTTGATCAAGACTTGTATGTGTATTCATTTAGGTATATGTGAGCATGAATCATATTGTTTAAGCAGGGAGTCTATGATGGCTCCTTTGCCTTTGCAGTCACTGGACATGTTTAGTGAGAATTGGAGCACCCAAGTCCTACAATAGGCTCCATACTACTTGGCTCTCAGTTTCTCTCACTGTCCCTATCCAGTGATGAGATTATGGACTTCTTTTTTTTTCATGGCAAAACATCTTGAGACCATGAACTGCCATATGCAGATCAACTTAAGTGGATCCATTATACCATATCAAAGGGTTCTATATGCATTTGTCCATTGCATTTTCATTAAAGCTACTCGGTTTCTTTCCCCTATTGGATTAAAGAACAGAACTTTTCAAGAAATTATTTCATTGAAGATTGGTAGGTATGGTGGGTAGACCAGCCACATAATCAGAGAGACATCTTCTATTAGAATCCCCAATTAGTTGGGCCATTTGCAGAGCTATAAATAAATTTATGTTTCAATGGTAAAACACCTACTAGTAGTCTTATCTTGAAAGAGTTTCTGCTATAATCCTCTAATGCACCTAGTGAACTTGGGAGTTCTCTTTTGCTTCTAATATTTTGTAGGTCCTTATGTTAGCATCCCATGTTTCTTTTCACAAAGACAAGATGGTGCTTTTGGGTAATTTTCGTTTAATCTCAATAAAAGCTTTTGAGTAATTTTTGTTTAAATGAGCATCCCATGTTTCTACTAACCAGCTAAAGTGGTTGAGATGGTTGCACTTTGAGGGAATGAATACAAAAGCTGTTATACTCTTGTATTGTAAAAGAATTTTAGAAGTCATCAGATATATGGATGAGTGAAAAGTGGACTGGGACTTGAGACTTTTAACTTTGGATTGCTGTAGTCTTTCCTTCTCCTATCTTTTCCAATATTGATTTAAAATGTGCTTCTAGGGATGTTGTTAGACCAGCTCACCTTGTTGCAGATTTCACTTTTAGAAGGGGAATGGGTATCCATTTGTCTTTGGTTCTTGCCCCTCTGTTAATTGATGTATTAGATCCTTCTTCTTGTAGTAGGTTCAACTGCAAAAGCATTTTACTGGTGCAAAGTAAAACCATGGATACAGAAAATGAAGAATTAATGCATAATAGAGCATGCTAATTAGGTATTTGTTGACTCATGTTCTTCTCTGTCGCTAGGTCAGAGTGGTAGGGTTTGCTTCTCTGTGACCTTTGGCAACCTTCAGTTCACCTTAAATGCAGCAGGAAGTTTAGTTAAATAGAATCAAGCTTGAGGTAAATAGAATTCAAATGACTACTGCATGAATACTACCAAAAGAAAGGGAAAAAATTGAGATAATATTAGAATGTCATTTGTTTGTTAGTTACATGATCTATATGTATTTGTGTTCATAGTTATATTTTCATATGTGATCTAGATGTATGATTTGTTTGCATATAATCATGTGTGTGTGTTAATTTAATTATAAAAGTATGGATGCTGCCATATTGGCAGGCCAGCCCGATTGGGCTTGGTTAGAGCTTATTTTGAGCTTCTTGCTGGGATATATGGGCCTGGGGCTGATTACTTTGGGTTTATTATTGTACTTTTCTTCCTTTACTTTTTCCCACTCACATAGGAGAAAGGGGATTGGGGAAGACAAAGATATTACTGAGAAAGGAAGCAATGAATGGCAAGTAAGAGCAGGACCCATCTATGTTATCTCTTAGGACCAATTTCAAAAGGTTCTGGCATTGGCACCACCATTTTTCTATTTGTACTAATTGCCTTTTCTTTGAAAAACAAAAAATCTCTTTACTTCTCATGTCCAAAATAGCCAAGTGCTTCTGTTAGTTAAGATCATTCAGTCTATGGAATCTCTTGGCTTTCTAGAATCCAAAAGAATGGAGAATATAATTTGGTTTAATCTGTTGTGTTAATTCATTGGCAACTTGATGGGTCTTTAGCTCAAATTGGTAGAGCACTTGGAACATGAGCATGTTCCAAGAGGATGGTGGTTCGAGTCCACCAAGGCCTTCAACTGTTCATGGCATAGTTAGTTATGCCACTAATCCACACAAGAACCCAATTTTAATGGCATCTTTGAAATTTGACATCTTTTTATTCATACAGATTCAATCCAAATAGAATCCAACTGACAGACTTAGGGTAAACAAACAGTTTCTCAGGATGATTCAACTAACAGACTCAGGGTAACCAAACAGTTTAATCTGTCAGGGCAATGGATCCATTGGTGCAGCACCAATTGGTTCAACACCAATATCAATGCAACCACCAATTGGTTCACCGAACCAAACACGCCCTTAGGCTGCGTTTGGTATTTTTTCTCGGAATGCATTCTAAGTTGGTTTATTATTCTTGGATCGATCTCATATTTTCATATGATAAAAATAACTGTTTTTATTACCTAAGAATACAAAATCAACCTAGAATGAATGTAGTAGGTTTTTGATGGCTCAGAGATACTGAGAAAGCACAGAAAGGTGATGGAAAATTGCACCATTTTATTTTACTTGACCTAAAGATTTTTTGTGTGAAATAATTTCTCCATAGATTGATGGTTTTATTTTATTGGGAAGCAGTTTTCTGTTCGGGAGTGTGGTCTACACCAGCACTCCCATGTGTCTATCTCTCTCCTCCTTAAAACAAGGGGGCAGAGATGTCTTTTCACATGAAAAGGAGAGAGATAGAATCATGGGAATACTGGCGTAGGTCACACTCCCGGACAAAGATCTTTTTCCCTATTTTATTTTATTGTATTCTTTTGTTTTTTATTTTTTATTTTTATCTATCTACACTAGCATCGTCTTCTATCCTCTAGGTTTAAATATTTGAAATATATTCTTTTTTTTGGGGGGGGGGGGTGTTAAAGAAATATTCACTTTTGATTAACCAGTTTTTCCAATAGAGATCCTCGCTGAATTTCCAACTCAGTACAATGTTGTTGAACTTTTTGTTTTTTCGGTAAACAATGTAGTTGAACTTTAAGAGAAGAATTTGGAGGCTGATGATATTTTCTAGCATCTTCGGCAAGTCTACGAAGAGAACCAGAAAATCAGAATTTTTTACTTCACTTTACTTTTCTTCTCCTTAGAATCCCAACTAATTTTCCTCTACCTCATTATCCAAACAATTAAACAAATTCATTGATTTAAGATTTCTTTTTTTCCGGTAAGAAGCAGTTTTATTCATTTTGAATGTGAAAAATACATTGTGACAGAGCTACAAGCCTCCAATAACCATGAAGTGGAATTAAGTCAAACTGTCATACACGGCACCGATAGAGCTTTCCTAACTAAAAAATCAACTAACATGTTAATTTTCTTAAGAACTTTCTTAGATCTACAATACCTAAAATAAGAGGCTAAGTGGAGAATATCTTCTACTACAGGCTAGATCCCCACTCGACTGTTATGAGACGTGTGATTTACAAAAATATATAATTCTTATAATCAAATACTCCAAACACTCAGATAGAGCTTCCAGCATGCCACTTCGTATTGCCAATGCTTCCCATAGAAGAATGCTATCAAAGCTAGTTGGTTTCGATTTCACTAGACAAGGGCTCCCCAAATGATCACGAATCACCATACCATGTCTCCCTTTCATTTGTCATGGATCCAACCAGTATCCATGTTCAGTTTGTAGAAAGTTTGTGTTCAGCTTGATTTGTGATTGAATGCAATACCATTGAGAGTTACCACTTTTATTGAAGTGATGACGTGAGCTTTAAACTGGACATGAAATGATTGTTTTACCTTTCCTATCATTAACAAATCACCCCCCCACCCCCTTTGCTACAACTCCATCCCCACCTTTACTATCAGCGCAACCCATCTCTCCGCCCCCAACCCTGCTTTCCCTTACTTACACTTGCACCTTCAAAGAATCAATAATTTCCAGATACTCTTCCCTACTCTTAGGCGGAGTATTTCTCCCATAACCAAGGGCCAAAGCTTTCGCTGGTTACGTGCCCACCTGATCTGAAGTTTCTAACAGCTTCGCCTTCTCAGTGCTCGATGTCTTGAAATGGGTTGAGAGTGCAAGCAGGGCGTCGAAGGGTTACTAATGCCAGACATAAAACCATCAGCATAAATGGTTTCGTTCTCATGTTCATGATCGACGAACGATCCAAACCTATTTTGATACATACATTTGATATATTGAAAGGTATGTTTCACAAATAAAATGTGTTTTCTAACAAGAACAAAGCAAAAGAACAATAGCTCAATTAACAAAATGCTTTACCAAAAAAAAAATTTAACAAAATATTGGTATCTTCAAATTAATATGTATAATTGAGAAGTTCCATTCCTTTTTCCATGAAGTCTTCTTACATGTACAAATACAATGGGAGGATACAGACTGGTTGCTTGCTGTTTGTTGCTTATTTCCTTTCCTCAGACCTGTTCACTGTTTCCCTTGAGGATGTTGTACTTGCAGAGAGGGCATGTCGCATTAATCTTGAGCCATTTCACAATGCATGGAGCATGGAAATGGTGGTTGCATGGAAGGGCATGGAGCTCTACCCCATCCTCATATGGGTTGAGGCAGACACAGCATTCCTGCAAAGTTAAGGAAGGCAAAGTTTCTGTTAACTAAACTAAAAGTTCATCTAGTAGAAAAATAAATAACACGAAGGGAATGTAGAGTGCCCTTACTCCTAATTAATCAGTGTAAGGTCACTAAATTTCCTAGTCATGTAATGGCAAAGAAAAAGCCAGCAACAAATGTACATGTGCCGCTATGGTTGCAACTCAAGCCGGGCAGGTTGAGCTTTTGATGAATTTTGAATAGGTTTCAGCCCAATGTGGTGAAATTGAGCCCAAGTTGCACATTCTGTGCCGCCCATATTATTAGCTGTGTCCACCAGTCCTAATCCCAATAGAAAACTGTCCCGCCGGTTTTGCATCATTTAACATAGAATGATTTGGACCATCCCTCGGAGACTTGGAGGGGAAATTTTCCCTATTTGACTTGGGTAGGTGTTACCAGATTCTATCTCATCTGGCACAATTAATTTTATCACTGTTAGGGTAGTCAGCAAACCAATCAGGCTTGATTTTTTTTTATTGGGATAAAAAGTACCAATTACATGGCAGTATCAGCTGGTCCCACAAACACCAGATGCAAGTCAAGAGACAGAGGGTTCCCTCTTATGAAGACCTGATCAAGTTCAGCTCAGATAAATGCTCTCTGGGAAATCCAAGACCCTTTGTAATTGGATCCTTTAGGTTGCCTTTGGTTACTTTCCCAGGAAGACTCATCAGGGAAAGCTGTGCCAAAAATTTTGGAACACATGTTCGGATGCCTTCGCAGGGAAATAGAAAGCCATATGAGAAATGATCTTGGAAATTTTTTTCCAACAAACACATCCACCAATTACATAGCTGGGAAAGTCAAGTCTTTCCTAGTTCAACCAAACAAATGTGATGGAAACCCCTTTCCCTCACTTTTATGTTCCCTCGCGTCCTCCTGAGAAAGCAACCACACATGGGTAATGAACTGGAAGAACAATTCATAAATTCTCAGCACCTGATCATGGGATTCCATGAAAGCAGAAATCAGAGCTATACCTCAACTTAAGCTCGTACAATCACTAGGGATACTGTGTTTAGTAGCAGGGTATGGACTCAGTAACCGACTAATTATGAAAGGATCGGTGCTGATGACCCAGAAGGGCAATCCATGAGAAGATGTTTCCACTCATCAGGGAGGACCGTGCTCTTGCATCTGCTCTGAACATCTGGCTTCACTGATGCCTAGAGAGCCAGAGTTCTGTCGCAGCCAAGTTAGATAAGTTAGGGGCCTTGACGCCATTCATTTCTGCTGGGGGTTTTCTGATCCTTCGACATGTATTTTGTGTTGGGAGGGATCTCTTGAGACACTAAGAGGACTTTTCTGCTTTTTTCCCCTTTTATTTATATCAATTCAGTTAACTGATACTTATTAATGAAAGAAATGATAGACAAGTAATTACCGCATCCTCGGGTGAAAGGAAACGTTCACCATCCAAGTATCCACTATTTGTTGCTATGGGAACCATGGACCCTGCTCTGGCATTAGGCTTTTCATCATCACTCCTAATTTGGAACTTGTATGTTGGAAGGATGTTGAGATCAGCCTCTGATGCACCTTCCTGTTCATTCATGTGAGAAACGATGGCAAATGTTAGGCAAAAAGGATCATAAATCTGTTGAAAAAGATGTCTACAATATGGATGGTCATTCTTTCTGACATACCTGGCCTGCCACAGCATAAAGAATTCCAATAATGCAAGGTAAGCAGCAGCAGAGTGCGATTCCAATCAAACATGCCAAAGCAACACAAAAGATGGCAAAAAACACATCGAATGCTAGAAATATTACAGCCAACCTGCACAACTTCATAATGAGATATATACATATATACATGGGGAATGTTCACAACATATTGTGGCATGTATCAAATTGAAAAATGAATAAAAAACAAATTTATCTCTACTTAGTCTTGGTAGATTTTCATGTCTATCATAAAGTGAGAAACTAAGCAAGAACAGATCCATCAGGGGGAAAAATTAATTAAATAACTAATTAATTAATTGAACAAAAGCAAGAAAAGATTCCGCTCTGGCAATCAGGTCACGATTATGAATATTAGAAACAAACAAAATTATCACCAAAGAACGATAGAATATTTTCAGAAATTCAGATTAAATTTATTTCAACAAGAATCAATGAAGTTCTCAATGGAAATCCTGTTAAGTTTGAGGTATCTGCTGGATTAGACTAATTCAAACCCTGTCACAATGAAAAATCAATCAGTTAAGATGTTGATTGCTACAATGTGACAAATAAAAGGATCCTTTCCCTCCCCCACCCCCCCTTCTCTTTCTTCAATTTGTTCAACTCTAGAACAACAAATGCTACTTTAACAGTGTTAATAAGAAAGTGCTGACATTAAATAGCATGAAAAAATATGCGTTGGTCCATCTTGGAGTATTCACTATTCCTACAATATTCTTAATTGATCAACAGAGATTTTTCAAGTGCAGAAATTCAAGATATATAGCCATTTTAATTGAGATAATTTATCATTCAGAAAACCATGCTATATAGGTGACAGATTTTGTTCAAGGGCAGAAATCTAAGACAACAGACTTTTGAATTAATATTAATTTTTTATAAACAAAATCAGGCTTTAACCATTTGCAAAAAATAATCCAAGCAGTTAAGGACCCAAAAAATTGGAGAACAGCCTAAAACCAGAATAATTTTAAACAAAAAAAATAAAAAATTGACTAAGAGTACTTCTGTTTGGTCACATAAATCAAATGGCTCAAGCCATACCAGTAAAGACGTGGAGCATCCTGCAGAAGAGATTCACCACCAGAGACCACCCAGTAAAAGCCAACTATCCACCAAAGAAAGGAAGCCATTGTATTAACAGATTCACATCGTTTGGCAACCCTGAGCCAATCATCACAATGAAATCAGTGAAAGGATGTGCAAATGTATCCATCAAAACAAACAGAATGATTAAACACAAACCATATGAGAATCATTAAATTATTATACAGCAAAAGATGTTACTGCAGCAGAGGGTTGAACTGTTGTAAGAAACTTGAATATCACTTGCTTGGTCTACTGGGACTAAAACAACTTGCCTTTCTTCAGTGAGTCATTATACATGAAGACTAAAGTGTACCACACACATAAACAAAAAGATTATGGAGTTAACAATTATGGAAAGTAATAATATCATGCCTCTAAAAAAGGGCATAATGTACACAGCCTTACCCCTGCTTTTGCAAAGAGGCTGTTTCCAGATAATAATATCATGCCTCTATTCATGATAAATTCCATGCTCGGTCATTTTGAGAGGAAGTTATATTTATATCCTTGTGGGGTAAGTGACAAATCCTGAATTGACTTGGGCTGGTAATGAGCCAAGACGCAATCTTTGAACATTTCATGAACCAGTCACTTCAATCTATTTACCTAATGCACATGAAAGGAAAAATGCATCACTATCAAAGTTCTCTTTTTAATTTTTTATTTTTTGGTTTGACACTACTAAGATAGTTCATCTCATTAATTCATACAAATACAACAAACTAGATAAGGACAGCATTACAGTCATCCAGTGCCTATCATCCTCAACAAGTCCAGGACAAAATTTAAGAACATTATCAGGTGAATGCACACAGAAATACAGAATTTGGCAGTTGGCACTCGTAAGCATAATTTACACGACAGTTCCATTAACCAAATCACTTAAAAGAATTACACCAAAGACTCTCAAACTCACATCCAAGATGTTTTGTGCTGCTCTGAACAAGCAAAGAGACATATTCTCTCAGTTTTCAGAATTAAATCAATTTGAGGGAGATACAGCAAATTGGCAAAAACTATACTAATTAATGGCAATGGACCACATGTTTTGTTGAATAGAAATCTTTCTTTAACATACGACAACTTGGTCTTAATAGAGTGAAAACAGAATTCTGTCAGCACATAAGTTCCATCATGGAGGACCAGGCATTCATCAGAACAGATATAAGGCCAGCTTTACTCCATATCCATAAAGATTCTACGGTTTGATTCCCCCTGAATTACCGATGCTACTGCATAAGGAAGCACAGAGAGCATCTGACACCATAGACACTGGTGGAGCCATTGCAAAGTTAACAGGGAAGTGAGCTCTGGAGATGTACTAGTCTTTGGCAGGCATTTCCGACCTCCCTTCCCTAAGTGCCGGCAGGAACGACCGTTGATAGTAGAGATTCCCAGCAGATGGCAGACCTGAGCAAAATATAGAGGGCACAAAGGGAGCGGCCAAAAGAGAGAGAGAGAGAGATCAATGAGAATTTTTGGCGAGTTTTATAAGGATCATAAGGCTTGTCTAAGTATTTCTTCCATCGAGGTAACCCCCTATATGATTTCTAAGGTATTTATAGAGATTAAGGTTGATGTGAGCAAAAGGTGTCAGGCAGCACTTCTTGAATTTTCTCATTTAGGTCACGGTTTGACTGTCACAAGGTCGAAGTAACGAATCTTTGGCTCTCAGAGTTCTTTAGAAACCAGAAGAATAGAATGTTCTCTCTTTCTTTCCCTCGGCAGCCCTCAAAGGTCAGCATTTGCTAGGGGCATCCCCCCAGCGTAAGAGTGCCGGAAAACCACCTTCTCATGCCTCCAAACCATTGACTTGTTGATATCCACCCAACCAGGACTCCAAGCCACTGTGGATGAGATTGGTCTGTTCTCTATTGCATCCTGTTCATGAAGGCCGTCCAAAAGAAATCTTTTGTAATTGGAGGGATATGGATTCCTCAAATGAAATGCAGCTCAGCTTTTACACATGTTCTCTCCCTTAAAGAATTAAAATATCTTTGAACTCTAACAACAGCAATCTTCCTCCTCCAGTGCAATTTCAGCTCCTAAAGTTCTTAAAAGGTCTGCATCCTTTTTCATTCAGTAGCTGAGAAATCCCTCCTAAAAGTTGGGCTCTAGCAGCCAGAGCTGACAATATCCATATCTTTTAAAGCCATAAAATGGTCCATATCCCTCTCCTTTCAGTAGCTAAGAGAACAGCCTAAAACTCGGGTTCCTAGCAGCCAGAGCCGGCAACAGCCATATTATTTGTATTTATGAACCAGTAAAATTGCAGAAAGAACTCAAAAAGATATCTTATACCAGTCTAACAGACATTAGGTTATTCTCCATGGGCTACAGTGGGAAGCTGTAATAGTAGCATGTCCCATAGTCAGCCTTCTACCATATCCCATCCCAATTCCTATTACCCTTGTGACCCTGGTGGGCAAGCAAGCTTATGCTTAGTTGCTTACAGGTGAAGCAGCTTTTTACCATTTGGGTGGTACCACCCCTAGTTTTTACAAACTGAACAAGCTGGAATATTCTCATGACTATTATGGTCATGTAATGAGCCATACGAGCACAGAAAGAATGGAGGGGCAACACAAAAAGACTTGAGAATTTTAAGCAGTATTCTTTTATTTGTAATTTTGACGAGGTAGTAGTCTGTAGTATCCATTAAAAATGGGAAAACCATATATACAATAATACTGTACATACAAAGAAAAGACCAATATAAGAAAAACTGACAGCCATATGCAAACATAGAGAATTTTCAACATTGCACAAAAAACTAATCTGATTCTCAATGGAAGCCAATAAACGAATAATTATGAATTATGATCACCTCTAACAGAAGGTCGATGGGCTGGTTTTATCGTCAAAAATAAATTCCACTCTTTCCAAAGATCCGGATCATCCAACAAATGGAAAAGAGAAAAAGTTACGCAAATATGTCTCTTTAAGTGCCGAAAGCTCTCATTAGCCAAGACTCGAGCAAACAAAAGTAGTTCTGAGGTGCACGCCAGCTCATTGCGAATCTTTATGTACATTCAAAGTTGATGGGAGAAATGAGTTTGTAAAGAAGGTAATTCACTTCATCTACCCCACTTCAGTTTTGGAAAGGAAATATACGTAGGGTTGAATTTTTTTGGTTTTATAGATGCATAACAATTAAAAATCATTAAATGTCCGCATGGGAAAGAAACTATGTGCTATAGATAGGGCAAAATCTAACCCTAATTTGGAATAAGATACTCTATATAGGTGTAACTAGAATGATTGGGCTGGTAAACACAATTTAGGGTCCTCATGACAAAATGTTTGAGCCCTCAGAAAAAGATATTGAGTTTCAACCAAGACCAAGTCACTGACATTTTCTAAATGAGGATCAATATCCAACAAGGTGCAACTACGAGCTCTTACCAATATGGTAGTGAGACTCACCGTCGTAACATAAGAGGACCACAAAGGAGATGGGTTTAAGATTTAGTAGCAACCGAATCAAAGTAATTAGGCTTACAGGATTTGTCCAATACTCCATTTAAATTAGTCTTTTGCTGGCTGCAATTTAGTTAGACTCTTAATTTTCCTTCTCTATTTCATGCTCTATTATGCTCACTAGCTTCCATTATTACTGTCATATCCTGCTCCACTGCTAAGACTTTGACCAGAAATCAGATCTGGTCCAATTGGACTGGCCTAGAGGACTGAGAGAGCTGTCAAATCAGAACTGCAAGGTTCAGCTGGTCCTACTGTCTAATCAACCTGAGCTACATTCAACTGAGATAGGAGTTAAGAGTTGCATGATTTCGCCGTAGACAATAAACTTGGTCTCTTACGCTATTTTTGGTTGTCCAGAGAATGTGGGAATGTGTATGGAAAGCTCACGTTTTGACCACTGTCCCACACTTCATTTGTTGTTTGTAGTGTAGGACCAGTCCAAAAATTGGTCTTATTTTTATATCTATGTGGTATGTGCTTTTAATTCTTTGGGTTTTATTTGTAATAGGCTAAATTATACGGGCCAAAAGTGGGAGGCTAAAGGGGTGCACAAAAATAAATATTTTGATTAATGGTGGGGGCTATGGGGCACATTAGTGATTAGTTTAGGATTTATCTAACAGTAATTGTTATAGGGATATTGTGGGGGCTTAACTAGAGTCCCATTAGATTTAGTTTCTGTTTTGGGGGTTTGGTAATTTAGCAAAATAAGAGTCCCAAAAATAGTTTCTAAGTTAATTTACTAAATTTTGGAAGCTAGATATTAGGAGGATTCTATTTTTTATTTTTATTTCTGGATCTTCAACTACATTTTATAACTCCTCATTACATGTGATTGGAATATAGAATTTGAATTTGAATTGTGTAGCCAAGAAGGCTTTCTCTTTTCTCTCTCTCTTTTTCCCTATCCCTCTTCTCTTTCTTCTTCACATGTCACGATACTGTTCACGGAAGTGTTCATGGTACTGTTCACTCTCCCTCTTCTCTTCAGATTGCACCTCTGTTTTCCTTACTATCGATCTGCTTTCTTCCCTAAGCAGCGGCCCCTCCTTTTCTCCATCACAAGCTGCTATAACATATAAAACAGCAAGCTTCTCAGCCCCAGATTTGCCAGAAAATAGCCTAGACCTAGGCCTGTGTTGCAACCTAATTAATCCTAGAATCAAATTTGGGAAATAAGGGTTCAAGGCCTACATTAGTTTGGTTGTTTGAGAGAGCAATCATCTAGGGAATAGTGCTTTTCCCACCACTTTCTCATTCCCTCTGATAGATAGATTGAAGAATCCCATCAAATGGTGAGATTATTGTAAAAGAGTATATGAAACCCTTAAAAAGCAGAGGTCCTGCTCATTTCCTTGCACTTTTTTAGCACAGTTATCAAGGCGTTGCCTCGGCAGCCTTGGGCGCCTTGCCGCCACGACGGTGTCGTCTTGCTTTTAACCCTCTAAAACACCATGGTCGCCTTCCTGCCTTGATAGCCTTGGGCACCTTGCCGCCATGACAGTGTCGCCTTGATTTTTTACCCTCTAAAACGCCCTGGTTGCCTTCCCGCCTTGATAACTATGTTTCTTAGCACAACCAAACTTCTGTGTGAGAAAGTGCTTAATTTTCTTCCACTTCACTTCAGTGCCCCACACTCTCCTACGCTTTCACTTTCACACGTTTCCCCATGATCTCTAAAGAACCAAACACAGACTTACTTTCTAGAATTTTTCCTGTTATATCTGCTACCCTGTTTAAACAGCACCATCAGTTCCTGTTGTTTTCTATAGACAATTAAGTAGATCAGTTTGGGCCCCACTTCTGCCATCAAATCAGGAGGACCCGATACCTAAAATCTTAAACTAGAGTTTGGACCACTATAATTATATATCTCTCTAAATCTAAAAATTAAGGATTCATTTTCATGTACAATATGAATACCAAAGGTTTAGATTAAATCTTCTCATCTCAATGGTGCTTGTTTAAATCACATCTTAAATGATGTTACTGCTCAAGCAAACAAAACCTAAAAAATGAATCATCGATTTTCATATTAAGTTCAATGTACAAGAGTCCTTTTGTGCAAATATCAAGAAAGCTATCAACTAAATCATTACATATATGAACTAGTAGGCCTTAAAATTAGGTAATATTTCTATGATGTCCTATCTATCTGCAATTTTATATCGGTTGGTTTTTCACAATATCACTGTAGAGTGCTATTTATCACCTAAAATCATACCATTATCTTTTTTCAATGCTGGAAAGGAAAGAACAATGACAAATATAGCAGTCTATGTAAGTCTTAAGTCTTAACACACTTGTTCATCAATTCTTGCACCACTGATACGTAAAACTATATCTTTGGCATTATGGAATCTCCTAGGTTCTTGTAAAAGTTCGGCCATATGTTGATGCTCCCCACTGACAAGACTTCTGATTGTCAGGGAGAAGAATTGACTCAAAATCATCATTCCATTTTATTAATCAAGGATAATTAACTTCATTCTCTAGCATAAAAATTCTCCTCAGGGCTAAAACACAAAAAAACAAGCAAAGAGAAGATAAAAAAAAAACACTTCTAAAGTCCCAATTAAAACACAAATCAACAGCGAACAGTTAATTTAATAGAACAAAGGTAATATTTTATATTTTTAAACCAACCTTGATTGACTCCTACTCATACGACCCCCTCCATCGACAACTTCATCGTCGCTATCATTCAAATCTGAATCAGAAGTCCTCACTCCATCTTCGCCACCCCGAGTCACTCGCATATTCCTTCTCCTGTACTCCAACCACACCAAAACCACATGAACCACACACTGTAGCACATAACCACAGATCCAAACCCTAATCGGAGTGTTAGGCTTTTCATTTGTGGTACAAGCAAGCAACACAATAGCCCCAACAGTGAACGCAAGGTTCCAGGCAATGTCAAGGGCAACAACAGGCTTCGAGTAACCCCAATCAGCACGTCGCTCCTCGAGCTGCAGGGCCGCCGTCTCACGCACCAGCATCGACGGCCCTCGCCTACCGGCTGCCCGGCCCAGCAAGAGCGCAAGCGTGGTGGGGCGAGGAGTCAAATCTGTATTGCTATGCCTCGAGCCTAATAAAGGCGTGGAGGTCTCGTTGACGGTTACGGTCGTTGACGTTTCTGCCATTGTTAGTTCGGACAGTTGCAGAGAAGAAACTGAACCGAACAAGCACGAGATGGAGCTGAAGAAGAAAGAGGCAATACCATTTCTAAGGTTTCATCAAGAAGTCTTCCAGGTTTTGGTTGATCGCTCTTTCTTTCGGTTTAGCTGCGTTGAAAGGTAGATGGCGTAATGGAAGATTGGAAAAGGGAAGTCCCAGTTTTACTTGGATTTTCCCCTCTATTTTGACTCGTTGGCTGTGTTTTCCCGAATTTTTCCCGGCTCATATAAATTTTGAAGCGCTAACTATTTTCTGCAATGCTTCTCATATTGGCTATGAGCTTGAACCGTCAGATACGAATCTGATGAATATGCTGTCGTGCACTTTGGCTTCAGTCATGCAGAGCGCTCGTACTGAGTTGGGTTGTCTTTTTTTGGAGGGTAAGCACGAAGCTGGATTGATTTTATTAAATTTTGAAAGGCGTTATCTGTTTGTTTGTGTCTCCAATGAGCCCGCTCCGTCTACTTACTCTTCTTTATTTTCAGATTCATTATTTCTTGTTATTTTTCCCTCCAAAGTGTGACACGTGACGATCTTAAATCTAACGGTCCGAAATCATTCTCTTATTTTTGAGTAATGAACTAATTATGATTACCCCAACTCATAGTCTAACCCGAGTCAAGTTTAACCAAACCAATGTTAGACCCATAGTTAACTCAAACCGAATCTTCAACCCTAAGTTCTCATTGTCTCTCTCTCTCTTCTATTGCCCTCATTGAGAGACGAAAGAAGTTGTCGCCGGAAGCCCAACCGAGGAGCTGCAACTTCGCCGGAAGCCCACCTCTTCTTGCTGCTCTCAACCGAATCTTCAACCCTAAGTTCTCATCGCCTCTCTCTCTCTCTCTCTCTCTCTCTCTCTCTCTCTCTTCTATTGCCTTCATTGAGAGACGAAAGAAGTTGCCCCCAGAAGCCCAATCGAGGAGCTGCAATACTCAGAGAAAAACTCAGAGCAACTCCAACTCCATCGTTCATGGCCATGGCCCATGTGGATCTAACACATGCAATTTTCTTTTCTTTCCCAGTACCATCACAAAGACTTCCCACCAAGAAAACTAGAACCCAACTCATCTTTTCTTCCTCTTCTTCTTTATCTGTCAGTTCTGGCTCTTTTCTTTGTCTCTCTTCGTTTTCTTTCAGATCGTTTCAGTATAAATACAAAGATGGGTTAGTTCCAGTAGTAGCTAAAGAGCCTTCTTATTCATTTGATTTAGAACAAATCTAAACCAAACCAAGCTGTATCAGAGACCTGAGACACTGATCTCAGAAGAAAAAAAAAAAGAAAGAAAGCAACCCCCTTGAATCTGAAGATGAAAGAATATATTACATGAATTACAGAGTAAAAAGCTAAGTTCCAGTAACAGATTAGTTCCTGTTCCTTAGTGGGTTTACTTTCAGATTTCATGGAAGAAAATAATTAAAAAAAAAATCTGAAGAAGATGAAGGAACGAAATGGGTACTTTGATTTTGATCACTTGCAAGTTTAGTGTAAATCCATCGCGCCCTTCTCCTCTTTGCTCCCTTTTCCTCTTCTTCCACCAAGCAGCCGGACTGGACCCAACCTAAATAAACAAATTGGCCTCTACTCAAACTTCAATGGTTTGATTAGATTCAATTCTAGGAATTTTCCATTATAGCTGCTTCATTACAAAGTTCTTGATACCCCACTGTTATAAAGTTGAAAAGGTCTCATCGTGATATTTTTATGTAAGGATAACCCTCTATCATCTATAAGCAATTATTTGCGAGCAAAACCTTTCCATATTCAGTTATTGGCAAAAAAACTGAGTTGAATGGAGAAACGGGATCAAAATCCCATTTAATCGTGAAAAGGCTTGTCAAGTTCATTGACAAAGGCCATTAAGTGTGAGTTTTTAATGTTTTCTTTCTTCTTCTTAAATAATAGCAAATGCTAGTCCAATGACATGAGACGATATACTCATGGGGAAGGTTGTGAAACTGTAATGGTTGTCGGTGGGTGCCTAGGGCATGATTACAGTCCAACGCTGGAATGATGGAATCATAGGGTAATATTCAACCAAAAACAGGTAGAAGAAAGGCCCAGATCGAGCAGCTTGGTTCATGGAAGAGGCTCTATAGAGCTTGAAGAGGAGAAGAATGACTTTGAATAGTTTGAGACGGTGCCATAGAGGAGGAGAAGAAAGGCTTTGAAATGTCGGTCGAACTCTGCGATCTCACCGGAATCGTTTTGAGCAGCAACAGCGAAGATGATGTTCATGGGAGAAGAGAGCAGCAACGGCGGTGTTCATTTGGGAAGAAGGGTTTGAACATAATGGAAGTAGAGGATGTGAATCCTGAGATTAGGGTTGGGCTTTCGGTTTGAGTTAACCATGGGTTTAATGTTGGTTTGGTTAAACTTGACCCGGGTTAGGCTCTGGGTTGGGATAACCATAGTTATTTCATTACTCAAAAGTAAGAGAATGATTTAGGGCCATTAGATTTAAGACTGCCATGTGTCGCACTCTGGAGGGGGAAATAACAAGAAATAATGGATCTGGAAATGAAGAGGAGTAAAATCCTAAAATCCATCATTTCCGCCCCTTATGAAAAGAATTACAAGAAATGTATGGACAAGGAATTGTAGGGGATAAAGATCCCCTACTTACTACCATAGCCAAGCCCGAAGCAAAAAAGCTTTAACTCATTTTGGCTTTGGGCTTGCAAACAAAGGTTCGAAAATCTATAAACAGGTTCAATGGAATCGGTCCTAGTTGATTCTAAATCGAAAGGGTTGATATCTATTGATTTCACTGATTAGATCTGGCTTTTTAAATGCTGTCATATGTTAAAATTTTGGGTAGAAGATCATTGACAAGCTGCATGGCTCCTTCCCAAGTCTGGGGTCAATGGGAGCGTGCAAGGGCATCAATGAGGGTGGGATTTTTTCATTTCAGCGGGTCGGGTGGTTATTTTGCCTGGTCTTGTATCTGGGCACAAACTACACAGTAGCCTTGATGGAATTTTCCCCCCTAAAACTCTCAATAGGTGTACGTTGCTAGTGGTGTTTCAACCATAGTTGGAAAAACCATGTGTTTTTTCATAGCTCGAGCTCCGCTTGGTGCACCTATATTGTTTCAAAAGAAAGACGATTGGGCACACAACAAAGTGACGATGAAGAACAAGATGAAGAACAAATACCCCCTTCCCCTTATTGCAGATCTTTTCGATCAATTGGGGAGTGCGAGATATTTCTCGAAAGCTTCAGACTCGCCCTCTTAATAACCTAGTGACTCATTCAGAGTGAATCACATTTTTTTTATTATCTTAAATTTTAAATACTTAAAATATATTAAAAATTAGTAATATATATATAGGATCGAAAAAAATCATAAAAAATCAGATGGAGAGAGAGAGAGAGAGAGAGAGAGAGAGAGAGAGAGAGAGAAGCATGACTCGTTTCTACAACAACAACTCAGCCTTATCCCAATTAAATGGGGTTGATGGATCCTCGCCCTCCAATCAGCTCTGTTCAAGGTCATACTTGATACAATGCATAAGTTGTGCTTGTCTTTCCTCACTTCTTCTAAGGTCATTTTATGTTTGTTCGTGCCTCTTTTAAGTCCTTCAATGTGTGTCAAATCATTCCTTTATACTAGAGCATCCAAAAGCCTCCGTCGAATATGATCATGACTCGTTTCTACTAATAACTAATAAGCAGAGAGATTGAACCGAAAAACTAATAAGAAGAGACCTTAGTATGTTGTCTTGAGAATGTAAAAACTTCATAGAGTGTGGAAGAGAGAGAAAAATAAAATTAATTTTACTTTGTTTAATTGTGTTTGGAAAACAAAGCGTCATCCTTGAAAAAGCATAACAGAGAAAAAGTTTTTTTTTTATTTTTTATTTTTTTGATAAAACAGAGAATAGTTGAAGAGCCGCCATTAACCACGCGAAGATATTGAAGTGAGTAGTAACGAGAAGTGAGAGAGCAAGGAAAAAAATTTTGGTATTTGGCAAGACATGTTGTGTTTCGTGTGATTCCGTTAAAAAAGAATTAGTCTCTTATGACTTGAACAAAAATTATAGGTTTTGCAAATTTTATACTCGACTTAGGCGAGTCGCCCGAGTCAAAATCTGATTTTCCAATCGAGAGTTGGTTCGTGTCATGTAGTGAACTTGGGAATTAAGTTAGACACTTGGCCTATTGTCTTCTCTTACTTAGCATTTTATTTAAATAATAAATATTTTCTAAACTATATAATATACCGATTGAGTGAGCAATAAAATTAATAAAGCATGCAATTAAAAAAAAAAAAAATAAAAAAAAAAAATGAAGTGTATCAATGGCTAGTGACAAGGTATATACACACTATATATATTAGAGTGAGATGAAAATAATACTATACCAAAAGCCTAAAAACCTAAAACATATACTTAATATTTTGAAATCATAAAATAAAATAGCTAATTATGAAAAGGTTGAATTTCAAAGTTATGGTTTGTCATTTAGAAACTTTTTTCAGACTTAAATTTAATGTGTAGGGGACCTTAATGTTCACTTGTCCCTAAAATTAGGGCCCTATCCCCTATGCCACTTGGGAGATTTATTTAAGCCATCTTGATAAGCTTATCAAGGCAGAACATTTTGGAAAGTTTTACCCAAACAAAAATGATGGTGGAATGAAATATTTAAGGGGAAGAAATTTTTCGAGTTGTGCAAATATAGAGAGGGTTTTTAAATGAGCAAAAATACATTCGTAAAATGGACATTGTTGAAATTTTGTGGATAGAAATGCTCTAATTTTTGTGCTCCATATATCAAGTTTTAGTTGAATAGAGTTGGCCAAGTAGAAGAATAAAGATATGGAAATCTAATAAAAAATTAAATTATTTTGAAGAGAAACGGACAACGAAAATACTACAGAATATGACAATACATGAAAGAGTATCTGATTGAGTATGAATCTGAAATTCGATTTGTGATTAAACTAATCTACTTCTTATATATTTATAAAATTGAAATTGTCACATCATTGTTACATGCGAAAAAAACTCGGTGCCAGTCTAGAGATACACTCTTAACTTTCCTGTCTAGAAAAAAACTTTTCGCTGAAAAACTAGACACATAAAAGCCAAGGGAAGTAGTTTTCTGTCTGGAAGAGTGGCATATGCCGGCACTCCCATATGTCTATCTCTTGCCTCCTCAAAACATGAGGCACTTCCATGGTCCTAGAGATTCATACTGCATGTTCGCCAACAGAGATATGTAAGCCAAGCTCTGGCCAAGATAAGCAAGACCGAAGAACACATCTGTGCTTCCTTTGATAGATTTTCTCTGGGAAAGAGATGGCGGTGGCGGAAGTTGCACACAAGGATTAATCAAAGCAATTGACTTCTTTCATAGCAAAAGGCATGGCCTACATGGCTATCAAGCAATTAGGGTTTTATTTTGAGTCTCACGATGATACTTGCAATCTTGGAATTACACAGCACTGCGCCTCCTTACAATTCCCCACTGCAACCGCGTGGGGTTCCCTCCCCACCTACCCTTCTTTTTTTTGTTTTTTCCTTTGGTCGAAACTCCAAACCTATCCGTCTTCCCCTTAGTTGCAAAATTACATTATTAATCCTTTGTATGGTTGCAAGGGGAATGAAAGGGAAGGGAAGGAAAAAATTTTAAACCTAAAAAAGAAATTTTTGTAATCATTACCCCATATGATTGTATAAACTACTTATATTTCTTACCATATTTAGTAATGATATATTTTACATGCAATATTTATTTTACATTTTAAACCAAAGATAAATGGATGCAAAATAAAGTGGAATTTAATAACCAAATATGGAATGATTTGAAGTTAATGATATTGTCACATGGGGTAGTGATTAAAAATTATTTTTTTTCAAGTATAAAAATTTCACTTTCCTTCTCTTTAATACCCCTTGCAACCAAATGTAATTGTGTGAACGGTGAAAAAAACTAGATTACAAATTCTGGGAAAGAGAACGCGAGGGCGCGAGTGGTCTACTGCTCTAGCGCCCAGATATTGGGGCGGGCAAAATGATCACCGTACCTTCGAGAAATTATGCCTTTTCATGGGGGCATGATGGTCATTTAAACGAGAGAGAAGAAGCGGATGGGTACTTTCATTTTTTTACTATTTTAATAGCAAAAATAGTAAAAAGTAGAAGATGAATGGTAGGTTAAGTAGATTAGTAGGTTACAAGGTAAAAAAGAAGGGCAATCTGGGTATTTAAAAACATGAGGGTATAAGAAGATGTAAAAGTTTAAAACAGGGTGGTATCAGAAAAGAAGTTTAAGGTAGGATAGTTTTAGTAAATATAGGCTAACTGTAGGATAGTGATAATAATTGCCCCGAGAATTAATCTCTTAGTGTGTGTAAAAATAACAGATCTTTGTGACAATAAATAGTTTACCAATTTATATTCATAATAAACTTCATATATATATTGGTAAATCTTTTATGGGAGAGAGGTTCTCCACGATGCTAGAGTGCAATTTTCTATGTTTGGATGTCATTGGTCACAATGGTCAAATAAAGACATTTAATACGGAGAGAATATGGGGTTCTTGCAATGAGGTCTATAGAACTCCATGTATTTATTCAACATTAATCAGGTTCGGCCAGTCCGGTTCGGCCAACAAAATCGAACCATTAAAACTTTGGTTCCTTAATGTTTATGTTTTGATTGGTCCAACCAGTTCCAGGTTGGAATTGACACCCTTAGTTCCACAGGTCCACATTTGATTCCACCACACCATCACACGCAGCAAGTCTCCTTTGCTGGCTGTGTTTATTGGACAAAGACAAAGAAGAGCAAACTGAAATAGATCATTTCATGCTTAATCGTGGGAGAATTTCCTTCACTGGAAGTCACTAATCTTCCTAAGACCGTTTATGATTTCCACCTAAATATTGAACATCTAGTGGACTTCGTGGGCCTTTTCATTAAATGCTTATACTTAGTTCTGACTATACAAATTAACAAGTTTCCAGACTTGCCAAGCAATCTCCCTTGAGATAATAAGATACCCATCTTTGCCAAATTAAGATACAACCAGCTTCACCTTCTCTTTCTAAAGCTTAACATTTGAGATTTCCTTTGCACTCCAACAACTCCTCTTACATCTCTTTCTTCCTCTTAAAGCCGTCCATGGAAAGAAGAAAGCATAAAGCAAGCACAGATGAATTAGTCGTGGTGAAAGCCGCAGCATGGGCTTGGTACCAACATGGATCAGGTTCCCAAGGGAAAGATGTGCTTGAATTCGATCTCACAAGGCCGGGGAGATCCACAGGGCCATCTCGGTACAAGCTAGAAGCGATCAGGATGGCTGATGAGAACACGAAAGAGGGATCATCGGAGTCACCACCGGGCATAAATTTAAGTCATTCCCTCACAGGCAATATTTCTCTACTTGATCCATATGAAGTTGGAAGGATATCCAAGCATCTAGAATATCTCATAGAGTCTTCTAAGGATAACTATTATGGTGATTCTCATTCCATTACTGGTCAAGATCGTCGGAAAGACGGGTCGACGACGTTGCCAGAGAGCAAGAAGAAGAAGAATAGAAGAAGAAGAGCAAGAAATTTAATGGGTTCTCCTTATGTGGTTCACAGGGAGATGTGGTGGAAGGAAAAGTGCTGGTCGGGCGTAAGAAGCCATAGTTTGGTTCGGTCATATTGGGTTGGCCAAGTAGTGCCCGTGAGGCAAAGATGCCGAGTGATTTGCATTATTGCTGCGTTCGGGATTGGTTTGGCTTGTGCCTGAATTTTGTGTGTTAAATGTATAATTAACGAATGTAATAAGAATGACTTTTGGTGTACTTCTCTTCTTCTGTAACTTTGTATCCCTTGAGCTAATCAACACTATATGATGCAAAGTAGCAACTACCAAATCAATTTGTGGTGGGTTAAGAAGAACCTCGATCCGATTTGATCATTATATGACGCATGCATAGTTTTTATTATAAAGGGCGGGCCTTGGTGCAATAATAAAGGTTGCTCTATTGTGATCAAGTGGAGTCACGGGTTCGAATCTAGAAATAGTACGTCTCTCTACAAAAACAAGGGTAAACTAGGTATATTATGACCTTTTTCAAACCCCACATTGACGGAAGCCTTGTGCACTAGGTACACCGTACACCCTTATAATTTCTATTACATTGAATTCCATATTTAGATGTTTGTAAATGAACCTTAGTTACTAATTGGTGTCATTTGTCTATGTTGGAAAAGTACATTCACCTTGCTAATGGATCCTATGCAAAAGCGATCGCAACCATCCATATCCATTATTAAATCATTATTTTTGATAGTGGATCATATTGAATAGGCTAGTACGTACATTGCCCCTTAGGAGGGTATTTATGAACCCAAAGGGAAAAGTAAATTCATCCATTTCCTTGGCTGTTAGCGTTGTACCAACAAATTGTTTTCTCTTTTATTACATGTATACGTAAATGCTGATCGAAGGATGGAAGGACGTGGCATAGAGGAGGAGCACACATTACATCTTGTGGGACCCGCACTGGATTTTAGTTTAAATGCTGAACTGCCAATGAAAAATCAAACACGGAGCCAATGGTCGGTCACACTCATACCTACTTCTGGCTGGGTTCTCATCACCTCTTTTAGATTTTATCTTCTGTCAGGTCTCAACTGTCTCTCTAAGCATCCATTAATGAATCCCCATCCCCATACAATCATTATAATGGTTCCTCTGACGACCCAACATCTTCTTGCTCTCGCAAAAGAGCGTCGAGCTCCTCTCCTGCCGGCCCACCTCCCTCCCGGATCAGGATCGTATCCAGGGAGCCCAGCGCCCAGGGTGTATCCAGTGGATCGTCTCTAGGGAGCCCAGCTCCCAGGGCGTATCCAGTGGTTGAATTATGTCACACATATCTCAGTGCACACCTAGGGATGTATGCAACACAACCCAACGGCTGGATGCACCCTGAGCATGCTGGGCTCCCTGGAGACGAGCTAAATTCCTCCCTCCCTCCTACTAGACACAAACAGGTGTGGATCCAACCAGGGTAGGATATTCGGGCAGGGGGTAGGACGGTTATTTTGCCCTTGGAAAAGAAGAATATCAAGTTGGTAGAGCTTAAAAAATGAGCCATATGGTCAAACCAAACTTGGTTTGATTTGAAAATCAGATTTTTTGAGTCGATTCTTTTTATAAACCTGGTACTTGAGTGAGTCAAACCTGGTCAAGAAGAGTTATTATTTTTAATTTTATTAATATCTTTTTTTTTTTTCTCTGAGTGAGGAGGGAATGAGGCTATAGTTGCTTCGCAAATGAGAAGAAAAAGGGAATAATGTTAAAGGCGAAGAATAAAAATTCTAGGTTTTGTTTTGTTGTAGACCAAATTTATGGTCTATGAATAATATAATCAATTTAAAAATAACATACTCAGTGAGTTCAAGGATGGCATTTCAATGAAGACAACTCATTGGATGAGTCCCAGTCTTGAAACTCATCTCAATGGAGTTTGGAGCGGTTGCGGGTTTGGAGTTGGGTGGTACCTCTTCGAGGGATGGTGGTGCAAGCAATACTTCAGATGCTGGTTCGAAAGGTGTGAAGAAAGGAGTGTCTTGGGCTTCATATTTTCAGTCTTCTTCAAGAAATATGCGCCACGAAGGGTTGGAGCTGAGTTACATGGAACCAACACGCATTGATGGCATCCGTGTTGCTCAATGCTCATCGACAGTGCTCCGGGTAGAATTATCTAAGTGGAAGAATACCCTCCTTGGCCACTTTATTGGTCGTAGACCAGGTTTTACTTTTGTTAAAGAAGCATTGCTGAAACAATGGCAATTATTCGGGCATGTTGATGTTAACCTATTGGAAAGTGGGTTTTTTGTTTTTTCGTTTTAATTTGGAGGAAGATAAAGCCAAGGTTTTAGAAGGTGGTCCTTGGAATGTGCTATGTAGGCCTCTGATCCTTAGACCTTGGAAACCAGGTATGAAGCTCGAGAAGGTTGTTCTGTCCTCTATTCCAGTTTGGGTTTCCCTCCCTAACCTCCCCTTTCATTTCTGGAACGTGGATGCTCTGAGTTCGATAGCTAGTGTTCTTGGAAAGCCAATTGCCACTGACAAGATGACTAAGACGAAGGAAAGGCTTTCCTATGCTCGATTATGTGTCGAAATTGAAGCTTGCCATGGCCTTCCTGATCAAGTGGCTGTCCATGATGATGAAGGTCTGGTTTTTTATCAAAAAATTATTTATGAATGGTGCCCTCCTCGATGCAGCAACTGCATGAATTTTGGTCATTCAAGTTCTCAATGTGGTGCCAACCAAGGACCCCAAAAGGAGACTGGCTGGAAAGAATGGAGGGTGAAGACTGCAGGCTGTTCTCAGGTGGCCGGAGAGCATTCTGGTGGGGACTCTCAGACCAAGCACAGTGATGGAGCCAATTTTCAAAATTCAAATCGTGGCGCTATTTTGGAAAGCAAAGGTGCTGGGATTGCGATACCCCCTAATAACAGTGGAGCAAAATCTGTGGAGACTTCCAAAACTGCCATTTCTTTGGAGAAGAATGATGGTTTTTCAAAACACTTGCCTAATAATATCCCCAAGAATCCGACTGGGAAAGGGAAGGAGATTGTACACACTAATGGTTTTGCTTTGTTGGAAGATATTACAGAGGAGGTAACATATGATCCTACGGAGCTAATGCTGGATGCTGACTCATGCAATATCTTATTGGGAAAAGATCTAGAAGATGACCAAAATACTAGGGACTCTTTAAACGAGGAAGATGAGGTAGGGGATATATCACCTCTAGTAGTGGAGCCTATCCAATGTCGTGGAAGGAAGGAGGACATAGCTGTAACGGTTAGAGAAGATTTGGGAATTCTGGAAATTGCAAATCCTACCCATACTACAACTGGAGATTCCCCCATGCAAGTGCAATCATTGGTCAATAAAGAGGACATTGAGAAGATTGGAGAAACATATGTTCATGAGGAGATGCAAGGTGGGTCGGATGGAATGCATTTGGGCCTAAATATGGGTATGGGTTCTGCTTGCGTATCTAGGTCAGATGTGGGTGGGTCGGATTATGACCAATTTGATCATGAGGAGATGCAAGATGGGTGGACTCAGGTGTTGGGTCGGAAAAATCGTGATGGCCGTAGGAATGCCCCTCGAGGTGGTCGTTTGGGTGGCCGTATGACAACTCCAGTTATTGGTAGAACTCGTCGTCAAAAGAAGGCAAAGCCTGGTGTTAAAGCGGTGGACACGGCAGTAGAACAACACCTGGTTGAAAAGGAGACTTCATCTCCCTTTTCACTAGAGGAGGAGGCTCTTTTGGCTCGTGTGGCTTTTGATCGGCCTGGTGTATATGCTGAGGTCCCCCGATAATCAAATAGGACAAGGACCCCCTCGGTGCGCCTCGCAGATCCCCTGTAGGCTTGTTTTATTATTTTTCTCGGGTAGCGACTGGCTTGAAGCCCTCGCCAATTTGGTTTAGGACTGAGTTCCCCCTTTTTTAAGCTTTAGCTTTCTTTGCCAGTATTCTGTCATAGGCTTGTTTGCCTCCTTTTATATATTCAATAAAATCTCTCTTTTCTGAAGAAAAAAAAAACGTACTCAGTGAATTTCACATGACCTAGGCAAAATATTGAGTCAATGGAAACTCGGACCTAGTCTAGTCATTTTTTAAAATTGGAAGAATCTTCATGAATTCTGATTAGGTTTCATGTTTTTTTAATTCGAATGGAATGACTCTCTCAAGTCAAAACCTAGTTTTTCGACTATGTTTAATATTAAATATTCCTTCTTTTAATAAGGGTAAAATCCTGTTATTTCATTTATATTTGAAAAACATGTTAGACAATAACAACTTTTGAGGTTGAAATAAATCACATCCAAATTATTTTGAAAACCTTTCTTTATCCTTTCTAAAAGTCTAAAACCTCTGCTTTCGATGTACTTTTTCGGCAACAATTGTGGAGTTTGGTTCCTCTTCCCGTATCAATATAGGTGAACGTACATGTGAGAGCCAACCACCTATCTTATTTTTGCCATTTACAAGGGGAGGAGGAACTTTTATGAAAACAAAATTAAAATGTGATTGGCTCTGAGATGTACGTTCACCTGTTGGTACGTGCAAATGATCCGTGTATGTGTGGTTACCAACCATGGTTCATTGACAGGATCGGATTGGGTAGTGAGTACTGAAACCGATATCTTCATTAAGACATATTGGTTGATATTGATTGTATTGGATGTTTTTACCCTTAAAGATATTGATAATAGTATTGATTTGACCATTTTATCTTTTATCTGTGCCATACCATCGATTAGCCAGGTATCAGTTTCAATGTCGGCTGATCTAATCATGGTTTGAGGGAGGCCATTTCAGAAGGTTGTTCTTGAATCGGACAATAGAGAGGTTATCTCATTTTTACAGAATGGGATTTCTTCATTACCCCTTATTCTTTTAACTTTTTTTTCAAGGAAGATTAACAGTGTGATTGACTCCTTGGCAAGGAGTTGAGGGCCCAATCGATGATGTGTACCGTTATCTATAATAAACTATATTTACCACAAAAAAAAAAAAATTTATGTTTGAACTGCACGTTCTAAGGCTAAGTGATCTTTGTAATCTTGAGCCATGAGCTCTCACGTTCTATAATATAACCCCCCCCCCCCAAAAAAAAATAAAATAATAATAATAATGGTTTGAGGTATCAGTGTTGGACCACCCGGTACGGTTGATACTAATAAAAACCAATGTAGACTTGTCTGATATGGCCAATGCGTGCTGATACTGTATCGATATCATATAAGTTTGAAGGTGATTATACATGATCCGATAAGGTGCACTAAAACCATGGATCCAATCACCCAATACCAATTCCTAAAACTATACTTCTAGTTACAATTGATGGAGCAAGTGAGATCGATCGGATGATCGTTGTTTAATGATGGTAGGGTTCACGAATCATGACAGCTTGTGTTTCCTGCTTTGATCTTTAGTTTGTCGGTTCCTTTTTGTTTCTGTAAGGTTCATTTTCTTGCTTCTGGTTTTTGTGTTTTTTTTTTTGGGATGGAAAATAAGATAATATAAATTAAAAACTTAGGGAGCATACAGAATTGTTGGAGCAAGTATTCCTAGTTATAGTTAGACAAATCTTATCACCATCATTAGTAAAATTTACATCCTGGGTTCGGTCAGATATATATAAAAAATCTTTAAATAAGTTCCACGACCATGAGCATTTGGTTGGAGATAGAAGAGTATCAGTAAAGAGCTTGTTATTACACCAAATTTTTTTAATCTTCAACCCAATGTAGGCAGCATGGTCAAATCCTTTGTGGATTGCACAAAAGAAGCGTTGTTATCTCTCTGTCTCAATCCCTAATTTTGCTTAGAGATTGAGATTATCCATTGATTCAAATCGACTTAGAAATTGCTCACCCATCGTCTGCCAGGTTGATCGATGCCCAAATAGGATTTTTTAGTGACTTAAAATCCAAAGAAAGAAAAAACAGATATCCCTCAAAGAGATGAGATCTATAATGAAATTCTAAGCTAGCTAGCAAATCTTACAATCTCCATTTTGGACGCATGAGGGAATGAAGCTCATGGTTTTAATTACCTTTGAAAACTAGCAGCTATCGCTTGCTTCTACATGAAAATTCCCCCAGCAGAACCAACTGATAGAAGACTCCCTTTACTGAGATGGGTTACTTGTGACCCATCTCTGTAGTTCTAGACGACATCCCCATGGGTTGAACCAGAGAAGCTCAGAACTGCCATTAATTCATTCTCACCAAACAAACATACGATCGATAACGTCGTAGGGGGAGGAGACGAGGAGATTCTAGAATTGGATCTCTTATTTTATGAGTACATAAGAGTGTAAGAATATAGAGCAAATCCTGATGATATAACAAAAAACAGAGCTTACACCAAAAGAGTCTCAGACATTCAGCACCCATGATTAATTCTGAGGTAGTGATCGAAATCGTCAATGTATCGGTCAAGCCGAGCCTTGTCTCCAAACACCTTTCTCTTCTCCCTTGCTTTGGCCTTGTGTATCTCCCCCTCTGTGTCCACTACTACTAGCCTCAGTGACTTGGCCACCGAATCTCTTGTGAAAGACCCATCTCGTTCATCTTTTGGAATCTCTACCCCAATATTCTTGCTCAGCAATAACCTTGCAATCAAAGGTTGATCGATTGATAGAGGCAATAACACAAGAGGACAGCCTATTGCAAGAGCTTCAATCACCGAACTCCACCCACAGTGACTCAAGAAAACCCCCAGAGAAGGGTGTGTCAATATCCTTCTCTGAGGAGCCCATCCCAAACATATGAAACCCTGACCTTGAGTTCTGCTCTCAAAACCTGATGGTAACATAGATAACGTCTCCACCTCAGAGGACCCTGCTGGCCTTCTTAGTGCCCAAAAGAAGGGCAACCCAGATAGCTCTAACCCAAGAGCTACCTCATTTATTTCTTCTCTGCTCATTTCTGCTTCACTCCCAAATGCTATGTAAACCACAGATCCTTCTCTTTGCTTGTCTAACCACTTTTTGATTTCGGCCCATTCTAGATCATCATCTTTGCTTCTTTCCCAAGTATCTTCCTCTGATGGAGGAGGAAGTAGACCAATTGGAATGACTGGTATCCGGTAGACTTTCTCCCGTAGGATACCTAGAATATCACCCTCGAATTCTTCACAGCTTCTCACAATTACAAAGTTGGATCCTAGGATTACCGAATTGTATCGATCCCCGTCAGACACTCCAGAAGCGTTTCCACTTGAGAATTCAGTTTTAAGGATTTCAAGAGGCGAAATGCCAGATTGGAAGAGGAAGGAATCCAGTCGGGAGGAACAGTGTAGTGTTCGGGATCTGTTCGGGTATCTTCGCCTGCCATACGCAACCACGGGGAGCCAAAGAAGGCAAGCGTTGAAGCGAAAAATATACTGAAGTGGGCACATGGAACACCATGTTTTGCTGCAAGGGGTTGTAGCCAGTGATGGGAGAAGTCATGGATAATCAAATCTGGAGGAGGTGATGAGTTCTCAAGGAAGCAACCAAAAGATCCCTCTAGCCCATCGAAGGCCTTCTTAAGGTACTGGATTTTGTCGAATGGGACGTCAGAAGTGGCTTCAGCTTCCTCTGGCAAGTTGGCGACCTGAGGTAAGGTTAGCTTCACAAAATTAATGAGAGGGGATAGATTAAGAGGGAGTTTCGGAAGCCTTTCAATGTTTCTTGGTGTGGAAATGAAGGAGATTTGATGACCCCTTATAGCTAAGCTTTTGGAAAGCTCTAGATATGGTATCAAATGACCAAAAGCTAACCATGGGAACATAACGATGTGAAGCCCATTTCTCTGATGAGCCATGGAAGTGGAAGTGAGGCCTGAATCAGACCAGAGGCTGAGATTTGATTCCTTAAATCAGGAAGACAACCAAAGGATATAATGGCCATTTGGCCTGTACAATAAGGACGACCTAACCAGCTGAACACCACAGAAAATTTAGAGGCCACCAAAAAAAGACAAAGATTGTCGTTGAAACAACACTGCACCGTACCCACCCTTTATCCCAATTTAATAATTGAATCATGAATCATTTCCATTCCCCGCTTCAACCAAAAAAAAAAACAAAAGAAGAGGTAAAAGGTATTAGTGCTACCCTTAAACTCATTCCTTAAACGCACCTCTCAAATCTGACTGTTGATCTGTTATATCAAATCTTAACCGTTAAACCAGTTAATATTCTCTATTCTCCGGCTGTTTCATTTGTACATCTGCCGCTGCTCCTCCGACGGTGGCAACCAGTTGCGTAAAAAATTAGAAGAATTAGGGACATCAAATCATCTCTCTCCTTCTCTTGTTCGCCCTCCCAACTAAGGGTGTCAAAATGAAACCGAAACCGAAAGCTATCATTTACGATCGAACCAAATCGGACCACAAAAAAATGGTGCGATTCTGATTTCACATGTTCTCTATCCGGTTCGGTTTGGTTTAAAATCGGATAACCGTCGGTTAACCATCAATTTTGAACCGAATAGAACCGGATAGAATCCAAGAGTCCATAACTGTCTAATCCTCTTCCCTTTTACGTTTTACCCTAATTGACTAATCCCTTTACCTTTTACCCTTTAGGTTTTAGTAGTTAGTTACATACTCACCAATTAACACGGCTGCGAAATCGTCTTTACGTCGCCGGCCGCCTCTCCTCAATGTTGAGTCGTTCACTTCACTTTGTCTTCTTCACGGTCTCATCTCTTAGAGTGGTTTCAAAGTTGCTGTGGAGTTCCATAGTAATTATTTATGCTTTACTTTTGCAAAATCGATGATATATTTTGATTTGTTTATAAAATGGGTTAATTGAATTAAATGGTACAAAGGTGGAAGGTTGAGTATTAATTATAAGGTTTTGTTAGTGATATTCTGATTTGTTAATTATATTCTAATTTGTTTATGAAATATATAATTTCTCCCACATAACAAGGAAGTGGATGATAGAATTAAAGGATACAAAGTTGAAACCAGATGTGAACTGGTATCACAAACCGCATGTAAACCAGTTGTTAGCCGTATAATAAAAATCGTAAAAATCGCACTGCATATAAAACGATTTTGATTTTGGATGATTCTTATCCGGTGCGGTTTTGATTTCTATCTTGCAAAATGTGCACCGAATCGAAATCGCACCGTATAATCAAAACCACACCGTATGACAACCTTACTCCCAACTCCCCTGAACGGAGGGCGAATAAAAAAATTGAAAAAATGGGGCTCGAAAATCGTAGATTGAAACGAGAACTCCCCATCCCCTGTTGTTCTCCCAACCCCACCACCTGCTTTTTCTTCACAGAACACCAACGGATCTTTATCACCTCCAGTTTGCTGACCGGCCCAGTTCCCCAGTTCCTCTAACAAAGGGGGGCTGAAATGACCTCTCTACCCATGCCCAAACCCCTGCCGGGGTGGGGTCCACCATCCCCCCATTAGAGGAACTGGGGAACTGGGCCGGTCAGCAAACTGGAGGTGATAATTTTCCGAACACCAACGCCCACCCTCTCCAACTCCTCCAACCCACTGACGAAGGAAAACCACCCTTCGCATCTCGTTTTCCTCCTCATATCTTCCCCACCTCCACCTGCAAGTCTGCAATCCCGCCCCCTTCCCTCCTTACACCTCCGCTATCCCTGCAATTTCAAAGCCCTTCCCCAACTGAAACCCTCAACGAAGAAAATAGAGGTGCAAACAGCATCGACGCACATGAGAGCTCTCGATCTCCCCCGGAGTCGGTGAGAAATCCTACTCTCCATTAACATGTTATATTTTTAATGGTTAAAATTCAATTTCAGAAATTCAACGGTTTCGATTTAAATGATGTGTTTATGGTGTTGAAGGGTAGCACTGCTACGGATCTTTATCCCTTCAATTTACCTGTTCGTCAATTTCCTCAATTCCATCTAATAGGGGGATGGAAATAACCACCCTACCCCTGGATCTTTATCCTCTCAATTACATTGCCCGTATTTGACGTCAAGTACAACTAACAAAGGAGGCAAAATAACTATCCTACCCCTGCCTGAACACATTGCCCGAGGTGGGGTCCACCTCCCTCTATTAGATGTACTTGACGTCAAGTACGGGCAATGTAATTGAGAAGATAAAAATTCCCCTACCCCCTGCCTGAATACAATGCCCAGGTGGGATCCACCTCCCTCTATTAGATGGACTTGAGGAAATTAACGGGCAGGCAAATTGAGGTGATAATTTACCACTCATCCAAAAAAAAAAATCCATTCACGGCAGCTGGTTCAGATGCGTGCGGGACATTAGAAGGGCATTTTGGAGAACAAACTAAAATCTTACAGCGATTTGTGAAATCTAGAATAGTAGCTAAACGTTCACCCCGGGTGGTGGAAGAAAACTTTGTCCTTTCAAAATTACGTAAAACAATGTTACTCGTTACTCGTTACTCGTTCATCACATGTACGTTTTCTTATAGTTTTGGGGCTTGATTTCCATCTCTCATTCTCTCATGTCTCCTCTCTTTCCTCCTTAACCGTTGTGGCATTCCCCCACAGCGAACTTCTCTCCACTTGGTGGTTCACCTGAACTATCTCTTCATTGTCCACTCCCTTGTTACTGGTGTCTTGAACAACTTCCTCTAGAACGCCTCGTGCTGGAACTGCTTGTAGGAGGCCTTCTGCCACCTCTCCCTTGACATCACTCTCTCCCCCGGCCTTCATCCTCAATCGCTCAAGTGGTGCCACCATTTGGGGACCTCCCATACAAAGCTTTACTCCTTTGATCGATTAATCTCACTCTTAACAATTTTTCTTACAACTACTTCTCTAAAAGTATAATTTCAAATTCTTTGTTCATTGCAAGGTTCAACTCCTCGAGCTTTCTTCACTCGGGTCTGCTTCTGGACCACTAGGAATTCAAAATCAAGGCCGTGATTAGCGATTATTTCAATTGACAATACGCGAATATTTAGAGAAAGAAAATGGGAACTCTAGAACCAAAAGGAAATGATTGAGATTTAACAGCACTTTACATTTATGGTCTATAAATCAATCAAAGAATGCTACTCATTTTATGTCTGATCTATTATAATAGTGGACAACTAATGACAATTTGCACTTGAGAAGATCCAAACAGTGCTTTATTGATGCTCATTGCCATCTATCATATCATGCAAGTAGCAATATAACACTTGAAAAATGTTGGAAATGCAGTGATTGCAGATTCCAATTCATGCCCCTCCCTCATTCACTAACTATTCAATTAAACTCACCTGGATTTGAAATGGAAGCGGAACATGGAGTCTCTTTTTTGATGTTAAGCAAAGGAAGTTCTTTAATATCATCAGAAAGCAACACTACATCATCCTTCATAACACTGGCATAAGCATTGTCAGTGTCATTCTTAGTGTCATTGCATGAAGCAGAGAGCCCTACCCAACTGCTTTGTCCATGCCCCCGAGCTCTATTGGTGTCACAAGCTGAACTTGGACTTGACAAACTGGACTTTGCGCTGCCACTAAAACGAGATGGCATTTGAGGTTTCAAATCAGGAGATGGTTTTTTAAGGCAGTGCAGTATTAAGTTCCAAAACATCCTCCTCAATAACGAAAGAATGTCTTCCTTGATCAAGATCAATTGCATTGGCTTCCTTGTTGAAGGTATTTGCAACCAAATCCTTTTGGATTTTAGAGTTCACTGTTTTCCGGGAATGACATGGATCATTTGTCAAGCTTCCAGTCCGATTCGAGTTCTCCACCAGTTCAACAGGCTGGTCAATCAAGATCTCTGATGAAAATTTACTGCTAAATGAAGAACTGCAATTCCCTTTTCTATCACTCACATCAAAACCTTTGCCAGAAGTTATATCAGAATCTCGTTTCAGTCATACTGCTCCAACAGCAAATCTTCAAATACTCTTTTTTCTCATTGGAATGTTAGTTAGTTTGTCAAAAGACAAAGAAGCAATGAATCCCTAAGCAAATTCATATGCAAGTGGAGCAAACAAATCTACCGCACAAGATCAGAGAAAAAAACAGAAAGAAATTTATTTATTGTTGTAGGAAAGGTTTGTTGTTCGTATGTGAAGGTTCAATTCAATTTGAGTCGGTCACATAGGAAAACAAAAATATAGTTCACAAATGAACCGCATGATTATCTGTTCGACTTCGGCCTGGGTTTTTAAGAACAATAGAAATCAAAACCGATGGACCAACCAAAAGCCGAACCAGCTATAACCAAACCATAAAAACAGAAAAGAAAAAAAAAAAGAACAAACAAATACAACAATTCTCCATTATTATATATTAGAAAAGGCTCGCTTAAGGCATATGTTGTGCATTTCACATCCTTTTTTCATTTATTGATTTTCTCTCTCTCTCTCTCCCTTTCAATAAATAAATAAACAATGTTTATGAGAGAGAGAACTTTTTCCTATTTTTTATTTATTGGGATGATGTCCAATGCAGTGTTCTTAAGAAGGATTCTTCACTACTCAGTAATCCCATGAACCAGATATCAGAAGTCACAACCTTAGCACTCAAGAAACAGAGGGAGCAGCTGCTAATTTCTGGAGACACGACAAAAACCTTTAGTTTTTATCAATATTTAAAAAAAAAATTCTCTAGTGCATCAAGAAGTAAGGGTATCAAAGTTGGAACCGAACTGGTTGAGCAGGTCGATCTGATTGTGCCCGAACCGAGCCCTTAACGCGGGCCCGCTTCGGTTTACGGGCTTTGATACCATTCGGTTTGGGATATATCGATGGGCCCCCGATTTGCCTGACCTACAGGACCAAGCCCAAAAAATGAAAAACAATGAACCCTGCCCAGCCCATTTGAAAAGGTTAATGAAGGAATTGAGCCCTGCCAAAACTGAACCAAACCATGTTGAACCCGGTAACACAAACTGACACCGACCTAAACCCAACCCAAACCGAAGTTCAAACCAAAAAGTCCTTATCGGATAGGCTTTGATTTCCCTGAAGAATACACCGAAACCGAACCAAACCGCCCAATTGACAACCTTATCAAGAAGTGTAGCGATGGATTAGGTGGCTGTTATCAGCAAATGGCATATGCCCACCATGGTAGAGGTCCATCCTCCAAAACCCAGTTGCACGGTCTAAATTAGTTTTGGGCTGAGCATCACGTAACCTGAACCTTACCCAAGCCCATTTGATCCAACCCATGATATCCTTATGAGACCCGGTTTCTGCTCTTTACTTCCTTTTTTTTTTGGGCATGAAAGACCCATAAAGGGGCTCAATTAGCCTCAATGGTCAAGAAAGAAGATACAATGCTTAGAAGACCATTCGGAAAAGAGTGTCTCCACATATCCAAGTAAGTGTGAAAAGCATTCCAAGAATGCATACCAAACGCAGCCTTAATCTTCTTCTTGGCTTTATATCTATTGTAAGATTCAAACCAATAACTATACAGTCCACATGCTTCAGACACAAATCACATGCACCATGTTCACCCTAAGCATACATATATAGTTGTGTTGTATTGTGTTGTGTTGTGTTGTGTTAATTCACATCAATATGTATGTACATACCACAACAATCACATATTCTTGTTCCTCTCTTGCATTACACTAAAATTCTAGGGGAATGGGGGAAAAGCAAATGGTGGTCCAAAGGGCATGGGCATTACGAAGGGTAGGATATGCATGCATGTGCATTCAACGTGAAGAGGAATTTAAAGACTAATCATCGCCGGGGACGATTTTGTCACAAAGCATCTTTTGTGGTTATTGCCCCCGGCCACTTTTATGGATTCTTGATCGAATAGCTTAATGGATCTAAAATTTTGACCAGTTTAAGTGATTTGTACTGATAGAGCAATTTAAGGGAGACCACTCTTCACTCCTCAGCTAAAGATACATCGATGAGATGCATGGATTGAGACAGAACCCCTAGCTATTAGAAGATTGGATATCCTTTACTATTGATGTTTCTGTTCTTCTCTGGCTTTTGATGTATTGTCTTTTAGGGAAACCATTCTTTGTATGGGAGTACAGGGGGGATAGGGGCCATGCGCGCATGGCAGCCAATGAGAAATTCCAACATTCATGGGGTTGGGATGGTCATTTCCACCCCCCAGTGTGTTTGGATGTGGCCCCCATGTCCCATGAAGGGAACTTTTCTCCCATCGTTTATTAGATGTTTTGGTGCTTATATAAGGGTTCTCCTCCCTACTTGCCTTTCGACTTTGTTATTGTATATACTCTGCTTTTTCTCTTAATTAATTTTCCATTCACTCCCATCCCCCCCCCCCCCCAAAAAAAAAAGGGTATGCTTAGGTTACCTTTTATAAGCTAGACTCCTCTTTACTTATCTTAGTATTCAACCTCTCTACAATTGTGGAGTTGATCTATACTAAAAAAGTGACTGCAGTTAGGGTTTCTGAAGTTTACACTTGCTGGGACTCTTCTTCTGCAGTTAATAAATAGACATTATACGTAGTACTGGTTAGTATTGGAATAGTTGTGGCAATATGTGTAGGCTTGGGTTGCTAGCATGCTCAGGGTAACTATGAATTATCTATGTCAAACCTGACCAAAACTTAGACCAAGTCGTTAGCCTAACTAAAGAAACTGGGCAAGCTAGCCAGCCCATTCTAGATTGCACAAGGACCACATTGTTAAGAATTTGGGTCACATCCTTAAAAGTTAGCAGTTAAGGCGAGAGTGCCCAAGTACCTATTAATCCATCCACATCCCTATATCATATCCGATGTAGAACTATTTTTTCTATCTTATACGTAGATATCCCAATAATCTTCTCCTCCACGCGGAACACAAACGTGGAGCTTGTGATCCCGATTTCCCCCTCCACATGGGAGCTGACGTGGAGCCTGAGATCAAGCCCGAGAATCCTCGGCCAAACGAAAATTTCTACGTCCCGGTTTTGATACCACTTGTTATGAACTTGGGTCTCATCCTCAAAAGCTAGCCATTAAGAAAAGAATGTCCAAGTACCTATTAACCCACTCATATCTCTATACATATCCGACGTGGAACTATTTTTTCTACCTTATACATGGATATCCCAACACACATGGGTGGAGGAACCAGGTAGAGTTCAAACCTGACCAAAACTTAGACCAGATCGTTAGCTTAACTAAAGAAGGTGGGCAAGCTAGGCAGCCCATTCCAGGTTTCACAAGGGCCACAGTTCACCCTAACTACTTTCAAGGTTGATAGGTTTCTTGCAAAGTGAAGGATTTCCACCTATACATGGCTATTTAGAGCTAATTTATAAGATCGTATTTCTTAAGTTTTATATATGTTATCAAAGTTCATAAAAGTTAGATTTATGATCAAAGTCATTCCAGCAAATATTTCGTGGGTTACCCCCTTCCCATTCCACCAAATTAATAAAAGTTAGATTGAAATAATAGAGAAATATAACAATATTTGGTGTAATAAAAGTTAGAGATTTTATTGAAAAATTACTTCGAGTAATTTAGTGACTGTGATCACGGATGTTGCCATTGCAAGCAAGGCTTCCCAGTTCGCACAGTGATGACTAATGAGAAAGGCCAACCCACACACCCATGATAAGTACCTAACACGACCAACCCATTGTAGGTGCAGCGGACGGAGGGTCGCTGAGCGTGCACCCAGGGGGAAAGAAAGAAAATGAAAAATGGGAGTCACCACCTAGATTTAGGGTTTAGAACCCATGAATGGTGCCCCTCCTTCGCAGAAGGGGCGCTAAATTAACTCCAATGACTCAATGGATGGTCTGCCCCAGATCTCTAGGTAAGTGTCAAATTACGGGCTGGGAAGGTATTAGGCACCCAGCAACCGCCCGGCCGACGGCCGGTCTTCCTAGACTAAACTCTGTTGTGTACTGTTGTGTTATACATATTATACACCTAATTAAACTCTCTCTTTTTTTGAAGATTTTTTTATTAACTTGATTGAAATTTATGAACCTAATTAGGCTAATTAAGATTAATGTTTTAATCCTAATTACTACTCCTAAGTTTGGTGATTATGTACATTATGCATCCTAATTAAGCTAATTAATGGATTTTACCTAAATTAGAAAGCCTAACTCTATGGTCAAAAACATGGTTGACTGTAAAAAAGAAAACCAAGTTGAATTATATTATGGAAAAGGACAATCATTGATAAGCAAAACAGCTCATAGACCAAAATTACGAAAATGCCACTAAAGGGCCAAAATATATACAAAGGCATGAAATCATATTTAAATACTGTAAATAAGCAAAACATGATTAAATAACATTAACATCATGCATTTGGATCATCAAGAGCACATGAAATGGCAAGAAAATATGGGTGGTAAAAATTACCAAAATGTCCCTGTTATGGCAAACATGTAAAAAATGCATGATAATTCATGAAAATGCTAACTTATGCTTAAAACATGTTTATTAAATGTTAAAACATGCGGCAAAAGTAACAGGAGCCTTTCCAGGATCCTAAGCAAGGTTTGGTCATAAAATGACCAAAATGCCCCTAAGGGCAAAATGGCAAAAGTGTCAAAAGACACTTAGAATCATTGTAGACATCAAAAGTGATGTTAAACATCCTAAAATGACTGAACACACCAAATGATATTTCCAGAATGATAGCCTAGGCCCACGTTTGATAAATTACCAAAATGCCCCGAGAGGGCGCAAATGACTTTGTATGCATATCTATCAAGCATGATGGTCACGTATGCATATGAAAACATCCTAAACCATTCTAAAACAGCATGTCATGCATAAAAACATTTTTTCCTATTTTTCCAGAATTTTTCATTATAATTAGAAAAATGACATTTATACCCCTAAATGAGGTGGGAAATGTATAAAAACTATCAAATATGCATATCAGTGGATAATGATTCCATAAAATCAAGCATGATGAAATATGCATTCCATAATTTTTTTGTGAATTTTTATGCATTTATATTATTTTTAATATTTTCTGAAATGCTAAAAAAGAAGAGAAAACAAAGAAAAATACAAAATCCCCATCACAGATCCGAATTGGATCAAACCAGAGGCCATTCCCACTAATCAAAACATGATCTTTAACATGGTCATAACACTTTTGTCCAAATACCCACCCACATGTTTAGATTTTACATAATCCAAAATCCTTTAGAGGGGCAAAAATATCACAAAAAAAATGATTTGGAGCTTGAGAAAATTAATGAATGTCAAACATAGTGACAAGAATCATCCCTGAAAATTTCATATTTTTATCACTTTTGAATTATTTTTAACATTTTTATAACTGAAAAACAACCTTTGTTGTAAAGAAAATCAAAACAAATACTTAGAAATAAGTAAAAAATATGGGAAAATACCCTTGAAGCGTGGAAGTGCCTAGGCTCAGCTTGAGTAACCTTGTGTGACCATAAATAGTCGCCGAAAACCTCCAAAAGCCGCTCCAAGTGTGGTTGCTCTGAATGGCAAAAGTGGCGAAGAAGGGGTATTTATGGAATTTTATATCAGTAATGAAGCATAAACTATGGATGAGAAAACCATGGTTGGAAAGAGGGGATCAAGGAATACGTGAAGGTAATTTTTCACTAATTTTTCTCTGTCCTTAGACCCTCCAAATGACCTCCTATTTATAGGAGAAAATCTGTTCGAGGAAAGGTCTCAAAGACCTTTGGGGCCTTAATGGCTATGGGCTGGCTTGCGTGTGGCCAGGCTTGCTGAGCAGCCTGGGCTTGCGTGTGCCTAGGCTTGCTGTGCAGCCTGGGCATGCGTGTGCCTAGGCCTGCTGGGCAGGTGGGCATGGGTGATGGGCCATGTGTGGCTCAGCCTAAATGGTGGGGGCTTGTCCCCTGCCGACAGTCCAACTGGGCCGGGTCAGACTGGGTTGACTCGGTCGGGTCAACTCAGTTTGACCCACCTTTTTGTTTTATTTATTTTTTAATAAACCATTTAAAGATTTCATTTTAAAGGTCCATGTTCAAATGCTAATATCTCCCAATCCATGTGGCCGATTTTGACGCGCCACATATTGCCGCGAAGGTCTCAACCTGTACTTTCCATCCTTGTGGCAGATATGGCTGAATTTTGCCTAAAAATGGCACGGATATCGAAGAAAGTACATAAATGGTGTTTTACACCGATCAAGGTCCAAATGATACCAAAATTACATGAAATTTTACGTGTAAGCACAATATGACCAAATAAAGTTATCCAAATGATATCAGGTCACATCGGGTGGCTCGGGTACCAAGAACCATGCCAGGGGCAAAACGGTCATTTTCACAAAAGTTACCCGATTTGGCCGAAACTTTACGTGAAAACTTAATATGACCAAATGAGGTCATCCAAAGTATTTCGGACTAAATTGGATGATCCAGATACCGAAAACCGTGCCAGGGGCAAAACGGTCATTTTCATGAAAGGTGTTGGATTTGGGTGCAACTTCAAATGTGAACTTAAAATGGTTAAATACGGATATGTTAAGGGTTTAGGCTCTATTTGGGACAGTTTGGTTACAAAAAATGGGGTAGGGGTAATTTGGTAATTCTTACCATTCAGTCACCACACGAGTTACGTCCTTAACCATCATTGCCAAGACATACTTCCAAAGTGTCAAAATGTGGTGTCTACGCCCATGCAACATAGAACCACTTATCACATGTAGGAAAGAGATCTGCTCTCCCCTCTATTTTTGGTTAAAGTGTGAAAAAAATCTCATATGTGTCTATTCCTAGCTCCTCATTTATCATATAACTTCATATTAATTAGAATTGTGAAGTTTTGTACACTGGTGCTTTGTATGCCCGTGACTGTTTCACGTTCTCGATCAACATAATTAATTTTGATGTAACTAATACTAACTATAGATTTTTCTTGTCCTTCTTCCTCCTCTTAAATTAAGATTTCAGAAATAGAATACGCAATTGAAGCCTCTGAGGCATATTTCTCTAACAAGAAAATAACTGGGTTTGGTCATGTGTCAATTTGGTAATTTAATTATGTCAACCTAATGATATATTAGAGGGCGTACCCAGTGCACGAGGCTCTCACCACTATGGATCTAGGGAGGGTCATCATGTACGGAGGCTTACCCTCGATTTGCTGAAAGGTTGTTTCTTGACTCAAACCCACGACCGTTCGTTAGGTCACAATAGAACAACCTTACCATTGTGCTAAGGTCTACCCTTTAATTGTATGTCGGTATGGTGATTTTCTATATGTTCAGTCTAGTGGATTTTCCTGCATAGCGCATTTAGTTTAACACATGGTAGGTTAGAGAAGACCGAAATTTTGTAGACATGTAAACACCAAGGTCATGATCCGTTGCTTAGATATGAGGTTATGTCGAACACTTGGAATGGCTTATCCATCATATCCTTTCGTGTGGCAGAAGCAAATGTCCAGTCCAGGAAACCCCCTAAACTGCAGACCAAGAGCCTTTTGAATTGCCTCAATGTATGAAGCAACAATTGATCATGGCCTAGTTAACCCTAACACGAATCTCAATGTACTGATAGATATTTGGTCTTACAAACTTCAGTAACAGCCAATCCTAACCATGGGTTTGGTCTTAGTGTGGAAGCGTATCCGATATACATGGTGGTGGTTATGCCAATGCAGTTGATGCAGGCCCGAAATTGGAAGTAGACCAAGTGGAGCCCAACTCAGTCAACGGTTTAAGTTAATTTCAGTTCGGAACCAACCCAACTGGTTCAGTTACCCTCTACTAGGCTTAATGGGTTCCACATTAAGTAGTAGAGCGTGGGTTAGACACTCTTTATCAATTACTTCATTAATTAAGAAGGATATTATGAGTGGGAGTGTGAAAGAGGCTAAACCCTGTGGATGTGTTATCTTCTCAATTGGAATTCCTACTTTATTGGTGCTTCCTATTTTATTAGAGTTTAATTAACAAATTTAACTCCTACTTATTATGATTTATTCCTTTCTCTAGTCTTTACTTTGCGTAGGATTTTATTTCTATTAATGTAAGTTTTCTTTTGTTATTAGATTTAATATCAACCATAGGATCTTGGGGTTGATATTGGGTTTTGGGATTCCTAATTTTGGATTTTATGTTATAGCAATAATGTGCTATGGAACCCTCTACCGATTAGGGTTACCAAGCTAGTTTCTTTTGCATTTTTAATCCTTTTTTATGTAATTTTAGCCGTAGGATATAGCAGTCTTAGATATGAGAATTAAGATTTATTTTCTCTTTAAATATGTAAGAGCTTTGCTCATTTCAACAGTGACGAATGGATTAATGAAAGTTTACTCTCTTGAGTATTTTGAACCTTGAAATGTCCTCCTCCAAAACCCTGAAAAGTTACGTTGCATCCTTGAAGATTTGCAATCGATCCGTGTCTTCCCACCAAGCTGCATTAGCAGTAGAGTGCTGGCCTAAGTCGAGGGAGAGGTCACATGTTCAACTCCCCCCCCCCCCCCACCACACACACACACACGCAAAAATGGATGTACGTGTACATCTTGTTCCCCCCTGGCCGGCCTACCTTGATTCCTAAAAAGGAAAAAAAACAAAGCTTTTAAAGTTGGAGAAGAATCAATCAAATCCAAAGGGCTTGCGTTCCAATTTCTGGTTTTATCAAATCAAGGATCAAACTGAAGAATAGTTAGCTAGCTGCTTCTAATGAGACCTGGTTTTGTGGATCCTATACTGGTAAGAAGAAAAACTCTTCTTAAGTAGAGGAGGTTGTTTCAGTTTCTTAAAGCAATCAAACAATGATGTGTGGTAGACTAAAGTAACAAAGAGCAGCAAGCAAAGCATCCTAATTGTGCCATGTACAAGAAAGTGAATGACACTTTGCTTTTGCAATATTTAGTTAAGTTAAGTAGCTGTTCAATGCCTGAAAATTGGGACCCCCAACAAATTAGACCCCACCGAAGTGACCTAATAAGGTCAAAGATAAAACGGAGGTCTAGAACCGGAGGATCTTCTTCTTTTGAACTGTCAATGAAAAAAATAGAAAGTTTGGTGAACAGTCTTGAGAATCTTTAAAAATGAAAGAAAATTTTAAAGAAGAATTTCACTGTTTAATCCAATTTCTTGTTCCTTACTAGTAGTGTCTTTTTCAAAGTAAAATATCAAGATCATAGTTTAAAGAATCAGTATGGGATTTGAGATCAATACCAATTTCTTGTCGATCCAGTCTCGATGGACCAGTACAGATAAGGGTAAAATTTTAAATTAAATTAAAAAATCTAATTTTTTTTAAATAAAATAGGAGTGAACCTAATCGATCTGGATCGATAGAGACCGTTATCAATCACAAGAACCCATGGTTTTACTGCATGTTATTGGATTAGGTATCGGTCACTTGCAAAACCAATATGATACCATTACGATATTGACAAAGATTGATCGTATCTGACAAAATTACCCCCTGATCTCCCTTTAAAAAAAGATATTTGATTGTTTTACCCCTTATTCGTAATGTATCACCGATACAATATTGATATAATATCAAGATCGGCCACAACCAAAACTGAGGAAAACGGAGTTAAATCAACATGAATGAATATGAAACGTAGCCTTAGAAGAACGTTATTGAAAAAGAATCCTCTTCAATGACGTTGGACTGCTGGAGAGGATCCAGACTCACAAATCGTTATCATAATTTCAAATAACGCGTTAATTTTTGCCGTTTTTATCTTTCACTTTCGAGCCTTTTCAAACCGTATAAATAGAAACAAAACGCAAGTCCCTACACAACTAATCATCGCCATGGCTCTCTGCAAGTATTTCTTTCTCCTCCTCTCCCTCTGCTCTCTCTCCCTCTCAACCCAAGAAACCCAAAACCCTAAACAAAACTTAGAGTTCAAACCCTCTATGAACTACTCTCTCTCATTCCCACTCACCTCTCTCCCTCTCTCTCGCCCTTCTCCTACACCTCTCCTCTCTTCCCTCACTTCATCATCAACCAAACAAGCCCCTAAAACCAACCAAAGTCTTTACAGATCTCAATTCAAGTACACAATGGCTTTGATCGTTTCTCTCCCTATAGGGACTCCTTCACAGACCCAACAGATGGTCTTAGACACCGGAAGCCAGTTATCGTGGGTCCAATGCAAAAAGAAATCAACGGTCAGAAACCCTCAAAAGACTCTTCCGTCGTCGTTCGATCCTTCTCGCTCCTCCACCTTCTCTTTTCTCCCCTGTAACCATCCTATCTGCAAACCCAGAATTCCCGATTTTACCCTCCCAACCACCTGCGACCAAAACCACCTCTGTCAATACTCTTACTTCTACGCTGACGGCACTTTCGCTGAGGGCAATCTCGTCCGAGAAAAAGTTAGGTTCTCCAGTTCTCAAAGCACTCCTCCTTTGATTCTCGGTTGCGCTCAGGACTCCGACGTCTCCACGGAGGGTATTTTGGGAATGAATCTTGGCCGGCTTTCCTTCGCTTCGCAAGCCAAGGTTTCCAAGTTCTCGTACTGCGTGCCGGTTCGCCCGAACCGGGGATTGGTCCCGCCCGTCGGGTCTTTCTACCTGGGCGAGAACCCAACCTCCGGTATGTTCCGATATGTTGACCTCTTGACATTCGATCGAGCTCAAAATCAACGCATGCCAAATTTTGATCCGTTGGCGTATACTGTGGGGATGGAAGGTATCAGGATTGGTGCCAAAAGGCTGGATATCCCGAGATCCGTTTTCCGACCCGATGCTGGTGGTGCCGGTCAGACGATGATCGATTCTGGCACGGAGTACACGTTCTTGGTGGAAGGTGCGTACACTAAGGTAAGGGAAGAGATCATGAGGCTGGTGGGGTCCAGGGTGAAGAAGGGGTTTGTGTATGGACAAGCGTTAGATTTGTGCTTTGATGGGAATGCTGCGGAGATCGAACGGTTGGTGGGGGATGTAGTGTTGGAGATGGAGAAAGGGGTGGAAATTGTAGTGGATAGAAATATGGTACTGGTTGATATTGGAGGTGGGGTCCACTGCTTGAGCTTTGGACGATCGAATTTGCTTGGAGTGGAAAGCAATATCATAGGGAATTTTCACCAGCAAAACCTATGGGTGGAATTTGACCTCGCCAATCGTAGGGTTGGATTTGGGAGAGCAGATTGCAGCAAATCAGCCTAAAGAAAAATACCACTATTTGATCCTCATCTGACGGTGTATATTATATGTTCTTTTTGGTAGACTATGTAATTATGTATATCTCTTGAAATATTGAATTAGATTAGACCACACACTAATCTTATAATGTTACTCAAGAATTTCCTATCATCAATGGTGTAGCCTTCCAAGCTTTTTTTTTTTGGTAAATATTTTACCATGCTTAAGGAAGCAGAGATCGTGAGTTCCAGCTAAGGTTCCACGATGCACCCTCTGGGCTCCATAGAGACGAACCCAATTCCACAAAATAAAAAGTGGGCGGATGAATCTTTGTTAAAATTTTCCTTAAGAAAAAGGGTAAAAGAATCGTGTAGCTCTTGTGGTTAGATTCGAGAGGGCATAAAGTAAGAAATCGTAAAATTCCATCCATATGGCTGCTATGTAGACATTCTCCTTGACCGTACAAATGTAACTACTGAACCAACAACAACCTCTAGCCAAAATAATGGTGGGGCCCGAGTTGTTTGGGTGTAATAGGGGTAGGTAGGCGGCTTATTGCCATCTCCCCGCCGACACGATTCAGACGTGTCGTCCGACACTTGTCTATAGGTTCTTTTTAAAGTGCAAGCGTGCAACTATATATTCCCCGACACCATAGATTCTCCACAATGATTCAAAGGTTTCTCTTGTCATCTTTAATTTCCTATACATAGCAGTGACCAACGGTGCCGATTCTGACACATGGTAATAAAAAACTTTTTGTTCAATAGAATTAATAAAAAACGTGTTAATCACTCTAAATTTGGCATCATTACTATTTCATAATTAATAAGTTATGTATTACAATTAATCGACCCACACGATAATAGTTCATTTTAAAAAAATTCAGTGCAATAAAATATGTAAGTAAAAATACGGGTTTATCTTAGTAAAAATCAAATAGAAAACTGATTTTTTTGCAACAAAATTCTAATCTTCTTATGCATTCATGAAAACTTAAAATCAATATGGGTTTTCAATTTGAAATCATTTTCCCTTTTTTTGGATCTCAACATCTAATATTAATTAGGTTTAACCAATTAATACATAAAAATGTATTAATACAACAATTAATACGGCATTTAAGTTTAGGTTCTTTGTTTAATTAAATTAAAATACATAAATATGTATTAATATAGTAATTAATACGACTATTTTTAAAAATTGCAAAATTAAGCTATCCCATAAAATATGGTAAGAATCAAGAATTTGAATTATACGATCAAGTACAATAATTAATAAAATAATTAATACGCAAACTTATCAAGTATGATAATGAAAAAAAATCAGATACAGAATACCAGCAGATTTCACTTTCGGGGCTGGTGGGGTCTATGGGGATAGTGAAGTTGGTGACAGTGAAGAAGATGACAGGAAAGACGAACGTGTGAAATGAGGACATTCTAAACTCTGGAAGAAAAGGGAAAAGTTTGAACTGAAGATTGAAACCAATCGAAGAAAGAAAATAGAGGGAGAGAACAGCTGGATGGAGACGAAAGAAAAGCGGAAAGAGAGAGAGAGGGAGAGAGAACTCGCTTTCATTCCTCAGAAAACCAACCCTAAATTCCAAATCCAACTTTGTGGGGGAGAAGAAATTATGGAGAACTTGAACTAGTTTCACTTTCCAAAGAGTTGGAGATGACCAAAGCTGAAACCAGGAATAACTATACTCTATAGTGTGAGACACTGAGAGACTAACAAAGTTCAACAAACGCTTGCTAATGGGTGATTGCGATGGTGGTTTGCTTGGTTGCTTGCTCAGTGCGTGCTCACATACACTGAGGAGTGAGGAAGGAGGACCCACGCGCTATCATTATCCAACTAACGCACTTTGGTTGTTTGTTATAATGTCAGTTCCTGTATCTTAAAGCTTTTATATAAGCAACCTTGAGAAGGAATGGCTTTGTGGGTTTGCCTTTGCCCTGCATAATTTGTCCTAACCTTACCTACTAATTATAGTAGAAAATTAATGGGTGGATGCCTTGCATGGGTCATAGCCAATAGCTGAAAGTGACAAGTAAACCTTTTGGTTCACAGTTTCAAATTGCGCTGCATATTGTTTTGAGTTTTATGGGCATGATTGGCTTTACAATGGAAGACAGCTAGATTGTCCATAGAAATCCCCCTCTCATTAATATTTTCTATTTTAAAACCCTACTCTAACTTTCAATATATTGGTCAGCCTTAAAAATCTTATTGATGAAAAGAAAAGTATTAGATTCTAAAGTGAGGTGGCTACATCCTGCTTTTTTTTTTGATAATCAGAATTTATTATCTCTGAAACAACGTTTCAGTAGAATCCAAAAACATGGGGATTGAGATAAAGGGGGGAGGGGGGAGGGGGGAGGGGGGTAGTACATCCATATGTGGGATGATTGAGAGTCAGCACCAGAAGTTGCTAGAGAATCTGCCGTAACATTTCCTTCTCTGAGAATATGGTGAAACTGGATGTCAGCAAACTGCCGAGAGAGGGATAAACAGTCATGAACCAACGCTCCTATACGCCAAGGAATGGTAGTCATCCGATGGTTGAAGATGTTTATCAATAAGAGATTATCGCTCTCAATAACGAGATTGGAGATGTTCCAGTTGGTTGCCAATATTAGAGCCTGCCGAATTGCACTAGCTTCTACAACCAACGCGTAACTTCGACCCAATCCAAAGAAGAAGCAGCCGATGAAAGAGTTTGAAGATCGGCAAATGCCACCAATACCTGCTAGTCCGGGATTGCCTCGGCTTGCACCATCCACGTTGAATTTGTAATATGGCTCATACGGCGGGGACCATGAAATTGTTCTGAGTGGTTTGAGTCTATGCCCTTGATTTGGAGACACAAAATCACGAGTTGTACTGCTTGCTCTAAGAAATATACTAGAAGTTCTGAATGGGGAATTCCGAAAGACTAGATCCCAATAGCCATGACAGATATGCCAGATTAAACTGCAAAACATGGTGACCTTAATTATGTGATTGCGATCTTGATTCCTTGCTTCCTTGAGAACGTGGAGAATCCCTTCTTCAATGCTGTTCATCTGCAGAAGATTGGGAAAACTTGCCTGCCACCAAAGAGTCTGGACAATCGGACACTGCATGAAAAGATGAGTGGGATTCTGGTGGCTGTTCTGGCAAATATGGCAATATGGATTCAAATTGTAGCCCCTTTGGTTGAGTAAATTAGGGAGAGGTAACATATTATGAAGAATTTTCCAAAGAAGATGTTGAGTCTTCGGAGTTGTGGGGAGATGCCAAAGCTTAAGCCAATTGGGTAAGGGTGGGGAGGCTTCATCATTGTTGCTAAGTGGAATGCCGAGGCCACCGTGAAGTTGCCAGAGGCAGTGACTGCCCAAACCAACTTATCCTCAGTGGGGAAGATCGGTAAAGGAATAGAGAGAATGATGAAAGCCACATCAGGTGGCCACCAGTGAAATATACGATCACGAATCCAAGAATGAGAGTGGAGATCCACAGTAGTAGGGGCTGTTGATGGTAAAGGAAATGGAACAGAAGAAGGTTGATAATTAGGGATCCAATAGTCCAGCCATGGATTAATGGATTGACCGTTACCTACTTGAAAGAAGGTGCCCTTGTGTAATAGTTCCCAGGTTTAGCAAACAGATTTCCAACCCCATGAAGATGTTTGAGAGCACCTAGCTTGAAAGAAGGAGGTATTGGGAAAATACTTGGCTTTCATAGAGCGTGCCCAAAGTGAAACTGGGGCATGGAGGAGTTCCCCACCCTTTTTAGCGAGAATAGCAAGATTCATAGAAGCAAAAAGTTTCACATTTAAACCCCTTAATCTTTTAGGTTGACAAATTGTTTTCCAAGATATGGTTGGGATCAAGGACTTAATACCTGTGCCCTGGTTTTGGTAATGTTAATCTCTTGACCCGAGAAAGCACAATAAGTTCGGAGGACCTCATCTAAACCTCTTGCTTCCGCCATTCCTGCTTCGCCAAAGAAAATAAAGTCATCTGCGAAGGCCATATGAGAGATCCTCTTTCCTCCCTTGCTGATTTGCATTCCTTTAATCTTGCGATCTTCCAATGCATTACTAAGTTTGGTTGATAAAACCTCTGCACATAACACAAAGAGATAAGAGGAGAGGGGGTCCCTCTGTCGCAGACCTCTGGATGGTCTGAAGAAAGGTAGGGGGGTTCCATTCAAAAGAATGTCCAGTTGGGTGTTTTGCACACAGAACCTGACTTTGTTCACCCAATCATCACTGAAGCCCATCTGGGTAAGAGTCATCCTTAAAAAGCCCCACTCCAGTCTGTCATAAGCTTTGTTCATATCAATCTTTAGTGAAAAAAACCCAGTGTTTCCTTGCGTGGTGGTCTTGATCTTATGTAGAAGCTCATGACAAATGAGGACATTGTCCTAAATTTGACGTCCTTTCACAAACCCGTTTTGACTGAAAGAAATGATGCGGTTCAGTATGGGGTGCAGCCTATTGACCATGATTCTAGAGATTATTTTATAGACAAAATTGCATAGGCCAATTGGTCTGAATTGGTTTGGTGAAGTAGGGAAGTCCACTTTAGGGATGAGGGAAATATAAGTTTGATTGAGGGGAAGATTGAAGGTGTCAGTGATGAAAAAACTCTTTATGCAGGCTGAAACTTCATGGCCTATAATATCCCAGGATTTGTGATAGAAGTGTCCTGCAAAGCCATCCGGCCTAGGGGCTTGGTCTACAGGGATGGACATCGCTGTCTTAAAAATTTCCTCTTCTGTAACTTCCTTGGTGAGGTTGAGATTATCTTCAGGAGTTACTCGGCCTCTGATGGGAAGGAAGTAATCTTCGTCTAGTCTGACATTGTTGGATTGGTAGATCTCTTGAAAATAGTCAGTGAAAGCCAAGCCCAATTCGGTTTCCCCTATGATCGTGAGACCATGTGCATTGATAGAGCGAATGTGATTCCTGGCCCTTCTCTTTAAGGTGGATAGATGAAAAAATCGGGTATTTTTGTCTCCTTCCAAATTCCATCTTAGCCTGGCCTTTTGATGCCACAATATTTCCTCTTGGTGTTGTAATCTCTTACAAATGGCAATGAGGCCTTTTTCTTCAACAAACCAAAGATCATTTCTAAGTGAGGGGTCCCAATTGTAATGCTCATTAAGTGCTCTTCTGTTATTCTCCAACTTTTGAAAAATATTCCCAATGAAGGTTTTATTCCACCATTTAAGATCTAGATGCTGCAGTTTGTTGTTAAGATTGAACGATGGAGATCCATGAAAAGAATTATTTGTCCAAAAATTAAGGAGCATTTCTTGGTAAGTTGGTTCTTGAGTCCACAATGCTTCAAAATTAAATGGCCTTCTATTAAAAGGCCTTTGTGTTTCAGTTTGAAGAAAGATTGCTCTGTGATCCGAGGTGGCAACAACTTCATTGAATACATAAGTAGAAGGAAAATTCTGAAACCATGCCAAATCAGAAAAGACCCGATCCAATTTAGCTTCCATCTTGTTATTACCAAATTGTTGATTAGTCCAGGTGTACTGATATCCCCTTTGAACAAATTCTTGTACACATGCCCCATTGATGAACTGATTAAACCCAGTTAATTGTGAAGGCTGAACCGCTCTACCTCCTCTTTTATCAGTTGCTAGGAGATAAGAATTCCAATCGCCCATTAACAACCATGGATGGTGAATGAATGGAGCCAAATCTAATAAAGAGGTGAATTGTTGTTGTCTATGTGAGGAAGACTGCTCATATACACAAAAGTCATATCCCATTTCTGATTCAAGTTGAGTACAGTATCTTCAATATGGAAACACCAGTCGCTCCTCCAGTTGATAGTACAACTAACAAGATCAGACCAGAACAACATTAAACCTCCAACTCCATTCACCGCTGGAGCATAAACAAAATGAGGGTAGGACAAAGATCTAGCTACAGTGATGGGATTGAGGGATGACTTAACTTCAGACAAGAAACAAAAGATTGGTCTATGTTTATTCACAAGTTGAAGGACTTTCCATCGTGTCGAGGGGCGACCCAACCCTCAACAGTTCAGACACATTATTATCATCCTTCATTGGGTGACTGCTTCTGGCCAGTCACCTTAGCCTCAGATTCAGTTGATGTTGTTGCATTCTTATCAGCCTTAGCCTTCTTGGATGATTCTCCTCCACCTGGTGGACAAAGTTGTAGTGCAAGCAGGTCATTCTCTTCCACTATTACAACATGTTTTTAAGGAAGAATAGGAATGCCTTGAAGAACTGAAGGCTTTCCAGCAGGTTGCCAAGCACTCATTGGATTAGGGAAGGTGAAGATAGTGGCAGTGGCCGGAATTTCTGAAATAGATGGCTGACTCTCTTTCTGTTCATTTTAGATCCAGCTTTGATTGCTTTAGATGGGTGAGTGTGCTGCATTTGAGCCTGATTGACATCCCTGGAAGGAGTAACAAGCTACTGCAAATTGGCCGAATGTCGAAGGGCACAGTTGCGAATAAGATCCAGAGTAACTTTCCTTGTATTCGCTGAAGTGAGGGGGAGGTTGATGGTGAAGAGATGAGCCAGAGAAATGATTGATTGTAGAACCCCACCTTTGCGTTTTTGTGAATACACTATCACTGCCCCAGCATTAGTCGCCTCAGTATTAGGAACCTGAGAAGAGGGTTACATAGGTGGGTTATCCTCCATAGAGGTCAGAAAAAATTTGTCATACACTTAACAAATTTCAGTTAAAAGACTAGTTCTCCGTGGAGGTATCGATGCATGAGGGAGGAGATTGTTCTCTTCAGAAGGGTCCACCTTGGCAACCGCTTGCAGATATTCAAGCTTAGGTTTGAAGGGACAATCTTTCCCTCGGTGACCAAAGATGGTGCAATTAGGGGCAGATAGGTGATGGTCGGTTCTCATAGGCAAAAGTGATAGGGGTAGAGGCAGAGGGCCCCAGGTTTACTACTGCAGATTAAAGGAACCTATGGGAAAGGGGTATAACCACCCAAGCTGCAGGGTTGTTATGAGAACTAATAGATCCAGTCGGACATTCAATTTCGAGGCATCTTCCTGCTTGCGAGAAAATAGAAGTGAGAATCTTTGCACTATAAAACATCCAGTGCAAATTTTCAATTTGCATCCAAGTGACTGCCCTGGGAAACACCACTTGTTCGACAAGGATTTCAGGATTCCATTGTTGCAGCACCACCAGGTGGCTAAGATAAATCCATGGCTGAGCAAATAGGGTAACATGCATGTCCCTAGCATAGTGGAACTTGATGATGAAATGATCTAGAGCATTGTCTACAAGATGAATCTCCTCAACTCTGAGAGAACGAGCTTGACCTGCTCGGTTGAACATAGTGTGGAGCTCTACCACCAAGACATGAACATTTCCAAGAATCCACCCAATGACAGTACATTGTAGGTTGATGCGAGCTTGTTGGAGAGCTTGATCAGTTACAGTGATATGTGGGACTGGCATAGCTGGAAGATCCAGCTTAGAGGTGAATTCAGCCACTAACGATTCTACAAATGCATTGGAGCCTGGTATCTCAGGAAAAGAAAATGAAGAGAGTGTTGAGTTGCCTGGTTGCGCCATGAAGGAGAATATTGTATAGCACGACTGATCCACAAGAGCATTCACACCAATGGAGGATTGCCTCAGGGGAGATGGAAGGTTGAACAAACTCACCCTCATGAGCCAATATATATACCAAAGAAACCAACCAAGAGGATACCAATAGCAATTCCAACGAAGATAATAGGATGTAGATATCATGACAAGACTAGAATAAGGGAAAGGGTAGGGCAAATATATGCAAATCCATAGATCTCTCGATAACCAACATGCGATAAGCATTATCCAAAGATTATCAGAAGCACATGCACTAATGTTAGAGATAAAAACAGAGAGAAAGGAGATAAAACTTACAACTCCTTCAAATCTTGAGCTAGTAATCCAACCATAGGTAGGGTAATCACTCAAATATGGGAAATTCACTGGGAGACGCCAGCTCCGAAATACTACGAACGCTACATCTTTCCAGAAAAACAATCCTACAAAATCACGCTAAGAAGCATATCGCTCATGATGAAGTGGTGGTGCTGGTGAATGGGCAATGAGCTTGATCTACAACATTAAATGCATCGTAAATCACACAGGATGATCCTAGGAGTGAAAGGTAGAAGCTATTGCGCTTCTCAAGTAACTAAGGAGGACAAAGGTGTAGAGATAAGGAACACGCAAGAACTGAGCCAATAGTGGATCGCGGTGTGTAATGATAACCTAGAATGAGGTTATGAACATGAGAGGAGAGGAAAAGCTAACTAATGAACTTAGCCGGGGGAAAGGCTAACAGATGAATTTGGCCGGAGAAGGGTAGGGCCTAGAGATCACGTCAATCGGCGATGGAGCTTGAATAACAAATTCAAACTCCGCTTGAGCCACGACTTCTCCGCTTTAACTTCACCACCTTAAGAGATCTAACTAGCTCACCCCATTGGCGACATCCTGCTAAACCCCTTATATATAGCCTAAGGGTGTCAAACGGTGCAGTTCTAGTTATTCGGTTTGGTTGCAGTGCGATTTACATTTTGATAAGGTGAAATAAAAACCGAACCAGATAGGAATCAGTCAAAATCAGAATCATTTTGCATACGGTCCGATTTTATCAGTTTCTATTTGGTTTTCGTTATCCGATTCACAACCGGTTTACATGCAATTTGTGCAGTGTCGTTTTGGAAAACAGTAATGAAGACAACCTTAGTTTTCAATGCCTTTATATTCCCGTGTTTCCCCATTCTCTCCTGGTCTCCCTCACTCATCATATTTCCCATGCCTATGTGATAAAAATAAAAAACTTACCATCTTCATCCGTCCTTTTCCTTTCCTATTCTTTGTTTTTCCATTTTTTTTTCTTCACTCTCACATGATGAGCAAACTATTTCTTCTATTAAAAAGTAGGATTTTGGTAATCCATTTTGACATCATCCATAATTTTTAATTCATATTTAAACTAATATAATATATAGTTAACCCATGGCATTTTACTTATTTTATCCTTCAAGTTGATACGATTATTATATTTATTAAATTAATTATATGTTATTAATTAATCCAATTGATGCATAGGTTAGTATTAAAGGAAGAGGTATCGGTTTCTATTCGGTTTTTTCGATTTCTTATTCGGTTTAGAACCTCGATTTTGCGGTGAAAGTCAAAACCAAACCGAAAAAAGAACCTATAAAATCAAAATCGAATCATTTTTCTACGATGCGATTCGGTTCGATCGTAAATGGTCGGTTCCGATTCCGCTATTCGGTTTCGGTTCCATTTTGACATCCTTAATATAGCCTTACAATACACCTTTTATATATATATTGGGGGGGGGGAAATGCTATTTGATTGCGTGGCCAGCGTGGCTCCTGCGCCTAGACACAGTATCGTCTTGTCCCATGAAAAAGTGGAAATTCCGCCTAGGTTGATGTTTGCACATGTGCTTCCATTGATTAGCACGCGTGTGCAGGCTCTAGAGGCTCAGGTAGTAATCTCTTGGAAAGGAATCTCTTGGCAGCACCTAAATTTTTATCATGTGGACGAGTTATATGATAATTTTGACCATAGGAAATCTAGAGAAGTATCCATTGGTCACTTATCAAATTTCATAACCTAGTTTAATCAAATATCATCTCATCTATTGGAAAAATCCTCATATTTTTTTCTTATACGTTTATTGTTATTTAGACTATTTGTATTTTTTTTTTCTTTCAAAACCTGTATTCATTACCATAAAAGTTTCAATTGAACCGAAACTTAAAGTGAGTAGGGGATCTTGAGGTTTACCTTATCCACAAATTATGAGTCTCACCTAAAAGGGAAGTAGTTCCCTGTCCGGGAGTGTGGCCTATGTCAGCACTACCAGGTGTCTATCTCTCTCCTCCTCAAAATAAGGGGGTAGAGGTGTCTTTTCATATGGGAGGAGAGACATAGACTCATGGGAGTTCTATTGTAGGCCAGACTCCCGGGATAGAGTTCTTTTTCCCATCTTTTTATTAATATTGTTTAATTTGCAATCCAGAGAAAAAGCTTTAACATACGTCTTGCAAACATCCTACTTCTTTGGTTAGGGTGCAACGTTAAATGACCATTGTCCCTTTTAACTAGGGAATTTTTTTATTGACACCCCTTTAAGGTGTCAAATAATATTATTCTTTTTTATCTTTTTGGTATAATAAGTATATTTTTTAATAAGGGTAACTAACGTTATACACAATTTTTTCCAATGATGGATAAATGATGTTAGTAGAAAATGTGCATGGCAACAATGATGACTTTTGATAATGGCATAAGTCATCACTTTCAAATTATTTTTGAAAATCCTTTTGTATCTCTAACATAAACAACCTTTAGGAATAAAAGAAGATGTCATCAAGTTCTAAATACACTTATAGAGGTGTCATCTAGACAATCTCGTTTAACTAGGTTTATTTAATCATTGAAGAGAAAGTGTTTTTAGGACACTTTACCCTCTCCCTCATCTTCCTTTTCCATGACAATTCATTATCGTCAATATCAACCTGAAATCGATGTTTGAGTTTCTTAACATTATTCTAGGAGTGAGTCCCATCCAACTACAAAAAGAGTGGAAAAAAGAGGGTATTTTCAGTGGTAAAAAGACTTTGGTGATGGAACCTCCTCCTTCTCTCCTCCCCTTCCTCTTCTCCTGCACCTTGTTCCCAAATTAAGTTGCTACTCTACTTTGAGATATGTCATTCTCCTCCCTCTCTCGAAAATCTGATTTTCCTTTCTCCATTTTCCCTCTCTGATATGTTCGTCATGGGATTCTAGTTGCAAGAGGGTGTTGCATATGACATACGTATAGGGAAACACTCACGGGTATATTGGGAGTTATGTAGTGAGTTGTAATCAGTGGTTATTACCAGTTATTTTACTTTTAATTAGAGGGAGTTGAGTTAAGGATTAGGTTAGGCCTTTCCTTTTTAGTGTTATGAGACTGTTTTTTATTATTTTTTTAATATAAGTTTGTAAGGGAAACCAACATTGTACACGAATTTGATGAGTAAACTTTAGCTTTTACCTTTGGTTCTATAGTGATTCAGAATGCTCCATGGTGGTTACTCCAAGAACCCTTGGTGGTGATTCCAAGGTTGGAGTACTAGTGGTAATTCCAATCCTGCAGATCAAGTGGTGATTCCTCATCGATCGTGTTATAGTTTTCTGTTTACCATAAAAAGAGAGTTATAGTTTCCTACTTTAACTTGTATTTCTCGAAATCTCTTATTTTAAATTTTTATTTAAAAAATTTGATTTCAGTTCTCCATTATGTTATTAGTTTTGAATTTTGTGACTGTTTCAAAATCTTAACTTTCCAATTAAAATTTGAAATCCTATTGCAGCTAGGATTGATATAATTTTTAAATTACTGATTTTGTTTTGGAAATTTTGTTTCTATATTCTATTACCGTTCAATCAATTATTAAAGGTTTATTTGGTCTTTGTTAAGATTCTCAGTTCTGTCCATCAATTATGCAATTGTTGAATTGTCCTTCCCCAAGTAGGATTACTATATAATTATTGATTAAACTTTGCATAGATCTTCTACACTAAAATTAGACATTTTGAATTTATTTTGACCAAATTAGAACTACTAGAATTCTGTCATTAGTTTTCAGTTCCAATATGATTTATCCTTTTTTTCATGTAATGCTTTCGCAAGTTGATCCCTCACTGGATTTCACTGGTTTGGGATTAACATTACATTAACATACGATAAACCTTACCTATATAAAGCACAAACCACAACCAACCCTTGATGCGGAATTGGGATCAAAATACCCTATTAAGTTCGCTTTGGGCCAACCCAAGCTATAAAAAGAACAATATCAATGGCATTTTTATAATTAAACTGAAGTTTAGAACCCAGTTAAAGAAAGGAAACAGGACTAAGGACTACGGTAGAATTATGATTAACTGATTAAGATTACGAAGAAAGAAGAAAAAACAAAACGTACCTAGTATTAGAATTCAGCCTTGGAATAATTTAAAACAAAGTTCAAGAAAGAGGGGTATTAGAGTTTTTGTGTGTGTGTGTGTGTAAAGGGGTATTAGAGTTAAGGGAGAATTTTCTCTGTGCCACAGTGCAAGCTGCGCTCAGGCACATGGGCCTGCCACTCAGGAGGGCAGGGTGGTCATTGCGCCCACCCCCATATGCTTGGGCGTAGCCTCCGCTGCGGCACAGAGAATAGCGCCCTGTTAGTTAATAACCACATATATGGTTAAAGGGGCAACATGAAGAGGAAATCTTCTTCGGCGGAGGAATAGGAATTGGGCCGATCTCTCCTTCTACGGCTAGCACTACATACTCCATGTCTGTCAAGGTGCACATCTATATCAAACAACAATTTGGGCCTATCTCTCCTTCGTTTGTCTTCATGGGAGATTCCACTTCTACGTTTGCTAATTTGACTTTAATGTTGCAATGTGTGTGGTAAAGTCCTAGAAGGAGAAGGCACAAGGGGCATTTGGGGTCGTAGAATGAGAGCCATAACTCACCTCCCAACAAGGGCGTGAGAGATATGAGCAGGGGGTTGGAGAGGAAAAACATGGGGTGGGGCGGTTGCCCTGAGGGACAATTTCTCTCTTATTAACTGTGCAGGAATATGAGTAAAACACGTGCATCCAAACACTCGCGCCTATAGGTGCTGCCCTAGAAAGAAGTTCGATCGTGAGGTGCCTCTGCATCTTTTTCCCAGTCGAGAGAGAGTTGTTACTGTATCTTTGTTACTTTCTTTTGTTGTTGTTCGACTTATCTATTTTTCATCGGCATTCTAATACCCCTGGCCTAAGCCCCCGAAAGAGAGTATGGATCACTATGACTCAAAAATGCGTCTTGCTTAATAAGGCGTTTTGGGTGGTATAGTGACTGTTCTTATGCCATTATTAGTAGATCAAACACTCCTCTTTCTCTGATCTTTCGGAGCAGAGCTTTCCTTAGTCGAGTCAGATCTTGCCCAAAGATTTCGAGTTCACCTAGCTACATGCCCTGCAACCCTCACTCAATACTCCCCTTGTCCAGTTCTCCTCTATCGCTTTGCTTTGCTCAGATCCTACATCTGCTCCCTTGGCTCTAGAGGGCGGTGGGTTGGGAGGAAGAAGAGGGCTGCCCGAAAGTTGTATTCACTTGTGATTTTCACTCTCTCCCTTATATTTTTGATGATAACGATGCTTATGCTTCATTTCATTTCATTTCATAATCGTTACTATTGAGGAATATTTGGACTTGGCGCTTTGGAGAAGAGCAAGGCAAAGATGATTTCCAAATCTTAATTGGGTGGTTGGGTCTCAAATTCATTTGACGGGTTATTAACTTATGAAGTTCGTCTTCTTTGTCGTCATCTTCTTTACAAATACGTGGAGTGACTGCTGAGGATGAGTTGTTGCGGTGAGTTGGGAGGAGAAAATTTTCCAACACCTTCTTACTTGCAATGGTCGGCGGCAGTCGGTGGGCACTGACAAGGGCTCCAATGGCAGTGGCGGTGTTTGCAACGGTGGTTGATGCTTGCAGCGATTGAGATTGCAAGAGGAAAGCAACGACAACGACCAAGGTTCCTAATCCCGGGATCTGTCTAGCCGAAATCGACCCGAATCGGTCAAAATCGTTCTAGATCGGTTTAAAGTAGAAAATATCTCGATTTTATTGGATACGTCCTGTAATCGGTTAGTATCGGTCAGGAAAAATATTTAAAAAATATATAAAAAATCTAAAAAAGCGGTAATCATAGAGTTTGTGCGGGATTAACCTTTTCCACTACCACCATTATCGCCAACTTATACCCTAATCCCTATTTCTTTGTTTAACCTATCTTGATTTGCTTCCTCATTCTCACCCACTACTACCATTATCGCCACCTTAACCCTATTTAGGATATGTTTTTATGGAATTAAATCCTACTTTAATCGATTAACTAATCTAAAAGGGTACTATCCCCCTTTTTTCTCTTGGATTTGAGACTCCCAAATCTCCAAATCACAAACCTTTTGGTTTTAAAACCCTAACCACCTAATGTAATGAAATCTCCAAGGGATGAAATCAATGTTTACTTTGAATAAATTTTTTCTTAATCGATTCCCCAGTAAAAAAATGGTAAGATCCCCCCAATTTTCCATTGATTTGAAGCTTACACATTTGGGAATATTTGCTTCAAAGATTCGGGACGTAGAACAAGGAAACATGTTTAACTGTTTTAGCCATATGTATCGTATCGAATTGGTCGATCCCAACGAGTTACCCGATCCAACCACCATTCCATGAAACCTGGATAGGATAGGCCATATTTCAGGATTGTTCATGATCGATATCGATCCAACCCGAGATTACGAACCATGACAACGGGTGGTGCAACGATGCACATAGGTGGGGTTTGGGAAGAACAAAAATAACATGATGGAGGAGAGAAAAAATTTTTAAAAAGAAAGGTGAATATGTTATGTGCCTAATGGGCCCACAGTAGCTAGTGTATTGGTGGGTTAAAATTTAAAATGTTTGATTTAACGTATTCCATCAGTTCTGGAATTTCTATTGTATTGGTGCTAGACTGTTAGAGTATGAGAAAAGTGAAGATTCATTGGATTTGTTTCCCTACGAGGGCATCATCGCCTAGAGAGTGTCTGATGAGTCCCGTGAATGCGAAACATGGAAGATTACGATCCGACGGCCGAGATTAAACTATTCAAATTCAAATTATTTTCACCCACTTCCTGGTTAGCCCGGCTTTCTACCCAAACCCGATCCACCTTGAGTATCTTTGAACACAGCTTTCTTGCAACGCTGCAACTTCTTCAATCGCCGTTTTCTTCGTTTCCGGGTGAAGTTTTCGAAGCCAAGGAAAAGAAGAAAAAGAGAAGAAAAAGAGAAATAGAGAGAAGAATCCGATTACATCTCTCACGTACCCATACGTGCTAAAGAAGAATTCAGAAGATATATATACACCTTTGTTTGCTTTTGTTTTTACTCAGGCTCTTCCCCCCCTTCTCATAAGAGGCTTTGGGTCTCTCGTTTTTGAGCAACTGATTCGAAGGTTTCTTCTTCGTAAGGTTCCATTCACTTCAATGCTGCGATTTCTCGAACAATCGGGCAAATCGTTTTGCGTCGGGGCTTGGTGTTCTTCCTGTTCGTTGGTTGGTTGGTTTCCTGCTTTGCCTGCAATTACTGAGGTTGGGCTCACGCAGTCTCTATTCACCCGGTAAGAGCTGGCCTAGTCACTCCCTCGTGCACTCCTCGAAGAGAAGCCTTCATCCTGGATCTAGGTTTCCCCGAGGGCGTTTGTGATATTTTAGGGTTTATAATTGCTACAGAGCAAAGGGTTAACCGGGGAAGAAGATGGAGGGAAGGAGGGAAATGGGAGGTGGATAAATCGGGTCTGGGTAGATCAATCGGGTAAAGTGAGTAGTGGGTTTTAGCCTTTTTGGTTTTACAAATCTGGGTTCGCTCTCAGAGCCGTCGGATCATAATATCCACGTGTTGTATTCACAGGGCTCACTGGACACCCTCTGGGCGATGCCCTCGCAGGAGAGGAGCTGTACGGGCGCACAGGGACCAATAAGAGTGCGTGTAAAGGCATAGATATGGATGGGATTTCAATTTCAGAAGGGGTTGGACCGTAATCTCGGAATTGTCCCATCCGAGAGGGACTTTGCTAACTATGTTAGAGACTGATAAAATCAAATAAAAGCCCGCGAAGCACCCAAGAGTTCATAACGACCGTTGTCGATTAGGGTTTTGCTGTTTACCGAAAAAAAAAAGAAAGACTAGGGTTTTGCTGAGAAGCCATGGCGATTGAATGTCTTGTTCTGGGTAAGTTCTCTTTTCATATCCCTTTCATATTCTCTTATTCTCTTTTGTTGTTTGCTGAAGATGCCTTGCTATTTTGCTTTCTCAGGAGCCGGTCAAGAAGTCGGGAAGAGCTGTGTCGTAGTCTCAATTGGTGGGAAGAGGATCATGTTCGACTGTGGAATACATATGGGGCATCACGACCACCAACGCTACCCTGATTTTTCTCTCATCTCTAAATCTGGCGATTTTGATAAGGCTCTGACCTGCGTCATTATCACTCACTTGTAACTGAAACTGCCATTTCTCTCTTCTCTTTTGTTTCCTTTTAAATGTAACTGTGATTAACTTTCTAAGTACACTTCCGCAGTCATTTGGATCATGTGGGAGCACTTACCTACTTCACTGAGGTCTGTGGTTACAGCGGCCCAATTTACATGACTGTGAGTTTTCTTAATAACTGCTGCTTTTTCTTGTTTCAGTTGTCTCTATATATGAAATTCTGTTGTGGTAATTTTGTAAATTGTGGTGGATTATGGGAATTGTAACGTTGGCTTTGTAATGGTTAGTAATTAATCATGTTTTAGAGGGTCACTATTTTGTGGACTCTGTATATTTTGGAAGTCTGCAAGTTTAGAACAGAGGATTTATCCGTATGATACACACTTTTATGTATATATTGATTCTGCCAGTCATCATCGGAGTGAATAATGGGGTAGTCACTTAAGTTCCGTTCAATGTTATTCTTTTTTAGTCAAAGGCTGATGGTCATTAGGAGCTTGGCCCTTCCTGTGAACTTCATCAAAATTGCACTTTGATGGATATTCACTGGGGTAACCATGCTCTATATCAGGTATTAGGGAGTTCATACTGCAGAAAGGTAATTCTTGGCCCCCTACTGATGGAGGTTTCTTTTTAGCAGAGATCAGAGTCTTATGGTTCGTCCTTAGGCTGGCTTAACCTCTGGGATCATGGTTTTTGAGATTGAGGGTACAATGATAGAGTGGATGATTTTGTGAGGAGAGAGACAATGAAACCTAGATCATTTAATCAGAGAGGCACACCTCATTGCATGGAAAGGAGAGGGACAATGAAGCCTAGCTCATTTTATCAGAGAGGAATACCTCATTGCATGGAAAGGAAAGGGACAATAAAGCCTTGCTCAATTTATCAGAGAGGCACACCTCATTGCATGGAATGGATGCCTAGGTTGGCATTTTGCTACATGGAGATTTGAGGGGCATATCAAGATGTCCCCACTTCTCCAACTGTCTTCCTCTTCTCTCTCATTTTGTTTTCAATAAATATTTATTAATAAAAAGTTAAAAAAAGGAAGGAAACTAGTAAAGTGTTTGTCTGGTTTGTTTTGCACACTAATGTGGTGACTCTTTGCTAAGAAAGATATTTAACAGAGCTTAGTCATTCTTCCACAAATATATCTCAGTCGCTCTTGCATTAGAACAAATGCAAGGTCATTTAACATTGAGCATCTTCATTTGAATGAACTGATTTCAAACTATCTTGGAGGTTTCTGTAGTCTTTATTATATTTTTGCATTCTCATGTTAGCTGTGTTTGAATGGCTCTAACTTCTTTACACATTCATATTTTAGTAATGCCTACATGTTTTGTGCTTGGATCTTCCTTTGAACTACGAATTTGTGAGAAAACTAGTCAAAATGCACCTATTGTACAATCTAAACTTATTTTTTAATACAGTATCCTACAAAAGCTTTGGCTCCTTTGATGCTGGAGGATTCTAGGAAAGTGATGGTAGACCGAAAGGGAGAGGAAGAACAGTTCACTTATAATCATATAATGGATTGTATGAAGAAAGGTATCTACTTTGTCTTTTTATTTTTTGCTCTTGGGAGTTTTATTTACCTAAAAGTGAGATCTAATCACCATGGAACCATATTTTTGCATGCTATCGCATGAGCATCATATCGTTGACCAGCTAAAATGCCCATTTTCTTACTCAGTTCTAGATTGTTATTTTTCATGCATATTTTTGCATGCTATCGCACGAGCATCATATCTTTGACCAGCTAAAATGCCCATTTTCTTGCTCAGTTCTGGACTGTTTTTTTCTGCATGTGCATGACTGTTATATGCAAATACATTCGTGTCTGCCTTTGTACATGTGGTTGGGGGTTTGTTCTTGTCCATGCATTTTTGCATCTTCATGTATCCTTTTATGTTGCCACTTGCCATCATTCTGCTGTAGAATATTTACGTTATAACTTTAAATGGATTATGGTTTTCAGATGCTGGTTTGGGTAATAGGTTGTTGTTGTTTTTTTGTTTTTTAAAAAAAAAAATTCATTTGAGTAAGATGACCAATTTAAACTAGCATTTGCAGATGAATTGCAGCTAATATGTGCATTCACTACTTACAAATATGTGCAAAATTTCTTTTTTAGGCTCACTTTTTTCTCTTCTTCTACTGTAATTTGAATCGAGTATTCCTCAAGTGGAGCTGATAATTTGTTTTTTATTCTTTTTCCCCCCTTTTAATCAGTGAGTCTCCCCTTCACTCTTTTATTAGTTGAGCTGAACTTATCTGAAGGAACAGATACAATTTGGTTATATATATAATTTTTTACAGAAGAAAGAAACATTTTTAATGTAAAAAGGACAGATATGCAGATATATTACACATCAAGTATGGAAGAAAAATTTCTAGGTCAGTGAGGTATTTCATGTTTGTACATGACAAATAAATAGAAAACTACATGCCATTGAAAGTCAAGCATCTCCTAGAATTCCTTCGAGCCTTAGCCCAGGCAATAATATAGTGGAAGTAATCCTGCATAATGCTTTTAAGTTCCTCTCTTATTCTCACATATTCTTCTGTTCCTCTCAGCTCATCATACCTGGCATCTATAAAATGGTATCATGCTCCACTGCAGCTGATCTTTTGAGCCTAGAAGGCCATTCTAAGAAATTACCATCTTTAGAATATGGGCTAACCCACTGTTGCAAGAACAAATCTGCAAAAACCATCCATACCCATCTTGGCATTAACACCTGCTTGCCAAGTGGAAACCTTGGTTTTTAAGATTATCCACTGTGTGCAATTTGTCATTTGCCAATAACCATTCAATGGGGAATAGGCTTTCTCATACGTTCTTAAAATCCAATATCTGCATCCCTGTTGTATCTAAACCAAGGTAAAAGAATTTGACCACAAGTTTCGCCAGTGGATGAGCACCCCACGTCCTTCCATACGTCTTCATTCCTCCTGCCTGCTGATTGTCCAATGGTTGTTGACAACTTTATAAACTCCTGTGACCTATACCACCCAAAATATCAACAAAAAAGTTGAAACTCTGCTCCACACACTTCCCTCCTTTCACAAAACCGCCATTAACACAAACACCTTTCTTTCAATCATATTAGATAAAGATGGAAACGTCTTACGGAACTTCCCACTCCCACATCAGTCTTCCCATTGGGGCTATGCTCACTAAGCAAAAAACAAAGTTCCCAACCAGAGGTAGGACTATCTACTACTATGTGACAGCAATAAAAGAAGCTCATTAACCACTGTAATAGGGATCAGATGGGTCCTTAAACCAGGCCTACAGTAAGGCCACAGAAATAGTACTTTACCTCCCAAAGAAGGAAGCAATCCACCGGTTGGATTGATAATTGCAGCAGATGAAAGTAAATAGCAACTTTCTGTTTCAGAATTAGTAACTGAGAATAACTCACAAATCTTAGGGTTGAATACCCTCAAACTGAAATCAGATGTGGGTCTTTGGTATGATAGGAGATCCTTGAATTATGACAGCTAACTGATGGTTGGATCACAAGTTACAGGCCAGACTAGAATTAACAATTTGATTACTAAATATCAACACCTCTCTGGTGCAACGGTAAAGGTTGCTCCATTGTGAGCAAGTGGTCACGGGTTTGAGTCTGGAAACAGCCTTTCTGCGAAAGCAGGGGTAAGGCTGTGTACATTATGATCCTCCCCAGACCCCGCAGTGGCGGGAGCCTTGTGCACTGGGTACGCCCTTTTTATTACTAAATATCAACACCTACAGTACCAGCCGATGGAAGCAGTAGATGGTGCCACAATGCATGTCGATGGAAGGGGCTGATATGTAACCTATTACTTCAGAAAATCATCAAAGTTTGATGGCTAGATGTGGCACAACAGTCTAGGGATAAAATTAGAAACTAGAGAGGAAAATAGCCACTTACAGACCGCAGAAAATCCAGCCACTGGATGTGGCTGAGACTGGTATCAAGGGAGAGTTCCAATGGAGAGATTATGCTCTCAAAACATCAAGTAATCCTGTCGGCCAGATTAGGAGTTAGGATGGTCTGTATCATGCTGCAGTAGAACTCCAACAGAGTTGAGCCGCAGGTATGACAGAAACCTTCAATCTCAGTCCTGCATACTCCAACAGAACTCAACTTAAGTTTTGATCTCATCTGACCACCTGATTATGATATATGATTATTCTCCCTAATCTGGAACTTTACTCTCTGAGATTCGTTTATGTTTTGGTAGTGTTTTGATTCTTCAAATTCAGCTTTACATTAAGATTTCATCTTCATACTGCAAATGCAATACACAGATAGACCTTTCCATCACGTCCCAACCTTTAATAGCCCCAAACGCTCCAGTCTAACCAGGATTTTACTTAAAACCTCTGTTACCAGAATAGTTAACAAGGGAGACATTGGATATCCCTGTCTTAAACCCCTTGAATTATGGAAGAAAGGACCACGCCCCTCATTTACCAAAATGGACAGCCACATTGTAAAGATGGTTCCCATACCAGAACTTCTCCATTTTTCTGCAAACTCCATAGTCTCCTTCACTTGGGGCAAAAGGCTGTACTTCACATGGTCATACGCATCTCAACTTCTATGTTATACATTAAGCTGCCACCCTCCCTCTCCTCTTATCATAGGGTCTATGCGTTCCAAAGCAATTAACATGCTGTCTATGCCAATTTTACTAAATTTTAACTTTCACTTAATAATACTTCTTGTGTTTGGTCTCTATATTGCAGTTACAGCAGTGGATTTGAAGCAGACTGTGCAAGTTGATAAGGATCTCCAGATTCGTGCATATTATGCAGGGCATGTATGGTTCTTCAACTCATCATATAGCTGTGCTACCAAAGCTAATGGCTTTGTGTTTAACTTTTAGTTTTAATTTTGCGTGCTTTCTGAAACCTGCAAACCATCTTTTAATTTCTGAGTTGACTTTCTTGTCGTAGTTGATAGGTCTTGTTATAGCTTCAGAGCTTTGTTGGTGTTATGAACTATTTGTAGACTAACTTCTTTTGTAACACCTATGTAGGATTCGATGTACTTTTATTCCATATGTTTTACTACCACAGTAGTTCCCATTGCTGTGTCAACCTTTGGTAATTAAACTGAAACTACCCCAGATACTTTTGTTTGCTGGAGGCATTCTGGCATTCTTTTTTATCAAACAGTTGCATTAAATGAATTTTGAGCGAATAGCTTTTAGAGTATACGTGGAGATAAGTTCTTATTGTAGACTTGGAGTTCTACGATGTTGGAAGCACATGAGCGTTATGAAAAAGAAAGGCAGCGAAGAGAGATGATAACTGAAACAGGATCGCTCAAGCTTCTAATCTTTTTCCTCATTACTCTTGTGTTCCAATGTTTTTGATTGATCTTGAATTGCTTTGAAAATCTGGAAATCTAAGGACCGGCTACACCTGTCAGAACCTCCTTGGCATGATGGACTAGTCAACCTGTACCCTGTCACTTTCATGTGTCATTTCACATGATATACTATGACAATTCTTAAATCCAATGAACCCAATTGATTTGAATCAGTCTGGACAACATGTTTGAGTGAAGTTTTTGTTCCCTTAATTTAGTAAGGATCTTCCACTTGAATCATTGAAATTTCTCAGGGTTTCCACTTGCAGGGAACACTGTTGGAACAAGTTAGCACAATGGAATATCTCCCCCCTTTTCCCCTTCTATGTTCAACAGGACTTGATAAGCAATTCTAAGAGAGTCTTCCCTGTATCATTTATCCTGACCATATCTTATTTTCTTGCACTTATGATTTTGGACAACTAGGGTCCAGATTAGGTTCTGAAACTGAGGTAAAGTGCAGGTTTTCTTTCTATTTAACTGAGGAAGTGGTGGTGTATTTTCTGGACTGAAAAAACCAGCAAATAGAAATTAGATTTCTTGGAAGATGAAGGAAATGACTAGGGTTTGAAAGGTGGGTCTAATGAGTGAAGCTATGAGGGCATGCTGGTCGATCGATGTTTGGATTGATTTGATGGTGAAAATCATATGTAATCGTTAGAACATATTGGGATTTACTGCTAAGCGACTAGCTTTGGGAAGCACAATTATAGTATTTGAGAATCGTAGTTGGGACGTGCAGTAATAATTTCCAATAAAATACTGCAGCATTCTAATAAGAAAAGATGAAGAAGGGTGAAGAAGATATTATTATTACCTATTTCACACTCTACACAGCTTTCTAATCTTCAAAGCTTGTGGGAACTCTCAAACGTAGCAACACAAACTCCTCAGAGGAAGTCTTGAACTAGGGCAGAATATAATCCATTCTGCACCATGGAACATAGGAAAGACTGAAACCAAGTTTGCTCCCATTTCACATTTCTTTCTACCTTTGATGCAGAAGTTGTAGCTCTCTCGAAGATTTTCCACCCACATGAAACAATGGCGAAATGCATGAGGTCCAACACCACTCCCCCTGCAGATGTTTTCCAGACATATGTCAGTTATACTTTACAACATTTCAGTACTTCCTTGAATGTTAAAAGATCTATGTCCTATTCAAAAACATACTAAATAGCTTGGGCTGTATGATTCAAATACCAAATAGCCTAATGAGTAATGACCGATTAATACATCACATACATTATCTGTGAGAAACAGGTCCAAAAACCTAAATAGGAAAGTTCACCCCTTCATGGGTTTTGGGAGAACTCATGTAGACAGATGCAGAACAACTCAGCCTTATCCCAGCTAAATGGGGTCGGCTGCATGGATCCTTACCCTCCAATCAACTCTATTCGAGGTCATACTTGATAAAAGGCCTAAGCTATCCATGTGTTTCTTCAACACTTTTCCTCAGGTCATTTTAGGTTTGCCCCTGGCTCTTTTAGTTCCTTCATCTTGAATCAAATCACTCCTCCATACTGGGGCATCCAAAGGCCTTCGTTGAACATGGCCATGCCACCTCAAACGACTTTCATGTAGCTTATCATGTATCGGAGCTACTCCCAAATCAGCTCTCATATGATCGTTTCTTACTTTATCCTTCCTAGTTTTGCCACTCATCCATCTCAACATCCTCTCCGCTACACTGAGTTTATCTATATGATGCTTCTTAACTGCCCAATGTTCTGCACCATACATCATAGCCGGTCGTATGACCGTCCTATAAAATTTCCCTTCAAGTTGTAAAGGAATACACCGATCACATAACACTCTAGACGCACCCCTCCACTTCATCCATCCTATTTTAATTCTTAGAAGGTTCAAGAACTTGGTGCCTGCATGGTTTCGACCAGCCAGAAATCGAAATTTTCCAGGGTTTGATCGAAACCTGGTATTTTCCATCAGCCAACTTGAGATGGTGGTTTTGAGGCCCAGAATTGTGTTTTTTGCCCTGGTTTTTTTTGCGCAGCCTATTTGTAACATTTTAAACACAATTCATTAAATATTTTCACCAAAAAAAAAAAAAAAAACCTCAAAATGGTAGTTTTGGTTTTTACCCAAGTTTACTAATGTACGCTGAAGGATCTTGTACAGTGTACACTAGCCTTATTATAAACACTAAGTCCACATATAGATAAACTATTGGAAATGTAAAGAATCCTTTTTCACATTCAAAACATATATTATACAATAGTACAACACTCACCACTCAATTTCACGAGGAGTTTCTTGGTGGGTCCAATCCACGAGCTGTGTACCACACTACCACTAAATATGTCATAGTCGTTCCTTAGAATGCAACATATATGTATCCAATGACGTGTTTTGGGCCCAATTGCTCTGATAGTCCATTACTGCTCATCTATAAGCCCCATCATCAACTTGTCCCAGATACCCCAATCTAGGGAATGGCTCACCAAGACTGTAAAATGGTAGAGCCGACACACTTGGTTGGGCTGGATACCCGAAGATGCTGTCGACAAAAGATGACCCAACACCTGACCCATCCCATATCCAAATGAAGCAAAATATGCATCATAGCCACACTCCCATATCCAAATGAAGCAAAAGTTCCACCATGGCCACTACCATAGCCAAATGACCCGTGCTCTTAAAGGATGGTCCACCAGCATATCAACCATACGGTCTATACACATGATATTGATCAGATTCTCTCAAAGTCACTATCATCATGTTGTGTTAGACTGGGGGTCTCTGCTATGAAGGATGGCGCGCGCCAATGCCCAGATCCTGTACTCTCCCCAAAACTCATGGCTTCCATAGTTCTAGACAAGCTTGATATATCCATCGCAGTTGCCTCATCAGTAAGTCCAAAACGCTTGCGAGGACCTCGACTGTAGCCTCTCCAGGTACATGCACCACGGTCATCATCCTGTGTTGCATGAGTGAATTGTGTCTCCCCTATGAATCTCTGTGGATCTGGCTCTAGCTCCTGAATCGTATGGTCCTCCTCTTTGTGTAAGGATGCTAATCTAAGATTATCATCATTATACCCCCAGTACCACCACTACTACCACCATTACTACCACTACCATCATGGCCCCGAGTCTGGGTAGGCGTATGAGCAGCGCCTGAGGAACGAGACCACTCATCATTATCAGCTCCACTACTACTAGGGTGGGCCTCAAATGGACGTGGGGTCTGTGAGTGAACTCTGCCCTCTGCTGCCATATACTCCTCCACTTCAGCACCTATTTGTGAAGCAATCTCGCTGTCGGGCCAGCCCCTAGCCTCAACGAACAAAGGCTCACCTCAATCCTAGACCTACTCATAAAGGGATCCTTATCATCTTCGTCTACTTGGAAGATTTTGGCCAACTCCATTGGACTTGTATCACTGTCCATGCCAAAGCGTATGTGCTCCTCTCTCAATCTTATATTATAATGCACATAGACCAAGTCCGCAAGCCGCTTAGCACCCAATTGTTTCCGCATCTTGGAGTGTATGAGGTTGAATGTACTCTAGTTACGCTCACACCTAGTGGCGGAACTTGTCTGGGAAAGCACTTTAACTGCTATCTTGGTTAGGTTGGGTGAATCTTTATCATATTACAACCACCATTTAGTGGCATATGAGCATTAAAGAGTATTGTTAGATAGTAGTAAATGATGAAGCATACTTAAATATGAACGCAAAGACTAGGTGATTGGACTAACCAGTAGCAATGCGTTCCCGAGCCGCAACAGCAACTGTCCGACTGAAACTCCCACTACCATCCCTGAATGCTTTCATCAGTATTCATTTCAATTGTTGGTATTAGTGTTAGCATCAAGTATAAGTTTGTACCTACTAAACGATTGCTGACTCTCACCTCGCCATTGATAACTGATTGTCTATTTGGATTTGGGCTTAAACCTAGCGACCAGAGTGTGAAATGCATCTATCAAATCTTGTCTCATCCCAAGTCTATGCTTGTATTGGTTCTTAGAATTCAGATAGTATGTTGAACACAAGGTAAAGTACCATAATAAGAACCTAAATGACAATCCTAAACTGACAAGTTGAATTGAGGTCAATAAAGTAACAACTCACCAACCTTATTTAGTGGATGCATGAGCTGCCTCTCCCAATGTTCCTTGATAATCTGAATAAACCTTGTGTTACCCCTTCTATAAACTGTTTGTACCTAGATCTTCATCTTCATTTAAATAATGTCAATAGCTGACCACAAGTGTGGTAAGGTGGGCTTCCTCTGTTGGTCAACTATTTTCAACATGGTGATGACTAGGTATAAGATCTTTGCGACTTTCGTGAGATCATCCCAGAACCTGTCACTAGCAATGGGGCCTGGGCTGTTCGACCTCCATGAGAATTAGACCTTTGCCAGTTAAACCATTCCTCTAAAGCAAACATGGATCTAAGTCTAGCTTTCTTCACCTCAAAGCTTTGAAGAGCGATCCAATTAGTTGCAAAGCGTGTAATCCCTGGCCTCACGAAGTCACCACCACACTTGCTCCTCAACATTTGTAGGGAAATACCATGATTATAGACGAAGGTGGTCACTTGTCTTGCCTTCTCAACCACCCCTTTCATAAGTTTAAAATTCCCCATGTCCTTCAACATGAGATCAATGAAGTGGGCTGCACATAGTGTCTAGAAGATTCGATACCTGGGATTGTTCAGTAGTTTTTCCCTTGCCTTCTTAAAATTTCTCCATTGTCAGTGACAACTTGTACCACATTCTCCTCCACCACATCCTTCACCACCTCTTTCAACAACTTGTAAATATATTTTACGTCCTTCTTTTCCTTGGATGCATCAACAGACTTGAGGAACACGATCCTCCCATCACAATTTAACATGAAATTGATGATGGATTGTCTAGTGGGTCTAGTCCAACCATTACACATCATAGTCACTCCATAATGCTCCCACATCGGCTTCAGCCCCTCAATATTCTCCATCAAGTCTTCCTTGTCAGTTTAGGGAGGCAACTCTTGCAATAATTACATAAGGTTGGTGAGTTGTTACTTTATTGACCTCAATTCAACTTGTCAGTTTGTGATTGTCATTTAGTTTCTTGTTATGGTACTTTGCATTGTGTTCAACATACTATCTGAATCCTAAGTACCACTACAAGCATAGACTTGGGATGAGACAAGATTTGATAGATGCAGTTCACATAGTGGTCGCTAGGTTTGAGCCAAATCTAAATAGATAGTCAATTATCAATGGTGAGGTGAGAGTCAACTATTGGTTAGTAGGTAAAAACTTGTGTAATATGCTTTTGGTATTGAGCTAACGCTGTTGCCAACAATTGAAATGGATACAGATGAAAGCATTTTGGTATGGTAGTTGGAGTTTTAGTCGGATAGTTGTTGTTGCGGCTCGAGAAGGCACTGTTGTTGGTTGGTCCAATCACCTTAGTCTTTTCGTTCATAGTTAAGTATGCTTCATCATTTACTACTATCTAATAATACTCTTTAATGCTCATATGCCACAAAATGGTGGTTGCAATATGACAAAGATTCACCCAACCTAACCAAGATAGCAGTAAAAGTGCTTTCTCAGACATGTTCCGCCACTAGGTGCGAGCGTAACTGGAGTACGTTCAACCTCATACGCTCCAAGAGGTGGAACCGATTGGGTGATAAGCGGCTTACGGACTTGGTCTATGTGCATTATAATATGAGATTGAGAGAGGAACACGTACGTCTTGGCATGGAGAACGATACAAGCCCAATTGAGTTGGGTGAAATCTTCCAAATCGATTAAGATGATCAGGATCCCTTTATGAGTGGGTCAGGGATCGAGGAGAGCCTTTGTTAGATGAGGCTGGGGGTTGGCCCAACAATGAGATTGCTTCACAGATGGGTGTCGACGTGGAGGAGTATATGGCGGTAGAGAGCAGGTTGAGCCTTTGTTAGATGAGGCTGGGGGTTGGCCCGACAATGAGATTGCTTCTCAAATGGGTGCCAACGTGGAGGAGTATATGGAAGTAGAGTGCAAAGTTCACTTACATTCCCTATGTCCATTTGAGGCCTACCCTGGTAATGTGGAGCTATGATGATGAGAGTGGTCCTGTTCCTCTGGCGCTGCTTACACACCAACCTAGAGTCAGGGCCATGATGGTGGTGATGATGATGATGGTGGTGGTGGTTGTACTGGTGGGTATTATGATGATAATCCCAGATTAACATTCTTACGTGAAGAGGTGGAGCAGATGATTCAGGAGCCAGAGCTACATTCACAGAGATTTATAGGGGAGGCTTAGTTCACTCAGGCAACACAGGATGATGATCGTGGTGCACGTACCTCAAGAGGCTACAATCGAGGTCCTTGCAAGTGATTTGGACTTATTGACGAGGCAGTTGGGATGGATATATTGAGCTTGTCTTGCACTATGGAAACTAGGAGTTTGGGGGAGAGTAGAGGATCTGGGCATTGGTGCACGCCATCCTTCATTGCAGAGACCCCCAATCCAATACAACATGATGATAGTGGCTTTGAGATGGACTGTATGTGGATATGCTAGTGGACCATCCTTTAAGAGCACCGATCATTTGGCTATGGTGGTGGCCGTGGTGGGTGGACATTCTGCTTCATTTGGATATGGGAGTGGCTATGATGCAACTTCTGCTTCATTTGGATATGAGGATTGGTCAGGTGTTGGGTCATCTTTTGTCGACAACATCTTTGGGTATCTGGCCGAACCATGTGTGCTGGCTCCACCTTCTTATAGTCTCGGTGAGCCCTTCCCTAGATTGGGATATCTTGGACAAGTTGATGATGGAGCTTATAGATGGTCAATAATGGACTATTAGAACAATTGGGCCCAAAACATGTCATGGGATACATGTGTTACATTCTGAGGAACGGCTACGACATCTTAAGTGGTACGTAGCTCGTGGATTGGACCCACCAAGAAACTCCTTGTGGAATTGAGTGGTGAGTGTTGTATAATTTATGTTTTGATTGTTAAAATGGATTATTTACATTTTCAGTAGTTTATCTATATGTGGACTTAGTGACTTAGTGTTTATAATATGGCTAGTGTAAATTGTACAAGATCATTTTGCGTACACTAGTAAACTTGGATAAAAACCAAAAGTGCCATTTTAAGTGTTTTTTTTTTCCGTAAAAATACTTAATGTATTGTGTTTAAAATGTCTGAAATAGGCTGGCCAGAAAAAACCTGGGAAAAAACACACTTTTGGGCCTCGAAACCACAATCTCAAGTTGGCTGAAACCTGGAATATTTCGGTTTCTGGCTGGTCGAAACTAGTGTTGGCACCAAGTTCTTGAACCTTGGATTCTGTGTAGTGAGTCGCATATCCATGACCACTAATCTATGTTGTATGGTTAGGCTCTTACAGTCCTTACAAAACAGTCTATTGGTAATTAGGATGAAATCTATTTGGCTACTATGATGCACACTTTTGAAGGTAAGTAAATGCTCCTCTTTTCAATGTAATGTTTACAATGGATAAATTATAAGCCGTAACAAAATCTAAGACTGGGATCCCCTCCTCATTCCTCTCACCAAAGTCAAAACCAATCTTCCATGCACACCTTCATAGCCTCTACAATCTTTCCCAACATGTCCATTTAGATCACCCTCTATAATAATCTTTTCTCCTTGACTAAAAACTAATCCATCCATGTGTTCCCAAAATTGTAACTTACTACTTTCATCCAATCCTACTTGTGGTGCGTAGGCGCTAATTATATTGACAACCTCTTTCTCCAACACAAGCTCGATGGATATAATCCTATCTCTAAATCTTTTAACATCGACCACATCATTCGTTAAATCTTTATCCACTACTATGCCCACTCCACTTCTATTACTTTATCCCTTATATACCATTTAAAGTCGTGCAACTCATTAGCTTTTTTACCCTTCCATCTAGTCTCTTGAATATAGGCTATGTTAATCCTTCTTCTCCTCGTAACATCTATCAATTCTAGACTATTACTTGTTAAAGATCAAATGTTACAAGATGCTAATCTAATCCTATGCTTTTGGACTAGCTTCTTTATCCGCACTCTTCCACAATGCGAGAACCCTTGCCTACTTGTCCCCACATCCGGGCGCTGATACGGTGCGTCGCTTAGAGGGGATGCCCTAGCTAACCCTTGCTCACTTTTTACTACACCCAGATCATAGTGTAGCGCGTCGCTTATTCTGTCGGGGAACGCCTAGCATAATGTTTATAATATAAGGTTGTAGAATCCATGTAAGGGTTTTTTTCGGTGCTGGTTGCTGACCTGATGCACCAACCCTCCTCCTTTATCCGGGCTTGGGACCGGCAGCATACACTGGCTGAATTTCTTTAAATTTTGAAAAGAGATACTCAAATATCTTAGATAACTTTATGGCCTATGGTGTTATGACTGAAGGATTTGGAAAGTTCAGGTCTCAAATCTGTAGTTGCTTTTCAGCTGGTTTGGAGCTCCAGTACCATCTACTAGATGTTGTTAAATGCACACGAGATTTACACCCTTATAGTAATAAGTAGATTGCCATTTTTAACTGTTCACTATAATACGTTAGTGATAGAACCATGTTTGGATAAGGCTTCGGTCATTGGTTGATTTATGCAAAAAAGCAGGGCATTGGCGCTTGGAACCCTAAAGTAAGCAGCAAATTCAGTCTGCAAACTTAAAGTGGAAAGTTTATTAGTCATGCATCACTGTTCTCACCTGTATTGTCTTAGTATAAATTTGGTGTCGTTTGAGAATCAGTTAAATTTTCATTTATTTTAGAAGCACTGAAATATTCTCTGTACTTTTAGTATCTTATATAAAATTCTTCTATGTTTCCATTGTAATGTCACACAGTTTTTATATCTTCTATTGAGTTCTTTTAGATGCTATTACTATTTTCTTCTATTACTAGATCAGGTGCTCTGTGTCTTCAATTGTGGGGATTTTGCACACATATAAACTGTTATTTTTTCAAGGTTCTTGGTGCAGCAATGTTTTATGCAAAAGTTGGAGACAGTGCTATTGTCTACACAGGGGATTATAACATGACACCTGATAGACATCTTGGAGCAGCTCAAATTGATCGACTACAACTAGATCTCCTTATAACAGAGTAAGAGGAACACATTTATCTTAAAATTTCCACTGAAGTTTTGTCTGTGCTAGTAGAGGTATTGTTGTGTACTGCAAAAAAGTAATGATAATTAAATGAAGGGCCAGGGTTTTCCTGGATAGCACGTCCATTATGGAATCCATAGATCAGGTTGGATAGGGCTGAATTCTTTTTGACAGATAGACCCCGAGGTCCCCTGCTCACATTTCAAGTTTCAGCCTCCAAACAGAGTTGACCAAGTGCAAAATAAAGCTTTGAAAATCCAGTGGAAAATGAAACTTCAAATGTCAAAATGGACGGCAGAAAATACTAGGAGAATATGCCAATTGATGGGAAGGCATATGATTGAATTTGAGTTTGAAATTTTCTAGATATCCAATGGTTGGATTTCTAGCATCATCCTTCATGTGGCACTAGGTGTGCAGTCAATCTCTTCACTGCCCAGTCCAGGAAAAACTTTTCCATGATCAGAAATATGAAAATTTAAAGAAAGAAAACCTGTGGCATCCACTGTAATTTCCCATTGTAATTTCACAAATTTTTTTTTTTGGGGTGAATAAAAAATTCATTATCAAAGAGAAAGAGAAATACAACAGCCCTCAAATTAGGAGAGAGGGGAGAAGAAAAAGAGGAAAATACAAAAAGGCAAAGACTCAGAGAGAGGAGTCAGAAGCCCGAAGAGAGATAGAGGTAAGCCCCCAGGATATAACAATGAGCCTGTTCCTTGGGGTATCAATACAAGTGAAAGGGGGAGACGAGCTAAGTTTAGCTTTAATCTCAAAGAAAATGGAATCCCAAATCTGCTGAAGAGAGCGGGATTTGGTTGTCCATTTCCTGAGGTTGCATTCCATCCAAATATGATTGATGACAGCACAAAAAGCCAGCTTTCTAACCGTGTCACAAAGGGAGTGGCCACCAAAAGTCATATCAACCCAAACCCATTCTCTGTCAAAAGGAAGAATCCTACGGTTTCTTGGCCAGCATTTAGCGAGGATGCCTTTCCATATAGAGGAAGAGAAAGGACAAGCAAAGAAAAGAAGATTTGAGTCCTCAACCGCATTCCAACAAAGATCACAGCTTGGGGAGACCGCAATATGCCGGTGCTGAAGGAAGGACTGCGTTGGAAGACAATCTGAAAAAACTCTCCATGTCGTAAAGCAATGGCGGGGAATGTGGTGCTTGAACCAGACCAAATTCCTTTAAGGGGCCAGAGGGTTGCGAGAGCGTATATGATCCCAAGCGGCTTTGGAACTGAAGGAGCCTGAAGAGTTCGGCAGCCAAGTAACACAATCACCTCTATTATGGGGTCTCCTAGAGATAGAAGGCAATATATTTCAAATGTTATTGAGCGCAGGGCTGGAGGAGGACGGGGTAGACCAGCCACTCGGATCAAGAATATCAGCCACCAAAGATGTACGAGAGAGACCAGAGCCATAGATAGTTTTAGAGCTGACTTGATGAAGAAGAATTCCCAAAGGGTGCCAATGATCAATCCAAAGCAAGGTGGATGCTCCATCGCCAATGCAAGATTGGATAGCTCCTTGAACAGAAGAGCGATTAGATAGGATCTTGCGCCAAACCCAAGAAGCATCTGAAGAGGCTGAGATTGTCCAAAATTGAATCGGATTGGAGGAGGCCTGAGTAAATCCAATCCACCCAAATGCTCCTTTGTCTAGAAGCAATCTTCCATATCAGCTTGATTATGCCAGCAAAGTTCACCTCCTTTATCCTTCTGATGCCCAAACCTCCTCCTTCCAACGGAAGACAAACTGAGGCCCAACTAATGGACCGGAGAAATCTTGTAGAATCGGAACCTTTCCAAAGGAAGGATGACATCACAATTTTAAACAACTCCATGGTTAAATGCATGGAATAACAGTGAATTTCAAAACTTTTAGATTTCTCTTTGCAACTGCCCTTTTTGGGTGTCTACTTAACATGGAGACATCCATATTGTGATTTGTGATCTTTTTGTTTTGAAAAGGTTTCTAAGTAGATATTTTACATTTCTTCCCCACTCAATCCCCCCTTGTTTCAGCCATTTAGTGAGATGATGTGGCAGATAGTGGTTGCTGATCCAATATGGGGCCTTATTATATGCACGTAATCAGTTCCAGGATCTATGTTACTCTGTATATCACTATCTACTGGATTCATTGCCTGGAGATGTTGACCTTTTATTTGGGGGACTTGTTCTTTAAAAAAGGGGAAAATCTTTTGTTTATGGGATTTGCTAGGATTCAACCTCAAGGTGAACTTTTCAGTTGAAGTTAACCCCTGCCACATGGGCAGAGGGGAGTGAGTCCAAGTCCATGTGATAAGGACCTGACACCCACCTCACTTTGCCAAAACATGTAGGGGGTTAGTGTGTCAAAAGTTAGTGCAAAGTGACGCTAGATTTACAAAATTTCATTAGATTCCATGAGCCCTGTTGCAGGCTCGGAATCCCTGCTTCTCCAGATCCCGAGTTTACGACATAAACACTTCGACTATTTCTACTGCATATGCCATTACTGATCTTGGTATAAGGATATCAGTTGTAGCCTAGTCTATATATACATAAATCTGTAGACCGACATAATTCAGCTCATATTACATTTTCAAACCCCTACAAAAGAACCCCAGCTACCTACGTGATGCGTCATAGAATCCCCCAACCAACCAAAAGCTGCCACATAAAAGTACTGGGATTGAATCCGAGGACCGAGCCGAGCTATCATGGAACCGAGCCAAGGGACTCCAAACCGAGCACTGGGGGCGACTATCGCATTCGTCGACCACTGAGCCGAGTACATCAAGCTCGGTTGAAAGGGCAATCATCATTGAGCACGAATGCCTAGTCAAGCCCCAATCCAGTCTGAGGGCCGAGCTGAGCCAAACGATGCGGCACGAAACACGGTCGAACACGGAGGCTGAAGAAGAAGGCCGTCACCCTGATCACCAACACGGTCGAGCATTGTGGCTGAGCACTGAGATCGAGGCCGAGGCCGAGGTCAAGCACTAAGGCTGAGGTCGAGCACTGAAGCAAAGGCCAAGGTCGAGCACTGAGGCCACGGCCGCCTGAGGCCGAGGCCGAGCACCGAGGCCGTGATAGGGCATAAAATTACCTCACCAATTAGAAGTTGCCACGTGGCCGACCTGAGGGCAGTCCAAGAACCGAACTGAGCAGAGCAGGAAACCGGGCCGACCAGGTCTCCGATAGGTCACCTGATAGAGCCGAGCTTACACAAGTCAGCCGGGGCTGGGGCCGAGCTCTGACCCTAGCTCACACAAGTCAGTTGGAGCTGAGGCCGAGCTTTGAGCCGAGCTTGCACAAGTCAGCCATAAACTCCTGACCGAGCATACACAGGACAGCCTAGGCCGAGGTGACTGCCGAGACCAACCTACCAGGCCGACCTCCCAGGCAGACCTCCGAGGCCGAGCCCTCCACCAAGGTCATCATAATGATCCGCCGCGAATTGTAGAGCCATGTCAGCGCGTCCCAAGAATCACGAGATAAGGATCGAGCCACAATCCCAACGCGATACGAAATCACGCCAAGTATGGACTCTTACCTTAACAAGAGTCCTACCCCGAAAATGACTCTCCATTCCGCTCTACGTGAGAGAGCCTTCCAAAAGAAGAACTCCTACCATACTAGGACTCTCCCAACCGCCTCACCTCATCCACACTCTATAAATACCCAGGTATGGAGCACAATTCCACATCTTGCTTTCACTACGCAGTTACGCTGTTGCATTGGAGACCTGACTTGAGCGTCGAAGAGTCCTTAGCCGGAGCCACACCAGCTCTCTTGTGCTCATCGCTTGGTTTTTGTAGGTGGCTCATCCGTGGGCGAACCGGACATCGGAGGTTTTCACCTGCAACAGATTTGGCGCCGTCTGTGGGAACGACATCAGCAAGTCGTCGTTTCTACCAACCTCAAGAGCAGCAACAATGGTGCACACGAGATCAGGTCAACATGGCTCAACCTCTCGAGGAGATGAGCTGCAACCTAATAGGCAGGCTAGACAATCGCCAACCCCGGAGACGCTGCGGCAGGAAGACCCCCACGAGGAGAAGGTACTTCGCGCAATGCGGGTACCGCTGTCAATCCCACGCCACCAATGAATGGGGGCAATGGGGGAAGTGTACTGGACATGGCGGCGGTAGACCAGACTCAAGCCGAGCCGAATGGGCTGAACTTGCAGCTGCCACCACCTTTGCCGGAGAGTTTGGATCCTGAAGGGCCGGCGAATAATCGGCAGGTCATGGATTTGCAATTGCAGATGCTTCAAACTAACGAGATGCTGCGAACCTTCATAACTCAGATGGCTCAGGGTTGGCTGATGGGTCAGCGACCAGTCGCGCCCTGGCTGGCACTCGCGTATGTCATAGATCAACAGCGACAAGGTGGTCGGCAGAGGGCCAAGCTGCGTCATCTCATCCCCGGGGCCAAAAAACTCCCCTCCCCGAGCTAGCGGGGGAAATCCGCGGGACGAGCGAGGACACCATTGAAGCCCCAGGGCCGCAGAGGACATCGAGCTAGCTGGGTCGGCTGCACGGAGATCGGTCTTTTTCGGGCGACTCGGTAACGGTGAAGGACCGAGGAGACACCAAGATCGGCGTAAAAAGCCCCGAGGACGACGCGCTACAAGAGAAGAAGATGATTCTCGCCATAGCCCTCGGCGACAAAGTCCACTTCGTCGGAGAGATGGACGAAGGAGCCCACATGAGTCTGACCACAAAGATGACGGGCTCGCGAGCAGTGATGTTGGCCGAGCCGACCATAATGGCCGGCCTCGTCAACACGAGCGAGAGGATCAGGTAGGCCGACCTCATTAGGATGAGCTGGCCGACCAGGACGGCCGACTTCAGCAGGAAAAAACGCAAGACCCCATCCGAGTTGAGAAACAAAATGGCCGAGCTCCAGAGTCTGAAATGGAGAAAAAGCTAAGGGAGCTGACCGAGCAAGTTGAAGGGCTTAAGAAACAAGCAACTCTGGATGCCTACTCACTGGTCGGGCGTCACCCCTATCCGCCTAAGATCATGACAGCACCGCTTTCGGTAGGGTTCAAACCACCTCCCTTTGACCGGTATGATGGGACTACCGACCCGACCGACCACATCAACTACTTCAACGTAATGATGACCATGTACGGCGGGACTGAGATTGTTTCTTGCCGAGCTTTCCCCTCTTCCCTAAAGGGTGCGGCAACTTCTTGGCTCTCATAGCTACCGCCGAACTCTATTACAAGCTTTGCCCAACTTTGTCGAGCCTTTGTCACGCGTTTCCAAAGTAGCATGAAGCATAAGAAGACGACGGTGAACCTCCTCAGCGTGAAATAGAGGTCGGACGAGTTGATCCGGTCGTACGTCTCCCGGTTCAATAAAGAGTCCCTCGATGTTAGAGACCTGGATGAGGCCACAGCTCACACTGCGATGAGCAATGGACTTACACATGAAGACCTGATCAAGGACTTGGCTCGAAAGCCAACCAAAAGTATGGCCGAGCTCCTTGACAGGTGTAACGAGTTTGCAAACATGGAAGACATTCTCCAAGCACGCAAGGGGAATGAAAACGAGGGAGAGAAGAAAAGGTTAGCGACCGATGACCGAAGGGATGAAAGCGGCGCAGAGCCGAGAGCTCAGATCGAGCTCAGAGTCCCGAGTACGCTCCCTTAAACACGTCGCGAAAGAAAATTTTGATGCAAATTTAAGACGACGGGTACATACCCCGACCTTGACCGATGCAAGCCGGGTCATCCCGAAACCCCAACAAGTACTGCCTATTCTACAAGGACGAAGGCCACAACACCGAGGAGTGCTACCAGCTGAAACCAGAAATCGAAGAGCTGATCAGAGCAGGGCACTTGAAGCGGTACATCAAGGGGAGATGAGAAGAACGTGGAAGTCGACGACCCGAAGATCGCGATCAAAGGAAGTCCGAGCTAAGGTCTGAAAGCCGGAGGACCGAGTGCGACGAGGACAAGATCCGAGCCGAAAAGAAGGATGACGGATCTAGGCCGAGCAATGAGAAAGGAGCTCCCATGTACACCATCCTCGGAGGGCCCAGACATGAATCCACCCAAAAAGCCAAGGCGAATGCGCGATTCGTCGGAGTCGTGGAGATGTCGAGCAAAAGGCCGAAGGCGACAATCTCCTTCTCTGAGCCCGACCTTAAAGGTATAAGTTTACCTCACGATGATGCTTTGGTGGTGCAGGTTGAAATAGCGAGGAGACCTGTTCAACGGGTATTGATCGATACGGGAGCATCCGTGGATCTTATGTCGCTGGACGTGTATCGACAGTTTGGCTTTGGGGATGAGGCGCTCAAATCGGAAGGCATCTCACTCTATGGATTCTCGGGGGCCGCCGCCACGATCAAAGGGTTGATAGACCTCCTGGTCACGTTCGGGCAAGCTCCATACCAAGCGACGATCCAAGTCAAGTTCATGATGGTACGGTTGGTGGTGGCCTTCAATGCCATACTTGGTCGCCCATCACTCACAGCCCTCCAAGCTATCATCTCGCCAACACACTTGAAGATGAAATTCCCCACAGAGAACGGCATCGGAGAAATCTGAGGTGATCAAAAGAGAGCTCAAGAATGCTACGCAACCTTTGTCAAGCAAAACAAAGGAAATGTCCGAGGAATGGCTATGTGCCTTGAGCACCTCCCTAAAGAATAGCAGGATGAGCTCACAGAAAGGCGCGAAAGGCCCGTGGAAGACCTCATCCCGTTCTCCCTTAAGTGACGAAGACCCAACAAAGACGGTACCGAGGCCTTGGAACTCAGAAAATTTGAAGAAATTTTTTCAGTAATTTTCTTAAGTATTCTGCTCGGCACAGCTCATAACAAGCATTTATGTATTCGGCTTCGGCCTCGATATTCTTGATTCAATGAAATAAAGTCTTTTCTCCATTTGCTTAGCGCAGTTGCAACACGTCGGGAGGACCAAGTCGTAAGACCGCTCCTCATAGACCTGGCTGACCTCAAAGACCGACCCTCATAGGTCGACAACCAAGTCGTAAGACCCGTCCTCATAGACCTGGCCGACCTCAAAGACCGACCCTCATAGGTCGGCAACCAAGTCGTAAGACCGGTCCTCATAGATCTGGCCGACCTCTAAGACCGACCCTCATAGGTCGGCAACCAAGTCGTAAGACCGGTCCTCATAGACCTGGCCGACCTCAAAGACCGACCCTCATAGGTCGGCAATCAAGTCATAAGACCAGCCCACAAAGACTGGCCGATGTCTGAACCAACAAGAGCAAACTCTCCCCATGGCCGAGCTGAACAAAGTCTAAAACTAAGCTAAGGCATTACGCTCAGCTATGGAGGCTGCTCGGCCACACAGCCACTTATGTGGTAGCCGACCTGACCTGACCGCTGGGGACAACAAATTAACCAAGGCGAAAGTCATCCTGACCTCAGATATGGCATGGCGGAACCGATGACCCGGAAAGCATAGCTAAAAAACAACCAAGTCCTTAAGCTCGGCTAATAGAACGGGTCGTCAGCTCGGCCACAACATCAAATGGAACAACATACACAAGGAAAAGAAGGCTAAAATTGCCGAGCTAAAACACTTACACAAATTTTGATAAACGAAATTTTCATTGATTAAAGAACCGACTGCTCGGCACAGTACATAGAGAGGAAGCTCGGCTCGGTACATACCCCCAAAAAAAAGAAAAAAGGAAGAGTTCAACGTGATTCAACGATCCAGATCAAAAGACGGTTCAAAATCCCGAGCATCATCATTACGCCGAGTAACGTGGCACTGACACCCCAACTGACAGACCGTACAACGTCAAATCGCCGAAGGAAAAGAGCTCGGACTTAGCCTCGGAACAGAACCGTTAAGCGGACCGAAAGATGACACTCATCAAGGACGAGCCAAGCCTTGATGAGTGGGGGGCCTATGATGCGTCATAGAATCCCCCAACCAACCAAAAGCTGCCACGTAAACGTACTGGGACTGAATCCGAGGACCAAGCCGAGTTATCATGGAACCGAGCCAAGGGACTCCAAACCGAGCACCGGGGGCGAGCATCACATTCGTCGACCACTGAGCCAAGCACATCAAGCTCGGTTGAAAGGGCAATCATCGCTAAGCACGAATGTCTGAGGGCCGAGCTGAGCCAAACGGTGTGGCACCAAACACGGCCGAAAACGGAGGCTGAAGGAGAAGGCCATCACCCTGATCACCAACATGGCCGAGCATTGTGGCCGAGCACTGAGACGGAGGCCAAGGCCGAGGCCGAGCACTGAGGTCGAGGTCGAGCACTGAGGCCGGTCGAGGTTGAGCACTGAAGCCGAGGCCAAGGCCGAGCACTGAGGCCGTGATAGGGCATAAAATCACCTCACCAATTAGAAGCTGCCACGTGGCCAACCTGAGGTCAGTCCAAGAACCGAACTGAGCCGAGCAGGAAATCGGGCCGACCCGGTCTCCGATAGGTCACCTGACAGAGCCGAGCTCACACAAGTCAGCCGGGGCTGAGGCCGAGCTCTGAGCCGAGCTCGCACAAGTGAGCCATAAACTCCTGACCGAGCATACACAGGACAGCCTAGGCCGAGATGACTGCCGAGACCAACCTACCAGGCCGACCTCCCAGGCCGAGCCCTCCACCAAGGTCATCATAATGACCCGCCGGGAATTGCGGAGCCACGCCAGCGCATCCCAAGAATCACGGGATAAGGATCGAGCCACAATCCCAACGCCTCTTACCTTAACAAGAGTCCGACCCCGAAAATGACTCTCCACTCCGCTCTACGCGAGAGAGCCTTCCAAAAGAAGAACTCCTACCATACTAGGACTCTCCCAACCGCCTCACCTCATCCACACTCTATAAATACCCTGGTATGGAGCACAATTCCACATCTTGCTTTCACTACGCAGTTACGCTGTTGCATTGGAGACCTGACTTGAGCGTCGGAGAGTCCTTGGCCGGAGCCACACCGGCTCTCTTGTGCTCATCGCTTGGTTTTTGCAGGCTCATCCGTGGGCGAACCGGGCATCGGAGGTTTTCACCCGCAACACTACGAAATCTAAAAGATATCTAACTTCAAATTGCTCCACAGCTGCTAATCCACTCTGATAGCTGTTCTCAGAAAGAACTATGGATTGCGACTTATTCTTAATTTCTCAAGGGAGTGGATTTAGATAGACAGGACTTTTGCTGTCTCCTCTATTTGTGACACAATTGGTAAGCTGGCCTTTTGTGCTACCATCAATCATATTTTGATGGAGCGTAATATCAGGAAATGGACTCCCAACTCTCGGCCTCTCTGTCAGATTTGGGATTCCATTTCCTTCGACTAAAAAGCCAAGCTCTCTGCTGTTACTTCTCCTTGTAATGACACTCCAAGGAACAAGCATATTGTTGTATCCTGGGGCCTTTCTCTCTTCTCTCTTCAGCTGGCCGTCTCCCCTGTTTGAGGTTGGGTTTGCTTGTGCTTTTGTGTATTTTTTCTTTCTTTCCTCTTTGGGGGCTTCTGTAGTTCCTTTTTTCTTTGGTAATGAATTTCTTATTCACCAAAAAAAAAAACTGCGACTTATTCTGTAAAAACCAGCAATATAAAAAGGTTGAGCTCAAAGCTCTGTAAGTAGTTCACGGTGTGAATTAGCTATTTAACGTTATGATAGTTAATTCTATGGAACTTTGGACTGGATTGGATCCACTTCCCTTGCTCATTTGGGACTGAAACTTAACCAGTGAGATGGGTGTGGAGTCCCTATCAGATGGGCCCACACAAAAATCTGTGTCTGTGACAAGACAAGTTTAAAACTTGGGTTAACCCATAAAGTTCACCTACAAAGGGGAACATTAAGTTTTCTCTTTACTTATTTGTTATTCTCGAACAATGATTTTGGGCATTTTATTCCATGCAGACTCGAATAGAGAGGTCTATTTTGCCATGTATAAAAAGGGTAATGGGCTAAAACTTGCCACATGCATGGAGGATGATGTTTTGATTTCTGAGCTCTTTGGACTGCCAACTCAGCCATAAGATTTCCAAGTCATCCATCTTGATTTGTCATACAACTTCACTAGCAGATCCTTTCCCACTCCCCTCCCCCCCTGAAGAAATCATCTGGAAAAATTTTAGACAACTAGATCTGAGCCATGTGGAGGGTAGTCTGACCATTCTGTTTGACGGACAATGCACCTCTGGATTGTCCATGTCTAAAATTATGTTGCTCAAGTCAACTGTATGGTGACCATGTAGTTGACTTTACTGATTACTCACTGTAATCTAGTTGTTAGTTATATTTTGGTCCAGAAATTTAAGTAGAGAATGTTGTTCCTGTTTTAAACCATTGCCTAGCTAGGAAATTCTGCCAATGACTATGGGTTTGATATTTATTTGGAACCTCTTCATTTATTCATTTATCCTAATAGGACCATCTGGGATATCCAACTTTGTAGTCTATTCTTATTTTGATCTCCTTTGTGTCTAAATAACTGTTGAATCCACTACTATATCATGATTTAAGGGGGACATTGTTCATAAAGATTACATGTATGTTCAGAGAAAGGTTACTGTAATCTGTAGTGTTTGTCAATTGTTAGATTAAGATCTGGGTTCCTGTGGAAGTTGTCTTTTCTTAAATCTTGCATATTGTTAAGAAAAGGTTGTTTCTCTAAAAGTAGTATAGTTTTTGTTCATGGATCTACTTTGGAAGCCTGATTTAATATTCCAATTTCCAAGCTAATGCTGGAATTAAAGAGAAATGGAGAAGGATTCATGCAGCTGAACCCAAATAATGGGGATAATCCTTTGTTATTTAATATTCCTTCCTGAACATGTCTCTTTTTTACAGATCCACATATGCAACAACTGTACGTGATTCAAAATATGGCCGTGAGAGGGAGTTTCTTAAGGCTGTAAGTGAACAACTCTATGGGGGAAATCCTGGAAATATATTTGAATTCCATTCCATAAGAACTAGATTTGGTTATTTATTCACTATTTTAGTAGTACAGAGGTAATGAAAATAGCAGGGCTGGGCTTTATGTTTATTGTATTGCATTACCTGTGTATAAAAGTCATATTGTCATGTGACATTGGTTCGTCCAAGCTGTCGACAGAAGATATGGCAGTTTTGTGGCTAGTAGGGCCAAAAGTAAAGGTTTTTAATTGACACTTAAGGAGATTAACCCTTTCAGTTAAATTTAAAAGTTGAGGATTATTTCATTTCACCAATAAGCCTCATTGTGGAACCTAACCTATCATCAGATGTCTAGAAAAAAAATTGTCTTTTTTTTAGTACTGTTGACACCTTTCAATATTCTTTTTATTGGATTCCTTCTTGAATCTGAACATCTCCTTGCATGCTCATCAGATAGGTGATGGATTAGAAATATGGTATAGGTTATTTAAATGGTCTTTTCTGTATCGACTTACTTTTTTTATCACATGTTAGCTTCATAATTTTTCCCTTTACATACACTTCTATATTTTTTAGCATCGGAATAAATGTTTACAACTGTTTCTTTTTCAGTACAGGCATAGGGAAGATTTTGGAAGTAGTAAAGAATTAACTGTTTAAAGTGATCCATATTTGACTCATTTTTTTTGGTTTTTGGAATTGGCAAAGCAGAGATAGAATTCATTAAGAGAAAGAAAGGATAAAAGAACAATGACTACAGGTCCCTAGAAAGGCAACAACAAAGAGTGGGGAAACCCCAAATAACCAAAGAACCAGCACCATCCTATGAGACATCCCTCACTCCAACTGCAACGCCAAGACGACCCACAACCATTCCCCTGATATGTCACTCACCTCCTAAACTAAACATAGAAAACAAAGGTGAAAAAAGAAAACATCCAAAAAAGAGAGGAAATCGAACATTAATAATTCTCCCCACACTGTAAAACAATACTCTCCCCTTGCTGCAGTAGGTTTTTGATCTTGTAATCACCCTTTTTCTAGTCTAGTCATCAATGTTAACAGCTCCTTCCACCCAGGCCGGTCATCAATTTTTGCACTTGTGAAGAAATAATTCTAATGTTCCTCACCACCTGAATAATTTACCCAAATTCTTGCTTTCTTTATAGTGGTCAAAACAGAGTGCTCAACTGAGTATCTCTTCTGATAAAATTTCATCTCAACTGGTCAAAGCTCCTTCCACATGCATATTTTCAGTAGACTCTTCTTCTTGGTGTCACCCTATTAATAAATCATTATGCTTTTATTTGGTAGAGTATTTTGTATTAGTTTTTTCCTGAGCATTTTTTGGATGTTGCTCAGATGGTCATGCACAGTCTTCTCGTATGTGTCACTGACAAGTACTGCTTTTTGAGCATTTGGCAGGGATACAACCCTTGTTTTTTTTTCTGATGATAATGTTTACTTGGATTAAGTTAACGAAAAATTTCCCTTGTATATCATACTTACTCTTGTGTGAACCCTTCTGTTTAAAAAACATCTACTGATAGAGAGTGGTTGTAGGTTCATAAATGTATCTCTGGTGGAGGAAAAGTTTTGATTCCAGCATTTGCTTTGGGAAGAGCCCAGGTATAGTACCATTAATCTACTGATAACTTCTCTATTTGTTAGATGCTTTATGTTGTCTGATACTCTGATTTCATGTTTGGTTTTCAAATTGAAACTTCTTACAATTACTAGCAACATGGCAATAAGTTTTATGAGATAGGAGCATAAATAGTTATCCTGAGACGTCTGTTGGGAGTGGTTTTTACATATTTGCAACACCTTTGCCTAGCACGTTCTTGTAACTTATAATGTTTAATATTTTTGGATTTTGTGACCTTCAAAACCTACTCAGTTGCTTGTCTTGAATGAGACCTCAAACTGATCCGGGCATGTGTGTCTACTCAAGCACAGACAGAGACAGTTTGGATACTTAATAATAAAAAAATTATAATAATAATACTAATTATTTGTTCCCTAGCTTTGGTTTTTGTGACAGTTTCAGACCTAGAACAACCAACAATAACTACTAGAAGAAGAAAGGAAGAAGAGAGAATCAAGAGAGAAAGAGAGAGAAAAACTAGTGCTACTGATTGGAGAAAATAGGTTATCTCTAATCAGTAGTGGCAACAACAGCAACACAGCCATATCCCAACTAAATGGGGTCGGCTACATGGATCCTTTCAAAACAAAGTAGGGAAAATTGAGGCCCTCACAAAGGGAAAGGAAAGTAATAGGAATGAAGAAATGAGATACGAAAATAAGAGGAAGAAGGATAGCCCGGGAAATCAGGAAAATCTCAGCTACATGGTGTCGACAACATGGATCCTTGCCCTGCAATAGGCTCTATCTGAGGTCATACTTGGCACAAGATTCAGACTATGCATGTCATTCTTCACAACCTCATCTATGGTCATTTTAGGCCTGCCCCTAGCTCTTTTAGCTCTTTCAATCGTAATCAGATCACTCCTCCTTACTGGGGAGTCCCCAGGCCTCCGTTGCACATGGCCAAACTACCTTGGACTATATTGTCGAGACTCCCACATCAGCTCTAATACGTTCGTTCCTCACTTTATCCTTCCTAGTTTTGCCTTTGCCGCACATCCATCTTAACATCCTCATCTCAGCAACACATAGCTTCGCTATATGACACTTCTTAACTGCCCAACATTCCGCTCCATACATCATAACAGGTCGTGCAACAGTCTTATAAAACTTACCTTTAAGCTTTAAAGGAATGTGTCGGTCACATAGTACTTCGGTCGTACCTCTCCACTTTATCCATCTCACTTTAATTCTTTGTAAAACATCATTATCTTTGTCACCTTCGTTGTGTATGATAGACCCTAGATATCTGAAATAGTCACTTGGCGGTAGCTCTCTCTCCTTAATTTTCACCATGTCATCATCCATCATAGTGTGACTAAAGTTACACATCATATACTCCGTCTCTGATCTACTAATCCTAAGACCTCTTGTTTCGAAGGTTGATCTCCACATCTCTAACTTAGCGTTAATCCTTGCTTTTGTTTCATCCGCCAAAACGATATCATCGGCGAAGAGCATACACTATGGTACCTCGTCTTGGATGTTCTTGGTTAATTCATCCATGATAAGTGCAAACAGATAAGGGCTTAGGGCTGATCCTTGATGTAACCCAACTGTAATTGTGAATTCCTTGTCCTGGCCTCCCACAGATCTCACACTGGTCACCACACCCTCATACATATCCTTAATTACATCTATATATTTACTCGACTCCTCTCTCTTCGCAAGAACATGCTGGATTATGAGGGTGTGGTGACTAATGTGAGATCTGTGGGATTATATAATATGCCCCCATAACTATGTAATCAAAACAAAATATAAGATTTACAAGAATGCCCCATGACTATATAGCACATATAAGACCCTAATAAGCACGAATATTACAAAAACACTCGTGCAGTACTAGTACTACTGTCCTAACACTCCCCCTCAAGTTGAAGTATTAATATCACCCATGCCCAGCTTGGAACATCCTTAAAGAAACACCATTTTAAATAATGCCCCAGTAAACATCACCAAGTGTTGACCAGGACTTACAAATGGAGTAGAGATCAGCTCCCTCACCGTAGCATCATGAATAAAATGACAATTAACTTCAATATGCTTAGTCCTTTCATGAAAAATTGGATTACTAGCAATATAAATGGCAGCTTGATTATCACTGTACATGTCACTAGGCTTGTTAGTTGGAAAACCAATCTCTTGAAGAAAAGATTTCAACCACATCAACTCAACTGTAGTATAATTGATGTAGTCAAAATTATCAATTGGGGCTCCAAAACTGGTTCACTACTGGCCCATAAATTGGGGTTATCGTGCAGCCTATGTTTTGTCATATTTCATCCATATCAAGCCAGCGGCTAAAGAAGATGTTCTTAGATTTAGAGTGGACCCATGACAACTGGTGGAGGTTGAATTGAAGACCAATGCACTATTCACGCCTATATTTGGTCTGTTAGTAGCCAATAGGACTGAGTGCTTGAGTGATCAATAAGATCACCAAGCCCCTTTATTTATAATAAAAGAGGAGAGACAATAATTACAATAATACCCCCTCATAGAAGACTCTAACTAATGAGTCGGTTATGGGGGGGGGGGGGGAAACCCCAAAATGCCCTTAAGGTTACATAACTCAACTCCCCCTCAAGTTGGTGCATAGATATTACACATGCCCAACTTAAACAAAATAGGATGAAATAATTTCCCACACACACCCCTAGTGAAGACATCAGCCAACTGATCATTGGACTTCACAAAAGCGACTATTTGCTGCATTTATGGAAGTTTTGTATAAGATTCAAAGTTGTGTGGAATAGTCTATATTGGAGAATTATATTGCAGCTTACAACGTATACTACAAACCTAGGGTCCAAAGTCAAACTACCATTTTGGGGGTGTGTTTTACAATCTATGGTTCCACTATGTTTAGAGGGCCTAAAATAGGGTTTCCTAGAATTTTTGGGACCTAATTTGGTCATTTGGGCTGAAACCATCCACCGACCGAAATTTTGTGGTTTCACAAAATATTTTGGTTTCGAGCCTGGTCGGAACCAGGTTCAAAACTGAAACCTGGAACCTTGGTCAAAACTGTAGAAACTGACACTTATTCACGATGCAAATAACACAACGTAACAGAAAGAAAAACAATCAAGCAGCCATAATGCAAAGGATATACGTGGTTCAGCATGATACCTACTTCCATGGAGAGATGATAGTAGTCCTCATTAGCAATGGAGAAAAAGAGTTACAAGCTCTCTACCTCATGCCTCTTTGTTTACAAAGAATTCCCCGTAACCTTAATAACCCCTATTGCTACCAATTGAAAGGGAAAACAAAGAGATACAATTTCTGAAAGACCCTAATAACTAACATAACACTTATAAAACCCTAATAAGCAAGAATATTACAAAAACACCCCTGCCGTACTAGTACTAGAATCTTGACAGTTTTTATTTGAACTATTATATATAGCATAGTTCAAAATCACGCGAAATTTCGGCAAAATTTCGTATATCTCGAGCTGTCCGAGATACGATACCAATCCGAAATGGAAAAATACCATATTTCGACGATATCTCGTGAGATATCGACGAAATATCATGGACTCACGATATATCGCGAGATATTGAAAAAGTCACTAAAAGGGTCATGTGCAATATTTCGGAAATTTCGGTCATCTCGTTTCGGAAATTTCGGAAATCTCGGTAATTTCGGTATTCTTGTTTCGAAAATTTCGGAAATCTTGGTCATTTTGGCATTTTACAATTTACACCCACAGAAAAATACCATATTTCGACGAAATTTCGGTATCTCGGAAATTTCGGTCAGACCGAAACACCGAAACGAAACGAGATTTAGTACCATGATATATAGAAGGCATAATTTTTTATACTATTGTTGTCTTTCTCTTGAAGTTGGTTTTCCTCTTGTAACAAAAGAATCACTGCACAATGTAATTTTGAGAATCTTGTCCTTTATGAACTAGGAGCTCTGTATACTATTGGATGATTACTGGGAGCGAATGAATCTAAAGATTCCTATTTACTTCTCTGCAGGTCTGCTATTTGCTACTTTTCTCTTTTACAATTTTCAAAGAGGATTGAGTAGTTGAGATGATATTTAAAACAAATTTTAAATTACTACATGCTAGATTTCTTACCATGTTTATTACATAGAAATTGGAAGGTATGTTTGTATATTCTCCTATACTTTTCTCTTTCACTAGAACTTAATACATTCTATTTCATAATTGTCAAGGCGGCGCCTTGGCGTCCCAGCGGGAATCTATGTGATAAGCGATGGTACGCTTTATGAGAGTCACGAAAGGCGGGAGCCTTGACCAACTAGGCGTCACCAAGGCGGTTAAAGCGACGCCTTGGTGCGCCATTTGGTCAAGTTGGCCACCTCTCTTGTGTGGTTTTTTTTTTTTTCATGCATTATTCCTTTATTCTGTTTCTTTATTTTTTATTTGTTGATGTACAAGTATTTCGTGTAATGCTGCTACATGGGATCATACAAAACTGAAATCCCTAAAAGCTAAAAACCTAAAACTTCTCAAAAAGTAAAAAACCCTCGACCAATTTTCTCTCTGCGAAGTCTAAGACTGCGACTCTGAGCAAACGAAGGCGGCAAAGCTTCTTCCTAGTTCCTCTTTTCCGGCACTGCTATTCTGGCAACTAGACTCAGACGAAGTCACGAAGGCCGCGAAGCTTCCTCCTAGTTCCTATCTTTCCGTCTCCGGCAAGGTAAGTAGTTAGTAGCCCCTACTCCATAGTCGTCTTTTTCTTCTACTCTATTTTTGTTTTCTTTTTTTTGGTATCGCCTGCTGTTGCTTCTCTTTTTTCTTTTTTGCTTGGATAGCTGCTCTGCTTCTTCTGCTTCTTCTTCTCTTTAACGCACTAACCTGCTGCTGCTTCTCTGGATTTTTTTTGCTTGAATGCTTGGTTAACTGCTCTTCTTCTTCTCTGTTGTTTGTAACGCATGCTGCTGCTGCCTGCTACTTCTCTTTTTCCTTTTTGCTTGGATAGCTGCTCTGCTTCTTCTTCTCTTTGACGCATTAACCTGCTGCTGCTTCTCTGTTTTTTTTGCTTGCATGCTTGATTTACTGCTACCTGCTTCTTCTCTGTTCTTTTTTTTTTTTTATAAACTACTACTTCTTGTTCTTCTTTGCCTGCTGCTGCTGCTGCTTCTCTGTTGTATTTGTAATGGAATAATGGTGAATAAGTGAATGAATCACTGAATTATGGTCACTAATGGGATTATACATCTACATCTGTAATCTTTTTTTTTGGGTAATGAAATTCTTTATAGTTTATTAGTTTATGTACATTATGATGTCTGAATTATTCTGAATTTTTATGTATCATGGATTTTTCATTTTGATGGCTGGAGGTGGCTTAAATTTAATTTTTAATGATATGAGGTATGATACTATGATGCATCATGCCATCATGTATTGAGTGTTTTGGGAGGGGGGGGGGAGGGGAAAACTAACACTAGACCGCCTTTACCGCTTAAGCGCTTAGACAGGCCTCCACCGCCTTGGACCGCCATGCCGCCGTGACAACTATGTTCTATTTAACGAAAATGCTTATTGCTTAGAGTTGTGATTATTTAATATCATTGTATCATGTATGTTTGCATATTCTTTCACCTATGGCTTTCACATGTGGAACTTTTATGCATACTACTATGGGTTCAAATGGTTACTTGTGAACCCTTTCTTTATGGTTTTACTTTTTTCAAGAAGAGAGAAGCATTGTAACAAATCAAGTTCTCAATCACTTATTCAAAGAGGGGGGGGGTAATGTGGTTGTGATTTAGATATAAAACCAGTACCAAACAGGATCGATAACAGAGTGAAATATCTAGATTTGAGAGAAATCACATAAAACCAGATCAACATATAGGGCTGATCAAGTGATCCCTTAATAGGGGTATAACAGTTGCTGAAAACTCAGGTAGATCCAATGGTCAGATTACAGATTCAATGTACCCAGCAGAAAATCAATCTAGGTCATTACTTTGAGAATAAACATATATGTCAGATATAGAATAGCCTTCAAAGCAACAAGAAACCAATCCCACTTGTACTAGGACTATAACAACCAAACAACAGAACCAGAATATGATAACAAGATATGACTTGAGGTACTGTCGACTGAAGATTTCTGAACCGGAATTGAGATCGGGTATGTAGTGTTAAGAGTTTTTGTAATAAGGGTATTTTGGGTGTTGAGCTATGAGACACAATAGGCAAATAAAACAAGTAAATTATGCAATAATGGATGAAGACACATAATGTTGAATAATTATTTGAGGACTTGAAGTAGAAGACTACAAATTACAGTGAGTGAACAATGCATATTAAATAGACACCCAAGTATAGTGAACAATGCATATGTCATAGACACCATAGTCTTCCATGTCCCAACAATAAAATATTGTGAGTCTATGACTGTCTATTGATATGAACTATGACTGTCTAATCAACAAGTCTAGGCTTGTTAATTAGAATCAGCAGCAAGGTTAGGGTTAGGGTTAGGGTTTCGGGTTTTTGAAAAGAGGAAAAGATGGATTTTTAGGGTTTAGGATGGTTGGATGAGGACCAGGTTTGGATCGAGTTTCCCAATGGGTGAGGAGATGGTTCGATCCAAAGATGAAACAGAATTGATGGGTGGTTATGGCTGGGTGATGTTTAGGTCTTGGGAATATTGAAAACAAAAAGGGGGGAAACTAGGGTTTGGGTGCATAAAAGGATAGAAGAGGAATGGTAGGGGTTGGGGATGATTTAAACTTACTATAGTTGCAGAATTTCCTGGACAGCAGCTTGTTTGAATGAGATTCTTGAATAAAAATCTAATCTTGAACTAGAACTTGAATGTAGAGCTTCAAAAGAACCACCCAGGGCTTCACACCGCAAGGTGTCGATTGGATCAAACACCAATCCCATAAACGAACTTCATGGTCTTCTCACCGCAAGGCGTCAATCGGATCAAACATCGATCCCACCAGCCTTGATCAAACACATGACAAAAATCTTCAATGGAGAAGAAGAGCGGCAAAAGCTTTTCATTAATATCCAAATACATGTTCAATACTTGCCTCCGTACGACCTTATATAAAAGACTCAAAAATAGACTCCTACACTAAAAAGGAAAGGCCTAACCCAATCCTTAACCTATTAGTTAAGTTAAATTGACTAGGAAATTGAAATAGACTCAAACAGAGTCCTAATCCAGCCCCACTAAACACTTAAAAGAAAACTACTAAAATCGCTTAAATTGAACCATTGGTTGAACCAGTTCAATTTATGAACTAAACACCAAAATAAAACTGGGTATGGAACTAAAACAACTAATCCCGTATGCAACCTAATTACCCATATTTAGGCTCATAAAAGTGGTCTATTACATAGGAAACCCATGGGATCAAAGGCCCAACATGTAGATAACTCAACCCTAGACATATTCCTAAGCAAAAAAGACCAGTTTGGTGATGAATCTGCATCACCAACCCAATATAAGCCTATTTAGGTGATCTAACTGCATCACGTAGGAGACAACCCACCTACGATATAAACTACTACCCCCTTATTCCCTTCTTTCCCATATTACCCCGCCCTTCTATCTTTATTCTCTTTTGTCCTTATTTTATCATTTCTTCCAAGTTTGTCCCTGTTAAATAATTGCAAATCCCTCTTATATCCTTTGTTTTACTCATCTACTAAGTGGCCCTTGAAATTTTTGATTAATTACCAGATTTTCATTACTTCCTTATAAATGGGGCTAAATTTCTTTGGATTGGCCCATGGTAATTCAAACGAGGTTTTCGAACCTAGTTTGCATCGATATAATTTGGCTAAATATCTTTGGGTTGGCCCATGGTAATTCAAACGGGGTTTTCGAACCTGGGTTGCACCAATATAAGTTTATAACTAAATGCAGAAATTTCTGGAATATCCTTCAATGTGTGAAGTCCTTTTGCTGCAACATATTTTTACTTTCATATTTTCAAAATTGAAACTTCTACATGCTCTTCAAATCTTGCTTTTGTAAATTTTTAGTAGATTGTGCTGATAATCTGAATGTTAATGTCACTGAACTCTGATTTGTGTGCCATGGCATCTTTCAGGTTTAACTATACAAGCTAATATGTATTATAAGATGCTTATTGGATGGACCAGCCAAAAAATCAAAGATACATATGCAACACGCAATGCTTTTGACTTCAAACATGGTATTCCTATTATCTTTCTGCTCTGTTAGAGGCAACATCAGTTGTTTCATATGTAACCAGCATTTGTATAGTTATTTTTGGGAATTATAATTACAATTTCTGAAGCATGACTTCATGAATTCTTTCATCCTATGACTGGAGGCTCATATGTTTCTAATGAATAATCCCTTAAGAGTATGTGTCATTTAAGTTCAACTTCATAAATTTTAGGGTAAATGTCACCTAAGATACCTAATCTTTCCAAAAATTACAGCTAAGATACCCAAAGTTTCACATATTATGTTTGAAGTACTAAACCAAGATAACATTAACCAGATTAATCAAAGTTCAATAAATTTCCAAATTTACCCTCAACAGATCCTCATTATTCTTCTTCCCGTACACTAGTAAACAAACGACGGTAGCAAATAATTATCATGCAAGTGCCAATCTTCAAAACTTGGAATCCGAAATTGATATGATTGGGCCCACCAAATAAATAATATGGTAAATATATAAGCTCAATGGCAATTTCTTTAACTCTTACCACACTAATGGGACCACCCAAGTAAGATAAGAATTAAATCAAGAGCTTAGTGGAAAAATAGTAAATATAGTGAAGGGGCTGGTGGTAGGATTGTAAATATTTCAATGTTGGAAAAGGAATGGCCTGGCTGTAATTTGGTTGAAATCCTGATGTAGATCCAAGCCTCCTCGAATTGAGGAAGCCACCCTAGACCTAGGGTTTTAGTAGGAGCCTGAGGATAGTTTATTTCAGTTCTCTACTTAGTTTTTTTTAGCAGCCTTAAGGACTTAATCCTATTGGCTGAGATTGTTTTATTCTTATTGGTTCCTAGGGTATCTTTTATTTAAGTTGTTTTAAGTTGTCTCAAGTTATTAGGGGTAGATGAGTCTTTTCTTTTTAAGTTTAAGTTATTTTAATCTAGCTACTCCCATCCATGATTGATGAAGGAGAGTTTGAATTGTATTCTGTTTTGGCCCTTAGGCCCTTATTAATAAGAGAATCATGGGAGAGGCTCCCCCACAGTTTATTTTGAAAAAATATTTCGTTGCTTTGCTGCCTTTGCTGCTGCTGCCATTGCTCCCTTTGTGTGACTGTTGCCTTGTGGATCTCAAAGTGCTAGGGTGAGTGGACTCTCACGATTCCTTGCGTCTGTCCAGTACCGGGAGGTTCTTTTTCTTCTTCATTCAAGCTTATTGTTGCTGCAGATCTACAAAACCCAGTGAATATTTTATAGTTTCTGCTATTTAACAATCCTCTTCTTCCTCCAGCTTACCCTAATCGTCCCCTATAACCCTAACTCCATGTAGAGTCTGTCCAGCCCAAATTTCACAGTCAAGCCCTTCAAAACTTTAAACACAACCCCCTCACAGCAGACCCTCCACTTGACTGCCATCTCAGCCTCAACTTACAACTCTAAACCGTAATCCCCTCATCCCTCTAAAACCCCAAAACCCTAGGATTCCCAGATCAGTGACTTCTGCCCATCAATTCCCCTCCATATTCTGATCGAGTGTTCTTCCCCCTCATTGGAAAACTTGACCAGAAACCTGAGTCCAAACTCCCATCTTAAAACCCTAGTTTCAGCCTAGAATCTAAAAACTAAAACCCGAAACCCTAAACCTAATTCTGCAGATTTTTCAAACTTAACCAAATCCTATTATTTTTATCCCATAATAACCCCCTAGACCTGCATATTAAAACTATATAAGACCCATTCCCAAATTCCCCTCCTAAACCCTAGAATTAACCTAAATCCTAGTGTTGTCCAATCGAACCAGCAACCCCTTTGGCTGTTTGGTCCTGTTGTTTGGCTCCTAGTATGTCTCCTACCTATCTAGGACTACATTAAATCCACTTTTAAACATGATCCAAGCCACAGGGTAAACTTGGAAGCAAAATAAAAGTTGGGATATGAAGTGATTACAGGTAAAGAGGGGTAAATATGGAAACTTAAGAAAAGGTAATGATGACTTCGTGGGGAAGGCCAAATACGTTAGGTGTCTTCAAAATAGACAAAAAAGGGGTATTCTTAGCAGAGAAACAAAATAAAGAATAGGAGGGGGTAGTTATGGATTCGATGAAATATAAAGGAGAGAATTACTGTCCCCTCCCCTCAATTATGCCTTAATGACAGCCCCTTCCCCTGCACATTGAATAATGACTCTTCCCTCCCCTAAAATCAAAAGATTCTATCAACCGTACCCAGATTGACTGACGGTGTTAGAAATATAATGAAAAAGACAATAATTCCCTCATCTCTAACCTCTTACTTTTTTTTTTCTTCTTCCTGCAACCAATGGCCAAACCCATCTAACTACCGTAGCCACCAAATCCCCAACTTCTTCTCCTCCACCATGGTTGAACCAATCGAATCATCTCCTTCTCCTTCATCTCTCATCTTCTCTGTTTTCTAATGTGAAAACCAACTCAAACCTCCAAACTCCATGGCTGCCGCTAAGGAGACTCGGTAGTGATCTTTCCCTCCGTCTCTATGCTTGAACTCCCCTCACCTAACAGCACAATTGCAGAAAAACAAAAAAGAGAAAGAAGAAACAGTCGTGGCCAGCCATCGGAGCAGATTTGTCGTAAAATTGAGATTATATCGTTTCCTTCGTTATCAGAAAGGGGCCCTGCTCCCTAAGGGGCTTATTGAAAAAGGCTTTTTGAGGGTCGTGCTGAAAGGAGGAAGGTCCGGAAAGCCCTCACTTTATTGATGGGACATTTTGATCCCCTTTTCCTCTCACACCCCCCCCCCCGGTTCTGGTTCAGGAAAGGGTCAACGCAAGGTGCTGTTTAAACACCACCCAAAACCATATAAATATGCCACTTAGAAGAGAAATCCTAATAAAGAAAGGGTTTTTCTCTTTTTCCGTTTTCTCTTCTCCAATCTATCCATTGTCACCAAATCTTTTCTTGCAATCTAAGCCTCATTCCAGAGAATTTATTGCCTTTACAGACCCATTATAGACACCAAGAAAGTAAGAAAGGAAGAATGAATTCGGTATGCATATCAACCTGCGTCGTTTGCCAGTCTCCTGCTGCGACTTTGCTTCCTCCTTAAATAGATCTTCTCTAAAATGTTTTCTCAAATAGCTATCAGAAGAATCTCCCCCAAAACCACCGGCACCACCACCACTACCGCTAGGCAGAGCTTCATCCCCAGTCAATATATGCTGTTGTTGAGGATGAAAACCTAGCATCTCTCCACCGGTGATGAACCTCCGACCGGTGTCGCTTTCGTCGTAGTGGTGGGGATGGTGGGCGAGGGCTAATGCGCCATGGAAGGGAATGAGGAACGGATTTAAAAGGTGCGGCTGAGAGGGTGGAGCCACTGCTGCGTAGAGAGACGTTAAGGGTAGAGATATTGCTAGTAGCGGCGATGATGGCAGGCTCTGCTTGCTGTAAAAGCCACTCGATGGTTTCGCCTTCGGATTTATGACCCAATTCTTTCGTCAATTGGAAAACCATAGCAGCGCAAGTGGCCGGCATGCAGATGCGGCAACCTCGTCTGTCGACCTTCGTGTGTCTGTCTTTGATGATCACTTGATGGTTGTGGTGGTGGTAGCAATTGAAAGCTGCTGTTGCTGTTGTTGTTTGTTCTTGGAAGGATCGACGAGAGGGGCGGATCGATTAGATGGGTTTTAGTTGGATTTGGTGGAGATGGCAAGGGAAGCGTCAACGAGTCTTGGTGGTCGAGGGCTGGTACTGGAAGTGGTGCTCGTAGATGTGGAAGAGCCAGCAACTCCAATACCACCACCAACCACTAGAAGAAGCTGATGTTCCTGCTACTGCTCCAGCTTGGATGGGGATGTAGCCCATGAATGGGCTTGACCCGGGGGCAGGACCTGGCCCTGATCGGCCTTCTAAAGGGACAGTCTTCAGTCGGCGAATCTCAGCCTCAATCACATGGGTTCTTCATTTTACTTAGGGAGGGTAATCTTGGAATATCACACTATATAATGGTATTTTTGGGTTTAAATGAATATATTAAGGCTGATGTCATCACTTAACATCGTTTTTTCATGGAATGGGTACTGTTGATAGAATCTTTCGATTTTAAGGGAGAGGAGAGTCATCATTCAATATACAGGGGAAGGGACTGTCATTAAGGCATAATCAAGGGGAAGGGACAGTAATTTTCTCAATATAAAGATAGAGACAACAAAAGATTTAAGGAAAACAACACACAGTTGTCTTCAACCTTGCAATCGAAAATCAGTGACGGTAACAGTAATGAATATGAGAAGTTACCAGCAATCGCAAATTCCATCAAATCGAGAAGATCGAACTAGTAACGGTAAGTTGGTAACAGAGGGGATAAAACTCGCAAGCCGAGGTGGAAGACTGGTTGCAGCAAATCGATTAATGGGTAAAGAGGCGTTCGGCAATCGAACCAGCGACGGTAACAAAGGGGATAAACCTCGCAAGTCGAGGCGGAAAAGTGGTTGCAGCAAATCGATTCGAAACCATGGTTAAGTCTGGAATCAGGAACTGACAACCATACCAGAGGATTATCTCTTCAACCAGAAGGAGTTGCAGCGGAAGGAGAAAGGTCTTTTCTTCCTTACGAAACAGGGGTAGACACCAACAAAACAGCACAACCCTAGTTGTACGAGCAACAAGATCGACACCAGAGAATTGATCAACGACGATCTGGCCAGCAACTTCTGAATCAGAAAACCCAAGAAACAATAGCACAACCAGAACACTAGCAAATATTTTTTAATTGCAATTTTTTTCTTCGAAAGAACAGAATTCTTTTTTTTTTTTTTTCTTATTCTTCTTCGCTCTGATACCATGTAATGAAAACTCAAACTACCAGTATACCAACCAGAATCTGAAGAAGATGAGAGATGAGAGAATGGGAGAACTGTGTGATAGATTCAGAATGATCCACTGCCAGCCCCCTTATTTATATTAATCAAACTGAAGTATAACAGGAATAGGAATAGAAATCCTAGTATCCTAGTTTAACTCTAACTTCAGTACTAGACTAACTAGGAAGATATAAAGGAAACTAAAGATATAAACCAACTATATCACGTTGGACAAACCCCCAATCGTGACACATAGATTTAAATTTTCTGGATAGTTACAGTCCAAATTTCTTTTGCCATGAGTATCCACGGTGTGATGTTGGATTTCCTCAAAACCTAGGGTATTCCTAGGTATTTCTCTTCGTCACTATTATTCAACTCATTGAATTGAAGCATTGAGCAAGGTTATACTCCCAATTTCTACAGTCATGTGGATTCATGGTATGAGGATGGAATTCCACAATACTTTGGTGGCTTCACAGGGATCTTCCCCCTAATGTACCTAACTCTGTGGGTTGATTTTTTCTGTTTTCTATTATCTGGCTTATCACAGGATCTATTCCAGCCCATAATTACATCTTCAAACCTTAGAAAATGCTAATCAATATTAGCTTTTCATCGCCCTAAAATACTGACCTTAATTTCACTATAAACCCTAGATTTCATTTTGTTTTGCCCTTTTCTGTGTCTAAACATCATGCATTATCACCCCTCATTTATTATTTCTATGGGTCGAGGTGTTCAGAAAGACCCTTACCAATTTATTAATTGCAATCAATGTATATTTTTTTTCTAAACGTCATGAATTATCTCTCCTAATTTATTATTTTTAGGGGGTGGTGAGGTGTACAAAAAGACCCTTACCAATATATTAATTGCAATCAATGCTTTTTTTTTTGTCTACATGCTATATCAACAAAAATTTATGTCATTTAGAATAATACAAGACCCACGAATATTGTCGAAGTGATTTAAAGGTTACTATCGTGTGTGTGGATATACAATGCCACTTATTATGCAAAGATTTAATTAATTAATATCCAGTACCTGTAGAGAAAAAAGATTCATTAGTCATTATTAATTGCTGTGGGGGTCAATGTGAATTCATGGTTTGTTGATATTTGGGCTCAAAATTAGGATGTTTTAGCGCTCTGACTTGGATAATCTTGTAAGCTGCTGGAAATATTATGTGTGTTTGAAGTGTCTGCTGCAATTGGAATATTAACCAAAGTGGTATATGAAAGATTGGGTCATAAAATGGTTTAGAAAAACTCAACTCAACCTTATTCCCAACAAAAAGGGGTCGGTCTACATGGATCTTCTGTCTCCAATCGACTCTATATGAAATGGTTTAGATGATTATCTTTAAAGATGTTTGATGCTAAGATGTTAAGAATACGTTTGTTCGTATTGCTGACTTTGCTGCATTGGGAAAGAAAATAGTTGATAACTTTGATTGGATGTTGTAGTTTGCAGTTTTGACCGTTCTTTAATAAATGCTCCTGGACCTTGTGTTCTCTTTGCTACACCTGGGATGATCAGTGGTGGTTTTTCCCTTGAGGTTTTCAAGCAGTGGGCTCCCTCTGAGATGAATCTTGTTGCACTGCCTGGGTACACTCTTTATTTTTTTTGCTGATCAAAATTCTGTGTTTTTTCAGTACCAAAATGTGACTTATTGGAAGTTTCTTTTGAAATTATTTTCCGTTTTTTCCTTTCTCTGAAAAGGTCGAATTGACACCATAGATCCCTGACAGGGGAAGGGGAAAAACAAGAAAAGGAAACTTTTGTGCAGAACTGATTATCATTTTCAGACGAGTCTTCACTATTACTATACTTTTTCCCAGGTATTGTTTGGCTGGAACAATAGGACATAAGTTGATGTCAGGTAAACCCACAAAAATTGATCTGGATAAGGACACACAAATTGATGTGAGATGCCAGGTTCGTATTTCCCCCTTCAATTCACATGTGGTACATGTGGAGTGTAATTTTTTTTCCCTCATTTTACATTGATTATTTTTTTCTTTGATTAAAAGTAACCATATGTTTGTGCTTCTTTGTTTAAAAAGGTAGTTTGTATATAACCTGGAAAGTACCAAGGTCTAACATTGCATTTCAAATAAAGAAATATAAGTACCTTAAACGGAACTTGGGAGCCCCATACCACGCTTGGAACTTTCTTTATCTTTTATAGCACTCATAGAGTTAAGACTTGGGAATGCAATTCCAATCTATTAAGTTGTGTTTACTTTATGGAAAGCAAAGTCCTCTCTCTCTCATGGAAATGATGGAACATCTGAGAGACTGGGCAGAACATAGTCGGTCTCCAGCTAAGGTGCATTCCTCATTATAAAAGGGATTTTCCATGTACTATATAACTACAGCTTTGATGAGAAAACCTAGAAATTTTGGAGAAAAGATGCAAATGTTTACATCTAGACCAACCCTCGTAACTTTGTGTTTTAAGGTGGCCCTGCTTTCCTGATGTGGGCCTTTGCGTCTTGGCTTCTCTTTTATGCTTCGCCTGATAAAATTCTTTTTTGCTGACCAAAAAAGAAAGCGTAAATGATGCATTTCAGACTCCATGCATGAAAAAGCTAATTAATAGGTAAATAAACATGCATGAGTGAATTAGTTAATCTATCATTACTTTATCATCCCTTTTGCATATTTTGCTATGCACATACACATTTACAATAGAACATAGAATTTTTTTTTGTATGTCACTTCTACAATTAGTTGCTAGCTTCTGTGGTCAATCAAATAGACCTTATGGATTAAAAAATTGGAATGCATATAAATGATCTGTAATAAGAATAAGTTTTGCTTTTGTGCACTAGAACTGTGATGGTCACTTGGTCCTTAATGTCAACATTAAACCATCAACTGCATTAGTTGAGTATCTACACTTCATCTCCAGTGTTTTCATATGATGGATATGCTCATTTTATTTTATTATTTTTGGGGTGGGGGTGGAGGAGGGGCAATTAACAAGGAGGAGTGTTAGAAACAAAAAAATTGGAAAGGAAGTGGAGGGGGGGGGACACTGAATGTTTTTCTCATCCTGGCCTGCACCCCAACAATCAAAGCGGGGTAATGGCCCAGCCATCCCAACATTCCTCATTAATACTGGTTGCTGGTATTTAGGGGTTGAAGTCAGATTTTGAAGTCAGTTTTTGTTTTTAAGTGAAAATCTCTATTAGACATCCACATAGAACATAACTAAGTTTCTATTAGACATCCACCCTATCAATTAAAATCCCAAGGAGTCACATATAAGATAGAAATACTGACAATGAGAACAAGAGATAGCTTGGCCCTTTCCTAAATGATCAAGGCAAGTTTCATTTTATTTTTGCACTTCACCTCTCTGGCTAGTTGATATAATCTTCTTGCTACTATAATTTCCACATTAGCTTGATCGGATCGTAGTTATAACCTGGGTAACGTAGTTGATGCTTTGTGCTACAAAAAATTAATGTTTACTTCACATGTATTATGTTTGTTATAATTGAATAATACTTTTATGGTATGTCAATTGCACTTGTTTTGTTATAATTGAATAATAATCTTGTGGTATGTCGATTGCACTTGTTTCACCATCACTCCAGAAAACAATGTTCATCTTTGAAATCTGTAGTTATTGTTTCCTTCCATTTAAGTGACTAACATTTCCGTTTTCAGTGGTGCGGCTGGTATAATTTTTCTAAACAAATTTTTTGTATTGATAGATTCATCAGATGTCTTTTAGTCCTCACACGGATGCCAAAGGGATTATGGATCTGGTCAAATTTCTCTCCCCAAAGCATGTAATACTTGTACATGGTGAAAAGCCTAAAATGGCAACCTTGAAAGGGAGAATCCGGACTGAATTTGGAATCGAGTGTTATGATCCAGCAAATAATGAAACCGTGTGTATTCCTTCAACTACATATGTGAAAATAGATGCTACACCCACGTTTATTCGGAATTGCTTGAAACCAAATCCTCAGCTCTTCAAAGGCAGTCAAGAAGGTAACTACACCGATATCAAGAGCCTGCCATTGCCACATGTAAGGGATGAAAAGGTGGGTGAAGGGATCCTTGTTATGGAGAAAACAAAGAAAGTGAGGGCTGTGCACCAGACTGAACTGTTCCCAATATTGGGAATGGTTGAAAACAAAGTTCAGTTTGCATACTGTTGCCCTGTAAATATGAGCAGTCTTGAACATTTTAGATCACATGAACTTAGCAATCAATCATCATTATCGATTGGGGATTCCCTACGGTCAGGTGCCTTATCAAGTTCATTGGCCAAAAATACAGATCCTTCTTCCTCAACAAAAATGTTGCCATCTTTTGATCAATGTTCTTGGCTTCACCTTTTATTGTTAAAACTTTCCCATACACTTTCTGAAGGGAGCAACATCCAACAGTTTCCTGACCATCTACAATTGGAGTCATTCCGTGTTTCCGTCTGTTCGAATGCCAGCTGCCCTTACAAGTTCAAGGCGGAAGTACATGATGAATCAGCGGCTATATACTTTTGCTGCAGTTGGTTGGTAAGTGATGAAAAGCTGGCATGGAGAGTCATTTCAGTGATGAGGGATTGCGATTCAACTGCCTCTCAAGGACAACCAAGTAGCTGACTCATGGTTTGATAAACCTCATTTAGTAACAATATTGGTCGACTGCAGCCCAGAAGTCTCTTTGCTAGAATCTCTCGTTGCTGATTCTAAACAAGTAAATTCAAGTTGGACAGCGACTTGGCAAGAGTAGGATTTCTACTGATGTCATATCTACATTGATTCACTGGAAATTAAAATATCATGGATTTTGGTTCTTGATTGCTTACAGAGGTGATGTCTTCTGGGATTACCCTCTCAATTAAGCATTGCATCCAAACAGCATTTTAGCATTTTTTTTTTATCTGCCCTTGCATGTTGAGCCCTGAGCCCTGAGCCCTGAGTAGGTTACAACAATACTTTGATTCACTCAAAGTTAAAATATCATGGATTTTGGTTCTTGATTGTTTACAGAGGTGGGATTACCCTCTCAATTAAGCATTGCATCTAAACAGCATTTTAGCATATTTTTTTTCTGCCCTTGCTTGCAGAGCCCTGAGCCCATTGTAGGTTACAACAATTGGTGTACGGCTGCTATTCTGCATCTCCTTGATTAACTTAAAGCCCATCTTATAGAACCTATCAATCACCATTGTATATGTAGCATCATTTGGCATCAAACCTGCACTCAACATCTCCCTCGACGTCCTCTCTGCATCAACAACTCTGTCCTCTATAAAGCCCTAAAATAAGAGCTGTAGAAACTAGATAGCCCAAGTAGCAGCAGATGAATTTGTCTTCATCCGAGATGAAACCAGAATCTGTACACACATTCATGAAAGCATTAAATAACCAAATTGGGTTGATGGGTACCTCTGATTGCAGGAACTGATATGAGGAAGCCGAGCCCTTTCCCTGCCAAGAGATTGGGCTTCTAATAGAATTTTGTGGGTGCAGAGAAATGGGTCATTGTGCACTAAGATTGGACGGTCTGGCAAAATCCATGTTGTAAAGAAACCCATCTGAAGAAAGGGAGAGAAGCTGGATCGAGATGGTTGTGGGTGATCAGATCGATCACATAGCGAGCTGTGAAAGAAAGGATGAGCTTGTTGAGTAGTCCAGGGGCTTTGGTAGAGTGTGTTTGGCCTCGGAGATGGTTGTGAGGATGGAGTCCTAGTATGCGAGTGGAAGATTAAAACATGAGGATAATAAAGACTCCCAAGTTATGTAGGGAAGAGAAGGTGGTGCTTCCTCGGGTGTTTCAGAGTAATCATCTCTGTATTTTTATGAGAACCAGCACTGTATTTGCTCCAAGTTAAGCTCTTCAGGGGCTGAAATCAAAGGTATTTAAACTTAAGGTGAGTAGAGCATTGAAGCATTTGGCTGCGTGGCACTAACCTTTCATGATACATTTTAAAAATTTTGACCAAAATTCTTCTTACGAATTACGATCTTCAGAATCCATCTTAGAGGAAGCCCTTAAATATTTTTATTTATTAAAATCCTCGAATATTTCATTTCAATCGAAAGGCAAAAAATAAAATCCCAAAATTTCAGTCCAATGAGTACCTTAAAGAATGCATCTTAGAGGAGAGCCCTAAACCAGAGATGGCAGCAATAGGTTCACAGACTTAAGGGAGATTCAAAAAGGGCTTTCTCAGCTTTGATTACTATCGCAGTGAGTGCCTGAATCCATCCCAATTAATAATTGGGTTGCCAGGTCAAATCTAATGCCATTGTATCTGTATTGCAGATCAAGTTCCACTTTGTGTAGGCACACAATGCTGGTTAGGTTGAGACTGAAGAATTATCATTCCCATAAATGCCTGATTCCATGATTGACTCTTGGTAAATACAGTTTCCCTTGCATGCACAGCAGAAGCAAATCCACTTGTTCTTGCAATGGCAAATACTGACTACAGAGGATGGGGGAACGTAGATAGTTAAGGTTACAACATGCATCAGATCACCATTGATACAGTGTATATACACATCTGGTATATTGAATCACTAATAACAGCTCCTGCTTTTTCATTTCCATCAGTAGCTTCATATTTCTAAACCAGTATTAAAGACATGGAAGACAGGAAGAGTACTGCCTGCAACCAACATCAAGGACAAAGTATGACAATTTCTATAGCTAGAAGAAAATTATGTGCATGCTAGCAAATTTTAGAAGTTGTTTTTCTTATTCAACAAGAACTTCCAAGATTAAATGCAAGGAATAATCTGAAGATCAAACAATTTATCAAGATCCAAGTTTTCTCATGCGGCTATTTAATTCCGAGGTAAGGCTAACTAGGATTCAAATAAAAAACAAGAAAAAAACCAATAAATTTTCATTTGTTCTATTTAGCTTGGGGATGCGAAGCAATGAAGTCAACAGCAAGACTAATGTTGTTGATCTTGTCTGCTTCGTTATCGGGGATCTCAAACCCGAACTCTTCTTCAAGAGCCATAACAATCTCTACAGTGTCCAAACTATCAAGTCCAAGATCACTCTGAAAATTGGCGTTTGGTGTAACCTACAGAAAAATCAGATACCAACATGGTTAGTACACAACCAAATATGGCGAAATCATCACAATTTTATTTTAAAATTGCATTCTGAACGTCATTAGACAAAAGACACAATAGTCAGCTCGATTCTCCTATTACTAACCATTCTCTAGTGAACACACAAGGTCCCACTGAAATGGTCAACTTGCTAAGTGCAGCAGAGATGGATCTAACCACTAATTCAGGGAATTCTTTTTCCCTATTTAATGTTGCTACTTCTAGCCATCAACAGAGACATGATCTAAATCAATCATGCCAGTAAAAGTGGACAGTTACAAATCTGAGTCAATCAAAGCGTCAAGCCTTAAAATGTTTCTGCTACTTGGTGCCCATGCTCTTGTGCTAGCAAACTGCGAAGACTTCACTAGAACAAGGAGAATCTCTTAACTTCTACAAGAGAAAAATGAGGGATTAAGATTTTGGAAAGATGAAGATCAAATGGGAGGATCCTACCTAAAGCTGAGGTTTCTCCCAAATTCAATAAACTGAATGAATGGACTTGCCCCTGAAAACATGAGTGGATGGAGGCCTAACCATGTCCTTGGCAGGGTTCTTTTACAAGAGAAATCCACACTTAACAAAACCAATGCCTAATATATCTAGGACTTGCAAGCCAAAATAGGAAACAGATCCAAATAGAGTATCTTCTACGCCTGTTTTTTCTTTTGGTTTGACGGGTAGAATCATAATGAATAACAGTAAAAGCTAACAGCAAAAGATGAGGGATGATACTTGAAAGCAATGACTCTATGGGTTAGAACAGAATGTAGACTCTGAGGAACAATGATACATTCCACCATATTGTAAGCCAATTTGGGGGTACTGTGTATGGAATATAATTGCCAGAAAATCAAAGAATCTCATCAGCTTTTGCCTTCTGCATTATCAATTACAACAATGGTTCCTCAGAGACTTCAGATGAATTGATGCAAATGCCTGAGATTACAATCAGTGACTACTAAATGATACTGCAAGGAAATAAAGATGATCCTTCAGATAGGTCTCAAAATAAAATTTAAGGCAAAATCACAAAATAAATATCGATCGCTATCCATCTCAGCCCTCCACAACCATTGCCAAGGTCAATTCCTTACTGTCCAAACCCCTTCCAGTTTGTGAAGTGATGAGACCCGAGAAGGGCTGACTGCCAAGTTGGAGTCAAGAATGAATGCTTTAAAATCCAAACGTATTATGTTAAGTTGAATTAGATCGAAATGAATCAAATGCAACATTGGAAAAAGTAGGAATTGAGAACTAGTAAAAATATTCATAACCTAGAACTATCACAGTTTTTCTTTTTTGTTATCTTAGTCGGATCATAAATAAAGAGTAAGAGAAGCAATGCTGTATGGTGCTCCACATGCAGTGCATCATATATGGGTAGCAACAGTGAGGGGGATTACAAATATCTACATTGAAGGGGACTTAAGAGTTGCACCAACAGGAGAGGAAATGAGGGAAGTAAAACACAGGGGTCCCAAAATGTGCGACAAAGACCAGCAAATGCACAAGTTAGGAGTGATATCGTTCAATTTGGAAGTGCTCAAAGATGGGGGCAAAAGATGCAGTGCGTGAAGTAATCACAGAAGAAATTAGTGCTTAGGAATTAACACATTACCATTTTAAATAGAGCAAAATGGAAAGTTTGCATATCCGAACCCAATTAGATGAGACAAGGCTTGGTTGAGCTCACTTTGTTTAGTGGTTCCCCAACCCTAGCCGCATCTCCGCCACCCTCCAAAAGGGGAAAAAAATCATGTAACAAATCACCGCCTGGCTCAGGTGGGTTCATGCTGCATTTATAATTAGAGATACCCTATTCAAGTCTCTCGGGACTCCATTACAGTAGTGATAAACAGACTGATTGATGTTTAACTGCATCCCATCCTCGGTTTGATTCTAATTTCGAGTGAAATGCCTCAACTGAACCATAGATACGGCAGTAACTTCCAGTGGAAAATATTTAATGCACTAGAAAGTGAACAAAAGACTCATGCTCTACACACAAGTGATCAATTGGAAAGAAGATTTAATTGTGTTATTTAGTAGGTCTTAAATGTCTTATATAGGATGAAAAAAATTATTCATCCTAGATGGAACCCCAATCATATAAGAACTTTATCGCACAAAACAAGACCGTGACATTCCAGTGAAGTTTTTCAATCCATCATCAATATTCACTACCCACTGTCAGATAGAAAAAAAATATATAGACAAAAAATCAACATGGTTAGGTCACATTGGATTGACCATTAGGATGGCAAGTTAACCACCAATCCATTCTCAATGGTATGGATTAAAGCCAACCCTCATCACTGCAATAAGTATGAAGTCGATTTAAGGTCAGCAAATAGAATGAAATGCATTTTTGTACAGATGACACCATGAAGGTCACTTTAAGGGACCATTTTCAGGTTTTTCGGATTGGGGGAATGACTGGTTCTACCGATGGGGCCCTTCCTCAAACCATTCGAAGATAGGCTTCTCTCTCCATGGTTACACATATTGTGATTTCAGCAAATCAATTGGAAAGAGAAAAAGACTCTCCTAAGCTAAAGCTCAAAACATTCCTCTTCTCTGAAATATTAGATACCAGTATAAATTGGTACTCAACTAAGACATATTAAAATGAACGGAGAAAGAACGTGACGGCAACATTTTCAGCTGGTCATGAGAGGCGATATCGATCGCCAAATCAGAATTGGCTAATTAAAGTTTAAAACTTCATTCTAAGGTTTGACTTTCGTCACAAAGGCATTGCAGTTCATGTGCTTCACTTCCATTTCTTTAGAAACTGGATATAAACCCTAATTTCTGATCTCGAAACATAAGAAGAAGACGAACCAGATATGATTAAACTAAATAACTCTCCAAGACAGGAATAGATTTACCTTGGAAGGATCGACTTTCTGAAAGTTCTTTACAACGGTGATGACACGGTCAGCGACCTCCGATTTGTCGAGGAAAGAGCCTCTGACCTCCTCCTGAGAGGAGAGGTGGCGACGAAAGAGATTATTCAATGAAAAAGCAAACGGAGTTGCCTTTCGCGCCTGAACGTTCACTCTCAGGTGCTTCAACAGAGCATTTCTAGCCGCCATTGAGAGACACACAGCTCCTACGGACTATGGTTTCTTCCTTCCCTTTGTAAAAGCGAGAAAAGTGGTGAACATATATGATATATCTGAGTGGAAGGATACAGTTTCTACTTTCTGCAAGGGTAAAAATGGGAATTCGTACCCAAAAAAAAAAAAGGGCAAAAATGAGAATTGAAGTCTGAATTAAGGGTAGCGGTAGCCGTGAATTAATAATATCTGAAAAAGAACCTAAAGGAAGGAATACATATATTTGGAAAATTCTGGAGTTCTTTGTTTTGGTAAAGAAAATTCAGGAGTTATGAGCTCGCATGACCCACGAAAGGACGAAATTTTCATCTTTCTGTTTTTTGACACCACAGATTTCTTGATCCATGGGGGCTAAAATGAATCTGTAGGTTCGGCTGAATTATTCTGAATGGGTAGATACCAAGGTCCCTTTTCTTATGGAGTAAATTTTAACATGAGTATTTCACTGAAAAAATAAAAATAAAAAATTTTAACGTCAGTGAAATTGATCAAATGATAAAATAAAGAATGGAAAATCTAAAAGTATAAATAGGTGTACACTATTATACTTCAATCCACACTCCAAAAATGCACTGATTGAGGGTTTCTCTTCCTATCTTGTGAGCCACATCCCCAAAGTTAGCTGATGTGGGAATTGGGGTGGACATATCTAGGATCCAAATCTTCTACATTGTAACTGCCCAAGCGGCCTAAACGGCGCAGACACATGGCCTCGTGCAATGATCACATTACCCCCACTTAGGCAAAGTGCTCAGGTAAGGATAAGGTGGTCATGACATGCAGCCATGTGTCTACAACACTTAAGCAACTCAGGCAATTGCACTATAAAAGATCTGGATCCAAATATGTGAGGCCATGAAAATTCGCTATTGAGAGAGACCATGCCAAATATATTGACCATATATGATGAAATTTGGATCTAAAACGTGACAAAGTGGTCATTTCAAACTACTTAAGGTAGAAGGAGGTGTGTACATTGTTCTCACAAGTCACACCCTCTCCTTCTTGTCGGTTAAAGAGTGTTATTTTTATTTTATTTTTTGGTGATAAAAGAGTGTCTTATTTAGTGATGGGAATCACCAAGGATTGCTTTCCAACTTAGTCAAAATTTGTCAAACTTGGCCAGTCTGTGAAATCATATAAAGGAGTCTTTTCTGGTTCCCAGCTTTAATAATTGTGGCTAATAAGTACCTTGTTTACTACTTGGGATAGCCAAGGAGTGTTTTTATGGTTCTTTGAAAGTGGGGTTCTTTGAAAGTGGAGTGGTAGTGTAATTCACATGGTTTAAATTCTCCATTCTTATATTCATAGATCTGTCTTTGATTATTTGGAATGGGTTCATGTGGGTATCAGTACACAGGTGTTAATTCTAAAACCATTCCATTTAGTTAACTGGATCAAATCTAAGTCTTAGTCCCATTATTAATAGGATGGGATAATACTGGTTCTTGAACTATTCTAGGCATGGTAAAAAAGAGAACTTTAATGGTTCCTAATAAGATGGTTTCATTATTGACGATATAGATCTTTTCACTATTATGAGATCAATAGTATTCTTTATTTTTAAATTAAACTTAGAATACGAAACCATGATGAATTTCATGGTTTTACTTCTTTATATTCCCTAAGATTACATGTAAGCTTCTCAAAAAGACGACTAAAAATTAATGAGGACAAATTAAACAAGCTCATGTATGGTTTAATATCATCACTAAACAATTTTATAGAATAAGAACTAAAGGTACATCAGCAGAAAGGATACTGGTAGTTCCAATTCCATCTAGTACCTAATTGGTATTACGGTACTGGTATTGTTAAGAATTCCATTTCAAAATTGCCTTGTCTCATTTATTATTAGGTACCAAAATCATATCCTAATAGCGTTCTATTTATTAATAAGAGGATCCGATACCAAGTTTTGGTGGGACAGTTCGGGGATGATTCTTGATTGTAATCCCAAATTGACACCCTTAACCTTGACGTACACAATCCTTACCTCTATTCACAACATCTCTTGGGGGGAGAGAGAGAGTGTGTGTTACGAGTCACACACTCGTTCCCTCAAGGGAATCGGGTCTAACAAGCATACCCATTGTGTCTTTGACCATCATTCTATCAAAACCTAATTATAGGGTGTTGAGGATTAGAGAATGTTCAGCGATTATTCTGCAGAAATTGGCATCCACACGTAACCAGATACATTTCTCCAATTTCCAGATGACTTATTTAAGTGAGGCTGGGTAAGCAATAATAAGCAGCGTTGGACTGTAGCGAGACAAGAAGTGTAGCGCACATTCAATTGCTCACAATGTTTGGACACGCAATCCAACACCCTGTCAATGTGTGAGCAGCATGCTCGAGCATTGCGGGCCGTCCGATATCGCACTACAAACCTTGTAGACCGGCAATTTTTTTTGGGAGGGTTAAATAGTAAAACAGGCAGCTGGGGTATATATATATATTGGTTATCTTCTTGATCAAAGGAATAAAATCTTTGCCTCAGGTCAGGCCTCTCTTCCACTCCCTCCCATGGCTCAGAGAAATGGGCTTCACATCGTTATGTTCCCATGGTTAGCTTTTGGTCATATGATACCATTTCTAGACCTCTCCAAGGGCTTAGCTAAGAGAGGTCATCAAATTTCCTTCATTTCCACACCTAGAAACATTGATAGGCTTCCGAAACTCCCTCCCAATCTATCCCCTCTAATTAATTTTGTGAAGCTCACCTTACCTCAGGTCACCAACTTGCCGGAGGGAGCTGAAGCCACTTCTGATGTCCCATTCAACAAAACCCAGTACCTTAAGAAGGCCTTCGATGGTCTAGAGGGATCTTTTGGTTGCTTCCTTGAGAACTCATCAGCTCCTCCAGATTTAATTATCCATGACTTCTCCCATCACTGGCTGCAACCCCTTGCAGCTAAACATGGTATTCCATGTGCCTTCTTCAGTATATTCAACGCTTCAGTTCTTGCCTTCTTTGGTTCCCCATGGTTGCGTATGGCCGGAGAAGATACCCGAATAGATCCGGAACACTTTACTGTTCCTCCCAACTGGATTTCTTCCCCTTCCAATCTTGCATATCGCCTCTATGAAATCCTTAAAATCTCTGAATCCTTCTCAAGTGAAAACGATTCTGGTGTGTCCGACATGCAACGATACAACTCCGTAGTCCATGGATCCAACTTTGTAATTCTGAGAAGCTGTGAAGAATTTGAGGGTGATTCTCTACGTCTCCTGCAGGAGAAACTCTACCGGATACCAGTTATTCCAATAGGTCTACTTCCACCCTCAGAGGAAGAAGATACTTCGGAAAGCAAAATTGATCTGGAATGGGCCGAAATAAAAAAATGGCTAGACAAGCAAAGAGAAGGATCTGTGGTTTACATAGCATTTGGTAGTGAAGCACAAGTGAGCAGAGAAGAATTGCATGAGGTAGCTCTTGGGTTAGAGCTATCAGGGTTGCCCTTCTTTTGGACACTAAGAAGACCAACTGCAGCTGCAGGGTCCTCTGAGGAGGTGGAGACCTTAACCATGTTACCATCAGGTTTTGAGAGCAGAAATCAAGGTGGTCAAGGTTTCATCTGTTTAGGATGGGCTCCTCAGAGAAGGATATTGGGACACCCTTCAGTGGGGGTTTTCTTGAGTCACTGTGGATGGAGTTCGGTAATTGAAGCTCTTGCAATAGGTTGTCCTCTTGTGTTATTACCTCTTTCAATCGATCAACCTTTGGTAGCAAGGTTATTGGTGAGCAAGAATATTGGGGTAGAGATTCCAAGAGATGAACGAGATGGGTCTTTTACAAGAGATTCAGTGGCCAAGTCACTGAGGTTAGTAATAGTGGACGACACAGAGGGGAAGCTGCACAAGACCAAAGCTAGGAAGATGAGAGAGGTGTTTGGAGATAAGGCTGGGCATGACCGATACATGGATGATTTCGATCAGTACCTAAGAATTAATCATGGGTGCTGAATGGATCTTTATCCTCTCAGATTCCCTATCCAGTAAAGTTCATATACAGTTCTTCTCATGGGGGTTAGAAATGACCACCTTATCTCCTGCACGAACACACTGCCAGGGTGAGGTCCACTTCCGTATTATTAGAGGCACTAGGTAGGATAATTTTCCACCCCTCAACATCCTATATTAATTAGTCTTCGATAGGTGCCGCCATGATGAATGGGATCATAAAATGTTCATCCTTAGCAAAAGTAAAGATTAGTCTGTGTTGAATTTGTTTTGTTTAAAAAGAGAAGTTTCAAAATACTTTTAAAACTTTTCCCATAGTTATTTTGTTTTGGTTGTCTTCTTGGTTTTCCTCTCTAACTTTTGTGTGGTATGGTGTGGTTAAATGGACTTGGGTCTGAGTTCATTGTAATTTTTTTGGACAATGGATTTAAAGAACTTTTATGTTCCATTTGTGACTTTTATTAAGGCATGGGCTTTTATTTCTACGGCCAACATGAATTGCATCGTTAAATATATTGTCTTTGGACATATCGTTTCCTCCATATAAGAGAAAACCCATATTTATGGAATTGGAATCTCTAGGAGAGATTGAATCTTGATCATTCGTTATATCTATAAATAGGGGTGGTGGCTGTCATTCTATTCAATTAATTCTCTCTTAATTAAATTTATCTTCTTTGTTTTCGGATTTGTCTAGCATAAACCTCTCCATCTTGGTAAGAGTGAATGCAACCCTAAGATGGTGGGTGCAACCATGAAAGCTACAATTCAGGATGCAACATTTATAATGCATTGCATAACTGCCATAAGAATATAAGATATGTTCAAGGTTTTAGTTGAGGTGGGGGTGGGCCTAAATACTTTAACACTTCTCTAAAAGCCGCTCAATCTCCTTTCCCCAGCAAAGGCCATTAATTAAGGGCTGTCCTAGCCAGCACCTTCAAGATGGCAAAGTCTATTGTTCATGGTTTTAGTTAGGGTAAATTACACGTCACCCCTTAGTTTTCAAGCGAAACTCAAATCACCCCCTGATTTTTTAAAAAACTCAAATTATCCTCTCTACAGTAACGGTGTTAGTCTGCTGTTAGTTATTGGTGTGAAAAGACTATTTTACTCTTCTACTAAAACATTAGAATTAAATTGACAATACTACCCTTCCTTCATCTTCAACATTGGTCAAGGGTAGTTTAGGGATTTAAATTTATTTAACTGGTTGATATCATCACTTAACAACATAAAACTAACGGTAGAGACTAATTTATCATATTGGGGTCTAAACCAAAGGGTGATTTGAGTTTTTTAAAAAACGAGGGGATGATCTAAGTTTCGTTTGAAAACCAGGGGGTGACATAGATTAGCAAAAGGAAAAGTTATAGCTTGTTACAAGAGTAGGGTTGGAAAAGTTTTTATTTGAGCAAATGAGCAATGTAAATCATGTCATTTCCTTTTCTTTTTTTTCTAGGGAGGGGGGTTGTGATGGTGTAATGTAATTTTTCAATTTCTCCAAATATAGAATAAGAGGAAGGGATCGAGTTTTCCTCCACCCACGGTGAATGGGATCCCATTCATTGCGGGGCAGCCGAAGGCAATAGGGAGTATCAGGAGGGAAGTTTAGTCCAAGAGGAGTTTGTGAACCCTAAGATGGTGGGTGAACCATCCTCTATGAGTGAAGGAAAACTTTGTCCTTTAGTTATTTACTATCTTAAGGAGAGTGTTCTTTTGCACAACTCAACCTTACCTGAAGTAGTTCAATTGAAGATTGGTTCATTGGAGATTAATCTATTCAATTGAAAACAAATTTATTTACTTGAAGTTTTTTCATTGACTTGAAACTTGGTGCATTCCCTTCATAAGTACGTGAATACATTTTCGACATAAATCTAAGTCTTATATTCTCTTTATTTCCCTGTTCAACCATATTAGTTACTACACTCTTAATCGATCATATTCAAATAGGTAATGCAAATAGGATCCTCAACCTTCCACTAGGGTTTTAAAATGGGGATCCGATCAACCAATCCTGATTGGCCAATCCAACATGTTCGATATCTAAAGAGAACCTAGTTTAAAGCTAGGCAAATATGGGCTGATTCGGGAGCAATATAAGACTGATCTTCGCCGATTTCGATCCAAACTCAACCCACCCCCCCCCCCCCCCAAAAAAAATGAAGGAAATGACATGATTGACATTGCTCAAATAAAAAAATTTCCAACCCAACTCTTCTAACAAGCTATAACTTTTCTTTTTGGTAAGAATTTATCTATCTATAACTGAAACCATGAAAAATAGACTTTGCCATCTTCTTTTTTTTTTTTTTTTTTATGAAAGCAAAAAAAATTATATTACTAATTAAGGAGATGTACAACTATCATCTAACCAAGTATCCTTTGTAAGAAAGGTTAGCCAAGCTGGAGACTTAAGCCAAGAACGGGATAGAAAGGTTTACCCCCCTCTTTTTTTTTTTTTTTTTTATTTTTTGGGATTCCCTTTTTTTTTTTCCCTTTTCTTTTCCCCCCCCCCCCCCCCCCCCCCCCCCCCCCCCCCCCCCCCCCCCCCCCCCCCCCCCCTACCCCCCCCCCCCCCCCCCCCCCCCCCCCCCCCCCCCCCCCCCCCCCCCCCCCCCCCCCCCCCCCCCCGACTTAAACACAATGCCATCTTGAAGGTGCTAGCTAGTGGCTAGGACAGCCCTTAATGGCCTTAGACTGGTTGTATCGAATTTCATAATCAATTGCTCCCTTGATGAGGGGGAAAGGAGGTTGGGCAGCTTTAAGAGAAGTGTTGAATTGTAGCTTTCATGATTTTTATGTGAAAGATAAATCCAAGGGGTCACTACTTACATGATTTTGGTGCGTTAGTTAGGTATGCCACTGTATATGGTGCTCATCAGTTTAGTTGGTTACCACATGTGAATCGCATCTAAAAGTAACCGTATACGTCTCTCCAGCTGCCAATTTCTTGTTTAAGAGAAACTGGTTAAGCAATTTTGACTCCGTTTGGTTGCAAGGGGAATTAAAGGGAAGGGAAGTAAAATTTTCACATCGAAAAGAGAAATTTTTGTAATTATTATCCCATGTGACAATATCACTAATGCCAAATCAGTCCATATTTGTTTATTAAATTATACTTTACTTTACATCCAATGTCCTTTGGTTTAAAATGTAAAATAAATATTACATGTAAAATATATCATTACTAAATATGATAAAAAATTTAAATAGTTTATAAAATCGCATGTGATAATGATTACAAAATTTTCTTTTTTAGATTTAAAAAAAAAAATTTCCCTTCCCTTTGATTCCCCTTGCAATCAAACGGAGCCTATAAGAATTCACTAATTAAGACCGGCATTAATGTATCCTTCTGCTGATTGTCTTCTTGATTGATCAAAGGAAATAAAACTCAGCCTCTCATCAGATCTCTCTTCCAATTCCTCCCATGGCTCAGAGAAATGGGCTTCACATTGTTATGTTTCCATGGTTAGCTTTTGGTCATATGATTCCATTTCTAGAGCTCTCTAAGGGCTTAGCTAAAAGGGGTCATCGCATCTCCTTCATTTCTACACCAAGGAATATTGAAAGGCTTCCAAAACTCCCTCCCAATTTATCCCCTCTCATTAATTTTGTGAAGCTCACCTTACCTCAGGTCCCTAACTTGCCAGAAGGAGCAGAAGCCACTTCTGACATCACATTCAACAAAACCCATTACCTTACCAAGGCCTTCGATGGTTTAGAGGGATCTTTTGGTTGCTTCCTTGAGAACTCATCAGCTCCAGATTTGATTATCCATGACTTCTCCCATCACTGGCTCCAACCCCTTGCAGCTAAACGTGGTGTTCCATGTGCCTACTTCAGTGTATACCTCGCTTCAACGCTTGCCTTCTTTGGCTCCCCATGGTCGCATGAAGATACCCGAACAGATCCAGAACACTTCACTGTTCCTCCCAATTGGATTCCTTCCCCTTCTAATCTTGCATTTCGCCTTTATGAAATCCTCAAAATCTTTGAATCCTTCTCAAGTGGAAACGATTCTTGTGTGTCCGACACTCATCGATCCAACTCGGTAGTCCTCGGATCAAATTTTGTAATTGTGAGAAGCTGTGAAGAATTCGAGGGTGATATTCTAGGTATCCTACGGGAGAAACTCTACCAGATACCAGTCATTCCAATAGGTCTATTTCCTCCCTCAGAGGAAGAAGATACTTGGGAAAGAAGCAAAGATGATCTAGAATGGGCCGAAATCACAAAGTGGTTAGACAAGCACAGAGAAGGAACTGTGGTTTACGTAGCATTTGGGAGTGAAGCAGAAATGAGCAGAGAAGAAATAAATGAGGTAGCTCTTGGGTTAGAGCTATCTGGGTTGCCCTTCTTTTGGGCACTAAGAAGGCCAGCAGGGTACTCTGAGGTGGAGACCTTATCTATGTTACCATCAGGTTTTGAGAGCAGAATAACTCAAGGTGATCAGGGTTTCATCTGTTTAGGGTGGGCTCCTCAGAAAAGGATATTGGGACACCCTTCAGTAGGGGTTTTCTTGAGTCACTGTGGATGGGCTTCGGTAATTGAAGCTCTTGCAATAGGTTGTCCTCTTGTGTTATTACCTCTAACAATCGATCAACCTTTGGCAGCAAGGTTATTGGTGAGCAAGAATATTGGGGTAGAGATTCCAAGAGATGAACGAGATGGGTCGTTTACAAGGGATTCGGTGGCCAAGTCACTGAGGCTAGTAGCAGTGGACAGAGAGGGGGAGCAGCACAAGGTCAAAGCTAGGGAGATGAGAGAAGTGTTTGGAGACAAGGCTCGACATGACCGATACATAGACGATTTCGATCAGTACCTCCGAACTAATCATGGGTGTTGAAAGGGATTCCTTGCCCTTGGTGGCAGTTCAATATGTTATTTCTATATACAGTTTTATAGATTGTATGTCGGGTCACGGATTGACCCGAATTGGTATCAGCATTGGTCAATCCCAATTTCTGGTTGATCTTGTATCGGGAAATACTACAGATCAGGAATGATATTATAATATAATAAATAATTAATTAAATAAACTAATTTTTTTTTAAATCAGGGGCAAAACCGTCCGATTCATATCGGTCCATATAGGCCAAGTATAGGATAGTGATAATAAATTTTTTTTTTTTTTTGGTAAGAGATAAATTTATTGCAAAGAACGGGAAACACTCCTAGTATCCGAAATCACAGCTTCAGAGAACAAGGGATCGGAATTGGGCCAGACCATCCTTCCCGCAACGGATAGTGCCCTTCTGGCAAGGCAGTCTGCTAAAGAGTTAGCAGCCCTTGGAATATAAGCAAAGGTACAATCATCAAAGTAGGAGGAGAGATGTCTAATGTCCTCCACAATAGGCAATACAATAAAATCCGGGGTCTTAGAAGGATTTAAAAGTGACGAAATAATGCCTAGATTATCACTTTCGATAGTGATAGAGAGTGTTCCTTCTGAAATGGCCTCTAAAAGACCTTCTCTGATCGCCATCGCCTCACCAACCAGAATATCATCAAAGGGAGTGGGGTTTGACACGGCAATGCAACACCTGCTGAGATGGTCCCTGATAACAAAACCAATACCACTCCTCTTCACCCCTGGATCCAAAGAAGCATCACAATTAAGTTTGAAGGAACTAGGGAGAAGGTGAAGCCAAGCTTCCTGTACAGGGACCCGAGTATGAGCATTAGAGGAATGGCCGAAACTGGTGGTCAACAAAAACTCATCACACGCCCTTTGGGCAGCCTGTATGACCTCAACCCCCATCCAATTTTTGCCACAAAAAAGAAGATCGTTTCTTGAGGTCCAGAGGTACCAAAGAACAAAGCAACCAAGAGTTGTTATCTCCTTGAAAACAGTCTTGCCCCGAGCAGCAAGGGAGAGCCAAGCCTGCAGGAACTGATAGAGATGAAGGTTGTCATCACAAGGCAAAAATGGGTGAAGGTTACAGCCGAACCAAACAGCCCTCGCAAACGTATATTGGAAAAGAATGTGATCAACAGATTACTCATGAGCACCACACCAACGACAAATAGTGATAATAATTGCTCAACCATGTATTTAAAAGTTTCATGATTTCGATTTAAACGATGCAATTTGATTTTGATAAATGATATAGGTTAGGTTTTGACACCCTTACCTTATGGCTTTACTCCTAAGGGCTTGGCTGGTTGTAGCGAAATCTCATGACCAACACGTGGTGGTTATAAAGGCAGTGATGAAATGTGTCATGAATGCTGCGTCTGGAACGTAGCTTTCTTCATTTATTTGGGAGTGCTTCTTATGCGGTACTGTGTGGTAAATTTTTCTTTCAAACCAATTTCCTGGGGCCCGTAATCTCAGGCGTCTAAATGGAATCACATTCTAATTAAAAAGAATATTTTTAAAAATATTCAAACGAACCAAAGAAGGGGATTATTTCATTTTGGCGCCTGCGATTACATGCCTGATTTGTAGAATTTTTTTTTTTTTTTTGTGGAGAAAATTACAAGATTATTGAAAATTGAGTTTTACTTTACAAAATTAACAACTCAATTTTTATTTTACTTAATCTACCCCGAACAAAAATGAGTATTTCAAAATTATTCAAAACAATGCCACTCCTTCGATTATGCATGATTTCTTACAATTCTATCATGTGTCTGGACGCAGCCTGCGCTGCGACACAGAGAATAGCGCCCCATAAAATAAAATAGAATAACCTATAATAAAAATAAGAGAACAGCTATGAAAAATGGTAAAATAGATGCATAAATCAAATTATTACATCATCATAATTTATATATTTTTTTTTCTTGATATCCAAACATAACCTAGGGTTTTAAGAATTGGGAATTGAATTGGTTGATTTGGATCGGAATTAGCTGTGATCGCTCCTAATTCCCACCAATCTGGCACAGCCGATTCACACCTAAAAACCCTAAGATTTTCTTATTTTTTGAGTTGGGGACCGATCCAGATGCCAATGACCGATTCCGGGTTTTAAAACCCTGATATAAGAGGATGGGCGAACCCTGCTCCATTTGTGGCGGAAAACTTTCGGATACCAAATTGTAAGGTGTGGATCAGATTTTTCCACGTAGAGGCACCACCGAGTCGCACCGACGTTCACTCGTTTCAATCTGTATGTAATTGAGGCTCTTAACTCATGGTGCGACTTTTGAATGGCTAAAGCTGTTATACATAAAAGGTCAGAACGAACGTACGATTTGACACTTGATTGTCTTTTTTTAATTATGGTGCTACACTACTATTGTTTTCATCTGCTATGTAATTCAAGTCTGTGGGGTTTAAAAAATGGAAAAAAAATAATTAAGTTTAATTTTATTTTTTACACTTATTTGTCTTATAAAATTTATTTATTTTTAAAAATATTTTTATTGGGAAAGTTTCAGTATACTGTCGTGCACACCATACACGACTGTGTTACAACCATTGGATGAGATGAGAGACCATACACTGTACATGATGTTACGGCTGTGTACAAAATCTTTCACCTTATTTTTTTGGGTAAAGTACACGTACTTCCCTATAATGCACCCAATATTCCTCGTACCCCCTTAATGTACCTAATATTTCTCGTACCACCCCTCAATATTTCACATACCACCCCTGTTTTACCCCTATGCCATTTAAGCCAACACCAAGTATTAAATGCTAAAAAAGACCAAACTACCCTTTCTTCTATTCTTTTTAAAATTTGAAAAGATCTAATTGTCCTGATCTATTTGTTAAAATTTAAAAAGACTAAAATGCCCTCATCTTCCCCAAATCATTATCTTCTTTTACATACCCACCACCACCATCACCACTTGTACATCATCTTCTTGAGTGTGTGTGTGGCAGAGAGACAGAGAGCAATGGCTGAAAGGCGCAGCAACAGCAGGCACGGTCAAGGTCAAGGAAGGGAGAGGAGGTCTTCTTCCCTCTTCTTCGTCTTCAAAGTGTTCAAGACAAGTAGGGGGAGGAGGTCAGGCGATGGAGAATCCGAAGATATGTGGGACGAATCAGTAAACATGAGAAGGGTACGTCACAGCGACGAAGACAAAGATTGTTGGGTTGCTGAATCTGACATTGACAGGAAGGCCTCCGCCTTCATTGCCAGATTCTACGAGTCTCGTGTTTCCGAATCCGAAATCCAAACTATTGCCCTATGAATTATGATCAGTTAATTATGTACATCTATGACACCATTGTAGATCGATTATTAAGATGACATACACAGAGGAAACCAACTCTGTTTGAATATTAAAATCTCTACTTTTTGAAACGCTGAAAGCCTAAAATAATTCTAAACTGTTTCCTTATGATCTTTTCTAGAGAAATCACAGCGAGGAGGTGAAATCATTATTTGATTTCTCTCCTGTTCTTTTTCTAGGGCTTTCAATTTCTTCCACAAGCTCCTCTTGGACCTTAGGTTTCCAATCAATTATTCTATTTTTTCCCCAAGAATATTTGGAGGATCGAGTTCTATGGCTTCCAGGTTTTGCTTCAGATTTAGATCTCGTTTTTATAGCACTCTCTCACAATTCTTTGTCCACCGCGGCTCCCCCTTTATCGCCATTCCCGAATCTCTATTAATTACTTCTCCTTCTCCTAATCTCCCTGTTATTCCTGTCGTATTTCCCTTCTCAAGTGCTGGAATCCGGTATCTATTGACCTTCAGTCGCCAACCAATTCGTAAATGAACCGTTGACATCGGTGCCAGAGCTCATCAACTTCAGAACCGCCCCTCTGAGTTACGCTCTGACCTTCAGTTGGTGGTGGTGATAGTGGTGGTGATGTAAAAGAAGATAATGATTTGGGAAAGATGAGGGTATTTTAATCTTTCAAATTTTAACAAATAGGGCAGGGCAATTAGGTCTTTTTAAATTTTAAAAAAGATAGAAAAAAAAATAGTTTGGTCATTTTTAGCATTTAATACTTGGTGTGGATTTAAATGGCATTAGGGGGTAAAATAGGGGTGGTAAGTGGACTATTGAGAGGTAGTACGTGGAATATTGGGTGCATTAGGGGGTATGAGGAATATTGGGTGCATTACAAGGGCTACATGTATTTTACCTTTTTTTTTTTAAATTGTAGATCAAAGAAAATTTTCCATTTAAAAATCAGAATTGGGTAAAAAAAAAAGGGTTAAACAAATCAATCAATTTGAATTGAAATCAGCTAAAACCTAATCTAGATTCTTATTGTTAGGAGTCAAAGTCCATGAGTTTATAAGGTTAAGGTAGAATCTGATCGATCAGAAATGGAATCGAATGCACCCGATTCAGATATTGATTTATCATTCATTGTTTTAAAAACCTTGGGTTTTATGTTGGGAGTCCAAATGTTCTCTAATGACGTTTAACTACCAAAGTCGATCCCCACACCCCATGAATGGTGTGAGATCAATTCTAGTGATTAACATCGTTGGAGAGGAATTATATTCCTTTGTTGGTGCCCTCTTACATACCATTTGTTCAGAAAATTCTCTCCCAATAATAGTATAAGAAAAGGATTTCTGAACCACTAGGGTTACATCACGTCGTTCGAGAAGAATTATACTCCTACGTTAGTGCCCTCTTATATGTCATTTACTCAGATATTTCTCTCCCAAAAGGATTTTTGAACCACCAGGCCAGGTACGGTTAGTGGATGCCAAATGTCTTTTCCAATTCCATAAGTATCTCTGTGTAGCGTCAGTGGCAGTAAATAGGATACTTGGCATCACCATAAGTGCATAGGATCCAAACTCGCACCTACGTATCTATCTATTCCCTTTTCACATAAAATGACTTCATTGTACTCCTATATATGATACTATTTTTATTTTAACTCATTCTTAAGCTCCCCTCTCTCAATGAAGAAGTGATAAACCCTTTTTTTCTTGGAAAAAAGGTTCTCTGGATAAGGTTTGTTAGTATCTTTGTATCCATCTCTCTTCTTTACATGAAATGGCCTCGTTATCTTCTACCCTTTTTTTCTTGGAAAAAAGGTTCTCTGGATAAGATTTGTTAGTATCTTTGTATCCATCTCTCTTCTTTACATGAAATGACATCGTTACCATCCCATGTAGGATATCACTTTGCCCCACTTTATTGGTTCGCTTCTCTACAGTTTGACCAATCACATTTTTCGTATTCCAAATGTAAGACAACCTGAACTTGTCATTACATTACAACAAGTGTTTCTTTATTCCAATCATCCCACGTCATAAATTTTTATTTTTTTTTAACCAAGACAATGATTGATAGAGGAGATATCTTAGATAACATAAAAATAATAATAAGACTGAGTATTTCTCCACCCATAGTGAATCTCATTCACCGCAGAACACGCAGCAGAGGGCAGGAAAAAGTATCGGGAGGGCGTTTTGGAACATATCAAAACCCTAGAAATGGTTAGTGGAGGAAACTTGGTCAAAAAAGAAGAGGGTGAGGGAAGGGAAGATGGATGAAAGTATTATTATATTTTCACGAAGATAAAAACGAGAGAGACAATAAATAATAGAAAACTTGCATAAATTCCAATAGAACATAATTTGTAGCAAGAACCACAATAATCTAGCTACTTATTGTCGTGCAGGTGCAGCACAAGCTTTCAGACTGATCAAGTTACGAAGGAACTTTAATTCCCATTCCCTTACAAACATTGCAAAACAAGTCGTTCAATCATCTCAGATGTTAAATGATTTTCCCAATCCCCAACTTTACATTTCCTAAAGTAAATCTCATTCCCAAGATCCAAACCCAGAATAGGGTTTTCTCCAGTCTTGTTTACTTCAAGATTACTCAATTTCTCAAAACTACATAATCTTACAATCTCATCCACAACCCCTTCCTCCATTTCCTGTGTGGTAAAAGGGAAACCCACAAAGTGAGCTAACCTTTGCAAGTAAAGCTTTGGATTTGCTTTAACCTCTTCATACTTGAGGAACAACACTTTTTCAGGCCTCTCTAAGCTAGCTCTCCAGTACCCTAACACATGATCCCAGAAAGGCCCAAAATGGGAAATTCCCTTGCAGAATCTCTCAAATGCATCCACTACAGTCAATGGTGGTTTTGATAGTTTATCTCTTATCTTGTTAGTGAAATGCTAGAAATACACAAAGACATCTTTAGGGTTCCGGCAGCCGGATTGGATCATACTTGGTTGCAGAGATGAATAAAGCATGTGAAATCCGAGGAGTCTTGGAGAAGAGAAGGGCTTTGATCCATGTAGCACCGGATTTTGGGGTACTTGCAAAGAAGATGTCGCTGGACCGAGGCTTGAAGTGGTCTTGGATTGCTATTACTGCTCTGCAATGTAAATCTGGAAACCAGAAGTTTTGGTATTGGCAAAGATGATTCTCAAACATCCAACTTTCCTCCTTTGGAAGGGTTGACATGAGACTCTCGTATCTCTGGAAAGTTCTCTCATCTTTCTCCTCCTCTTCTTTGGTTTTGGTTACAAAGCAACTTTCGTAAGAAATGTAGTTTGCCATTGTGGGAGTAAGGCTCTCTCTCTCTCAGGTTTGGTTTGTGAGAACCACCAACTGATCGCTTATTCAACCATTTAATAAAGCTCGAGAAGAATGGGGATGGATGTGGATGAAGAAGAAAACTCATCAGCCACTTCCAAACATCCGTAGGATTAGAATCACTTAATCTGGGTCATTGAAATAAAAACACGTTAACATAGTTGTTTCATACGTTGTTTGAGCCTTTGAGGTATTAGTATTGGATCGGAGATTCATATCGGTATCGTTAGCCACCAATTTCGATAACATGCCGATGCCATATCAGTGAAAGTGTGAAACGATGAGTGCTGGTTTACGATACACCGGTGGTGTGTCCAATCTTGTCTCTTATGAAAATAAGTCAAGTTTCATATACCTCCTATGTATATACAATTGTACATATATTGTGGATCTTTGTCCCCTTCAGTTCCCTGCTGGCCAGTTCCCTCAATGCTTGTAATAAGGGAGGTGCAATAACCACCCTACCCCTGCCCAAACACTCTGCCCAGGTGGGGTCCATCCCCCACCCTCCCTTATTATAGGCATTGGAAATTGGGTTAGGCACGGAACTGGAGGAGATAATTTTCTTATATACTCTTGTCCCTAGGGGTGTCAAACGATCGGTTCGGCTCGGTTTCGGTCTCGGAATGGTGAGACCAAAACCAAACTGTTAAGAAACTTTGGTTTTCCATTGGTTTCGGTTTATTTCAATTTTTCAATATCGGGTTAATACCGGTTTAGATTGGTTTGTTTTCGGGTTTAAGCCACAATGAAATCTTAAATTTATAATTTGTAGTGAAGAAAGATTCGATAAAAACACTTCAAGTCACCTTCCCATATTAAAACAAGTATACAACTAAAAATAAGAAAATTGATTTGATGTGTTCATGTTGTAATCCGAACAAAGAAGAATAAATTATATGGGGAAGAATGGAAGAAAATTAATATTCAAATCAATGGACAAATAGAGTTTTAGAGAAATCATTGTTACAAATCATATGATTATTTATCATTAATTGTAAGGGGAAGATAATTAAAACTGAAATCAATGAATAGTCATGAGAAGATAATTAAAATAGAAATCACAAAATGAACCTTGCTATCAAATAATTTATTTGAAAACCAACTAATTTTGTATAATAAACAAGGAGATCAATGGAAGAAGCATGGTTACAAATCAATTTCCTTTTTTTCATAACCTCATACTCGTTGATTTGTAACAATTTCCCTTACAATCAGAAAGTTGCTCACTAATATTGAAATCAATGGATAATCAACTCACCTATTCATAACCTTATACTCAATGATTTTTTCATCGGTTTCATTTGGTTCGGTTTTCGGTTTGTTATCGATCGCTCCAGTGCGATCCGATTTTCAACCGATCCCGTCATACCCCAATCCAAAACCAATCCAATAAGGGAAAGTGAAATTACATTTCCCCCTCTATTTTTGGAGAGTAAATGCACACTACATAGGTGCAATAGTAGTGAGAAGGTTGCTCCATAAGACTTGGTGGTGATGATCCCAAGTAAGACCGTGTACATTATAACCCTCCTTAGACCCTACGGTGGTGGAAATCTCATGCACTCGGTACGTCCTTTTTTTTTAATCTTATCCCAAGAAAAAGAGGAGGAACAGAGAGCTTCTAGATCAAATATTCTATCCATCGGACATTCAAGAAATTCTCTAATGTTCAGCTTCTCTTATTTCCTTGCGATGACTATCAGACATGGCGGGACCTCATAATGGAGAGTTTACAGTAAAGTCTGTTTATCATCTATTATGCAATCAGCAAAAACATAAAGATTTTGATAGTCCCTCCTCTTCAGCAAGCTCCATCCCTCCGGTCCCTAAATCGGTATAGAAGCTGATTTGGAATTCTGCTACTCTTCCAAAAATCAAAAACTTTCTGTGGAAGGCATGTGTTGCTAGCCACAAGTGATGGTCTTAGGATGAGATAAATTCAAGTTGATCCCCAATGTCATCGGTGTGGAGCTTCCCCGGAAACAATAGGCCATTTTCTCATTGAGTGTCCCTTTGCTCATGCGGTCTGGTTTGGTTGCCCACCGACCATAAACTTCCACTCCTTGGCTAGCCCAAGTATTGTAGAACGTGTTGGAAAATGGGGGCAATAAGAAGCGTCCGATCATTAGTTTGTGTTCCTTTATTTGCTGGTATTTATGACGAACCTGGAATGAATCGCTTCATAATCGAGCAATCCTCTCCCCTGGAGGTTTGTAGGATGTCTTCAAATGCCTTTGAAGACTTTTGGGCTGTTTTCAATCCCACGGTGGCTTCCAATCAGAGATCATCTCCAGCGATGGTGCCTTCCCCTCGATGGAACCCTCCTCCAAGCAGCTTTGTCAAGCTTAGTCGTGATGCATCGAGCCAAAGAAATGGTGTCTCCATTGAAATTGGCTTAGTCGTCAGAGGAGTCGATGGAAAGGCCCTGGTCGGTGTATCGGATCCTCTAAAGTTTGCAACCATTCTCCAAGGAGATCCATTAGGTATTAGGACTGGAATGCTCCAATTTGAAAAGGTCATCGTGGAATCATAAAAAGGAGTTGATCTCCATCCTAAACACGCCACACTACCTTCCTCCTCAGGAGATTGCTGCTATAGTTAAGGATATAAAAAATTTATCACCTTCCTTTTGGATTGTTCTTTGTTGCTGACACCTTAACCCAGAAGGCTGTCTTTAGGATGTGCGACATCGTAGAAATTATCCACTCCATGGCTAGTTCATGTTTGTAACTTGGACTCCATTAGTTCATCACATCCAAATCAATAAAAAATTTTCTACCAAAAATAGAAAAAAAAAAAAGGGGAGGAATAAAAAACAGCAATGTTAGTTTGTGCCTATGTGGTTTCTATTAAGAATCGGCAGTCTTTTTAGGGTCAACTTGTATTTTGAGGATTTTAAAAGCCAGGAGTTGTGGAACATTTGGAATAAATATTAGATAATATAAAGTTACCCGTCTGAAAGGAGATTGAAACCTCTTTCTTAGAGTTTCAACTAACATTAATAGGAGGATGAGATCACCACCTATAGTCTTGGAGTTTGATTTCTATTAAGATGGGAGTATTAGTCCCCTTAATGGTTATATAATGTCAGCTTATCAAAATTTAAAAAACGCCCTTCTATTTGGACTGCAACAATCCAAACTAATCTTTCCTAAAATGGACTGCTTGCCAATTTAGGTATTCCTCTCCCCATTTATTCGGCATCGACATCGGATCTCCAACTTGCATATTCTAATCACCTATCCATTACATCTAATGTAAGAGATTTAAGCTTTTCTAGCATGAACTGTAATTGAGATCAAGGCAGATAAAAGAAACAAGAAATCCAAAACATATAAAGAATGGAAACAATTAAAAGCCAAGCACAGTCCAGTCTTATCCAACAAGTCATGTCCCAAAACCTCTGCTCTACTAGGCCATTGCCATATCTACAGAGTTTGCGGGTCGAGTAAAAAATTAGCAATCTTAATGGAATTTAAAGGTTGCCCCCAATAAACAAACAGAAATAGAGAAATAACAGAGGATCCTCTGCCCATCCCCTTTGCCTTACTAAAATGGCATGCTAGAATCCATGTTACAAGCCTAAAAGCGTATATGAGGAACCGAAACAAAGCAAGCGCAGAACAAGTTACATAAGCAAATATTTTAAGCAGGTCTCTGTTATGGCATCAACAAAAAAAACACACAAAATCCAACCAGATCGGACTCTAACCAGTTTTATGACGTATCTGGTGGTTTTAGACCATTCGAGGTACAAAATTGTGAATTTAAACATCTATCCAGCAGTCAATGGTTGGCCATAGGAGTGATTTTTTCCCCTTAATTTTAATTAAATCATATGATGACAAAATATAGTCAATTTAACAACATACCATGTAGCTCACAAAAACCTACAAGCATAGGTTCAGTAATAGTCAAGACCCCAAAAATAAAAGACACTATCAAATATCATCCATTTCTCTCTGCATTTGAAAAGGATATCCTGATAATCAGATCCTTATATTTGCAGAACATTTGGGAACCAAATACAATGATCCATATAACAAGGGAATGACAAGGCTAAGAAAAATATGAGAATAATGGAAACCTCTTATTCTACTCAAAGGCATCATCATCATCATCAGGAAGAGGCTGAGCAGCAGCAGCAGCAAGCTCAGCTTCGTGCCTGCAAAACCCATGAAACATGGGACACACGATAAGATAACACCAATATAGCAACAACAATAATGATCACAAAATCTATGGACTGGTTATATTTCCCAAATTTCATCACAAAGAGCAATTAGTATTATATCAATACATTTCCTTGCTTCAAAATCTTAGATTCATCCTCAACCAATATTGATCAATGTGAATTTAACTTCACTACCAAATGAAAATTCAAAAAATCAGTAAACAAGCAAGAACAAAATCACCAGAGGGACCATTTCTGGAGAGCCACTAAATGTTTTAAGGGAAGTGCAAGGAACAAAATCCACACAAGCATTTAATGCTCTTGTGCAACAAAAAATGGCTGGGATCTCACCCAACTAGTAGGCTGATGCAGGTTCATCATAGGTATTGGCTTATTTCTTTAGAAATAGGCCTAGGGTTGGGTTATATACATGTTGGGCCTTTGTTCCCAAGGGTTTTCTATGTATTAGGCTACTTTAATGAGCCTAAACTAGGGGTACATAGGTTGCATACGGGATTAGCCCAATACTTAGTTTATTTTTATGTTTTCTAATTGAACCGATTCAAATTGGTTGCATCCAATTGGTTCAATTTAAGTGATCATGTGACTTGGTTAAGTGGTCATGTGACAACTTAAATGGTCATGTGATGTAAGTTGGGCTGGATTAGGACTCTATAAGTCCAGCTATGTTTCGAGTCTATTTCCTTTAGTATTTTAGTTTCCTAGTCAATTTAAATTACCTAATAGGTTAGGGATAGAATTAGGCCATTCCTTTTTAGTGTCTAAGTCTATTTTTGAGTCTTCTATATAAGTTTGTAAGGGAGGCCAGCACTGCAGACGAATTTGATTAATGAAAAAAGCTTTTGCTTGTTGGCTGCCATTGTTGCTGCTCATGTGCTCCTTGTGAGTGTGCATCCTTGTGGTTCTATCAAGGTGGAAAGGGACTGGTGGAATCCAGTTGACTCCTTACGCCGTGACGGCTGGGAGGATCTTCTTCAAATTCGAAGGTGACTTTATCCTTCACAACTGTCGAAGCTTGCTGCCAGTGGAATCTCCAGTAAGTTTGACGCCAAAATTCTTCTTCTAATCCTCTAATCCTTTCCCCCAATTGATCCCCTTTATTTTTTGTTTGAATCCCATAAACCCTAACTCCATTAAAGCCCAAAACTTGCAACTCAATTCTGTCCAGAATTGTAGAATTTCAAAACTCATCCAAACCCTAACCTTTTTATACCATATTGACCCCCTAGACCTGCCCATTAATACCCTATAAACCCCATTCCCAAATTCCCATCCTAAACCCTAATTTTTCCCTAAAACAGCCCCTAATCAGCCCCAAACAGCAGGCTTGACCAGACCTTGCTTTTATCTGGCTCCTAGTAGGATTATCTACCTATCTAGGACTACATTATAGGCCCACATCATACACGAGTTGGTCCCACTTGTTAGCATTGGATCCTGGCTATTACAAGTTTTTATGATGATCATTACTTGTGTTGTGTTGTTGGTAATTTCCAATGTTTAAGACTTCGGGAAAATGTGACCTCTAAAAAAATCTCAGTTGAACAGAATATAACCATGTCATGTACTTAATTTTTTTCTTCAAATAAATTAAACATACTTCAAATCTGCATCATCAAACACTGTACATGCCGCAAACCATACAACAGAAGCGTATTCAAGACTGTCACATATTCAAGAATTTTTTATCACTTGCATCCTACCAACCCCAGCCCAGATAGAGGGGGGTTACATGAGGCTGGAAATTGACATTAAACCTTTGGTGATATCATACCTATTTAAAGTGAACAGTCATCATGCTCAAAAAGATTTCTATGCTGGCAGTGATCCATCATTGTCAAGTTCAGTTAAGTACGATTCAATATAGAAGAGTAAGAGAAAAATCAATGAAGTACGATTTAATAAAAGAAGCGTAAGAGAACAATCAATGAGATGTTGAAACACTTACTGTTGCTGTGCAGCCAAGTCAAGCTGCACTTCAGGGGGAGCCAGAGCAGGAGACTCTACGAAGTGGAGATTAGGATCCCTATAAAACCGCAGCAAATTATGGTATTATTGCTTTCTGCAGCATTCAGTAGCACAAAAGTGGTGAAATTGAACTAAGATTGTTTCATTACCCTGCAAGCTTCCTGGCAAGATACAGGAAAGGCTTCTCAAAATTATAGTTGCTCTTAGCAGAGATCTCATAGTATTGAAGATTCTTCTTCCTGTGGAATGTGACTTGCTTTGCCTTAACCTGCCTGTTCTTCACATCAACCTTGTTTCCACACAAAACAATCGGGATATTCTCACACACACTGTGATTTTCCAAACAAAGAATACATTCAGAGACATAACCAAGATAAATTAAGGAACATGATTAGACAGCTAGAAACACAAATAGCCTCTCAGTATTTTTATTATTACGCACCGGCAGAGATCCCGATGCCATGTAGGAACGTTCTTGTAAGTCAATCGAGCAGTAACATCAAACATGATGATCGCACATTGTCCATGAATACTGTAAATAGCACAACAAGTTTAGCACAAAAAAACTATCTAGAAGCTGAATTGGAAATACTTCAACCATAAAATCAACAGCCTCCACCAGTAAGACCACTCGCTACGGGGCTTTAGTTCCAGAATGCAATCTTTTTTTTTTGGTGTGTGTGTGGGTGGAGGGGGGGTGTCAGAATTACATTGAGTTTACTGGATTTTAAAAGAAAACATAACATAGAAATCTCAAATTGGATAACCGGTTTTATGAGAATCCCTTGGCAATATCTTTGTGAAGAGATACCCCCATGCTTTTGGAACTTTCCTATTTCCATGACAAATGGATGGGAAGTTAATCACAAATTATTGATTTCAAAACTTCACTTTCTAAGTCTATCAAGTAGAAGAATAAGAATCATTTTTTAATTTCAGTCATAAGTTTCCATTCAGCAGTTGGGCTGTTAGTCACTAATGCTACAATATAAAAGAAAAAAAAAACTAAACAATTGATTCACAAGGTGGGGACCCCATGCATTACGAGTGAACCGAAAGAGAGACTCAATCCTATATAATTGGTAACATAATAGGCAACAATGAAAGGGATCAGTAAAAAATATGGATATGAAATGTCATGCTCAATCTGAATAGGGAATTCATTATACGGATATTACTACTCCAGTTCTAGAACACAATGAACTGGATAACCAACTCCTAAAACTTTAGATATTTACTTTCTACAATAGTACATGATTTGTGGATAACAACCCATTTCAGCAATGAATTCATAGAACTAGATCATAGCAACATTAATGGCATCATATTACACAGTTAAGTGAAGCAAGCACTAATGCATATATCCCTCAGTCAACAGGAATGCACTATATATGTAGTAGGGATGTAGTAGGGGATCATTTAAAAAGTCTATCTGCTTGGACTACGCAAGAATTTGTCGAAATTTCTGATTGAAACCTCTTGCTCCTGAATCTTCCATAATGAAATAAATATCTTTCAAATTGAGGAATATAAATAAAGATCTTTTTTTAGCCCATCCTGAATGTTGTAGTAAGGGAGTAGTTATGAACCCTATAGACCATCCCCATGAGGGTGGTGAAGGGAGGGCCCCAATTGGTGGCAATTTCATATGTGGCAATCCCGTCAAGATCTCTTCGTTAGTTGGGGGAAGAATCAGCAAGAATCAGAATTTTTTATGAATGTATACAGAAACAATCAGATTTGGATGCGGTTGGTAAGCAAGGATATATTTTTTATGACCCCCCTCATCAAATAGAGCTTGATATGCTATCCATTGGGGTGGTCTCCCATGACTCACTCAAGTGAAGAGAGAGAAGATAGGGTAGGTTGCTCTAAAGGTATAATAACAAAAGAGAGACTACTTATGTTATGGATTTACATTAACATGAACGGGGCCCTAGCGAGTTCAGATGTCATTGAGCTTACGACTCTCATAGGCGATTGTGTGCCCCACTTGCATAAGAACTCCATCGATGGCAAGGCTGCCCTTTTTAATGGGCTTTGATGAATAAGGGCTTCAAATGATTGGTTGATCCTTGAGATGGCCGCTCGATCACTATCTCAAGGTTTGGGGAAGCCAACAACGTTAGACGGGGTACACTTTAGGCCGGGGCACACTTTAGGCCGGGGCTTACAACTTTAACTCGGGAGCCGCTATAAGAAGGGCTACTTTCTCGTATCATTTTTCGTGGATTAGCATCTCGAGGTCCTTTGATGGGCATAAAGAAATCGTCTTGGTAACAACCACCAAACCAAGAGAGAAAAAAAGGACGAGGGTAGAGAAATGGATGTCCAAGTTATTACATATATCACAATCGATAGAGAAATGGAGTGAGTCATCTGTTCCTTTATCCAACAAAAGGTATTTCTATTTTACATGGTACAATCATTGATCCTGAAAATTACTACTTGTGGCAATTCCACCCAGAAGGTAATGAGTGACTCCTACAGCAAGTCGTCGTACAATGCCCAAGGATCTAGGCTGAGTAGCAGTAGCTACTTCTAATTTGTTATGAGCCCAAGTACTCAAAACGACATAGATGGGTAGGTAGAGAATACCTAGGGGCACGAGACAACTCTAAGGAACTCGGCAAAATAACCTCGTAACTTCAGAAGAAAGGGTGGCTCAGTCGAATCCCCGTGAATGAATGCCACGAGTTCTCCCATGTTCATCCTTCTAGAAAGAGAATAAATATCCCAATTGAGCAGTCTCTTTGAAGACCTTTCCAAAGCTGTCTAGATTTCCTCTCCGAACAAGGGATAACTGTCCACACTACTCACGTACTAGAAAATCAAAACCAAAGTTGTCTCGCGCCCTTAGATATTCTCTACCTAACATCTTTTTAAGATCATGATACATTAAACATTAGAGAGAGAGAACGTAGAGACGAGGGAGGGGGAGACGTTTAAAAGAAACCAGCTGCTTTACTACTTGGAAAATTTAATAAACTTCCTACTATTTGAATATTCTATAAAAGAAGGGGAAAGAAAATGTTAAGTTCAAATAACATCTTTTTAAGATCATGATAAATTAAACAAGAGAGAGACAGGGAGAGAGAGAGAGAGAGACATAAGCGTAGGAAAGAGGGAGGTCTGAGAATAAACGTAGGAACGAGGGAGGGGGAGACATTATTTAAAAAGAAACCAGCTGCTTTATTACTTGGAAAAATTAATAGATTTCCCCTACTGTTTGAACATTCTATAAAAGAGAGGGGGTCTTCTATTTAGGGATGTTCAAAGGGAGATAGAGTTTTACCTTTTGCACGTGCGTGCATGTGTGTGTGTGTGTGTGTCTGTGAAACTTGACATATGAGCAGGGGACCTGAGGGACCTACTTGTCCATAAAATTTCAGCCCCATTTGCATGTCACAAAGCAGGAAGTAAATCATAACCAGGAGTGGCAAATCTTTGCCCCCTTTAAGTAAATAAAGAAGCTATTGAAATTTATTAAGGATATAAGAAAAAAAATCTTTATAAAAATGTGAGTCTGGAGAAATTTACATTAAAAATTACAAAATTGTAAGAACCAATGAGATATACCGAATTGAAGTATCTAGATTTTGGGAAAAGTCTAGGCATGCTGCCAGGCTGCCAGACTGTCAACTCTCTCTCCCCCACCCCACGGAAAAGACATTCATGCCCATGTGTGTCCCGCACTGCCATTGGTTGGAGCGGATAGCTCCAGTAAAGCTAGCAGTGTGTCCGCCCCTTGATTTTTTATAAAATTAAAAAAAGGTGGTGCAGGCACCACAAGGGTTCCTTTTAATATATTGTTAAAGATAAACAAAACGCTCTATGAAACAGATTCTACAACAGTACTCCAAACTATCAACAAAATATAAAGTTCTAACACTTCAATGCAACAGAAAAGTCATCAGTAATCAATAAATATAGGGATAAAATTAAATATGAGAAAAAAAAGAATAGTAATAAGATTCGTCCAAGAACATAACAGTTACATTAAGAACAAAAAAAATAAGAAGAAATAATTGACAGAAAGGAATAATGAATAGAAAGTTGTCGCAGAGTCAGTCCGATTTGGTCAGGAACGAGAAAAAACATGGAGGACGCGATGGTTAGGTAAATAGTGGCTATTAGATTTTAGATATTGAATGTATACGGAAATATACTTAAAATTTCCATTGCACGATGAAACTAACACACACATTGCACAGTGAAACTAACAAACAACAGACACACGGATAGCAAATAGGCTTGTTATCATCTATGAAGAAAATTGTTAAACCAAAGGCAGAAAAAACATTATATTTTCAAAGGAACCACTCTAATCTAAGCCATCTTCAGAATATTATTCATTTAATAGCTTTTACCAGCTATCGAATCCAAAAGTTCTCACCAGCTATGAGAACGCAGCATGACGTTCATACTTACTAGCAAATTTGCAGGAACGATAGCATCTGAAAGCATAATTTAAAACGATTACACAAGCATTCGTTAGCTATACCGATACTTACTAGTATCCATCTCTCAGCCCACCAAACTTCTCCTGGCCAGCAGTATCCCAACAATAGAATCTGATCTTCCCGCAGTTCGTGAAGAAGTCCAAGGGGTGAACTTCAACACCAATGGTTGCTGTAAATCATGGTTTCAAACGAAATTGCAAACTTCAATCGACGGGTGAACTAAAATAAATAATATTGAAGTAGATAGAATGCTTACGCTCATATTTTTTTTCGAACTCCCCAGTTAGATGCCTCTTTACGAAAGTAGTTTTCCCTGCGTCAATTACAGATTAACTTCATCAGCTCAAAACCTCAAAAGAATAAAACATCTGATAAGCGTATAAAAATGAATGCTTGGGTTACTGCGTTACATAATATACCAAAGGTCCACAGCGCATGATAAAAGAAACAACTATGGAACCCTAGAATTTAGTAGAAATCATATAAGGGGAAAAAAAACTTTTATTCATTGTTCCAGAAGAGGATATCAAAAAAGAACCAAATACCTGTACCACCATCACCGACGATAACAAGCTTAAAGCTTGGGTAATCAACGGTTTGCTGGTTTGGAAGTGCCTGCAGATAGAAAAACCAAAACCCTAAACCCAATCAGCAGTTACCCTAATCGGAGATGAAAATCGCAAATACAGTGTACAAAGGATATGGAAAATCCTAAACCCTGTGCCCTAAGCAAAACTCTATCAGGAATGAAGACCAAAGGAGATACCATTTTCAAGATTTTCTCAACTCTTTCTCCGAGACCACGAGAGGAGAAGGCAGAGCCGCGGAGGAGATTTCTGCTCTGCGGGATTTGAACGCGAGAGAGACAGAACGGGAGAAGTATAGCCATGGAGGCACGTTTTTTAAACCCGACTCATTAGTCGAACCGGACGAGACACGGTTCCGACCGGGTTGACTCGAATACATTCATAAGGCCATGATTCATTTTATATTTTTACTTTTGGCAGCCTGACGAGCTGGCATCTTCATTGGCATGGTTCCTCTTTGGCAGCTTGCGAGAACAACCAATTTATGATTAAATGGTGTCACTAAATTAAATATATTAATTTTTAATAAAATACAAATAAATAAGTAAATATTAAAAGGAATAACTGGTTTTGTGGGAATGTAGTATGTTTTTCTCACAAATTGAATGGACATGGTTACCACATCATTAATTGATTTGTGACTTAATTTTTACAAGGGAAAAAGAACCTGGGTAGGTTGCGTGGCCTGCGTGGCTCCTGCTTCTAGACATAGAATCGCCATATCTCCATGGAAAGGCAAAAATTTCGTTGATCGATGCTTGTGCACGTGCTTTCATTGACCATCATGCACCTGCAAGCTCTAAAGGCCTAGGCAACGTTTTCTCGGCCTTTTTAGAATCATGTTTCTCCATGCGTCAATATAATGATAAATAGAAGGTTGGTTATATTATTTAATGAAATGACGAATGAGTATCAATGTATCATACTCATTCGTCATTTCATTGAATAACTGAATAAACCATTTACCTCATATTGGGTCTTCCTATATATTGGATGGACAATGGTGGTCGAGGAGTCGAGGAGAGATTCTCTTTATGGTAGTGAGGAAACCAAGGTACGATGTATCATGATGGCAGCTATGATCCACTGACTCCTTATCCAAGATTGTGCAAACAGAAAACAATGGTGCAAAAAGAAAACGATTTAATCCTGTACGAATGTCAAACATTCTCTCGTATGTAAATGCTTGGTTTGCTCCAATTTAGTGGAGCAAGCAAACATCTGTCTTGCTTCAATCATAAGTGTATTTATCAGGAAGGTAACCTGCCTCTTGCATCTCCCTAAACAATACCTCGGCTTCATATAATTTTCCTTCCTTGCACAATTCATCAACAAGCACAGCATATGCAATTTCATTTGCTTTTGCTTTGCAAAAATACCCTCTTGCCTCTTACAAAAGCTCATTCTTGTATAGCCTATCCATTAATGTTGAGACACTTACAATATCAGCCTCAAATCCTCTAGTCAATAATTTGTATCTTTTCAAGTGCGGTACACCGTCCAGTCACCTTTACAGTGCATCGAACAGTGCATCTTTAAAAATCTACTGTACAAATGAGGTGCACTGGGTGGTGTACTGCACTTGAATGGATGAAAATCCAACATTTTCCTATACACATAGCATGCTTGTGGGCTCGGTGGTTTATACATTTTTTGATACTACTGCTTGTAAGGCCCAATCCATGGTTAAATGTCGAGCCCAAGCCAAACTTGGCCCAAAAGGAAAATAACTATCTTTGGCAAGCACCATTAGAGAGAATCAATTGACCTATGTTAGTGTATGTGGCTATCCCAAAAAAACAATAATTTCTTACTAAAGAAGCTCCAATGTTTCCAACTTATGGGCTCCATCTGCAATATTGGCAACTGAGAAAAACAGCTTCCTTGAAGAGGGTTTCAACTTTTAAGAACCAAGTAAGTCAAATGCGTTCTTTGTATTAAGAAGCAATCTAGCTTCATGGGCTCATAAGAAGCCATATACAATGGGTGGGCCTCAAAGCCCACAATGTGTACCATGTATTCCACTTAGCCGTTGGAAGAGATACGTTACTTGACAAGGAGGATATGGAAGTGAAGGAAAAAAAGGTTTGAACTGTTTAAAGGTGTATATATGTGGGTGGGTATTATGAGAGACTGTAGTTTTGAATGGGGAAGTGACAGGTTTGGTGAAGTAAGGTTTATCAACAGAGCACATTATGATTCCAAATAGCAAATGTTTATGGACTCATTGCCATACCAAAATAGACATGTATTCCTTTGAGGAAGAGTGACTCCCTCTCTCACATCTATAAATGTTTAGAGGTGTATTTTACAGCCTTGAACTGGTATTAGGGACTTTAAGACTTATTTACTTGTTTTAGTAAGAGGAGTCGTAGAACCATTACCCGATGAAAACTAGCTCAATGATAAGAGAGAGAGAGAGAGAGAGGGGGGGGGGAGGCAATCCCTACGACGTCATTGTAGGGATTCCTTCTCATGCATTCTTACATTATGAACAGTGGACTCCACACCAGATAGGTCTCTTTATACGAAACCATCACCCACATACCTATTAGTGTGACATCCTATACTAGCGTCGTGGGAAACCTCAGCCTTTAATTATATTAAACTTAACCAAATCATTATCCTTCTTATTTTGAAACAAAATTAAAGGGAAAGGGTCCTCCACGCCGTCAATGGGGGAAGGAATATGCACATTACACCAATAGGTGTTTTGAAAATGACATCATTCATATGGGCCTACGTTTTCAAAAATAAATGAAAATTAATAACAAAAATTCATGTGAGAGGAAAACTATACTTTAACAGTGCAGCAATCATTTTCTCCAATACTAAAACAAGCTGCATGCTCAATCGTCATTTGGATGGTTTAGGAAGCTCATAATAGGGGATGTGTTTGAGAACTCTAAGGAGAACCTATAAGGGTAGTTGAAGATATTAGAAGAATGGTTACTATTGTTCTCAAGATAAGCGGCGTGAATCTTTTTATTTTTTTAATAACATCATGAATATTGAATATGCCTCCTTTTTTTTTTCTTTTTTTTTTCTTTTTGCAATAATTGAATATGCTCTTTACTTTTCTTTTTAGCAAGAGAAAGGCCTAAAAAGGCTATGTGGAGCATGGAATTAAATCATGGTATTGTATCCATCCCGAGTGATATCTATATCAATATGAATCGGTTGATACAGGTAAAGGTGTCAATAGATTATTCGAATCAGTTTTGGTTCAGTTCCAGAGAATGTTGGTGTGATCCAGAATTGAATCGAGACCCAAGTCAGTTCTAAATTTCGATACTCAAACTGAACTTGCTTGGTTTCGGCTCTTATCCAGTTCCAAATTTGATTCTATTAGGTTCTTAAACGGTTCAGTTCCAGTTCCTATACTCAATCCATATATTGTAATAGACATGCTACAATATTATAGTATTGTATAATATAGTAGTATTATAATATTACAAAAAAAATAATCTAGTAGTATTATAAAATCTAGTAATAATATTAGTAATTTTTACAAAAAAAAAAAAAAATAGTAATATAGACTATAATATATTAGTATTCAAATTCTGTTTGGTTTCAGTTTTGTAATTCGGTACCTATGCTTGATCTGGAACCGAATTGAGAATTGAATCGATTATGAAATCTAATATTCAAATCGAATTGAATTAGTTCAGTTTGAGTTGGCTTATTTGGTCCGGTTCTAATTTGACACACTTGGGTATAGGTCATATCGCCCATTGTTACATATTAAAAAAAAAAAAAAAAATTTTGGATAATTTTGCCTTTAATACAATTGATACATCGATACCATATCGATCACATATCAGTTTCGGTTGCCACCGATATGATTGTAAAATATCGATACCTTGAATCATGATGTGGAGTCATCTTCATAAGGGTGGATGATGATGTGGGAAATTTCATCCTAGATCTTCTATGCCACGTTGCTATTAGACAAGTAGAATACATAGATACCCTTATCATATGGGGGGGGGGGGGGAAGAGTTGTACAAGCGACCTTTGCTTTAGACTTAGGCAATCGCTTTAATACATTGACAGCCACCACCACCACCATACCGAGAAACGCTTACTCCCTCTTTGAGTTCTTTATTTATACTATATTTTGTCTTGTCGGACTACATGTATTTCAACCTCATACCTACTCGTGCACCGAAAGATACTAAAAAGTATAAAACTTCAAATAACTCGCTACATGATGAGTCGGGTTCATGTTCATGTACTTGAACGTACAAGAATGGCTCACAGCCGTTCAGATGAAATCCACCATGTGGAACCCACATGGAATGGATTCCATCTGAACAGCTGTGAGCTGTTTTCCTACATTCACGTACGTAAACGTCAGCCCAACTCCCACGGGATGGGAGATTATTAGAAGGAAACTATGTTTAAGGATACTGTCACGTGTCCAATACGTGGAGCTTCTCCCCAGGTAAAAGATTCCAAAGTCCAAATCACTGGGGTAGTTCAATAATAGAGATGGCTTCTTACTTTGCTCTATTGTATGTCTAATGACAATAATACCCATCCGTCTTCAATTTAAAATACAAAAATACCCTTTAGTTCCGGGGTTCCGACAACGAGGGTGAACCAAAGAAGTGTGGGGGTGACACTTTAAAAAGCGCACTTGTGCGTGTTGCGCATCCGGTTCCCTCCCCCCATGTGCACAGGGACAAGGATAGTTATCTGTAGATGCGAGTTACGCACCTCAGCGTAACTTAAGCTAAGCCGATAGTAATTAAAACTTAAAACTAATAAGGCTACTAAAAGTACTAATGTACACTACACACACTATCCGGTCTTGCTCTGTCTGTCTGTCTGTCTCGCAGTAGCCTCTGCTTAACAGCAAAGCGTCTGTGCTTGCAGAGTATTTTCCCCCATTTGTTTATTAAAAACCTTTTCACATACACTCGGTGAGCATTTTTTGAGATAGAGAGAGGAAAAAACAAATTTAAGAAAGAGATAGAAACAATGGACAGAGACGAAGCCGATTTAAAGCGGGACATCACATAGAGAAAACAAAAGCATTTCCGTTCTATTTCTTTCTACAATTCAGAAAATTAGGAAGGAAGAGAAACAACGAACTACTCAATGGCTATCTCTCTCTAAATCGAATCGAAAGGAACCATCGAAACAGTGAAAATAGGAGTTTTGTGTGTAGAGAAACCCTAGTCTTCAATCGGAGTGGCTGAAGGTTTGGGGATTCTGTTGCATTCGGATGTGACAGTGTCAGATCCGTCATGGCCGATGTTTACGGCGATAATGTTACTCCGTTGACACCGGAGTTGAGTTTCGGCGGTGGCGTCGGCGATGGCCGTTCAGCGGCGAATGATGGTGTTTCTCTGGCATCTGCGCTGACGCCTCCATTGACAGTTTCGGGATCGTTTAAGGAAGGGAGGACGTCAAGGAGGAGGATGTCGGTGCGGCCGAGCTTGGACGCGGATGACTTTCTAAATCTTTTGCACGGTTCGGATCCGGTGAAAGTTGAGCTTAATCGGTTGGAGAATGAAGTTAGAGGTGGGAATGCGATTTGATCTGGTCGTTTTTTAAGCGATTTGTGTTTGTTTTGGGGGTGATTTTCGAAGTTAAGCTTGTATCCATTGAAGTTCTTCGACTTTTTTACTTGTTCTTTTGCAGAGAAGGATCGAGAATTAGGGGAAGCTCAGGCGGAGATCAAGGCACTGAGATTTTCGGAACGCCTTAGAGAAAAGGCCGTTGAAGAGGTCAGTTCTCATTTTCCAGTAGTTTATTTTTAACTATTTTTTGCTAGTGGATATATGTATATTTTTTGGATCAGAATTTCCATTTATCAGCTAACAGTTGGAGTAAATTTTTTTAGCAGTTCAATTTGAGTTATATTTGGTTTCGAAATAATTAGGCAGACTTCGAACTACATAGACGTTATCTGATTTATGGAAAGACTTAATGCTAAAAATATTCAGCATGTGAGCTTTGATGTTGCGAGAAGTAAAATTCCCTTGGCTGCCTTTCTTTCGCATTGATTTCAACAATTTTCGTTCTATTCCAAATTGTGAATTAGCAATCCCTTTGATGTTGTTTGTAATATATGCCGTCATCTTATTTTCAAATTGTTAATTCGATCTAGTTCAGCTTCCATGGTTTTCCATTTTTCTTTTTCTTTGTTTTTTTTTTTTGGGTTGCGTTTTGATTAATGCCTTTAGGATTAAATCTAATGTATTTCATCTGTATTTCAGTGTGAGGAAAAAAGTTAAATCTTTTTATTGGTTTGTATCATATTTTGTTTTTAGGGATTTGGTCCAACATCATGTTTAACAGATGTGTGATAACGTTAAATTGCATGCGATTTCTCAAGTTAAATAAAGTGGTTTCAATATTGCATGATTCAATGCACTGGGAGGTCTTGTTGAAGCAGTTTTAAGGATTGGTTTGTTTCTCTAGAAATTCAGGCCATCCTTTAATTTTGACATAGCTTATCATCATTCTGTATCTTGTTTATGTTAATGGTACTATTTTGTGGTCTTACTTTGATTTTCCATATTTTGTTGGTTATTCATGTAAAAAACAGTTAATAGTTGAGGTTTTTCATTGTTGGTGATTCATGTCAAATCAGTTTAGGGATTTTTTTCCCCATATTGTATATAATTTGATGGATTTAGTTTTTTCTAGTCTAGAATTTGATCTAGGTTATCACCTTTTCCTTTTGCGAGTCCTGCAATTTGTTATTTTTGGAGCAATTTAATCATGTGTTTAGAATGGCACTGACTTTATTTTTCCGTGTTCTGTTGGTTATTAGCTTACTGAAGAATTGTCAAGGGTCGAGGAGAAACTCAAATTAACCGAATCCCTTCTAGAGACCAAAGTAAAGCATGAAACTGTTTTTTTTTATATATATGAATTTTAATTTACTTTCTTCGTTCCTCTATTGCAAGTATGCCTGATTTTCCAATGCTCTTGTGCAGAATCTTGAAATAAAAAAAATTAATGATGAGAAGAAGGCCTCCATGGCTGCTCAGTTTGCAGCAGAAGCCACCCTTCGAAGGGTTCATGCTGCTCAGAAGGATGATGATATGCCACCCATTGAAGCTATTCTTGCACCACTAGAGGCAGAGCTCAAGCTTGCTCGGCAAGAGGTACTATGCTCTGTTATTTCATCATGAGAATGAAACACTCCTGAGAGTGTAGATGGGAAAAGAATACGAAGAGAGCCATTATTCATTGCCTGTCGTGGTTTATGCAGATTGCGAAGCTGCAGGATGACAACAAGGCGCTAGATCGCCTTACCAAATCAAAAGAAGCAGCTTTACTTGAAGCAGAAAGGACTGTTCAGATTGCCTTGATCAAGGCTTCAATGGTAGATGATCTTCAGAATAAGAATCAGGAGTTAATGAAGCAGATTGAAATTTGTCAGGTATATTAGTACCATTTTTTCTCTTGTAATGTAATGTTACCAGAATTTTCATTAATCATTATTCTTATCCGCCTAGGACTTTGCCAAGAATCTTAAGTTCCAGGCCTCCGCACTATCCCTGAACTTGTATTTTTTCTCCCAATCTTCGCAATGGTCCGTTATAGTTGATTAAGAAAAAAAAAAGAAAAGAGGTCTTTACAAGACTTAAAGAGAGATTGGGACTTCAAGCAAATATGAGGGCTCTTCACTGTGATATTCTACAATAATGATTAATAATCAACAAGTGATTTTATGTGTTTATTTTGTACATTCACTAGGAAGAAAATAAGATTTTGGACAAAATGCACCGCCAAAAGGTTGCCGAGGTTGAAAAGCTCAGCCAAACTGTTAGGGAGCTCGAGGAGGCTGTTCTTGCTGGTGGTGCTGCTGCAAATGCTGTGAGGGATTACCGACGGAAAGTCCAGGAGATGAATGTAATGTGCCTGTTCTATATGACTATTGGCTTGCAGATTTGCTTTTTACTAGAATTTTCTTCTCGACTAATATGGTCTGCAGGAGGAGAGGAAAACACTTGACAGGGAACTAGCCCGTGCTAAGGTGACAGCAAATAGGGTAGCAGTAGTGGTAGCAAATGAATGGAAAGATGCTAATGACAAAGTGATGCCTGTCAAACAATGGCTTGAAGATCGAAGATTCATGCAGGTATGCACTGATGCCTGATTTTCCTTTTCTCTCCTTAGCTTTCCAGTTTGGACTGTTGTTTCATCTCTGGCCAAAGACATTTACGCGGATTTTCTTGGGTCCAACTGTTTTAACTCATTAAAATTGGCTTTGCAGGGTGAAATGCAACAACTTAGAGAGAAACTTGCCATAGCTGAGCGAACTGCAAAATCCGAAGCACAATTGAAAGTAATAATTTGGTTTTCTGCATTTCCACCTGCACACATTAGTCATTTCTCAACTGGCTTCCTAAGAAATTTTGAGATGCATTTTCTTGTACTGTTCAGGAGAAGTATCAACTAAGGCTCAAAGTGGTTGAAGAGGGATTGAGAGCATCCACCAATGGTAGTAATCGATCTACCCCAGAGGGAAGAAGTGTGAACAATGGCCAATCACGTCGTCAATCCCTAGGTGGGGTTGACAATGCCTCAAAATTTACCTCCAATGGTTTTTTATCCAAGAGAACTCCATCCTCTCAGTTGCGGTCTTCAATTTCTTCTAGTACAACTACAGTATTGAGGCATGCCAAAGGGACATCAAGATCATTTGATGGTGGCACAAGGTCATTAGACAGGGGTAAGGTCCTGTCAAATGGAACAGGCCCCTGCTCCCTTGACAAATCTACTGATGCAACTCGAGACAGTGAGGTAGTCAATAATCGGAAAGGAAACACAGATGAAAAACCAAATGAATTCCCAACAGTTCATACAGGAGATACTGTCTCCGGAATATTATATGACATGCTACAGAAAGAGGTTATTTCTTTGAGGAAAGCCGGCCATGAAAAAGATCAAAGTCTTAAAGATAAGGATGATGCTATTGAGGTGCTTATGCATGCTCTGTCTGTTATTCTGCTAATGAGTGTAACCTTTCATCTAACTGTGTATTCTGTTTCAGATGTTAGCGAAGAAGGTAGATACTTTGACCAAAGCAATGGAGGTTGAGGCGAAGAAGATGAGAAGGGAAGTAGCTGCCATGGAAAAGGAGGTAGCAGCCATTCGTGTCGAGAAAGAACATGATAATAGGGCTAAGAGACTTGGTAATTCCAAGGGACCTGTAAATAGTTCTCAGCTGCTTCCTGGAAGGTATTGATGATCATATATCCTGTATGAATAGTCCTGATGATTTTTAACAAATTAACTGTGTCCATTGCTGACTATTCTGAATTAGATCATGATTGATGATTTGATTTGCATAATTAATCACACAAGGTGCAGGCATCATTGCTTTTTTTTTTGTTTTGTTTTATATATCAATATGACATTGAACTTTCAATATGGGTATTCGAGTAATTCATGCTTAAATGGCCAAAGGATCTTTCAGATGACCTTTTTATGCCAGAGTGTGATGTGCCTTTTTTTTTTTTGCATTGTGTGGAAATTTTATATTTATCTTTCTGATAAGCAGCGGGTGTTTTGTGTACATATTTGGCCTTTTGTTTGCCCAGAAACTGGTGGGCAATGCATGTCTCCATGTATAGAGCCAAGTATGCAATTTTGACATTTTACTCTTTGCTAAGCTTAAAGAACAGAGCTGGATAGAAGTACAAATTGGGCATTGCAATTGGAGGTTCTGTGTGATATCAAAATAGGTTCTAGTTAGGACAACAGCACTATAAATATTTTAGTGCTTTAGGCGGCTTTTTATTGTGTTTTCTGCATATGTTTTGCTCTTTTCCTTTGTTATTAATTTTTTTAGTCTCAGTCTTTGCAAAGATCCATCTAGCCGATCCCATTTAGTTGGGATAAGGCCGAGTAGTTGTTGTCATTGTTGTAACCGTTATCTCCCTTGCTTCATTGTCTACATCAATTTTAGAAAGATTACATTATGAGAGGTGCCCACAAATCTCATCCCTTTACATAATTTTAGAAAGATTATCTCATGGGGTTTGGGTTCCCCAATAATCTTCGTTGTTTCTATATTTTACACTTCAAGGTCCCATTGTTTTGCAGATTGGTCAGAAAATTTTCCCAACCAAACACCGATTACCCAAAAAAAAACAGCAAATTGTCTTGTACGCATTAGAAACTGGGTTTATGGGTCTTTTTGATCATTGTCAGTTTATCTTTTGCACATCGTTGCATATCCCCACATTTTTTTGCACTTGGGGACTAGAATTGAACACAAGGGGCAGGTGATGACGGGGGAGGGCAGTGAAGCAGGGGGTGGGGCAGGGGGCTGGGATGGTGGCCTGGTGGGGACTAGGATGGGTGGGGGAGAGGTGAGGGGGTTGCAGTGTCTGGGCAAGGTGAGGGGGTGCAGTGGCAGGGGATGGTTTGATGCATTCTGCGGAGAAAGAAGAAGAAAGATGTGGGTCCCAATTCTGTTAATAAAAAGGAAATAATTAACTATGACAAATTAGTAGTTGAATAAAAAATAAGATGATTGAATCATGGGAAAAGGAGGGTAATTTGGGTATTTTAAAGTATAGGGGAAGAGAGGTAGGAGTTTACTTTTTTGGGAGAATCAGATGTGAAAGTTTGAGTACGGGAGTTTGAGTAAATGTAAGATAAGTATAGGGGAGTGATACAAATTTTCCCTTTTAAGAATGGGAGCTTGGTATCCTTTTGTTCTTTGTTTTTTTTGGAGGGGGTGATTTGTGTTACAAACAGATTCATATAAATTCATATATTATTTCTTTTATAAAGAATATTAAAATAATAAATGCATTATACCTCCTAAGTCCTAAGTCAAATCCTCATTTCTTTTTTCCCCTTCTGTTCGCATTGTGTCTGAACTCTGAAACAGTGTGCCCATAGGATTGACACCTGCACCCATGGATGGTATGCATGTGACAATACTACAAGGATGTGAAAAAGGCTAATGAGATAAAATACCCTTCTTCAGGTTGATTTCGAGTTGGAGTCAATACCAAGTCTATCCTGTAGGGATTTATCATTATACCTTATAGCAGTCAAATAAGAAAGAAAGATCTACCTTTTCAAACCTGTCAAAATAATTGGTTTCTATCTGAAGCGCTAGATGGTAAGTGGGAACATTCGTAACTCATAGTTGTAGTGACACTTGTTGAAACACAAGCTTGTAACTAACTGTAGACACCCAGAACTCTTATTTGCATCACAACTCAAATACCACTGCTACTACAATGCTATTGGTTCAACCTAAAAACATTACTTCTGTGGAAGCTTCTTTTTACTTGCTGTCCTTGAATAAATATTTTGAATTAAAATAACAAGAAGAAGAGGAGGGAGATAACTAGACGACCTGGGATTGACCTAGGGTTTAGCGCTAGTATCGACTAGCACTAGAACCTATGGGCACCGATCACAAGCAGCAGAGAGACAACTTTGATTCAATAAAGCAAATATCAATTCAACTACATATCTTGGCCAGCCTCCGTGTGATAGTGCCTTCATAGGGACTACAACAAAGAGACCCTCCTTGATTTACTCCCAACCCCTCCCTCCGTGATTTACTTCCAACTCCTTTGACCAAACAGAAAAACTTGCTGTCTAGAATCTCTAAATTTTAAAACCTGAACTCTAAGAACGCATCCTAATTTTGTCACCTACGAAGTCCATCTTACAGTTTTGAGACACACACATTTATTGACTCTAGAACATTAGACTACCTATAGACTTCCGAAATAAAACCCTGTTACAGCAGGATTCCATCTTAGTCAATTGAGTAGAACTTTCCCGAAACAGCTCCATTTTACAAGATCTCAGTCACATTGTAGAGCTGACCAAGTGAGCTATCAAATAGCACCTAAATTATACCAAATGGACAAGTTTTGGCATTTCCAACTCTATAAATAGTGGACTGAAATAGCACATGCAATGACTCAACTTCCTATGAAGTTTGAGATACTCCCACATGAGAGCTCTATGGACAATTGTGAATTCCACAATAATATGATTTGTTATGGGGCCCTTGGGCTCCTGTGGTGGGGTAAACTGTGTATGACAGCTTGGCATGGTCTTTTGGAAAACCAGTTAGAGATTTGGTATTTTGCGAGTGAATACAGTTCTAACAGCTATATAGGCTGTTAGAGGCTTGTTGACTCCTTTCTTACAAAGCTTCCTCCACTTTTCATAGTATGTGACATTTCACTGGGGTTTGTTCACCATGTCCTACAACATAGTAAGGATATGGGTATGTGCGTTGGTGTCTAATACAGATAGCCTAGAGACTCAATATGCGGACACATTGGTACGTGTGTCAGTGGTATAGTTAAGCTTTCCTGTAGGCACTCTCTGAGCTGCAACTAAAACTATGTTTCTCTTCATGCTACTGCGTGTAATTTGTTCTTGTTCTACAAGTTAGCTGTCTCTCTCTCTCTCCTCCCATCTTCGCTTCTCATCCCCCCTTAGAAAAAAAGTACATGTAGTGTCAGGCAGGTGTGGATACAGTGAGAAATTAAAAAAATAGAAGGATAAAGTGTGTCCTTTCTGACGTAGACAATTGTAACTGCGTCTCAATAAATCAGTGCCGTTTGAGAGAAGCTTCCAGCCAACCCTCCATTTTGGTATTAGCTTGCATTAATTGAATCCAATCTTCTTTCCTTTACTTATTCCTGCCCACTCCCCCTCTCCCCCCCCCCCCCAACCACCCAAAAAAAAAAAAATAATGAATAGAAAGCAAGGAAATTATGCCCTTTCCAAGTTTTATGGCATTAAAGGAAGTTTGTGTCCCCATATTTTAATGATAAATGACAGAAACATCAGTAGGTTTTCTAATTGCCTTGATAAACTACTACTGAACCTTAATGTGATTTTTTCATGCCAAAATCAGATTAAACTTCCACAGAGCTTATATCTTGACTTTTGGCACAAAAAAAAGATGGTCATGAGTTCATTTATTAAACTTAAGGTTCCAGGTTTCGGTTTCGGTTTCGATTGAAATTTCCTGTACCTTTTCTGCAAGTTTCATGCTTGGTTTCGTGGGCCAAATTGCCAAAATAGGTCCTGAGACTTCTAGGACACCATATTTTAGGCCCTCTAAGCACAGCGGAATCCTTAATTTTAAAAAAATCACCCAAAATGATAGTTTGACTTTGGACCTTAGGTTGGTAGTGTACTCTGTATACATTTTCTAATATGGCCCTTCCATACAATGTTTAGTACTAGAACACTTATAATTCAAGTAAAACTACTTAAATTTGCATTAGGAATGAATATATGTCAAGTTAAAAACCATATCATAAATCATGGATCATACATGGTTTGTTACAAAGAGTCAAATATAGCGGAGTCAACAATACAAGCAACAAGTCACCCCTATGACTATACTAGGAGTCTAGGACTCCTGACTCCTAGTACCAAATCGACGCTTCCACTGTGTTTCTATTGCCCAAGTACTTGTACCAACCTTCTACATCAGTGATTGGGCCAAGAAAGCACAAAAAATCAAGTTTTTCAACTTTCACTGCCGAAACCAGACGAAATCGACCCATTTCACTCGAAGTATGGAATTTATACTGAAGGCTTTGAATAGTTTCGACCGAAATATTGACGAAACAAAACAAAAGACTGAACGCCGAAATTTTGGTCGAAACATTGCAATACTTCAGTATCGTAGGTTGTTTTGTTTCGGCAGCCTGCAAAACCGAAATATTTTGGTTGGTTTTGCGAAATTTCGTCAAAACCTTGTACCATGATTAAATTGAAAAAAAAATGGAGTTATGTTCTTTAATTGGTGAACTGAGTCCATAACCTTTAATCTTTCTCACAGATGTCTAATTTTGCACCCCTGGAAAAAGAAAGGACCTCTAGTTTGACTTAATAATCCTCATGCTATGTGATTGGAAGCTGCAGGTCTTTTTATTTATGCATGTATTCAAGCTAATAATCCCTAGGCTCACTATATTTTCTTGTTTTTGATTGCATTATAGAATTGTAAACCCTTGTCCTCGTGCCTTAATTGGAGATTGGTATGCCAAGCAGCTTTTAAAACCTCAATGCTTGATGATTGTGTCTTCTATTAGTGTTCACTGTTCTTAATCTTCCATTCCTATGGTTTGAAATCATTAAAGGACCTTGGAAAGTCCATTGATACTTTTCCGGCTTAGTAACAGTGGATCTTACTCCATATCTGCTCTTACCTAATTGATGTAATGCTTTATCCAGTCTGTTATCCCATCTTCCCTTTCCCTTGTGTAAATGGTTCCAGGAATATAGTGGTGATGCCTTGCAAAATTTTATGCATTTAAATTTTGTGAGCAGTCAAGAGCTGATGATCATTTCAGGCAGTTACCATGATTCTCATCAATTTATTTTTAGGGGAAAAGATTGTCACGAGAAAATAAATTCACGACGTCAGTGTGCAGATTCCTGCACACGCCCTCTCACATCCCACCCGTGGATCCCACATTCTCTATCCTCATTAAACCCCCTACTGGACAATTTGATTTTCAACCTCATTGGTGGGAAACTACACTCTGGCATCGTAGCGATCCCTCTCCCTTTTTTTTTTTTTTGGTGGGGGTTAGTTATTACCTTGCATTTCTCAAGTGTGGCATATACTGCCAATCCTTTGGCAAAGTCTGTGTGTGTGTTTCTTTTTCCTGTTGGGTGGGGTTAGTAGTAGAACCTAAGGTGACTTGCTTCTGTTCTTTGATACAACATGCAAAGCACCACATGTAAATGGTTACATTAGAGGGCATGGAAAGCTTGATAACCTGATTTTCTCTTCATTAATTGCAGGAGAGTTAAGATTGGAAAGATGAAATAGATAGGTAAACCATATAAAGGAACTGACTGGCAACAAACATAAATTCTCATATTCTTATACAGGGTGGTAAAAGTTTTGATCTATTACCAGAATGGGATTGTGGACCAATTATGACGCCTTCGTGGATTGGATCCCAAATCCCACTTATTATCCCCTGAAATCCAGTTAATTACTTCTGATTCATTTGTGCATGCTATTTGAATGGTTCCGCAAGTTAATGCTGATTTAATAATTGGGATTTTCTTGCTTGAAAGTAAATTTTCTGACTGAATGAGATTCAAAACTCTGGAAAATAAACTGTCTGAAGGCTTTTGCTATGTGGAGGATGTATTATTCAGAATTAGAGTAAATATCTGGACTGATTATGATACAAAATTGTGGCTTAAATTGCGAAGTAATGACTGTTAGGATGGTTAACTTTTTCTGTTGTGGACTATATGGTTATGGAGTTTTGCCAACAGAATGATTAGGTCTTGGGTTTGTGCAGGAATGTATCGCGAAGTGGGCTGATGCGCAACATTCAATAGCCGGAAGCTCTGAATCCAGAAGCGGCAAGGAGTAAATCTGCATAGGCATTGTTCCCTGTCACTCTTGTTTTTTCACTATATATCGTCCATGATGATTTTAAGATTATAACCACAGCAAGCCGACAGCCCTGTAGTCTAATTTTTTGAGAGGGGTTATTGCAAATGAAAGGATAGGTGGGGGTGGTGGGGGGGGGGGGGGGGGAGAGGAAAACAGGATTGGAGGAAGAAGTCGGTTTGCTTCTGACTTGACCGCTGTCCCTGTCTGTGGAAGGCTAACCTTTTGGCAGTTCTTCATTGAGAAACAATACTTGCGGTTGTTGTATAGGCTATATTTGATTTTTCCCCCCTTCCTATATTTGTAAGTTGCAGTTAGTGTGATTGGTGTTGTTTCAAAGTTTGTGAATATTATTGTAATCAGATCAAGATGGGGGGGGGTGTTCATGGTTATGTTATTCTTCTCATTATTCTTTCGTAGTGATTACATCTGAACCGCAGTGACCTGACCTTCCAACATTGGTGGCTCTGCCTCCTAATCCTTCAATATAAATTTGAGAATTTCAGAGTTGATTTATAGGGACATCTCTAAGCGTCTCCAGGGATGGTTCCAGACATTCCAGACAGCATCTGTTCTTTTTGTTCTCTGCATCTGATCTCTTACGAAGTGTCCTTAAGCCATTCTTTGTTTTTTACAAAAGGTCTATGTCAAATAGCTCCACAGATGCTTTTCATGGCCCGAGACTCGTTATCCTGAATACAAGCGAAGGGCCCGGCAAGGGTGGGTTGCCTAAAAAATGTCCCTTTAACGAATCCCATTTCAATTTGACTCGCCAATGAATGATCATAACAATAGCAAGGAAGAAAAGCATCTGACAATCCATGTGTATGATCACATGGGAATGTTCTGTTGCATCCAGAGAAAAGGTTTCATCCAGTTTAATTTAGATACTGGATGGTGGTGCAAAGACGATCCATTCAGAAAGAGCTCTGGAGCTCATTTCATTAGTGCCCGGGGCTTTCCTAACCTTTCTAGTCCACTCTGGAGCTTTGTTTATCTTTCATTTCAGTGCTTCGGCAACTGTTAAGAGTTGCCTTTATTTTTTCAGTTCAAAATTCTCACTTTTTATCAAAATGTGTTTTTGTCAGATGGTGACTGCTTTCCAGTTAATAATTCACGTGCTTGTGATTCGATCTTTTTATGACTCTAGCTTCCAAAGGAGCGCCAAATAAAAAAAAACCCCCAACCCCCCCGCCGCAAAAAAAAAAAACTGAATAAAGCTGGGCTCATGTTCAGAAGGAGTTCACCTGGCCCAATACAAACTTCCCAATGCTCAGTCCGTTATCATGGTATGAAATAAATAGGTTGGCCCATAACATCTCCTACAACTTGTGAAGGAAACTTGTATTGCAGGTCATCTTGAGTAGTGCTTTTCATAATCTGACACTTGGAGATATGCTTTTCAATTCCATCTGACCATTTTAGTGCATAACAAATACATTTTTCATAGTAGCATGGTTTGAGGAATCTGAATCGGATCTCCAATTCTGATCGAATCGGGCTGGAATCTACTAGATCTGATTCCAATTCCAGTCATTTTGAATCGGCCAATTCATACTAGATTTCTTAAGGTTTAGGCCCATTCCAGTTGAATCAGAACAGTAATGATCAATAAATCTAGGTTTGGTTGAAAACATTGATTTATTTAGGCTGATAGAGAAGTGACCTCTCTTAGGTGGTGGGTGTTTTGGATGTGGACCCAATCATATGTCAAAGCAAAGAATAATTGTTTTAATTAAGAGTTGATATGAGTCACAGTGTAGAGGAATGTAAGAGTAAACAGTAGAACCGATCATCCTACTATGGATTTTTTTTTATTCTACTTGAAATATTTCATATTAAAACAACTAAAATAATTTCAATTTTTTGACCAAAATATTTATTTGTTAACTATTCCATGAAATCAATCAGAAATTGGATTAGAAATCATACCAAACCTGGTCTAAATTTATGTGCCATCTTTGCTTGAATCTGTTTTATTTCTTCGTGTCTTCTTGTTTGCATTAACATATCTCTATCTCTCTACTATCAACCACGTTTCAGGTGCAACACAATGGTGCACTGGTGCAGATTGTGCGACAATGCATCTGTGTTACAAAAAACCTGAGTTGATTGAGCATAGAGGGAATCCAAAGATGAGAACTTTGTATTAGTGTGGGAACCTGGGGATTTTGAATGACGTTCCTTCCATAGCAAGCTCTCTAACATTACCGTCATCTTACCTTAACCATTAACCTTCCATCCGTTGTTGCTCTGTTTTCCAAGAACCCTAGCATCCACGGGAAGTCCATGGTTCATTTGCATTGAAATTGGTTTTCAACGATGGTGTAATCCTGAAGATCCCAAAATATTCGAGTCTGGTTTTCGGTCGATTTGCAATTCAATTGAGTACCTAATCTATGATCGTGCTGGCACACAGCCTATATTTACTAAAAATAAAAGTCCTCTATCTTCAACTTTTTTTTGATACTCCCCTATGTTTTAACTTTTACCTCTCCTACCTGATGTTTTTAAATGCCAATAGTAACCCTCTCTAGCTAAATCCATCACCCCTCTTCCCTCTACCTCATCCTCCCTACCCCACCGGCCCACCCTCTCTCCTAAAGTAGCCCATCTTTGCAACGCACCCTGACCCGCCACCACCCCATGCCCACCTCTGTTCTCCAATCCGCCACCCCTGCCTCTACCCTGCAATTTTTAACCTTGCAGGTAAATCCAACACAGCGTGATGAACTGAACCAGACAACGTCGATCCTCCAATATTCTTCCTGTGGAGCCATCAATCCAAACTCCTATTCTCCAAGTATTTATAAACAAGAAGTAATTATTCCCAATATCTTAACCTTTGCTTCTAATTCCTTCTCATGCTTCAGATCTGATCGTTTGCAATTCCAAATATTCTTAATGGCAACGGCTTCGCCAATGTGATTGAGAGGGACACGATAAATTTTTCCTGCAGACCTTAGTTTGAGTTTTAATGATTACTTTATATCTTTCCATTGGCCTTATTATGGATTTAACTAATGAACTTGTCCCATTTCTTTTTATTTTGTTTTGGGAGGGGGAATTGTGCTGATCCGACGGGAAAGTTGCCTCGACTGGGTAATCGTTGATCCATGTCTCGGACTCTCGATAGTGAGAAGCGGCCTCATGGGTTTCCATCTAGTGATGGAGGTTAACGGGAGGACAGAGGTGGGGCTGGGGGTGCTGGGAGGATGATGTAGGGAAGAGGGGTGATGGGGACAGCAGGGTTAGGGGTGATGGCCGGGTTTACTTGGATAGAAGGGTAATCTGGGTATTTAAAAATACTAGGGGAGAAGGAGAGGTAAAAGTTTAGGTTAAATATGCATACCCCATAAAATGCACCCAATATTCCTTATGCCCCCTAAGGTTTTGACAAGTCCACATGCACCCTTGAAAATTCCACATATCACCCTTACTTTATCCCCCTAAAGTCATTTAACTCCATATAGACATTAAATACTAAAAAATGATCAAACTGCCATTTCTTCTATCTTTTCTAAAATTTGAAAAGATCTAATTGCCTTGACCTATTTGCTAAAATTAAAAAAAACTAAAATGCCCTCATCTTCCCTAAATCATCATCTTCTTTTACAATGTAGATACCAATACTATCACCACCACCATCGCCACCCACCATTAACACCATCACCATCATGAAGCCAAACTCCTCCACCTCTACCAATTCCAGCACCGAATCTCCCTCCCTTGCCTATACCTTCACCAACACCGCTGCCCTTACCATTGAAATCCATGCAGCAAAATAATGCAAAAGCATGACAGAAAAAATCCACTCCTAAAAACCAAGCATGGGGCTAACTACATGATTCGCAAGAGTAGTGCAGACCCTCTCACAACCTTTGTCCCTGACCATGTTAACCCTCTCTCTAAGCAAGTCATGACACTCTCTCCTAACCCTGTGTAGTCATTGACTTGGGAGATGCCAATAGAAGCAGGCGACATGCATTTCCAACTCTTTTCAGCATTTATAGTCTATTATTAAGGGTGTCAAACGGTGCGGTTTTGATTATATGGTGTGGTTCTTGTTTAGTGTACATTTTGCTATGTAAAAATCAAAATCACACCGAATAAGAATCACTTAAAATTAGAATCGTTTTATATGCAGTGCAGTGTTAACAGTTTCTATTTGATTTTTGTTATCCGGTTTACATGCGATTTGTAATACCAGTTTCACCTTTGTCCCTTTAATTTTATTTTCCATATCTTTGTTATGTAAGAGAAATTTTATTGTTTCATACACATCTAACTCTAGGCAAAGTTCACTTAGACATACTAGTTGTAAAGATAATTTTAAGTGATTACTCAAGGCCGCAAAGTACCGCAAGGGAAACCAACTTGAGGACGTCACTAATCCATACCCCACTCAATTCAATAAGAAAGTCCACTAAGACATGCTCGTACTAAAACCTTCCGTCCCTTCATGAATTTAGCACTCAAATTGAAATTCAAAAAAATATCAAGGAGTCCTAACCCCATTCTTAAACAAATAAGAATCTTCCTAATCTCGGTTTTCTACCCGATTTCTATTCGGTTAATTGATGATTATTCGATTTTGAATCTAATCGAACCGATAATAGAACCTATGAAATCAAAACCGCATCATTTTCATACGATGCGATTCGGTTTGATCGTAAACGATTGGTTCCAATTCCGACAATCGATTTCGGTTCCATTTTGACACCCTTGTCTATTATCACCATTTCTGTCTGTAAATATTCAAGAGAAGAAACATCAGTGTTTACTTAGGATAAAAATCCTCCACAGTACCTCCGAGTGTGGGGTGCACATCCTATGGCACAACAGAGGCCATGTATGCCATGTTTGCCATGTAACCTTTGCTATGCCACAAGATGTGTACCACACACCCGGTGGTACTGCAGAGGATCCTGGTCCGTTTATTTATTGTTTGTAAACTTTCAGCTATGGCTTATATCTGTCGATTAAAGAGTGTTGTTACGCTAGACCTTATTTTGGATGTGATTTCTTGATTATTCTATATTGATTTTATTTATCATTTACTAAATAAAAAAAAAAAAAAAGGAAAAAAAGAAATGGTTGTGTCCGCCCACTATTCCACCCCTTGCCCGAACACACTACCCGCATGGAGTCTACCCCCCTTTTATTAGAGGCACTAAGGAACCGTACCGGACAGAAAAACCGCAGGTGATACATGGCCACTGTTGCACCGCACAATGTGTACAGCAGCACTACCTGTACAACAACGAATAAAAATTCCATGGATGTCTTTTCACATGGGAGAGGGGAGAGAGACATGCTCGTGGACAGAATTCTTTTTTCCAAGTAAAAACTAAAAAGTAGGTGAAAGTAGGAATTTCAGAACCATGTCTCAATTTGGAACCCAATCTGACTCCCATGTCATAGTAATAATTCAAAATTGTTCGAAAAATTCAGTGACTAGAACTTTCAAGAATATAAAAAAATATTGAAAAAAAAAAAACAAAAAGATAAAATCTCTCAAATGACTTACCATAGAGTTACGGTAGATCATCAAATTTGACATGTGACTATGATCAAGTACCCACCAAGGTATATATGCAAGATCAAACATGCAATTCTTCTCAGGAATAACAGAATCGCTTTACTTCCTGTAATAACTTGGACCGAACTTATAAAGAACTCAACAGAAGCGCTGAAGCAACACCAACAGGGTGATTCTTTTTGTCTTCCCTCAGCTTCATGTAAGATTCACCAACACAGGCCAGTGAACTTTCTATTTTCCCCCTGATATACCAACTAGGCAATGCTTATGCCCTTTCTGACTGAACTAAGGGTCACCTCTGAAAGCAAGCAGCATCACATCAGCCTTGTCACGGGGGAATTTACCAATCAGGCAATCTGAGAGTCACATTACCTTTTGATACCACAGGTTTCCATGCATTACAGTTTTTCTTTGAATTCATTCTATTCCTGACACCAGCCAAATAACTGGGTCTCAGCCAGCTTATGGATGGTATTAGAAGGAATCATTTCTTCTCCCTGGCAGCATCAGGCATCTCCTCCCACAAATAGTGTGAACATCAAATGAAGGGAATCAGACTCTCAAAGCCTATAATCAGTGTCCCTGATTCCTCATCAAAAGCATCTTGGATACTTGGGAAACTTACTTGAACAAAAGATACTTAGACAAAACTGAAGTTATCTTCATTTTCTGATACTTTTTCTTTCCTTTTTATCTCATGGAAGAACACTCTCCATACAAACCAATCCAACCCTTGTTAAATCAAGCCAAAAACCCCGTCTTTGAAAAAAAGTAAAGAATGTTATAGAGTTTAAACATAGAAAAACACCACAAATATAGCTCCTAACAATAAACAAACTGAACCGACAGCTTTCTTCTGGGCCCTCTAAACTCAGGAGGCCCACACTGTTGTCTAGAAAGGAACAAACCATCCTCAACAAAGACTCCTGAAGTTTAGAGTATACGCAATACCTCAGGTATCGTCAACCTGTGAGTGAAACACAAAGCTCGGGAATGTAGTCGTGATGTCCCTGTTCATGAAAAATGAGAGTCAGTCTCTAGGCACTAGAAATACTTATGACAAGCTTTTTTTTTCTTCAAGGAAAAACTAATAGAGTAACATTATTCACGATAAAACTTCACACTTTCTTATTAGGTATCTGAAAGCGTAGTGAGTTCAGCCAAGGTTCTAGATGACAAGTTAGCTAATGCAGGAATTGGCAGACTTCATATGTACTTGTGGTATTATCCTATACTGTGACTATCCCTTGGACTACTGGCCTTGGAGCTGTCCCTTCATGGTGTAATAAATGTTCATGTAGCTATCTCTTTCATTCTATCAAAATTTTGTTACTTAAAGTAACCAAGACCCCTCATAGGCCATACTTTGGGTTGCACATAACTTCACAATCACAGAGACATCTGCTTCTTAAGAGTCTCTGGCACCTGTTTTTTCCCCGATGGGTAAAATAGAGAGGATGAAAAGAGAGGCAATGTAATCCAATCATGTGCCCAATAAGATCATCGAAAGGGTGGAACAATTAAATCCTTCCCTTCTCAATCTTATGGATGAGTGAATTGGAAAGAGAAACTAAACATTACTATAGAAAATGAAGAGATCGCCTCAAAACACTCGATACGGGTTTTGAATGGAGTGTGATTGCCTGTAACTCATCATTCTTATCAAACAGATTACATTTTCTTCACATTAAATAGATCAAAACCTTCAAATCCAGATCTAAATCTCAAAAACTCCCAACCAGATAAGAGAAAATAAATAAATAAGACATTGCCCGAAAAGAGCTTATAATTTGGCAAAGAAAGCATACTCTGTGACTGGAAAAATTATGTTCCGGTGTTTAAAGGGCCTGAAAAATCAGAGGTTCAGATCCAGGCGAGTGAAACCGGTGACTCATTATAGCAAGGTTTCAAGGATTTAATTGCCTGAACCGTAGAAAACAATCGAGATCCAGACAAGAAGCTGCCTTGCCTTACCAAATTTCTTCCAAACCCTACTCTGCTTCGAAAACCAGAGCAGAAAAGCTATAAAATCATTTAAAAGAAAAGTACTGAACCTTGAGAATCAAGGACCCTATAAAAAAAGAAAGAGTTCAAACTCAAAGAGACGAACTGAAATCCATATGCAAGAGTATTCATAGCAAGTGGGTGAAGTTGACCCATGGTTTAGGGTTTGAGCTTGAACTTAAGCTCTAGGTTATAAAAACATTTATTTTTTTGAAAGCACAAAAATACATACTTTACAGGACTTCAATAGTAATGAGTCATCATCACTCCCTCAATGGATAGAATCACCTTGGTCTAACCATAATCGCTCCTTCAATCAATAAAAATTATCAACAATATCCTTAGAAATAAAATTTCTCCAGAATATAATAATGTCTCTCTCAGAGTTCCATTATCGGACAATGTTGTCTCCTCCATATTATCAATTTTAAGCCTCCATGACAACATATACCTAACCATATAAAGCCATAGCTTCTTACCCCCTAACAAATGACATTCAGTATTGGTTGAATGACAAACAATTGCAATGATGAATTTAGACAAAATATGCAGAACGGAAATCTATACTTGACTAATGCACATATAGAAAAGAAATAGCTCATATTAAGTAAATATTTACTTGAGATATTGAAGAGTCATATTCTTCAAGAGAGATGGATGTCGTAAAACAAGGCTACGCCACTCTTCCTTGTCAATCTTTCCATCATGTTTTGTATCAGCCTCCTCAAAGGTCTGTAACAGATCATGCAAGTGAAGTCATCCAAGGTAAATATTTATGAGAGACATGACACTCAAATATTTTACCTAATCATGATTCGGTAAAACATGTTCAAGAACATTAGTGCATGAATAACATCGATGTAATAAATTATTACTCTAAGGAATAGTAACATGACAGATTTTAATTGGTGAACCATGGATCATATAACAACAAATTCACAATATCTAATCACAAATGGTTCAACTACTTTAATCATGCCAGAAAAAAAATGAGAGAGAAAAAGAGAGCAACATGGAGGTTGAATAATCAACAGTAGAGATAAGTTAAACATGAAAATTGTTTCAGCTTGAGAAGGTACCTTGTCAATGATACTTTCTATTACATCATCTGAAAGATTCATACCAGATTCAGCAAGTGTAGCTACTACCATTTGCTTCACCTATAAAGAAATCGGTCAATAGTCAGAAATGTTTTGAAATGTACAAGACAAAGTGCAAAAGATTTGTTCTTTTGAGATATTAAAAGGTGAAATGTGGCTCCAAGAATTTTAAAAGACTACTTCTAAATTTACAAAAAAACACAGATTGTCAAGATCTGGTATTTGCTTCAAGAATTTTAAAAGACTGCTAAATTTACAACAAAACACAGGTTGTCAAGATCTGGTATCCTACTATGTTGACCTCTGGTGCACATGTCCATACCACCTCAAAAGACTTTCCCCACCCTTCCTTACACACCAGCTATGTTCCACCATCTGGATGAGTAGATAGGATAATAGCTGTCAAGGCACCACCTAGGTGTCCAACCGCAGTATAGGGTCCAAGGAAACAACACGTCTTATTTGATGCCGGAAAGGCGACCAACTGCCTTGGTCACCTAAGCGTTGCCTTGGACGCCTTGGCCCACCTTGTGGCCTGTGCAGACTTCATATTTGTATGGTGTGTTTTTTACTTTTATATTTATGAAATTGATTTTAATTTTAAACATATTATTGGTTTGTGTATAGGATTATGAAGCACATGCGATACATGGAATCACACTTACATAGTTACATGCTCTATAATTATGTTCCTTAATTATATGCTATTATGATCTTAGTTTTTTTTTTTTTTTTTTTTAAATGAATATGCTTATATTATATCTTGAACTTCGTTATTTGTTGGTTTTCTCATATTGGGTCATTACTAGCATAATTAACCCATATTTGGGATTCTAACAGCTAGATAGATGGGAAATCCTATGGATAGGCCACGTGTCATATTTAGTGGTCTATATGGAGCTTTTCCCATAGTTTTTCCAATGGTCCCTGTTGTTCAAACATTCCCAAACACAATTTGACATTCTCAAAAAATTACGACGACAAAGGGAGAAGACATAATGGTCTGAAATTGACTCATGAATAGAAGAGAACATGGGCAACATGTCCACTGAATTATGCCACGAGGCAGTTTTACCCATGTGTAGGAAAGAGTTCCCAACCCCATAAAAATAATTTCATGTGTTATGGACAAAATCAAATTATGTATATTTGTGTGCGTTTTTTATTGTGTAGCCTATAATTATTTTTACATCATAAAAATAATTCTGCAAGTTCTAGAGAAGAGAAGGGTGCCATGTACATATGTGGACATAATTAAAGATATGCATGATGATGTATTGACTAGCATAAGAACTGTGGGGGGTCATGGTAGTGAATTCCCAATTATAATTGGGTTACATCAAGCATCGGCCTTAAGCCCTTATTTGTTTGCGCTTATCATGGATGATTTAACCAGAGAAATACAAAATGAGAGTCCTTGGTGTATGCTTTTCACTGATGATATTGTTTTGGTGAATGAGACAAAAGTAGGAATTAACGCCAAGTTGGAGTTATGGGAATCAACCTTGGAATCGAAAGGTCATGAGATAAGTAGAACAAAGCCACACTAGGACAGTTAATGAGGTGATGAATATTGATGAGAGAGAGATTCTACAAAGTGATTATTTTAGATATCTAGGCTCAATTGTAAATAAAGAAGGTGATATAGAGGATGTTGTTGCCCAGAGAATTAAAATAGGATGGATGACGTGGAGAGGTGCGTCCGGAGTGTTGTGTGATCAGCGTATTCCTTTAAAGCTTAAAGAAAATTTTTATAGGACTGCCATACAACCGACTATGATGTATGGTGCGGAACGTTGGGCAGTTAAGAAGAGTCATATAAAACTTAGTGTAGAGGAGATGAGGATATTGAGATGGATGTGTGGCAAAACTAGGAAGGATAAAGTAAGGAATGACCATATTAAAGCTGAGTTGGGAGTAGCTCCGATACATGATAAGCTACAAGAGAGTCATTTGAGGTTGAATGGACATGTTCAATAGAGGCCTTGGGATGCTCCAGTATGGAGGAGTGACTATTGCCAAGACTTGGTCCACCCTATTTCTATTGCCCATGTGTCCAGCATGTTTTGACTATTGCCAAGCCATGATTCCCAAATGATAAGAAAACCTGAATCAGACCCATGCCAAAATCCATAGAGTGGCATGTCTTCTGAAGCAGAGAAGTATAATTGTGCAAGGAACAGCTTTAAACGATGATGTTCCCACATACGGCCTTTACTTCTATGAGGTTTTGGCTTAGGAATATCTCCTCATGAACCCCACCTCTCCAAACCTGGAATCAGTCTAACAAAATCCTGGGGGCATACCCACAGCCCCTGAGAATGTTCCAGGTAAGGAAAATAAATTGAGAATAAGAAACTGAGACAAAAGACTATGCCCACTCATGATGCAAAGAGTTCTCCATCAACGGATATCAATTGGGTTTATAATGTCTCTGTGAGCTCTCGATGACAACAACTCAGCCTTATCCCAACTAAATGGGGTCGGGTACATGGATCCTAGCCCTCCAATCAGCTCTATTTGAGGTCATACTTGATACAAGGCCTAAGCTATGCATGTCTTTCCTCACCACTTTTCCTAAGGTCATCCTAGGTCTGCCCCTGGCTCTCTGTGAGCTCTCTCTCTCTCTTAAAATTATTTGGGGTTTTCTAGATGATGTGGCAATAGGGGTGATGTTGTCCACACTTCCTCTGGGAGATATGAGATTACTAGTTTTTCTTTGTCATTAGTGAAGTCGTTATTTACAAAATGGAAAGAAAAGGTCAACCACTATATTAAGAAGTAATCATATTTAAGATCAAGACAGCAGATGAAAAAAATTAAACTAGTAATACGTGTGCCGCGTATCAGACCTAGTGACACTAAGATTAATTGATTCAGCCTAAATATCGGTAACATAATAAATGTCAACTGACTTGCATCGGATGTCAACCATTAAATATATTTCTAGCAACTAAAATAATTTACCTCTTGTCTCTCGATGAACCCTTGTTGCTTGAGATCGTATAATTGAAACGAAACTGTAAATGAACATAAGTGAGTTTGTCGTGACCCACATATTCCAACATAAAAGCAAAACATCTTGAACTTTAGGATTAACTCTAAAGGTGAAAGTTACACTTTATATAAAGGGATACAAACAATGAAACAACACATCAGCTCAAATAGTTTGCAACTCACAATCAATCTTATCGTCAATTGGTGCGTTGGGGTGAAAAACTGACAGAGCGCGTGCAAACTCCTCAAAACCTAATATTCCATTGTGTTTTGTGTCGAACAAATCAAATACCTGCATAGTTAGAGTTACAACCAAACAATCATCATATGAGGTTCTTGGAACTTCCAGAAAAATAACAGTAAAGTCTATCAAAACTTGTTCATCCCCCCACCCTCCCAGATCAAAAAGGGAGCAGGGGTGCAACTGAAGCAGTATCTTATATCACATGGTAATGTTTGATAATTGCCCAAATTTAGTGAATTCGTTGTCCCCATCATCATCATCAGACTAACTGAAGCAGTTTCCCCATATGTCATTTAATGCATTAAAAAATTCTTTTTGTTTGCCATTGGCCACAAGAAAGGAACTGGCAGAATACTAAAGCAACCCCCCCCAAAAAAAGGAAAAAAGAAAAATAAAGCAAGAATAATAACAAACCAAACAAACATGCAACCAAAAAATATATATATAAATCATTTGACTCGCACATGGGGCTGCCAAAGAGGGAAGGGGAAAGAAAAAGACAGGCAGAATAAATCATGGATCAAGGGAACACAGATTAAAAAACAAAACAAAACCAGATAATAAGATTTGAAAAGAGTACCCGATCAGCGAATAAGCTTTCCTTTTTATTTGTCTTGAATAAAGCCAACTGAAACTCTTCCTGTTATTTGCAATCAGTATACCATAAGGATAACTTAGAGAGAAAAAGTCAACAGTACATTCGACACGTGGGGGAGAACATAAGCAAATCTTTCCATCCCATAAAGATGTATACATTACAAGGCATTTTCCAACTCAACTATGAAAACAGAATAGAAACATTGAAATTATACCTTGTTGATCAACCCATCATCAATTACAGCACTGCTTATCTTCTTAAATAGCTCATATAGTGCTTCAATTTCACTAACACTAACTGCAGTAAAAGAAGGGGAGGCAGAAAAGAAAATTTATAACCTAAAAAAAATTCTTCACTAATTGCTTCAAGAGACCAAGAAAGTACAAAAGGATAACCAAGTAGAATAGATCTAGACATGAAGAAATTGCATTAGGTAAATGACTAAGAAACTCATGGTAAATGACTTGAGCAAAAAGCACTGAAAGACAACTAGAAAGTAAAGGTAAAGGTAATGTGATACTGCCAAGTTTTAAGTGTAAAAAATATACAGACATACAAATGTCATGTTTTATCTGAAAAAAGGATAACCAACCAAGAAATAGAAAAAGAACAATATATGGACACCATGTTGGTTGGTAATACAGAGCAGATCTTGAATCAAGCTGCAACACAATTCTGGCACATGATAACTGCCACCAGTTTCAAATGAGATATATCAACATCCAACATCTTGACCACTTCCCAACCAGTCCACCCATGAGGAAGGGACAACATCTAGAAAGGAGATAGAGGTTACAAATTACGTACAGACAGTTTCCCTTGCAAGAATTTCTGGATCTTCAAGGCCTGTTGTTTGCTTACACAAATCTAGATCACAACACCTCAGCAGAACAGAAAACAGTTGCTTAATTCCCTCTAGGCACTGCAACATGATATTCTTCGCTCATCAACACACTCCATACCTGGTGGTAAAAAAGATAACATTGTAATATCACTCCAATCAATATAACTAAAAATAAACAGCCGCAAATTTATAGAACAATTTACTCTGCATACCCAAGCCCAAATGCAAGGGAGTATAGAAACTGCAGAATGAACTTAAAACTTAATCTGTTATCGACAATGAAATGAAATTGTTCATTCTTTTTCTGATAAAAAATAAAATGTTAACATTTTCTGTTCATAAGATTACCAGTTCTTGGCGGCTTTAGGGACCATTTGACTCCCTCCCATTTGTTCTATTCAAAGGCCCTTTTTAGATTGCACAGAGTAACAAGTAAGACAACAATTTCAGTCTTCTGAATCACGGAGGAAAAAAAATTTCCAAGTCTCAGACGGAACCTGATGATGTGGCTAAATACGGGTAATTTACAGCAGATTGCTGCACAAACAGTGATCCGAGGGTAAGAAGGCCAATCTTCCAACGAATAAGTGGAAAAATAAAAATTAACTAAAAATCGAAGACATACTGAAAATCAGAAATATAATTGAAAAAAAAAAATTCAAACTTCAATTTGATAATGCTAGAAAGTAATTACCTTTTACAGGAGAGAAAGCGTTTCTATCGTCCGTTGATAGGCCTCTAATGAGCCGGTGATTGCGATTGAGCGGCTCAGATCTCTGATTGACTGGAGTTGACGTATGGTACCTGAAACGTATATTCCTCCATTATTTCTTGATTTGTTCCATAATTGAAAATTGTAGTTGTGCAAAAGGGAAGAGCCGAAGTCGAAGAAGAAGAAAGTTTCGCCATCTCAATCCAATTGAAGAAGAAATAATCTAATTAGAGAGAATAAAAAAGGAAAAACACTAAAAATCCAATTGGACCTACCTGTGCCGGCCATCTATCACCACAGAACAGAATACGAGTCGCAGCAAAAATCAAGGCACAACCATTAGGGTTTGTTTAGCGAACAGGAAAAATGTTTGTACTTTTGATAACTTTCAATTTTGAGTAACCTTTTTGAATTTCAAGGTTTCAGGAGAAGTTTACCTTTAGAGATTCCATTGAGGACATGAGTGGAAGAGGAAGAAGAACTCAAAGATTCTGCAAAATGTCTCGCTGTATATGTTTAGGTTCCTTCTCTCTCTCTCTCTCTTTTTTTTTTTTTTTTTTTTCAAAAAAAAAAATTTCCTTTCCTAAATTTTGTGGTAGATATGTTTAGGTTCCTTCTCTCTCTCTCTCTCTCTCTTTTTTTTTTTTTTTTTTTTTTTTTTTAAAAAAATTTCCTTTCCTAAATTTTGTAGTAGATGATTGCGATAAAAAAAAGGTACAGTGTATTATTATGTACTGTAACAATTGAGACTTTAAAGTAATTAATTGATAGAGGACGTACATAATAATGTATGACATGTTGAATGGACACATCCATCATACATCATCCATGCATTCAGCCCATCGAAATATAAACGGTAAAATAGTTTTAAAAAAATAAAAAATTTCAAACCCCATACATATCATATCGATATTGGTTTCAAATTAGACCCGATACGTCCAAATTCAAATTCGATTTTGAAATCAGTTTCAAAGATGGAAAGCTTTGTAATTATAACAAGGAAAAAAGTTCGCATGATGTCAGTGTATAGAATTTTGTTTCTAGGTAACTAAAGAACCATTCATTAAAACATGTGAAACATATGAAATCAGAATTACAATAATTCTAGGTCAATGAAATGGAAATAAACCCAACAATCCTACACATTCTCTCTCCATATTAAATGTCTTATACGATAAACAAAACCATTTATTATTATGTGTATTGAAGGAAACCGAACTCTAGCATCATTGGAAACCTCTCATCTTATAAGTACGTTTTCTAATTAATACTCGTATCATATTTAATAATTATAGTTTTTAGAAAGGTTAGTATATATCCACGAAATACATATGCCCTTCGTAGTTTTGCCCTCTTTCTCCTTATTAAGGATATGAGTTTTGTCGACTCTGTTACTCCCATTTTGACATTTATGATGTTAAAGAAAGTAGATTGCATGTCCATCATTTTCCCTTATATTTTCATATGTTATTAATCATATTTAAAATATTCTAAAACTAATTACACAATCATTAGGGTAATAACTAAACTATAAAGTTTATGTTGTTGTGTTTAGAAGCCTAGAAGAAAAAAAAAAATTTCTTCTCCATTTTATTTATTTATTTATTAATTTTGGTGTACAAAGCGGGTGCAGAGAATTCCTTTGTTTAAATGTAAAAATCATCTGTATTTTTACAAAATTTTTATTTATCACTAATAAAAATTTCTCACCCGAGGGACGAAGAAAACTCCAACTCAACGAGAGCAAGGCTTCAACCAGAAAAAAAAAGAGCAAGACAATTCCAAATTGAATTGCCTTGCTTTATGCACTTGACAAGATATATATATATATATGATTAATTAGATTTGGAGTTCATGACAATATACTGATTATTACATCAGTTACATATATATGGACCAAAACAAATCGTTTCAAAGTTTATCTCATTCTTGATCAAGTGTGGGTCAGCTCTAAATCTGATCAAATCCACGTGAGCTGTCCAAAATTGATTTTACTAAATACGATCATACTGGGTTGAGTTCTGGTTTCCTTCCATTAAAACATACTTTTAGAAAATTAGATAGATTGAAAATTTATTGTCAGAGAACTGCAGATTACTTTTCGTGACAGCTTCGAGTGTTGACTAATTATTTCTAAAAAGTATTTCCAAAACACAAACTACAAACATCTATAAAAGAACAAATCAAATTGCCTTTGCTTTCTGTACTTGACAAGATATGTTATTATAGCTAGATTTGGCATCTCATCCCAAGATATTGATTATTACATGAGCAGCGTCTGCACCAGCGTTGGCCAATGAGACTGTAGGGGCATCAATATACGTTTGATTTTTGATTTCATAGTGTCAGGATGGTACTTTCACATGCACAGGAGACACATGAATCACGTGGTCAAGTAACTTTGTTTCTCCCTTTATATAGCGTCTAAATGACAGATCGTTATCCTCTCTAGTTATTGCACGGTGTAGTGTTACATCGTGCGACACTGCAGAGGCCATGTGGCACAGTAGGATGATGCACATGGCCTATGTAGCCACCGCACGATGGAGCACTGCACTGTGCAGTAACAGGATAGGATAAAAATTCCTAAATGACATTTCTATTCCTCGAAATTTTTTTTTGACATCTTTAAATCACTAAATGTATTTAGAATTTGATATTTTCCTTTAATTACCCTTTGTTTTATTTTCAAAAGTTTTTTAAATTGAGGGTCATGCACATTTTTTGAATGTACATGTGAAATGACAATATATACTCTCATTGGAAAAATTGTGTATTGTACTAAAAAGGCAAAAAAATAATATTACAAATTAGGTAATACCTTGAGGGTTGTCAATAAAAAAATCTCATGTAAATTGATTCACAAACCTTCCAATACCCTTGAATGACCTGAACTGTGTCAATGTTATACAACTATAGTGAATAATTCAATGTTAGAGATCTTTGCTTAAGGAGAAATGATATCGAATGAAAAGAAAGTGAAGAATCTATAATTGATTCAACTCTTGAGTTATAACACACATGCAATTTTATTTGAATTTTTTTATTTTTAATATAAATCAGTTTTTGAGCAATTTCCATTTTATTGCATTTGCTGGTTTTAATTGTTTGCTTTGTGATCAACAAAACTGGTATGTTCTAATTTCTTCTTCGTTTTCTTGAGTTTATGTTTGTGTGTTTGATGGAATTTTGCTTGTTTGCAAAGAGGTTGTTTCTAAACTCGAACCTGTGACCACTTGACCACAATGAAGCAATTTTACCATTACACCAAAACCCACCGTCATTCATGATCTAAGTGTGGGTCAACTGTAAATCTAAATAAAATAGTATTAGGACGAGTGAAACCTGCTATTGAAACACGCTTTCAGGTGATTAGACAGATTGAAAATTTTTTCTCCGTCAATTGTATTCCATGGCCCATAAATTTCAATTTATGATTCTAAAAACGGAACAGATTTATCAAGCGGTTGTTAGGGTGTTTTTCCGTTTCTCAAAACGAGAAAACACAAAAAACCAGTTTCGGGGAAGGTTATCAAGTGGCCCTAATTTTGCTAAAAAATATTTCCAAAACACAAAATACAAACTATATCTTTGAAAGATAAAATCAAATTGCCTTACATGATTAGTTAGATTTATGGACCAAAACAATTTGTTTCACAAACCTTATCGAAAACCTTGATTATAGACTTAAATGACCTGAACTTTGTCAATTATGTACAGCTGTAGTGAATAATTGATCCAAGGTTATAAGCCTTGTGAGGAGAAAATGAAATAATCGAATGAAAAGAAAAGTGAAAAATCTATAATCGATTCATGTAGCTGAAGCTGAACCTAATTAGTTGGACAAGACTTATTAGTTTAGTGTAGATGAGTGGTTTTATCTCCCATTTCCAACTGTAGTTTCTAATAAACTGTCAGTCACATTAATAGATGTCTAGAAGAAAGATTAGTAGTAGAGTGGTTCTATCTGTAATGGAACCACCTTCTCTGTTGTGGGTTCCAACTTCAAGATCTGTATAGCCTTAAACTCTTAAGTATGATTCTATGGTCATTACTAAGTACCCTTGCTAGCTATCTTCTGGGACATGCCTTAGCCCAACTCGGGTGGCTGCCCTTTAGAAGGCCAAGGAAATTAGAGAAATCAGGCTCAATGATGGTGACCGTGCCATACTCATTGCACTCGCTAACACTGGTATTAATGTGACAATCATCGATCGATGCTCAGATGGTGGATGCTAATGGCAAACTTCTAAACAAGAACATCCATGGGAGAAGATCTATTTTGGGGCATAAGAGGTGGGGGAGGAGCCAACTTTGGGATCATTCTTTCATGGAAGATCAAGTTGGTTCATGTTCCACTTGTTGTGACTGTTTTCAGAGTCAACAAGACCTAATTAGAAGAAGGTGCAATCAAGATTCTTCGTAGGCTCCATGAAGATCTACTCCTCAGAGCTGTTATAGCTGCTCCTAGAAGCCTAAGTGGTGAAACGAGAGTAACAACTTTACTTGATGTCTTGTTGCTTGGCAGTGCTGACAAACTTCTTCCATTAATGGAAGAGAGTTTCTCTGAGTAGGGTTTGCAGCTCAAGGACTATATCCAAATGAGTTGGATTGAATCAACCCTATTTTTTTTTTTTCATGATCCCTCTTAAAGAACCCTTGGATTACTTACTGAAGTGGACTCAAAATGAGGGATTTTCTTTTCAAGAGTAAGTCTGACTTTGTGAAGGAACCCATTTGAGAAATTGGGTTGGAAGGTTTGTGGAAAAGGATTCTTGAGGAAACAGATGTGGCTCGGGTAATTTTCAATCCTTTTGGTGGAAGGATGAGTGAGATTTCAGGATCTGAACTTCCTTTCCCACATAGAGAAGGGAATTTATATATGATTCACTAATTGATTGCATAGTATGAACAAGAAAATAGTACAGCATTCAACAAGCATATTAGTTGGATAAGAAGGGTGTATAGCTACATGGCTCCACATGTTTCCCAATTCCCAAGGGTTGTATATGTTAATTATAGGGATCTTGACTTAGGGACCAACCAAAATGGTCCTACAACCTATTCACAAGCCAAGGTTTGGGGTCAAAAGTATTTCAAGAGCAACTTTGAAAGATTAGTACATGTGAAGACCATGGTCGACCCAACTAATTTCTTTAGGAATGAACAAAGCATTCCTGCTCTTAACATCTTGGAAAAAGAAAATGGATATCAAAGATGCCGTGGATGAGGTAGCTTGATTTTCAACACAGAATATATGATGGCTTCAGCTTTCAAGGCTTCTTACATATTCCATATATAAATGTTTCACTATAATATTCTCTTTTTTTTTTTTTTCATTTTCTTTTTTCCTTCGAGTTGGTAAGATGCTTCTAATGTATAGGCATGTCTAGGTTTGGATTAAGCATGTGTCAAATTTCAAAACCTAATTCAATCAAACACCCTCCCATGTATTGGTATACATTTCGGCCATCCATATATGCCCATGCACAAATAGTTCATTATTTATTCTTCAAATAGCATACATAGTAACATGAAACATAAACAAGAGAGTTGAAAGATAATCAAATTTTCAATTGCTGCTCAATCTAGAGTCTTTGTCCAAACCACTCCATTCTCGTGTATCCAATGACAAACTTCAATTAGGCCGGGGCCAAAACCTAGAATCTTAAAAGCAAGATGTTTTGGAGTCCAAGTTGATGTGTCATAGTGACATGCCATGATCGCATGATTCACTTTCTTCCGAGCATGTATATCAACTGCATATACTTTTACTTTCGGTAAAATGTGACAATAATAGACTTGAAATGGGAATGGCTGACTATGACATAAGGCTGGTGGTTCAGAGAGATTTCCATATATGAGTTTCACAGATCCAATTGTAACATTCTCATAAGATCCTTCAATGCTCTCAGTACTCCATATATGTACATGGTTTCCTAATTTCTCAACAACAAAATCGATTAGATCTTCGGCGGAAGTAGCACATATGCTCTGCTCGCCTCGAATATTGGGGCTTTCCTCACATATCTCTAGGGTATCTTGAATATACTCATCCATGTTTGATTCATCCACCACACCAAAAATCTTCTTCAATTCCTCGATTCGGGTAAAAGAAAATGGGATTTTTGAAGCTAGAGATCGTGGCAAGAATGATTTGTATGACATTGGATCCCTTAGATCAGGAATAAGCATGAAATCTCCCTCTTTCACCATTGACTCCCTAAAAAATGGCACTCCCCCTTGACTGGTAACTAATAGGGGTGTTTCATTTGGAATGTGTTCATATTTCACTATTTCTGCAATCCATATGGCTATTGGTGGTAGTGTTGTGTTGTTCATTGTCTTCTTTACCAGTGCATTTGTAGAACAAGCAATATTAGCCTACTTACAAAAGGAAGGCAAGTGGGAAGCTAATTCATTTTCCTCCACCAGGTTGATAAACATTACTTCCTGATGGAGGTTTAATGGAGAAGCCTTTGTAGCTAACCAATGAGGAGGATGTGAAAGACCAATATGCTCTTTCCAATATTGTGAGAAGGTATTTTCAGCTTGAGAACCCTGCAACATTATGAAGATAAAAAAAAAAAAAACAATTGAATAAGAAAGGTAAAAACAAGAAAAAACAATAACCATGTTGAAATGAATGGATCAAAATCATCACTTTCTTACTCTAAAATATGTTAATATCATAATTCCAAGCAATAGAATGGGATGGGTCATGGTGGAACTGAAACAGAGAAAGGAAAGAGTTGGGACTGTGCCTTTATGGGAATTGGGTTTGTTGCATGAAGAGGGTGTGTTTGAAATTATATAGAGGGAAAAATTATAGTACCAACAAATAAGAAGGGAGAAGTTATTGATAGTCCCTATGCATCTAAACATATTCTGTAATTTCTTAATTTTTAATATGTAAAGTGAAAATTTTCTCTTTTATGAATACTATTAAAGCAAACTTCCAACCGTCCTTCAGCCCTCAAATTTTTAAATGCCACAATCACCCCTCAAATATGTTCATTCTCATAAATTCAATTTTCTTTTTTTTTTTTTAATATATATATGGCATAGTTGGACAACCAAGTTTTTTTGACTCGACTCGTCCTTTTCAAATCTTGTTTTTATCATCTGAGAATGTGAAATTGACCTCGAATGCATTCCAAGAATGTATACCAAATGCTACCTAGATCTTCATGTAAAATTTTGAACATAATCATTGATGGAATACATGACGAGAAATTGTGGAGAGAATCCAACCCTAGAGTGTCTAAATCACTAGCGATAGCAACTTTGTGCTCATCGGTATTTTTTTTTTCTCTTCAAATTATTTATTTAGTTATGTGATAGGAGAAGTGAAAGGGGAGAAAAGGAAGAAAAATCAGATTTAATTTGTAATTTTGTTATAAAAAAGCAGTGAACTCAACATATATTTCCTTCCCAAAAAGATAATTGCAAATGAAAACAAGAAAAGATGACTAAGAAAAGCGTGTTCGATGAAAGGAACCCAAACCTTCCCCTTTTAAAGTTTATAGATCACTTAATTCCTTCGAAGTTCCTAACTTACCAAAAATTAGTATGCTAAAATTTTTCTAATAAAATAACACATCAATTAAAGAGTTAATATCCTGAACTGGTATTTAAAAGAAGATATCTTTTTTTTTTTTTTCTGTGGAGAATCCCAGCCATACATTTTTTAGGTCAAAATAACCTCCCACATGGTTGTCTACGATGAAAGGAACCCAAACCTTCCCCTTTTAAAGGTTATAGATAACTTAATTCCTTTGAAGTTCCTAACTTACCAAAAATTAGTATGCTAAAATTTTTCTAATAAAATAACACATCAATTAAAGAGTTAATATCCTGAACTGGTATTTAAAAGAAGATATCTTTTCTTTTTTTTTTTGTGGAGAATCCCAGCCATATGTTTTTTAGGTCAGAATAACCTCCCACATGGTTGTCTAAAAGAACAATTCGAATTTCCACTCTAGGAATCAATTTTGAGACTTTTGAGTCAAAATGCATGAACATGGAAGAAAATCTTTAAGAGGTGAAACTTGGAAATTTTAATCATAGCAAGAATTGGAAGAACAATTTAGGCATAGCAAAGAAACATAGTTGTTATTCTAGAAAATTTTGGTAGTAGATATTTAAGATATGCCAAATTTTTTGTTTTAAAATCTTTTTGACTGGCAGGCTCTAGAGGGAATTTTTTAGACCGACACCAATAGTTTTGCCACATGAAAGGATGATGTAGCAATTTCCTGTTTACTGCCTATGCTATCTTGGGTGACGGTATTGTCATCGGAGATGCATAGGTGGCAGCTATGTACCAGAAGGTGGTGGCCATAGCCAGGGTTCATATTAAAAAAGTTCGGACTTAAAGCTGGCAATAAAAAGCATCCATCTGTGCTTTCGGATATGTGCTATGCACAGTGTCACTAGTGCGAGTCAAGTCCATATACAACGGGACCATATAGCCAACTATTAGTAGATCAAATGCTCCTCTTTCTTTGATCTTTCGGAGTAGATCTTTCCTTAGTCGAGTCAGATCTCGTCCAGAGATTTCGTTTTCTGTTGGAGTGATTAGCCCCAATTCTTTGCAGATGGTTTTGGGAATGGAGAAAGAGGACATCAAGTAGAGAGGGAGGGAAATGGTCAGAAAATGGTCAAGATTGGGAAACAAATGTCAAATTTCAGACTTAGATTCAACTATATACTCTTTTGTGTATCAACAAATTCACTTGTATTTTCAACTATCCATTTATTTTTCAAATTTTGCATTTTTTAGTGGATTTTAAAATAATATTTTTTTCCACTTCGCCAAATTCATTTTGGCTATAAATTAACATGTGAACAAGAGATCTTGGGCTATAGTTTTCCACAAATTTAAGCACTCATGCGGTAGATATTTGTGATAGTCCAAAGATACTGCTGGACTACTAAAATTTCTCCTAAACATACATGAGAAAAAAGCTTTTTCTTTTCTACATCCCAATACTACAATTAACTGCTAGTGCCAACTCAAATTATTACAGGCAACCTCTATCTTCAAACAATTTTTTTTCATATTTAAAATAGCAATGCACCTCAGTCTATGCAACTTTCTTACTTTGAACATTCAAAACTCATTTATTTAACCTTTCAAAAACTAGGAGTTACATCTTCGAGTATACTCCTTAACAAGCTTTGCAAATGACGAAGATTTGTTTTCTAGCAATTTGGCTGGGGAATCATATTCCAATACAAGTCCTGCTTAAGACAAGAAAACATGTTAATTGATTAGGCAAGCACTAGAAAAGAATTAAAACTGAATTGAACCCATTTGATTGTGGTGAACTAATTGCTATCTACTAACCATTATCGAGAAGGAGGACCATATCGATATCAAGAATTGATGTTATCCTATGTGCGATTGTGATGACAGTAGACCCTGAGAAGTGTTGATTTAATGTTTGTTGAATCAGATAATCAGTCACACTATCCACTGATGCAGTAGCTTCATCAAGTACTAGAATTTTACTCTTCTTGAGCAATACTCGCCCTAAACAAAGTAGTTGCCTTTGACCCATGCTCCAATTCTCTCCATTTTCAATCACTATGATAATCACCATATGAAAATGGGTTAACTATTCAGGATCTTATTTTCATTAACTTATCTTTCCCTACTTGTTAAAAAAGGGGTTAGGGGACTGGGAGTTTGGGTAGTATACTATAAGTGTTATATATATATATCATACAATAATGCATTTGTGCATGGATCAATTGATGTTGAAAATCTTTGGATAGAATTAATATGAGAAGAAACCAACCTGTAGAATCCAGCTTCCCTTCTTTCTTTCCAACTTCTTCACTAAGATGACATTTATCTAAAGCCTAAGACAACAAAAAGTCCATGTCAGCTTACCACCTTGCCTGAGTATTCAAGATGATGGAGAATTAATCATTTTTAACCTCTTAATTATGAGATGTTGGTCATTGCCAATTGAGCTACCTCTTGGGGTATTAATCATTAATAGTAAGCTAAGAAAAAATATGAAATAAATAAGCAAGGGTTGCGGAGTGGAAATGGAAAACTTCTACCCAAAAAAAAAAAAAATGGAAATAGAAAATAAGACAATAAAAATAGGGCATTTCCCAAGACCCAACTACGAAAATATTTAGGCCAAACTTGGCCTAAATATGATTCAATGAATATACGAAATGGTTTCAATGTATTAACGGAAAAGATTTTAAAAATTGAATAAAAAATAAAAAAAAGACGACCATAAGAAAGGAGTTCATAAAGATATATGTCCCAACTAGTTAATTGCATTATTTTTGTTTTGTGTGAAAATCATCAATAAGCAAAAGATGAGTCTTTGTCACTGATTAAAGATCATTCGTGAAATGAAAAAAGCCTACCTCCCAAATTTGTTCATTAGTGTACTCTTCAAGGGGGTCAATATTGCTTCTTAGAGTCCCCTCAAACATTGTTGGGTCTTGTGGGATGATGCTCAAGCTTGACCGCAAGTCATGAAGTCCAATCTTAGAGATGTTGATACCATCTACCAAAATCTGACCGGTGACAGGTTCAAGCATACGGAAGAGAGCTTGTACAAGAGTAGATTTACCACTTCCTGTACGCCCAACAATGCCAATCTTCATTCCTTCACGAAAAGTGCATGTGAGACCTCGCAAGACAAGAGGAAGGTGTGGGGCATACTGGACCTACATACATATTAAATAATTAATCATGAAATTTAACAAAATTCCATAAAAACAAGAAGAATTGTCCAACACCATTAAGATTCAAAAGGTCTATTCCATTAAATGAGGAAAATGGCAAGGAAATAAAGATATGCGGAATCTAGATTGGTGATTACCTTTAGATCAACAATATCAACTTTTCCTTGTGATGGCCATTCTTGGCCTGGCCTAGTTTCTTCTACCAATAGAGGAGATTCACTAGGGATGCATGCATACTGCAATATTCTCTCAACAGATATAATGCTATTCTCAAGTCTGCAAAGATCCCATACGACTCATTGCATGCTAAGACCAAGCCCATATGTGACTATTAAACCCACAACACCTTCAAGAGAGAAAGAGAGAGAGGAATTAAATCATGCTTTCATGTAAACAATCAGTCATAGTTTCCCTAAAAGATGATTTTATAAGATCTAAGGTCAACTTTTTACCAGGTATGAGTAATCCCTTTGGCATTAAGATCAAGAAAACTAAAGAGATAGCATAAGTGATGGATGTTAACATATCCATGCGGAAGCATAACCACTCCATTGCACCGGAAATATGAAATTTGAGTCGGGAATACCCATCGACCAACTTGAGATTTGTGTTCATAAACCTCTCTTCTTGATCGAAACACCTAATAGTGGTAGAACCTAAACTAGATTCAGCAAAATGTTGTATAATTGGAGCTTGACATACTCCAACTAGTCGTGAAAGTTCTCGTGCTGCAGATGCATAGTATTGCTATAAGTCAATGTTCATAAAGAAGTGAGGTACAATGTTAAAAAAATGTAAAGAATGTATAGTTAGTGAGAAAATGATATAGTTTTTTTTTAAAGGCTCTTAGTTGTGAGCTACTAATTTTTATATGGTTAACAGAGGCACCATCATCATGGATGAAGTTGTAAGCAAATAGTTATTTTGTTTTTTCATTTCAATTGTTCCCTTTTGAATGGTTACTATTTAATTTTTATTTTTATTTGATGTTGATTGAATTATATACATTACTTGAGTTGAATATATCTTGAAATTTACACACCAAATTCTTTTATAGAATATTGTTGAACATGAACATAACTATATTTGAAATTTTGTGGGATCTAATTTTTTTTTTTTATCGACTTTTAGCCATTTTATCAAATTTCAAATTCAATTAAGAATTGTATGCGTACATATCCAATTTTTTACAAATTTAATTTTTCTACTAATGGACTGGACAATATGGACTTATTTATTGTCACCAATAATACATAATGTTCAGTTTAGTACAAAAATGCAGCCTCGGTGCATAGGTGCAATGCTTTTGTCTGCCTAACATAAAGCGTAGTCCACATGCTTCACTTAGAGAAAAAAAGAGGGATATGAAAGAAAGATGTAAAACAAAGATACAAATGAAGGAAAAAGTGTACTTTATTTTTCATTGCAAATTATCAACTAATTACTAACGCAACCCTAGTTCCTGCCTAAATATCTAATGCATGGCAGTTCTATTGGGGTTCATATTTTATTGGTGTGGGTTGTTCATATCACCACCTATTTATATATCAAAGACCCTAAATGATTGAGAATTCCACTTTCATAACTTCGGCAAACTTAGTTCAGCTATTGAAAACAGAGGGTGGAAATCCACCATGAACAACTATCATATGGTCGATTTGACTAAAGCAGCCCTCCACATGACTTGAAATGGTTGAACTAACAAAACAAGGCTCTTAGTCAGGCCTTGCAATAGACATTTTCTTTGCATCCGCAATATTTATTTATTGAGAGTTACTTATTAATTTTCATTTACTAATTTATGATTTTAAAAGTATTTATTTTATCTCATAATTATTGACTTATTCATTATTTAGCTAGTGCAAAAATGAGAAACTATTCATTAAATAATTTGCAAAATTTATCCTAGTTGGAAGGCTAAGTATGGGGTCCTTGGTTGGGACACTTAATTCCACCGCATAGAAGGATCATATGGTAAATCCAAACGTTGGATACCTAGGAGATGGTCTAAATAGACCATGTGTTAAATTTCATACTCAAGTTCTTTCAATTATGCCCATTTATGTCAATGCACTCCCTCGATTGTCCCTTGCCCCATGTCAAATACATAGATTTTTTTCAATGATATGTTTTGCCACATGGTCAACTCTATTTGGATGAAACTTAATATGTGAGTAGGGGCTTTGGGTTTTACCTATTCTCAAAATTTCAGCCTAATCTAATTTGATATATGGTAAAAGTAGACACCTGACTATGGCTTAGTTAAGTGGATCGCCAAAACAAAAACCTTCTCCTTTTATTAATTGTTAACTTCTATTAATTAATATCTTATTTTTAGTATGAGCTCCAATTGACAAATATACCAACAGAGCTAATAGGCCATCTTATATTTTTACGTATACACATAAAATATCTTATGCATATTAAAAGTGTAGCCAAGTTATTTTAGGTGCACTGTTAACTGTAACAATATTAGTCTTGTTTGATCCTTTCTTCCCAAATAATTTTGGTAAACGAAAAGAGTTCAAGTTTGCATTAATTTATATGAAAATGTGTGATTGGAAAAAGGGATTTCTTGGATATATTCTTCATAAATTCAAAGAGAATATTTAAAAAAATATACTTTAACAACTAAGCGTATATGCATCCATCATTAAATCAATTTTGGTGTGAAAAAATAAATTCATAATTCATTGATCAAATAAGCTTGAACCAACTTGTATTATGTCCTATTAATCATAACAAAAATAATGTTGAGCTTCGGTTGTAATTTTAATCATGAGCAGTGGAATTGGCTATAGAATTACCTGATACGAAATGCATGCGACAGTCACCGGAATAAAAACTATTAATATTTGCCATGCGACCTGACACAAGACTACTGCAGTTCCCAAGAATCCTATGAATGCGATAAGAAATTCTTCAAAGTGATGTGGAATAGAGATATCAACTGCACTTTGATCTATGGATGCCTGCATAAAAAAATTGAGTTTATCTAAAATTAAATGTATAATAACTAGTGATCAACATTATCATTTTAGTCCCAAGAGTAAATAAACATATTTACTAACCCGATTTAGTATCCTTCCACTTGGAGTAGAATCAAAAAATGGCATGGGAGCACAGAAAATGCACAAATGCATTTTGTTAAAGAGAACAGTGGATGCCTTGTATCCAACAGTTGCAATGAGCATGGACCTTAAAAGTACACAAAAAGAGCTTCCAAGGAACAAAGCAACATAAACAAAGATGAGAGTGGATCCTCTAACATGAGGTCTCACATCATCCTCTGAAACGGGAGTAGCTAACACCACCCAGTACATACTAATTATATGTAGAAGATTAAAAAGTATTTGTGCCAACAATATAAATGGTACAAAAACTCCTTTATATGCGGCAGTAACATACTTCCAGTATAATGAAATACTAACTACACCCTTTTCTCTCTTTTCTTCTTGGATAAGTTGCCCTTCTGGCCTAACTAATTTTTTTGTTTTATAGTTTTTGGATTCCTTTTCTTCATCATCTTGAATAGAAGTCTCATCATACTTCATATTACCATCTTCCTCACCATTAATTATAGTAGCTCCACGATCCACAGAATTAAGGTTTGCCAAAGCTTTCTTATGTGCACCCTCTAATTCTATAAAATCAGTTCCATAACGAAGAATTTCTTCGTATTTTCCCGCTTGAGTAATCCTTCCATCTCTCATAACCTGCAAAACAAGAGAAAGTAAATAATCACCCTCAAACTAAGTTGAATGACTTGAACTGGGAAAGAAAAGGCACACTCTCACCAATATAAGATCAGCAGAAGGTAAAAACTCCACATGGTGGGTAACATAAATTACTGTTTTTGAACCCAAAAGTTCCCAACAAACACTCCTGTCATAGTAGTCAGTTCACATTCAGTCACTTAAAAATAATTTCTTAATATTTAAAAGAACCACAAAGTTATACATATTAATATAATGTATTTTTCATAATGATAAGTATCATTCAATCGTAGGTTTTATGCAAGAACATGCGTTACACAATATCATGTGTTTGAATGTCTTGTTTGTTTAGAAAACCATGATTTTATTCCTTTAATTAGACCAATATTTAAATCAAACTCATTTTCTGATGAATAAAATTGTGATGTAAGCAATGATATGTATAGCTTCAAGACAATTTAATCAAAGAAAGGTTTGAAAGTAGAAGTCAAAAAGAGAGTACCTTAAATAGAAGAGTTCCTGTGTGAGCATCCACAGCACTAAAAGGATCATCAAATAGATAAATATCAGCATCTTGGTACAAAGCACGTGCAATCTGGATTCTTTGCTGCTGCCCACCACTCAAGTTAATCCCCCTCTCACCTATGATAGTTTGGTCCCCAAAGACACACAATTCTAGGTCCTTCTTCAATGAACATGCTTCAAGGATCATATCATACCTTCCCTTGTCCATTTCCTTACCAAATAATATATTGTCTACTATCTTACCAGTTTGTATCCAAGGTGACTGTGCAACATATGCCTTCGTCCCATTCAACTTAATGGATCCTGATAACTTTGGAATTTCCTCCAATATACATGAAAGTAGGCTTGACTTGCCTGACCCAACAGAACCACAAATAGCCACTCTCATACCATGGTATACTCGAATATTAATATCTTTTAATGTGATATTAGAGGAATGAAGGTCCCAAGAGAAATTCCTCTTGACTATCTCAACTGCAACTTCAACACTATCTTTTGGAAGCTTTTGTATTACATTCGGATGAAGATCATCAAGACAGAGAAATGAGGCTATCCTGTCAAGGGAAACTTTAGTTTGAACTACCATGGAGATTGTGTCTGGGAGATTATAAATAAGCCCTTGCAATATCTCAAATGTTGCAAGTGCAGATAAAATCTTCCCCGACTCTAATGGAATTTCTAAAAGCAGACAGAACCCAAAAGTAACTATGGATACAAACATGGGAGCAGACAAATAGACAAAGGAAATTATAGCTGATAAATAAAGTAATTTTTTTAACCATCTTGTTTCAAAGTTTCTGAGCTCATTTATTTTAGTCAAAAACTTCATCTCCCAACCTTGGAACTTGAGAATTCTCATGTTCCTCAGAGCCTCAAAAGTCACCTTCATCCGTCGATCCTTTGAATCCATCAACCCCCCTTGAAATTTCTCTTGTAGTTTTCCTAGTGGAACATTTGCTAACATCAAAATTATTGTAGCAACCAAAGATACAATTGAAGCAATCCCAAGGCTCTTGTACAAAATCAATAACGCTAGAACAACTTGAATAGACACCCTCCATATATCATGCAAGTACCAACTGAAAAATCCAACCCTCTCAACATCAACGCTCATCAAATTAATATTCTCCCCACTAGTGCGGCTTTGCTTTGATTGGTTTGAAAGCCTAAGACTCTTCTCATAAATTATTGCGAATAAGGCAGCACGGACCCTAATTGCCATCTTTCGCAATTGAAAGAATAAGTGCCTCTGTGAGAGGCAGTTTATGAGTTTTGAAAGAAAGAAAATAAACACTAGCACAAAGCCTTTATATTTTAGTTGGTAAGTACTATTGAGATACTGAACAAAAGCATCAATAAGATATGGTCCAACATAAGAAGCTAGTGTGCATACAATGGATAATAGAGTCGTCCATAGAATTTCTTTCCACGTTGAGAGAATCAATGCTTTCGCTAACTTGAGTGTGCTTATTTGACCACCATTACCACTTTTATTATCATCAAATTCAAGTTTATTTCTAAAGAGAGCAAAGACCACATTGGCACTATCACAATTGGCAAGCTGAGGAACATCTTCAAGGTCAAGTGTTTTTCTATACCCAAGTGCAAGCAAAGGGCCCATCCATGCAAAAGTAAAAATACTAAGAAGATTAGCTTTGGCATAAGGAGTTACACTCTCACCACCGACACCTGATCCTTGCCCATTGTCACCATTCCTTTGATTGCTAATTTTCAAAAAAGGCTCTAGAAGGAGATCTTCATCTTCTTGCCTCTTGCCAAACAACCCAGCATAACCAATGAACAAACCAACAATAATGGATACAATATCGGAGACCCATAGCAGAAATGGTAAGGATGAGTGTTTCCAATACAAACCAAGATGTATAACAAGATAAGAACAAGACATTAGGAAGTAGAAGGTCCACCAAATCCTTAATAAAATGGGGAACTTGCGCTCACTTGAATGAGAAAATTGGATGTGCAAGTAAACAGATATCACAAACCAAGTGAGTGTTCTGAATGCAAAATCCAATTGAACAAAAATCTTTAGATCATGTCAACCATGTCTATACCCAGAGAGGTAGGTTAACAAGCATAAAAGAAGATCATAGAAAGTCAAACCCAAGCAAGACATAAGGGTTGACCAATAGTATAGGAAGTATGTATTCTTCATCAATGATTTTGAATTTTCAAGGGTAGGAATCATGCGTCTTTTGCAAGTCCATGACATGGATAAAACTAATAATAAAATTAGGTGTGAAGAAGCAGAAAACCCATGCAGAAAAATGGTAACAGAAGGCTGTGGTAAAAAAATCAAAATATAATTATTTGAATCTTCAAAAGCAACCATTTTGTAAATTTTGTTTCTTCGGTTTATAATTTGGTGGTTTAGCTCAGGCTGGTCCAACACAAATCCTAAGCTTTACCACACGTTGAATTGATGCAGGCTCATTTGCAAAAATGTTGTGGAAACTCTAGCGTCTAAATATCAACTATTTCCACCTATGTGTTCCAGAAAGACTTAGATGGGAGCCTCAATATCACCCTTGGATGTAGTCGAACCTGTTAAGAACAGATAGAATAAAAACTGTTTGAAAATATATAAAGAACAAGAGAATTGGCAAAATATTTATATAAAAATCAAAATTGGAAGAAGTTGCAGTTATATATGATTCATCCCATGTTCAAGTAAGAACATCAATAGAATGAATATAAACTTATTTTTATGAGATGAAATAAATCAATAAATAATTTTAGAATAAACATGTTGGAGAAAAAAGCAAAGAAAGAATTTAATATTATAAGACTATGAAGTGATGCATAGCAAAAAAATTGAACTTTTAAAATAACAAACCGATATATAAAGTTCCAAATAATGTAACCATAGAAAGAATGTCAACAACATAATTAACCTGTGAATAGAAGTGTCAAATGTTAACATACAATAACCTTTTTGCAAGAAAATTGCCAAACTATTGATGTCAACTTGAACATCATGGAATTGACAGGGAAATCCTAGTGACACAACCCAATAACAAGACTATAATTGATTAATTTAGAACTTTGTCAGTTAACACTTGTAACAAGACTAGCCTAAAAATTGTTTTATCACATACATTAGACAACAACAATGGAAGTCGTGATGTAAAAAAACTATGAACAAGCTACCTAAAGTCCGTAGGTTGTAGATCCTAAATTGTCTAAATAATTTTTAACAACCATCACAAATCAAAAACTAATTCAGAAAAAAAGATGCCACAATTAATGTAGTAGAAGTCAATTAAGGCTAAACAAACAAGTATGTAATAAATAGGGAGAAAGAACGCTAACCGGTCGTGCGGTATGGTGTGTACTTATCCCAGACACAATCGTTCGTGAAATGATCAAAGCAACCCTAAAAACGTGAAAAAGACCAGGGGTGTGCCGATCATTTCGCACACGGCTGTCTCTGGACATAGGTACACGCCACTCTGCACAACCGGTTAGCATTCTTTTTCCCTTATAATAAAACCAACAAACTTTCTTAGGCACTATGTGTTCCCTGAGCTTTTGTAAATTCACCATCCGAGGCTAATCAAACAAGATTATGGTGGGATTTTGAAATGCTACATCAGCACTGTCCCACCTCTCACCTAACGGGCATGTTTTAACTTTTTCTAGAATCAACCCACTGCTCCATGTTTCATTGATGATCACAAACCTTCTCTTAAACCTTAACACCTAGTAATCGTGAACAACAGAATGGAAGGAGAAAATGAATCCCACATAGTTTCTCTATAGAAACAGCACACACATAGAAATAGAGGGAGAGAGAGGTGCACCTTGACGAAGAAGCTTCAAATTATCCTGTGCTTCTGGATAGCGTTTAATTTATTCGTGAACTTCTTCACAGAACCAAAACATTTCCCCAGAATTTCTCAAAGAACTTGAACCGTGGCCTCCGTTGGTAGTGTAGCGTAACTAAACATGGGAAGCACCTGGATGGGTTATCTGTAAACAGGGGGAGCATTATTTCTAAGCAACATATGGAATGGGCATTTCAAATCTATGACTTTTCTCCAAAACTCCTGATGACTTCCTCAGAAATAGGAAAGTGGCGAGTTCATATCCTCTAGAACGCGCATACTCCGAGAGAAAGAGGTTCCAAGGATTGCGCTAGATGTCTCTTTACGTTGTCCCTCGACCCAAGAAGTCCTTGGCGTAGCGGTTACATATCTTAATTTTGGCACATCAATGATGGATGTCTTCCAAATCTATGTCGGTGTACTACATTCATGGTGTCTAATCCTAGACGAGAGATGTTCAACACAGAATCCACTACCTACCCACGAATATCAAGGAGAGAGTGTCTACGTATGATTGAACAAAAATCCAGATTTGATAACGATTTTGTAAAATATTATCAAATTGTTTTGAAAACTAATATTATTTATTTTTAATATTGTTTTATTAAATATTTTTGAAATATATTTTCCTCCAATCACTGACACTAGAATTTGAGAGTAATAAAATGTCATACCCTATTATCCTTAAGGTGATATTGTTTAGTAGAGGGACTAATATATAAATTAATGAAAAGCAAGAGGAGGCGATTTGTTTCTTTCTCCCTCCTCTCACCTAGTATATGGATTAGAGTTTTATAAAACCCTAAGTAAAAGAGTGTCAGTGTGTGCTCACTATGAATACAACTTATAGTTCACAGGTAACACATTTCCTCCCCAATAAGTACGGAAAATCTTGGATGCAAGAGGATGTCAATCCAATCCTCTGCTACGTCAGGCATTTCCCGCCAACACCCTGCCCTTTTCTCTTCAAATGTGAAAAGAGATGCATTCACATTCATTCATTGGTATAGATTAGGACATCTCGGGAAACAACTTTTTTACTAAAAATCAGCAGAGAAATTACTAAAAGAGAAAAAATAAATTATAAGATTAACGTCCAGGCATACCAAGATGGGATACAAGAACAAAACAATTAAATAACCTGTGACATCACCATCAACAAGAAAATCTATTTAACAAACACGAGAGGATCAACAATACACTAGTGAAAATAAAATATAGGTTTTCCAAATACATCCCACATAACATCGTTGTGAACAAAATCTTGATGATGATCCATAATAAAAGACGAGCGGGAGCAAGCAGCTTTCTTCGCAAGAGAATCTACCATCACATTTTCTTGATGAAAACTATGAGAAATCTTCCAATTAATACTTTTCAAGAAGGGCTGAAGTGCTAGCCAACGAATTCTGAAGATCCATGGAACTTTGGAAAATCTAGAGGTGAAAACAGTACACAGGATCAATATCTATCCAGAGATTCTCTACCCTTTAATGCTAGCAAGTTCCAAGCCGAGAACAAGAGTCTCAAATCCCTATGGTTTATGGTTATCACAGTGATAATGGATAAAGTCTAAAGCAAACCCAAGATTAGAAGCAAGTATAACAGGGAACTTACATAGATCTTCCAGAGGCTCTGCAAGTCAGTGCACTCAAAAACAAATTGCTTCAGAGAACACTTTGCTCTGACATTATTGATACAGCGAATATTCCAGTATGATAGCTTCATTGAAAACTTATTGGGAGGAGGAACCTGCAACGCGAGCAGATCTATGCACCAGAGAAGCATTAGACTTCCTGGATTTCCTATTAGATACTTGCTGAAATCCTTCAGCATTCTTCAAAGCTGTATCATCAGTAGATTGAACTTCTTAGAAACTGCCAATGGCTTTACTCCCAAAGTCCGGACTATTAATCTGGCTAAGAGAATCTGGTACAATAAAAGGATAGAAGCTACTAGAAATTAAACCAGCTTGTTTTAAGGTAGTTTCCCTCTAACAAAGTCTCGTGGAAAGAACCACCAGATTGGCTGTGATGAACAAAATCAGGTACACCTTCTGTTGCTCCTCCATCCCTGTTCTGAAGATTTGGAACATGCTGCACTTCTTTAGAGCCACCAAATTTCAGATAGAAGTTAAGTCAATCAACATAACTAATCTGCTCATGGTCAATAACATTAATACCATCACCATCAACAAACTGATTCAGGGCAATGGGGCACTGATAATCATGCTGCAGATTGGAATGATCACCTTTATCTGAATCTTTTGTTTTTTGGTAACAATTATCTGAATCTATTAGCACTCAAATTTGACTTAACCAAGATAAAATGTAACCAACGATTTTCATATTTTATGTTTCAGAGAATGACATGAGTGTTAACTCTTTGGAAAAAATAAGGTTGTCAAGCTGTGTAGCACCTGCACCTAGACACAGGAAGAGCAAAATGACAGTCCCATCCCCTTCAATGAAAAAATCCCATTCTGTTAGATGTCCTCGCGCTGGTGCAGGGGCAACGCAGTCTGGTAGCGATCCCCCTCCTTAATTCTTTATACCATCAATGGAAGCACATCTATCATGTGACAGGTTGTACAATAGAAAGTGAGAGTTCATGAGGACTAAAGAATCCAATCACAAGATCACATCACCAGTGGAGAGGGCTTTCGGTAAAGGATATCAGGAACAGTGAGTAAGAGAGAGAGAAGCAAGAAATGGTGAATTTTCAGAAGGGTTTTCCTAAGCTAATTCAGCAATTCAAAGCCCTACTAAATAAGAATTACCTCCTCTCATGGCGACACCGGAGATCTACCCTTTGATTTCATAATAAGAGAGCCTATAAACCCTCGCAAAACAAAAATTCGAATCCAAATGTGTACCCTACTAGGAGGAATAGGCCTTCCTGGGTTATCAGCCATGATACTGGACACGAGCGATCGGATCCTGGCGCTTTTGTTGCCACTCCAAACAAAATCATAGCAGGGAGTCTTAATGAAGAACACGTCCATGCAGGGAGGGATTGGGGAGAGAGACGAGGGGCTTCGGATCATAGATGTTATCGTAGTTGGTCTTAGAAGAGAAACGAGCCTTAACGGCTTTTTTTTTATGTAGAAGATAAGCTGTGCCAAGTATCAAATTTAAAAAGAAAAAAAAATTGTAACAGACAAAAAGCTTCAGACAAATCTGGACCATTGATAACACAAAGTCAAAAAAGGATATTATGCAATACAAAATGGATCATTTAATTGAATTGAACCAAGATCTAAGAATTGACATGTACCTAAACCAATGGTCGATATGGTGGGTCCATGTAATGGAGGTTTTGCACCCCTACTTGGCTACTCCCCAACATTCCAACAACAACCAAAATCATCTAAACATTTGTTCACACCCACTTACCTGCAACTGAATTAGAGCAACATTAGAGAAAAGTTCTAAAATAGTGGATCATTTATGCTTTAACGACACCTTCCTTAAAATGTGGGTTTTTTTTCAAACAAGACAGCTTTCATGGGACAGAGGGAATATGATAGTTTCAATGAGCTAAGTGCACACTCTAAAGCAGTCAAATATAGAACAGCGAACCCGAGTCATCAAGCATACAACACAGCCTCAAACTTAAGAAAAATACTGGGACTGTACTAGGAAGAAATTCTAGAATGCAGAACTGTGAGAAAGACATGGGAAGTAGAACCTCATGTAGATTTCACCAAATGTGCTTCTCAGTGATCATGATGATACTTGACACACAATAAATATAGTTTATGATGTAGGCAATTTTGCAGCAAATCATGTTTCTGCATCCGATATGCTTGCCAAACATAGCTCATGCAGTTCATTCAGTGTCCACTTCTCGCCAGTTTGCTCACCCAACACCAGAACTCTAGTCCCTCCAACCATACATGTGCTGTGACCCCAAGCAAACTTGGGTGGTTGCCCAGGAGCATTAAGAATCTTCCATGATGGCTTCTCCTCGGAAGGATCCAGAAGGAAGAGCTGAGAAAGACAATGGAGACCAGTGATTGAGCCACCAAATATGATAATCCTCCCACAAGGCATGCTTACAGCAACATGGTCTAGTCTGGGTGGAGGAACCACAGCATTCTGGCTGCCAACACCACCACAAACCAGTTGCCTCCACTGTGGTTCATCATCCTCCAAATCAATTGTGTAAGCTTCACCTGATCTCAATTGTAGGTGTCCACTCTTGGCAAGTCCACCAAACATAAGAATCTTAGTTCTCCCATAAACTGAGAGTGAGTGTCCCAGTCTAGAGGGAGGAGGCCAAGATGTAGGAATCTCTCTCCATACTGGCTTATCTGTTGTTAGATCCAACAAATGTGTGTCGCTGAGAAGTACCCCAGCATCTGTGCATCCACCTGAGATGAGCAATTTTGAGCCTTCCACAGTGCAAGAGCTGTGCCAAGATCTGGGAAGGGGAGGAGCTTCACTTGAGACTTCTTTCCATGTTGGTTGTTGTGCATCCAAGTCTAGTACAAACACATCATTGAGTAATCCTTGCCTTCCACATCCCCCAAAAACCACCAACCAGGAATCATTCACACATGAGAGAGTGTGGCCCCAGCGGCCTGGGGGAGATGATTTCACACTTACCCGCTGCCACTCTGGATTTGGCGCATCAAGATTGAGAACAAATGTGTCATCCATCGGCTGCATGTTCAGCCCTTCTCCTCCAAAAATAACAAGCCGATCACCAGCTGCACATGCACTAAAATTGCAACGAGAAGGCTCAATCGCTCCCCCAACAATAAGCTTCTTCCAACAAACTGCCTCTAGTGTTGTTAGCTCCCTGGCAAGACGCCCCCACCCTAACCTCTTGGTCGCCAATTCCAGCGTACCTGTAATTTCTCTTCCCCATGCATTTTGAAGACCAACTTCCGCAAATGCTCATTCTTTGTTAGTTGACGAATCCTTCTGCAAACAGACCCAATGGATGCAACATCTCTTGGTGTCACGAGTGCTAAAATGTTATGTGCTAGGACTTCATCAGATAGCTGAAGAATCCCACGCACATCAGAGGTTTGGGCATTTGGTGCTTGCTCGTTTATGGGAGAATTTTCACCTGACACATCACAATGCTGATAGGATGTCTGCTTGAAAACTGGGTATGATACCCGATTGAGGTCTATCTTTGATTCAAAGAATGCCTGAATTCCTATGATGTGTGTTACAATGCCATCATCCCCATGTATGGGACTGAGTTGTAGCCTGTTCACCAAAGGAGTACCATCCTTCCTAAAATTTAAGAGCTCACCTTGAAATTCAACCCCTTCCTCAATACATCTTTGAATTTCAGAAACGACCACAGGATCCACCAAAGGATGCCGCCTTTGTGCACGTGGGTCCCTGTATTGTAAAAACCGGCTGAAAGGAAAGAGATCCATGTTAGGCCAACATAAGTGATTTCAAACATAACAAGTCATCTGTAAAATGATCACAGTCAAGAGGAAGACATAATTCATTGTGAAGTTCAGGACATTATGACATGATGGTAACAAAACACATGCTCCGAATGAACTCGAAACACAAAAATTCAATCAGGAATCATAAAGTTTCAAGAAAACCCATAAAATTGATAGACTGAAAATTGTTGATCTTACTTGTCCATGAAAAATGTCAAAGGAGCTAAACCAAGTGCCAGCAATTAAAGTTGTTTGTGGAAGGTGAATACTTTTAGTTCAGATAATTGAATTGACACAAATTCAAGTCTATGCTTAGCACACAATTGACAACAAAACATCAATAGTTTAGAAGATAAAGAGGTTTGAACGAAGAATCACATACAAATACACCTAACACCAAAATCTTCAAACAAACAATCTTATTACGGCTCAAACCCTTCATAGCTGGATAAGAAAACCAAACAGCTAAAAACGACAAAGTAGTCAATGTGTGTCTATTTAAGTTAGTTTCTGTAAGGGAAGTATAAAACAATTAAGTCAACAATCTTTGTCTTCTCAGAGTAGATTCCTGAGGTGTACGGTTCTTATGATGTTAGCTGCCAAGCAACAACAGAAACATTGAAGGACACCATGGCAGGTTCAACAGGATTGCTATTGACTATAAATTTCATTATCTCAAAGAGGCCTCAGGCTTATGAGGAAAGAATGAAATCTATCTTTAATCAGAGCTATTCCCATTACCTACAAGTAAATAATTTCTCCAAATCCTTCATAATTGGCTCCTGTCTTTGCCTTATCCTTATATCAAACATCGGGATGTTGTCTCTTGTTGTTTAATCATTAAATACAGACCACCATATCCTACCAGGCAGATTCATTGACAAGATTACCATCATCAAAGAGATTAGCATGCTGACCCAACAACCCAAAAATACAAAGTATTAGCAACAATTGAAATATGTAAGGTTTAACTTTGCATTATTTTTCTCATCCTTAATGTCATCATCAGCATCAAAGGTATTAGCACCAATAGAAAGGAAACATGTAAAGGCTAAATTTGTGTTATTTTCTCACACTAAATGTTATCACCTCATCAATGGTATTAGCATAGTAATCGGGGGGGGGGGGGGGAAGGTATCAGCACCAACAAAAGGGGAACCTAAAGTGATTCACCTTGCATAATTTTTCTCATACAAAATGTCATGTTAAAATAGAAATGGATGTCTTATTTAGAAAGAATCATGATGTATGCACTTGAACTGCCTACTTCAAATGATATATTCAACACAACTACCCTTACCCCAACTCCTTGGCTCAGATATAGAATCCTGTTTCATCGACCCTATTTACGGCCCTTATCAGAGATTAACATATAAGCACTCATGTATTTTCCACCACTTTGATTCAAGCCAATTTTGGTCTTATCATTGTAATTAACAGGGGGGAAAGATTGCAAAATAGCAAGTGCATCTGTGAGTCTTTAACTTCTCATCCTTGACAAAATGTGTATTATAGCTGAGAGATGGTGAAATAAGACAACTAATCATTAAAGAGCACTGTTTGATGTAACGTTGCCTGCCTATTTGGAAATACTCTATAAAAGGAAGAATTTCAAGAAAGGGATTAAGATTTTTACATGCAAATCACAAAATGAAACAAACTTTTACTTTGGAATATCATCAAGGTCTCCAATGGAACTGTTAAGCATTGTCCACATTGTCAGTCCCTATCAACTAATAGACAAATTTATTCTTTTGACTACTTGAGACTTGGTAACTGCAGTGTTTCTGCCACATGGGTCATGATGTATCAGCACAAGACCATCTGTAATATAGTAAGCCCTCAGGATTAGCAGTATATGAATAATCACTGTACACACCTCTCACCATCTGTCTATTGTATTTTCACCTAATACAACCTTTGAATTTTTCTAACCTTTTGACATAAGCAGAAGTGAGAAATGTATCATTTTTCCACGTGGCAGATGACATTTGGATTTAAACTTTCCATATGAGAAGTTGATGTGGCAAACCATGTAGTTTCTGGTTGCCACCTCACTCATTGACATCTGAGTCCTACAACATGAAGACAATATTAGGAACTTTGGAACAGTCTAAATTATTGGTTTCTTGTTTTACATTAAAGAAGCATGCATCTGTACAAGAGAGAAGAAGAGATAAACAATTCCGATATCTGCCAATATAGGAGGTCAGCTGGAGCTAAAAAATTATGGGCATGTCATCCATATTACTATCCACCATTCGGTAAGTTTCAGCCCAAGCACATCAGCCACATGGCTATATGAAGCTTCAAAAAATGATTGAAAAGTCAACCTTTTTCACAAAATGGATTAACAGGTGACTCATCCAGAGGTTTCCTACCTTATCTATAAAACAAGTGGGATTATCATGGTCAACCATCAATATGACGTAAATTAAGCCGGATATCAAGGATTAGCTTCCTTTACTAGCCTTCCAGAGCACCTCTGTCCATAGACATGATTCTTATCCATATAGTAACTCACTGGGTCATTCATTTGACTCTTTCCATACACCAAACAGTGTCATTCATCCTACAATGTAAACTACTACCCTTCAACTTGAAAAGAAAGTTCAGATTTCCAATTCAATGCACTTAGTACTCACTTCATCAGATATAAACAAGAATATCTATGTGATAATGACAGAGGTAACGAATTTCATGTATTCAACAGTCCGAGTATTTACTTGGACCAATTAGAAAAGAAAACCATCCATTTTGTAGAAAATAAATATTGGCAGAGAATCAAGCGCATGAAAGAACAACAAGAAAAAATGTCTCTAGAGGAAAACTTGAGACAAGAATCCATTATTGGAAGTACCCAAATCACAAACTGCAGGGACAACTTTAATGAAACCATAGGAACAATGTTTTAACTCTCAACAGATTCTAACCTTTTTAATGAAACCATAGGAACGATGTTTTAACTCTCAACAGATTCTAACCTTTTTAATGAAACCATAGGAACGATGTTTTAACTCTCAACAGATTCTAATCTTTTTCAAGTTTTCTTATTCATTTTGTTTCCAGAGACATTCAAGATGAGGTTCCTTGGTGAATGCTTTTTGCTAATGATTTTGTTATTGCTGGATGAGACAAAAGCAAGGATTAACGCCAAGTTGGATTTCTGGAGATTAACCTTTGAATCAAAAGGTTTTAAGATAAGTAGAATGAAGACGAAGTATCTGGTGTGTAACTTTAGTTACACTAGAACAGATAATGAGGTGGTGAAAATTGATGAGAGAGAGATTCGACCAAGTGATTATTTTAGGTATTTGGGCTCAATCATAAATAAAGAAGGTGATATAGATGATGATGCTTCACAGATAATTAAAATAGGATGGATGGAATGGAGAGGTGCGTTCGGAGTGTTGTGTGATCAACGTATTCCTTTAAAACTTGAGGAAAATTTTATAAGACAGTAATATGAACGACTATGATGTATGGGGCGGAATGTTAGGCAGTTCAAAAATATCATATAGATAAACTCAGGGTAGTGGAAATGAGGATGTTCAGATGGATGAGTAGAAAAATTAGGAAGGATAAAGTAAGGAAATGATCATACTAAAGTCATTTTAGGTGGCATGGTCATGTTCAACGGAGGCCTTTGGATGCTTCAGTACGATGGAGTGATTTGATTCAGATTAAATGCACTAAAAGAGCCAGGGGGAGACTTAAATGATCTTAGAGAAGTGTTGAGGAAAGACATGCATAGCTTAGGCCTTGTATCAAGTATGGCATCGAATAGAACTAATTGGAGGGCAAGGATCCATGTAGCGGACCTCATTTAGTTGGGATAAGGCTGAGTTTGTTGTTGTTATTCATTTTGCTTGAAATGTAATTTCTTTCGTTCCAAAAATTCTACTGACTAAACCACCCCCCCCCCCAAAAAAAAAAAAACAGAAGAGCAACATTCATTGTCAAGTACATCAGACATCTGCTTTCGATGCTCAGCAACATATCTATACAAATTTAACAATCAAAACAACACTCACAGAATCATGATCTGCTCAAAGTCTGGATCAGTAAGAAAGCAACGAAAAACGAAGCAAAACTAACAGGAACAAATAAATCGAACAAGCTTGACTGAATAGAAAAGCAAAACAAGTAAGAATCAAAGAAATGGGATCACAGTTACCAGTTTCGGCCGAGGACTTCGTCGGCACGGTATCCAGTGAATATTTCGAACAGAGTGTTGAAGTAAATGATTGGGAAATCAGGTTCAAGAGCATCGGAGACGACGAAAGCCTACGGAGTCATGGGATAGAAGAACGTTCCGAGTTTCAAAGGAAGATCGCTCTGCTCGTCTTCCGTTCCGACGAGTTTTAGCCTCTTCCCGGAGCTCTGAAGAAGTTCTTCTTCAACTTCTCTTTCCATAGCTCTTCTTCTTCTTCTGCTCACCAGCTTCTTTCTCTGTTCCTCTCTCTTACGGATTACTCCCTCGTGCGTATGCGTTGGCATCAAATTTAAAAACACAACCTCAGTGGACTGCCACTGTGACACTGTTCCGGGTCTCAGGAGTCAGCGGAGAGCGGAATTGTGAATCTGGAAGTACAGCTGGTAGAAATACCCAAATTTTTGGAGAAATTTACGAGAATGCCAAGGATATCTTACGCTTACAGAAGTTGCATTTGGCATCTTATATAGAACTGAGGGCCAATTTTACCCAAAAAGGCCAAAAAAAAATGAGGGCTAAGGTGGATAAGAACGGATGGTACAATAAATACGTGTCAGTTGGACACTTGAGGTTATAAATATCTCCTTAGTGTTATCTGCCACTTTCTCACGTCATCTACTCTTTTTAAGATATTTTGGTCTCTTGGAAAGAACCCTGTGGAGCCCATCTCTTAGGTCCACTGTTGTTTTGTTTTTTGGGTAAATTATAGATCACCTCCTGATTTTCAAACAAAACTCAGATCACCCCCTGATTTTTGAAAAAATTCAAATTACCCCCTCCACAGTAGGGGTGTCAACCGGTCGGGCTCGGTCGGGTTCGGTCGGGCCTGGCCGGGCCTCACCAATTGTGCAGGCTGCACCGTGTCCGACCATTTAAGTATTTGGTCCGAGCCTAGACGGGCTCGATCGGTGTCGGTCTTTAATCGGGTACTAAAAGCGGGCTTTAATCGAGCCTTAACCGGGTTGTGGGCCTGTTTAACTCTTCATCGGGTCTTACCCGGGTCTTAATCGGGCCTTAACAGAATTAAATTCCTACTTGAAAAAATGCAGAGAAAGGAAATGGGTTTCCACCAAAACACATTCAAGACCCAAATCCAAGCCCGATTTTTCAAACTATATTTTTTTCCTGAACTTATGTTTATTAGTTTTTATTTATTGATTTGTTTCTTTTTATAATTATAATTAACTTAAATCTATGAAGTGCTTATGCTTATCAGCTCAATCATCATTGACGGTACTGGGTTTGTCCTGCTATTTGTTTTTTCTTTAAAATCTTTGATTCTGCTGGACTAGTGCTTGCTTTGATTCATTTAACTAGCAGGTTCTTCCATCTAATATTTAACGGACACTAATTTGGAGCAAGAACCCCCCCCGGCCGTTTTTGTATATGTCTGGTACTGATTCTATGAAATGAGAAGCTTAATGGAGAAGAATATAACCATCTTCCTCAGTTAAGGAAACCCATCAATTGAATTGCCATTAATTTGCGCTTAATGGGTTAATCATTTTAAGGAATTAAATAGGAAAAGAGAGAGAGGGTTATCAGGTGGGCTAAATGGATTAATAGAGGGAGGTTTGCTTAGAGGGTTGGGCTAGGACCCCACACCGGGACCGCCCTATTATTAAACATGTTGGTCCTCAGTAATGGTATTAGTCTGTTGTTAGTTATTGGTGTGAAAGGACGATTTTACCCTTGGACTAAAACATTAGAATAAAATTTACAACACTACCCTTCCTTCATCTTCAACCTAAAATACCCCACCCCCTTTCCTGCAACTCCGCTAGCAGCGTCGCCACCACCGCCGCCGTCGGCGCACTTCGTGGGGAAACAGTGAAGGAAGGTAAAGACCTGAGGTGGCTACAGGAGAAAAGCTGAGACTGGCGGCAGAGGCTAGATAGAGTATTCTGCGAGGCACGATTCACATCAAGCACGCTTCGACAGGGCTCTGAGGATATACTAAAAGCCAAGGCGAGCTCCATAGGGATCAGAGACTGAGATAAGGGTGTGAGATCGTCTGCAATGGGCAGTCCAGCCTCCTATTCCTGAACCTGGTCGTCGTCGTCTTCGCCGCCAAGGCCTCCTTCGTAGTAGTTTATCTGTGATTCTTCCCCCATACTCTTGCGGCCGTCCTTTCTCAATTTTCAATTTTAATAATAGTTAAAAGTAGCAGAACAAGGAAACCATCTCAACTTTTATGAGTTAGGGATTAACTCAAACTTCGAGTTCGACCATCGACGGGAATTAGGGTTTCAGCAACCAGGGATTTGAAATTGTGAAACCATATCACCAACACATTGAAGACCTGAACAGAGACAGCAAGGGATAGATATTATTATTCCGATCAGGTTTGTCAGAGATCAAAACAATACAATTACTCAGAGGAGGAGAGAAAGATTGAGGAAGGATGCCAAAAAAAAAAAAAAATTTGAAGCAGAGAAATCTGTTTCTTTTTTCAGTAGCAGAAATCGAAGAATGAAATTCTTTCCTTTTTTGTTTCTGGGTTTTCATTTTTGGGTTTGGGTTTGTAGATTTTTGTTTCTTTGTTCATGGCGAAAACTGGAGTTGAGGCGGATCCAGAAGTAGCGGCGAAGGCATTTTCTTTTGATCCTCCGTTTCTTTTGTTCTCGATTTCTTTTTGTTTCTCCTGAAATCTCTCTCTTCTCTAAGAATGATCCTCTCTCTGATTTTTCTCACTCTCTCTCCCTGATTTTTCTCTTCTGAAATCCCTCCCCCGAAATCTCTCTTTCAGTTTGGGGTTCTCAGTTAGTGGAATCGAACCTCTGAAGCGAACTTTCAGAAACTCTTCGACGTGTACAGTTTCGATTGCAAGAAAAACACAGAGGTGGTGTTCAACCACTCTGTCGGCGACTCTCTGTAGCCCTAAATCGAATTCAAGTTCGTCTTTTCAAAATTTGTGATTATTAATCTGGAAAGTAAATGAATTTTAATCTGAAAAGTAAATGAATTTTTGTAAATGAATTAAAACAAACTAACTGGTAGAAGGGAATGGTTTAGAGAGAAGGTGATCTTCTACTTGAGATTGAGTTGCAGGTGTGAAGAAGAGGATGAATTTGGGGTTTTTAGTTACAAGGGTAAAATTGTAAATCAACATTGGTCAAGTATAGTTTAGGAATTTAAATTTATTTAACTGGATGACATCTCACTCAACTGCATAAAACTAATGTCAATGACTAATTTGGTATTTTGAGGTCTAAATCAGGGGGTGATTTGAGTTTTTTCAAAAATCAGGGGATGATCTAAATTTCAATTGAAAATCAGAGGGTGATCTATAATTTACCCTCTTTTTTTTTTTTCAATCTTTCAAATCCCTTGTTACACGTAAAACAATGGTCCCAGTTTCTTTTCACCCATCGATCTGTAGCATTTAATTTTTTTAATTTTTGATAAAGCTGTAGCATTTAATTAGAATGGGGAAGGATTACCCAATAAATGGACTTCGAGTATTGGTATCACAAAAATGTTGTAAAGTGTCAATCAAATTTTATATTTAGATTTAGGGAGTGTTGTCTGCGAGGGACGTAGAGGCCACGCCCATACATAACAGGGGCTGGAATTTGGGGTTTTTAATTACAAGGGTAAAATCATAAATCAACATTGGTCAAGTATAGTTTAGGAATTTAAATTTATTTAACTGGATGACATCTCACTCAACTGCATAAAACTAATGTCAAAGACTAATTTGGTATTTTGAGGTCTAAATCAGGGGGTGATTTGAGTTTTTTCAAAAATCAGGGGATGATCTAAATTTCAATTGAAAATCAAAGGGTGATGTATAATTTACCCTCTCTTTTTTTTTTCAATCTTTCAAATCCCTTGTTACACGTAAAACAATGGTCCCAGTTTCTTTTCACCCATCGATCTGTAGCATTTAATTTTTTTTTTAATTTTTGATAAAGCTGTAGCATTTAATTAGAATGGGGAAGGATTACCCAATAAATGGACTTCGAGTATTGGTATCACAAAAATGTTGTAAAGTGTCAATCAAATTTTATATTTAGATTTAGGGAGTGTTGTCTGCGAGGGACGTAGAGGCCACGCCCATACATAACAGGGGCTGGAATTTGGGGTTTTTAATTACAAGGGTAAAATCATAAATCAACATTGGTCAAGTATAGTTTAGGAATTTAAATTTATTTAACTGGATGACATCTCACTCAACTGCATAAAACTAATGTCAAAGACTAATTTGGTATTTTGAGGTCTAAATCAGGGGGTGATTTGAGTTTTTTCAAAAATCAGGGGATGATCTAAATTTCAATTGAAAATCAGAGGGTGATCTGTAATTTACCCTCTTTTTTTTTTTTTTCAATCTTTCAAATCTCTTGTTACACGTAAAACAATGGTCCCAGTTTCTTTTCACCCATCGATCTGTAGCATTTAATTTTTTTTTTAATTTTTGATAAAGCTGTAGCATTTAATTAGAATGGGGAAGGATTACCCAATAAATGGACTTCGAGTATTGGTATCACAAAAATGTTGTAAAGTGTCAATCAAATTTTATATTTAGATTTAGGGAATGTTGTCTGCGAGGGACGTAGAGGCCACGCCCATGCATAACAGGGGCTGGAATGACTGCCATGCCCCCATGTATGGCGGAAATTCCACCTTCTTGTGCGCTACCGCGTGTGCTCTCATTGGCTGGTGTGCACGGTGTAGCCCCTGCATCCCACCCAGAAAACAGTGCCCTTAAATTTTATTTTTTTTTATATACATGATATTTATCGGCCATGATTGTTCTTAGATTTTCATCTAAAAATATTCACAATTAGGGACTAAATTTTTCATTCTTTTCGTACAATTGTTCTATTGTGTCTTGTGGAATGATGGTTTTAAGACACAAGTGTGTGTGTTCATACGTGTATACATTGGTGATTGGAATGTATCACATGAAAATCTTGTGGTGTATTGTCAGATATTTAAATAATAAGATTCTCATATGTAGTATATGATTGATCCCCTAACTTGAAAGGTCTTTTATCATAATAACTAGTCATTATAGGTTTTGGTGTACAGAAGGTTGATGTCTCTCAAACTATATATCGATGCAATAGATGCTCAACGCTAAGTCCACTTCTTATAATGGAGAGTATCAGAGAAAATGTGTATGTACATGATTGGACAAAATCCAAATGCTATGGCAACTTTTGTAAATATTTTAAACTTTTTTTTTAAATTTTAATTAGTATTAATACTTATTTTTTTATATTTTTGAAACATTTTTATTGGTCCAATCAAAGGTACAAATTCTCTATGCATGTTATTACGAGAGTCTAGGGTGATGACAATAATTTTCACCATGCCCTAAGGTCTGTTGCATGATATTGTTTAAGTGGAGAGATTTAAGCATAATTAACTATTGTATTGGGAGAATTAAGAGTTATTTTACTTTTTGATGTACGAATTGATAAATGTATTTAATTGAAATAATATCTAATATTATATTAAATGTTAGATATCCTTATGGGAAGGGACTTTTGTAGTGTTATCACTTAATACGAATTATTGACTCAATAATTCGTTGTTGGATTAAGAGAGACAAATTAGAGAGAGAGATTGTGTTTTATTAAAGTGTGCAATCTTGTAGTCCACCAAAGTAGTAAACTAAGAAGTTATAACCTTCTTCTAACTACCTCTTGTCTTATTCCCCAAAGTTATTTCATGCATAGATATAAAAAGGGTTTTTAAAAAGTTGGAAGTTATATAATATAGTATTTAATGTAGTATTTTATGTGAAATGATAAAATTTACCTGGATCGAGCTCCTCTGCAGGACGAGGGTACACTGGAAGATGTCCATTGATGCACCCCCACAGCTCGACACGTGGCCGAGGTGCTATTCGGAGGGCAAGGATGGATACGCACCACCAAGCTGAAAATCCTTCTCTCCACTGCATGTACAGGTTGACAAGTGGCCGAGGTACTGTTCGGAGGCCGAGGATGGATATGCACCATCGAGCTAAAAATCCTTCTCTCCACCGCATGCGCATCCAACTCGGTAGTGTGCATCCATCCTCGCCCTCTGAACAACACCCCGACATGTGTCGACCTGCACTGCAGAGGAGCCGAATCCAATTTAACCTTACCGGAAAAAAATACAATATTCTAAAGGGAAAGAGATTGTTGCCTAGGCCTCTAGAGTCTGCATATGCGCACTGGCCAATGGGAGCGCACACACAAGCATCACCTTGGTTGGGATTTTCGCCTTTCCATAGGGGCAACTTGGTACTTTTGTGTGATTCTATGTCTATGAACAAGAGCCACGTGGCTACACGACCAAGTAGCATCCTTTTCCCCTATATTAAAAAGGTAAAAAAAAAAGGGTAAGCTTACGTTTTTTTTTTTCACCAACCTTGGTTACAACAATTGTTTTCTTTATTAAAAGTCTTTTATTATAGAGTTTGTTTTTGGGGAAAATGTTCTTTGTGCCAGGGGCGTAGGTTGCACCCGTCACCCCCTAATAGAAAAGGAAAAAAAAAATGAAAGTCGATACCTTGACCACCCGGAGGGCATGTACTCTAACCGGTAAAACATCAACCAACCAACCAAGCAATTGTTTGTGAGTAATGTACTTCAATCCGTCCTTCTAATACGATTGTTTTTTTCATAGCACTACAGTTGCACGATTCTTCCCCACAAGCGAGATGAATAAGTAGTAATAGTCAAGGAGTTTACTTTAAAATAACCAAAAAAACCAGATAGAGATGTTATTGCTAGGTATAGACCAAGACACAATTGCTTGTGCAGTAATTAATATTGAAATGGATCATTTACATTGTGTTAATCCTAACATTAATGTGAGAAGAAAAATACTTGGATATCTCATTATCAATATTAAAAGGGAAAAATTGATGCAAACTTCCTTACAAAAAATATGAAATATAAAATAAAACTAGATTTGATCAGATAGAAGACGACTCTTAAAGTCTTCCCATGTTATGTCTTTCTCTATGTACTCGACATTGGAAGGATTATAGGGTCCTTTAATTCGGTCGATGGACTTGATCACTGCTCTTGCTGGAAGAACACTTTGTGATGGATCCGGTGAAGTTCTATAGCTCAAGCAAGAAGAGAATCCCTAAAATATCATCAAAGAGAAACAAAGTTATCAATAAATTTCAAGTGCAAAAATTTTTCTTCACCAGGCCAATGGGGAGGAAGAACTTCTCGGCCATATGACTATTGTTTAGGGTCGAAACTACCCCTCCCCTTGAGCGTGTGAAAGTACAATTTGGATCCTCTACTGTCGAGCTGTCCGGCAGGACTCTAATGCCAAGACACAGCAAGGTGGGGAATGACCGCCTTACCCCCACTCAGGCAAGGTGCTTGGGCGAGGGTAAGGCGATCATTCCCCGCCTTGCTGTGTCTTGGCAGTAGAGTCTTGTCGGGCAGCTCGACAGTAGAGGATCTGAATCCTATGAAGGTACCGATGCCCTTGCCATGGGTGAGAGGAAACTTAATCCTTTCTCTTTTGATATGTTCTATTTGTTTTCTCATGTTGAGAATAAATAAGAATCTATGGGATGCAATGAACCGACATTGTTCTGGCCTGAGCCGGCCACATGGTGATTTACCTGACACCCAAACTTGGTGCCTGGCATGGTAATAAAATGAATAAAAGTTTCCACCTCTCTTTGTTGTAAGGGGGAAACTATCATTGGGAAACTTTTCTTAATTCTAGTAATAAAACTTTTTTATTCTATATGAGATATATACTTAAGGCAAAAGGTTTCGTAAGAGGCCGTGCATGGTGCATGATCGTACCTTCAACCGTTAGATGGGGATGAGAAACTGTGTATTGTACACAGTCATGTCCATTCAATGGTTGAAAATACAACTGTGTACCATGCACAGCCGTATATAAAAACCTCTCCCTATAAATATAAATTAGGGAGTCTATCCTTCTTCCATAAATGAGCCGAATGAAATCAAAGTTTCATGTTCGATTTTTGAACTAGAATTATTCAAAATCATGAATCAATGTCGACTATAGCCCCTAACCTTCCAAGCTAATCAAATGCCTTTTAACACTATTGATTCCATACTTTGGGTTGATCTTTCTTGAATAATTTAAAGATAGGCTCACGCACAGCAGTTAGTCGGGAGATAAATATGTTGAAGTATTGAATCTTCCCTACAAAACCCCTTATTTCTTTCTTCGTCTCTCGCGGTCTCTTTCTTTTGCCCACTCAGTCTCCTCGTTAAATATACCATTTTTTATCTGTTATTGACTTGATGTATAAGATATCAATATAAACAAGCAGCGTGTAATCCCTCTCCCATGTATAGACATTTCTTGACACCTTGTTATACCGTTTGATTATATATAGCTCATGTATGGTAAGGTAATCATCGCCCTAAAAGAAAAAGAGAAGTTCTCTATCTACCCAAAGGAAATAATACACCAATTGGTCATATACTCATTCAGCTGCATTGATTAGTCTTGTCTCTATTGACCTTGAGTGAAAGGTCAATGGATCATGGGTTCGGATCCACTGCTGCAGCCTGCCCGTGTGGCTAGCGTGCGGTCTCACACAGGCAGGGACTAATTGACCGCCTTACCCACTGCCTGAGCATCCTGCCTGGGTGGGGTCCATGCCCTGCCTATGTGAGGCTGCACGGGCAGGTGGCAGCAGAGGATCCAAATTGATGGATCATGGGTTCGGATATCTTCCCTTTATGATCGATGGGAGGATTCTACTTATTTCTACTTATCGATAAGATTGTAAGAATAAACAAAAGAAAGGAAGACAAAGTCACCTTGAAGATTAATACTTCTTCTTCTTGATCATCCAACATTGCTCGCACCAGAAGAACTTCGTTCCTGGTTGACTCACTGTATGATTCCAACATAGCGATATCGGAATTGTGACCGTAGTCTTCATCCTCATCTTCGTCTTCATATCTAACCCTCCGCCTAGTAGCAGTACAGTGAATGGATCGTCGACCTGGATTTTGAAGCTTCAGAACGTTAATGGTGGAACTTGCTCTTGTTACTACGTAAGGGGGAGTGGTTTTGTTTATGAGAACGGGTAAGGAAGGCAATGGAGATTGGTTAGCGAAGCTTCCCTGTTTCAACATAGTAAGAAGAAGCTCTGTTGTGAATGGGGGAAATGTTGAGAGTCTCGGGGTCGGGCTGAAAAGATAAGGCAAAGTTAGATCCTTTCTTAAAGACCACTAAATCTATAAAGACAGGTTACCTTGAAGAGATGTTCCATAAGCTTTGTCTAATTCGAAAGTTGTGGTTGAGGTAAAAAATGGGGAGAGAGCCCTCCCAAACTGCAACTTGGCCAAGCAATGCTTGTATTGGGCTTGCCCAATGAGTTGTGCCTTAGGCAGGCCTTCTATCACCTTTTTTTTTTTTGGGGGGGCTAAGTGGCCCCACCACAATCGTGGCGAGTGCAAGGAATGTTCACGTACATGAACGATTCACAGCCATTCAGATGGAACCGGAGGGGGATTGGGCGTCCAATGGGGACGAGGGAGGAAGGGGGTTGGCCACCTGCTAGGCATTGTGCGGTTGGGGGTCTCAAACACGAGACCAGCCTAAGACCCTGTTTCGACAAGCAAGGGTACCAATCACCAGAGCAAGTTGGTGTTTGCAACCCCGACGTTGGGGGGGGGGGATTGCCTGCCAGGCGTTTGCGGTGGGCCGCACTCTATCACATTGAATCACCTTTCATTAGAGCCATGTTTAGTGACAAGGGAAGTGAAGGAAACATATTTATATTTTCAATAAAATATACTTCATTTTTTGAATAAATATTTGGGAAAAAGATCTCTATCCAGGAGTGTGGCCTATGCCAGCACTCCCATGAGTCTATCTCTCTCCTCCCCATGTGAAAAGACACCTCTGCCCCTTTGTTTAAAGGAGGAGAGAGATAGACACATAGGAGTGGTGGCGTAGGCCACACTCCCATACAGAAAACTACTTCCCTAAATATTTATAGGGTTGAGTTCCACCTCTGGTTGTGTAGCGTAGCGCCTCCCTGTGGATACCTCTCTCTCCTCCCACAATAAAGGGAAGATATGTCGTGTCATAGGAGAGAAGAGAGAGATAGACATAGGGAAGTGTTGACGTACACTACACAGGCTAACAGTATTCTTTCTCTCATGCATATTTGTATTTTCTATGCCATCAAACACTAAAACTGTTTTTTCTCATAAATATATTTTCACTTTTTCAGAAAATTTTCTTTGCATTTTCTTTGCAATCAAATGGAGCCTATGAGATTCAAAGTGAAGGAAAATGTGAGTTTGAAGTTTTGTAAGGCTATCAGAACTATTTATTGGATATTTGGATATGGTTGTAGACTTGTAGTTGATATCAAGAGGCTTGACACTCGCCGTCTTCCTGACTTGTAATTGATGGGTCAGTCTATAATGTAGCCCAGTTTTTAGTTTAGAGGTACGGCTTGGGGTTTTACGGCTGGGGCCTTAAAACCCCAAGCCTGAGCTTGGCCTGCCCCATTTTTTTTGGGGCTTGGGCTGGGATTTTCAGCCCATGGACTGGGTTATTGTTGAGAAATCTTAGCCTAAAGTCGAACCATACTACGTTAGGATTCTGAGTTTGGGCTAAGCATGGCCTGACTCAAGCCCAATGTACATAAAAATTAGGGAAAATTTCACAGACACCCCCTAAAAGTATCCAATATAGCTGAAACTCATCATATTTTGGCAAAAAGGCACAGGCTACCCTTATTTTATGAAGATATATGAACTTAGTCCACTCCGTTAGGCTTTTGGGGTTAAGTTGCTGTTAGATTTATCATAATGGCCAAATTACCCTTAAAAGGGATAAATTACCATAATACCCCTTAAGGGTAAAATCCTCTTTTACCCAATAAACAAAACAGTTCATCATTTTACCCGCTAGGGCTGAAGGAAGAAGAAATGGAACTCATCTCCATAGCTGGGCTGTAGACAGTGACCTCTGCCATTGCTGAACCCATCTCCAAGCTTGGAAGACAAAGAAGGAAAAACTCAAAAACCCCCTCTCTGCTTGTCACATCTGACCTCTCTTCTCTCCCTTCTCCCGCTGCTGTGGGCGACACCAACGGTGACAACGAAGACCCTTTCAACTCTTCTGGGACTGTTCTTCTGCTACTTGTTTGAGGAATCGCAGTGTGGAGTTTTGAGGTCGGTGGGTTTTGACAAATTTTCCCTATTTGTCCTCTTCATTTCACTAAACCTGAAGTAGAAACCCAACGTTTCCATTTCCGATCTCCATCTCCATCATCTAGCATAGGAAGTGGTTTTGCCCATCCGATAATGAAATTAGGTACCTTTTTCTCTGGAAAATCGAGGGTTTCAAAGAGTAGAATACCACCAGTTGATCTGGAACCGTATGTGATTATGTAAGGAGGGCAGATCTGTGAACAATTTCTCGAATTGGGTTCGCAACCATTGCATCTCGATTGAACGTCAGAGCTGTGAAGCCAACTGCATTTCGGATTTTCGCAGCCTACAATCTTGACGGAAGAAGACAATTTGGGGATGAAAGTTGGGATACTTGAGAGGTTTTGGTTTACGAAAGAATAGTACATGCAGGTATAACGGTGGGTACAGGGGAATCAGACCAGATCACTACCTTTGTCCATTATAAAGGTGACGGTCTGAGAGGTGGAGTACCGAAGCTGAGGGAAATGGAGTATTCTCCATAGCTGTGAGGGAAAAGAGGGGTTTTAGAGAGAACAGAGATTTGAGGGTTCTTTAGGTGTTTGGCTTTGATTAAAGAGTCGGAAGCCAGGTGGGTGAGCTTCTGCCATGGATCTGCAGAGGGGTTCTTGTTGAATTGTGAAAGAGAGAAAGAGAGAGATATATCCAATTTTTTTGAACCTTCAATGTATAGATTAAACATCAGCTTAAATGAAATTCGATGGTTCCCCTTCTAAAAAAAAAAAAAACCTTCAAGAGGATCGCCGAGAGCTGCTTCTCTGCTTTCTCTTCTCCAAAAACCCTTGCTAGGTTTTCTAGGTTTGAGAGGGATTGTGTGAGAATTACCATAGCAGCAATGGGGAAAAAATTGCAGTGGCTGATTAGCCACGGCAGTGGGGTGGGGGTGGGGGAAAAAATTGCAGCGGCGGTGCGTTACGGGAAAACAGAGGAGGTGGGTCCTGAGAGTTCTGGCCGGAGAGAAGGGGAGTAAGAGAGAGAGAGAGAGAGAGATGCAATCCTCGACATTGTTGAGGTGCAGAACAGTTTCAGGCGTAGCACGGAGACGGGGTTGCGGGGAGCAAGAGAAGGAGGGATGGAGGGGTGGCGGTGGTGGTGGTGGTGGCGGCGGAGAAGAACAAGAGGAGAAGAAGGAGAAGAAGAAGGGGAGAAAAAGGAATAAAAAAAAGTCATTAATTCATCATTAAGGGTATTATAGGGATTTCACTATGGTAAGGGTAATTTCGTAGTAAATTTTCCCTAAAAATTACTAAGGGGTAAAATAGTTGTTTTAAACTTTGGATGATATTAGGAGGGTAAAATCGACATTTTATCTTTGGGGGGGGGGGGGTTCCTTTGCTTAACGTTAGGGGGAAGTTTGATATTTTGCCAAAATATGGTAAGTTTTAGCTATATTGGATGCTTTTAGGGGGTGTCCGTGAAATTTTCCCTAAAAATTAAGTGGAAAAACCTGGTAGGAATGGGTTAGGGTTGGAGTTTCTCTATACACGTTTCTCGATGCATGGATGGTTAGATGTAGTAGCCGCTGAAAATCTAAAATACCCTATTCACATATTAAGTTTCAGTTTAAATAGAATTAGCCAAGTGGCATAGTAAAGTTATGAAAGATTCAAGACTATCTGATGCATACAATACATGGAAAATTAATAAAAAGGGAAAAATAAAAAGATGCATAAAAAGATACATGACAAGATATAAGATTGAATTTGAATATGAATTTTGACCCATATATCCATAACATTTAAGAAATATCCAATTATCGAAATTTCCACATCACTCTCTTAAAGGTGGCATAAATAGGCAATCATACGTAATATTTGTTAATGAGAAAAGGCCTCAATGCCCAACATGTGTCATCCTCTCTCCTCCTCCTTTGGTAAAGACCTCCTTGCCCTTTTGTGTCAAGTCCTATGATTGGTGCATGTCGTTAGATTAGTGAAAGTTGGCAGCATACCCAAGCCTCTCACTTAGTTAATTTGGGTAGAATAGAAAACCTAAATAAATATCTCTTGGTTCTTGAAGGGACCTCGAATTATTATCCCATTCAATTTGTTGTCCCCTTCAATTCCTCACATGGGGGCGGAAATGACTACCTTAACCCTGCCCGAAAACATTGCCCAAGGTAGGGTCCACTCCTCCTATTAGAGGAATTGGAGAATTTTTATCCTCTGCTGTTACAGTACGGTGTTGTAGCGCATCGTGCGGCACAGCAGAGGCCATGTGCACCATGTGGGATTCGCTGTGCCGCACGATGCGCTACAACACCGTGTTGTAGCAACGGAGGATGTGGGTTCGGAATTGAAGGTGCCGGCGAATTGAAAGTGATAATTATTCATTCATGGGGTGAGGTTATAGGTGACCCAATCATGTTACATGTACATGCATCCATATATCCACCGACAAAGGCGCTTCAATCAAATGGCTGTAAAATATATATCCATGTCCCCCAAACATCCATCTAATCATTACAGAAGTAACGTGTCCTCCTGTCGCATCAAAGGAATCCCATCTCCACCAATTAAAGAATGATTGGATGCAAATTATGTACAGTAGTATAACTCCAGTCCACAAACAGAAAACGAAGAATGCTATAAATAGAAACATCTTAAGATTCACGAAGCAGAAAATTTGTTACATAAATTGAGGAATAATGGCCTTTGATAGACCTAAAATGACACTGGTCGTATACGTGGCTCTATTACTCCATTTCTATTACCTGATTGAAACACTTCGGCTCGTGGGTCATATCAGGTATCCGTGTGTAGGGCCCACGACCCGGATGTTTCTTTTTCTGTAGGCCCAACATTGAAGATGGATGCCACGAACTCAATTCATGCTAACATGGGCCCCATTACGTCACTAACCTATCAGACCGACACGTAGTTTCAATAACTGTGAACCTGATTTGATGTTCAACCAGAAGAAAAAAAAAAACCCCTGATTTGATGGGCCTCCAACTCCAAGATGGAAAAGGTCGACAAGAAAAATAGGGGTAAGGAAGTCATTTCATAGGTGGGTCCCATCTGAGCCCCACATATGAAATGACCACCTCCCCCTTGTATTCAGGGTGGGTTTTGGTGTTACACAGTACAGCTCCCGCCACAGCTGTACAAGATCCAAGTCCGCTCCATGATGGCCCAAACCATTCAAACTGTTTTTTTATGAATGTGCTTTCACGGGGAAGGGAGAGGGAAGGATTATTATCCTCTTCAATTTCTGAAGTTCGGTAGTGTGACAGTGTTAGGTGGAGATGCTGATACATGGCAGTTCAGACATCCAACGATTTTCAATAGGGAAAGTCTCGAACGGGTTGGTCATATACCTATTGTTATTTTGGTATTGCACGTAAGTTGGGTCGGGTTAAGAGTCAACTGTCCCAATTTATTTTTCCTCCGCAACATAAGTGACTTTATTCTCAAGGTTCACCGGCTCATCTCGGGTCACTTGAAATTACTATTCAAATGTCAAGGATCCCCCGTTGAAGACTAAGAAGTAAAGAACATTAGCCTTGTAAACCGGGTTGGTTGTCAAACCATGATTGGGTTGGTCTGAAAATGAAATTCCATGAAATATAATTTTCATGGTTGATTAGGGATGTACATGGATAGTCGAAAAGTTGTGTTTGATCCGTGTTCGAATCCGTTTGGGGGTTTCTGAATCCTAAATTTTGGTTTACAAAAAATATCTGAAATTTTGTTTTTAAAATAATCTTATTCTAATTCGAGTAGTTCCATTTCAGATTGGATAATATCTAGAAAATTTACTATCTGATTGTAAAGTGCGATTAGTTTAATATTTTTGTAAAACATATGATATATTAATACATTACCCTACCCTTACTATAAATACTTTTATAAGGATATTTTGATAATCAGTGTCAGTAATCGATAATCGACGTTAGAAATCCATAATCGATATAAGTTAGATTTATTTACTAATCGGGATATTTATCAGATCAGATAATATTCGGATATCCGATAAACTCCTGAATTTGAATATGATATTAATTTAAAAAATTTCATCGAATATCGAATCATATATGTCATTCGGTAAACGAATTCAGATTCTGAATCCGATCCATTTAAATCCGTAGGCCGGTGGACCAATGGTCCAACCTAGGCTTAAGAACAAGACATCTAGTTCGTGGAGCCAACCAAGCCGCATAAGCCGGCTGAGAATCCTGCGGCGGCCTTCGCTGCTTCTTAGGAGGAGACAGCGGTCATGGAGGTTTCTCCGCTGGTTCCCGTTCTCCTTCAGTCGTCCTTCTCTCCTTTTACTGTCTTTTTAATTATTAATTTTCTTTATTATAATTAAGGGTTTTTGTCAAATGCCCCCCTGAAAATGCCCATTTATCCAAATGCTCCGTTGAAACTTTTCTAATCCTAAATTCCCCTCTATTTTTAATATATTATAGCATTTTGGTCCTGTCAGTTAAGTTGGGACGGTAAACGTTAGTTTTAGGATATGTAATGACCAAAATACCCTTGTGACAAAAACCCCCAAAAATAAAGTGACCAAATTGCCCTCATCTTCCCCAATGGTTTAGAGCAGTTTCAAACCCTAAACCATTTGGGGAAGATGAACCCTAAAATCAAACCCTATAATCACCCATCAATCCAATCGTAATTTCTTCTGCAAATCGAAAAAGCGAATAGAAATGGGATCGAATCCAAACTTTACATCTATTTTTCGAATGATTTCCAAATGCTTGCTGCAATTGTTTGAGTTCTGCAAGTCCCAAACACTATGGGAACCATGGCCTGTTAGAAGAAGTGGCTTCCTTGATGCAGAAGATGGAAGAATTCCAATGCCCTCCGAACACAGATGAAAGGGACAGATATGGAACGAACTGGAATAGAAGTACAGAACTTAGGATCAAGGGAAAAATTCAATAACCAACAGGTTATTGGCTTGATTTCTTTAAAACTCAGGTCAAGAGCATGTATGAATCAGATCAAACCATAAGATTGAAAACTTTGAAATCTCAACTAATATGAAGGGTGTGATTAGGCTGATTTGGACAAATATGTAAAACAGAGCAGGGCATAGATATAACAGGAAAAGCAAACTACTAATAAACTATTTGGAGCTGAACCAGTAGTAAACTAGAGCTTCAAAACCAGAAACACCATTGCATTTAGGCTTGTTTCACCTGCTGAAAAAACCAAAAAGAAATCCTTACAATTCTAACCAATCTACTAGTCCATGACGGAGGGTTTCAAGTTCGGTTGTGTGCTGGTCGATGGGTTTCTTTGCTTTTGTTTGGAAATCGACCCCTGGTTCTCTGCTCTTGCCGCCGTTGTTGGCCTGTTGCTCTGCAGATCGAAACCTTTGTAATGAAATTCTTAGTTTCTTCCACTGATTAATGATTTTTTCATTGATGGTTTGTGCTATTTTGGTTTCTTCATTGATGGTGTCTTCATTCGATCCCATTTTTGTTCGATTTTTCGATTTGCAGAAGAAATTACGATTGGATTGATGGGTGATTATAGGGTTTGATTTTAGGTTCATCTTCTCCAAATGGTTTAGGGTTTGATTTTCAGTTTCAAACCCTAAACCATTTGGGGAAGATGAGGGCAATTTGGTCACTTTACTTTTTTTTGAGTTTTTGTCACAAGGGCATTTTGGTCATTACATACCCTAAAACTAACGTTTATCGTCTCAAATTAACGGACAGGACCAAAATGCTACAATATATTGAAATAAAGGGGGGTTTTAGGATTAGAAAAGTTTAAGGGGGCATTTGGACAAATGGATATTTTAAAGGGGGCATTTGACAAAAACCCTATAATAAATGTTATTTTGTTTCCTTTTTTCTCTCTGTGCCTCCTGGAACAGAGCTCGACATCTCTTGATTCTGACTTCGAGCTGAGCTGTAATTCGTCGAAGGTTCTCCTTTTATTGAAGAGCCAACGAATGTAGAACGAGCAACGAACCATCAGCAAAAGAACGGTCTTGAAGGTAGAAAGGAAGGATTCTCGTTTCGTTTCCTTTTGCTCTTTCTCTCAGTCTGGCCTTATAGATCCGGCGGTGAATTGGTGGTCATGTCGACCTCACAACTTGTTCGAAGGAAAGATCCTCCATGGCAGAGGATCTAGTTGGTTTGAGTTTGCTTGGGACAGAGCATACCAGAGTTTGAAGTGTCAGTTGTGATCTTGTCCGGTGCTTGGTAATGGCTACTGTGCAGAAGTTGCCGGTGTCGAACCTTAGCACAACAGGTAATAGTTACGGATCTTGTATTGCTGATACAGCTGCCACGGATCAGTTCCCCGCTGGACTGAGAGTACTCGTCGTTGATGATGACACAATCTGTTTGAAGATTTTGGAGCAGATGCTTCGGAAATGCATGTATCATGGTAAGTTTATCTTACTTCCTCTCCAGTCTCCATTTGTCAAGAGATTATAACACCAAAGTTACTTTGATTATTATACTCGGTGAAAATTTGGTTAAGAGATGAGAATGGATATTCGTTAACTTCTGTTTCAGAATTGCAAGTTCAGATGCTATTTGGTGTTCAGGGTTTTGTGGTTCGAGTAATTCAAGTGAGCGGGTCTTTATGTTGGTCACTATTTCCTTTTTCCTATTTTTCTATTATCGATCAGTTTATTCTAGGGTTTAATGAGAATTGGGATAGTTACATTGAAGCCTCATGACATATGTAGTGAACGTGACAGTTGGGAGGGTTAGCATTACCATTTCTTTGTTTGAAGCAGCTCCAGGCTTGCTCTTTAGACAAACCTGGGTTCACAGAGATTGGAAATTGGAAGCGAGAAATTTGTTATCTATATTCCAGACCTGTTGGATATTTGGGTTATTTCAGTGCCGAGCTTTCCTCTGGTTTGAGGCTCATCCACTTTCCTGTCTATAAGAGGGGTGGCAGTGGACGGTGACTCCTCTTTGGTTATATGGTGCGTTAGGTCTGTTTATTCATGCTTATGATATCCTTCACATTGATGAAGTTTGGCTAGGTGTTGACTGTCACTATGAAATAATATCTCATGCCGATGTACTCGGAGGCATAGTACTTAAACTCGTTTTGTTTCGGTGTTTTGGTCAAACAGAAATTTCCTAGATACCGAAATTTCGTCAAAATATGATATTTTTTCTGTGGGTGTAAAATGCCAAAAATGACTGAGATTTCCAAAATTTCCGAAACCAGATGACTGAAATTTCACCAAAATTTCCGAAATATTCAAAATATTGTATTTTTCAATTCGATGTTGCATTTCGTTTCGACTCGACCGAGATACTCGAAATTCTTGAAATCTCGACCGATTTTAGTACTATGCTCGGAGGTTGGCCTGCCACATTTAGTTCAACTGGCATAAAGTGGAGTTCTGGAGAAATTGTGTGTGATGTGCCTGTCCTTCCAGAGTTTCAACACAAATACTTCTTGTCTGACATGGCACATACTATGAGTGAAGTGGTACATGCATGTGGAATGCCTATTCTTGCAGTTTTAGAAAACAAAATGTGCTTCTTAGATAGCATTGGAGAGATTCAAATGGTGAGGGAAAAGGAAAGTAAAAGATTGACATATGTGAAGTCATCCTTCGATCTTCAACTAGAATTTTGTTTGAAATTCTTAATTTTTAACTAGTCAGAGACAGAGTAAAAACAATGCAATTTTCCCTATTGAATATCTATAATGTAGAAGAGGTTCAAGTAAGAACCACTCTACAGTAGGATCGATGATAGGTTGCAGTAGAATATTGTTGGATATGTGTCCATAAAACCCGGTTTAATTAATAAAGTGTTTATTCTTTTTTACGCATGACATATATTTTATTGGGCTTGGAAGTTGTTCCATGGGTTTTCGCCGAAAACGGTTCTCGGCTAGGGACAGGACCGGACATCCCGTTCATATGGTCGTCACATTGTATGTTACCAGAAATGAGTTTTCGGTGCATAAATGTGGGTACACATTGTGTGTGTATAGAAAAGACTCTGGTAAGAATCTCGCATGTGCTACTGTCAGTTGTTTGAGAACGAGATTCATACCCGTCGGTTGACCTTTGACCTGAGAGAACCTATTCGTTGCAGTGTTGGATCACTTGTTTTGGTAAACCAATGGTTGACGTCCTACGGACTATATATCGGTGCACTGGACACATGATCACGCATTGTTAATGAAAGAGATGCTCAACATGGAATCCACTGCCATTAATTCGGGAATATCAAGGATAGAGAAAGTCTGTGATAGATCGGACAGAAATCTGGTACCAGTGTCGTTTTTGTAAATTGTTTACAAAACTATTTTGTAATATGGAAAATAATTATTTATGTATTTAAATTTATTTAAAATATTTTTCGGACGTCCGATCACGATTACAGAATCTCTGAAATGGATTTGTACAATGAGTTGGGGGTTGGCAGTATTTAATTACATGCCCTATAGTTCATTATGCGATATTGGATTAGTGGAAGGTCATAAATGCAAATTAAAGAGTTTAATTGTGCATGACAATATTTGGGTATATTAAATTGGTTAATTATCTTTTTTTTTATGGCAATAAATAAAATATAAATAGATTATATGGTTAGCTATAATTAAAGAGATAGTAATCCCTTTGAGATTCTACCTCTTCTCACTTTAGAAGCAAAGATGTTGTACAAAAATAGCAAGTGGACAATACTCACCAAAGTTGGCAAGTTACGGTTTTGGAAACCTCACTTGCACAAGGCAAAAAGGCAAGTTTAAGTTTTTGAAACTTTGATTTGTCATAGCAACCCCACTGAGGGGGAATTATATATAAAAGAGAAAGGGGAGAGGGCTTCCACGTTTTATGTGGTTTTCCCTCTCTCTCCTCTTCCACGTTTTCTCTCCCTCTCCCTCCTTTGTGTGTGTGAGGTGTGAGTGTTTTTGGGGTTTATGAAACCCTAATTGAGTGGTGAGTTGTGTCACTTCTGGTTACGTTTGATCGGAGCATTCAAAGAGTTGAACAAACTGATCCATCTTCTGCTCGGGTGTAGAAGAACTATTATCTGGAGGAGGAGCTTCGATTGCGGCTCTAAGGTAACTAAGATCATTCCCTCTTGTGAATTTTTATTTTGTTCTCTTGAATCCGAACGGAAAAGATTGCCATCCCGATCCGAATCCGCTGCGTTATTGGGGTAATTCCAACAAACATCAAAATAGCAACAAAACCAGAATTAGTAACTTAGAGAACAAGAACCAAACCAGCCAGCAGAACTTTACCAAACTTGGACGAGTTGAGGTGGTGTTGAATGGATCTTATGCTCCAAAAATCAGCCAATTCTGATGGCCAGATGTTGAGATGTGAAGAAGGCTTGAAATTAGAAGCCAACATTCAAAATAGAAGGTTATTGGAGAATCAATCTGGCCAGCAGTTGGGGAAACCAAACACAGTTGAATGAAGAGTAGGATGTGCCTGCGAGATGCTCTGAATATGATCGCAAAAGGATCACTGGTTGCCGAGTTCTGGAGTCTTGAGGTTGCAGCAGGTTTTGATGGAGGAAACTGAGCTGCAGGAGTTGTAGGCCCTCAGTTGATGGTGTAATTGACAGCAGCAGTGTTGATTGTTGATCAAGGTTGTAATCAAGCCTCCACAGATGTAACAACAGCAGTGATTTGCACTCTCACAGCAATAGTAGGGATCAATTGTAAGAAGAAGGAGATAGATGGGGATGGGGTTTCGGCTCTATCAGCCCTTCATCCTCTCACCAGGACAATAATAATGCTCCAAGCAATATTCTATTCATCATCATAATCGTTGGGGGGGCTCCTAAGAGCTCATGTATATTTATGGGCAGCTATTATTGCTTGCCGTACAAGTAAGAGAAAATTAGAAACTTGCAATAAAAAGAAACAAACTGAAAATTCAAACTTAAGCCTACTTTCTAAATATGAAATTAGAAACTAAACTGAGCTAAGGTTACTTAATAGACAACCACAGAATTTCTAAGAGAATAATTTTAAAATAGGAACAAAACTGAATTCCTAAATTCCCCATGTATAGACAAAATTGACTCTTCTAATAAAGCGTCCATGCAATCTGATCTTGGGCCCCACAAGATCTCCTAGTAATATTCCCACCAAGGCATATATGGGGCCGTGACACTGTTCACGTGAACAGTGTTTTGATATTTTCTTCTTCATGTTTTGATTTACATCAATCCAATTACTCTATCCCACAAAAAAATGGACAAACAAAGTAGGAATGTCTTTAACTAGAATGTGAATCTTTTAAAATCTCTCAAAATTTATTTGTAATTAACTGTCTAGATGAGTGTATGTAGCTCCTAGATCCTATTTGGATATTTAAAGAAAGCAATTTTTTTTTATTATATATGGTATTGATGTGTTCAGAAAAAAGGAACAGACCCTTGATGTGAGGTTTTTGATTAATTCAAACTGAGGAAAATGCCCCATGCGCTATTAAAATTCCCGGGGGGGGGGGGGTTGAGATTTTCAGTGGGAGGTAGAATGTGATTTTAATTTGGCATTTTCTGAAGGGACATTTTTGGTGATTTAAACTTTAAAGCTGAGAAGCTGTATGAAGAGAATTCTATCACAATTCTTGCATTTGCCTTTTATCAGATTTTATTTTATTTTAGATTTTTTGTTGATTTGGCAATGATCTGAACTTCATCACCGAAGAGATTGCTGTGTGAAAGTTGGTTGTAGTTCTTGGAAAATACTTTTAAACTTTATTTCAGGTGCCTGATTGATGTAGATCGAAATATGAAGAAAAAGAGGTCAAACAGTGTTAACGTGAACAGTGTCACAGCCCCTTATTTTGCCTTGGTGAGAATATTATTAGAAGATTCTGTGGGGCCCAAGATCAGATTGCATGATGCTTTATGTGTGGGGATTTAGGAGTAGTTTAGTTTCTATTTTAGCATAGATCTAGTTTCTATTTTGTTAGTTATTTGTTTCTAAATTAGAGCTTCTATTTTAGTTGCTTAGATGAGTTAGAGTTTCTATTCTAGTTACTTTCTTTTTTGGTCTCTTTACTTGTAAAGCAAGTCTCAGCTATATAAGAGACTGCTATTTTATTTCTTTATGATTTTTGACTCATCCCCTTGAGTCTATTTATATATTGTAACCTGCCCATAGAGGCACCCCACGATTTAATGAAGTTGATTATTATTGCTTTGAGCAAGTTTTCTCTTGTCCATGTGAGTGACTTGAAGGGCTGGGAGGCCTGGCGGAGAGAGTCAAAACCCTAGGGCTGAGAGAGCCTGGCTCGTGAGAGCCGAATCTCCTTATCCTTCCGTTTTATTCTATTATCTCTTTTTTATTATTCCTCTGCTCCCAATCGAGTGTGCTTGCTGCTGTCTCTTGTGTCTGCAACTATTGCTGCTGGAGAATCCTTAAAGACCTCAATCGATTCCACAATCAACACCAAGTATTGCGGCTGCTGTTTACACAATCAAGTGAAAGACTGTTGCACCCTGCAGCTCTGTTTCTCTGCTGATTCTGCTGCAGCTTCAAGGCTTCAGATCTCTTCAGCTACTGAACCTGTTGGGGCCATATTTGAAGCATCTGGAGAGTACAACCTACTCACCAATCGACTCTGTTTGGTTTCTCCATTAACCTTCTATTTTGAAGGCTGGTTTCTAATTTCAAGTTCTCTTCATAACTCAACATTCAGCCATCAGAATTGGCTGTAATTTGGAGCAAAGGACCTGATCAGCATCACCTCCACTCAACCTAATTTTGGTAGCCATCTGTTCGCCGGTTTGATCTCTACCTCTTAACTTTCTATTTCTGGTTTGTTGCTATTTTGATGTTGTGCTGCAACCTGTCATCGATCCTACTGTAGAGCGGTGCTTAGCTGAACCTCTTCTACATTACTGATGGTTTTTGTCATGCTCCTATTTGCCCTATTTTTGTCATAATGAGATCCGCATACCATCAGCTCTCAAGCTGCTAGGCAGAAAAGCAATCATTCTGCTTCAAAAACCCTTCTGGTTTTCATTTTATCTGTGCTTTTGTTTTTCTTTTAATAGTAAGATGGCAGGGTATGGTGAGAATTGGGACTGAGCCAGTGGCTTAACCAAAACAAAGATCGACGAGGTGGATTTAATGGTTGGAAAATGAAAAGAGTCATGGACATGACTGTAATGCATCAAAATTGATATGAAGTTTTGGGCACAGGATCCTCCAAATGGCAGATGGCGTAGTTAGGAAAGACTGTACTGAAGCTAGTGGTTTGACCACGATGTAAGGTCATGAGGAGGACCCAATTGGTCGCTTGGTTTCTGTGATCGTATATTTGAGTTGTTGGGGTCTGTCTTCCATGGATGGACATGGATGTTATGTATTAACATGGGTGAGGAGTTTTGGGTGAAGTAACTCCCCCAGATTCAGAAAACAGGACATGGTTATGGAAGACACAGATGTATGCATGCACAACACACACACGCACATGCACACACATACACACACACATGCACAATTTGAAATACATTCATAAAACGCTATTATAGACACATGCCGATTGCAATATCTCCAAACTGAAAGATTCGAAGTTCTTAAACAAAGAACTCTACCTCTTGGCTTCTTGTGCTTGGATTATAAAGAGATTCTATTATGTTTGCCTGCTTTGTTTAGATATCTTATATGATATTCGTTAAAGACAAGCCCATATTAAGTTAAACAGAGGGAAACACATAACTCAGCCTTATCCCAACTTAATGGAGTCGGCTACATGGATCCAAACAAAACAAAGTAGGGGAAACCGGGGTCTAAAAAAAATGAGATGAGAAATGAAAAAAAAGAAAAGGGAAATGACAAAAGAAAGATGGAAAATACAAGGGAAATGAAAGATGAAAGAGGCACAGCCCAGCAAGTCAGGAGAATCTCAGCTAAATGGGGTCAGCTACGTGGATTCTTGCCCTCTAATAGGCTCTATCTGAGGTCATACTTGGTACAAGACCTAGACTATGCATGTCCTTCCTCACAACTTCTCCTGTGGTCATTTTAGGTCTGCCCCTAGCTCTTTTAGCTCTTTCAATCGGAATCTCAGCTAAATGGGGTCAGCTACGTGGATTCTTGCCCTCTAATAGGCTCTATCTGAGGTCATACTTGGTACAAGACCTAGACTAGCTACGTGGATTCTTGCCCTCTAATAGGCTCTATCTGAGGTCATACTTGGTACAAGACCTAGACTATGCATGTCCTTCCTCACAACTTCTCCTGTGGTCATTTTAGGTCTGCCCCTAGCTCTTTTAGCTCTTTCAATCGGAATCATATCACTCCTCCTTACTGGAGCGTCCCTAGGCCTCCGTTGAACATGACCATACCACCTCAAACGACTCTCTCAGAGCTTGTCATTGATCGGGGCAACTCCCAAGTCAGCTCTAATACGCTCATTCCTTACTTTATCCTTCCTATTCTTTCTGCACATCCATCTTAACATCTTCATCTCCGCTACACATAGCTTCTCAATATGACACTTCTTAACTGACCAACATTCTACCCCATACATCATAGTTGGATGTATAACAGTCCTATAAAACTTTCCTTTAACCTTTAAAAGAATATGTTGGTCACACAGCACTCCGGATATACCTCTCTACTTGTTAGCATTGTTATGGAGTTCTTTTTCCTTTAGTCCAAGCTGGATCTTCTTTTTTTAATATTTGTATAATCCAGCTTGAGGGGGAATGTTAGAATATATGTACTCCAGAATACCCCACGGTATTCTGGTCCTTTTGGGGTATTTTTATGTTATTAAGTGTACTTAGTTTATGTCGGCTATGTGGGTTTTAGTCCCACATCGCCTAGCTTAGACTATTTGTAATTTCCCCTCTATTATAAATAGAGGGGCTTACTTATCGATACAACAAGCCATTCCATTATTTTATTCCCTTTCTCTGACCCACGGTTCAACCAACATGGTATCAAAGTTGGTCTGATCTAGGTTAGAGAGAAAAAAAAAACCCTATTTCTCCCTTCTTCTCCTCCAATTGATCTCTCTCTTCTTCTCCCTTTTCTCGGTTTTCTCCTCCTACTGGTTTTCTTCTTCTTACCCATGTAAGGGGGCAGCACTAATGAGGAAAATAAAATATCCAATGATTTAGTTGCTGCCCTCCTTCATTCTATTCGAATTTTTCCATTAAAATTCTACTGGATCCTTCTCTGCGATTTGGAGTTCCCCTTCTTTGAGATCAGATCTCTATGAAAACTGATCCTCTAATTTTGGAACACCCTATGCAGCCTTTTCCAGCCCTATTCTGCCCTATTCCAAAACCTAACTTCCCTTTTTTCTTTCTCTCCATCTTTTATTAAGTTTTCCAGCCACAATCCCCAAATCGATCTCACCTTGTCAGGGTTTTTTTTTCAAAACCCTGACTCCAATCGATTTTGGGGCTTCCCTTGTCAGATGCAACTAATTTTTCAGGGATAATTTCCTACTACTACTAGCCTTAATCGACCTTAGTTTGGCCTCTTTCCAAGAGTTTGAAGACCCCTAACCCCAATCGATCCTTCTATTCAGGGTTTTTTCAAAACCTTGACAAATATCAATTTTAGGATTAGGGTTGATTGCTGCTATTGGAGTTTTTTGGAGGTGTTTCTACCATCAAGAAGGACATTCTACTTCAACTATTCCTGGCTTGAAGAAGGTCTATTGCACATGATAGCTGCTGCCCTATTTTTCTGCAATTTTTCGGTGTTTCTCCCACGTGAAGATCAAGTCTCAATTACCAAGGAGATTGGTTATTCGAACTGGAGATCCATTCCAACAGTGGTGGTCAGCATCTATTACCAGAAGACATCACCTTTGACAAGTCATCATCACTTTGTTGAAGCCCCCTTCCCTACAATCGATCTTCCTTTTTCAGGGTTTTTTACAAAACCCTGACTATAATCGATCTAAGGGTTAGGGCAGTCCACTATTGCTGATTTTTTTAGGCGAGTTTTATAGACATCAGAGGAGTATTCAGCCCCTATTTCAGCATCATTCATCAGTTCTTTTTGGAAAAATTCAGGTTCATTCTTATTGCTCGGTTTCTCCAATTATCAACCTATGTTTCTTACTTGTTCCTATATGGCTGGCTGCTTCAACTACCTATGGATCTGTCTGGTTATCTATCTTATATTTGTTGGTTATTTTGAGCTTTCATACCTACCTGGCTGGTGTTATTGATTGGCTTCTATAAGCATGACTGGTTGACATGTTACTGCTGCCTTTATGTGGGCTATTGTTGCCCTATTATTGTGACTAAGTTTCCTACTATTGGAGATCGAATTTCTTTCGTTATTGAAGACTCGAATCTGCTACCCTGGAGATCAGTTTATTTGAGACTACAACAGTGCGTTCCACGGTTCTTGGTTGCAACTACGAACCTATTCAGTTATGTGAAGCTTTTCTGGTTCATATTTGGCTCACTAGAGCTTGAATCCTAGCATTGTTACTAATTGAGATCCAAATTTTTGTTGGAGCTTCTATAATCCATTGCTGTCCGGATATCTTCGTTTGTTCTTTTAAGCATGTGGGAGTTTATACATTAGGGTTTTTGCGCACTTGTTCCTCCTTGTTTGAAGATTGATCAAGCCTTGACGAATGGAGCCTTTCCTTACTTCAAATCAGATCTGTATACTTGTCAGATTTGAATATTGGAGTTTGGAGTTTCTCCCCTGCAGGAGTTTCCATCAAAAGTGTTTGTTTGATCGTTTGAAGATGGTTGGAGATTTATATGTTGCATTACTTACTCCGTACTTCATTATCCCACTGTTTTTTTTCTTCACCACCTCCCAAACCATACCTTTGGCATAACCCATAACCACCTTGGAAGTTAATGGTATTCTCTTCATTGCCATTTCTTATTTTTCCATTACCCTTGGCAGCTCTTGGAAAATTCTGGAATATTATGTTTTGCCCTGTCTCTTACATCATCTCTCTTATGTCCACGTGCACTACACGTGAAGGGGGGATTATATACAGTATACCTGCAACCATTGCAGAAAGCAGAACTTGCAGGAACACTTGGTGCACAACATAGAAGGTCAGAGGTTTCACCATTGCCAATGGGTATCTACTTGGTTATTGGGGTGAGTTTGCCGTAAGGGGGACGTTGGTCTTAAAATTTTGAAGATGTTTGGTTATTGGCTGCCTATATGAGGTTCTACAATTCGGTTTTTTTCCTGTTGCTTGCTCTTTACTGCTGCTTAATTGATCTGCTCGCTAACCTAGTCACTTATCTTCAAGATTATCAGTCCGAGATTCATCACTAGACAGCTGCTGAAGATTGGTGAAAGTTTACTAATCAAGTCTGCCCAAGTTTTGAAGATCTAATTTTACAAGTTCTTGAAGGTTTATTTGGGAGCTGCATACATCTTGAAGCTGGATTCTGCTACAACTTATCTTTTCCCATTTTATTCAAGTTGGGCATTAGTACCTTGTATGCGCCAACTTGAGGGAGAGTGTTAGCATTGTTATGGAGTTCTTTTTCTTTAGTCCAAGCTGGATCTTCTTTCTTTAATATTTGTATAATCTAGCTTGAGGGGGAGTGTTAGAATATATGTACTCTAGAATACCGTGGGGGTATTCTGGTCCTTTTGGGGTATTTTTATGTTATTAAGTGTACTTAGCTTATGTCGGCTATGCGGGTTTTAGTCCCACATCGCCTAGCTTAGACTATTTGTAATTTCCCCTCTATTATAAATAGAGGGGCTTACCTATCAATACAACAAGCCATTCCATTATTTTATTCCCTCTCTCTGACCCACGGTTTAACCAACACTACTTCATCCATCCCACTCTAATTCTTTGTGAGACATCATCCTCTATGTCACCTTCTTTGTTTATGTCTGACCCCAGATATCTAAAGTAGTCTTTTTGCGATATCTCTCTTTCCTCAAGTTTCACCATGTCAGTATCCATCATTGTGTGACTAAAATTACACAACATATACTCTGTCTTCGTTCTACTAATCTTAAAGCCTCTTACTTCCAAGATTGATCTCCATAACTCTAACTTAGCGGTAATCATTGCTTTTGTCTCATCCACCAGATCGATATCATCGGCGAAGAGCATGCACCACGGGACCTCGTCTTGAATGCTCTTGGTTAGGTCATCCATGATAAGGGCAAAAAGGTAAGAGCTTAAGGCTGATCCCTGATGTAACCCAATTGTAATTGAGAAATCCTTATCCTGACCTCCCACAGATCTCACCCTAGTCACTGTGCCCTCATACATATCTTTCCAAAAATAATACAATTCACCCAAAAAAAAAAGAAAAGGAAATAGACTCAAAACAGGACTCTAACTAAACTAATGAAGTAAATCTCGTTTTCCTACTTTCTACCCATATTTTTGACTCATTAAATTGGCCAATTACAAAGTAAACCCATGGGATCAAAAGCCCAACACCTACATAACCCGACCCAAAGCTTATTTTCAATAAAATAAGCCCTTCAGGTGACTTATTTGCATCACCATCATATCAGAAAATAATGCAAAGCAGAAGAGCAACCGACAACTATAATATACAAGTATACAACAGCTGAAAAGTTTATCAATGCATAGCCACAAGAGGAAAATATTGAATTCTTAGAAAACTCCCAACTGCAGAGCACAAGAGGTTCTGAAACTTGTATGTATGCAGCAGAAAATAAGCCAGCTACTACTAGAATCAACCTTACAATCAGCAGATAACAGATTTGACCACAGGGAGAGAGAAAGCAATATCACAGGCAGTAGAAAAACCCTAAACAGAGAGAATTCGCTTATCTTCAGCCAATTTCAATCAATTGTTATACTCAATAGGGAGATAAAACCATCAAACTATGAGCACAAGCTGCTGGCTGGATCTTCATGTATGAATCAGCCACACAAAATAGCAAATATCTAATAACTTGCATAATGAAAAAGCTGATCTTCAAGAAACTGTAAGAAACCTGTCATATAACGACCATAATAACATCCGCAGGCCTTAAAACATAAAAAGAACAGCAGCAGCCAAGGAAGAAATCTCAATCGCAGGAGAGTGGAGCATAGTTGTCACGGCGATCCAAGTCGGTAGAGGGGTGTCGCGTCGATATATCGACATGTCGCCCGCCATGGCGTTGCCATGGCGAGCATGTCGACCATGTTTTATTTTTTATTTTCTCTATTTTTAATGTGTTAATAGATGTATACTCAAGCCATGTTTTATTTTTTCTCTATTGTTTCTCAAGTTTTAAGAAGAAAATTCAAAAATCGAAGAGGGAAAGAAGAAATCGAAAGAAATCGAAGAGGGAAAGAAAACAGGAAGAAGAAATCGAAGAAGAAATCGAAGAGGGAAAGAAGAAATTGAAAGAAATTGAAGAGGGAAAGAAGAAATCGAACAGGGAAGAAGAAATCGAAGACAGGAAGAAGAAATTGAAGAGGGAAAGAGAGACAGGAAGAAGAAATCAAAGAGGGTCGCCATGGCGTAGGTCGCCATGCAACCCTCTCCAGCGCGTTGCCATGGCGTCGCCATGACAACTATGGAGTGGAGAGACACGATCTCTAAAGAAACCTGTTTTCAATAACTGTAAGCAACCTCAGGGGATGACAGTATGCCTTCAATAATCTTCATCAATTTCCAAACAAGAACGGCAACAATAACCATAGTTTTTCATGATGCTACCAACTATGGTTTCACTACAAAACAGAGCAGCATAGGTGGCTGCACAAGTTCACAGTACACACCACAAGAGAAAGAAACTCTAGGATGACTTTCTAAACAGAAAAAGAATGATGTAGCACTCACTGATAAACCTGCTCTGATACCATGAAACAATATCATAAGCAGGTTATCAATCTTATTCAAGAGAGAAAGAGAGAAGAAGAAACCAGGCTCACAATTTGACTTAATGCTTAATCGTGAGCACAATAGTATATTTATAGTATATAGGACAAGTATACCCCTGACCTTAAGTCATTACACAAAAATCCTTCGCAACACACGCACACAATAACACCAATCTCAGCAATAACAAAGGTCAGAGAGAACCACTTAACTGTTGGGTCTCTTAGGGAATCACTCACCCAAGTGTGGGACTCACTCACGACGAGAGGACCTCAAACTCAAAATGGGACTCACAACAGCACATCCAATGTACAAAATACACTAATCATCAACTCAACTTCTCTTCAAGTCAGAAATATAAATATATATGGGAGAGGGAGAAAGATCCTTTTGTAAGAAATGTTGGAAGAGAAGGCTCCTTGGGAATCGTGGAGAGAGGATGCATTGAGATTTATTTAGCTTTGAGAGCCATTGAGCCTTGTGAAAGAGTCAAAGCACCTTAAAAAACGTTGGAAAAGAGGGCCGCTGGAGTGCCTTGGGGAGGATGTTGTTGAGAGGTGAAGGGCGTCTTGGAGAGAAAAAAGGGGAGACGTTGGATTGTGGCATTAATTGCCACATGATGCCATGCCTACATTATAATGTTGGGAGAGAGGGAGTGAAGAGAGAAATTAGATTGCATCACATGTCATGATTGCATCATTCTCTCCCGCTTTGAAAGAACTCATTTTTTAATTTAAACCACCATTTTTTCCCAAGTGGAATAATCAAACTTCTTCAATTCATGCTCAATAATCCAAGTGCCTTCCAATTCGATATAGCATATTTGAAGAAAGAGATTTCAAAAGGGGACATATAGCAAGCTCAAGAAGAGGAAGATGCACATTCTCAAAAAATTGGGACCTAATGCATACCTTATTGAGCTACCCGAACTGGAATTAGTTCCATTTTTCTGACCTCTATCCCTATCCAGGGAGATCCCAACCAATCCGCACCCAATATTAAGGGTATGGACCTTCCGTCAACCAATCTTCCCAAAATTTGGAGGTACTTGACTCAAGGTCTGTTACTACTAAAAATAGACTTACATACAATATCTTGTCTAATGGAAGAAACAAGCCCGAGTAAGAAGACACTTGGATTAGTGATAAAATCTTGATTATGCCATTTGAGAAAAGATGACTATTTCAAACTCGAGGACGAGTTCTTTCAAAGTGGGGGAGAATGATGCAATCATGACATCATATGGCATTAAAATACCATGCACCACCCTCCTTGTCACGCCCCTATCCCAAGCTTATGCCATAAGCAGAGTCAAGAGGGTGATTAGGATGACACACGTCACCCCAATTCCTACCAGGATCAACGACACAGTGTCCCAGAGCATAGTCACTACCCAAGGACCCACCCAAATGATTACATTTTAGCAAAAGGAATAAATATTTCCATTCATTATCAGAGTTATCGTAAGCGGAAGCATTAATTACATAAGCAGTTACAATATGTTCAGCTGACTAAATGATAAGATAATAGTTAGTGTTTACCATCGGCTGACCATGACATAACTACTCAAAATACTAATAAGTTATTACATAAAATGTTTATAACGGGCACAAGGCCCCAAAAGAATCAAAAGGTGGGGGAAATCCCCAAGTAACCTCAGTGCTCGTAAGCACAATCATCACAGGGGCAACCATCGCTGTGTTCGTCTGACACGTACTCAGGCTCCTTTGTACCAATACCATCGTACTCCGCCAACTGTACATTTAGGCCGGCCAAGTAACCATCACCTACATCAAAATTTAAAAGTTGTGTACACAAGGGGTTAGCTCCACTGAGCAAGTGAGGGGAAAGGGGAGTGCACATACACACAATCACACATAGTCCATGATGCATGAAATGTTAAATATATATTTTCCACCTAACAAACAGTCTAAGTTATGGTATATGTTACTGTGATAACTCGGGAGACACTGAGGGTCACTTATCCTATCGCCCCAGTGAAACCTCAATTATCACAAGGGACCTACGCCGGTAGAAGCCATAGACCACCCAGTGGCAGACCCCAAATAGCCATTATTACCCCTGACAAGGCCTCTCTCACCTCCACAAACATCAGGTGCTCCGACTATCCAACACGTAAACCTCTGTTGGCAAGGGTCGTAGCATAAGGGAGCATAAATCCTAGCCATAGTTATACTACATGCAATTTCTTATCATCCTAAGAGGTATTCCGGGTACATCAACGTCCCATTCCATCTAGTACCCGGGTACCAGCACGGCACGACACATACAGACTAGGATGGCAATCAATGAGTACAATAATAATAAGAACTTCGGGGTTCCAGCACCGTAACCCAATATAATAATGTAAAGCATCATATCCACATTTCATCAATTCATATCCAACATGGTTTTATATGCAATAATGCAACATGGCAAGAATGAATGCAAGCACATAAACCATTATGTAATCTATATGATTGTAGCTGTATATATGTATATGTCAAGCCCAATCATCACCCAAAACCCACTCACAGTTCGTTTGCTTGTCGTTCGGTGAGGTTTTCTCTAATGCACGCTCTCCCGTACAGATTCTGAAGTCTGAAGATGCATGAAAGTAACATTAGAAGTATATAGGTGGGTCCCACAAAGGGTCCCAACAGTTTAATTGAAGTTTGGGTCGAGACAACAGGGGCGGATGAAGGAACGGAGTCAGCCAGGTGAGTCCGGTTGTGGATCCGTCCAGGCCATATCCAAAAAATATATGGAACGGACTCACGGGCAGATGCGGAACATGGATCCGCTCGTGCATCCGTCCAAACCCTGAGACACACCTGAGAGCGACCTGAGCTACGGGCGGATTCACCTAAGTGGGTCCGCTTATGGCTCCGCCCAGATTAAGCAACCAGGTTAGGCTGAACGGACTAACGGGCGGATACACGACAGTGAGTCCGGTCGTTCGTCCGCTGCCATTCCTTTGAAAGCTGTGAAGATTATCACCTCCAACCCTTCATTCATGGATCCATAAAGGTCCTAGGGTTGGGGAGGTGAGTCCAAACCTTCGTTGGAGGTCCAAAACACATAGTCCTTTAAGAAGGTAAGGGGATTCAAGGGATTTAGATCCATCTCCAAGGTTCTTTCCAAACCTAAGCTAGGTTTCAAATGCTTGAACAACATTTGGGTTGTCAAATCCATGAAGACATTAAAGGGAGGGATTATAGGTCTCCAAGGAGTATTCAATGGGGTTTCAAGGGGTTCCCCAGAGAAACCCTAAGCTTAAAATCGATTCCAAGGGAATCTCCAAACCTAAAAATGGAAAAGAGAGGAAGGAAGGTGAGGTCATTTACCTCAAGGACAGATTGATGGATGATTTTCCTCCTCCACAACCCCTCTAAGCTCTCCTCCACCAAAGCCTTCAATGCTCCAAGTCCCTAACGTTTTGGGTAGGTGAATGAAGTAAATGAGGCTTGAAGGCCAAGCCTTGGTCTTATATTCAATCCCACTTAGGGTCTGTTTGGCTTGGGCTTTAAGAGCCAAAACTCATTCAAGAGGTTTATTAAGCAAACGGGTCCACCCAAATGGTACACCCACAAGCCAAGGAGATCAAGGATGAGGCCAACCTCGTCTAAAAGACTAGATAGAGTGCTCAGGGCACGGGGTGTGGGTCCCACACAAGGAAAACACACAAAGTCCTCAAACAGCATGGGCGGACTAACGGGTGGATTCAGTTTTGGTGAGTCCGCTCGTGCGTCCGTTGCTGCTGTAAGGGTAGAAACCTAAGGAAATTGGTCGGGCTTTGGCCCACACTTCAAGGTCAACTAGGGGAGGGTACAATAACATTCACAAGGTCAGTATCTTACCCTTCGACCATCACGACGTGTCCTTCGTGATCCCGAAGAGTTTCCCGATCGCGATGCTAAGCTCATCACCGAAGGAAGTGTCTAGGTGTGGGGACACGGGGAACGCCTTCCGGTACTCTTCACTGTGAGGACTCGTACTAGGAGAATGATCGACGAAATCATCATCGACAAATCTTCCCCACTGCCGGTTAAGGAACCTCTCCTCCACAGGTAGGCCCGTGAACTGGTCAATGATCTTGTGGCTAGGCTTGACCACAAGAGAAAACAACTCACCAGCGTACACGGCAGCAGAATCTACACGTCATAGGAGAGAGAAATTATTATTTAATAGTGAATCCGGGCACGGATGTAACACTCCCTCTCTCCCAACATCATGACGCGGTCATGTGGCAATTAATTCCACAACCCAAAGCCTCCCCCTTTCCTCTCCATTGTGCCCTTCCCCTCTCAATGACACTCTTCGCATGGCACTCCAATGTCTATCTCAAGGTGCTTTGTGCTATTTCCCAAGGCTCTTAAAGCTCAACGGCTCTCAAGGCACCTTCTCTCCCAAATTTTTCTTTCAAATGGCTCTTTCTCCTGCTCCCCTATATTTTGTATCTTTGGGTTTGAAGAGAAGTTAGTTGATGATTTGTGCACTTTGTTGTGCCATTGTATGCTTCATTTTGAGTTTGAGGTCTAGTGGAGAGTCCCACACTTGGGGGATTGAGCCCCCAAGAGTTAAATGGTATTCTCTGACTCTTGTTGTCCTGTACTTAGTTTTTCCATTGCTATAAAACTTTTCTCCACTTTTAGTTTTTTTGGAATCTCTATTTGAACTGCATCATAATCTTGCTCCTCAAGTAAATATGATGCTGTACCACCTCTTCATATTCTGTTATCAGATTTTATGGTCCAAAACATGTCCTTTTTTCAATAGATAGAATATATATTAGTTATATCACCCCGCAGTATTCCAGATAGCACCTTCTCCTTCATTGTGGATATTCCATCCAAGAGTGTTTATATCGTTGTTTCATGGTATGATGCTGGACATTCATTTTGCAAACTGTTGTTGGATAAAATTTTATTTAGAGTATGCTAGGAGGACCCTGGGTTCTGCTTAGTGGAATGCCGTTGGGTTGCATTGCACCACATGGTTTTCCCTATTAGTGTTTTTGAATCGATCTAATTCTTGATTGGAATCTTATGATTCAATTTGAATTGTTCCCACCGATTCATAAAACTCTTGGAATCGCCTTTGGGCTTGAACTGCATTTGAATTGCATGATTAATTTGCGATCATAGTTGTCACGGCGACTAGACGAATCAAGGCATTGGAGGGGTTCTGGACGCAAGGTGACACCAACAAGGTGCCCACCTAGGCGACCCAGGTGTCCAAAGCGACGAATTTTCTTTCATTTATTATGGTTGATTAGCGACATGGTAAAAGAAGCATAGTAGCTTGTGCTGGTGAAATTATCCTTAACTCACTTATTCAGGATTTCTTGGCACCCAAAAATTGAACAAAAAGGTGTGGCCTGTGAATGTCCAGAAGTTCAAATTGATTAAGGGCCCAATCAATCCAATAGAAATGGTCAACTAAGTGCCAAATGTTGTGAAAACTGGCTGGATTCTTGAAGTATTCAAAGTAAATGAAATTTAAGATCTTTGTTAATGCACTACATTCAAGAAACTCATAGTGCTTCCCTAATGATGCAGATAAATCACATATATGGGTGTATTCTAGTGGATATAACTATATAAGACTTGGGTTGGGTTTTATACTGGGCCTTTGATTCAATTAGTTTTTACTGTAACAGGTCATTTTAATGGGGCTAAAATATGGGCACATGAATGAATATAGGATTTATTAATTACTTAAGTTGTGGGGTCTAGTTAGAGTTCCATTCCTTATTTTTAATTGTTATTAAAGTGTTTTTTTTTTTGGATGAATAAAAATTTAAATTACGTAGAAAAAAGGGGGGGGGAATATACAAGCCCGAGGGCCAACAAGCCGAAGCTAAAGATTAGCTAGGGCGAAGAATGGTGGTAGGGAGACCCCAGGAGACAACAATCAGCCTGTTCCTTGGAGTATCCAAGACACTACTTAGGGTGAGGGAATAAGCTTTAGATGAAACATCAAAGAAGATGGCCTTCCAAATCTTGTCAAAAGAGCGGGAGTTGGACGTCCATCTTCTAAGGTTACGTTCCATCCAAATGTGGGAAATAGTAGCACAAAAGGCAAGCTTGCCAATCCATCAGATCGAATTACCCCCAAAAGTCATATCAATCCGAGACCCATTCACGGGGAAAAGTGAGGGGCGTTCTCCTAGCGGGCCAGCAGTGACGAAGGACCCGATTCCAGATGGAGGCAGCAAAGGGGCAAGAGAAGAACAGATGGTCTGTATCTTCGTGCCCATTCCAACAAAGGCAGCAGCTAGTGGAGACTTGCATGTGGCGATGGATGAGAAAAGCTTGGGTGGGGAGGCAGTTAGCTAAGGCACGCCAAGCGGTGAAGCTCTGCCGAGGAATGTGCCCTTTAAACTAAACCACTTTGTGCCAAGGACATGGGGTCCCTTTTTGTCTAACCAAGTCCCAAGCCGAGCGGGAGCGAAAAGTACCTGAGGTGGAGGGGAGCCATAAGATGGTATCACCTCTTCCTCGGTGACCAGGGGGGATAGGGGGGAGGGAGCTCCACAGATCAGCGAGGGGCGGGGGGGAAGGGGGCTGGGACCACGAACCACTGGTGATAATGGAAGCCACTAGAGTAAACCTGTCCAGGCTGGAAGCAAATATGGTGCGAGGGCTGACAATGGAGGCAAGGACACCTGAAGGATGCCAGTTGTCGAGCCAAAGGTAAGTCTGGGACCCATCATCTATCCTGCAAGAAATAGCTCCCCTGACTATATGCCTCACTTGCAGCACTCTACGCCAAATCCAGGAAGAGTCGGGGGCAGATCTAATACCAAATAGAGTCTCTACGAAGGGGTCCAAGATACACCCAAGAGGTCCAAATCTGGATTTGTTGGTGAGGAGCTTCCATAACAACTTGATAGAGCCTGCCAAATTGACATCTTTCATCCTTCTGAGCCCAAGGCCTCCTTCAGATTTGGGCAAGCAAATAATAGACCAGCTCTTGGGATGGAGGAATCTGGCTGAGTCCATACCTTTCCAGAGGAAAGCACACATAATAGATTCGGCAGCCTTGATGGTGGCCTTGGGAAGACCAAAAACACCGCTCCGTAGATGTAGCAAGACGAAGAACCGATCCGATGAGCTCAGGTGACTGCATAGGATAGAAGTTTGGCTTTCCAGAGCTGAAGTTTCTTGCGGAGGAGGTCAAGTATAGGGTTACAATGATGGGCTGAAAGTCTGGCAGGAATAAGGGGCAGGCCAAGGTAGCAGACAGGTAAGGTGCTAAGGGTAAAGCCAGTGATGGCGGAGAGGGTCGCAATGGTGGTGTCGGGAACTCCAGAAAGGAAGATTTGGGATTTATGGTGGTTAATGCGGAGACCGGAAAGCCCCTGAAAAAGGTGAGGGGAGGACATTATGGACTCTAGGGAAAGGGGATTGGCCTTGGAGAATATCATGAGGTCATCAGCGAAGGCAAGATGGGTTAGGTTGGTGGGCTTGCATTTAGGGATGGGGGAGATGAGGAGGAGGTCAGTTTTGGATTGGATACTGCGAGAAAGGACCTCAAGGGAGAGACAAAAAAGGAAGGGGGAGAGGGGGCAGCCCTGGCGGATGCCAACGGAGGAGGAGAAGTATCCAGCTGGGCTGCCATTGAGGAGAACGGAGAACCGGGGGGTACAAATGCAAAAGAGGATCCAATTGACAAAGGTGGGGGGGAAGGACATCTTTAGGAGGACTTGGGATATAAAGTCCCAACGAATGGAGTCAAAGGCCTTATGGATGTCGATCTTTAGGAGGGCTGAAGGCAAAATGGATTTCCGGTGGAAGCCTCGAACAATTTCCTGACAGAGGATGATGTTGTCCGAGATACTTCTTCCAGAGATAAAGGCGGACTGGTTGGGGCTAACAAGGGAGTCGATGACAAGTTGAAGGCGGTTGGCTAGGATTTTGGCAATGAACTTGTAGAGGAGGTTGCAGAGGGAGATGGGTCTGAAGTCCATCATGGAGGAGGCTCCAGAGGATTTAGGAATGAGACAGAGAAAGGTATGGTTGATGTTGTGGATCTGGTGGGGGTTAAAGAAGAAACTCTTGATGGCGCAGGTAAGGTCCGAGCCGATGATGTCCCAACAAGTGGAGAAGAACCCCATACTGAACCTGTCAGGGCCTGGAGCTTTACTAGCCTTATGGGAGCGAATAGCTGAGACAATCTCGGAGTCAGAAGGGATGGAGCAGAGATAGCTGAAGAGGTTGGGAGGGACGAATTTATTGATGAGGCCATTCGGGATGGGGGAATGGGTGGAGGGGGGAGGGCAAAAGATTCCCGTGAAGTAGGTCACGGCTTCAGATTTGATGGCATCGATAGAGGAGAGAACCGAGCCATCGGCGGAGGTAAGGGAGAGAATGGAGTTGGAGTTGACCCTAGCTTTGAGGGAACGGTGAAAGAAAGCAGAGTTCGAGTCGCCGAGCTCGAGCCATTTAATCCGGGACTTTTGCTTAAGGAAGCTCTCTTCGAGAGAGAGAGAGAGGAGGCTAACTCAGAGGCAGCAAGGGATTCTTCCTCTGCAAGGGAGGAATTGAGAGGGTTAGACTGGAGACGGTACTGGATGGAGGAGAGAGTGTCCCGACAGGAGGAGACACGGGAGGAGATATTTCCAAAGGTGGTAGAGTTCCAAGTTTTGAGAGCTGTTTTGACATTTTTAAGCTTCTTAGAGAAGGCAAGAAGAGGGGAGGAGAAGGACTGAACTGGGATTTCCCAAGCGGACTGAACAAGAGGAAGGAACCCGTCATGGGAGGACCACATGTCGAAGAATTTGAAGGGCTTGGGACCAAAGGAGAGATAGGGGAGAACAAAGAGGGAGATGGGGGAGTGGTCCGAGAGGCCTGGAAGGTCAAAGACAGCATGGGAAGAAGGAAGGGAAGAGAGCCATGTGTCATTGACGAGGACACGGTCAAGCTTACAAGCTACTCTGTCGAGCCCAGAGCACTTGTTGTGCCAAGTAAGATCTGCACCCGACCCTCTAAGATCTTTAAGACCTGCATCCTCAAGACAAGAATTAAAGGCATCAACCGCTTGGTGGTCAATGGGGGAACCACCCATCTTTTCATGACTATATCTGACGACATTGAAGTCGCTACCCATGCCCCACGGGGCAGAACCAACGGATAGAGATATGGCACGGATATCATCCCAAAGGAGGAGACGATCCAAGGGACGATTGAAAGCGTAGACCATGGTGAAAAAGAAGAGATGATTGTGAAGGTGATCAGAGATGCTGAGATGAAGTTGTTGGGGGGAGGCGTCAGAGACCAAGATGTGGAGTTTGGAGGGATCCCAAAGCACCCAGATACGACCGTTGGGAGAGTGGGAGTAGTTGGAGATGAAGGACCAAGAAGGGGCTAGCGAATGGGCAATGCGAGAGCAATTGGGTTCAAGAACCTTTGTCTCAAGGAGGCAGCAGAGGTTGGACTTTGAGGATATGATGCGGGCACGTATCTCCGCTTGTTTAGCGGGGGAGTTGAGGCCACGGACATTCCAAATGGTCCAAGGGATCATGAGCAAGGAGGGGGGCGGGGCAACCAACCAGTTGTGGAACTAACTCGAGAACCCGGGGGAACACTGCGGGGCCGCAACTGATACTCACGCAAGGGGGGGAAACAAACAAGGGGGGAAGTGGGGGAGGGAGGAAGCAAGGTGGGTAGAGGATCAGGGGCTGAAAGAGGATCAGCCGAAGGGCCAGGGCCAGGTTTGAATTGGTTCGGCCAGGGGTTGGGCGTAACGGTAGGGGGAGAAGGGGTTGGAAGAATGGGTTGGTGAGGGTGGGTTGAATTGAAAGGGTTGGGGTTGGGTTGGCGGGTAGATGGGTCGGGTGAGAGATGGGCAAAGCTTTAGTAGGGTTAAAAGGGGGAATGTGCAGGTTTAAAGGAGGGGTGAGGACACGTGGAGAGGGTTTGGTGAAAAGGTGTTTCGTAGATGGAACAAAAGGGGTGTTGGTGTTAAAAGGTGAAAGGCTTGGGGTGATAGGGGGTGAAGGCGAAAGTGGTTTGCCAAAAGGAGGAAGAAAGCGGGCGAAGGTAGAAGAGGGGGAGCAGGGGAGTCGCAGATCGGGCTCGCAGGTGCTGCGGGCTCAAAAGGAGCGATTGAGGTGCCGCAGGGTCACCATCGTCGCCAGGATCGAGAGACCGAAGGCTGCGAATCTGTTGTGGTCAACCTCGAGGGTAGGTGGGCATCGGGGACTCGCCTTGGGTAGGAACCTCGTCCGAATCTAGTGATCTTCTCCGGCGCCGGTTCTGTCTTTTTCCGCCACGAGAAGGAAGCAAGGGACTGCGGTGACGAGAGCGAGCTTCGCCGGGGCTTGGATCGAGGCCGGGGCATGGCGACAAGCATCGTCTTCCTCGAGGCTGCTTTCAAGCTTTCCACTGCATCGTCTCCAAGAACATCCTTCACGTCAATAGTGATCAAAGCTGCAGCAGTGACATCAATAGATTTGCAACGGTGGTCGTTGGAGGCGCAGGGGTTGCAGCCTTTTTCGTCTGCAGCAGCCAAAGGGACAGCACCGATGCTCGAAGGAGGCGAAGGAGCGGGGTGGCATGAGAGGCAACGTTTCGACGGATGACCGAAAGTCTTGCATCAAAAGAGAGAGGCAACCATTCGTAGGACACCTTCTCGGATGAAAGAGTGACCGTCTTCTTCTGTATTGTAACGAACTCGGGAGGAGGCACATCTGCAAGAACTCAACACGATATGAGCGAAGGAGAGTCGGTCCATCTTCTTGGTTCGCTCGTCGGAGAAGAGAGGGTTTCCAATTGTTGATCCAACGATATCGAGACCGAGGCACACCAATAGTGGAGAGGAAGACCTGGCAAGTTTACCCGGATGGGGATTGACTTGAGATCGATTCTGCTGAGAGAGGAGCGGTGGTCCCATTGCCGGAGGAAGATCGGCTTCTTGCCAATCAGCCAAGGACCACCCTCCAAGGCTCTTGACTTATCGACGTCATCGGAGAACCTGAAGATGAAGATGCCGCTGGAGAGAAGGTAGGTGAAGACAGACCCTGCCGCGCGCCATTGCTTGAGCAGAGAGGCTTTAACTACATGGAAAGGTGGGCGGGCGCCAAGGAAATGCCCCACGAGACAGCTTTGCCATTTGGATATTTCATCATCGAGCAGGCCCTTAGGACAGAATCCAATCTTGGAGTCATTGACGATGGAGGGAGGGACAAAGTGCAAGGAAATTCGGTCAATGGTAGTGGAGGAAGTGTTGGAGAGCAGGGAACTCCAGGTAGAGTGGTTCGGGTTGTTCTTGGCAAGGGTAGGCGTAGATGTCTGGGGTGAGTTAGAAGCAGTGGGTGAAGTTGAGGGGAGGGTGTCAATGGGATGGGGATCAGGTGTAAGTTTGAGAGGTGGAGGAGAGCTTGCGGAGGAGGAGGGGAGTGCAGGGAATGCCGGGAGAGCAGCTGGCGGAGCTGCCGAAGGGGGGGGAGGCATCGCCAGAGAATATGGTCACTTCATCCTCGCCGGAGGGGAACTGTCACCTATCCTTTATTAAAGTGTTTTAGTTGGCTCGATTAGGTCTTTATGAGTCCAGCCTTGTTTCAAGTTGTTTTCTTCATTATTATATGGTATCGTAGTCAGTTAAGACTAGCTCCAAGGTAAGCCATTGACTTGAAGAGTTTTAGGCTTAGTTTGAGTCCTGTTTTGAGTCTTTTGTAATAGGTTGTAAGGAGCCCCAGCTTTGTGAGTGATGAAACATTGGCTTTTGCCTTTGGTTCTGTGGTGATTCAGAATGCTTCCTGCTGTAGTTGATTCAATAGGCTCCTTGGTGGCATTTTCAAGGTTGGGGTACTGGTGATTATTCCAGCCCTGCATATCAGGTAGTGATTACTGATGATATATTTTCCTTTATTTCTTTCTTTCCCACAATTGTTCATATCAGATTCAGTTATTGTTTAAGGGTCATAAAATTTCTGCTATTGAATTATCTTAATTTATGGGTTTTAAGAATCATAGCCTCAAAAGTAATTTTCTCATTACCTCAAATCTGTATGTCAGATTCTGATAATATTTTGCAGACTTGATGTACTGCTTGCATTGTTTATTCGACTGGAGTTTAAGGCTGTTGAGAATTGTTTTAGATTGAGTCTGGAGACAGCCTCTATGCGAAAGCAGGGGTAAGGCTGTGTACATTATGACTCTCCCCGGAGTCCCAAACCCGCAGTGGTGGGAGCCTCGTGCACTGGGTACGCCCTTTTTTAGAATTGTTTAAATTGAGTTATCTAATTTTCTATCAAATCTGGTTCATCTATGATCCTGTTGCGAGTTGATCTCCTATTGGAATTCATTGGTTCAGGGTTAGCACTGCATTACCTAAAAACTCTCAAAATCTCTTATTAAAATAATCAAATATAGGACCAATGAATGTGGACCAGAAGATAAGTTCTCAAATGTAACTTTAAAAAGAGACTTGTGCTACTTGTCTTGCAACTCTCATTTGATTTGACTATACGTTCCACTTAACTAAAAATCGAGGGAAATTTTAAGGAACAAATTTCAAAATAAAAGTAAACTGAACTCTGAAGATTGCAAAATTGAAGGTAAAACTGAATTTGAAATTGGCGATTTTGACAGAAATGTGTGAATTGGCCATAACATTCTCAAAACACATCCAAATTGCTTGATCTTAGGATTGTTGGTTAGATAATTGAGTAAGCCTTTTAGTACTGACTGGAGGTCCTTCTGACATAGGAGATTTAAAATCTTCGCGTGGCATAAGAACGTCAGAACTCAAATCTCACTGGATTTAAGATTAAATTGACCTTTTGCCATAAAATATGTAAATGGGCCAGAACTCTCTCGAACACATCTAGATGTATATCTTTTAGGTGTTCAATTGATATAGAATGGTCTTTGTAGTAGTAAGAAAATCAATATGTTTGGGCATGGTTTGACATAAGAAAGGCCACTAAGGAGCGACAGAATGGAGACTTGCTTCAGCTTCTTGTGATTTTCCTCGTCTCCTAGGTCACACGTTGCATAGTGTTCTTATTTTCCAAGAGGAATTTTTTTCTCATGCATTGGGGAAATACCATGTCTTGGACTACTTTTTGTTCTTGTGCATGAAGGGGATCATGATATAGATATTGAATTGTTATTCCCAGTCTTCAGTAAATGATATATTTGTGAATTTCACTATTAATTATTGGCTCATAACATGAAACTCTATTTCATCCAACAGTGATTCTACTTTACTTGGTTGCAGTTACAACTTGCTCCCAGGCTACTATTGCTTTAAATCTGCTTCGGGAAAGGAAAGGTTGTTTTGATATGGTAATAAGTGATGTTTATATGCCTGATATGGATGGATATAAGCTCCTTGAACACGTTGGGCTGGAGATGGACCTTCCTGTTATCAGTGAGGTTTTTTTTTTGTTTGTAATATAGTAACATTTGGTCAGTGAGTTATTTTTGGTTTTTATACTAATTTTGTACTCCATTCCTAGTGATGTCTTCTGATGCAAGAACCAGTGCTGTGATGAAAGGCATCAAACATGGGGCTTGTGATTATTTGATTAAGCCTGTACGTTTAGAAGAGCTGAAGAATATATGGCAGCATCTTGTTAGGAAAAAGTGGAATGAAAATAAAGAACATGAACAATCTGATAGTGCAGAAGAAAATGATCGACATAAACGAGGAGGGAATGATGCTGACTATGCTTCTTCCGTTAATGAAGGAATAGATGGTAGTTGGAAAGTTCAGAAAAAGAGGAGGGATGCTAAAGATGATGAAGATGAGGATGAATTGGAAAATGAAGAGCCTGGTTCGTCAAAGAAACCCAGGGTAGTGTGGTCAGTGGAACTGCATCAGCAATTTGTCAGTGCTGTAAATCAGCTCGGAATTGACAGTAAGAGCCTTGGTCATCATCCTTTTCCTTAGTTTATTTATTATATTCTTGTTATAAGACATATCATCTTGGGATTTTTGTCATTTCATTTTAATGATACCGACATACTATGGAAATTTTCCTTGTATCTGGCTATTTATTTATTTATTTTATTTCTTTAGTATGTATTGTGCTTTGATACTAATTAGTGATAAATTTTCTGTCATGATTTTGCAGAGGCTGTTCCCAAGAGAATCCTTGAATTGATGAATGTTCCTGGTTTAACAAGAGAAAATGTTGCAAGCCATTTGCAGGTTCGATTCTGATATTTGTGGTTTGATTTATTGATGGGTCTTTTTTTTGTTTGGGGGGGGGGGTTGAGGGAGGGTAATAATTGAATCAATATTTGGGAGAACCTTAATTTAGCTTCCTTTATCTTCTTTTTTTTTTTAATAGTTTTCAGCCCTATCGACATGAATTTCAATTGAATCTTTCTGACAATTGCAGTGGTAATTCACAGAATAGTTTATGGTTACCATACTGATTTTTTTGTTGTTATTTACCTTTCGATATTGTTAATTAACTGTGTAGATTTTATTCCTTAATTTTCCATATCACATTGAGAGATAAAGGGGGGAATTCATCTCCCATTTCCCAACTGAAGGTAAACAGATTGTTAGTAGTAGTTCATGAGACCTCGAATTCCCATGTTCCAGCGTGCATTATGCCAACAGGTCTCACCCCCAATTGATTGAGTCACCCTTTTTTTTTCAGAATTAGAATAAGGAAAGAGCACAAAAGAAAAATAAGAGGCTATTCTCCATCTTGATCTAAAAGTTTAAAAATTCATTGGATCAGTATAGATATGATGGAATTTAGAAAAAAGTAACCTGGGCCTAACCTAAATTTCTCAAAGAAGAAGGATTTTGCCATTTGAGAAAGAATGGGCATTATGGTGGCCACGAAGACACAGATCACCTCTTTTTCGGCTGCCCCTTCTCTTCCTCGATTTGGAAAGGTCTTCTAACTAAATGCTGGCCTCAAAGAAGAAGGATTTTGCCCTTTGGACAGAATGGATCTGGGTGGACATGTCCTTTGCCGGGAAATCTTGCTGTGACACAGTGGGTGTTAGAGTGCTTGTATCTCAGTTGGAGGTCCATGGACCTCTATACCGTGGGATCTATTTTCGTAGTCACATTGTTTTGTTATTTCTTATTTTTATTGTAATTTTTTTTTCCTATTGTGTTTAGGTCTTAGGTCAACAAGGTAAGACTTATTTAGACTTACTCTCCTATTGTATTTCTGTTTTGATTTCTATATAAAGATTAGGGGCTGGTACGATAGAATACATTGTCTATCGTCCAGCTCTCTCCTCCTTTGGTTCCCATCTCCTTCTTCTTCTCTTCTCTTCTCTCTCTCTCTCTCTCTCCTTACCTCTACTGTGTATGACGTGTTGCAAGAATAGTATGAAATTTCCTGAACTCATTGGATGTACCTATGTATCACACCCTTGTGCATTTCTTGTCCTCGTCCCAACATGATGTGGCAAACATAATGACGCTAGCTCTATGAGTAGTGGTGGTAATCAAGGTTCGAAATTTCGATTTCGAGCCTGGTCAAGACCCTTTTTTTTTTTGGGTGAATAAATGTATATTCAATAAGCCTGGAAGATCAACAGCTCCAAATGAGGAAGGAGAAACATTGGGAAAATATAAGGACCATCACACTACCCTATAGGAGGGGGTAGGGAGGTTTCAAGAAGTAGCAATGTGGCGGTTCCTTGGGAGTTGGGACTCCACCCAGGGGCCAAAATAGTGACTGATCTTAGTTCTGACTTTGAAGTGGATGCATCCTAATTTGGGAATATGTCCTGGATTTGGAGGTCCATCTTCTGAGGTTGCGTTCTCTCCATACATGATAAATCACTGCGCATAATACAATCTTTCCCAACTTGTCACACCCGGATTTCTCATGAAAATTACCTTTGATTCATTGCCATTTCCTTTCTAAAGGGAGAATCCTTTGCGAAGATATGGAACACTTCCCAATGATGTCTTTTCAGATCGCAGCAGAGAATGGGCATTCAAAGAAAAGGTGAGGGATGTCCTCGTGGGCTACCCAACATAGGCAACAGGAACAAAACTGAACCATGCCTCGGTCTTGCAAAAATGACTGAGTAGGAAGAGATAATGAGAGCTCTCCAAGTGATAAAACTGTGGCGGGGAATGTGATCTAGACCCGCCCAAGGAACCTTAGGAGCTTGGGCCCTCACTAGATTCCAAGCCGATTTGGAGGTGAAAATACCTGAACTCGTGGCTGTCCATAGGACTCTCTCTCCTCTAGTAGTTCTTCGAGTGATACTTTGGAGCCTGTCCCAAGCTTCTGAAAGGAGAGAAAGGGGGTGGGGGCCCAGGTCCCATTCTCCATCACTCATGATCTCTGAGACCAAAGAAAGTCTATCCAATCTAGGTCAAAACCTTGACTGGCTTGAAACCGAAATATTTTATGTTAAAGCGAAATTTCAACGGAAACCTGGTGAGTTTTGGCTGCTGGTTTCAAGGCCTAAATGAAAAAATTAGGTCCTTAAAATTCTGGGAAACCCTATTTTAGGCCCTCTGAATATAGCAGAACCCTTAGATTGTTTAAAAAAAAAAAAAAAACCACAAAAAATGGTTGTTTGGCTTTGGACCCTAGGTTGGCATTGTATGTTATACACTATTGTTTACACAAAATTTTGTTCTAGAATCTACATAATTCAATTAAAACAACTACAATATGCATTAGGAATGAGAAAACATAAAATTAGAAACTGTTTCATAATTATCAAATGTTACCAAAGTAATGAGAGTGATTGGCAAAAAATTACAAAAACTGAGGTTTCTTAGATAGTTTCCCTCTTTGGACTTTGGAGTCGAAACTAGAGAAACGATACGGAGACCCGAAACATGGTCGCAATTTCGCTGAAACTGCAATATTTAGACTGAAACTTGGTAAGGCCTAAGTATTGCACCTGGTTTCGAAAAATTTTGCGAAATTTAAGTCATTTCCACTGAAATTTCGAACATTGGTGGTAATCCATGCAGTAAAATGTATGAATGATTTTGCAGTATTAATGCTTGTGTTTTGCTCACTCATGCACTCAGAAGTAATATTGTGCTTGATTCTTCATTATCATGGTGCCACCCTTGGCATGGTGGTAAAGCCCAACTGTTGATAGCGGGGTCCTGGGATCAAGTTGATCCTACCTCACTGGAGGGGGGAGGGTGTTCCATGTAATGTAAAATCAATGTTGTGCTTGGTTAGGAAGAATGTTGCAAACATAGAAACCAAGCAAGAACTATTTCGAAGGACAATATCCATTCTGCATAGAGCTGTGAATTGGGTCACCAACAATGAGACTGGGAATGTGCAAATTTATTGGAAAGGGATAATTTACTTTTATTGGCAGTCTGACCCTCTTTTGGACCATGTGGAGGGCTCCACTGGTTAAACTGAATGTTTGACGGAAATCTCTGAGCCAAATGTCAAGTTTTTGGGTGTCATCTTCATAGTATGGTCCACCATGCTAGTAATTCTTTTTGTGTGGGTGGGTGGGGATATATCACCTTGTCAGGACTTTTACCCTTGTACTTTCAGCGGTTGAACTAAAGTTGTCTGAAAAGCCAAATTTTGAACATTCAATTCATTCACTAGGATAGATCACCATTTTAGGACTTTTACTTGTACACCTGTTTCTATTGTTCAACTAGATGATTTGTGTGATCCTTCATTTGGTCATTGTTTTAATGTAAAAGCAATCCAGGGTTTTTTGGCCTCCATTCTTAGATCATTAGTATGCTTATTGACCTTGCGAGCTTTTTCACTGAGGTCAGCAAGGTGCCTGAGTAATGGTGACTAAACCTCTGGTCATCAAGTGCTAAGACTTAGTGTGAGGATTGTTCCTGTTGCCAACTTTTTGTATTTCTTGACGAGGTTAACCTGCAGTGGTATTTTAAGAGGTACAAATAGTGTGTAATCCAATGCTCGTGCATTTATTTGTCAACATATTATGTTGAGGTTGAGATGCAATGAAGATGGCGTAGTCATGACTCATGAATGCGATTGAAAACCATTAACAGTCATGCCTTGCTTGAAATCTATTGGTCCACCTGAACTCCCTCCTTAGTACTTAGTAGTGAGGGTATTCTACCCTGCTAATGTGAGACGGGGGGAAGGAGACTGTTAATCTAGAACCTATCTGCGAGATGTTCACTGCATGTTACTGAACCTGCCAAAGTATGATGAATGTTGTTTTGTTCTAAGTTGCATGTATTGACTAAATTATTGTCTCAATTTCGATGTGCAGAAATTCCGACTATACTTAAAGAGATTAAGTGGAGTAGCTCAACAGCAAGTTGGGATTTCGAATTCATTCTGTGGCCTTGTAGAGTCAAATGCAAAACTTGGTTCTCTAGACAGACTTGATATCCAAGCATTGGCTGCTTCTGGCCAAATTCCTCCGCAGATGCTGGCTGCTTTGCAGTCTGAGCTTTTGGGTTTACCAGCAGGTAGCCTAGTGTTGCCAGCAATGGACCAGCCAGTTCTTCAATCATCATTACAAGGACCCAAATGCATTCCAGTTGAACGTGGTGTGGCATTTGGCCAGCCCTTAATAAAATGCCCACCGAACATAGCCAAACAGTTTCCTCAGTCGAACATTTCTGTTGAGGATATTCCTTTTGGGTTTGGAACATGGCCACCTAATTCTCTTGGTACGGTTGGCGCTTCAGGCAATTTTGGGGGACTTAACACTCAGAACAATAACATGTTGATGCAGATACTACAGCAGCAGCAGCAACAACGGGATGTACTACTTGAACCCAGCCATACAATTAATGTTCAGCCTTCTTGCCGAGTAGTCCCTTCCCAATCATCATCCAGTTTTCAGGCAGGAAACAGTTCTGTTCCCCTCAATCAGAACTCCAGCTTTAATAGCAGTGCCGTCATTGATTACGGCTTGCTTTCTTGTCAATCAAATAACTCCTCATTGGGTGTTGGGCAAGTTATTGATGGGGATCTCAAAAGTACTGGTGTACTGAATGGGTATACCATACCAGCAATTATATCCCCATCAGTGTCATCTTGCTCAGTCCTTGCTGACAACTCCTCAGGTTGGCAAGTTCAGAACTCGGCTGTATCTTTAAGGACTGGCAGCCAATTGCCAGGGCCTGTCTTTAATGCATGTGAGATTCAGCTTTCTTATGACACAAAAACAGTTCAATTGCCTGATCAAGGGCCTGGTAGGAATCTTGGATTCGTTGGTAAAGGTACTTCCATTCCAAGCCGGTTTGCAGTAGATGATATTGAGTTGCCAACAAACAACTCAAGCCATGGAAAGGCATTTATGGGCAACAATGGACACAGAGTGAAGCAAGAACTTAATTTGGATTTTGGGGAGAATGCAAAAGTGGGTGTCCGTGTATTGCAACATTTTTCTCATAATGATCTCACGAGTGTTCTCTCCAAATAGATAAAGGTCATTGGCTTTTAAGGATCGTGCTCTGCTTCTTTTCCTTTCTCAGAATGAGAATTTCTTATATGTATATCTATATTTTTTTTTATGACTAGTAGCCTTCTATTTTTGTTTGTTCATTTTGTTTTGATTGGAATAACCATTTCATTTACAACAGCTGATTGGATAATGTAGGCATGCGGGTTCATTTTTGTACAGTATTTGTGTTTGAACTTGAGAGCATTGACCTTAAATTGAAGTAAAGTGCCATGTGGTGATAAGCAGGTTGAAAGTACAATCTGTTTGTACAAATTTAGCTACAACAGATGATAGTATCTGAATATAGAGATCTTTCTCCCATGAATATCCAAAAACAATCCAGATTTTAATAAATTAATGGGAGGCGGACTTCTGCAACCGAATAGCAATGAGTGTTCATGATAGTGTTATGAAACCATGAGCCCTCAAGTTTGATAGATCTCTGGTTACCAGGACAATTAAAGGACACGAAGAAATCCTGAAAATTTTGTGATATCTAGTTCAACTATGGAAATTCCTAACTAATAATAGACAGAACAGAATTCTTAAATGCTATTAAGTATCCTAATCTAATCAAACACTTAACTATTAATCCCATAATAGTAACTTTTTATTTTTTTGGTAGAAAGAGTAGATGATATTATTTATCGTGTAGAACACACAGGTTGTGAAGTAGAAACAAATTCCACAAACCATGGATCGGAATTAGGTCAAACTGTCGAACACGTTACTGACAGGGCCTTCCTTGTCAGGGAGTCAGCAAAATTATTTATCTCCCTTGGAACATAAGCAAAAGAACAAGATACAAAAGATGAAGAAAATAAAAGAATATATTCTAGAATAGGCAGTACCTCCATCATAATCGGCCTGCCACAATGTTGTAGAAAATTGACAGCACCCATATGATCAGATTCCACCAACAAATCAGTATAACCTGTTGTAACACCATCCAGTAATGCAATTCAGATTGCCAAAACTTCACCCACCATGATATTATTAAACGTGGCTGGAACAGAAACCGCTCGAATTGGCAAACCCAGATGATTCCGAAAAACATAACCCAAACCACTTTTACCTTTGGAATTGATTAAACTTGTATCACAATTAACTTTAATCTTCCCAACCGGTGGAGCAACCCAAACATGATCAGACACCATACGAAGTATTGAAGTTGCAGTCCTTTGATCAGATTTAGTAGCATTTTGAAAATCTTCAAAATCACAAGAGTTGCAGAGAGAATAACCTTTTCTGATGTACATCTTCGCCGTCCAAAAACCATGTCACACTTAGCCAACCATATATGCCAAAGATAGAATGAAGCAAAGGTGCACATTCGCTGACCATAGTCTTTCCCTATAATGAAGAATGATTTCTCATAATACTAACTTTACCCCCACTTTATGGGCTTATAAATTATAAGCCTCTTACAATATAACCCACGAAAATAAAAAGCCCAACTTACAACATAACAACCTAACGCTCGATTTCAGCCCATTGGACTGCCTCCTGTCCAGCCATGGTGGGAGCTGGACGGTCCAACACCTTCTAAGATCATTACACGTGGTAATAATTACATCCAACGTTCCAAATATGATGGATACTTTTAACCCATCCCTCCCTTTCTCGTTCTCTCGTTTGAACGAAAGGCTTGAACCCGACCCGACTTCAATAACATGCAGTGAACATCTTTCACTACGCCATCCTTGTGATTGAACAAAAGTAAGCACTTTGCCCATTGTGCCAACAGCAACTCAACATAACTTTGATCAAATTTTAAGCGATCCCATCCTTGCCTATGCAGCAGGAATACCATAAGAAGCATGTCTCTACCTCTCTCTCCCTCTTCTTTCTCATAAATTTTGACCAAATGGAACACGAAGCTTTATTTCCCAGCAGAAAATGGAGTAACAAATAACCAGAGGACAACATATTTTGGTTCAAGAACAAACGACGTGCACTGAATGACACAATGTACCAGCAAAAAACCGCAGTAGATTAAACGGAGAAAAAAGAAAAATGAGGCAGAAAATTTAGAACCATCGTAGTTATTCCTACTCCAAAAAAGGGGAAAATGAGCAAAGCACCATGCAAATAATGTGGGAAATAGAAAAGAAAAGCGAAGCAGCACCACGGCTTGCTCCTCCTTCGTCCCTTCCTTCTTCAATCTAATTACCTAGTTATCAAAACAAGCCAAGAAGGATCGAAGAAAACAGAATATGAGCGAAACAATGCAGGGGAGGAGAGACCGAGAGAGGCGCATAAGACAAAACAAAATACATTCAGATAACATACAATCAGAACGAGGAAAGCTTTCCGACGATTGTTTTCAGGTTTTCCATGACCAGAAGAAGCTGATGCTTCGATCTCAAGACGTCGTCAAAAAAGGAGTGGCAGTGGTCTGGTCGCCAACAGATGAGAGTAGCAGAGAGGCCTAGGAGTCGGTTTGGATTTCGAAATATGTACCGTAATAATGGATATTTTGATTTTTGAGAGAATGGAGAAGTTTTCTAGCATTTTTTTTTATGCGAGTGCGTAGTGGAGAAACGGAATGTACACCGCTCACGTGATGTTGTAAAGTCCCATCTCTCTCCTCTTCTTTCTTTCCTCGTTTCTCTCTGATTTCTCGCTTCTTTTTTTTTTTTTTTTTTTTTTTTAATTCTCTATTGCAAAAATGCAAATAAATGAATTTCTTCTTCTTTTCTTCTTGTCTTTTATTAAACTCCATAATTGAAAAATTAGGTTTTCTGACTTGACACATTTTTTAGAAAACCTGGTGACTCAGTCTAGTCAAACCTAGTCAAGACAAATTATATTTTTATAATACAATATTAAATTACTATGCTTTTATTAATTAATACTTTTGAGTTTGAATGTGTAATGAATGAACATATAAATAAGATTCAAGTAGAACCACCAAATGTATAGGGGTGTAAGTTTGGCTTTGTCGGCCCAAGCCTACCCTGGCTTACCCTGAGCCTGGGCTGGATTTTTCAACCTTAAGAGCGGGTTAGGGTTGAAATTTTTAGGCCCTGGGTCAGGGTCGGACTGGGCCAAGATTGAAGCCTCGGGCTAAGCCTAGCTCGGGCCGAACCTGAGTTAGGTTATGCCTTATAATTTATTGTTTATATTCTTCAATTTTTGTTTAGTATCTAATAATCTTTTAGTTTACCCAAGAAAAAAAAACTAATTATCTATTGAACAAAAATATTTATAATTTTAAGATTGGACACCCAAAGAAAAGTCTAATAGTCAATTGAGTATGAAACAAACCAATACCCCGTCTCATGTGTCTTATTTTTTTAATGCATAGGACGATGTAAATGGAAAAAAAAAGTAGGGCAAGTCAGGGCCAACCAGGCCCTAGCAAAAAATAGGGTTAATTAAAGCCAACCCAGGCCTTGGCAAAAATCAAGGTCAATCAAGGTCGAGCTGGGTTGAGCCCGACAGGGTTAGGCCTGGGCTGAGATATCTCAACCCGACCTAGGGCCTGGTTTGGGCTTGGGTTGAGCTAAGAGGACCCAGGGTAGGGCTAGGGTTTTAAAAAACCCTACCCACCTCGACCCTGTTTCACCCCTAATATTGTATGGGAAAGCAACACTCATATATGGCATGATATAACATATTCACTCTAATGAATGACGTTAATCACTCACATTTTCGTTTATCACTCAAGAATTTTACCGCAGTGAATGAGGCACAGTATTTAAAGACTCATTTAACAGATGAAACTTATTACAGATGGATGAGAGAGAGAGAGAGAGAGAGAGAGAGAGAGAGTTTTTAATTTAAGATAGTCAATTGGATTATTGGAATTAAGTTTTTGTGAGTTACAAAAAAAAAATATAGTTTTTCAATTATGCTAGTAATTATTACATTTGTTGATTTATTTACTAATCAATCAAGTAGTCAACTATGTATTGTTAAAAAAAATGACTAGACTCGCTGAGTTAATGGTGACTCGGGTTAAAAGACTGAGTCTTATTTGATTCGAGTGTTTCATGATCGAGTTTGATCATTTTTCACCCTAATCGAGTTTACATGACTCTTGACCAAGTTTTCTAACATTTTGACTTAATTCGGATGACTCATCCAAGTTAAAACCTGATTTTTCAACTATTTCCATAATCTAAAAGACGATGGAGGTGGATTCAATCAAATAAGTTTTTCATATTCCATGCATTCCCTTTTCGACTAACATCTAAAAGTCAGATGGAAGAATCTCAATGGTTTATAAGTTAGAAATATATCAGAGACCTCTCCTCCACCGTTGTGCGAGTTATGCTCCGCCAATATGGCGTGCTTAACCTATCTCCTTTCCTCCAAGACTAGCCTTTAATCATACGTCCTCCACCATCTCCTCCTTTGTCTTTACTTATCCTTAATTTTCCCTATTCGTTGATTACTCTAGTTCTTTCTAGTATCGCTTCAGTTCTCCTTAGTTTTCAGCCATGACCAGTCACCATCCTCCACTACCAACTCCATCTCCGGCAACACCCTCGGTAGAGTTTGTTACTCTACAAACAACCGATAATGAATTTGATAATGACGCTTTCGTTCTCGATGAGGATACATAGGAGTGTCTAAACCAATCGTGGGACCTTACTCTGGTCAGCCAGATTCTTGAAGGGAAGCATTACTGCCCACTGACAGTTTTTTAAGCCCTCCTTAAGGCTTGGAACCCGAAAGAAAGAGTTGATGTCCTTCCATGCATGGAAAGAACTTATCTATTCCATTTTCAACATGAGTTGGATCTCCTCAACGTCTTAGCAGCAGGCACATGGGCAGTCGTCGGGAACCTCATCGTACTGGAACGATGGAACGAGTCACAAAACTGGAAGTTAAATATGGTCGAGTTTTGGGTCTAGTTCCACAACGTTCCACATGAGCTCCAGGATCTTAAACTTGCTCTGCAACTTACTTTCAAAGTGGACCAGCCCTCTAAAGCTCTCTTGATTGATGGAAACTCATTCGTACGGTGATCGATATGTCAAAGCCGCTTCGAACCCACCTCCCTCTCCGACGTTGAAATGGCTCCCACGTTAACATTCAATTATGATATGAGAGGCTTCCTCTGTATTGCTACTTCTATGGTATATTGGAGCACAAGGAGAACCGCAACGATCTTCGCTTTGAAGCAGATCAACATCATCGAATGGATCATGGATGTGTCGTAGGTTCGAAATGCAATCAACTCCCAATCAGTAAGTTCGATTCATGCAATAAAGGCCTCACTCCCTCTCCAAGAGCGAAAGAACAAATTGCTTCCATGTCTATAAAGGATCTCAATACTAACCCAACCCCCACTGCTGCTGCTACTCACCCATCCGTTAGCGCCAACGATGGTAGGGATAACCAGAACAACCCCAACATGTCCAGTAGCACGCACAGTGAGGCTATGTGTGTAAACTCAAAGTTGGAGTAGGTGCGCCTGTCGTGAGTAGTACAACTTGGCAATACTAACATTTGTGAAACTATCTACAGGGGTGAATTTGTTGTATCTAGTGGATTGTGTCATTTTTTTTAAATTTTTTTTACAAATTATTTGCACAATTAAGAATAAAGCAATTAGCAATTCATAAGAGATACACGATTTATAGTGATCGATTCGACTCCAAAAGTCTATGTCTACTCCTCTTAACACTTGAGATAATTTCCCTAGATGTTTCCTTTCAATATGATAGGTGGGAAGCAACACTTTTTACACAATATTGTTAAAGGATAAGAGAATCCGTGTAACCACTTAAATACAGTCTAGGATGATCCTTAATTTGATTAGAGTTCACCCAACTCTTCAATCAACATTAAGACCAAATTCAAATCAATAAATAAATGAATGAACGAACAAGGAATGATATTACCTATATGGAGAAACAACTTCTCCTTGTAAAATAATGTGAAGATGAATGCTCATGACAAGGGGTTTCTCCAAGGCTTGTGCTAAGTTGAAGGATCAATTAATTCAATGCAAACCTTCAATGGATTGAGTTGAATCCAACAAAGATATTTAATGAAGGCTCTCAATTCAAAATGAATAGAATAATGATCAAAAGGCTATTTCAAAGGCTCTCACAATAGTGGTATTCAATGCCTTGAATGTTGTGTAGAGTTTGACTTTTAGTGGCCTGTTCATAGCAAAAAGTAGTGAGAGATTTGAATCTTTAACGGTCAAATAACCGATCACTTTTTTCATGAATTGGTTGGACTAACCGTTATAGAAAATATAGTTGTTGGGGATTCGGCTAGAATTTTTTGAGCCGGTTGGGCAACCAGTTAACCAGTTCCCAACCTCTGTCAACCAGGTTATAAAGTGGGTTTGAGTTGATGAAAGAAGTCAAATACCTTAAGTAATAGGTTAACAAGGGCATCGAAGAGATATGAGAATTAAAAAAAATGGTAGGCCATCTCTTTCAGATTCAACTTGCCCAAAATAGGAGAACTATTAGTTCCAAATCAGATCACTGAAGGAACACCAAAAACTCCCCCTTACATGATGTGTCAACCCACGAATCAGATCTCGCGTTAGAGTCCTCTCCTCAACTCACTAAGCTCCGAGTCCTAACGCAAAAAATCAGAAGTCATTGAAGAGGAGTTGAATCAGATGACAGGACAGAAAGACTTAATAGTAAATGGAACCAATTTATCGTCGGGATTACAAGTCCCTAACCAATATCCACACCAATCTCCCCCCATCACACTTTCATCGGAATCACTCTCCACACAGATACCCCTAGGGGTGCTAGTTTGGCCCTGTCGGCCCGAACCCGCCTTGGCCTGTCCTGAGCCCGAATAAGGTCTAGGCTAAGATATTTTTAGCCCTGAGTTAGGGTCGGGTCGAGTTAGGGTTAAGGCCTCGAGCTAACCTTGGCCAGGCCTGGCCCGACCTTGATTTAAGTTATACTATAAAATATATATTGATATAATTTATACATTATAAACTTTAAATTTCACCCATATTTTTTTATATAATATATTATATATGAAGACAATAAGTGTTATAATATAATTTATTATATTATTATTTTATGTAAAATTAATAATGTTCTTCCCAGTCCATGCATTTCTTTCCCCCTCCCCATGATCAGGACCAATCAGGGTTGGCCCGGCCCAACCCTGAGGGCGGGTCAGGGCTGGATTTTTCTGACCCTAAGTCAGGGTTGGGTCGGGCCTGGGCCCAGTTAAGAGGACTTAGGGTTGGGCTAGGGTTCTATAAAGCCCGGCCCAACCCGACCCTGTTGCAGCCCTAATACCCCTCTCACTTTCCATCACCTACACACACCTTAGGATCCCTTACTCGAATCCTCATCTACGCAATCCTTTTCTTCCCCTAGCTGCCCGTTACATACAAGCACAGTCAAAACCCATCTGTCCCCACACCCTCACAACCCCTCCCTCACTTTCCTTGCACACATACACACAATCCCTCTCCCCTACACCCAAAATACCCTCTTAACACCCCCACCTCTACATACACATATCCAATGCCTTCACACAACCCCCATTTTTTGTATCCACTCCACCCCCCCCTCCCCCATTTGACAAGTGATGTAAGGGGAACGTAAGAGAAAAGATGGAGAAAAAGGAGTTCTCTTCCAAACTGATGGAAAATATAACTTCCCGTCCAGTTGTCCCATACACTTGTCGAAATTCTCCCTTTGAGATTCCTTTCCGCTCCAAGATTGGGTTGGTGCCTAAGCAATTGAAATACTACCAATTGGACCTCGCACCTATGAGTGGACACATTTCTCCGATAAATCAGAAGTTAGAGGGTGAACACTCTTTGCTTTCATTTCCATTTCATTTATGGGTAAACCTGTTTGTAACCGAGGTGGTTACAACTTATGATATAACCAGTCTTTTGTGTCCATCACTAGACACTGCACTTGCCACATAAAGGGATTAAATTGTCATTTTACTTTCAGTGTATAGCAAAAAAAAAAAAAAAAAGGGTCAAAGTGTCTATTGCATGGGTATTAAGGTAATTTTGTTGTCACACACATGAAAAAGAAGGAGGGAACTTGCTGGAGTCGCCGGTAATGGCCGGAATGCCACATCTGTACTAGTTGTATGAAAAACCAACCATTACTCACATTTTTTACTCCACTTTCTAAATGATTTCAGAAATCAATCAAACCCATCGTATGGTTGAAGAAAGAATAATACCCAAATTTGAGGTTTTTAAAGTTATCCAGCAAATTGTAGAAAACACAAAGTTTCAGTCATACGACGGTCGGTTCTCTGGTTTACAGTTCTTCCATATATATGACAAGAAACCAGAGAACCATTCATGACTTGCAGGAAGCATCCTTTATGGAGCACCCAACTGATGATTTCTTTCATTCTTGTATATGAGAACCCATTCGTTGACTTATCCCCATTTGAGGATAAGCCATTAATTGTTAACCAGAGAACCCATTTGTGTTTGAACGCACATCAACATGTCCCTTTTTCCACCACTCTCGAGCTTTTGTTCGACCCCAAAAAATAGGGGTTTCTGAGATAGATACAGAGCATGAGCAATGGGGGTTTTTGAATCTTAAAAGAATGTGAAGATTAGAAAGGCTTTCCTACTTTGAGATAGGGAAGTAAGGGGAGGCTAGGTTAGAAAATGAAGTCCAGGGAAAGGGATCTTAACAAATGCACCGTGGATTTTGGCCGGAATAGGGACGGAGCGTCATTGTTTCCAAAACCTCCTTGGGGCACTTTTGTTTGATCAAGAATGCTCTTTTCACTGTTAAGGATTGTCTGTGAAATTCCCATTTTATCCTTCTATCTCAGTAAAACATAGATAATATAGTCACTTTATATTTTGTGTGAAATTACATCAATTGTCCTTGAATAAAATGTTACATTAGTTGTATTAAAAGGGCATGTACAATCCGGTTACAAAGTCTATTTGTAACCTTCTTGGTTACAAACAGACTCACCCTTCATTTATAGTACATGCAGGTAATTATTTAAAGATATTTTGCATATTTCTTTTTTGGTAAAGATATTTTGCATATTTCCAATGTTATACATGCTTGCTTCCATTATATGCATTGCTAATTTTAAGTTGTGAATAATTAATTTCGTGTCCCGTTTCTCTGAACAAAGTTAAGAAAAGTGTGCCCGATATTCTTTTGGTGAAAAAAGGGTTTTCCTTCATTCGACCTATACTGTATTCTCGTCCTCACGAGTCTCACTTCGTTCTCATCTTCTTCTACAGCTTGAACATCGCTCTCACTGCTGCCGTCCCAACCGGAGCTCACGGCTGTTCTCCCAACCGGAGCTAACCGCTGCTGTCCCTCCACCGTCCAGGTACTCTGTAATCTCTGCAACACTCGCCCCATAAAAAAACCTCTCTCTCTATCTCTCTCTTTCTCTCTCGTTGATGGTCACTGATTCAGAAACCCCTAGAATAATGGCGGTATGAAAATCAATTGCAAGAAATGTTTTATTTCTTAAGGTCTTGATTTTAGGGTTTATATTTTAGAATTTCTTTGGTTTGAGTAGCTGGAATAACGAAGGAGTGACCGTAACGATAGGTTACTGCTATTGGGAAGAGGGAAAACGTCAACAACTCTTAAAAAAAAAATTAAATTGATTACTTGCTGCGATCGCTGGTGTTCTTATTGATTAATCTAACTGATTTTAGAGTTTCTTTAGTTTGGGTTGCAGGAATGATTGAACCCTAAAATAGCTTCCGTTGAATCATCGGTCTCTCTCTCTCTCTCTATATATATATATCTCTCTTTTCTCTTCTTTTGTGAATGTTGGTTCTGCAACCCAAAGATGTGGTTTTATGGTTTGTTATTTTTGTGGGTTTAGCAATTTTTGTTTGTTTGTTTGTTTTATGGCTGTAGAGCCAACTTCCATGGATGCTCTGTTTAATGGCTGTAGAGCTAACTTCCCTTGAATAATCGGTCTCTCTCTATCTCTCTCTTTCTCTTCTTTTGTGATTACTCCCCTCTCTGATTTTTATTTTTTGGGCACATCTGAGATCATCCGAGCTTCATTAAACTGGCTGTTTTCATCTACTGAAGTTCCCCTTGAAGCCCCCGGTTGCTGCTATTATTGTTGCTGTTATCCTGGGTTATCGAGGTCTGGGTTATATTTTCAAAACCTGCCTAGGCTGATAGTCTGGCTTGAATTGTGAAGGCATCCTGCCTTAGGTGAGGTCTATCACTTTCTTAAAGTTAATTGGGAAGGTGCCAAATTTTCTGGGTTGTGTTGTTGCAAGTGGCGTTTGAGCATTGATATTTGAGGGTTGTGTGCTCCATATTGGAGGTTGTAGCAGTGTGGTGCTCTTAAAGAGGAATTGTCTTTCCTCAAATTGCACTGTAGGTAGAGGCTCCATATTGGAGGTCGTAGCAGTATCTTTCCTTAAGAATACATATACTCGTTCCAACAACTTTCATTCACAAATTCTATATTCAAACTTGACTAGATTTTATCAAACACCATTACTGTTCCAATTGTAATATGGAAACGTTTCCAGAACAGGTTTACCAAACGCTACAAAAGTTGTTTCTTAGCACAGTAACAGAAAAAGCTGTTTCTGCTGTTTCTCAGCAAAGAAACAGCAGAAAGGTTATCAAGCGGGCCCTTAGTATCTATATTAATTGCTATAAATAGTTAATAGTAGTTTAGATTTTCTTTCAAAGTTCAAGCATGTTAATTAACCAAGGTTAGGAGAAGGATTAAAATATTTATTTTAACTAGATTAATTAGGCGTATAAACAACATTATATAGTATGACTTTGGTCTCGAAAGACCTGTTTTGGCTGGGCGTTTTAGGGTGCCTAACACCTTCCCCAATCATAACCTAACACTTACCCATAGACTTGGGGCAGACCACAACCGTCCATTGGAGTTAACATAGTGTCCTTCCTGCAAAAGAGAGATCATTTGTGGGTCATAGACCTTAATCTAGGTGATAACTCCCCTATCATCACACCATCCCCCATTTGGGCGTATGTGAGGATCTCAATGATGATCTGTTGTGCATGTAATAGCCTCAATACTTTCTCACTTGATGAAGAAGAAGAAAGAAGATATTAAAAAAAGAGGCAGTGATAGGCATGCCGCCTGCTCTAGGTGAGCTAGCGGGCGTGAGACACATGGGAGGGGGGACAAGGGAGGACAGAGGTCTTTTCACTAGGAGGGGGACAGAGGCAGACAAAAGCTCACAACCTGTACTGTTAAAAAAACAAGAAAAAACACCAAGTTTTTAAAAAGGCGCGATTGAAAAGACCTAGGATCTTTTTTAGTATCATTTTTTTTAACATAAAATCGTTTTTGTATGTGTTTGGTATCATTTATAGACCATATTTTTATTTAAGATAAATGAGTAATGTGGCAAAAAATCATTTTTGATCATTTTTGGGCACACTTTAATGAGCACGTGACCACAAGTCATAAAATTGAGGGTAAAACATCATTTCCTCCATTAATTAGAAATAGGAATCTCAATCCTTATTATTCGTCTTCCTTCCTTCTGCAACCCCAGCCGCCTCTTTCCTCTTTCTATTCTTACTGCAATCCCACCCACCCCTTCCCTTCCTTTAATGCCTCTGCTGCACCCAAACCACCCCAACCCCATCTCCAGAGCGTTATTATGATGGGAGCGTTATTGTGAGAACGGTTTCGACTTTAACGCTTGTTGTCGCTACTTCCACCATTTTCTTTATCCCTCTTGTATGCATAAGAGCTACACAATAATGATGAGAAGAATCTTACCTAAAATAAAATAATAATAATAATGAGGAGAAGAGAAAAAACCCTAAAATCTTTCCATTGTGTTTGCAAGATATAGGTTTTTAAATGAGTGTCTTTTCTTCTCAAATTACATTTTATGAACACAAGGTCTCTTGTTGTGATGATTGAAAAAAAAAACCGACATTCCACAGTTACTTTTTCCGATTGTCTTATTGCATGCTCCCTTTCATTGTTTTGTTTTTATTTTATTTTATTTGGTTTTCGTTTTATGTTATTCTTATTCAATCTCCATTATTTATGTTTTGTAAAGGATTTTTTGTGTTTTGGACTTTGGTTAATTTCAGCTGAAGTTTCAGTTCCAAGGGGAGAAAATATAGTTTAAAATAAGGTTGTCAATTTGGAACCGAAACCGAAACCGAAACCGACTGCATAAAACTGTACCAAACCGTACCGTTGCAAAACCGGTAGGGAACCAAAAAACAGTATTGACCTTGGTACGGTACGGTATTGGTTTTTAAATCAATGCCGTCGGTATGTACCGAAACCGTACCGTGTGGGGGTAAACTTGTAAAATAAAAAATACCTAAAGCCTAACTAAATCCCTAATTCCTTTCAATCGTTCCCACTTCCTAGTTTCCCTTTCCCCTTCCTGAGTTTCAGGCTTCCTCGCGGTGCCCAGAGCGGCAGTCAGCAGAGCCTCCTCGACTGAGCAGTGACTCAGTGAGCACTAGGCTTCAGGATTCAGGCAAGTTGCAGAATTGCTGCTGCTATTCAAAGTAACGAGATCTCTCCAGATCCCTCTCTGCTACTGGATTTCTAGAGAAATTTCTCACGTAAATCATCATTTATCTCCGGCCTTTCTCTCTCTCTCTCTTTTTCTGTTTTCTTCTCAAAACTTCTCGTCCTTTGCTTTTCCTGTTGCTCTTTTTTGTCTGCAAATCATCTTCCTGGAATTCAATAAGTAGTTCTATGGAAAAACAATAAGCATCAGTGCTTTCGTTTCTGACATTGACTGCCTTTTTGATAATTTAGATTCAGGCAAGAATCAGAATCGCTGCTACTATTCAAAGTAAGATCTCTTCAGATCCCTCTCTGCTACTGAATTTCCAGAGAAATTTCTCAGGTAAATCATCATTTATCTCCGGCCTTTCTTTTTTTTTTTTTTTTTTCTGTTTTCTTCTCAAAACTTCTCGTCCTTTGCTTTTCCTGTTGCTCTTTTTTGTCTGCAAATCATCTTCCTGGAATTCATTGTGGAGCTGAATTGTTTGACGTGATCTTAGGTTTTTTATTGCATAATTTTTTTAGAATTATAGTTTGTCGTGCTATTCATGATTTTGATTCATTTAATTCCAATAAGATCTTGCTGCATTGGTTTACCTGTGGCACTGTTCTGTTGGAGTTCTAATGCAGCAGCTCTCAGTCCTTCAACTTCTGTTCTGGCCGACAGATTCATCCCGTAGTTTGAGAGTGTAGTTCCCTCATTGGGTTCTTCTTTCAACAGTACTCTCAGCCACATCCAGTGGCTAGATTTTCCTGTGGTAACTTGTGATCCAACCATCTATTGACTGTGGTAATTAAAGGACCTCATGCGAAATTCCTACATCTGATTTATGTTTGAGGGTATTCGTATTCTACCTTAAGATCTGTGAGTTACCTACAGTTACTAATTCTGAAATATCAGAATTTCCATTTACTTCAATCTGTTATTACTATCAATGCAACTGTTGGATTGCCACCTTCAATCTGCTATTACTATCAATTCTGTGGAAAATGGTTTACTGTTTAGTGACCATAGCCATATTATAATGCTTGCTTTCTCTTGCTTTCTCTTGCTTTTTGAGAGTTGAGAGCATCTCTTCTTTCTTCCACAGAATTCATATATTGAAGACTCTCCTTGTGCATGTTTTGAATCTATAATCATCATCATGCCCATTTTGAAATGTTGTTTGAGAACCATACCATTCCTAGTGTCATAAATGTGTAAGTTCTTTGGAATTTGTTCTGACATTCATGCTTTTATTTTTACATCCTTTTAGACTTTGTTTATTCCATTGTTTGGGTGAAAGACAACCAAATGGTTGAGAAAGGAGTATGGTTCTGACATTCATGCTCTTATTTAACTTGTTCTGTTGTAGTATGGTCCAGAATTTACTTTTCACTTTCCATAGTGATGTCTTGAATTTATACTTAGCATGAAAATTTATTTTTCCTTATTGTCTAGTTATCCTAGTAATTCTTGTTGTCTATTTATGTCTCTTTACCCTACGACTTGAACCCAACATTTTGCTGATCTGAGGTTTTTCATTCAGTGTTATTAACATGATTCATTAATTTGGATTTGTGGGTGTTTAGATATTATTTTCTTTCTTACAATAGTAAAATGAAAAGGGTTGCAACTGAGATGAGTGAGTCAAATCATGGTACTTTTGTACCAAATCCCTCTGATAATAGTTTAGTACTACAGACACAGAGGCCTTCTGGACCTTTTGTTAGTCAACAAGTAGAGAATCAGGATAATGTGTTAATGTTGATAATGTTGACAATGCTTCCCAACTAACTGAAAGGGCCAAGTCTAGGTCATCAATCTGTTGGACAAGTAATTGGTTCAAAATGGTTGACCCCCAGAAAATTCAAGATGGAAAGCCTAGAGCAGAATGCACCAAGTGTGGGCAGGTGTTTATGGCTGACCCCCCAAAAAATGGGACCATTGGTTTAAATAATCACATGAAAAGGTGTCCTAAACGTGATAAAAAGGACATAGGCCAGATGATTATGCAACCATCTGATGGGAATGTGAGCTTGAGGAATTTGAAGATTGACCCCAATACTGTGCGGGACATGATTTTAACTTTAGTGGTTAGAAATGAACTCCCTCTAAGATTTGTGGAGTATGAAGAATTTAGGAGATTGATGTTATATGTCTATCCTGATTACTCTCCTATTAGTAGAAATACTCTTTTAGGTGATATTCATAAAGTGTTTAAGAGGGAGAAACATTCTATAAAAGAGTCGGTGAAAAATTCTGCTGGGAGAGTGTCAGTCACTATTGATTTGTGGACCTCAATAGCTAATGACACTCACTGCCCACTACATTGATAAATCGTGGGTTTTACATAAGAAGTTGATCAAGTTTTCTATATTGACACCTCCACATTCAGGTGCTAATATTTGTGAGGCTATTCGTAAGATTTTGATTGAGTAGGGGCATTGAAGAGAGAATATATTCGGTGACAGTTGATAATGCGAGTGCCAAAGAATTGGGAATTGGTTATTTGAAAACAACTTTGATTGCAAAGAATGCATTAGTTTGTAAGGGGAAATTTTTTCATGTTCGATGTGGTGCTTATATTTTGAACCCTATAGTTCAAGATGGCATCAAATTAATTGATGCATCTGTCCAAAAGGTTTGAGATAGTATTAAATTTGTTAAGAGCTCACAAGCTAGGAAGCTAAAGTTTCAAGAATGTTGCGAGCGCTTGGGAATGAATACCTGTAGGGGCTTGCATGGAGATGTAACTGCAAGATGGAATTCAACATTCCAAATGCTTAGTGATGTTTTGTATTATCGGCCAACATTTGACATTTTGGGATATTCAGATCAGATCTACACATTAAGCCCCACCTCGGATGAATGAGAAAAGATAGAAAAATTTTAAAGTTGTTGAAGCCATTTGATGAGGTAACCAAGGTTCTCTCGGGTTCAAAGTATCCAACTTCAAACCTATATTTCCATATTGTGGTGCTCATTTATTTGACTTTAAATGATGGATCATTCTTAGATGAATTCATGACAGATATGATACATGCCATGAGACAAAAGTTCAATAAGTATTAGGAAAAATACTCTTTGGTTTGATCAGTTGCTGTCGTTTTGGATCCCCGTTACAAGTTTTCGGTTCTTAGGTGGGATTTAATAAGATCCATTATGGAAATACCACCTTAATGAATGAGGATATTAATCGTATGAAAAGAGCTTTGGAAAGACTTTATGGGGAATGTATTTGCATGCCAAAAGATCAAGGGTCTTCTTCTACTGCTTGTGTTGGTGATGAGCTCTGGATCCACCTTCAAGAGCCCCCCCTGCCCGCGCCTTTCAATGCTGATTTGGAAGTGATCCAGCAGCTGGGTTTGTTTTTTTCGCATTACTTACTAATTCTGAAACTTACTTTCTAATTTCATGACCTGCTGATAACTCAGAGTTTTAGGGATTCATCCCTTCTTATAGATTTCTTTTTTATTAAAAGATTAGGTCCATCCAGTGCTTGTATCCATTATTACTGAAGTTGTTAATTATCTGATTATAATTGTGATCCTGTTCTAGGGTTAAGTCACTTGTGACTTGGCTCTACATTACATAATATTCTTCTGAATCATTCTCTAGGGAAATAGACTGTCTACAGTACCTTTAATAAATACTCAATATTTCTCCACTGACCATTTTATTACTCTATATAAATGTAGTTATCATCATATTGTAGGATGGAGGATATAGGGTGTGCAATTGATAACGGAATTCTTCAGGTGATTCACCAAATCTTTCTCTACCATTATGCAATGTTGCTTCTTTGGTCATAGATGAGATAATGCTCAACCGGCCTCTATGGATCTAATTTTAGATTACCCTTAAGAGTTACGATTTTCTGCTGTGCATGCATCTTACTCAAATAGGGGCGAAAGGAATTGGTTATTCATAACATGTTTTCTTCCCGGGTGCAGGACCACCCCTGAAAAAAATGCTGGTTTTCTATTCTTGTATAGCTTACTTCTGCTGCTTGTGGGTGTGTTCACCTTTATAGTGCCTGTTGGAGTAGATAAGAGATCCTAAACCTAGTCAAGGAAGAGTACCTATGCTAGCTGATGTGGATCCGGGGTCCTGAAACCCTATTCAGATCGCTTACGGGCCCACCCAAGTGTTGGATAACTCAAATCATAAGCACAAGTGGCAAAACAGTAAATGATTGAAGTTTTATAAGAGCAATGGCAGAATGGTAAATAATTGGAAGTTATAATTGGAATGGCAGTATTGTACTTAATGGAATTCAAGTGAATAGATTGCAACGTATTAGTGAAAGGGGTAAACTAGTAAGAAGGAATAAAATAAGGATGAGTAAGAATAGAGGAGAAAGTGGAGGGTATTATGGGGAGCTAAATAAATAAAATAAAATGGTTAAGGAATCGTGGAAAGGGGGGTTGGGGAGGTCGTCTTCTACCTCTGGAAACAGAACAGCGGAAAGGGAAAAAGGAGTGATGGCGGGAGAGCTCTCTCGGGAAGGCTTCGATGGACCAGAAACTGAAGGGAGATGTTGATTATGATGATCCCTTCTGAATGTTAACCTTCAACTGTTCAATTGGTGAGAAAGAAAGACAACCCAAGCTTGATAAGCAGTCCCAGGCGGTAGTTGCAGTCTTGGGCTTGGTTGCTGGTATGAAACTCTCCACAGAGAAACCTTTTGGGACTGAGACAACAGGGTTAGGCTCTCCTAAGGGTAGGGATGTAAACCCCAATTCTGAAATCGAAAGGGGTGAGGCTCCAAGGAATTCGAGCCAGTAATAAAGGGCTGATAATGTCGCCCAGAAAAACAGAACAGCACGTGGCATCAAAAAAAAAAAGGGAGGGGTAGGGGAAATTGTACCTGGAATGAGAAGATGACTGATATATATGAAGAAGATGGAAGAAGAAGAAGAAGGGGAAATTGTACCTGGAATGAGAAGATGACTGATTTATATGAAGAAGATGGAAGAAGAAGAAGAAGATTTCAGGGGAGGTGAGAAGAGGTGGTCACACAACCATTGTTCGTACCATGGATTGAAAACTCGACCGAAATCTGTCGAAACTGTCGAATTGTCTCGGTTTCGACAGGTTCCGAGACGAGTTACCGTGTAACTTTAAAAAATCCCAAAACTCGACATGGTTTCAACCGTTTCGGTCGAAACCATAGCCTTTTGAATACATTTTTCCGTGGTAGAACCTTATCTCCCTTTCCTATCTTCTTTTCCCATTCAAAGCAACGACAGAAGCTCTTCTTCTCCTATCTTCTTTGGCATTCTTTAGATGGATTTGCTCGGTTTTGGCTGGAATTTCTTCATAACCTTGCCATATCAAGGTTATTTTTGCATCTTCTTCTCCATTCAACTCATCTCTTCATAACCTTGCCATACACTAACCTTTTTTTTTTTGGGTAGAAATACACTAGTAAAAGGGGTGAAAAGGAAAAGCAATATCTAAAGGACAAAATGATTTTTCTAAAAGGTTTGGAAGAAGGCAACCTATAATTCCTGCTATTTCGTGATAGTCCAAATTATGAGATCCACCCTCCATGCTGCTTAAATAAAGGATAACCTAAACAAAATTGATTGAATTCATCTAGAATGACCATGGTTTAAGTTCATGGTATTGATTCCAGGATCGGTCACCCTGGAAATCGATATGGGATTGTATAAAGATCAGTGTATTGGCCGGCATCGGTAGTTTTTTTATGGAAAGTTTTGAGTAAGGATTTGAGTACTAAGGTGAGAGTTCCGGAATTTTAAAGCATATTGATACTTTGTGGTGTGTGAAAAAAAGGATTGGCATATTGATACTTTGTGTCTGTATCGTATCACTGTATTAGTGTGTACGTTAGTAAACTTGGGTCAATAACCACAAGTACCATTTTCAGTGATTTTTTGGTGAAAGTAATTCGTGGATTGTGTTTAAAATGTGAAAAATAGGCAACTTGCAAAAAGTCAGACCTAAAAAACCTTGTTTTGGGGTCAAAACCTTGGTTTCCCCATCAATGGGAAAAATCCCTGGTTTTGACCGAAACCTTCCAAAACTTGGTTTTGGCCGGGTCGAAACCTAGTCGAAACCCGAGTTTTTTTTCCTTGATTCGTACCAACATGGTAACAAAAAACTCAAGAAAATTTCATTCTCAAATCTGCCCAACTAATACGGTTACAAGCATATTTATATAAAAAGAAAGTATGTTTCCCAATTGAAGTCTAAAATAGAAATAAAATTAAAATCTACTTTCTAAAACGTAGACCAACTAAAACAGACTCGATAAAACTCAAATTGGTAATTCCCTAATTGCTACCCAAAATAAAAGATTACATATATTTCCCAAATAAAATAATTCCTAAATATCCTACTGAATCTTATAACCCACTTGGACCTGGTTCGTCTTCATATGGGTCCCCCAACGAGTTTAGCCCGGTCCAAGAAATTGCTCCTGCATCACTAGCAAGTACAACTACTACTACTACTACTACGAATAACCTCTTATGTTCGCTAATTCCTACCTTCTTGCATGCGTTACTAGCATAATACCATGCTTCACCTGCTATCTTATCCCGCTATGTTCGTAATCCGTTTAGCTGCCTACATAAAGTTAAAATGAAACTATACACAAAACGAAAGATTGCAAATATTTGTATTTGTATGGCAAAAGTTTGTGAACGGTATGGATGAGGTATCAATAGGTATTTTTCAGAAGTTCGGTATGCTCCTAAATATTTGCAAATGATATTCATATTTACTAACTTCAGGCTCGACTTTCATGAGCCAAGGTAGCTCATCTCATAGACAGTCCTAGAACTGAGAATTCAATAATTCATACAAGTTGCTCTTCAGCACGTCAGTAGCCATTTGCATTTTATAATATGCAGTATTTCGTTTTCTGTTTTGATAGATGCCTCACTAATGTATTGTCTTTGTCAAACTTACATGGATGATATGTTATATATTTACAATTACATTTTTTGAAGGTTATAAAGCTGACTCTTGTTTATTTCCATATTCAGATAAAGATGGCTCATTTTACTTTGATCTAATGGATCCTGACGGCAAGAAATTTGGGAGAGGTAACATTTGCAATATAAGCAATTATTTGGATTGTTAATTGTGTAAATACACAGATATGCACACCTGTAGCTGCATTTATTTTTTTTGGAGGATGGGGGTGGGGGAAGTGCTAGTAAAAGACACGTGGGTATGCTATGATCCACTTAATGACCAGTGATATGCTTGAGTCTTCCACTCCCCAGCTCAGGAATTTGATGCTTTACTGTCCTACCTATATGTTTCAAGGACCATTTGGGCATCTTGGCAGGCTGGTTGTGAATACCAATGATTTTTTTCTTCTCTTCTGTTAGCAGCTATTTGTGCACCCCAGGTTTTGGCCGTCCAGAGCTGAACCTGCAGTAATTTTTTCCGTTAGAAAATTTCCCCTGGTAACTTACTGTTGTTCACGTGGTATCAAGTATCAAAATGTATTGAGATTGGTCATGTCAATATGATACAAGAACCGATAACTAAAAAATTATACATTGAGATCATATTTAGACAAACCTGAAGTAGTATGTATATACTTATGTTTGTTGCTAAGTATTTATTATTAATAGTTACATACTACTTCAGGTTCGTCTAAATGCTACTATGTAAGTAGTAGTATGATAAATTTGTATATACTTAATGAGTTAATGTATGTTACTTAATACTTAGTAGTATGTTTATACATACATATTGCTTGCTTGATTTGGAACTTCAGGCGTTACTTTAGGCTAGTATGTGTGAATAAATTTTTTTTCTCGAAATCTTGTTGCTTAATTGTTTCTTATTACGTAATAGTAGTTTTGATATTGTACTTACCAGTGAAGATTTGAATCATATAGATGCCGTGGAGATAGAGACAACATGATATTGGTTGGATCATTATTTATTGCTTATTATTGGTGCACAATGCTTTAAAACACTTGTTTTGCATGTGTCATGAGTGTCTCTATGCACAGCAAAGCTGATATAGCATCTCTCTGATACGTCTCCAAGACATTTCTTAAAACCATCTTTTTGATACATTGCCCGGTACCTACACTTGACACCTTGGTTATTCATGTCATTGTGTCTGGGTTTTTCTTAAATTTTTTTGTCTTAATGTAACAATTTTTCTGAGCAAGGTGTCGGCCCTAAGAAACTTTTTTTTTTGCATTAAAAAGGGTGAACATCTAGAGCTAGTTCTAGGTTTTCCAACCTATTCCTATGGTGCTGAAGGGAGGAAAATGGTCCAAGCTTTAAACCTTACCTCAACAAGGCTTTAATATAGGATGCAGGCAATTTCGGAGAGATCTTATCTGCTTTTTTATTATTTATTAATTTTTTGACCATTTTTTTGTTTGAATCAGGTCATATCTCAATGCTATAATTTCAGAACTTTGTGAGTTAATGAGGCCCTTCTATTTGAAACTGCAGGGCCCAGAGAACTTACTGGTGCTGCTGATCTCATAAGTCACTACAAGTTGTCAGTACACCATGAGTTCTTCTGCAAGAGGTCACTTCCTTTGTCAATCTCTGATACACACTATCTCCACAATGTGGTGGGTGACACAGAAATTAGGAAAGGAGAGGGGATGGAATTGGACCAGCTTATTCAGGACACCTCATATGCAAGAGACACAAATGCGCACATAAGGCCTTTTGACCTGGATACTCTCAAAGAAGCCTTTCTGCTGAGAGAAACAACCCCCATTGATCTGCCTATTGTAAGAACTCTTCCATTTGGTTGTACTTTCCTTGGATTTGTTTATAGTATGGTGATATTTTTCATGGATAAATCTTTTGAGGACTTGAAATGGCACAACATCATCTAGTCAACATTTTTACAGTTCTACTAGCCATAATCTGAATTGCTGATACATCGGTGGTGTTGTTAAACAGGCAGAGAAGGGGATCCCTACCATTGCAGGTAAATCAAAAAGTGAATCTAAAGATAAGGAGAAGAAACATAAGAAGCACAAGGACAGGGATATGGAGAAGGACAAGGAGCATAAGAAGCACAAACACCGCCACAAGGACCGGAGTAAAGATAAAGACAAGGAGAAGAAGAAAGACAAAAGTGGGCATCACGATTCTGGTGCTGACCACTCAAAGAAGCATCATGACAAGGTTGGGATTTCGTTCCTCAGTTTTTGTGATGGTATGGCTATGGCATTTGTTCCTAAACATTTGGTTGGCCATTTAAAATAAAAAAAAGAACGAGTCAAGTTGCACAAGGATGTGGGATTTCCATCTTCTAGAAATGTTCAATGCACACTTCATGCAACAAATTTACAGCCTAGTATGCTTCATGTAGAAGGAAACTACGTAATTATATTGGTTTCTTACTGAAGTTCCCTATGAGGCTATGAGAGATGGTGTGGATGCTCATTGAGATGGCACATCCAAAGCATCCACACTTTTTCCTCCCTATACCCAAAAATTTTGTTTTTCAGGTGGTAGTAACCTTCCCCAAATGGACTATTTGTATGTTCCTAGTCCTTGGACGAATGGATTTCCTTTCTAGATCAGTTGCCTTTGATTTTATACTGGCCATTCAGATGTTGGCATTTGAATCTTATTGCATTACAACAGATGGGGTGGAACTTTTGAGTTTTGACTTGATGAGCATTTGCTATGTATCTATGGTATCAGGATGATTTTAATACAAGGAATCTCAGGGCTCATGTGGCAACATTGTTATTTTTATGATTCCAGAATCTCAATAATAGAATTTTTTTTCTTCTTAATTCCTCTCCTTTTGTCTTGCTCTTAGTAGCATAAGAAACAATTGGTATATAAGAAACAGATAGTAATGAATCTAGTTCGTGTGTCATATAGACCACAAAATCACTCCAAAAAGAGATGGTCAAATGGGCTCAAAGTGTCTCACTTTATTTTTTTTATGATCCTCAAGAGTCTCACAGAATTGGCTGTTTTGTCTATTTATGAGTTACAGAAAAGGAAGCATGATGGGAGTGAAGATCTTGCTGACATTCACAAACACAAGAAAAGTAAGGTAACAGATGCACAATTAGGTTCCCTAACTTTTCCATTTGGATATCTTGAAGGCTGTGCAACCTTTAGCTTATAGTTCTTATGAAACAAGCCATGCTTAATTCATCTGCTTCTTTAATAGTCTTCTGCTTTTCGTTTGAATTATTTCAGCAAAAGAGCACAAAGTTGGATGAGATAGGTGCGATAAGGGTAGCAGGTTGATGATGTGTCATCTAGTCATCTCTATTTCTGATTTCATATTTGGTGCGGTTGAAAATTAGGAAGGGCTTTTCATGTGCTGACAATTTTTTTGGTGTAAGTGCTTCTTGTCCTACATTCTGGTTCACTTCCAGAGTGCTTTGCTGCATACAGTTTAAATTATTATTGCACTGCCTTTGAATTCTAGAAATATGTCATAAAAAATTAATATACAGATCTTTGTTGTAAAGTTTGTTTTGGTGCTAGTTTCGGTTTGGTCCCAAAATTGAAATGTTTGGTACTTCAGTTGTTATGGTGAAATATTTCGGTCAATATAAATATATGAAAAAAAAAAAGAAGATAAGATATATTTAGTGGCCGTTTGGCTAAGCTTAAAAAAGTGTTAATAGCTGAAAAAAGAGGAAAGCCACTTATTTAAGTTTTTAGTTAATTTCAAATACATGCTTATTTTCTTAAGCTACAAACTAGAATTGGGATTTTTGAGCAAGCTATGGGAAGCTTTTAGAAGTCCTTATTTGCACATGCTCTTTATTAGAGGAAACGAGCACATGATTTGGATGAAACTTAAAGATTCCATTTCAATGGAAGAACATATTTCAGCATAAATAAGTGCTCAAAAGTTCTTATTTAATAAGCACTTATTTCTTAAAATAATGCTAGCCAAAAATGACCTCTGAATCAATATAGCAATTTTAACTTGAATTGACTCATTTTATAGGATTACTCACCACATCTAAGAGATCAAAATTAATAAGAGTACTTTTTTTTTTGGTAAAGAATAAGAATACTTCTTGGTTTAAAAGATTAGGATAAAAAACGATTCTTGAGATTTGGTCTAAATTGAGATTTAATCAAGCAGGTTTAGATTTAAAATTAACCATTAAGATCAACATTTTAACGCAAGATTCCTAATCAATATTTTGTATGTGTTTTGGATGAAATCATCGAATGGACTGAAACAAGCGAAGCCCAAAAACTAATAATTTCAATGAATCAATTGTTTTGTTTTGGCAACCTATGAGATATTATGGGTTTTCAGCAGACACAAAATGAAATTTACAACTAAAATACAATAACAGGCACATGCTTATTTGTGCGCGCGCGCACACCCACATATATATATATATATATATCCACTTACACATTCATGCATACGTAGGGTGCATCATGGTTCAAGAAGTCGGTGGTTTCAGTTGAAATTTACAGAAATTTTTGGTTTTGATCTGACTTCAGACGAAACTATGGTCGACCCTGCAGGAATGCAATAGTTCGACCAAAACTTTGTTTTGGTTGAAATCTCGACAGGTTTTGCCGTTTCAACGACTACAGTATCGTGTGGCGGTTTTGCCAAAACGTTACAAACCAGGTTTTAAAATGCCATTTTCGATCGAAATGGGTACTATTCCGACCCATTTCGACAGAACTCGACCGAAACCTGCTGGTTTTGACTCCAAAGACTGTTTTTGCTATATTTTGGCTATTCCACTTGCAAATCTTGGTGGAACGTGTAGGAAGCCTTTCCAAGTCATGTACAACGAACATTTGGTGGATTAGGGAACTTTTTTTAAGATTCACAGTCTGAGATATTCCTTTTTTTACAAAAAATGGGTAAATATGTAGTGGCTAGGGTTCAATTTTTTATATGTTAGATAGCATAAACCGATCTACGACTTCGCAGAGTTGGATTTTATTTTTCTGTTTTAAATTATTTTTAAAATTTTCTAGTTAAAAAAATTTGATTTTCTTGCAGCAAATTTTTGAAAAAAATAAGGTTAATACTTAAAGGTTGAAGCTCAATTTTATATATGTTAGACGCCATTGGTAGATCTACGGCTCATGGTGTTGCCTTTTTTTCTTTTCCCTTTCAACGAATATTTATTTTTTAAAAATTCTAAATTTTAAAAAAATACGGAAAATATGGAAAAATATTCTGTTTTGGCTGGAAAAATAATGAAAAATTTAAAATTATTGTTGTCTTTTCAACTCAAAATGATGCTTTATGTGTTGTTCCTTATTTACATATTGGTTAATCAGGTTATTATTTAAAAAAAATTGTTTTAGGTAAGGAAAGATAGTATAAGAGTTAGGTAGATATTAAGAAATAGTTTTCTTCTTGTTATAGGATTTTATATTGATGGAGAAAATTTAATAATGTGACTGGTTGTTGTGCTGGTGTAAGAAGAGTACATCATGGTTGCTTAGGTAGGAGATGAGGGTGGCAGAGCATGGCGTCATTGTGTACCTATTGGGAATGAGAAAAAGTCTCAATTCAATTATTGTGGCAAGAAAATTATGAGAGGTGGGGCCACTAGACTGAAGTGGCATTTGGCAAGTGGATAGAGGGATTTGACCAAATGCCTCTGGGTTCCTCTTGAGGTGCAGAAGGGCATGACTACCCTCATGAAGGGAGAAATAAAGAGAAAGTTTGATAAGTGGAGTATAAGGTAAGAGTTTGACGAGGCAGTAGTGAAGAGACAGACAAAGGCAGCAGGAGGGGATCCAAACTCTGATTTTGATGGAGACTTTGTGCCTGCTGATGTGGAGACAGAGGTAGAGATAGAGGTAGAGGCGAGACAGATATGGGAGACGAGGGTAGCAAGACGTTTTACACATGCAGGAGTAGTGAGACATTGAGAGTTCAGGGGAGGAGCTGGTTCCTCTAGAGCAGTTACAGGAGGGCTGGTCCTAGTGATTCTTTTGCACAGGATAGGAAGAAACATATGCAGACGGGGTTTGCTCTTCAGGGCATCACAGTGTGAAGGGAGCCCCACCCCCATGGCCCCACCCCCGATAGATAGTGATGATGATGAGATCGACATACTTGAGCAAGATCTCGTAGTTTTCAGAATGTGGTCTGATTGGATGGGTAAGGTAGGGGCTGCAATGTTGAAGTGGTTCTTTTACCCAGTGTTAAAGGGTTCGCCGAAATTTCGCGAAATATTTTGATTGCGGAAGAGATGTTGAAATAAAACTTCATGTGATAAATTTGAACGATATGTGTGGTGGTATCATTTCAACCGAAACAATACAACACTTTAATATAAAATGTATATTAGTCGATCAAAGACAAAGTATATGATGTGTAACTTTAGTCACACTATGATGGATAATAACATAGTGAAAATTGAGGAGAGTGAGATACTACCAAGCGACTATTTTAGATATCTTGGATCTACCATAAACAAAGAAGGTGACATAGATGATGATGCTTCACAGAGAATTAAAGTAGGATGGATGAAGTGGAGAGATGTGACTGGAGTATTGTGTGACCGACATATTCCTTTAAAGCTTAAAGGAAAGTTCTACAGTACTATTGGTGTAGTCTAAATGACTACGAACTAGGATACTAATGGCTATGAGGCTTAGCCGCTTAGGTAAGTGACAGTGGGTTTTGTGGTGTTGATAGTAGGTTTCAATGAAATGGTTAGGGGCTGGTTTAGTGGTGATGGAAGAGAGTCGATGGGGTTTGATGGAGGGTTGTTAGGTGTTGTCGGCTAGGGCTTATATGGATGATGGGGAGGGCTTTGAAGGTGGATTTATGGTGAGCTGCAGCCAATAGTAGCAACAGAAATAGCAATGAATAAATAGTAAGGATTGATGGGGAAGAAGGAAATAGGAGATATAAGATAACCCGACCTTTGGAGATCCACCAATGGTCCACCAAGGGAGATCCACCCAAGGCCATTTGCTAACAAGTAATGAACTCACAAGGAGGTTGATTTTGCTGGTTGTAATTTATGGTTGTAATGAGCAGCCGTGGTTTCTTTATATAGCATGAGGATAAAGACATAAATGCCTATATGATACAACCACCAATGACTTTAGGTTACAACCATAAATGCCTCAAATGACTTTAGATTACAACAATGACTTTAGTAACCTACCACCAATGACTTTAGGTTACAACCATGATTTTAGTAACCTACCACCAATGACTTTAGGGAAACTCAAAAGACAAGAATAAAGAGTGCTATAGAAGGTATTGAGCAAGGTCGATTATGATTAAAAGCCTACCCTACCACACTTATTTGCGGTAGTGGAGTTGATGGAGGACCATGTGGTAGCAGTGATATCACGTGGTGGGAGCTACATCCTGATAGTCCAAGATTAAGAGAGAGGTAACTTATGCATTCACTGCATAAGGCTGGTGATGCAGGTTTATCACCAAATTGGGTTTCTTTCTCTAGAAATAAGTCTAGGGTTGGGTTACAGACATGTTGGGCCTTTGGTTCCATGGGTTTTCTATGTAATAGGCCACTTTAATTGGCCTAAATATGGGTATATAAGTTGGATACGGGATTATCCCTATACTTAGTTTATTTTCATGTTTTAGTGTTTTAAATTGAACCGGTTGAACCGTTGGTCCAATTTAAGTCATTTTAGAATATTCTCTTAGGATAGAATCTTCTTAACTTAAATCATATTTTAGGGTTCATACCTCTACACGAATTTTAGAGAGGGATTGTTTTGTATTTAGACTCAACCTGGGATTTATTATTCCTAGGCTGCATAGGAATTTAGGCCTTTGGTCATTATAAATAAGGGCAAACCATGGGGCTCCTCTTTGCCTCACTGTTTGTGAAGTTTCTCTCTTGCAAGCTGCTGCAACTTATCTTCTCCTGAAGATATGCTTTGTGTGTGATCCAAGCAAGGTGGGATTGGTGTGTGATCCAATCGACACCTTGCGGTGTGAAGCCCGGGTGGTTTGTTGGTGGGATTGGAGTCCGAACCAATCGGCACTCTGTGGTGTGAAGCCTGAGTGGTTCTCTTCAAGTTCTAGTTTCCCAATTTCCAATTTTTATTCAAGCTATTGCCATGACATGCTGCTGCCGATCTTTCTCTGCAAATCCAAGTAAGTCTGAGATATCCCCAACCCCATTCTTCTTCTCCTAATCCTCTACAGCCCAACTCTTTTCCCTTTTTATTTTCTCCAATTTCCCTAACCCTAATTCACTCACAGCCCTATCCCACCATCAGAATTCAACCATATTTGAACCACAGTACCCTCTCAACCTCCCCTCCACTCGATTCAAGCCTTTTCCCCTTTCCACCATTAAAATCCTAAATTCCCACATCTCCAAAACTCCAAAACCCTAGACAATTCCAACCATCAAAAGCCTTCCATACTTTGGCCGAGTGCTCATCACCACCCTAGGAGAACTTGATCCAAAGCCCCTTCCTTAATTCCCACTATAAACCCTAGAATCCCCCACTTCTATCTTTTTAGAAACCCGAAACCCTAACCTGCTGTCCTTTGAATTCTCTCACTCCCAACCATCAAAACATCACTAGACCCAATACTGATAGACTCCCCTACACCTGCCTAGCATAACCATACCATCAAACCCTAACCCTAGTTTTGACCTAAAACCTATTTCTGCCCCATTCGGACTGCCTGTTCATAGCAGATCCTGAAGCCTTGGCTCCTATTTGGTCCCCTTGCCATCTAGGACTACATTAGCTGGTGAGTTTTTAATTTCTAGTTTATACTACCCAAGTCAAATTACTTTCCATTGATAACTTCTGAAGCATTGCCAATTGCTTTATGTTATTTTCAGCATACTACCTAAATTCCAAGTGCTAATACAAGCACATACTTGGGATGAATCAAGATGTGATAGATGCATTGGAGGATGTGGCTGCCAAGTTGGAGCCAAACCCAGATGTCCAGTCAGCCTGCAATAGTGAGGTGTTTATACAATCAATGTAATAACTCCCATTAACAGACTGATGTTGACGTATCAATGTTTGAAATAGCTGAAGACCTTCTGGGATTTAGTAGGGACTTTCAGCTGTGCAGTCGTAAAGGCTGGTCGGGAAAATTCTGCTCTTGGTAGGTTCATTAACTTATTTTCAGCTGACAAGAGAAGATTCAAAGAATGATTTGGTTTGTCTAGAATGACAGATGCTGTTCTTATGTATAGAGTGGATAATGGATTACTTATGAGGAATACTATGTAAGGCTTAATCGCGGTCCTTTTCCCAATGTACAAAATCTAGACAGTGTAGTCAGAACCCTTATCTTTAACATTCCCCCTCAAGTTGGTGCATAGATATCCCTCATGCCCAACTTGAATACAATAGGATGAAATGACTTAGAAGTTGAACCCTTTGTGAATACATTGTGAAGTGTCTATGAATCTCAATATGCTTGGTCCTGTCGTGCTGGATTGGGTTATTGGCTATAGTTATCGCTGTCTTATTATCACAGTAGAGCCTCATAGGTTCTCAAGATGTCAACCTTAGATCACCAAGTAACACTTTGAGCCATATAAGCTCACAGACATCCTGTGCCATTGCTCAGTATTCTGTTTCTACACAAGATCTGGTTACTACTGGTTGCTTCTTGCTTCGCCAGGTAACCATCCTTCTGCGGAACATATAATATCCTGAAGTAGATCGCTGTTCATCAAAAGAGCCGGTGCAATCAGCATCAGTAAAGGATTCCAATTTCCGATTGCTATTTTTGGAAAATAAAATGCCCTTTCTTGGTGCTGATTTCAAGTGTCCAGTACATTTCCTCTAGATGAGTAGTTTGTGGATCATATAGAAACCGGCAAACAACCCCTACAACATAAGCAATATTTGGCCGGGTATGGGAGAGGTATCAACATTCCTACAAATCTTTCCATAGGGGCATTCTTGTACTTGTACCTATCATTCACTTGTTATAAATAGAGTAGTAGGGCTGTCAATAGGCAGTCAATGTTTTCCCCCAGTCAAACATAATGCATGTAACTTTTACGTAATAGTGTAAAAAGTAAGAATGTAGCAGCACAATGGCTGAGAGTGGAGGTGGAGCTATAGCCTGGAGGCATCAAGAACCAATAGGAAATGATAAGAAAAAGTCACGGTGTAGGTATTGTAATAAGGTCTGGGGGGCCCACTATACTGAAGCAACATTTGACTGGTAGGTACAACGATGTGGTCAAATGCACCCAAGTCCCTTGTGAGCTGCAGCAAGCCATTTCTAAACGCTTAAAGGGAGGAAGATTAAAGAAGGCTGAAAAGAACTCGATTTTCATTTGGACCCATACTGAGGTCTTTTGCTGTTGCGATTGAGAAACCTCCCTATTCTTTATTTTTGGTCTTTTGTTCCAAATTGGAGTTTTTACTCGATTACCTTAAGTCTGTCCAAAGTTTATGAATAAGGTTTTGGGAGAGTGTTAGTACTACTACCTAGTGAGATCTTTGACCAAGGTTTCAGCCTATTTGATTTGTGGACCTTATGCTGACTTTTGGGGAAGTAGGGTACCATTTGGTTTGTGGATGAGGTAATTAATAGGGAATGGTTTATAATTGTAGATAGTGACTGTTCGGAAACTTGGAGCTCAGAGGGTGGGGATAACACATTTACAGACTTAGGTAAGTGGATTATAGTGAGTGTGCATCACATGTGTGTGTGGTATGTTTGACTTGTGCTTTATGTGGAATGTTGTCATTGAAAGTGACATGCTGAATTATAGTGATCTGCATTGTACTTGTCAATGTATGACGATTTATTTGTGATCAAGTGCGCCATGTGATTGTGTAAGTGAATCCTAGTGATGATGGAACATATGTGTGGTGATTGAGAAAGTGGTTTTGGATCTTACTTGTGGATTTTACCTGTGTTTTCACTTGGTGTATTTTAGAAGTGTGATTGTTAAAGAGTGACGAGTGATGCAAGTGTTTGCTAAAGAGTGGCAAGTGATGTGAGTGTTTGCTAAAGAATGATAAGTGATGTAAGTTTTTGAGGGTAAATAGACTGCCCCGTGCCGGTGGAGAGTCATAGCCACCAGAGAGGTATTCTATGGAGCCGCGGAAATCATATCCACTGTGCACAAATGAGTTGCCAGTGGTTTATAATTAGTCACAAAATGGGTGACAGCTTTAAGTGATCGTAAGTGATTGTAAGGGGGCCGTGTTCCCCTCGTATTATGGACGGTGGCAGCCTGTTTCCCTCAGTGCCGGCTAGAGTGATACAGAGTGGTGGTAATTAAAGGTATTTTGTGAAAGTGTTATTTTGAGAAAACTAAAAGTATTTTTATCGAATAGTGTTGTTTTGAGAAAATTTATAAAGTGTTTGATTTAATTGTCGTGATTGTTGTTAATGTGTTGTACTCTTTGCTATATTCTATCTTACTGGGCTATTTAGCTCACCCCATTTTTAACATCATAGAGGATTGAGACGGAGGTATGCTTTTGTTGGAGAGTTCGAGGGTGATTCGAAGACTTATTTTCATTCTTCCTATTTTATTTTATTAAATGGATGTAATAGGGGAGCATTTTGTGAGGTAAACTTTGATAGATTGGAATTTGAGATTTTAGTTTGGACAAACATTAGGCTGCTTCCAGTAGGAGTTTTTGGGATTTTAGGCTATTGTTTGAATATTTTATGTTTGAGACTTGAATTTGATAATTTGTTTTGAATGTTTACGCATGGTTTTAGCGATTGTTTGATCAGCGCACATGAGGGTTGTACCTTTACCTGTATCTGGGTTTGGGTCGTTACATCACTTCTCCGAACTGGAGCATCTCAAGGCCTTAGTTGGATATGGCCATGCCACCTCAAACGACTCACTCATAGTCTCATAGCTTATCCCGTATAGGCGCTTAATGTAGTCCTAGGTAGGAGTAATCCCACTAGGAACCAGGGTAATAGGATCTCTTAACAAGGCTGGCCGATTGGGACAGCTTAGGCTAATTAAGGCAGAATTAGGGTTATGGTTAGGGTTTCGACTTAGGGTTTTATTTGGTAATGATGTGCAGAATTTTATGAGTCTAATGGTATAAGTTGGATCAAATTTGGTTGAGGTTGGAATTCTAGGGTTTTGGGTAGGATGCCTTATGAAAATGGACTGTTTGTAAGATCTAGGGTTTAGGGGCAGATTTTAGGAAAGAGGTTTATAGGGTATTAATGGGCAGGTCTAGGGGGTTATTTTGGTATAAAGAAGTTAGGGTTTGGATGAGTTACAAAATTCTGCAATTTAGGGCAGAATTGTATCTAGGGTTTTAGGGTTCTAATGGATCTATGGATTAATGGAAGGGGTAATAATAGGAGTAGATGGAGCTTAGGTTAGAGGATTAGAAGAAGAATATTAAATGCTGAATTAATAAACTACTTACTTGAAAGATTAAATCTTCAATGGTAGCAGCTTTGAAGAACTAGAAGAAGGACCTCCCGATGTACAAGATGCAAGGAGTCGATCGGAGTCCACCAATCCCTTCACCTTGATATTACCCACAAGGTAGCCTTGATATTACTCACAAGGTTCACTCAACAGAGCAGAGCAGTAGCTATGACAGCAAACAAAAGCTTTTTCATTAATCAAATTCGTGTGTAATGTTGGTCTCTCTTACAAACTTATATAGAAGACTTAAAAATAGACTTAGACACTAAAAAGGAATGGCCTAACCTTATCCCTAACCTATTAGGCAACTTAAACTGACTAGGAAACTCAAATAGACTCAAAATAGAGTCCTAATGACTTAAAAACAACTTAAACTACGTAAAATAAAGAAGATTCCCTAGTAGCCAATAGGATATAAGAACCTCTTAGCCAATAGGATCACTTCACTTAAATTAAACCAATTGAACCAATTGGATGCAACCAATTTAAACCGGTTCAATTAAAAACACATAATAAAAACTAAGTATTGGGCTAATCCCGTATGCAACCTATATACCCCTATTTCAGGCCCACTAAAGTGGCCTAATACATAGAAAACCCTTGGGAACAAAGACCCAACATATATATATCCCAACCCTACACTTATTCCCAATGAAACAAGCCCCATTTGATGATGAATCTGCATCAGCGCTACTCTTAACTCAGCTCTAATATGGTCATTCCTTACTTTATCCTTATTGGTCTTGCCACACAGCCATCTCTACATCCTCATTTCCGCTACACTTGGTTTATCTATATGACGCTTCTGAATTGCCCAACATTCCGCACCATACATCATATGCGTTCGTATGGCAGTCCTACAAAATTTTCCTTTAAGCTTTAAAGGAATACACCGATCACACAGTACTCCTATCACACCTCTCCACTTTATCCATCCTATTTTAATTCTTTGGGAAACATCATCCTTTATATCGCCTTCTTTATTTACGATACAACCCAGATATCTAAAATAATCACTTTGAGATATCTTCTTATCATCAATGTTGATCACTTCCTTAACCGTTATAGTGTGGCTATAGTTACACACCATATATTCCGTATTTGGTACTCATCTTTCGACTTTTTGATTTCAAGGTTGATCTCCATAACTCCAAGGCATTAATCCCTTGTTTTGTCTCATCCACGAATACAATGTCATCAGCAAAAAGCATACACCAAGGAATCTCATTTTGTCTCTCTAGTTAAATTCTCCATAATAAGTGCAAACAAATAAGGGCTTAAGGCAAATCCTTGATGTAGCCCAATAGTAATTTGGAACTCACTACCTTGACCCCCCCACAGTTCTTACGTGAGTCACCATACCAATGCACGAGGCTCCCGCTACTTCAAAGTCTAAGAGGGGCAAATGTACCAGCCTTATCCTCTGCTTCGCAGGAGAGGCTGTTTCCAAGTTTTGAATTCACAACCAACAGGTTGCAATAGCACAACTTAACCATTGTGCCAAGTCACCACACCATCATACATATCTTTAATTATGCCGATATATTTGCATGACACTCTTCAGTTCTCTTCTCTAGTATGTGCCAGATTAGCTCTCTAGGCACTCTGTCAAGGGCTTTTTCTAGCTCAATAAAGACCATATGGAGATCCTTCTTGCCCTCTCTATACCTGATGCAGAATCATCACCAAATAGGGCTTATTTCTTTAGAAATAGGCCTAGGGTTGGGTTATATACGTGTTAGGCCTTTGTTTCCAAGGGTTTTTTTTATGTATTAGGCCACTTGAATGAGCCTAAACTAGGGGTATATAGGTTGCATACGGGATTAGGCCAATACTTAGTTTATTTTCCTGTTTTTAGATTGAACCGGTTTAGAATTGGTTGCACCCAATTGGTTCAATTAGTCTAATTTAAGTGAAGTGTTCCTATTGGTTAATAGGTCCTTATATTCTATTGGCTAGTATGAAATCTTCTTTTAAATTAGTTGTTTTAAGTTAGATTCTTTTATTTTTAAGTTTGTTGGGGTATCTTAGTCAATTTACTGTTTAAATTAGTTAAGTTAGATTAAATCTCTCCCTTCCACGATTTTTTAAGGAGAAGACTTTAATTTGTATTAGGACTTGGCATAAAGCCATATTATAAATATATTAAATCGTGGGAGGCTCCCACACATTGAAATTTGAAAAAAAAGACTGTTTTCCTGCTGCTGGCCCGCTGCTGCTGCTGTTCTGCTCCTTTGAGTGTGCATCCTTGTGGATTTCAAGGTGGAAATGGTGGGTGGATTCCTGCGACTCCTTACGCCGTGATGGCTGGGAGTATCTCTCTCTGAAGGTGGTTTCATCCTTCATCTTTCAAGCTACTGCCGGTGGATTCCAGTGGTGAGTTTGAGTTTAATTTCTGTTTTTTATCATTCCTTCTCCTTCCCCATTCGATTTTTTTATTTTCTGGTTTAATTTCATAAACCCTAATTTATCTAGAACCTATCCAGACCTGTTCCCTCATCAAAATCCTCTCATACTTTGACCACAGCTCCTCCTCAACACCCTCCATACTCTAAGTTGCTGCCTCTTTCCATCACTCAAACCCTAATTCCCCTTCATCTCCACTAAACCCTAAATAGCCAAAAACCTGTTCAGACCTAATTAGCCATCCAATTCAGCTCATATTACAGCCGAACCTTCCCCCTAAGCCCTCTAATATCTGACCAAAAACCCTACTCCAATCTCCAACTCAAAACCCTAGTTTTGGTAATTTTTCTTAATTTCTAAAACCCGAAACCTTAACCCTAATTCTGCAGGAATTTTAAACTGATCCAAATCCCAATATTTTTATATCAAAATAACCTCATAGACCTGTTGATCATTACCATATATTACTTTCATCCATAACCCTAGCCTAAACCCTAGATTTGCCCTAAACAGCCCCAAACTGCCTAGCCAAACCACCAACTGTATTTAGATCCTGTTGCTGGGCCTCTAATAGGATCCTTATCCTATTGTGAGCTACAATAATACCTTTCCATGAGTCTCTTAAGTATGAAGATAACTTCCATCGTGGATCTTCCTGGCATAAAGCCAAATTGGTTCTCCGAAACAATAGTTTCCTTGTTAGGTGGGTATATATAACCCTCTCCTGTAACTTCATAGTGTGACTCATTAGCTTTATGCTTCTATAGTTACTGTTACTTTGGATATCACTTTTATTTTTGTAAATTGTGACCATAATACTTTTCCTCCATTCATCTGGCATTTTCTTTGTACTCATAATCTTGTTAAACAGCTTGGTTAGCCAAGCTAAACTACAAAATCCTAGGCTCTTTCACACTTCTATTGGGACCTATCTAGGTTGTGTCTTGCCTAATTTTATCTTTCTTAAAGCTTCTTTTACTTCAAACACCTTAATTTTGAGCATATATTTGCGACCTGTGGTGTCTCGATAAGTAATGCAGCTCTCTGGGGCACTATTACTCAAGAAGTCTTTATTATATCTATTTGTTTATTGTATTGTACCAGCCCTTTCACTCTTGCTATTTGTTGTGTGTCATCTCTGCCATTCCTCTGTTAGTGAGTCGTCTCTGCTATTTGTTGTTTCAGCCATTCTGATATTTTCTCTTGTTTTATCTAACTATTTTGTTAGTGTTGTGCTATAATCGACATAGCCCTATCCTGTGTGTTTTGTTCATCTATATTTGTTGACCTGATATTCGTTTGCTAGCTGATTCTCTATTAATTAATCTTTGCATGAATTTTTTTTTGCCATTCCCTAATAGGCGGATACACTATAGTTTGACGTGTTAGAACCCGTTATTTTTCTGTTTGATTTCCTAGACAGCATTTTTATATATTTGTATATGTCTTTTGTATTACCTGCCTATGTCTTGTACTATGTGCACGGTCCCTATTGTCTGATGCCTAAGTACTTTTTAATGCTTTGGAACCCTTTGTTTGTACTTTTTTAATAATTATTTCTTTTTTTCCTATAATGGTGCGTCAGGTCGGCAGTCGATACTTTAGTATATTCGGTCAATCGCCTTTTGCATGGATCCTTTTGTTTTTTGACCTTTTCTTGATCTCATGTCTTCCCTTCCTCTTTCTAGGGCATTCCCCGTATGCGACGCGCCACGTCGATGCCCAAATGTGGTGATAAGTAGGCAAGGGCAAGTGAGAGGTATTATGCCAGCCTAGAAACGCAGGATTAAATTAGCTTCCTGGAACATTGGATCCTTAACGAGCAAGAGCTTAGAGTTGATAAATGTTATGAGCAGACGAAGGATTAATATAGCTTAGATGGAAAGGTAACAAAGCTAAAGTGTTGGATGACTTCAAACTTTGGTATGTGGGCAACCAAAGTAATAAAAACGCAGTGGGGATAATAGTGGATAAAGATCTAAAGAATGATGTAGTGGAGGTCAAAAGAGTGGGTGATAAGATTATATCTATCAAACTAGTATTGGAGGTCAATATCGTTTGTACTTATGCCCCCCAGATAGGATTTGATGACAGTTGTAAGCGCCAATTTTCGGACCACATGGATGATTTATTGCAGGGTTTTGGCGAGGATGAATCAATTATTATTGGAGGTGGCCTGAATGGCTACATTGGGAGTATTGGTAGAGGCTATGAAGATGTCCATGGAGGCTTCGGGGTTGGGGAGAGGAATGAGGTGACTTTCACTCCTAGACTTTACAGTAGCTTATGATCTAGCCATTTGGAACACTTTCTTTGAAAAAAGACAGGAACACTACCTACCAAAGTGGGATTCATACAAGTCAAATTGACTTCTTCCTAACAAGAAGGGCAGACATAATGGTGTGTAAGGACTGTAAGGTTATCCTTGGAGAGAGCCTTACGACCCAACATAGATTGGTAGTCCTGGATGTGTGCCTCAATGCATAGAAGCATAGGAGGAGGGGTCCTATGTATCCTAAGATAAGGTGGTGGAGATTAAAAAGGGAGCCCCTAAATACATTTACTGATATTGTGGTCAAATAAGTGGGACTCTGAGGGAGACACCAATGAGATGTGGAACGAGATGTTGACCTGTATTAAGAGGGTTACCAAAGATGTACTAGGGGAAGCGAAGGGTTGTCGTCAGGGCCCTAGGGAGACTTGGTGGTGGAACGTTGAGGTCCAAGCAGCAATTAAGACAAAAAAAAAATTTGTTTTAAGACTTGGCAAAGGAATAATGATTCGGAGAATAAAAAGAGGTATTATGATGCCAGAAATGAAGCTAGGAAGATTGTGGGGATGGTTAGGGCGAAGAAATATGAGGATCTCTATACCAACCTAAGCACTAAAGAAGGGGAAAAGGCTATATTTAAGATAGCTAAGATGAGAGAAAGGAGGAATAGAGATTTTAATCAGGTAAGGTGCATTAAGAGTGAGGATGGAAGAGTGTTGGTAAAAGATGAGGACATTATGAAGAGATGGGATGTTTATATTTGTGACCTTCTAAATGGAGATAGGTTGAGTAAAAGTGATCCGGACATTTACATCCTTCCTCAAGACATCACACGACATAGATATGAAAGAAAGATTAGTATGGCAGAAGTTAAAGAAGCCTTAAGAAAGATGAAAACAGGCAAGAATCTCGGCCAAGATGAGATACCGATAGAGGTGTGTAAAACTCTTGGAAGTTGTGGGGTCTATTGGTTATACAATTTGTTTAACATGATTATGAACATAAGGAAAATGCCAGATGAATGGAGGAGAAGCATTGTAGTCCCGATCTACAAGAATAAGGGTGCTATCCAAAGCTGCAATAATTATAGAAGCATTAAGCTTATGAGTCACACTATGAAACTTTGGGAGAAGGTTCTTGAAGCTCGTTTGAGAATAGAGACCTATATCTTAGTGAACCAATTTGGCTTCATGCTAGGTAGATCCACGACTGAAGCTATCTACTTATTGAGGAGGTTCATGGAAAGATATAGAGATAGCAATAAGGATCTCCATATGGTCTTTATTGACCTAGAAAAAGCCTATTATCGAGTCCCTAGAGACTTAATCTGTCAGGTTCTAGCGAAGAGAAGGTTATTGAGTAAATATGTGGATATAATAAAGGATATGTATGAGGACGTTGTCACTAGTGTGGGATCTGTGGGAGGTCAGGGCAACGAATTCTCAATTACGATTGGGCTCCATCAGGGATCAGCCTTAAGCCCTTATATTTTTGTGCTTATCCTGGACGACTTGACCAAGGGCATTCAAGACGAGGTCCTGTGCTATATGCTCTTTGCCGATGATATCGTATTTGTGGATGAGACAAAAGCAGGGATTAACGCTAAATTAGAGCTGTGAAGATCAACCCTGGAAACAAGAGGTTTTAAGATTAATAGAACAAAGACAGAGTATTTGATGTGTAATTTTAGTCACACTATGATGGATACTGACATGGTGCAAATTGAGGACAGAGAAATAGCACAAAGTGACTATTTTAGGTATTTGGGGTCAATCATAAATAAGGAAGGTGACATAGAAGATGATGTCTCACAGAGAATTAAAGTGGGATGGTTGAAGTGGAGAGGTGCGTCCGAAGTGCTATGTGATCGATGTATACCTATAAAGCTTAAAGGAAAGTTCTATAGGACCATTGTTCGCCCGGCTATGATGTATGGGGCAAAATGTTGGGCAGTTAAGAAGTGTCATATTGATAAATTTTGTGTGGCAGAGATGAGGATGTTAAGATGGATTTGTGGAAAAACAAGGATGGATAAAGTAAGGAATGATTGTATCAAAGCTGACTTGGGAGTTGCTCCGATCAGTGATAAGGTCCGAGAGAGTCGTCTGAGGTGGTTTGGTCATGTTCAACAGAGGCCTAGGGACGCCTCAGTAAGGAGGAGTGATATGATTCCGATTGATGGAGCTAAAAGAGCAATGGGCAGGCCTAAATGACCATAGGAGACGTTGTGAGAAAGGACATGCATAGTCTACGTGTCGTGCCGTGTATGATCTCGGATAGAGCCTATTGGAGGGCAAGGATTCATGTAGCATTAGCTGAGATTCTCCTGACTTGTTGGGCTGTGTCTCATTCCTCTTTCACTTTTCTTGTATTTTCCTTTGTTCATTTGCCATTTTTCCTTTTTTTTACTACTCTTATTGTTTTCCCATTCTTCTATTTCACTTTATAGTTTTTACCTACTTTGTTCGATTGAATCCATGTAGCCGACCCCATTAAGTTGGAATAAGGCTGAGTTTGTTGTTGTTGTAGAAGTACTCTCCCATCGCTTCTTAATGTCCTCATCCCCCTTTACCATCTTCACTTTTAATACATCTAACATGGTCGAAATTTCTTCTCATCCTTTCTCTAACTTAAGCTATCTTATACATAGCTTTTCTCCTTCCTTTGTGTTTAGATTGTTATAAATATCATCATATTTCATTGCCCATGCTTTCCCCACATTTACCTTTCGATTCACCTCGACCTCCTTAGGAACCATCTTAATACTAGCTGTCATCTCGTTCCACATCATATTAGTGTCGCCTTTAAAGTCTCACTTTCCTTGTTTGACCATCTTATCCGTAAACAATGTCAAAGAATCTCCTTTTAAGCTCGACCACCTTATCTTAGGGCAAATAGGCTCCCCTATTTTATGATTTTGTGTAATGAGGCACATATCCAAGACCACCAATTTATGTTGAATGGTTAGGCTGACCCTTGGTATGACCGTATAGTCCTTACAATACAATCTGTTGGACCTTCTTGTTAGGAAGAAATCTATTTGGCTGGAATGATGCCTATTTTTTTAGGTAACCAAATGCTTCTGTTTCTTTTCAAAAAAATTGTTCACAATGGATCAATTGTATGCCACTGCAAAGTCTAAAACTGAGATCCCCTCCTCTTTCGGTTTTTCCTCTCTCCAATCCCATAGCCTCCATGGATGCTTTCACAGCCTCTACGATCTCTCCTAACATGTCCATTCAGATCACCCCCTACAATAATCTTTTCTCCTTGGCTAAAACCTTGCACTAGTCCATCCATGTGCTCCCAAAACTGTATCTTACTACTTTCATCCAATCTTACTTGGGGTGACGACCTCTTTCTCCAATACCAGCGTGATGACAATAATCCTCCCTCCAAATCTTTTAACATCCATCACAACATTATTAAGAGATGTCCTAGAGATTGGCACACCTTCTCAAACCGGTTGATGGAGCTGACCAGCGGTGTGGGGGAAGGTACTGTACACCTGCTGTGTTGTCCGCGTAGTCGCTGAAGTTCTCTGAGTAAGGCACTGCAAGTGGTGTCCACCTGGACACTGGTAGGGCTAAAGAGGAAGAGGAACAGAGTTCCCCAAAGAAGGTGGACACTGGAACAAGCCCTGGAAAAATGCTTCGGGATTAGCAAGTCTACAATGTCGGACCTAATTTGTATCAGAGAAGCGGCTGCTATCAACTGGCACTCAAGTTTCCATCTTCCAGTCCTAAATTTCACAGATCGTTCACTTTCAAGAAATTTAAAGAACGACAAGAGGGAAAGAGAGAAAACAAAAATGTGGAAGATTGTCAATAACCTGGGTGTACTATGTTGTATGAAAGTTGCCGGAGCTGGAAGAGAACTGGGATTGTTTGGTCGGTGTGGTGCTGCTTTGTTTGAAGAAAGATGGACCAAAATATGGAAGATTGTCCCACGGATGCAAATACACTTCTGTGGGCTTTGAATGCTTCTAGTTCCTATCAAAATCCACAGTTAAGGTGGGTTAGTGGACCACATGGGTAGGGAGGAATAACAGAATGTTTAGAGAAAGGACAGAACTTGAAAGAAGAGGTATCTGAGATTGATGGAGCCAGTTTTTAGGTTTCTGTTTAGGAATCAGAGGTCAGATCGGCTGCTCCACAGGTCCAGAGAAATAATTTTTGCTGACAAATCAGGGATGAAAAGGCTTGCTGGTTTCCTGATTTCAGCAGCCTGCGAGGGGGAACATAAGGGAATAAGACTAAGGAAGAGAAAACATAGTGAGAAGGGGTTCAGTCCAAAGAAGAGTGACAGACTAGGGATGAGGGAGAGAGAAAGAGAGGAAGAGAAAAGAGAGATCGAAAGGAGAGAGAGAAGAGAGATTTCTTTCACATACTTTCAATAAAATAATAAAATATTTTTATTCAAAAACTGAATAATTGATGGAGGTTACATCTCTTTTTTTTAAACCAGAAATTTAAGAGTTTTACTTGGCTTCTAATTCCTAAACATGTCATGGCACTGATTTTTAAAATAAAGCAACCTAAAAAGAATAAACTAATAGACTGAAACTACTTAACCCCCAAGACTAAGAAGACCCCGCACACTAAAATACCAAATTAAAATGATTAAATTCATTAATGCCATATGGACCTAAAATATGAACCTTATAATTGAGCACATAGCCCCATACATAAAAAGACTTAAAACAGAAATCCATAACCAAGTACTAACAAAATAAGACCAGTGTTTTGGACCGGGTCCACAACTTGTCTTGAATTCAAACAAAATTCAGAATACCAAGCTTTGATGTTGTGCATCTGTCTTGAAACTTACGAGGAAGACAAATTCATGATGTGGAATGGGTTTCACTCAACTAGTGGTTGTCATTACTTGAACCACAAGCTCACTTTTGGCTTAAAGGGCCGACCTTCTACTGTGGGCAATGAAGATTCAAGAGAACCAGCAACATCGTCTAAAATTTCTTGATTTGCTGCCTCAGTAGGTTTCGGAATTTGTATGACGTCTTCCTCTTTCAATTCTTCTTGTGGCTGCACTGTTGGTGTGGTTTCAATTGGCTTTGAGGGTTCTTCATCAACTAGTCCTTCAAGAACTAACCTTTGTTGTATTTCAGAAGGCTTCAAGTTACATAAGTTCTTTCATCCATGATTAATCAACAATGATGTTAACAGTGGAGAAGTGGGTGCAGACCAGGTTTCGCAGGTGCATGGTTGCCCCGAGAAGGAGATGTCAGGTGGTCAGCAAATGAGGAATGTTACCGGTGGAGAAGTGGGTGCAGACCAGGTTTTGCAGGTGCATGGTTGCCCCAAGAAGGAGATGTCGAGTGGTCAACTTCTAAGGATGGCCAGTTGATGAACCAACGAGGGTTCATGTTGAAAAATCGAACCCCAATGATGATTCGGTGTCAAATGGGAGTGTTGGAGATGGCTCAAGAGTTGCTTTGCATGGTACTGTTCACGTAAGGGTGAATAGTGACCATTCACAGGCCCTAATGGTGAAGGGGGCAGACGATGGGGTAGCGGCAAATACATTAGCTGTTAACGCTTGGGATTTGGAGTCCTTGGAGGGGAGATTTGTGACGAGGAAGAGGAGTGAAATTGTGATTCACCATGATGATGATCTTGTTGATTTGGTTGAGGCATCGATGTCTTCTAGTGATGATATCAATGGTGAGCTGTTGGGGTCGCCTCTTCCATACAGAAAGAAGAATGGGGCAGGTGATGATTCTGTTTTGCTTACAACACAGATTCCATTGAGGTTGCGTGGATTTAATCCTAAAATCATCGGAGAGTCTAGGGATGATTTTCAAATAGACTTGTATAGAGTCCATTTACCGAAATGGAGAGTCAATATTGAAGAATTCAAGGCTTTCCATGCTATGATCAACAAGAAGGTGGAAAGGGCAATGGGGACATTCAGTGAGGATCAGAGGTTCAAGAAAGGCGGCGCAGGTGGTGATCAATAAGGCTTCTAAAGGGCCTAGGATGCAAGCTGGCCACCTAGTCATAATGGAGAGACGAATTACGAGGTCCAGGGGCCAAGGTAAAAACCCAACCAGTTGGTCCAGTTCTCAATGAATTTTATTTTTTGGAATATTCGTGGCAAGGAAATAAGCCTTCTTGCAGGCGTTTGAAAGTTTTGGTGAATACGTCCAATGTTGATCTAGTGGCTATCTCTGAGCCAAAGGTTGTGTTTAGCAAAGCTCCAACAATTATGCGAAAAATAGGAATGCATCATTGTATATCTAACGGCGCTGACGGTGATGACAGGTTGTGGATTTTCTGGAAAAATCATTTAGAGATTCATATCCGGGAATCCCACTCCCTGTATTTCACTTTTTCCTGTTCGGCATTGGGATCAGATAATATTTTTTAAATCACTTTTGTGCATGCTTTTTTGCATAGTGTTGGAAAGGAGGGAGTTGTGGGAAAAGCTATGTGCTGTTTCGAATGCTACAGGTTTACCGTGGGCAGTGTGTTGTGATTTTAATGTGGTTCTGGTCCCTTCGGAGAAAGTAGGATGAAGGCCACCATGTGCTCAATCGATGGAGGATTTTGGTTATTTTGTGAATCGGGCAGCTCTTACTGATGTTGGGTTTGGGGGTAGTGCATTCTCCTGGAGTAATGGTTAAGTAGTCGGGGTATGATAAAGGCCAGACTGGATAGGGTTCTTTGCAACACTACATGGTCCACTCAGTTCCAGATTAGTAGGGTCCACCACCTCAACAGGGTCTGCTGAGACCATTCTCCAATCAAATTTTAATTTGGAGCCTCCAACATCAGCAGGGTTTCAACATTTAAATTTCAGCAGATGTGGCTTTCACACTCGGCTTTCCGGGATTTTGTGAAGAACTCTTTGTCCACGGTGTATGAGGGTTCTCCTTTGCAGATCCTCTTTTTTAAATTGAAGGCATTCAGGATTGGTTTGAAAACTTGGAATAAAGAGGTCTTTGGGAACACACATCAGAATGTTAAAATGTGGAAGACGACGCTTGTCGGACGGAAGCTGTGTATGATTCTGATCCATCAGAAGAGGCAGCTCAGCATCTCAGGGAGGCAAGAAACTGTTTAAATAGAACCTTCTTACAGGAGGAAATTTTCTGGAAGGAAAAGTTTAGAGTCAAATGGCTTAAGGAAGGTGAGAGGAACACGAAGTTTTTCCACACTGTTGTGAAGGTTAAGTGGAGAAGAAATAGTTTGGAAAAAATAAGAAATATTGGTGGTGATTGGGTTGTTGGAATGGATGGTGTTAATGCTGAGGCAGTTAAGTTTTTTTTTCTGGCATTTTCTCTTTTGAAAATACAACAGTTGATCAGGATCTACTTGAGGCCATCCTAACTATTGTCATCGAGGAGGATGATGCTCAGCTTATGATTAGTCCATCGTAAGAAGAGGTGTATGGCGGTTTTTGGTTGAGCATCAGATAGTGCGCCAGGTCCAGATGGTTTTACTGGTAACTTTTTCACAGCCTGCTGGGATGTTGTAGGGATGGATGTATGGGCTGCTATGAAAGATTTTTTTGCCGGAGGCCAATTGCCAAGAAGCTTCACATCATCTCATTTAATTTTGATTCTTAAAATGGATGCTCCGGAGGTAGTTCAAGACCTAAGTAGAAAGACTAGAAGGGGGAATATGGTCTTGAAATTGGACATGGCAAAAGCCTATGACCGAATAGCGTGGAGGTTCTTGGTGGATGTCCTTGCCAAGTTTGGCTTCTACCAGGAGTGGATCAAACTTACTGAAAAAAGCTCTTAATAATTGCTGGTCTTTGGTTGTTGTGGATTCAGGACCTATAGGTTATTTTAAATCCACTAGAGGTCTTCGTCAAGGGGATCTATTATCTCCTAGCTTGTTTAATTTGGCAGAAGAAGTGCTAAGCAGGGGTTTTAGATCTCTTTTTGCAGAAGGACGAACCAGTTATTTTCATCTTCCTCATGGATGCCGAGGTATTTCCCATAGCCTTTTTGCAGATGACACCATTATTTTTTCAAAAGGTCTAAAATCTTCGTTGAAACAAATTATGGGTTTTATTAGCTGTTATGAAGATTACTCTGGACAACGGGTTAATAGGTTGAAAAACTGTTTTATTATGGACTCCAAAACACCAGAGGCGCGTCTAAGGATGGTGGGTGATATAACTGGTTTTCATAGGAAAGTCTTACCGATCATTATATGGGTGCCCCTCTTTATACTGGAAGATTGAAATCTCGTATTTTAAGGACATCCTCACGAAAGTCGGGCAAAAGATAGCAGGTTGGAAAGGCAAGATGCTATCATCAGGGAGTAGGTTGATTTTATTAAAACATGTTTTATCTTCTATGCCCATCCATATTTTATCCTATTTGGATATCCCTAAAGTGATGATGGGAAAATTTTACTCCATCTGTGCTGGTTTTATTTTGGGTGAATCTGAGTTTGGGAAACGCCATCATTGGGTTAGTTGGCATAAAATTTGCGCACCCATGGAGGAGGGTGGCCTAGGAATTCGTTCCTTGGAGGATTTTCGTCTCTTTATGTGACTCAAAGGATTATGGTATTTTTTGTCAGAAAATAACCAATGGAGTAGTTTTTTCAAAGCTAAATCCCTGAAAAACACCCATATTATATTTGCCCAGAGTAGCACCGTGGGTTCGGAAACTTGGAGGAGTTTAATTGGGCTGAAGGACTTTCTCTTAGCCGATTCTATTTGGATGATTGGGTAGGGCAATGTCTTGTTTTGGTTGGATGATTGGCTTGGGGAGGGCCCTCTAATTGATTATGTGGATGGTGCCATTAATGTGATTTTGGAAACATGAGTCAGGGATGTGCTAAATGAAGAGGGTCAGTGTGATTAGGGCACTCTACATCTCATTGACGATCAGTTGATTTGTGATAACATAATTAATTACAATGTCACTTTATCAGACAAGGTGGACAAAGTAGTGTGGAAGCCGACTTCCGATGGGAAATTTACCATCAAATCATCCTGGAGTGTGATTCATTCTAGATCCCCAAGGTTTCCTATGCAACCTGGATTTGGAATAAGTCTATGCCTACTAAAATTGCTATCTTTACTTGGCAGATACTGAACGGAAATATCCCAACAGATGACAATTTAATGAAAATTGGGATTCAATTGGCTTCATAATGCATATGTTGCAGGGACCCCTGGAGAGAAACAAATTCTCATATTCTTGTTGTTGGTGTCACAGCCACAAAGGTTTGGAAAATTTTTGGTAACCTGTTGGATATGGAAACTCTACAATATCAAGAGATAAGGGCTAGAATTATTTTTTGGCAATCTCAGGCAGGTATGGCTGGTATTTGTGATTACATCAAAGGTATTGCAGCCTCTTTTATTGTGTGGGAACTTTGGAAGGGAAGAAACAATCGTCGTCATGGTACAGGTGTGAGAATGACAGTGACAATCATTGAGAAGATTAAGTCTTGGATTTGAGAAGTTCCGTACCCATCAAAGTTTAAGAAGCCTACTTCCATGAAAGATGATTTGGTGCTTCAAATCTTGTAGATTGGTGATCCAGGTATCATTCAGAAAATCCCCAAGCCTATTTATTGATGCCCTCCATTTAATACTGTTAAGCCTAATGTGGATGGAGCAAGTAAAGGAAACCTAGGTATTAGTGGAGGCAGTGGAATTACCCGGGTTAATTGTGGTAATTTGATTGGGGCTTTTGCAAATTGTTGTGGTATCTGCACAAACTCAGTGGCTGAGATTTGAGCTCTCTTGGATGGTTTGCATATGTGTGTTAACATGGAATTCTCAAGATGCCATATCAGTTCAAACTCCATGACTATTGTTCGGTTTGTGTCTCAAAGGGTCTGCCCCCTATTGATTAGTTGGTACTGGTTTTAGAAAGTGCTTACCTTGGTTGTTTCTCTAGGTGCCAACATGTATTTTTTAGGGAAAGTAACCACACAGCTGATTTATTGGCCAACTATGCTTGTTCGACTTTGTCTAATTCATATTTCACTGTAGTGCAAGACCTTCTTCAAAACCGTAAAAATTTTTTGAGTGAAGAGTCTTCTTCCAGTCTTCAGAATGTAATTATTTTGTTTTGGATGGTTTTCATTTATTTGATGCGAGTCAGAGTGGATCAGGTAGGGGTAAGGTGGGCTATGCCCCCGCCCTTTTGTATTTCTTTTGGCGATCTAATTTTTTAATAAAATTCTAGGGGCTTCCTCGGGTCCCAGATAATATTCGGGCTTAAAAAAAATCAACTATGATGACATGTTTGGAAGAAGGAAATTCATGGGCTATCTAGCACCATTAAAATAGAAAGAAACTAAAGACATCATCATTAGATTCACTGATCTCATCTGTCTTAGACAACATCTCTACCATGTACTGTGAAGACTAGGTTGTCAGTCCGTCCACCTATAAATGGAAATCGCACTGTTGGTTTAGCTGTATTGATAGGAGTCATGGTAGTTAGTTTCACTTTGGGAGATTCTGTAACGGAGGAGGGAACTCTCTTGTAGAGCTTTTTATTCAAATATTGACATGCGTGGAAGTGCACCTACTCTCTTCTCTTTTACTTTGCTTTCGATGGAATTTGAAGTTGGTCTTGTCCATTTAGTTAAAGTATCGAACAAAGAACCACCACTGAGACATTCTGTTTGCGCGCGTTGTTCCTAAATTTTTTTTTTTTTTCCAATGGTGATCGGTCATGGTATCCAAGCGTTGCTTCTTTTTCGGCCTAATCCGGATTTCGTTTTGCTTCTCAACTCCGAAGAATTTGTAGATTGGCTTAATAGCTTAGAAAAGCTTTTTGACTGGAAAAGACATGCCAAATCAAAAAAGGGTAAAGTTTGCTGCTACTCGTCTAAAGGGACATGCCGCGATCTGGTGGGACCAAATTCAAGCAGATAGGCGGTTGAAAGTTAAGAAACGTATTGGAACGTGGGAGAAAATGAAGTCCAGATCCCTACTCTTTCTAGATTAGAGAGGGAGAGCTCTCTCTTTCTTGATCTTCCCATTGGTCGTCGAAGTTCTTGTTCTACCTTTCCAACCAATGAAAGCTATTGAAGGTTGGGGGTCTGAGAATTGGTTGTTGGCATTTGCCTGCTTAATCATTCTTGATTGATATGGACGATAAACGGATTGATTCCCACCTGATCTAGTCATCCTCCGCCTGTTCGTTAATACATATATGGAGAGGAGGCTGAACCAGTTCACAAACTTTGCCAGTCGAATGGGCGGAACCTGATTCATCAAGCAAACAAAAAAGGAGCCTTATGTAGTCATAATGGGCTGGGCCCTTGTATCTGCATATGAAGCGTAACGTTGCATCTTTAGTTCTAGCTTTGTAAGACTATTTTTTTTTTTTTTTTCATTAGAACTAAATAAAAGAGTTTGAGCTCTCTTGGCTTACTTTTAGCCACGCGGGGCATCTATCCACATGTGTCCCAAAGTAACATCCATTTTTTGGTAATGGATATACTCGAAAGAAAAGGTTTGGAATTCGACCTCCCTCGTCTGGGAAGTTTTCTCGATTCTCTTATCATCGAAAAACCAATTCTCAATTTTTTCAACAAATACTTCGAGAAAACGAAGACTTTCTTAACCACATGAATAGAAGTAAATGCTGGCTCTGATTAAGAGTTCTTGTTTCCGCCTCCTTGATACACTTTGTTCGCTTTGAAGACCGCACCGTCACTGACGTATGTATTTAACCTTTTTTCTACTACTCCATATGATGTGATGGTTGGAGATTGATTTTGACTTTTCTGTCTCTGGATTAGTCTAATCTTCTTCCCTCTCCCCGGATCTCAAGAATCCTTGTAGAGAGCCCCCGCTTTGTATCATCCTGTTGTTCATTGCTAGACCATCATTTGCTCTGTTATACTCAATGGACGAGGTAGTAGTAGATCCAGCCATTACTATCAAAGCTATTGGAGATCAATGGTATCGGAGTGCGCCTCTTCAGGAGGTTAGGTGAAACGAAATGTACCGATGGTTCGCGAAGCATCTGGCTTACTGGTAATCTCTCATTCTCGTCGTCGAAAGACTATAATAACTATAGCATGCCAGAAACGGGGAATTGAGGTGGTTAGACCTATACCCTGAAATGCTCCCAGCATAGGAGCCTATGGTTCCATTCTTCTTGTTGCTGGAGGGTGTTGTGCTCTTCTTGGTGTGGAGCGATGTACGAGAAATAGATGCTCAGCCTGCAATGTTCGATAACGACGTTGAAGTAGTGAATCTATCAGCACCACAACAGTGGCATACAACTTTGGACCTAACAGCCGGCCCTGTAACCCTTCGGAATGGGGGATCCTTGTTGGCAACCAAGGTTTTAAGTATCTTAACGTATCTGCCAATACTAACCGATACATATCTTATTTTTAGGGTATCGATACGATACGACACCGATACGATACCTAAAAAGTATCAACTGTATAGGGTCGATAGGTGACCTGATATGGTTAATACTCTCCGATACGATACGATACGATACGTCTCTTAAAATCACCTTTCCGATATGATACCCAATACAGATACTTTAAACCTTGTTGGCAACAATAGTATTTTAACTTAAAAAGAAAGCCCTTACTAATAAAGGGCAAAGGGGGCTTAGTCAAGAGAAAGCAAACAAATATCACCTTCGCAAAGGATCTATATTAGAACTCTTTTTTATTTTGGATTTTCTTAAAAGCGAAGCGGCCTGGCATTTCCATGTTATAAATAATGTTTTCTGGCTCATCCATGGAGCGGGGTCCAGGCAAGATTGAATTTTAGTGTTCATAGGTAAACATATCTATCCGAACGAGGACCTTCTCTTCCCTTAATACCCGACCTTGTCAACCCTTGTTGGTTAAATTCCAAAGCAATATAAGCATATGCCCAAAAGCTCTCACCAGGTGGGTTTTCGTCCGAAATTAGGTAGAAAAAGCACTCGTAGAACTACTTTCAAGAAAGAAAATTTCACGGTTTTGGTTCCAGTTGCAAACGAAGATCTTCGAGAACAAATATTGGATCGGAAAGAAAAAAAGGGGAAAAAGTTAAGTCTAAGCGCATATGGCACGAAAAGGAAATCCGATTTCAGTAAGACTTGATCTGAATCGTAGTTCAAATCCAAGTCGGTTCAATGAGAACGACCACAAAAGTCACCAAATGGGTCAGTCTTTTCCTTCAGTTTGTCCCATATTAAAAAAAAAAGGTGTGGGAGGACGTTGCAGATGTCTGGGATGGACACAACTTCTTCTAACGCTGGAAGACGAATTACCTTTTGTTTCCGTTGACCTATTGTACCCGGAAACAAGGCTTTCTCCTATTCTACTATCTAACATTAACAATCAATCGGTTCCAGGGCTCGCTCCCATTATTCCGAGCTAAATAAGCTGTGCTCCAAAGCGGCCTCGGTTGGCCTTCCTGCGCTGACGAATGTGGTATCTACGTAGAAAACCTTCAACAGATTTACAGTCTGTTGCTTTTGACCACTTGGCCACTCTCCCCTTCCCTGGCCGAGGCCCCCCTCAATGGATTCATTTTCATTGGACAAATGAAAACTCTTGAAAACATAGGTAATTCATTGCCAAGTTAGGCTCTAATGCCGAGTTGACGTAGGCAGCCAATGCTAGATTCCAGTTTAGGAATTAGAAATCAGATCAGTTGCTCCACAAGTCTAGATCTGAAAATCCCCCCCCCCCCCCCCTCACACACACCCAAAAAAAAGAAGTGAACAACGGCTGAAAAGGCTTGCTGGTTTGCTGATTTAGCAGCATGCGATATGGAAAATAAAGTTTCTTACACACTTCAATAAAATATTCTTATTCAAAAACTGAACAACGGATGGGGGTTACATCTCTTCTATACAACCTGGAAAAAGAGCAAGAGTTTTACTTAACTTCTAATTCCTAAACCTGTCATGACACAGATTAATAAGTAAAGCAACCTAACAAGAATATACTACTAGACTAACTAATTAATCCCCAAGACTAAGAGGACCCCACACTAGAATACTGAATTAAAAGAATAAATTCATGTACTTCCTTTGGGACTTATAATTGAGTTTACTAGAAATAAAAACACTTGAATCGAAAACCCATAACCTAGTACTAGCAAAATTAGACCAATTTTTGGACTAGGCCTGCATTAAAAATCATAATGGTGATGATGGTTAGATGTGCAATCACTATGGATGCTTTCCCGGAATTACCATCTCATTACATATATTGAGGGAACGGGAGACTTTTATTGTTATTAGATTGGTTCCATTCGCTTCCATACCTCATTAATGATCTCTCCACAACCCCTTATTTCTACTTTGCTGAATTTTGATGGAAGCTTGGCAGGCACCCAGGTTGAGTAAGTTTAGCTGGTGTATCAGGAGCCACTTAGGAGTCATCCTAGTGTTGTAGAGAGCAATTGGTATTCCTGATGCAACAATTGCAGAGTTGAAATTTTTAATGCACTGGTTCGCAACAAGCTCCAGCTTTAGAGGCTGACTTGAAAGGACAGAATTTCCATGAATATCACATCTGATTCAGTGGGCTAGTTCTTTATTCCAAGACTTCAAAACATCTTATTTCAGTCGATGAGTAGGTCTTACAAATACCATAGCCAGATGAGCTTGCAAGAGAGGCTTTCTGGGGATTATTTAAATGTGGGGCCATACATGATTATGTTACTGGTAATTTGTTGTCATATGATGTATAACTTTTTGTGTACTAGTATGCTCTCCCATGGGGTTCTCTCTATTTGACCACTCTTACAATCAATTCTTATTCGTTGAAAAGATTCCTTACTACATCCTCTCAACTCAATGTATTGGGATCAGTATTGTGTTACAGTGTTGACTAATCAATGACTATGTTTCATATTAATATAAACTGGCCTAGATGTATTAGTGGGAGTAGGGTTAGCTAATCGATCTGTTAAGAACCAATTATATTCTTGATTATACCAAGTCACTTTTTCTGCATATGCTTTTAAGATGAAATATCCCAATATTATGCTACTTATTGTAAATGGGTCTGACTCTTGTAACATGTGTTGGGTTGCTTTAAATGCTTTTGGGTTTTTAGTAATTCCCCCTTTTGAATGTGTTATGTTTTGGGAAGGCAGTATCAGAAAACTTTTTGTGGTTTGAGTTGAAAGACCAAACTAGTCAATAAGTTATCGACCAGTTGCCTTAAACTACACTAATTGGGTTACTTTTTTTGGCAGATCTCTTCTAAGGTCAAGTCTTGGGACTCTGACGACCCTTGAGGATGAGAATTCCTGGGGTGATTGAGTCCCCTGTGGTGATCTTGTTGTAGGCTCTTAAAGATTTTTCCTTCTTTTTTCCAAACACATATTTGGATGACTGACTAATAATTCTGGTCTATTAGTTGGAGGGATTTGAAAAGATGCATCTGTAGGTTAAACAGAATTCTCTTCGGCTGGTTGACGTTCTTTTTTAACTTTTACTCCAAAAAACAACAAAAATTGCAACATTCATGGGAGTTTAATTTTTTGTGTACAGTCTTTCTACAGCATTCTTAGCGTAGACACAACAGCTATAATTCTCCAATTTGTATTCTGGTTAATCTCCTTCTGTTAACAGAGACATAAATAATTCTGTGGGGAGGTATCAGGCAAGAAGTTTGTGGTCTCTTGCAAATATTTGGCGTGGGCTCCTTGTTTTGGGTTGTCCATTATAAGCCTTTTTTGTTTTTTTTATTATTATTTTTTGGGTGAAGATCTTAAGCTTTCCAAGTTAACCCTCATGTATATCATTTGTAACTTAATTTCCTTGGCTCCGTTCATTTTAGCCTTATGGTCTTAGTAAGGAAAATATTCTACGTGGCACTCAATTCACAGTCTGCCACGTGGAATTTATTCCGATCTAATGGTTGGTAAATGATTACAATTCAAAATTCAAAAGTATATTGAATGGGTACTTGATAAGTTCAATATAAAAGATGCCAAGGCGGTTAACACACCACTTTCCAATGACTTCAAGTTAACTTCCAAGCAGTGCCCTTCAAGTGAGAATGATAAGACATGGAGAAAGTTCCCTATGCATCGGCAGTAGGGAGTTTAATGTACGTTATGGTGTGTACAAAGTCAGTCATTGCATTTGTTGGTGTAGTTAGTAAGTTTGTTTTTTGGATTGGTTTTGGACTGGGGTATGACTAGACCGGCTGAAAATTTGAATTGTACCGGATCGATCGATAACAAACCGAAAATCGAATCGCATGAAACCGATAAAAAAATAATGAGTATAAGGTTATGAGTAATTGAATTGATTTCAATATTAGTGAGCAAATTTATGGGTGTAAGGCAAATTGGTACAAATTAATGAGTATGGGGTTATGAAAATAGGTAAATTGATTTGTAACAATGCTTGTTCCATTGATCTCCTTTTTAAGTGTGGTTAAGTGTGGGGCAAATGAAATATTTTATGTAGTTGAAAAGAGAAAGAGAAGAAAATAGGCACAAACCGAATCCAACTTGTTTAAAAAAACCTGATACAGAACCAAATCCAAATTGCTATGAAAACGTTATCATAAACCACAATCGACATGAAAGCAAACTGCACAGAAACCAAAACTGAGCTGAAACCAAAAAGTCCTTAATGGTTCGGTTTTGGTTTCCCTAAAAACCACACCGAAATCGTAAAAAATAGGACTTCTCACAACGTTTCGATTTTGGGGGTGTTTGGATTGAAGATGAACAAAAGGGTAAAATAGTCATTTGATTGGGGATGTTTTGGGTTAAGAGTAAAATGGTCTTTTATATAATACAACTAACACCTTCAACCTTAGGGGTACGAGTATAATTTTTGAAAACATAGGGAATGAGGTGTAATTAGGGTATAGTTCAGGGTAGGGGGTCGTAATTTTTTCTAAAAAAATCAATTAGAACCCACTATAAAAAGTATCATACACATTAAAACTAGGAGAAAGTTTTCCTCGACCATGGGTGAAGGAAAAGTATACCCATTTAATGTTATTATTACTCCCCCAACTATACGAAGTCAAAAAATATCCATCCCTCATTATTCTAGATGCCCATCCCAAGGCACTGATACATAATTCGTTCTTCGCCATGGGTGAAAGAAAAGTACCTCCTTAAAACTAAGCATGTTGATCGTCAAATCTTTGTATTAATTTTGAAGGCTTTTGGATCCCCCTCCCTTTTTTTGCTTTTGATGATTTCATTCTTGATCGAACAAACAATAATAACAAATAAGGCTCCGTCATGGTTATAGTTGAAATCCGTTCAAGCCCAGGTATTACTTCTCAATTAGGAGTGTCAAATGGTTGGTTTGATCCGGTTTTGATTAGTTTTTTTTTTTGGGCACATACTTGTCAAATCGAAACTGGACTAACAAAGTGTTCAGTCCACAAAATCCAAATCGAAATCAATACCTATTCGTCTGACCGGTTTCATTTTGTTATTGATCTCTTTCGATGGCCCCTTATTGGTCTCTTGTCGGTTTAGTAGTGCTTTGGTCTCAATTTTTTAATTGTTCAAAAGGAAACGTGTAATAAATATTGAAATTTATCAATCGGTCTCATTGGCCATGGTCTTTCAGTGGTTTCTAAGAAACAAAATCAATACAAAATAGATAGAGAGTTCAATTGGTCAATTGATTCGTTCGATTCAATAGGAATCGATCGAAGTGACCAGTTCAATTGCTTCAATCTCAATTTTGACACTTCTATTCTTAATTACATGAACTGATGATTTAACAAGCTAACTATTAAATGGGTTTTAGACATCATGCAAAGCCATCTTGAGAGGTAAGCCATTTTGAGAGGTAACCTTGTGTTTTCTTCCAAATTTTCAAGCCTTCGAGGTAGACTATCATATATTTACTCCAACAAAAATACACTATCATACGCTATTAAGAAAATTTTAAAAAGCAAAAATACTATAGTCGTTATGTCTCTCTCTTTGTTTTTTTTGGTAACGTACTTGTTATGTCTTTCTCGAAAGCATGGAAATGTAATCCTTTCATGCATCATATCATCAAATATGAAAAACTGGCCCTTTGAAAAACTGGCATTTTCTTCTGAGAGATCGAGATTCTAATTTTTAACAAGAAAAGAATTTAGGTTAAGGAGAAAGATTCAAGTAAGGCCAGCTGTCTGCATTTGAGCTTGACTGGAAGATAGCCAATGCCTCAACGCCACCACAGTTGGTGCGTTTGGTGACATAAAACGTGTAAGTCGAAGAGACGTGGACCCACTACTAGAGATGGATTGGTCCTTGGGGAGGGGGGGTCCAAGTGTCCCCAACTTACCAAATTAGTTTAATCACAACCGTTCAATTAGTGACAAGTGGTGAACCATAATTGCCCGGAACCTTTGCACCTACACTCCTCTCCATCATGTCTGGATCAACATACGTAAGCCTACAGTACATACATCGCCTCAAATTATTATAATTAAAAGCGATAAAGGACACATGGGGAGTTAAGACTTGAGACACGTGTAAGTCGTTTACGTGTTAAAAGTTAGGATTTGAAACACGTGTAAGTCTTCTAATATTGTTATTAAGAGTAGACACGTGTAGGTTTTATGTGAAGATTGTTATTCTAATCTTCTTATAAAACTTGAGACACGTGTAAGTCTTCTACGGAAAGATTGTTAGAGACGTTTAAGCCTTATTACTTGTTAGTGAGATTGCTCTAATAAAACTTGAGACACGTGTAATTTTTCTAACTAATGATTATTATTATTAAGAGCAAAGACGCGTGTTGGATTTTTAAGTAAAGATTGTTATTCTAATCTTGAGACACGTGTAAGTTTTCCAAGTGAAGGTTATTGTTATGAGACTTGGGACAGGTGTAAGTATTCTACGAAAGATTCTTAAGACATGAGACACGTGTAATCCTTTTAAATGAAGATTGTGATTAAGAGATGTCTGCATAGGGAAAAGCCACGTGAGAGGTTCTCATTGGCCACAAATCACAATCCACCAACATCTCCTCCCAAGCCCTAATATGGCGCAAGTCAAATTGGAATAACGCTCGCGGCTTATACAGTGTACGTCCGCTTTCAATGGCTGACGTGGGCACAAAGTTTATGGTCAATCCCTACTCTCATACATTATAACTTATAAGCCCTCCGTTTCTGGTTTTATTTACGGTTTTGGGTCGGAGAACGGCGTGCCCATGACCGTATCACTTTTTCAAAAAAGTGAGGCAACCACGTCAGCATAACTTCGATTAAAAATAGTTTTTCGAGAGATTGCATGTTGCCACGTAAGAATTTCTTAAATGTATAAACACTCGACCAAACTGGTTGCCTCAGTTTACTTCTTTCTCTAGTCTCTACTCTCGACTCTCGACTCTCGAATAACGCACTCGAGCAAAATTTGCAGAGGGTTTGGTTCTCTGCATTCCGGAAAACTTAAATCTGAAATCCTTTCGTAGTTTTCTTTTGATTCCTTGAATCATTCTAGTTGGTTTTTTTGTATTAATGTTCTATGTTTTAGATCCCAAAGATTGTTAGTTAGGGTTCCTTATAGGGACAGAGCATTTGAAGAACATGAAAACGCTTCCTGAAATTCTTCCTTCTTCTTCCATGGGATAATAATCTGCAAGTTCTCATCTTTCTCTCTTTCTTTCGAATTTTTTATAGAGGAAGAAGTTAAATTTTGGAATTTTTTGTTTAAAGTGCGGTGTTTCTTTTCTAGTACTGATTTTGCTTTTGATTACAGGTTTGAGAGTAGTTTTCAGTTGGATTCCAACCTCAGCCATTGGTTTAGGACGTAAAGGTAGATTAGTTTCGGGTAATAAATGGAGCTTCTATGTGATTACTGCGGAAGGGAGAGGGCAGTAGTCTACTGCAAATCGGATACAGTTAGTCTGTGCTTGAACTGTGATGGATTGGTGCACTCTGCTAATGCAATCTCACAGAAGCACCTTCGTTCTCTCATTTGCAACAATTGCAACTCACAACCTGCAGTCATTCTATGTGTTGAAGATAAACTGTTTCTATGTCAGAGCTGCAGCAGTGACGGGAATTGCTGCTCAGGTTGTGGACATCGTCTTCAGACAATAAATTGTTACTCAGGATGTCCCTCTGCCGCAGAGCTCTTAAAAATATGGGCTTCTATCCTCGATGCTTCATTGCCACAGGAAGATGTCAATAGACTCGATACTAGCTGGGAACCACAAGAGATGCTGTCTATGGATGAGAATACCATGAAGAACTGTTGGGAACCTAAACAACAGGGGTTAATGGTAAACACAGAGCAGAATGAACCGGAACCTGGTCTTCCGTCTGAATCTTGGATAGGTTCATCTTCAGAGTTTCCTCCTAACGAAAAGTTGGGACTGTGTGGAGGAGATAAACCACCATTACACCCTGAGAACTCAGACGTGGCAAAGGTGATTTGTTATATTTACTTTGTATTATTTGTTCTCAGCTTTTGAAATTATATAATCTGCTTAAAAAGCTTTTTTTTCAAATTCAGTTCCACTGGAAAGAGGAAAACCTGACAGACGTGTATCAAGGGCTCTGTTGAGTTTGGTTAGGATCACAATATGAATCCTTTTCTTATAAATATGGGTCCCATTAGCCAGAAAAGGGAAAGAGAGAGAAAGGGAGAGAGTCTCATCTTACATTGTTGGTTTATTCATTCTCATTTTACTGGCCAAGCTTTCTACTTATTTTTGTAGGACTGTTCTTCACTGAAGGATCTTGAAATTCATGGTCTCAGTGACCTTTGTGATGGTTTCAGCATTGATGATGTTGGCTTAATTTTTGAGAACGAAAGTGACATATTTGGGTGCTCACAAAGTCATCCCAGTTATGTTTTTGATGACGTAGCAGTTGGTTGCTTATTTATGGACAAAAACTTCTCGGTGGCTGATTCTGGTGGTCCCAGTGAGGATATCATAGAGGTTTTGTCTTTCTGTATCTTGAAGCTCTCATTGGTTGTAAATCATCCATTTTAAATCATTCCTTGCATCTTTTTTTTCTTTTCATCATTCTCGGTCTTTGTTGCAGACTTGTAAAAACAAGTCTTTCAATAAATTGATTGCCTGTTTGATGGTGAATCTTCTTCTCTGCTTTGGTTAATGCATTGGTTAATCTCACTGATGCCCTTACGAGTTCTGAGATTACTGTAATCACCTTTCCCCCCCCCCCCTCTCTCCCCTCCTTTACATCATTGAGGTTCTGTGCTCCTTCATTATTCACATTGTTGAGGGCATAATTACCGTCTCGTGCTGTAGAGTTTTTTATGTTTTTTTATAATATCAGTTCCACTAGGCTTCCTAGTAGGCCTTGTCTTGTGAATGGTACATGTTTTGACCTGTTGTATTCCTCTCTTTTTTTTTTTGGTGAATATATTCCTCTTGTTTGTGATAATTTTCTAGTTTATATTATGCTTTTCTTGAGGATTATAAGTTCGAGGACATTACAGCCTGTGTCTATATCAAAGTTCCTATCATCTGTGGGAAGGAACTTGAATGTATAATTCATTAGGATTTGAAGCTAGGACTCTATTCAGGGTACTTTCTCTTCCCCCCTCCTCCACCTCAAAATAGAAAAACTTTGGTTAGATTAGACTTATACTTTCTGCTTCAGTGACTGCTCTACAATCACTGGAATTAATCACAAATCGTGATGTTGAATCAGAAAAGCTTCTGTTGGATTAGACATATGAAGTTATGCCTACGGCTTCAATGACTTTTTTATAATCACAATACTACAACAACAACATAGACTTATCCCAACTAAATGGAGTCAGCTACATGGATCCATGCTCTCCAATCAGCTATCTTCAAAGTCATACAAGATACAAGACCTAAGTTATGCATGTCTTTCCTCACCTCTTCACTTAGAGTTATTTTAGGCGTTCCCCTGGCTCTTTTAGTTCCTCCTCCGAACTGGAGCATCCCAAGGCCTCCGTTGAACATGGTCATGCCACCTCAAATGACTCTCGCGTAGCTTATCATATATAGGAGCTACTCCCAACTCTGCTCTAATGTGGTCATTCCTTACTTTATCTTTCTTAGTCTTGCCACACATCCATCTCAACATCCTTATCTCCACTACACTTTTCTATAATCATGGTAATTGATCACATAATGCAATGCGCTATTGCAAAATTAGTTCTGTCTAGAGTCTCCACTTGTCATCACACTATCTACTACAATGCTTCCATGCTCTTCATTCAGTCTCCCTTTCCATGTGAGATTTGGTATAAAGTTATGGTGGAGACATAACAATTAGATTTGGCGATACATGTATGCCTATGCCAGGCAAAGAATGCATCTGCTTATGTCATAGCCTGGGTGGCCAGCAGCGTTAAGCTTGTGCAAAGATTCCAGAAGTTGCTCCCATAATCTAGAAGCTGCACCTAGATCATAGAAAATATTCTTTGTTTTTCATGCTTCTTTTAGGGATAGGGGACATGAATCTTGCATATGGGTTTAAGTAAACTCAAACAGTTATCTAAGGAAAATTTCATCTGGCTGAAAATTACCTCTCTAATCAGATGCTAGTCAGTCCAGGTGCATCCATTTTAGTCATGCTTTCTCTGCATTAATTGTTATTGATATGTTCTTGTTAATTTGTCTCTTTATCCATATCTTCCCATGGTTAATAATTGTTATAGTGAAAATTCTGGTTTGACAGTAATGGTTTTGTTTACATGTATAGCTGACAGCCCCTTTCATGTCATTCCTTAGGCATCATCATCAGAGCAACATGACCGTGTGGCCATTCAGTCCTCTTGTGCTGCAGGATTGGCCTCTGTGGTCCAGGCTGTGAATAGTGGAACAGATCGAGTATTTCTAATTCCTGGCGGCAGCAGAAGCATCAACATATGTTTTCCAACTGGACAAGTCCACTCAAGCATGCCCAACCTTACTAGTGAAAGTAGTGTTGCTGATTATGAACATTGTGGAGTATCACCAGTGTTTTTAACAAGCGGATCACCATGGGATTTAAATTTTGAAGGCACTTGCCCACAGGCGAGGGACAAAGCGAAGCTCAGATATAATGAAAAGAAGAAAACACGCACGTATGTAGTCAGCTTCAATATTAACATTTGGCAGTGATTACATCACCCGCGGGTGAACTATGACCCAATCAAATGTTGGAAAATGGTATTGAGGATTATTATGTAATTGCACTGTGTAAGTGTAATTACTAAAATACCTTAGATACTTCTTTCTCTTCATGGATTGGTACCCGCAGGTGAGGCTGATTATTCATAATATTGTGACACTTTAAAATCTAATGACATATTAGTTCGGACTTCATACTTTCTGGTAATTAGCACAAACCACTATGAATCTCTGAAATGTTAAATTTGATATTTTTTTTTAATGAAATTGTGACCAAACTATTCTAGCAAGTGATCCTAACCTTTTTTCATTCCCATTGTAGAATATTGAGAGCTTATCTGCTATGATTTCTACACTGTAGTTTATAAAAGACTCTAGGTCAGATTTTAGAAAGACACCATCTATGGAAGCCAATATTTGTGGCTGACATAATTGATCAACTCTTAGTTCCCCCCCTATCCCCTTTGCCCTTTAAATTATTTGAAGCAGTAAAGAGGGAAATGAAAAGTTCTTGGTATCTTATCTACCAATGTTGTCTCCATTCATGAATCTGTCAAAATTGTTCTGTTTGTAAAAGGCCAGTTATTGCTGTAATATTGTGAAAATGTCTTTGCCATTGAATCTTGAGTTTTTTGTATATTTATTTTATCAGTAGTCATGTCCTGCAGAAAGGTGACATAAATGACGCTTCTTGCCCTATTACAATTCATATGTACTATTTTACTTTGAAACCTGTTTTTTAATCTTCCAAGCCATTTAATCTTTGGTTTTGTTTGGAAATAGAAGAATTTTAATTCTTCAATTACTAACATAATCAGATATTCACCTTTCCCCTCTGAGAAACAGTCATGTCCTCCCCCCGCCCCCTTTTTTCTAAACCCTAGTACTCCAAACAGCATGTCCTTCTCGATATTCAATATAAGCAATATATTAATGTTTCATTTTGTCATTCTTGCTTACTTATAGCAGTTAACAGATTTTTCATTTATGTGATCTGTAGGTTTGGGAAACAAATAAAATATGCTTCCCGAAAAGCCAGAGCAGATACCAGAAAGCGTGAGAAAGGTAGATTTGTGAAGGCAGGTGAAGCTTATGACTATGATCCTCTTAAAGCAAGAAAATTCTGAGACAGATTACGATTCTTTTTCCCACAGCATAGCCTTATTTATTAAGGTATCAAATCACCAAACCTGCAAGAAGCTTGAATAGTTCTACATACACCCATCATGTTCCTGTATTTAAATAGCTTGTGATAAAGTGTATGGACATATAGATTCACTATGATCTGGTTAGAAGTTCGTCCTTGCTCACCTAAAACCATAGCATCAGGAAATATAACAGAAAATGAAGATGGAGATTAAAAAAAATTTGTCTCACTTTAGAAGAAAGTCAATAAATATATGTTTTTCTTAATGGATAGATGGCTTGCACCAGACATTTTTCACCCTTTCTTGTTGTTGCTTCTAGATGGTGGTATTTTTCCGAGCGAATAGTTAATAGCAGTTTTTTTTTTCTTTTTCTTTTGTCTTATAGTTGGTAGTACAGTCGAAATTTCACTCCTTAAAAGTTTCAGAAATGTGGTCAATTTTACAGATAATATAACAATTCATTCTCAGCAAGATGGTTTAAAGGGTGAACTGTCCTTGCACTTTTCACCATAACGTTCTACAATCTACATTCTCCAGTCTATTTCTATATTTATGTGCAGTGCCATTTCATATTCAGTTTCTTACCTTGGAACTCATACTAGCAACCAATGGCTTGAAGATCAGTTTTGTTGCTTTCTTCTTTTTTATTGCAATTTATGGTACCTTAAATTATCAAACTTGGAGCTATGACAAGAAGGCATCAGTTTATGACGGTACTTGTTTACTTGGAGCTATTGTTTTAATTAAGAGTCTCTCACGATAGTTTCTTTGTAGTAGGTTTATTAGGTTAGTAAAGGAGTTTTGTCTACAGAGTATAAATATGAACCTTATCGGTGTAGGAGAGACAGGTCGAGTTTTGTGAATAAGAGTTGCTTGTTCTTGGAGAATTAAAAATCTCAGCCCACTGAGGTATTAGGTTTCTGATGTCTTTCATATATAATTTTGTGGTTCTAGGAGATTGTAATCTGCATACATAGTTGCTATAGTTTATTTTCTACAAAATGGTTCTGAAGCTGACAATAATCGGTCATAAGCCACAAGTTCAGATCTCCTGGGTCCACTCTGCCCCCCCCCCCCCAAAAAAAAAAGAAAAAAGAAAGAGTACAGAAAGAAAACAAAAAGAACTATGCAGCGCCATGTGGAACAGGATGACCAGGATCAACAAGTTGCTGGCATAGCTTGCTACCTGGTACTCTCATGGAAAGAAAGAGACATGGCTAGAGAGGGGTTCTTTACTTATTTGTTTTTTCTCCTGAAAAATGAAAAAAGAGGGCATGTAATATTATTAATTTGATGGGTTTGTGTAACTCTTCATATCTGTTGAGTGAAGCCCAATCATGTTTTTGCATCACAGTAATAATTATATTTCCATGACTTATTCTCTTATTCCTTCATATGACAGATTGACAAAACCTTACACTATTGCTTGCTTTTGCTGTCTTCTGTACTTGAGCTATATGTTTTACACTTCTTCCATAGAGTTTCGATAATTTAATGCAATGTTAGAAGAGATTTGGTGTCTCCTTTCCACCCCTCCTCTCCATGTTCATTCCTTTAATGAGTTTTCTCTTGACTGTAGGGAATCAGGTCCTCCTTTGTATTTGAGCATCCTTCATCAGACAAAGACGACAACTTCGTGACTTCAGATAGATCAATGTAAATTGGGTTTTCTGAGGAACTGTTAGGTGCAGAATGGATATCCCTCGGCTAATGCTGTCGGGAGTTTTTCAGTGGTGCTGATCAACCTGCTTTTTGAGGTACTTAGGGTTTTTATTGTTAGATGATATTGTTATTTGCATCCCTTACAATATGGAATTATTCTTATTGACTTTTCGTTAACCTTTCCTGAATGTATTGCAGCGGAGTCCTCAAGTGCAGGTTCTTTTGATTGATTGCATATAGATAATTAGATGATATGAGCTACACTTCTTTTGTCCTACAAAAAGAACTGATCTCTTTTGATGCTAGTAAGGGGGGTGAAAGATGTGATAATTCAGCCCAAAACTCAATCAAGATGAAATGAAGCACACCAAGTGAAGGCAATGATGTTCGCTGGAGCCCAGGAAACAGCTATAGTGTTGAAAATCTTTCTGAAAAATAGACACCCACAAAAGATAAAAAAAAAAAGATGATTCTGTGTGGTAACAATCTGAATTTTCTGGGACATACAAGGGTGCCGAAACAGTTGAGGTTGTCAGAGCATTAGTGAGACAAGTTATACATTATCCATGAAAAACTACAAGCACAGAAGAGTTGGTCATTTTCCCAAGGATCTTCTTCAGCTGATAAAGATTTGGCTCTTGTCCCTTCCACAAAATTTCTGCAGGAACAGCACCCACATCTTTGGACCTACTTCTTCTCTGATGATCTGTTTGGTGCATTTCAAATTCCAAACTTTACGATCTAACACACAATGTAAGAGATCCCAAGAGGTTTCTTTGAAGTGTGCATATTGTGGCAATGAAAAAGCTGCCTCCAGTCACTCAGCCCTGATGATTCTATGATTCCCCCATTTCGAACATCACGTCCACTTCAACCGATTCCAGAATGGAAGGCAAGCAAACCTCCAGAATTATCTGCTGATGTTGATTCTCAAGGAGGTCTAGAGCTTCTGGATGTGTAGGAGGAAATGTAAGCAATTCTTGTGACTATAAAGTAAAAATTTCGACAAACTTACAGTGGAAAATTTTTGAAGGAGATGTAGAGGAGGGGCTTCTGTAACTTCCTCAGAAATTTATAGGTGTTGGATGATGCAGATTCCAAAGATAACTGCAGTGAATTTGGGTGCGAGAATGATGGAACACCTCAGCTAATATTGTGGTGATGGACAAGTTCCTTATCATGCAGGGAAGTCGGAAACTGTGAACAAGAGAGTAACCAGGAAAAAAAAAACCCGGCAAGCTTGAGAACTCTATAAATGGAAAGAAATCAAGCACTAGGAACTTTCCTGTCTCCTTTTACATTTCCTTTCCTATTCCTCTGACTGGTGTAGGATAATGTCGCCCTTGGTAAAACCATTGTCCTCAGATTCCAGTTTGATGCTCTACTAAAATTAATTTTTCTTCTCCAGCTGGGACTACATATCTCTCTCTTGAGGTCCTCAGATGCCAGTATGATGCTCTACTCATCCATTTTCTTCTCCAAGTGGGACTACAGGTCTCTCTCTCTCGCTCTCTATCTCTGCCTTCATCCTTATTATGTTTACAATTTCAGTCATTCCCTTGTAACAGGATTTCTTATGTTTGAAATTTCTTTCAATCAAGCTCTGGATGCAGACAAAGAAGATTTTAGACTGGAAAGGAAAAAAAAAGTTGGGAATGAAGGACAGAATGTTAATGTTGACCATACGTATCAGATCATGGTCCAAATAATCTTCTTCAGCCGTTCGTCGGTGCTTTACTCATACCTTGCATTCATTTATGGGTGGCTATTGCAGTTTTGGAGCCATACAGTTTAACTTCTTGTGGATCCAGAAATCACATAACACTCGTCGAAGGATTTTGGCAAAGTTGATGAGATTAATATAGCTTTACATAACCCTCTTAACATTTTTGGTTAGACTCTATTCATTGGCCTCTCCTGGCAGCACATATCTATCTTGACATTTACTTTGATTAATCATTGGCCTCTCAAGAGCAAATCAAGAAGCTGCACCATCTGTGTTTCCTGGTGCGTTTCCTATGGTTTGGGAATTGTACATTTTGATGGCCCAATTCACATATGAAAATATATTTGAAAGAATTAGTTCCAGTCAAATCACTTGTCTGCACATACTAATTAAGCTGTACAAGTACTCAACCAAAGCAAATTAGTTATTCTTTGGACTCTTAAAATTCTTGTCATTTTAAATTAGAAATATTCTTTGAATTGATACTTTCATTAATTATTTTTATTGGAAGGCTTTCCCTTCCAAGACAAAGCCTCCCATTACATGACCTATTGAATTTCATTATTTGACATTCCTTTCTAAGAATATGTGTTCCAAAGTTACTCTGAAATGTACAGAGAACTAAAGAAATTAAAATTAAAATAAAATGAATAAAAAATAAAAACGGTCTGGATCTGTTGATCGATTCTAACCTCTGGAGGTTAAGATCGGAACCATGACCAATTTAACGAATTGGTCCCAAGTCTTAGAAACAGTTAAACCATTCGAATTGGTTTTGGTCTGGTTTAAAACCGATTTGAACGTAGAATCGATTCTACAAAATTTAAAAATAAAAATTGCAATCTAAAGTGTGTCAATAATGTATCAATAGGTAGGTAGTCTTCAGAAAATAAGAAATAAAAACCACCAAACCAACTTAACCAGTTGTACACATTCAAAAATAAAATTATGATTAGTTTTTATTCGATTTATATCTTGATTTGGTTTCTTATCGGTAATTTGTTGGACTGATTATATGTATTTTTTTTAAAAAGGCAGGACTGAAACCAACCCACTTATTAAACGGTTGGTTGGCTTTGGGTTTATTCGGTTGATTTCAGTTTTGATTTTAAATCCCGGTCCAGGATTGACAACCTTTAAGTCAAGAGGCTAGATAAGAAACATATCTACAAAATCTAACCCCTAAAATTAAGAAAACCTTTTCCATCCTTTTTGAATGGTAGATCAGAGATGAATTAATATTGAATTCTTTTACTGATAAAAAAATGGCATTCCCATTAGACTTACTCTTTATCCATTGTGTGCCTCGCATTTTGGTAGCTGAAGACGCCTTGTTTCATGACTTAACCCGTTAAAATGCATGCATTCAACTTAGTGTGTTTAAGGGCTCTCTCATGAAGTAAGATTTTAGAATCCATGGAAAAAGCTTGTTTCCCTCATGTTGTATTGGTAGCAGTTGAAACAAAACACAACTCCAATATATATATTCTAGAGACTTTCTTCTTCTGATGAACATTATATATACTAGACCTACAAAACATCTCTCTTTCTTACTCTTTCCCACATTCATTATGTACCCCTCCATCATTAATGGTTATACAAGGGTTCCACAACCTTATCAGAAACTCCAGAATCAGGTTCCTTGGTCAACCCACCTCTTTGATTGTGGTTCTGATGTTCACAATTGTAAGTAGTTTTGATTTTGATTGATTTTAAACTCTTCTTCTTCTTCCAACTCTGCAACTCTTCTATGTTGATGACTAATCCATGGATGGAGATCTAATAATATCTCACATATACAGGTTGTATAACATGTTGGTGTCCATGCATTACCTTTGGCCAGATTGCTGAGATTGTAGACAAAGGATCAACTTGTGAGTATATATTATTAATTAGGGAAAAAGTAGTTTTAATTTCCAATATTGAAATTCCTTTACTTTAATTGCTTAATTAACCTAAGAAAGTATGTTAATTATGACATTGGAGGAATAACACAGCATGTGGATTAAATGGAGTACTGTACAAGCTTATCTGCTCTGCAACTTCTTGTCCTTGCATCTACTCGTCTTTCTATCGCGCGAAAATGCGGTATCAGTACTCATTAGAAGAGAGTCCCTGTAACGATTGTGTTGTTCATTGTTTTTGTGAGGCTTGTGCATTGTGTCAAGAGTACAGAGAACTCAAAAATCGTGGATTCAACATGTCAATAGGTTTTTTTCTTATTTCCTAAACAAATCTATTTCGCTCTTCATTCCAAATTTTATAGATTTAATAGAAATTATATTGCAGGATGGCATGGTAATTTGGAGAATCAAAATCATGAGGTTATGATGGCCCCAATTGTGCATGGAGGAGGAATGAATCGGTCCAATGAAGATTTAGATGAAACATTGAATGAAGGTTTACATGAAAATATGCATTAATGATCACTAGAGGGATTTTGAAGAGATCCACTTGTTTATTTTTTCTTTGTATTTTAGATATGGATTTTTTATTTTTTATTTTTTTAGAAGATCGTAACAAAAATGATGAGCTAAGAAATTGTAATTTTATTTTTTTTACCTATTTAAAATAACATATATTTTTTTAAATGATGGTGAATTATGTCATTTCACGTAAATAGTGTATTAATAATTTTTAACTTTTTGAAAACACTTTTTTAATCCTACATTAAATATTACATCAAATAACTTTTGCGGTGTGGTGCCTTTGCGCCCAAACACGAGGGCGGGCGAAATAATCGTCGTGCCCCCATAGAAAGGCGAAGTTTACAGGAGGTGCAAGGTCATTTTGCCTGCCCCTGTGTTTGATGTAGGGACAGCATTCCACACACGCCCAGGTGACGTTCTCTTTCCTAAAATAATTTAGAACAATCTATATGCATCCACACATGTCATTAGTTTAAAAATGTTTTGAAAAATCTAAGACCGAACGAAATAAAAAATTGAAAAATCACGGGTTAATGTCATGCTTGGTGGGTGAGCCAAATGGTTATTAACGACTAATAAATTGATGGCCAATAAAGAAAGTCTTAAATCTATAAAAAAAAAATTTGATAAATTGAACGACTAAGCTTTTAGATCATATTGTGAGTTGAGACAAAGTGATGTTTATCTTTATTCAAGAATTTCATGGTTGGTCGTCATATTGGAATTAGCATGTTTTTTTAAGGGATTGTTTTGGAGTAAAATTCTAATTATTCCATCATGGACTTTTGCTTCCTTCCCATTATAGAAGCAGGCCTTTCTTATGGCCCTAACATTTATCATGAGTCAACTTTCATCCCTTATGAGGATTTTTTTTTTGGGTGAATGATCCCTTATGAGTTGATTAGGTATTAGGCTTTGAAATACATTAAAAAGAAAGGGGGAGGGGGGAGAGTTTTCTGACTGGGAGCATGACCCCAACACCAACGTGGAAGTCAATGGGAGCATGCATAGAAACATCAATCAACATTGGCGGAATTTCCATCTTTCTTGGGGGCAGTATAATTATTTCATGAGGGCTTGTGTTTGGATGCAGAAGCCACATTCCCAGATAGGCTCCATTTTACGTGAATGACACTTATTTAGATCCTTAAGAGATGGAGTTTTCATTCGCCCCATGGTGAAGGAAGAATCCCCTCACCATGGCCATTTAAACCCACATGTTATTTGTAACCATGAACAATAAGGTGTGGGAATAATTAATGAATTAAAGATGCAATCATAGGATTACATCATCAGTGATTCAGTGGAGAAGGAACTTTTCTTTCTCTTAGTTGAAGGAAAACTTAGCTGTTACGTGTTATTTATTTTTCCAAAGTTTTCTTGATAAAGTCCTCCCTCCTCAAATGCACAAAAGATCCCATTTGAGAGGTACCCCACATGTTCTTGTATGAAACATTTATCCATTATATGATTATATAAGATGGGAGAAAGAACGCCATCCTGTTGTGCTGACACGTCGTCCTTGTGCGTTGATAGATGGGCATGCGAAATAACAGTAGCACCCCCTTGAAACCCCAAAAATGACCAAGGATGCACAATCATTTTGCGTGCCACTATGTCAAGGTGCAAGGATGTCGTGCACTGCACAATCGGATGGCTTGCTTTTTCCCATATAGTATAAAGATATGCTTGGCAGGTAAGAAATGGATTGAGAAAAAAAGATAAATATACGGAAAAAGATTCTCTCTCTCTCTCTCTCTCTCCTTTTCATGTGAAATGACCTCACTACCCTCCCATATACAAAACCTTTCAATCAGACCTCACCGGTGCATTCATCTATGCCGCTTGCTCAAAGAACCCTCTCCCAAAACTTAAGGACAAAAGAGCTTGTCTGGGAACATGACTCCTATGCCCAGACACAAGACCTTGCGAAATCCCCATCTTCATGAAAGGCAAAAATCTTGCCATTGTTGATGCTTCTGCATACACTCCCATGGGCTCCGCACTAACATAGGATCACACTTTGAGCTATGTTTGGTTGGCAAGAAATGGATAAAAAAGAAAAATAAAAATTCAAAAATTTTTTTTTTTTTTGAATTTAAAAAAGAGAGAGAAACACATAAATCAATCGTTGTATCATCATAGTTTTTATCATATTATATATTTTTTTCTTTTCTTTTTATTATTATTTTTTCCAAACATGGGTAACAATTATGCACAACGCTAGCTCAAAAAATGAAATTGCATAACCCTTTTACATATATCACGTTCATGTTAGGGAATGATATGCCACAAATTAATGCTTCGCTCCCTATATCAAATTGCAATGTAGGAACCTCTCCCACCAAATATATAACAAAATTAGGCCCAAATGTTCTTTATGTTGAGAAAGTAGGCTGCCCATACAAATGGGGTAGATGAAATGACCATCTACCCCTAAATGACAGGTCCATGTGTCTGGGCACAGGCTACGCTGCCGTACAGAAAACATCAGCCCCAAAATTAGAGTATCATTTTGTCTTCACCACAATCAAGTTCTTGCAAATGGATTCCACCCAAGACCGTACCTATAAATCCAAATGCCTAATATCCAATCCACATCTTTTACTTGCTGCCCAAGGCTCCATCTCTACGTTATTACTGGTCTCCCATTTTCCCATGCTGTTCCGTATTATTGGTTGCAACGTAAGCATATTCTTTTTTGCTGACATCCAGGGAAAAAGATATCGTTTATGAAAAAAAAAAAAAAACTTAATTAGATCTATCATTTATGGTCCTACTAGATTTTATGAACAGTGATTATTGTTAAGACTCAAGAGAAAGAAAAGAATGTAACCAGATTTTTTATTTTTTTATTTGGCAGGAAAAACCCTGCTAACAAGGCAAAGTTACAAGGTCACATAGGGCAAAAGGCAAAGTATAGATTCAAGAAGATTATGTAACAAGGCAAAGTTACAAGGTCTCATCATCTATTTTGAATGTATCTTAAACATTTTCATATGTATCATTAGTGTATTTTGTTCTTTTATCTTTTTTTTTTTGGGGTAAATTTAGTGTATCTTGTTCCAAATATATAATTAATGTATCTTGTGTTTCTTCATATTGTATGATATATCTCTTAAAATCATTTTTCTGATACGATACTCAATAGTCCTATACTGATACTTCAAATCTTCACCATCGGCACAGACAAATTTTTTTTTCTAAGAGATGAGAAAAGAGATAAAATCAAAAGTAAGGCGAATAAAAAAGACTAACACCAGAAGGAGAGAGTTTCTTACAATGGTAGTATAAGAAGAAATTTATTCACTACAACCAATGAAGGGTTGGAAAATAATATCATCCATATGATGCCCACATGATCTCAAGAGAGGGGCCGTGGTCGTCTGATATATTTGACTCTTGAATTAATTGTCAATTTTCAAAGAAAAATGATGATCTACGTACAGTAATACAGTAATCAAGATCATCATTCATTTTGATCTTAAACAGATCGAGGGCAGATTTAATTTTGTTTGATGGAATGCGATACATGCAACCAATGCAACTTAGATGAACTCACCAAGTCATTCCTCGACTAAAAGAGACGACTTTGATTGACTTTAAAGCGGAGAATAAAATAAAGTAATTAAAGAAAGAAATTTTTTTTTTGTTTTGTTTTTGGGGTAAGAAACTAAGAATGACTAAAGAAAGAAGTCTGTACGGAAAAGAAGAAATTGATAAATGAGATATGGTGATGGGAGGTGGCTTTCCATGTGAATATGAATTTATGGTTTGGGTTTCTCTCTGTTCGGCTACTCTAATTATAAAATGGGAAACAGAGGAGGAACATAGAAGGACCAGAAGCGAATGGAACGTTTTTCATATCTTCTGCTGTGATTATCCCATCTTAGGAAGATGACTCGTTTTTTTTTCCTCAGGACTGTTAAGCTTACCTTTGAGAGAAGCGATTATGGATTCTGTGATCTCATCCTTTATTAGTACTACTTCCTAGCTCTACCACTACTATTTCTTACCTTGAAAGCACTTCTCAGCTTTGTGTGATTTGAAGAAACTTCAGAAGCTTTGGATTATTGGACCTTTGAGGTGAGTTGGGTATGAAGGTTCTTATGCTTCTTTGCTTTCTGACTTCTGTTCCTGTTTCATTTTGTGATCCTTTTTTTTAGTAATTCTTTCCTTTTCTTGTACCCTTTGTTTCTGTCCTCTTGAATTTTGTTTGAGATGATCATGTATGAGGAAAAGTACATTCTTTTTGCAATGTTAGGTTGCCATTTATTCTTTCTTTATAGGTATCTTTAATGGCTATGACTGTGAGACTAGTCGTGGCAGAGTCTCTAGGACATGGGCTTGGGAATTTTTTAGAAGTGGGAAATTGCGTTTGGAAGTTTCTATCTCTATATAATTTCTTCATGTTTCTGTTGCTTAATGTTTTGTCGATGGCCGTTCTTCATGCTTATTGAATCTCATATATGTATTCACAATCACTTATCTCAGAATTAGACAATTTGGAAGTTGCAGTTTTGAATTACTTGGAGAATATGGGGAAGACGATTCAGATTTCTGGGTTCCCTACTGATGTCACTGCAGAAGCAGTTAAGGAATTTTTAGAGCGTTATACTGGAAATGGAACTGTTTATGCACTGAAAATCAGGATCCAGAATCCAAGATCAAATAGGCGGAATTTTGCTTTTGCTACTGTGCAATTTACAACTGCTGGAAGTGCTGAAATTATAACCTCCTTGGTAAATCGGCCCTTGCAACTGTATTATGGAACTACTTATTTGAAGGTTTGGGATGTGGAACGTGATATAGTACCCAGGCCAAGGCCCTCAATTCTCACTTTGGAGCATACAAAACTGCATTTTGGCTGTCAGGTTTCAGGTGATCAATTCTATGTTCTCTGGTCAGGGCAGGATGTTATGGTGAACTTTGGTTTTGAGCTGCGGAAGATATACTTCTTCTTGTCTTATGGCGGAGTAGAATATAAGCTTGAACTCTCTTATGAGAACATCTGGCAAATCCAGCTTCGTCGTCCTAGTAGACAAAATACAAACAAGTTTCTCCTAATTCAGGTATGCTCCCTCAGAAGTAGTTTTGTTATTGCTACTTATATCTCTTTGATCTTGATTTTTTATATTGCTTGGATGGATTGAAGATGTCATTGTTCCTGTAATGGTTGCAATTCTGTTATTGTGATATGTCCCAGCTCCTAAAGCCACTAGATCACAAGGCAAGGGAACTATCATCTTTTGATTCAGTATTAACCAAACATCCTAGAAGTTTTATGGAGTTATTTAGTGATTTTCCACATGAAGAGAGATTAAAGGGGTATGGTACCAAGTAAATTTGGATGTAATCTTACATTGGCAATTGGAGTTCTGTGTGCATGATTTCAGACACCATAAATTTGTCAACATTAATACAAAATTTATAGATGTACCTACACTGATAGTTAATTTTATGTGGATATTCTAGTCATGTCTGCGATCAGTAGGAAATCTCATCTACAATGGTTTGGTTCATGTAGTTGGTGACCCACAATTCATTACCTCAAAAACTGGTAAGTTGAACTACCCATGCAGAGCAGGCTACGCAAAGGTTTCCTTTGCATCTGTGATGCAATGGTACAGCTCTCCATTATGGAATTTATCATCCTGAGATGCTATCTATTAAGCTGGTATTTATTTATCAGGCTTTGCATCTTTTTCTTCTCACCAATGTCTTACTCTATCTTTTGATTTGGATGAATCAAATAAGCTAGGGACACCGACAAGATTTACCATATTTGTTAATCTCTCATTCTTCATATACTACTCAGTTATTTGTCTTGTTCTTTGCTATACGGAGTCTTATGAAGAGAGCTGCTTTCTTCATGTCAGCTAGAAATCTACTGCTCCAAGCAGGGTTCAGTCCAGACATTAAAAATTTAGAACAATTTTGCACAATGATAATTTTTAAAAAAATATATACAAATAAAATGCAAATGAATCCAGATGAATGCTAACTTATATTTTTTAAGTATTAGTAGGGATTTGAAAGTAAAATGTAATTGACAAATTACATTTTTTTCTTTTGGTTACTAATCTGTAGTTCTTTTTTTATTTTTTATGATTAAACTTTTTTGTGGACACAAGCTTATTGTAAGTTTCCAAGTGATTTAAATCCTATATCTACAACCTCATTGGCTCAAGCTTTCAACTCTAAGTTCTTCTGCTTGCAATTTACCATTTTTACTGCAAAGTTATGTACTTCTACAATAATGTCACTGCTTTTAATATTCGTAGTCTTTCACAAAGCTTTTGAGTGAAGACAGCTGACATAACTTCTTCAACTTTTAGGTGCTTGGAGTTCCTCTGATCTATGAGAAAGCTGTACTCTCTTCAGCGTTTCCATATGAAGATCCTGTTTTAAACTATGTTAAGGATTCTTCAAATGATCAGTGGGATAGAGCAACAGATTTCACTCCCTCATGTTGTATTGGGCAATCTTCCGCCTTGTGCTTGGAACTTGATTACAGCTGTGCGCTTCTGGATTTCAAGGAACATTTTGTCTACTATAAAGAAGATGAAGGTCAGTTCATTTTGAAGAGTGGATCAGCTTTCTCTCGTAATTTGGATTTAGTCCCCATCGTTGGCCCTCCTGATGTTCCTGAGTTGCAGAGATTTCCATACGAAATTCTCTTTAAGGTGTGTTACTTGGTTCAGAATGGGTGCCTTGCAGGGCCAACACTTGATGTCAATTTTTTCAAGTTGGTTCATCCTGCATTTTTTCCAGTTAAGTACATAGAGCTTGCCCTGGAGAAGCTGTATCATTTAAAAGAGTGCTGCTATGAACCTGTGAAGTGGCTGCATGAGCAATATGGTAAATACCGTAGATCCAATCGTCTGCCTAATTCTCCTTCTATTTCCTTAGATACTGGCTTGGTATATGTACGCAGAGTTCAAATAACCCCTAGTAAAGTGTATTTTTGTGGTCCGGAGGTTAATGTATCGAATCGTGTGCTACGCAACTACACTAACTATGTTGATAATTTTATTCGGGTATCTTTTGTTGATGAGGATTTTGATCAAATGCATGCAACCGATTTATCTCCACGTACGACTGAAGAAAGGCGTACTGGAATTTATAAAAGAATTCTTTCTACATTAAGAAATGGCCTGGTTATTGGAGAAAAGAGATTCGATTTTCTTGCCTTTTCATCGAGTCAGTTACGTGATAATTCCACATGGATGTTTGCGGAAACAGACGATGGGCTTACAGCAGCAAGGATAAGAGATTGGATGGGTGATTTTCGTGGGATAAGAAACGTGGCAAAGTATGCTGCTAGATTGGGCCAATCTTTCAGCTCTTCCACAGAAACTCTTACCGTTTTTAAGCATGAAGTTGAGAGTATCCGTGACATAGAGCTGGAAAGAGGACAGATAAAATATGTTTTCTCAGATGGGATTGGAAAAATTTCTGCTGATTTTGCTGATAGAGTTGCAGAAAAATGTGGCTTAAAAGGTTCTCCTTCTGCCTTTCAAATAAGATATGGTGGCTACAAGGGTGTTGTGGCTGTAGACCCTACATCAACAATGAAATTATCCTTGAGGAAGAGCATGTGTAAGTATGAATCAGAAAATATAAAACTAGATGTTCTTGCATGGAGCAAGTATCAACCTTGCTTCCTCAATCGTCAGATAATTACTCTTTTGTCAACACTTGGTGTGAGAGATCATATTTTTCAAGAGAAGCAAAAACAGGCTGTAAACGAACTGGATGCTATTCTAACTGATTCATTGAGGGCACAGGAAGCACTTGAGCTGATGTCTCCAGGTGAAAGCAGTAATGTTCTCAAGGAAATGTTGATGTGTGGTTATGAGCCTCATGCTGAACCATTCCTTTCGGTGATGTTACAAACATTCCGGGCAGCAAAGCTGCACGAGCTGCGGACAAAGACAAGGATATTTCTTCCAAATGGAAGATCACTGATGGGATGTCTGGATGAAACTCGAACCTTGGAATATGGGCAAGTATTTGTTCAAGTTTCTAGTATTGGGCGCATGTTTGGCGGAAATAAGTTGGGCCAGAAAAAAATTATTAAGGAAACGGTAGTTGTTGCTAAAAACCCATGCTTGCATCCTGGCGATGTGCGTGTTTTGCAAGCCATTGATGTCCCGGCATTGAATCATATGGTCGATTGCGTAGTTTTTCCACAAAAAGGAGAAAGGTGAGACATTTCACATGGATTTTTCTTGTAGTTTACTTTTACTAGACTGAGCCTGATATTTTGTGACCTCAATTCATGATCTAAGTTTGACTTGCATCAAACAGATGATTATGCAGACATAGGTTCTCTGTCTCTCTCTTGGTTTATTAAAGAACTGAAACATGTGGATTGTTTGAATACTTGTATTAGGAGCACCCCCCCCTCCTCTGTTCATCTCTCCTCAAAATGTTTGTTCTTATTTCATTCCTTTGGTTTAAATGCTCTGTATAGATCTAAACTTTTCCTCGTGTGAAACTGCTTTCTAATGTTATCTGAACTGTGATTGTAGGCCACACCCAAACGAATGTTCAGGAAGTGATTTAGATGGAGATATATACTTTGTAAGTTGGGACCCTTCAGTTATTCCACCTCGTCAAATCCAACCCATGGAGTATGTTCCAGCAAAAACTATTTCCCTGGACCACGACGTTATGATTGAGGTACTAGTCTTGCACATTATGATACATGATGTAATTTTAAACTTTGTATTACTTCTCCATATAAATTCTGGTTTCTGCCTGCTCTTTTATTTAGTGCTTGCCATTAAGTTGTTCCTGTATTGATCATTTTTAGACATTGGATAATGAAGAATGTTCCACTTCTAATGGTCTTATATTGATTTATTATGTAAATGCTACTGCATGTCCGAATGCTAGAGTTTATGCGTGTGCATATTAGCAAATGACTACGAATTTGATTTTTAAATAGAAACCTGTACACATGGTTCCCATGAGGATTGGATAATGCCTTGGAGATTTGGATCTCCATCAAATCAGTTTCATCAAATGCATTATTTATTTTATCAAAGTTTTTTTCATCAATTCTTCATAATTACTTTCTGTTTCTTCCTCACTTTTGATAAATTTTCTTGAGTATTCTCTCTTGTGATTGTTCAACTGAGGCCATGTGAACTTCCATACTAGAATCTGATACATACTGCAGTTCTAGTCAGGGTTTAAAAACCGGGAATCGGGCTGAATTGATCAGTTAAAAACCCTTAAACTCTAGTTTCCATATAGGATCAGCCCAATCTTTGATCGACCGGAATCGGGATCTACCAGAATCTGCCGATCTGATTTTTCAAACCCCAGTTCTAGTGCTATGTTCTCTAAGAATTATCCTTGTCTCCTTGATAGAACTAGTTACTATTTGTAGCAAAACAAACAAAAAAAGAAATTGGTGAAATTTCTTACTACAAAAGATCTTTGCTTGATATGCACACAACATTCCCATGGTTTGATGTTAAAAATTGCATCTAGGCTATGTTCTTTTGACAAGACCTATCTCAAGGTTTATTTCTAATCATCAGTTGCATTCAGTTTGTACTTCTAAAATCAATGATCTTAGATTCTTACCTAATTCTTCATCATGGTGGTGAACTGAAAATCCCTTTGTTTTTCCTTGTTACAGCAAGTTGAGGAGTACTTCACGAACTACATAGTCAATGAAAGCCTTGGAATCATTGCAAATGCTCACACAGTATGGGCTGACAAGGAACCTGACATGGCAGAAAGCGATAACTGTATAGAGCTTGCAAGGCTTTTCTCAATTGCTGTCGATTTCCCAAAGACTGGTGTACCAGCTGAAATTCCAGATCATCTACATGTCAGGGTATATCCAGATTTCATGGGAAAGCCTGACAAGCCAACCTACGAATCTCAGAAAGTGATTGGAAAACTGTACAGAGAGATAATCGACAAAGCATCACACACATCCTTTTCAAAATTTACTCAGGTGGTGGCAATGAGATCTTATGACACTGACATGGAGTTTGATGGCTTTGAGGATTACATTGATGATGCTTATTATTACAAAGGTGAGTACGATTTTAAGTTGGGAAACCTGATGGATTATTACGGGATCAAAACCGAGACAGAGATCCTCAGTGGGAGTATCATGAAGATGGCAAAATCATTCACAAAGAAACGGGATGCAGAGGCAATCGGATTGGCAGTTAGGTCTTTAAAGAAGGAGGCAAGGAAATGGTTTAATGATGGACTAGGGCCAGGCTCACCATCCGACAAGGCATATGCCAAGGCATCAGCTTGGTATCATGTAACATATCATCCTGATTACTGGGGATGTTACAATGAGGGAATGAAACGGGACCATTACCTGAGTTTTCCATGGTGTGTCTATGATAAGCTGATAAAGATCAAGAAGGACAAAAGCAGTATCAGATTGTCACTGTTGGATATCAGAAGGTCACTTGCAGATGGTTTGAGGCTTAGTTGAAAGCATGGTACGCTTAAATTAAATTTATGATGTTGATTGTATTGCTGTATGTTTGGATTGGTAGAAACTATTTAAGTTTGTAAATAGGTAAGACTTGACTGAACTGTGCTGAATGTGATGTAAATAGGAAGGCTTGGCCCAAACTGCTGAATATTGTGTTTCTAGTTGCTCGTACTACTACTATAAATATATGAATCGCGTGTTTGCACCATTTGGATGGTATCCTTTTCCATACATTTATATGCATAGGCCATGAGTTGTCATTTTATTTGGAAAAAAAATATTTCCAGCACCTGTGGTTTCTTCTTTCCAGTACCAATGGTTTCTTACATGTTCTGTAGATTGGCCAGATGTTAAATTTAGTTACCCGTCATAACCATATGGGCCACCATGTATAGGAATCTCTTTCCTTTATTTAAACACTCCCAATTTTTTAAAAAGGGTTGATGAGATTGGACTGGATTAACACAGTTGGATTTTAACAACCCCTGGGAATCCCTCTAGATGCATTATTACAGAATGACACACTGGCTTAAATGATACCAAATCGTGTTTGTTTTCATTACCCATGGAATCTAAGATAGGATTATGACTTATTCATATACTGGCTTTGTCTGGATGGATCATGGAAATGAGAAATATTGAATCATACATGGACTTTAGATGCAATCTAGAAGCCAATATTACATGTAGAAATGAAAAATATATGAACTATTTGGTAGGAAGTGGCTTACTTGAAAAGTATACATTTTTTGGAAGTTGAAATTATACTTACAAGGTAATGTCCAATATAGAATGTCTCCTATCTGTACATATAAGAAGTGGCCAATTTAGAATGTCTCCTATCTGTGCATTAACTTCCCACAACAGAGCTATAATTTGTGGATTATCCATAGACCATCAACCATAAAAGCTTAATCTTCTAAAATGCCCACTACATGGATGGATCCTTATCCCCTCAGGTTCTCTGTCTGGTACAGTTCATACGGTTCTTTTCATAGGGGGGCTGAAATGACCACCTTACCCCCTACCCGAACACATTGCCCGGGTGGAGTCCATCCCCCCTCTTATTTGAGGCTCTAGGGAGCTGTAACGTGCAGAGATAATTTTACCTACATGGACAGCCTTGAATGCTACATCCATAGGGAAGGGAAAAGTATGTGTGTATTTTGGTCAATTTCACAATTTCTATCTCATCAGCCTAAATACTTTCATACCCTGGGAAAAATAACCAGGTAGGTGGACTTTCAAAAAGACAAGATGATATAACATTTAGGGCAAGTGATTGCTATTTTGCTTTGTAGTGCCTACACCAACGTGGGGGCCAATGAGAACGAATGCAGAGGCATGAACATATATGCCATTTTTATTTCATGGGGGGGGGGGGGGAGGGGACGGTGGCGGTAGTGCGATATTTTTGTGCACTTCTATGTTTAGGCATAGAAGCCACGCAAGCCACATGACCAGGTAGTGTTCTTTTTCCCTTACACTATGCCTATTTTTCCATGAAGGGTCAATGAATAAAGTATGGATAGATAAAAGTGCGGTGACAAGATCACATGACATCCATGTAAGTGTCGTTATTTCTTAGAACCTAAACTTTTTGAACATGTTGTCCATGTCAACATCAAGTCGTGAACCAATTTTTAGATTTTATGCACATTTTGTACATGCCAACATAAACGGCTTTCAATGGTTTAAAAAAAAAATAAAATCAAATTACACAATTGGAAAATAATAGGAAAAGAAACATACACGATGGCCTATATGGTTGAAACGGATTACCAAAATTTACATATGGTCTATCTAAAGTTATTCCCCATCTATCCAATGGCCACATACTAAATTTATTAATTGTTAACGATAAAAGTGTTTGTGACCTCAGTTGGCGAAAACAATTTCCGATTTAACACAAAAAACTTTCCCTTTTTTTGTATTTTTGGTACACCTTCAAATGCATTAAAAAAGTACATCTGCATGTATTGAGGAAATATTTTAAAACAAAAACATTTTAGGGTGTACAGCGTCAAATATATCTTTTTGAAAAACTCGAGGTGATAATTTTCCGTCTATCTTGTCTTCAACTTTTATCCAATTATATTATTCTACATTCTACACTTTGGGGTTGGGGGCAAAATGGAAAACCAAAAAAAAAAAAAAAGCAAAGGGACTCCTTCACGGTCAGGTCTTACAAGGGGCTCCACCAACGACCTCACGACCGTACGGATAGTCCCAATATCCAATCCGCATCTTTTGCTTGCTCGCGAAGTCTCCATCTCTGCATATGACGTGTCTCCTATTTTCCCATTCTACTCTCCCCATTATTGGCTGCAAAAAAAGCTTTATGCATTTGTGCTCACGTGCAGGAAAAATATGTGTGAACTTGCATCTATCTTAAGAGAAAAACCTTTAGCTGTATCCTTCAATTATGGGCCCACTAGATTACTAGATTGTGTAAAGATCAGATTTAATTTTGTTTGATGGAATGCGACACATGCAAACAAAGGCAAAAGTTAGGTGATCGAGTCATTCCTCCTCGACGAAAGGAGACGACTTTGATTGACTTAAAATAATAAAATATATAAAAGGATGAAAGAGAGAAAGAAATAAAGTAAATAAAAAAAGAAAAATTGAATTGAATAAATGAGTTATGTGACTGCTCTATAGTTACGTGTCTAATAGTTGAGCCTCCTGTAGAGATGTAATGGGCCCACCCATCAAAAGATTCTGATCCAGCGGTTTTCGGTGAGAACATAGATACTTTTGGGGCTGCGTCATATGCGCTGCTCAGTTACTAAAAAGGTCTTCTGAGGTCTAATAATAATTAGTTAATTAGAAAATAGGAAACAAAGGAAGAATATAATAAAAGACCAGAAGCGAATGGGCGGGCGGGTTCTTCACTGTCAAGCTTAACTTTGAGAGCAGCGATCATGGATTCTGTGATGATCTCCTTCGTTTATTAGTATTAATTCCTAGTTCTCACCACTAACTAATCACACCTCGGCTTTTGTGTGATTTGAAGAAACTTGAAAGCTTTGGATAATTGGACCTTTGAGGTTAGTTGAATCACTTTTAGCTTAGGTTTCTGAATTTCTGTTCCTGTTTCATCTTGTGATCTTTGTTAGTATTTAATTCCATTTCTTGCAATGTTATGTTGTGTTTCTTTTCTTTATTGGTCTCTTCAATGGCTATCACTATAAGAGTAGTAAAGCGACATTGACTTGGCCATTTATTTGGAGAAGATGGAAATGACATTTGGGAGTTTCTATCTCTGTTTTCTTTATGTTTCTGTTCCTAAATGCTTTGTAGTTGGAATGATGCTTTGGTCGTTCTTCATTGCTCATCGAATCTCATATATGTACTGTACTGGCAACCATTTACCTGGTATTTAACAGCACGAAGTTGCAGTTTGGTTTACTTGGAGGAAATGGGGAAGACGATTCAGCTCTCTGGGTTCCCTTCTCAGGTTACTGCAGATGCAGTTAAGGAATTTCTGGAGGTTCACACTGGCAATGGAACTGTTTATGCACTGAAAATCAGACTCCAGAAACAAAGACCACGCAGGCGGGCGTGTGCTTTTGCTATTGTGCAATTTACAACTAGTACAAGTGCTGAATTGATAACCTCCTTGGTCAATCGGCCCCAGCGCCTGTCTTATGGTGGTTATTTTTTAAAGGTTTGGGTTGTGGGATGTGATATAGTACCCAAGCCAAGGCCCTCGATTTTCACTTTGGAGCATACGAAACTGCATTTTGGCTGTCAGGTTTCAGGCGACCAATTCTCTGTTCTCTGGTCAGCACAGGATGTTGCGGTAAATTTTGGTTTTGAGCTGCGGAAGATATACTTCTTCTTGTCTTATGGCGGAGTACAATATAAGCTTGAACTCTCTTATGAGGTCATCTGGGAAATCCAGCTTCGTCGGCCACATGGTCAAAATAGATGCAAGTTTCTCCTAATTCAGGTATGCTCCCTTGGAAGTAGTTTCTTTATTAATGTTTATTTATCTTTGATCGTGATTTTGTCCTTTGCATGGAGTGAAGTTGTCATTGTTCCTGTAATGGTTGAAATCCTGTTATATTTCTACATATAAATGTATAATTAGTCCTCTTGCCTAATGATTAGTGGCTTGGGAGCTGGGACATCACAATTCAAGGTCTTGTAAAATATAACACCGAAGTAGAACTGGTCTGGGTTTCCTTATTCGTCATGTTTGTGATCAATAAGAAATCTTAATAGTCCATCTACAATGATTTGGCTGGGGCTAACTGATTGGTCTAGTTGGCAATGCATGTTTTATTGCAACTGGTAAGGCTGAATTACCCAGGGCAGTTTGGTAATGCATATTTTATTGCAACTGGATTTGTTGGAAAGTGATGCAGGTCCAAACACTAGGAAGAAGAATAAGAAGCCTTGAAGAGGCCGCTGTTTTGTTGCTGCTTTATTTTCGTTGGAGCTTTTCTTTCCCATACTTAGTTTATTTTAAGTGTTTTAAGTGACTTAGTTTATTTTAAGTGTTTTAAGTGACTAAGGGTAAAATAGTCTTTTACCTGTTTTAATTGTTTTAAGTTGTTTTTTTTAAAACTTCTCCATCCTTCCACGATTTCTTTTGGAGGATTGGATCAGATTTGTATTAGGATTCAATGTCTAGTGTTTTAGGAATCAGACTTAGGCCCTATTCCTAAGCTGATTCGATGTAAGGCCTTTGGCCATCTTATTATAAATAAAGATTTCGTGGGAGGTTCCCTCACAGTTCAAATAATTAATTTTCTACTTCTAAGCTTGCTGCTGCCATAGTCGATTGCTCTCTGAGTGTACATCCTTGTGGATCTCAAGGTGGTAAAGGGTAGGTGGACTCCTGCGACTCCTTGCATCGTGAAGATCGGGAGGTTTCTTCAAGTTCTCAAGCTGCTGCCTTTGATCTCTTCAAATCCAGTAAGTTTGAATCTGAATTTTGTTTAAACCTTCTTTTTCTCATCCTCCAATCCAAGCCTTCAAAATCTGTCCAGCCTTTCCCTTCCCTAGACCTAATCCAAACCCCACTCCATCCATTAAACCCTAACCTCCATTAAACCTGCAATTTACCCATTCGATCCATAGCTTGAATTTTAAGCAACCACCTTCCAGCCCTCTGATCATCACCAAACTACCATCGAACCACCCTCCCATCCCCTTCTATACTCGATCCAAGTTTCAGCCCCAAATTCCCACTCTAACCCCTTCATCTCCTTGCTCCATTAAAACCCAAACCCAAAACCCTAAAATTCAATTCTGCCCAATATTGCAGAATTTCAAAACTCATCCAAACCCTAACTTTTTTATACCATAATAACCCCCTAGACCTGCCCATTAATACCCTATAAACCCCTTTCCCAATATCCAACCCTAACCCTAGTTTTGCCCTAAATTACTAAACCCTAACCCAATCGGCCAGCCTTTGTGTGTGACCCCATTACCCTAGTTCCTAGTGGGATTACTCCTACCTAGGAGTACATTAAATTGGTATCAGAGCAATGACTGGGCTAAAAGAGTTTGATGGGAACCGAGGTCCCCAGGTGTTCTATGATTGGCTTGCTGCCCTGGATGATTACTTTAACTGGTATGACTTGCCTGAAGATCAAAAGATGAGACTGGCACGTACCAAGTTGATTGGCCCTGCCCGAGAGTGGTGGTGAAAGACAGAGAGAGACATGGAACGCGAAGGTGTTGCACCTACTAATTGGGAGGACATGAGGTATGATTTGAAGGAGAAATATTTGCCCAAACATTACAGAGCTCAGATGCAAGATCAACTCAACTCCCTACGGCAAGGGATTATGACTATATTCGAGTATATGCAGAAGTTCGATTCTCTTTCTTCTCGTATTGACACTAGAGAAAGTGCTATTCAGGTGCTGTCTCGATTTCGACTGGGATTGAGGTCAGACATTATTAGGGCTATTGGAGTTGCTGATGTTCTGGACATCAAGGACTGCTTTGAGAAAGTCCTGAAGGCTGAAGACTTCTTGAATCTCAATAGAAGGTTTGGCTCCACTGTTGTCGACACCAGGAAATCTTTTCCAGCATCCAAACAAACTAATGGTTACAATAGAGGTAACAACATTACTGCTGGTTCTACATGGACAGCCTACTCTACTGGCAGCTCTTCTCGTCCTACACGTGTAGACAACAAGGGCAAAGCTCCAATGACCAGCAATGATCCACACTCATGCTATTACTGTAATGAAAAGGGCCATTATGCCAAGGATTGCCCACAAAAGCATAGGCAGATTTATGTAGTTGAAAAGGAAGAAGAAAACCCTGATGATATTGACGAACAGGGTATTTATGCATTACCCCCTAATGATGATGATGATGGGGCTGCTTACTTTGATGACTTGGGTGATTATTTTGAAGATACCCGAGGTATTCATGTAGTAGCACGTATATTGAGTGCTGAAACCAAAGGTAAAGATTGGCGGCGTAGTTGCATCTTCTATACTCGCATGCAAGCAGGAGAATGTACCGCCCAGATAATTGTTGATAGCGGTAGCTGTGTTAATGTTGTTTCCGAAGGCTTTGTGAAGAAAGCAAATCTGAACTTTGAAAAACATCCAATGCCATACAAAGTCTCCTTACTGAATGGGAATAAACTAGAAGTGAACAAGAGATGCTATGTTCCCCTACAGGTCCAACACTATTCAGAGGAGGTTTGGTGTGACATCATCCCAATGAGAATGACTAATGTTCTATTGGGAAGACCATGGCTATATGACAATGATGTTGCTCTCCTTGGAAGAAAAAACCAGTGTGTGTTTCAGCATAAAGGAAAGCAGGTTGCTTTTCACCCTCTTAATTTGCCTGAAGAGATGCGTAGACGCCGTACCATGCGCACCAATCAGAAGGGGACAGGATCAGGGAGCCACGTGTTAGCTATTCCACAGAAGGAGTTTGAGCAAACCAGCCATGATTTAGGCCTGGTTCTTGCCGTGGTGACTTAAAAGGTTGCTGCCCAGTCAAAAGTGAAGCTTACACAACCCATTAAGAACTTGTTACAAGAATTTTCAGATGTGGTGCCAGAGGAACTGCCCAATGAACTGCCCCCATTGAGAGACATTCAGCATGCCATCGATTTGGTACCTAGTGCTATGTTACCAAATCTGCCCGCCTACAGGATGAGTTCTACAGAGCTTGAAGAGCTTAATAAGCAAGTTGGAGAGCTACTCCAAAAGGGTTTATTAAGGAGAGTTTAAGTCCTTGTGCTGCTCCAGCCTTGTTGACTCCAAAGAAAGATGGTTCGTGGCGCATGTGTGTGGACAGCAGAGCTATCAACAAGATTACCATCAAGTATAGGTTCCCAATTCCTAGGCTTGATGATATGTTAGACATGCTGTCCGGTTCTATGATCTTTTCTAAGATCAATCTTCGAAGTGGGTACCATCAGATTTGCATCCGGCCTGGAGACGAATGGAAGACAGCCTTCAAAACTAAAGATGGACTGTTCGAGTGGAAGGTAATGCCCTTTGGCCTAACGAACGCACCTACCACATTCATGAGAGTCATGACACAGGTACTTCGTCCTTTCATTGGAAAATTTCTGGTTGTTTACTTTGATGACATCTTGGTGTACAGCAAACATCCAGATGACCATATAGGTCACTTGAAATGTTGAAGCTGATTCGGAAAAGGTCAGAAGCATTGTTGAATGGCCTACTCCGAAGACATTCACTGAAGTACGAAGCTTCCACATTTTTGCATCTTTCTACAGGCGATTTGTTCGCAATTTTAGTACCATCATAGCACCCATAACCGAATGCACCAAGCAGAGTAAGGGCAAATTTGAATGAACAACAGTAGCTCACAAAGCTTTCCAGGTGTTTAAGAAGAGAATGACTGAAGCTCCATTGCTACGCCTGCCCAATTTTGACCATATATTAGAAGTTGCTACTGATGCTTCCCATATTGGTTTAGGAGGAGTTCTTATGCAAAATGGGCATTCCATTGCCTTCTACAGTGTAAAACTTAATAATGCCAAGATTAGGTATTCTACCTATGACATTGAGCTTTATGCTGTTGTTCAGGTACTGTGACATTGGAGGTACTATCTTATTGGCAAAGAATTTGTCCTGTACACTGATCATGAGGCACTCAAGCACCTCCATTCACAAAAATCCATTAGCACTAGGCATGGTAAATGGGTTGCTTATCTACAAGAGTTTAATTTTGCCTTCAAATACAAGTAAGGAATGGAGAACATAGTGGCTGATGCACTAAGCAGAAAAGTCCTGACCTTGAATACATTTTCAGCCCGTGCACAGCATCGAGCAGATCCGAGAACAGTATGCTAGTGACAAGGACTTTCAGGTCCTATATGCTGATTTGAAGCAGGGTAGACAACACCCTAAGTATTCTATACATGATGGTTACCTATTCTTAGGAACGCGACTCTGCATTCCCGACTCATCCCTACGGCATCACATTATACGGGAGTTACATGGAGGAGGCCTAGGAGGACACTTTCGGGAAAGATAAAACCATCTTGACCTCATATAATTTAGTAAAACATGAATTAGTACTCAAAAACATAATAAAATGTACATTCATATTTCTTAATTTGTTACTAAATCCTCTCTTATTTAGAGCATGAAATGGTTTTTGGGTGCTCATTAGCGTGGAAATGGTCTCTGGTGAAAATTGGGCTAAATACAACTAACTAGCATCTTTGGGCCCAGCGAGATCTCGCCGAGATCTCGAGATCTCTGCGAGATATTGGTTTTTGTACTAAAAACCATGATTTTCACCTCGAGATACCAGAGAGAGATCTCGAGATCTCCGAGATCATGGTGGTTGTTTGACGCTCGAGATCTCGCGAGATCTCGAGTTTCGAACCTGATCGGACTATTAGATGGCTGGGTGGACAGGTCTCACTCACATCGTCCTCCACGGTTGACATTAGTATGGATTTTGTTTATGCCCCTACCAGAGGTACTCACAATTCAAGATGGCTCACTTTATCCTTCAAAAACACTTGATGCTTCCCACATTGCCAAGTTGTTTTTCAAGGAGATAGTTCGCATCCTCCATGGGTTGCCAATTACTATTGTCTCTGATCGTGACGTGAAGTTTATGAGCTACTTCTGGAAGACTTTATGGTTGAAGACAAACACCAAGCTTCTGTTCTCTACAGCATTTCATCCCCAGATTGATGGGCAAATGGAGGTAGTAAACAGGAGCCTTGGTAACTTGTTGAGATGTTTGGTAAGAGATTATGAGAAGACATGGCCCTCCATCCTTGACATTGCTGAGTTTGCATACAACAGTTCTGTGAACAGGACCATTGGACGTACCCCTTTCGAGATTCTTCTTGGGATACAGCCCAAACGTCCCATTGATCTTGTTCTCTTACCCCCTCAAGCTAGGGTAAGCATGGAAGCAGATGAGTTCCTCCACCATATCACCAAGGTACACGCTGATGTTCGAAGGAAGATAGCACTCAGTACTGATCACTACAAGACCACTGCCGATAAGCATCGCCGGTTCGTTGAGTTCAAGCCTGGAGACATGGTCATGGTCAGGGTAAACCCTCAGATACACCAGCCAGGTGTCAATAGTAAACTCCATCCGAAGAAGATGGGTCCATACAGGGTGCTGAAACGTATTGGACCCAATGCTTATGTTCTCGAGTTGCCTGTTGATATGGGCATAAGCAATGTAATTAATGTGGCTGATCTATATTTGTACACGGGACATCACTCAGATGATGGTGATTCGGAGCATATGCTGAGGCTGCCCCAACTCCAGCTACCCACTGAAGATGTGATCGAGGAGGTCCTAGACGACATGCATAAGACCACTCGACATGGCACTGGTTACCATTCCTTCCTTGTCAAATGGAAAGGTCGCCCACGCCAGGACAGTACTTGGATCCATGCAGATGACTTCAAGAAGCTTGATCCGGAGTTGTATGATCGATATATGGCCTTCATCCATTCATCGGAGATGAATGTTTCTAAGCCGGGGAGAGCTGATGCAGGTCCAAGCACTAGGAAGAAGAATAAGAAGCCTTGAAGAGGCCGCTGTTTTGTTGCTGCTTTATTTTTGTTGGAGCTTTTCTTTCTCATACTTAGTTCATTTTAAGTGTTTTAAGTAACTAAGGGTAAAATAGTCTTTTACTTGTTTTAATTGTTTTAAGTTGTTTTTTTTTTTTAAACTTCTCCATCCTTCCACGATTTCTTTTGGAGGATTGGATCAGATTTGTATTAGGATTCAATGTCTAGTGTTTTAGGAATCAGACTTGGGCCCTATTCCTAAGCTGATTCGATGTAAGGCCTTTGGCCATCTTATTATAAATAAAGATTTTGTGGGAGGCTCCCCCACAGTTCAAATAATTAATTTTCTACTTCTAAGCTTGCTGCTGCCATAGCCGATTGCTCTCTGAGTGTACATCCTTGTGGATCTCAGTAAAGGGTAGGTGGACTCCTGCGACTCCTTGCATCATGAAGATCGGGAGGTTTCTTCAAGTTCTCAAGCTGCTGCCTTTGATCCCTTCAAATCCAGTAAGTTTGAATCTGAATTTTTTTTAAACCTTCTTCTCATCCTCCAACCCAACCCTTCAAAATCTGTCCAGCCTTTCCCTTCACTAGACCTAATCCAAACCCCCCTCCATCCATTAAACCCTAACCTCCATTAAACCTGCAATTTACCCATTCGATCCATAGCTTGAATTTCAAGCAACCCCCTTCCAGCCCTCTGATCATCACCAAACTACCATCGAACCACCCTCCCATCCCCTCCTATACTCGATCCAAGTTACAGCCCCAAATTTCCATTCTAACCCCTTCATCTCCCTGCTCCATTAAAACCCAAACCCAAAACCCTAAAATTCAATTCTGCCCAAAATTGCAGAATTTCAAAACTCATCCAAACCCTAACCTTTTTTATACCATAATAACCCCCTAGACCTGCCCATTAATACCCTATAAACCCCTTTCCCAATATCCAGCCCTAACCCTAGTTTTGCCCTAAATTACTAAACCCTAACCCAATCGGCCAGCCTTTGTGTGTGACCCCATTACCCTGGTTCCTAGTGGGATTACTCCTACCTAGGACTACATTAGAAAGCTTTCCATCAAGTCCAAGATTGCTTAAATCTGATTTATATTGAAGGAGTTATGTACCGATCAAACTTAATTTGGTGTGCACGAATTCTTAAATGATATTAGGCATAAATAAGTGTCTGTCCTGGTTTCTGGCATAAATAAGTGCCTGTATACCAAGGTTTGCATAGATAGGTGTCTGTATACCAAGATTTCCCACCGAGATCTCGAGATCTGACACTCATATAAAGGAGTTTGGGTCGAGATTCTCGAGATTGAGATCTCGATCGAGTTGTTGCACTTTTTCAATTCGTATGCCATCTCGTCTTGACCCCTTGGAAAACCGAGATCTTGATCTATGCTATTTGCCAAGGCAAAGTGCAAGGTATACAACTGAAACAAATCTGGCGGATAAGCTTGTGTGGCAATATATAAGTGAAGGAATGATAGTTGTTGATTTTGTTAGGGCAGAAACAAATCTGGCAGATGTATTTACAAAACCTCAGGCTACTAAGTTTATTTATGAAACAGCTTAAGGAATTAGCTTAAGACTTGTGACATAAGTCATGTGACAGACACCCAACTTATGTGATAGGAGATCCTTTGAATTAGGTTCAAAGAGTAAAAACGAAGTTACCGGTTGACTTGTTTTGGCTCATTTTGGTTAGAGGGGGAAAATAGTACTCACCACAATGAAAGGAGGATTAATAAACTTTTAATCAACCAAATGCTTAGAAAATCTGGAGGTGTGTTAATTGTTATGCACACTATGGGCAGACCTAAGTGGCTGTAGGAGGTGAGAACGCCTACCAATGAGAGTTTTAAGCGTGAATTTTCTAAACATCTATGACTCTAAGATGTGGACAATGCCAAAAATGTCCACGTAATTGAAAAGGTTACTAATGAGTCTTCACCTGTACTTGGTAGCATGGCTTATCAGACTTAATTGTAGATTCAAGTCCAAAAGACATCTGCAACGACACAACCGACTGTTTATAATGTGCTCAATTGGATTCTATTGGTTGTTTTGAATATTTTGAATCATGTGGGGGTTGTTGGAATTTTATGTGATTTTAAAATTGATGATACAAAATATTATTTTCATTTTGTAAAAGGTTGTTAGAGGTTTATGTCTTTTCCAAATATGCAGCTAAGTGACCAATAGGTGTGACATTGGAAGGCATGTTTAAATGGTCAACAAACATGTCTTGTGGAAAAGACATGGTATTTGGGCAATTTCTATTGGAGATAGCCCGTAGTGGTGTCTCTTCTTCTCCTATATATAGAGAGTAGGTTTAGCCCATTTTGCTAACAGTTTTTGTAGGCAATCCCAACTTCTGTTTTCTCTTGGCTTTCTCTATTCATTGTTTTGATATGTCCAATTGAGCAAACTCTGAAGTACCCTGACATGGCTCAGTAAGCGAGTACAACGACTACTAGAAGGGCCTGCAGCGTTGTTTCATCTTGGAGACTGGTTTGTAAGAACTTGGTTTGCGCCTTAACAGTCTTAAGGAGAGTGACTGGTGGCACAACTCAGCCCCACCGATTCTTTAAGGTTCTTCTTGTGTTTTCAGGTTTGTGATGCCATGTATGGTGCATATTGTTAACATAATTGACTGGGTTAGTCTACGGTACAGTTAATTGTTCATTCTCCTATTTATATTCTGGAATATTTCCAACATGCTATCCATCTGATATGACCACTAAGCTGGTATTTATGATCAGGCTTTCCATCCTTTTCTTCTTGCAATGATCTTATTCTTTTGATTTGGATGGATCAAATAAGCCAGGGACACCAATAAGATTTACCAGATTCCATAGTCTCTCATTCCTATTTTAAGTTAACATCATCCTCCCTACACCTCTTCCAAGGGCTCTTGGGTCTGTGCATCAACCTCCTTAAATCCCACATGGCCACATCTTCCTTGTTGGGGTTCCCAAACCCTCCAAAACCCATCTCACCCTTCTCACCGGCTTTTCCCCTGGTACCCTCCTTGTTAAATACCTTGGCCTCCCCCTTATCATAGTTAGATTGTCTGCTCATCATTGTACCCCTATGGACCTTTTGCGCAAAAGGCTCCAATTGTGGAAAGCAAAGCTCCTCTCTTATGAAGGTCGCCTTGAGCTCACAAGATCAGTTTTGTACTCCTACATTTATTTGTGTGGTGTGGTTGGCCTTCTCAAGGCCATCATCAAAGTTGTTGAGTCCATTATGTGCTCCTTCCTTTGGAAAGGAACCTATTCTACCAGATTTCTCCAGCACATTAGAGGGTCCTCTATTTGCCTCCCCAAATTTGAAGAGGGGGGGGGGCTGGGGCTGAGAAGAATTAAGGACTCTAACCTTGTTGGCTCCTTAAAGCTCATATGGAAATTAGTCACAAAAAAAGACAGGCATCTAGATTGCTTGGGTTTACACAGGGCCCCTTTGCAGAAATAGTCTCTGGTCTGTTGCTGCCCCCTCTGATGCTTCCTCGGTTTGGCACAGGATCTTGCAGGTCAGACACCTTGCTATTGATGCCATTTCCTCTAAATTGATGATGGTCTCTCTACCTCCCTCTGGCACGACAAGTGTTACCCCTTTGGTGTCCTCTCTGCAGTAGTGAGCTCCAGACTCATTTACTCTTCTGGGTTTGGTAAAGACTCCTTGGTAGCCTCCATCATTTCCCAAGGTTCTTGGTCTCCCCCCCCCCCTCTTTCTCCCTAACTGACATATGGAGATCATTTCCTCCCATCCCCCTTGGGCACCGTGGTAGAGGTGATGTGGTTGTTTGACTCCCCTCTGTTTCAGGTTTATTCAGCTCCCAATCAGCTTAGGCTTTGACTAGACTTAGTGGCCCCCCTTCCCCTTGGCACAAGATCATCTGGTTCAAAGGCCACATCCCCCGTCAAAGCTTCACCGCTTGGAGAGCCCTCTCCAACTGCCTCCCCACATAGACTTTTCTCATCCGCCATCAGATACAGGTCTCCCCCTCCTGCTGCCTATGTTGGAATGGTTATGAGGTTGCAGACCACTTGTTCTTCTCTTGCCCATTCTCTGCCACCATATGGAAGAGAGCTCTTAGTAGCTGCTGGCCTGGTAGAAGAATAACCCTCCCCTTCAGAGAGAGGGGATTTGGATTGACATGACTTTTGGTGGGAACTCCATATGTGACGCAGTCGGTAAGCTTGTTTTTTGTACCTCCATCTCCCACATTTGGATGGAGCGTAATCTTTGAAGATGGACTTCCAACTCTCACTCCTTGGATAAGATTTGGAATGCCATCTCCTTCGATGTTAGCTCCAAGATTGCTTCTCTTTCCCACTTACCTGTAAGGGGCTCCCCAAGGAACAGGCTCATTGTTGTCTCCTGGGGTCTGCCCCCTCCATTTTGCAGCCGGCCCCTCCCCCCTAGCTGGTTAGGCTTGCTGCTCCCCCCCCCCTCTCTCCTTTTTCTCCTTGGCCCTTGGGCTTGAATATTCCTCCCTTTTTCTTCACAATACAATTTTTATTCATCCAAAAAAGAGAGTTAATATCGTCACTATACAAAGTCTTACCAAAAGAACTGGTTTCTTCATGTCTGCTAGAAATTCACTGCTCCAAGCAGGGTTCAGTCTAGACATTAGAAATTTAGAACAATTGTGCACAATGATAATTGTTTTTTTTTTTTAAATAATATACAAATAGTATGCAAATGAATCCAGATGAATGCTAAGTAGTGGTAAGTAATCCTAGCATCTGTATTGCGACTAAGACACATAACATGTAATTGATGTTATAAAATCAGAGAATAATTAATCAGACCAGAGATTAGAAGAAGAAGAAGAAGAGAAGGAGTCCACGCAAACCCCAATGGAGGAAGGGACCTGCGGTAGAACAGAATGTTCTATCGCAGGTCAGCCAAGGATATATTAATAACCGAATAAGAAAAATACTGTAAGGACAGAACTGCCCCTACATAAACTGATACAATGAAAGACTAAAATAAATAAAGGAAAAGACATATCTACCCCTATAAACACGAATTTCAACACTCCCCCTCAAGCTGGAGCATATATATCACCCATGCTCAGCTTGTTACAACAAGAACGAAAACCAGGAGCAAACAAGGACTTGGTGAACACATCAGCAATCTGATCAGATGAAGTGATGAACGGTGTCTCAACCAATTTCTTCAAAACAGCGCTGCGAATAAAGTGACAATCCACCTCTATATGCTTGGTCCTCTCATGAAAGACCGGATTACTAGCAATATAGATGGATGCCTGGTTGTCACAAAACATCTTCATAGGGGTTGGAACTGGAAACCCCAATCCACATCAACTCTGCAGTGGTATGGGCCATAGCTCTATACTCTGCTTCAGCACTGGATCTGGCAACAGTGGTCTGTTTCTTGCTTCGCCACGTAACCAGATTTCCTCCGACAAACGTACAATAACCTGTAGTAGATCGACGGTCACTAGTCGAACCTGCCCAATCTGCATCTGAGTAGGCGACAAGCTCCATATGTTTATTTGGGCGATAAATCAGCCCCTTCCCGAGGGCTCCCTTCAAGTATCGAAGAACCCGAATGGCTGCATCCCAATGAGACTTACAAGGGGATTGCATGAACTGGCTGAGAACCCCAACAACATAAGAAATGTCTGGTCTAATAATAGTCAAATATAACAGCTTTCCAACTAAGCTTGTGTGGGAGTGAACGTCCTTAAGACCCTCACCATCATCAGAACCAAACTTGTGATTAGGATCCATAGGAATATCAACTGGTTTTGCAGCAAGCATACCAGTTTCAGTCAAGAGATCTAACACATACCTTCTTTGGGATAGGCTGATTCCTTTTTTACTTCTGATAATCTCAATCTCAAGGAAGTAGCGAAGCTGGCCCAAATCTTTAGTCTGAAAATGCTGCTGCAAATAATTCTTCACCTCCTTGATCCCACTCTCATCATTTCCTGACACAATGATGTCATCAACATAAACAACAAGAACAACCAATTTCTCTCCTTGGTGGCGAACAAATACAAAATAGTCTGAGAAGTACTGAGAAAAACCAAGACCAGTAACAATGGAACTAAACTTCTCGAACCATGCTCGGGGAGACTGTTTCAGCCCATAAATGGCCTTGTGCAGTCTACACACACGTCCACTATTCTCCCCCTGAGCAACATACCCGGGAGGTTGCTCCATATAGACCTCTTCGAGTAAGTCACCATAAAGAAAAGCATTTTTAATGTCCAACTGGTATAAAGGCCAATCAAAATTTACAGCTAAAGAAATAACGAGGCGAACAGAATTCAACCTAGCCACAGGTGAGAAAATCTCAAAATAATCAACACCATAGGTCTGGGTGTATCCCTTAGCAACAAGGCGGGATTTTAGTCGCTCAATAGACCCATCAGAATGATACTTAATAGTGTACACCTACCAACACTTTACCAGGTCTTTACCAGGAGGTAAATCCACCAACTCCCATGTATGGCGAGTCAATAAGGCATCCATTTCCACATCCATGGCTTGCTTCCAAGCAGGGATAGCGAGAGCCTCAGTGTGGGTGCGAGGAAGGGTATAAGTGGACAAAGAAGTAGTAAGATTAAGATGGCAGGGTGGGAGATGAGATACAAAAATAAAATGCTCAATGGGATAGGCAACTAAAGATTTCTGAGTACATGAGCGTTTACCTTTCCGAGTGGCAATAGGTAAGTCATCAGGATCCGGATTAGCTGGTAAGTCAGGAAGAGCCGGTAAGCTGAGATCTCCACCAAAGGTTGAGGACGGTACAAGAAGCGATGTAGAGGGACCGGTATTATCTGTATGGACCTGCCCAATGCGTCTCTTGTGCCGATACATTTGTACTGGAGAAGTGGATATGGGGAATACAACAGGAATGGGAGGAGGGTCAAACACCGCTAATGGATCCCTAGGCATGGTAGGTTGATCAGAAAAATAAGATGTACCTTCAAAGAAGGTTACATTTGCACTAACAAATTGCCTTTGAGTCAAAGGGTCATAACACCTATACCCCTTTTGAGTCCGAGAATAACCCAAAAATATGCACTTGGTTGACCGAGGGTCCAATTTATCACCAAGGAGATGAAGATTATGGACAAAGCAGACACACCCAAAAACTCGAGGAGGCAGGCTGAAAATCGAAACACCAGGGAATAAAATCGAAAAAAGGAGATTTATTGGCAAGAATAGACGAAGGCATACGGTTAATCAAAAAACATGCAGTAAGAACTGCATCAGGCCATAAATGTTCGGGCACTTGCATATGTAGCATGAGTGCCCAGGCAACCTCAAGTAAATGCCTATATTTCCATTGCGCTACTCCATTTTGTTGAGGAGTATAGGAACAACTAGTTTGATGAATCATTCCATTAACAACACAAAAAGAAGATATCTCAGTTTGTACAAATTCCAACGCATTATCAGACCGAAAAATTTCAATAAAAGTATTAAACTGGGTCTTTATTTCATTGCAAAAACTTTGAAATACATGTAAAAATTCAGACCGGTCCTTCAAAAGATACAACCATGTAGTTCGGGAATGGTCATCAACAAAAATGACAAAATAACGAAAACCATGTCTATTACTTGCACGACAAGGACCCCACACATCGCTATGTACTAAAGAAAATAAGGACGGGCTACGAGGCATAGAACGAGATGGATAAGTAGCACGATGATGCTTACCCAACTCGCAACCCTCACACTCTAACCTATCTGAAGACTTAAACTGGGGAAATAAAACCTTTAATCTAGACAAAGACAAATGTCCAAGCCTGTAGTGCCATCGAAAAGGGGACTCTCCACCAACAGTAGTAGCGGCAGTTGAAGCAGACGGAGCAGCACCATTCAGATAATATAGTCCATCTTTCTCACACCCTCCACCAATCTTCTTCCTTGTGTGAAGATCCTGAAAAATACAGTAAGAAGGGAAGAAAGTTAAAGAGCAATTCAAGTTTTTAGTAAGTTGACTAACAGAAAGAAGACTTAATGGAAATTGAGGAACATGTAACACAGAGGAAATGGAGAGGTTAGAATTAAGACAAATAGTGCCATTCCCAGTAACAGGGGTGGAGGAACATGGCCACAATAACGGGAGGAGTGTGAGAGTTAGATGAAATAAAACTAAAAATGGAAACTTACCAGTCATGTGAGCGGAAGCCCCCGAATCTATAATCCAGGGTGTGGAGGTAGTGGAAAGGAAGGCAACAGGTGTACCTGCATGGGCCAATGTGGCAGCGGAGGTGGATGAACCAGAAGTGGAAGTGGATGTCTCAAGACTCTTGATACGGCACATTAGCTGCTGCACCTCATCACAAAGGTTAGTGGATGAATCTCCCACGGCTGAACCAGATTTAGTGTCGTTAGGTGTAACAAAATCAGAACCATCTTCAGGAGTCGCATGATTGGCCAAGTTTTAGCCTATTTAGGCTTCCCATGCTTGGACCAGTAGGTATCAATAGTATGATTAGTCTTCCCACAATAAGTACACAGCCGGGCAGCCTTGTCAATATGCTGTCCATCATAACCACGACAACCAAATCCTCGTCCTCCCCTTGAACCACGGCCTCTAGTAGTAGTAAAAGCAGAATTTTCCTTGGGATTGCTGTCAAGTTTGGAACTAGGGGAAACAATGCGCTGCAACCTAGAGTAGGTGTCATTCAAAGTAGGGACAGATTCACCAGCAAGTAGATGCGCTTTGATATTCTTCAAACTCGGATTCAAACCAGCCAAGAACTTGGATACAAAAAACTCATTCCTTTGGGTCTTTAACTTCTTAATATCAGTAGTAAGCGGCTGGAACATATTTAGTTCTTCCATCATGCCCTTAAAAGTACTGTAATACTCCTGAAGAGATTTGTCGGATTGCTGAAATTGGAATAATTTTTCATAAAGGTCAAAGGTGCGGGTCATACTCTTCTCTTGAGAGTACGTCTCCTTGAGGTCATCCCAAACTCCCTTGGCAGTGGTATGGAACATGACATTGGCAGCGATATCCGGCTCCATGCTGTTCCATAACCAAATCAAGATAATATCATTCTCCTTCTTCTAGGTATTGTAATCCTTAGAATCTGTTGGAGGAGGATCATAAGTGATGTAGCTAAGTTTGTCCTTAGCTATAATGTAGACACGGACAGCTTGTGCCCAAAGCAAATAGTTGAAATTTCCCTTCAATTTAATGGAGGTTATCTGAATATTGACATTATCCGTGGTTGTCTTTGTGTCAGCCATAATGAGTGAAAAAAAATGTCTTCAAAAAAGAACACAGTGAGGGCAGTAGCACTAATTCAGGAAGTTCTTCAAACACTTGGTAGGCAGCAGCAATTGGTTCTGGAAGAAACAACCAAGGAGCAGAAATTCCTTGACGAAATAATGAGTAGCGAACTTAGCTAACTCCAGTAGGTAGAGGGGCAGAATACACCAACAATAGGGTGCAACAGTATGTAAAACAGCAGCAGGTCCAGAAGCCAAAACCGAGAAAACCAACCAACCAGAAGATCGAGATCAGGATGTTGGGAAGGAGACCACAAACTCAATTATGCAGCAGAAATAGTACACTGCAGTAGCAATCGACCACCATAAATAGTTCACAAAACACAGAACTTCATAACTGAACACAAAGCTTCAACAACCAGCCTCCCATATGAGATCGATAGGTGTTGGGGTTTTCTCTAGAGATCGATTCTTGCAATATTGGTTGTGGTTGATGTAGACATCCAATCAGCAACTAGTAGCAGGTAGATAGTAATAAAATCACTCCATTAATTATTGATAGGAGTGGAATTAAACCATAGTAGAAGCAGCTATCGGTGGCTGCACACCACAAGGGGAAATCGAGAAGAAGAGATCAGCAGAAAATCGAGGGGAAACTCCAATCTGATTAAGAGTGCTCTGATACCATGTTATAAAATCAGAGAATAATTAATCAGGGAGGAAGGGACCTGCGGTAGAACAGAATCTTCTATCGCAGGTCAGCCAAAGATATATTAATAACCAAATAAGAAAAATACTGTAAGGACAGAACTGCCCCTGCATAAACTGATACAATGAAAGACTAAAATAAATAAAGGAAAAGACATTTCTGCCCCTATAAACATGAATTTCAACAATTGATAAATTAAAATTTTCATTTGAATAACAATCTGTGGGTTCTTTCTTTGAAATTGATTATGAACATACTGAAGTTCTAAAGCAATTACTTATTTTTTTCCACCTATTTCTTATGTCATCTGAAAATTAGCCTTTTTGTATCACTTTGCATGCTCCAAAACAGACATCTATAAATTCTGAAGCATATGAAAAGTTTCAAAACTTTTTTTGTGGTTAATAATCATTAGCCAATTTCCCTATATCCGTTGTTGCATCTTAATGGGTTCTTTTCTTATAGTGATATGGGTCCCTAAACCCTTTTATAAATTATAAAAACAAAATATTCCTACCATGTTTAATTGTGATTCATACATAAATTTTTTATGTGACGCTGGATTGGACACACGCTTATTATAAGTTCGCAACTGATTTCAATTCAATATATCTCATTGGCTCAACCTTTCACCTCCAAATTCTACTGCCTGCAATTGACCGTTCTTACTGCAAAGTTATGTAGTCCAACAATGATGTAACTGCTTTGAACATTCGTAATCTTTCACCAAGCTTTTGATTGAAGACAGCTGACATACAAGTTTTAGGTGCTTGGTGTTCCTATGATCTATGAGAAAGCTGTATGCTCTTCAGGGCTTTCTTATAAAGTTCCTGTTTTAAACTATTTTATGGATGCTTCAAATGATCAGTGGGATAGAGCAACAGATTTCACTCACTCATTTTGTATCGGGCAATCTTCTGCCATGTGCTTGGAACTTTCATACAGCTGTGAGCTTCTGGATTTCAAAGAACATTTTGTCTACTACAAAGAAGATGAAGGTCAGTTCATTTTGAAGAGTGGATCAGCTTTCTCCCGTAATTTGGATCTAGTCCCCATTGTTGGCCCTCCTGATGTTCCTGAGCTGCAGAGATTTCCATATAATATTCTCTTTAAGGTGTGTTCCTTGGTTCAGAATGGATGCCTTGCGGGGCCAACACTTGATGCCAATTTTTTCAAGTTGGTTCATCCTGCACACAATCCAGTTAAGTACATAGAACATGCCTTGGATGAGCTGTATGATTTACAAGAATGCTGCTATGATCCTGTCAAGTGGCTCCTTGAGCAATATGAAAGATACCGTAAATCCAATCGTCAGCCTAAATCTCCTATTTCCTCAGGAACTGGCTTGGTATATGTCCGCAGGGTTCAAATAACCCCTAGTAAAGTGTACTTTTATGGTCCGGAGGTTAATGTTTCGAATCGTGTGCTACGCAACTACTCTAACTACATTGATAATTTTATTCGTGTATCTTTTGTTGATGAAGATTTCGATAAAATGTATTCAACAGATTTATCTCCACGTACATCTTCTGCTAGTGAAGAAAGGCGTACTGGAATTTATAAGAGAATACTCTCTACTCTAAGAAATGGCTTAGTTATTGGAGAAAAGAGATTCGATTTTCTTGCTTTTTCATCAAGTCAGTTGCGTGATAATTCTGCATGGATGTTTGCAAAAACAGATGATGGGCTTACAGCTGAAAAGATAAGAGATTGGATGGGTGATTTTCGTGGGATAAGAAACGTGGCAAAGTATGCTGCTAGATTGGGTCAATCTTTCAGTTCTTCCACAGCAACTCTTAACGTTTCTAAGCATGAATTTGAAATTATCCGTGACATAGAGCTGGAAAGAGGTCGGATGAAATATGTCTTCTCAGATGGGATTGGCAAAATTTCTGCTGATTTCGCTAGGAGAGTTGCAAAAAAATGTGGCTTAACAAGTTCTACTCCATCTGCCTTTCAAATAAGATATGGTGGCTACAAGGGTGTTGTGGCTGTAGATCCTACATCAACAATGAAATTATCCTTGAGGAAGAGCATGTGTAAGTATGAATCACAAAACACAAAACTAGATGTTCTGGCATGGAGCAAGTATCAGCCTTGCTTTCTCAATCGTCAGATAATCACTCTTTTGTCAACACTTGGTGTGAGAGATCATATTTTTCAAGAGAAGCAGAGGCATGTTGTAGACAAACTGGATGTTATTCTAACTGATCCATTGAAGGCACTAGAAGCACTCGAGCAGATGTCTCCAGGTGAAAACAGTAATGTTCTCAAGGAAATGTTAATGTGTGGTTATGAGCCTGATGCTGAACCATTCCTTTCGATGATGCTACAAACATTCCGGGCAGCAAAGCTGCACGAACTGCGGACGAAGACAAGGATATTTGTTCCAAATGGAAGATCATTAATGGGATGCCTAGATGAAACTGGAACTTTGGAATATGGGCAAGTATTTGTCCAAGTTTCTAGCATATGGCGCATGTTTGGTGGAAATGAATCAGACCAGCAAAAAATTATTGTTAAGGGAAATGTAACTGTTGCTAAAAACCCATGCTTGCATCCTGGTGATGTGCGTGTTTTGCAAGCCATTGATGTCCCAGCATTGAACCATATGGTTAATTGCATTGTTTTCCCACAAAAAGGAGCAAGGTGAGACATTTCACATGGCTATTTATACTTTTAATAGAATTGAGTCTGCGATATTTTTCTGATCTCAATTCAGGATCTAAGTTTGACTTTGCATTAAACAGATGCTTATGCATACATAGGTTATACCATCCTCGATGTTACTTTACCTGAATTTTATTTTTACTCCAGTGGTCGAGGCCCTCTCTCTCTCTCTCTCTTCTTAAAGCTTGGGTTTTCTTATAGAACTGAAACACGTGGATGGTTTGAATGCTTATATAGCATAAGCTCCTAATCAATTGCTTTGACAACAGAAAGGGTTGAGGCCCTCCTCTTTCTCTCCTCAAATAGTTTGCTCTTATTTCATTCCTTTGTTGTAAATGCTCTGTATGATCTTAACTTTTCCTTGTGTGAAACTAGTTTCTTGTTTTCTGAACTGTGGTTGTAGACCACACCCGAATGAATGTTCAGGAAGTGATTTAGATGGAGATATATACTTTGTAAGTTGGGACCCTGCCCTTATTCCACCTCGTCAAATCCAACCCATGGAGTATGTCCCAGCAGAAACTATTTCCCTGGACCACGACGTTACAATTGAGGTACTAGTCTTGCACATAATAATGTATGATGAAATTCTGGAACTTATTAGTACTTCTCGCTATAGATTTTTGGTTCCGACTAACTCATTTATTTAGTGCTTGCCATGAAGTTGTCCTTGTATTGATCATCGTGAGACAATTGGATAATGAAGAATGTTCCTTGCAACTTCTTATGGTCTTATATATATGGATTTATTATGTAAATGCTACCTCATCATCCAATGCTAAAGTTTATGCATGTTCATAGTATCAAATGACTAGCAATTTGATTTTTACCTAGCAACCTGTACACATGGGTTCCCATGAGGATTGACTAATGCCTTGGAGATTTGGATCTCCATCAAATATTCAAACGTATAGTTTATTTTATCACAATCTTTTCATCAATTTTATTTCTTCATATTTACTTTCTGTTTCTTCCTTTCACTTTTGATAACGATTCTTGAGCATTCTCTTGTATGGGTTCAACTGAAGCTATGCGAGCTTCCATACAAGAAACTGATACATACTGCAGTTCTAGAACTATTTTCTCTAAGCATTATCCTTGACAGTGCTAATTACTATTTGTTTCAACACCCCCCCCCCCCACTCGCCCCAAAAAAAAAAAAATTTTGTCAAGGTGACTAGGGCGTTGGAGGGGGCGTCTAGGTGTGCAGTATATGACCATATGTATTATTTAATATAACAATGATAATATTATATAATTATGCCTATATATATATTGGTAAGAATATAATTATGTTTATATGCAACATAGAAGCCATATCAATGCAATATGATATAATTATGGTAGTAATGACCTAATATGAGAAAACCAACATATAATAAATAAAGCATATGCTATAATACAAGCATATTCATAAAAAATAAAAATAAAAAACAATAAACATAAATCAACATAAACTCGTGAAGTGTCAACAAAGTATGCTATTGCCGTGGACCCAAGAAAGAATCTGGACGCCTAGGCATCCCTTGAAAACTATTGGGGAAAACAAAATTGGTTAACTTGCTTTCTGGAAAAGGCATCTGCTTGATATGTATCCAACATCTCCATGGTTTGATGTTAAAACTTGAGTTTAGGCCATGTTTTTTTTGACAAATCTATTTCAAGGTGTGCTTCTAATTGTCAGTTGCATTCATTTTGTACTTCTAAGATCAATGGTTTTAGAGTCTTACACTAGTTCCTCATCATGATGTTGAACTGAAAATCCCCTGGTGGCATTTCTTTTTCTTCTTGTTACAGCAAGTTGAGGAGTACTTCACGAACTACATAGTGAATGAAAGCCTTGGAATCATTGCAAATGCTCACACAGTATTGGCTGACAAGGAACCAGAGAAGGCAGAAAGCAAGAACTGTATGGAGCTTGCAAGGCTTTTCTCAATTGCTGTCGATTTCCCAAAGACTGGTGTACCAGCTGAAATTCCAGATCATCTATATGTCAGGGAATATCCAGATTTCATGGAAAAGCTTGACAAGCCAACCTACGAATCACGGAGAGTGATTGGGAAACTGTACAGAGAGATAAAATTCAAAGCATCACACACATCCTTTACAAAATTTACTCAGGAGGTGGCAAGGAGATCTTATGACCCTGACATGGAGGTTGATGGCTTTGAGGATTACATCGATGATGCTTATTATTACAAAGGTGAGTATGATTCTGAGTTGGGAAACCTGATGAATTTTTATGGGATCAAAACTGAGGCACAAATCCTCAGTGAGAGTACCACGAAGATAGCAAAATCATTCTCAAAGAAATGCGATCCAGATGCAATGGGATTGGCAGTTAGGTCTTTAAAGAAGAAGGCAAGGAGATGGTTTGACAAGGGACTAGAGTCAGGCTCACCACCCGACGAGGTATATGCCAAGGCATCAGCTTGGTATCATGTAACATATCATCCTTCTCACTGGGGATGTTATAAGGAGGGAAGGAATCGGGACCATTACCTGAGTTTTCCATGGTGTGTCTATGATAAGCTCGTAAAGATCAAGAAGGACAAAAGCAGTATCAGAAGGTCACTGGAACGCAACTTTGCAGATGGTTTGAGGCTCGATTGAAAAGCATGGTACACGTGATCAAATTTCTGATGTTGCTTATTCTGCTGTATGTTTGGTTTGGCAGAAACCATTTAGTTGTGTGAATAGGTAGGGCTTTGATTGAACCAACTGTAGGTAATGTAAATAGGAAATTGAAAGCTTGATCAAACTGCTGAATATTGCGTTTCTAGTTGCTGATGCTACTATTAATATTTGAATCCACAGTTTGCACCATTTGGATTGGTATTCTCTTTTCCATATATTTATATACATAGGCCAAAGGGGGTGTGGTTTTATTTGGACAATATATTTTCAGCACCCATGGCTATTTTTTTTCACGTAGAGGGGGATTTGCTCTTTACCTAAGAGGTGTTGTTGACTTTTCATTTCAACCAGTTTGTTATTAACATTCTGAAATGTGAGATTGGATTGTTATATACACAGGTGGAGTTCTTGTTTTTGTTTTTGTGAAATAAGTAGGGTAGGTATATTATACTTAAACGCCCCCCTAAACCCTCTAAAATGAATGATGTGGATCCAGATCCTCTACTGCCGAGCTGTCGCAGGACTGTGCTGCCTAGACATGATGCTGCTTGCAATGACCGCCTTACCCTCATTCGGGCAAGGCATTTGGGCAGGGGAAAACAGTTGACCCAAAAAAATTCACAATAAAACTTATCCAAGACTGTAAAAATAGGAGAGTGGGGAATCCATCCAGTCATTATAGGTCGAAACAAAGGGAAAAACTATGAAATGGGTAGTGATACAGGTACCAATCTATTGCGTCATTGTCTTTTATTTTCTAAAAGCAATTGTTGTCTTTATGAAAAGAGGGAAAAAACAAAGATAAAGCAAGTCCTCCTGACTTCTGATACCATCATCCATGAGGTGTGTGTGCTTAGTGGGAGAGATTGAGATATTCAAATAAGTCTCTAAACAAAGAGGTGCACAAGAAAAGCCAATTAAGAACATCCGTCATCAATCCATTATTGATTGGCGTTTGAGAACCACAAATAATTGAGTTGATCTCTTGAAGATAGCATCTAAGAACTGAGGAAACTCTTCTAATTTATGAAAGACCCGATCATACAGTTCATCTATGATTTCACTTCCAAAGTGTTGCTTGATCATTTCCTCTGTAATAGCTCTTGTATGCTTCGTTACTGCTGGTGCATTAGTCACTGCAACATCTCTTGTTCTTGTCACCAGCTCAAATCTTTCAATGTTGAAACATCTGTTTCTCCCAAGCAACTCCTTAACCTCCTGGCAAAATGGGCTATAGACAGGGAAATTGAAGGAATCCACCTTAGCTTCACTCACTAATCCCTGTAAAATTTCCAATTTTTTTTTTTTTTTTCTGGGTGAATGATTAATATATTCAACGAAGTCCAAGAATTCTTCCTTCCAAAATCGAAGGAAAAAATTGACGGAGAAAATTTCACAACAAAACAACAGTCTATCCCTACAATTGAATCAAGCTATAAGGAAAATCCGAAAATAGAAACAGAGGAAAGAGAGATAAATGGAATGGTGACTTACCATCTTAGCCATATCCATGAGGCAATACCCTAGAATATCAAGGGTTGCATTAACGGCTTGGAAACGAGATGACCCATCTGGAATACCTGTCATGATAAGAACCATCAAACCTCCACACACAAGTTCTTCTGCTCTAGCATTCAAGAAGGATTCAAAATCAATGGCAAATTGAGAAGCATAAGCCTCCACCACTTCCTTTGAGGAGCTTGGGTAACTGATTTTCCCTTTATTCCATGCAGGAGAGTTAATGTCTGTAATCTCTTTTGGTAGTTTAGAGAGATAATGGAGAGCAAAAGAAGAGTGCACAAAATGGAGAGATGCCTTAGGAAATAAACGAATGTAGAAAGATCCCGGTACACCGGCGGCGAAGTATTGTTTGTCTGGAGGGAAAGAAGTGAAGAGAGTGTTGAAATCATTGGCTGTATGGTCATTGAAGAAAACTTGGAATTCAGGAATTTTTGAAATCAAGCCTTGAGATTGATACTTTAGCTCTGTTGCTTCCATTATGTCATGCATTGAAGTAAAGGTATTGGGTCCAACTGAACAGCCCAAATCTGCAATTCGAAATGTATTTGTAATAGGAGAGAGATGTTTGATGTCAAGATTCTCTGCAATTGCTTCATTGATCATTTCTTTTATATTGTCCAGAGCATCTCTCTGCAAATAAACAAAAACAGAGAAGCCAAGTTTCTCACCATCACTTAATCAAAATCATAAGAAATTATATCATCTATTGCTTAAATCAGTACCTGACAGTAGGAGTTCTTAGTGTAGCTGTAAGGGCCATCTCCACCTTTCATTGGTAAAGCATTGGGCGATGTGATCTCTTCTCCTCCCATCTCTCTCTCTCTCTTTCTCTCTGTGTCTCTCTGAGTTTGCAATCCACGAAATAAGATGATTCTTATGTAGGATTGGATTGGGTTGAGACCTGAGTAGAGAAGGTATAATTAGAAACTATTATTTAAGTTTCAATTTCGAAGTTTGCACAAAAAATAGTGGGAGGCTTCGAGTTCCGAAGAAAAGATAAAAAGGAAATAATAAAATAGAGTGACATTTCGTGAGTGATTTGTGGGATTTGTATGTGTTTCCCACCGACATCACTGCAAAAGGAGTGGAATATTGCCATGAACAGTAATTGCAGAAGTCATTAAACGGGTGGAGAATTCCTTCTGTGAGATTTGTCTGTCTAGTGTTGCCAAGCGTGAGCCACCGGTTCGGTTCATGGGTCAATTTTGGTTTGACTAATGAATTGAATGTAACTGTCTAACGGGCGAAATTTTGCTGCTACTCGGAGAATCAAAAAAGGTATTTTGGTAAATGTTATAAACTAGGAGGGTATTTGTGAACCCTAAGGGGAAGGGAATTATTTCAATTCTTTGGCTGTAAGCTCAGATAACAAAAACATTCATGCAACCTTGGTAGCAGCAAAATTTTTTTTCCTACCGAACTGATTAGAAAACCATGCAGTCTAGACTTCCATGCATTCATATAAGGGTGCAACTTGTCAACAATGCGGTGAACTAAAGAATTGTAATGTTTTATTTAAGGGAGAAGCGAAATGACGGTCACACTCTCAATAGAAAGGCGGAAATCCTTGAGGGCATGACAGTCATTTCATGCGGTTCTGTGTCTAAGCACAGAGGCCACGTGCCCCACACGACCAAGTAGCTTTCTAATTTTTTTTTTTAATCTATGTCATTTTATTTTTAAAAATTATTTAATATAGTAGTAGAGGTAAAAAAGGATTTTTAAAAGATTGAAATAATTTAATGGGTAAGAGAATGCAAACTAGTCGTATAGCCCCTGCACCAGTGTGATAACCAATGAAGTACCCACAGAGGCATTACTTTGAATACAATTTTTCGATTTTACTGGAGGCTGAACGATCTTTTCATGCACAAAGGCATTGGCTTATGTCTAGGCATAGGAACCATGTTAACCATGCGATCTCGATTACATTCTTCTTCCTATAAAATGATAGGATTTAATCTCATTAAAAATATGTATTATTTTAAATGAAAAAGTTTTCCGCTACCGTGGGTGAAGGAAAACAATGATTATCATTGACCATAAATGTCTGCCCCTCCCCCTTATTTACAAATGACGATATAATACCCTCGCTTGTGTGAAACCCTCTGGATATCATCTAAATCCCTCGATTTCCCTTAACGGTGGGTGTGAGAAAATTCAGTCTTTATCTTAAAAAAAAAATAAAGTTACGATTCACTTTTCACCAATTTTGGTTGCAACAAAATTTTCCCTGCTTCTAATTAACTAGGCACGTTAGGCACTATTAGCAACACTTTTGCTTTGTGGGAGTATTTCTTGCTAAGAGTTCTAGTAAGTTTGTGTTCTTGGTGAGCACTTTCGAGAAAAAAAGAGCACGATCTTGAGAGAGAGAGAGAGAGAGTGTGGGTCTACAAACCTACCAATATTATTTTGCATGCATATCTACTCTTAGAAACTTAAAAAAAATGCCTTAAACACTCCTTCCCAACAATTTTCAAATAAAAATGGAATTGGAAATCGAATATGTGCCATTTCTTATCCGAATTGGCAGAAATTGACCAGAATCAACTATAAACGAAGTAGACTCGGTGGGAACTGAAGAGAATTACAGCCGATTCCAGTCCAAATCAGCTGATTTATCGATTTGATTTTTAATTTTCAAAACCGTACTCCCTCTGAAGTGTTATCAAATGCAGCCTAAGACCGGGTTTGGAGGCAAATCTCCCTCCTACGATTCTAATACGCTCGGTCAGTAATAGTTACTGGTCGACCCTATTGTAGTCATTGTCCAAACTTTTGCCTTTGTTATAAAAGAGATTTTTTTTTTTTTATTTATTTATTTTTTTTATTATGGATTTAAAAAAATTTATTACTTATTTATGAGTATTGAATGTGATGAAAGATACGTCCTCAATGATGTAACATAGGAATTATTTAATAGAATTATCCAAGTAGGATCCGACAAGTGAAAAGGAATTTTAATATAATCTATTTAACAAGAGTTTATTAAAATATAGAAATAAAAGCTATTAAGAGATTCTCTCAGCCAATAACTTTTGGACTTCGTATGATGCACTTTAAGTCCCATCACTTCTTGGATTTAAAAGATCAATATTCTCAAACCTCATCCAACATTCACCATGAATGAAGAAAAACTCAGCCTTTTCTTGAAAAGATCAGTGGTTAATTATGATTCTTCCTCATCTCATGTATTAATTTATGCATTAAAAGAAGGAGGACCAACTTTTCCTCGATCCCGTTCACCATAGGGCAAGAGAGGGTATTATACAAACATATTAAAACCCTATAGGGATATGTGAACTCTAGAATGATGGGTGAGTCGTCATCTATGAGAAGAGAAAAACTTTCTCCAAAGAATAATGTGATATTTTCATCTGTTAGAAGGAAAAAGAATGGATCAAGATTGGTCACAAGTTAGAATTCAATCATTTCCCCTCTCAATTAATGGAAGGGCATACCCTTTCATGTATCCCATGCACCCGATCTTAATCTTCTTCAATTCTTAAAATGTGGCAGTGTGGTAGTGCTAGAAGGAGATGTCGACATCTGGCAGCTGCCGCATTCAATGGTCCGAGCTCATTGATATGGACCATTGGATGCTACAGTTGCCAGGTGTCGACATCTCCACCTAGCACTGTCACACTGCCACACTTTAATAAGGAATTTGAGAGGATTATTTTCCTTCATGCATACCTCTATACTCAATGTACTTTCTTGGTTGTCTAGAAATTTTATACTTAATTTTGTCTTCTCCATTCATTGAAACTTTACATGTGAACAAAGGACCATGGGGTCTATATATCTACCTAATTTTAACATCATTTGATTTAACACGCAATAGATACTGCCAACAAAAGAATCCTTCTTAGTTGGGCCAATCACAAAAATCTCATAATTGCAAGTGTCGTATAGACCATGGCTGGTGTTATAAGCTTTTTCATGCATTTATACAAGTGATTGTTTTATTGCATTATGTAGGTCCACTTAAAATAAATACTATTTTATAAATAATTAATTAATAATATTTTGAGGTGCCCAATTAATTAAAAAAAGTCATCTAAAAAAAGTTTAATTAAAATAAAATTCATTTCCACCAAAATTATTAGTAATTATAAGAGAACTGACAATAAATTTTGTTTTTTTCTCTCTTGTCCTAGATCCATGATAAATTGATTTTTTTTTCCTTTTTTTTTTTTTTTTTTTTTTTTGTCCTACTAGATTCATGATTCACTATCTTACTTGCAGATATATAATTATTATCTTTCTTCATAATGTATTGGTTGCTAATCTTAAGTAAACTTAAATGAAAAATCAAGTTTTTGGTTAAATAGGAAGATGTTGAATCTGCTGATTTAATTGCCTAGTATATTTCAAATTTGGCAGATCTTTTAACTTTTTTGTTTTTAATGGGTGTCGGTTTCATAGAATATAAAAAGAAAAAGTATGCGTAAGTATATCTGTAAGTATAGTGTGAATGACATAAGGCATGAGGTAAAAATGGGGAATCAAGAGAGCTAGACCAAGTCATGTCTAGGATGGGCAAGGAATAAATTAATTGATTAGGCATTAGTTTTTTGGCCGGTTCTAAATAATTTATAGGAGAGGGTTCTCTGAGTAAGCATTATAGAACAGCGCACCAATTGTTAGGGTTGGATATGCCATGTATTTTGCAACGGTTCATATAATTGTAATTGGGTTTGTATTTGTAATTGTGACGAGTTTTATGTTCGGGGTATAATTGTAATTGTGTGGAGATTAGGGTTTTAGATTTCTCTATATATTGTCTCTGTGTGAAAAACCTTAGGCACAAGCAAACGAGAGCACTTTGTGAGGTGAAGAGTAGCGTATAGAGTTTTTCAAGAAATAATGAAAAATCATATCTCTAGTACTGTCGGGTAGATGTAGGCAATTTTACCAATCCACGGTAAATTCCTATTAGTGTATGTGATTATTTGCTTAAAGAATTCTTTCTCGTGATTACGAATTCATCCCCAACAAGTGAGGCACAACCGTAAAACAAAACCGTATCATACATTAAATTAAGGACAGCGAAGTCATTTCATATGTGAAAGAGAGAAACAAACACAAAGATACTAGTATAGCTTCACCGACGACTCAAAAAACCTTTTCCCATAATTTATTCTAGGCCTAACTTTCATTCATGAAGCTAAATCTTATAAATACAATTCCTTTATAAATCCAATATTTCATCGCAAGGCTTAACATCAATAGATAGAGTTCTAATTAACCATATATGTATGATTCAATTTCAACTACAAATCATGATTATTAGGGCCATAATCTATGTAGCAATATTTATTTCTAAATAATATGTATCACATATTTGCACCAAATCTAGACTTAAACATGTAAGTATACATTAGTACTTAACATAACAAATTCATTGATTCCTAACAACAAACAACAAATACAAACTGACAAATTAAGGTGGGGAAAGGGTTCTTGAATTGGTTTCACCATAGCATAAAAGCTTACCTGATCGATCTGCATATATTTACAATCACGTGGTATATTGGATGAGGTTGAAATTTGATGGATAGGTACATGAAAGGTTCCCTATATATTTCACATCTTAAGTTTCAATTCAAACAAAATTTGCCACGTGGTAAGTTAAAGTATTACAAATTATAGACTATTAATAGAATGCACTAATGGATGTATGTACATTATGAGAACGTAAATCATTGGGTTTTGAGGCTGAAATTTGACATGCAAAAATTAGAAAATCATTTCTTAAGTATCCAATGGTTAGATTGGACAAATCACCCTTCCCCCACAACACAATTAGATATATGCAAATAAGGAAATATTTCACCATCTGAGCTAGTTTCATTAAGGGGATCTTTGAGGAAGTTTTCTTGGAGCCAGTCACGGTGGAGGAGGAGGAATTCCTTCACCATGGCCATCATTAACTTTGGATATATGGATGTCAAGAACAATGAAAATACTTTTTTGTTTTTTCAATAACCCCTTATATTAGAGATTCAAAATTCTTATCTTTAAGGGCAAGATATTTTTGCTTGGTTGCGTAGCCCCTTATACATCAAGGTGGGGGGCCAATGATAACATGAATAGAGACATCAATATGGATGTGATTTTTATTTCAGGGGCAGAACGATAATTTCACATGCTCTGCTGAAAGAAAAACTTTTGGTACAATGGTCCTATGGGAAGCACGGTCGTAAAAATGGGGATCGGAAGTTGGATTGCCGATTTAAATTAAAAAGAATGAGGCCGATTCCGATTCCTATTCCAATTCCAATTCCGTTAAATTAGAAGGGGCTTATGTGGATCATCCATTTTTGTCGGAGTCGAATCGACCGATCCAACGGATCCGACTCATGCATGATGTGACCTGTCAACTGTTGCGTAGAAAATACAAAACGAAGCTAAACACATGAATAAGTGAATAACTGAAAAAAGAAAAAGAAAGAGAGGGTCACTCTCTCACTGAGTCACTGACCACGCCAAAGAAAAGCCAATTTTTGAAAGTCTTTTTCTACTTCCCACCATAATCCGATTCTGTGGTTGATTCCAAAACAATCCCATTCAACCCGATCTAGGTTTATTACGATCCGAATCTCAATTCTGTTATTTAAAACCTTGTCTCGCGCCTTTTTTTTTTTTCTTTCTTTCTGTTTTTAAGTACACCATCTGATTTTGTCAAATGATCTATGTTTTCTTCATCCACAATGAAGACAGAATCTCCAAATTTACTGATGTGACCCTTCAACTGTATTGAGAAGGATTTGGGCTCTTGTACATAGGGTGGGAATTAAGGTGCACAAGTGAGGGAGGAGAGAAATTAGGGGGGAAAAAAAGATAAAATAAAGGAAAAGATAGAAAACCTAATGAAGAAAATAGGAAATTTTGGCTTTATTGACGACACATTGTGTGACTTGCGTCTAGACTTGGGTGAGGAAGCCCTTTCTCATTTCTTTTAGAGATAATTTAAGGACTTAAAATCTATTTTTATAATGCAATATACGTCCACTTGATCACGTCCTACAATATCTCCACTTCAACTAATTTCTTTTATTTTTCTATAAAAAAAAACTAATTTTTTGTATTTCAACGGATCTTTATCCTCTCAGGTTCCTTGTCCGGTATAGTTGTCTAGTTCCTCTTATAGGGGAGCAGAAATGACAACCAACCCCTGCTCGAACACACTACCCGGGTGGGGTCCACCCCACTCTTATTAGAAGCACCAAACAACTGTACCGGACAGAGAACCTGAGAGGATAAAAATTCACCACTAACTCCCTCTCCCATAAAACTAACTACAATAGATACAACTTTGTGCAAAGTTATGCACCTAACACATTCACTAATTGAGGATTTCAATCATAGTATTCAATCAAAAAATTTCTTCTCTAGAGTAATTTGTAGGGTTTAAGAATGGAGAATCAGGTCGATGAATTGGCCGTGACTGATCCCAATTTCCATTGATTCAATATTACCAATTCACACCCAAAAACCCTAGAAATCCTATTCTTGAATCTAAGGACCAATTCAGGCCGATTCTGATCTGATCCTGGATTGATATCGTCGATGACCAATTCCGTCCCTGATTCCATGTTTTAAAACCATCGTAATTTAACTATTCTAACGGCTGGATTTTGAAGAATTGGTCTGAAATTTCGTATTGATCGTTTGTCAATTTTTAAATCTAAATTCCCTTCAATTAAATACCCCATGTATGTTTATGCATCTACATATTTGTTAGCCTTCCATTTTGAGGTGAGTCACTTGATGAGTGATTCAGTTTTATGTCATGTGGAGGCTGATTTGGCTAATCTGATCACCATTGAATCCATGTATTGGATTTTCTCCCTTTACATTTTTAGCTATCATGATAGCTTCATCTACCACATTTTTGCTAGAAGGAGACCTCTTGAGATAAACAAGAATAATTGTTATTTGGTCTGTCTATGGATTCAAAAAAGTATAAAGTCCAAACTGGTACTCCTTTCCTTTGGTTCCTGAATAGTATTTTATCAATCACACAAGGAAGATTGTCTACATCCACGGTGAGATAAGATTTACGTCACTATTAATGGATAATAGGGTTAGAATCACTCTTTCTCACACCTTTCTTAGATTGATTAAAGAAAAAAAACCATCACTATAGAATATAGATATATAGTGATACCATATACAGATAATTTACCAAAATATCCATAGAGCTAGGTAGAGTTTTTGCCTCCCAGTCCTTCGGAATCAGTCCACTTATGCAAACAACGGAATACAAGACATAATACCGCAACAATATAAATTATTTGACTGTCTCTAAACATTGCCAGAGAGAGAGAGAGAGAGAGAGAGAGATGGAAGGTGAAGAGACCAAAGCTTTTCCAATGAAAGGTGGTGATGGCCCTTATAGCTATGCCAAGAACTCCCACTATCAGGTATTGATTAGCTTCTCATATACTGAGCAGTCTACTGATCCTTCCTTGTTTATGGTTATGATGATGACAACTATAAGGTTCAAACAATAATCAGAAACTTAACTTTCTTCTTTCTTAATTTTGGTAGAAAACTTTTGTGGATGCTGTGAAGGCAATGATAGATGAAGCAATTGCAGACAAACTTGACATCAAACACTTCTCCACCACTTCATCCCCATTTCGCATCGCAGATTTTGGTTGTTCAGTTGGACCCAATTCATTAAATTCGATGAAGAACATAGTAGAAGCCATAGAAATCAAATATCATTCTGAGGGATTGAGTTTGAAAATCCCTGAATTCCAATTGTTCTTCAATGACCATTCTTCCAATGATTTTAATACTCTCTTTGCCTCCTTCCCTCCTGATAGACCATACTTCATAGCTGGTGTACCTGGTTCTTTCCATGGCCGTTTATTTCCAAAGGCCTCTCTCCACTTTGTGCATTCCTCCTATTCACTCAATTGGCTCTCTAAGGTACCTAAAGAAGTGTTTGATAAAAATTCCTCTGCATGGAACAAAGGGAAAATCCATTATCCAACTTCTAAAATTGAAGTGGTGGAGGCTTATTCAACCCAATTTGTTAGGGACATGGAATCCTTTTTGCTTGCTAGAGCACAAGAGCTTGTGTTTGGGGGTTTGATGACCCTTATTATTCCAGGCCTTGCAGATGGGTTTCCTATTTCTAAATCATTTACAACAATGTTAGATCTTGTAGTAGGATCTTGCCTTATGGACATGACCAAGATGGTAAGTCATCCACTTGATCAACAACAATTTAAAGTTCTACTAATTGAGAATAATTTTTCATAAATTATGATCACAGTTATTTAAGGGTTTTATTTATTTTAGGGATTAGTAAGTGAGGATAAAGTGGACTCCTTCAATTTCCCCATATACAATCCATACCTGCAAGAAATGGAGAAATTGATAGCGAGAAACAAGAGTTTCAGCATTGTTAGATTGGAAGTGGTGGATCGCGGTCAAGGGAATGCCTCTACCCCCAGTGTGGAAGCAGCAACGATGGGCTTGAGGGCTGTTACAGAAGAAATCATCAAGGAACACTTTGGAAGCGAAATTATAGATGAGCTGTTCGATCGGGTCTCTAAGAAGATGAAAGAATTTCCCCATCTATTGGATATCAGCAAGAATGCAACTCAAATATTTGTTGTTCTCAAGCGAGAAGATTATGATCCATGATAGTTCCAGGTTTCCTGGACATCCCTTCCCTCTCTCTCTCTGTGTGTTCTTTTGGGCAATAATTTGGATCTGAGACCTTTTCAAGCGAAAAGATTAGAAAGTGCTCAAATGAAAAATCATGAAAACCATTATAGATGTAAATTTAATTAGTTTATACAATCATGTTGGATGATGATGATTATCAGAGTTTTCTTTTTTCATTTTTAGGTTTAAAAATTTTCGCTTCCGTTCGTTTTAATTTCCTTTGCAATCAAACAAAACCTAAATGAGACTCCATCAGAGACTGTGGACAAACAAAACTTAATCAGGACTCATAATTTACACATGTTGTTAACAATGTGCATACCGTCCATGAAATTTCATCAGAGGTAGCTATCTCCCAGTAATACAACACTAAATTGTGATTTCTTTATGTTGTATATAATAATAAGGGAGAAAGAATGTTACCTGGGTGCGTGCGGTACACTATTAAGAGTGTTAATTGGTTTGTTTTAGTTATTCGGTTCGATTTTGGCTCGGTTTAAGAAACAAAATGTAGAAATCAAAATCAAACTGATCCGAGAATAGGAATACATTTTCAAAACCAAAACCGAATCGACTTGGTTCGGTTCGATTTCGATTTTTATTCAATTTTGTATTCGACTTCTTAGTGGGTTTTAATTTGATTTCATATTCGGTTTAGGACCTACTTTAAATGTTTGGGCCAACTTTTTTACATCTTAACTAATAAAAAACCCTTATTTGTTTGGGTCATAGTCAACCAAACTTTTCCCAAGCACTAAAATGAAAAAGAATTTATCATCCACAATTGATTAAAAAAAAAATTTTAAATGAATAAAATTTTATACGGTTCCTTATTTGGTTTGAAAATAGGTAATTCGGTTTGGTTCTAAGTTGACACGACCTTTATGTACCGCCCCTATGCCCAGACACAGGTGTGGGTGACATGACTGTCGTGCCCCCATAGAAAAGCAAAATTTTTCGATGATGCGACAATCATTTTGCCCGCCCTTGTGTCTGGGTGTAGGGACAACATATGCACGTGATAGCGTTCTCTTTCCCTGAAGAATAATGATATCACTGAACTTTGATTGTTGATAGGCCATAAACACATGTTGCTTGGATTCTTGTTGCTTCAACTCATTTCTTGTTGCTTCAACTAAATCTGGTAAAACAAAAAAACTGAATATGGTAAACATGTGACCCTGTCAAGAGCTCGAGGGTTGGAGAGATGGCTATCGAAGATGACTAGGAATTGACGGATGTAGGAACTGATTGCCTCTAGACTGGCAGTGGATCTATATGAAGTCATATTTATATGTAAGAGAATTGTTCTCTGTGGGGGAGTGTAACCCTATGCCTAGACAAATGGGGGGAGGGGGAAATGACTGTCCCACCCCCATGAAAAGTCGCCATGTTGATGCTATTGCGCACACTCCGATGTAGGGGTTGCGTTCCTCCACAAAGAACTCGTACCTTATATGTTACGCATGGAAAAATGAAAAATGGCTTCTCCAAGGAGTATACAAATGAGGAGGTGCATTGCGGGTCGGATTATAGTAGTCATTGAACCCTAGATGCAAACTAAAGCATAAGAGGAGAGATGTATGGCACAACCCAGCCGTTGGATGCCCCCTGGGCACTGAGCGCCCTAGAGAGGAGCTCTGTCATAGGAGTGTAAGTTAAAACCCCATGAGATGAAGAGAGAGAATGGAGAGATGGGTTTGTAGCAAGATTGGAGAGAGAGAGAGAAGAGAAATAAACCAAACCTAGCCTCAAAGAAAACAAAATATCTAGATTTAAAAAAATGATCAAGACAAAATATCTTGAGGGGCCCAGGTGGGACCCACCTACAAAATGACTATCTTACCCCAAATATCTTGGCTCTTGTGCAGCCGTTGTAGGAGCTGCACAGGTGCAACACTGCTAAACAACAGCAAAAACAGGGGTAAGGTAGTTAGAGAATATGCTTCTCTATTCTCTATAGTTTGAATATAACTATGAGGGCTCGATTGCACCATGTCTAGAATCCTTTTGAATCATTGGCATTAACAAATCATTTAGGGTTCACAAACCCCTCCTAAGGTTTTAGTATGATCCAAAATACCCTCTTGATACCCTCTGCCGCCCTCTCCCACCCGGTGGTGAACGGGATCCCATTCCCCGTGAGTGGAGGGAAACTCAATCCAATCATTTATCCTAAAACTTGAGCTTTTCCACCAAACTAAAACATTGGGAGATCCCAGGTGGACAGGGCTTCCACATCAAACTTGGGCTGGAACTTTGTCCAGAACCATATTAGTAAACTATAACGGGCCATTGGGCTGGGCTTGGCTCAGTCCAATTTAGTGATGATGTGATAATTGAATATTGGATGGGTCACTGGGCCTACCCATTGTTAATTTGATTTGAATCTTACTACTGGATTTGAGTTTGGATTCACCGTGAGTGGAGGGAAACTCAATCCAATCATTTATCCTAAAACTTGAGCTTTTCCACCAAACTAAAACATTGGGAGATCCCAGGTGGACAGGGCTTCCACATCAAACCATGTGGATTTGAGTTGGGCCAAAGCAATGGTCGCCAGGGTAAACGTGGTAAACATTAGGGTGAAGCGACCAAATAATAAAGGAGAAAGATTTCTCCATGGGCCTTATTCTATGGCATCTGGTCCACATGGTTTTCTTCCATGAGGGCAATTCTTTTGGCCCTTTAGATAGTGGAATAAATAGGTTGTAAATATTATGGTTGCAACAGGGTCGGGTTGTACCGGACTTCAATCCAATCATAAGTCCTCTTTCCTCATCGATCATTTCGTAAATATTACGACCTTTGTGACAGTAATAATTCATCTTCTCTTTAAAAAACAAAAAGTTCTCATTTAAAATAGTAAATAAACTAGCTAGAAAGTAATCATTTAATCAGTGATGCGCTTGAGAATGACAAACAATTGGAGCAAGTACTTGTGACCCACATTCAAGAATAGAGTATCTTGTGCAATTTTCACAGTGAACCGGTCAAATAGCTCATCTATGATATCACTTCCAAAATGTTCCTTGATAAGCACTTCTGTTGCAGCTCTCATGTGCATTGCAGTCATTTGTGCACTAGGCTCAACATCTCCTGTCAGGAGATCTACATTTACTAGCTCCATTCCCTCAATGCTAAAACACTCACTTCTTGTCAACAACCCCTCCAATTCTAGGAAACTTGGGTTGTATGCAGCCACATTGAAGGAGTCCACCTTAGCTTCATTGACTAATCCCTATAAATAAAATCAAACATTTTGGGGGTTAATTAAGCTTCAAATCTAATAATAATAATAAGCGTAAGAGATCACTGTCTGGTCGTGTAGCGCATGCACCAACGTGATCGAGGGTCAATGAGAATATACACAGGGGCATCAACATAGATGCGATTTTTTATTTCATGGAAGGCAGGGTGGTACTTTAATTTATGTGCTCCTATATCAGGACACAGGAGCCACACGATCAGGTGGCATTCTTTTTCCCTAATAATAATAAGTGAAAAATGACGTTGCTTGATCACGTGGCTCTGCACCCAGATATAGGAATGCACAAAATTACATCTAACCCTCTCTTGAAATCAATAACCCCATCCGTGTTAATACCCATGTACACCTTGTCATTGGGTCCCGTGCTGGTGCAAGAGCTACACGACCAGGTAGGAATTTCTTACCCTAATAATAATAATAAGAATAAAAGTAACTTTGTAATAAAAGTTCATGAATTACCATCTTGGCCATATCCATGAGGCTAGATGCCAAAAGATCAAGTACTACACCAAAAAATGTTCGGGAATAGGGAACCCCATTAGGGTGAGAACCTAGCAAGATCAGTATCATCAAACCTCCAGGTACAAGCTCTTCAGCTCTAGCCAACAAAAAGGACTCAATATCCTTGGCGAATTGAGATGAATAAGCCTCAACTACTTCTTTTGGTGAGCTTTCATAATAGATCTTCCCTTTGTTCCATGCAGGAGAGTCCTTATCTAACACCTCTTTAGGCACCTTAGAGAGCCAGTGAAGTGAAGATGATGAGTGCACTAAATGGAGAGAGGCCTTGGGGAATAAGCGATTTTGGAAAGAACCAGGCACACCTGCTGCAAAATATTGGCTATCAACAGGAAGAGAAGCGAAGAGTTTATTGAAATCATTTGAGATGAGATCATTGAAGAAAACTTGAAATTCTGGGATTTTAGAGCTTAGGCGGCCTTCTGATTGATACTTGAGCATGACAGCTTCAACAATATTTTGGATGGCTATGAATGTATTGGGTCCAACAGAACAGCCCAAATCAGCTATGCATAACTTGCTATTGGTAAAAGAAGGGTGTTTTATGTCAAGCTTCTCAGCAACTGCCTTACTTATTCTTGCTTTCGAGGTGTTTGTTATTTGTCTCTATTAAACAGAAGAACAACGATTAATAAGATTTAGGTGGTTCAATTCACATAAGATGGGCTATGTCTACAGGTCGATTATAATCAGAGTTTCCACTATTCTGATGAAAAAATTACAAAACCCACGTGCACACACACATACACAAGATGCAGACATGAAATGAGTGAAGCAAACATACCTGATAGATAGAGTTATTGGAGTAGCTGTAAGGACCATCTCCCCCATTCATGGGAAATGCTTCGGGTGATGTTTTGCTTCCTTCTTCCATCTCTCTCTCTCTCTCTCTTCCTCTTCAATGCAGTCCCAAATTTATGGTAATTTTTATAGTATTTAATTTGAAGAAGCCAATGTTGTTGTTGAGTGTTGAGGAAACAAAGATAATCAAGGAAGATTTTTTTCTTTTTCTTTTTGTCCTCTTCAATCTACGAGACTATTAAACTGTAGCCATTTTGGACTCTCACAAAGTATGAAGAACAAATCTCTTCAATGTAATCCCTAAAATTAATTAATATGGTGATTATATGCACCTCATAGTAGGGAACCAACAAGAAAGCACACACAACACTCGATCAGGTGAGGTGTTGTCATGGATAGGGTTTCACTATATATGTGTAGTGAATGTTCTTTCTCTATAATCAATCTGAGAGAGGTCTAAGGACGAGTGGTTGTGATCCTATTCTATTACTAGTGATGCAGATCTCATCTCACTGTGCACGTAGTCAACTTTATCGAATCAAATAAATCCTTGTGTGCATTGTGTGTAATTGTTTGTTTGAAAAGATTCATGCCGTTGTGAGTTTTTGAATCCCCAAAAATCACTCCCTCTCTTAAAAAAACAAAAGTCATATCTCAGTCTCGAGATCAAGCTTAGCCGATATCGAACCAATCCAATCAATATAAATCAATCTAATCCGAGATTACAAACCATGCGTATGTGATCCTTTATCTAAAAGACCCCTCAGTGCTTCAGTGCTTCAGTGCTTCAGTGCTTGGATGTTATGATTTCTGTTTTAAATTAAAAATTCCAACTAAATTTAACTCTTGCACTAAAAGAAGTGGGGACATCCTCCAGAGAAATGTTAGGGTTCTTTTCAGATAACGGACCCAGGATCCCTCCTATCAGTGCTTCTTTATTTGTCTTTTCTTTCATTCTTATTAAAATTAGTAATCATTTCTTTTTCTTTTTCTTTTTATAAGAATTCGTAATCATTTCCACACATTATAGAATGAGTCTTTTTTTATGGCAAAGGAGCATGGATGCCAACTCATGTAAGAGCATATTGGGTAATCTTACCTTTTTTATTTTATTGATTAAAGAAACAATTTTTATGGATAAAGAGTTTTCCTCCAACTATAGACGACGGTTCACCCCACAAACCCTAATAGGGTTTTAGTATTTTTCCAAAAGACCCTGATAATACCTTCTCCCACCCTCTCCTGCCCCCATTAAAGAATTGGATCTCATTCACCCTAGGTGGAGGGAAATTCGATCCATTCTTTATAATATATGAATATTTCCGAATCTATGACCAATTTTTTCATTAAAAAGTGGTTTTAATGTATGATATGCTTTTGTTTCAATTAATTGATTGTTTAGTTATTTTTTAATTTGTTATTATTAAGATAGTTGAATCAAGCACAATTCCCTCATGAGAACAGTACCCCACGGTGACAACATCCTCTTCTATTGCTTGATTGAAATAATATGTGAGCACTTAATGCTATTAACAATTGTTTCCATAGGAATGAATCTTTAGCCATTAAGATTCATTCCATCTCATATATGTTCCAACCTAAGTTCTTAGGCATAAATTGGGCCTCAAAGTCTCAAACAACACAAATAAAATGTGAAAATATTAAACTGTGTTAAAAAAAAAAAAAGTTAAAGAGAATACTGGTTTGATATAGTTTAAGGATTTACAATAGTGCCATTGAGTACACTAATAAAGATGAGTGAGTCATACAATACATATTCTTGGAGTTGAAAAATCAAGAGGTAGATAAGTTTTTTTTTTTTTTTTGGTGAAAAAGGGAGGTAGATAAGTTACTTTGGAAGAAATAATGGTATATAAGGACATGGCGGTCCCGTCAAAAGGGGAAGAGAGAAATAGACATAGTGGATGTTAGCTTACGATACACCGATGGTGTGTCCAACATTTTTTCAATATATATATATGGACGTGCGTTCTCTGTCTGGGAGCACATTTGGGCGCAGGTTACATCCAGACACATGGGGCAGGATTTTGGGCATTTAGGGGAGCGGGCCAGTCATTTAGCCCACCCCCAAGTTGAATTGAATTGTACTAGACATTAAACAAATAGGACCCAAGCCCAATGTGGACTCGGCTTAGGTTCATTTACGAGAATGTTCTTGTACGCTTGCAAGCCATCTAGGTGGAATCCACTCCTCCTATAGATGGCTTGCAGACATTCTCGTTCGTGAATCTGAGCCGGCCTCGCCCAATGTTGGATTTTCTAAAAGGTGAAAGGTCTTTTTCTAGAATAAGTGTTGATCATTCATGGGCCTTTCCTGAATATTTGTGAGTCTGTTGTCGTAGCCCCTTCATGGGACCGTCCCTAGTGGGCTAAAATTTTAGCACAAAAAAAGGGCTTTTTTCAAATTCCCTCCCATCAAATTGCCCATCATACAAATGCATCCCTGAACTTTCATTATTTTCAAATGCATCCCTATTTTTCAAACTTTGTAATACTCTAATCCAATCCGTTAGTTTGGGACATTAGACGTTAGTTTCAAGAAATCTAATGACCAAAATACCGTTATGATAAAAACCCATCAATATAAAAAAATAAAGTGACCAAATTACCCTCATCTGCCAACCGAAATTAAAGAGAGTGCGGATTTAACGAGGGGAGGCGTTACTCTCCACCAGTCCAACAATGATGCAGATCCGCCATGTGTCGTACCCTTTCCACAGGACCACAGCGGAGTTACTCTCCAACAGTCCACTAATCTAAGTATTACTGTTGGGTTCTAAATGAGGGCAGTGTTTTAATTAAAGGCATATCTAAATCTCTCCCCTAAGTCGGTTGATTTTTGGTAATAGGGCATATAAGACTATAAGTATAATTGCTTTTTTTAATGGGGGCCTATATTCATAAAAGCCATACGTCTTTCTCGTTGTTCTCAAATTAAGGTTGCAATAGAGTCAGGTTGGGCCAGGCTTTTTAAAACTCAAGCCCAACCCTGAGTCCCCTTAGCTGAACCCAAGCCCGACCTGATCCTGACTCAAGGCCTAGAAAATCTAACCCTAACCCGCCCTCAGGGTCAGGTCAGGCTGATCCTAATTGGTATTGATCATGGAGGGAAGGGAGAGATGCATGAACAAGACTGAGTTGGGTTGGGTTGAAGAGAAAATTATCAATTTTACATAAAATAATATTATAATAAAATATATTATCACTTATTATCTTCATATATATTATATAACAAAATATATGTGTCAAAGTTTGTTGTATTATTATTTTATAAAAAATACTTTTTGAGTCAAAGTCAAAGTACTTGTTTCAAAAAGCACTTTTTCAAATGTGTCAAAGGTTCAAAATTTGTGTTCTGTTTCATTCCCTCCTTTTTATTTCCCTCCACTATTTTGTTTGAATTTGTTGTGCTCTCTTGTATGCAAGAGACAATTTTGAGCTCAAGAATAATCCCACATTGGTTATGGGAGAGTTAGTTGAGGGGTATATATATAGAATTGTTTCCTTAAGGTGTAAACCCTTTAGAGAGGAAGTCACCATACTCTCTAGTATGTGGGGGGTCATTGAGGTGCTTTTGAATCGATCGTCGAACCGAGCTGGGCCGTGGCCGAGGCCGGGGTGTGGGTGTGGGCAAAACCTTATAGGAGTTTTGCACTTTTGAATTTTAATGTTTTATTTAAAACTCGGTTTGGTTCACTCGTGGTTCATCTATACGGTTGAACCATACTTGTCTATTCATACATGTATATGAATAGTTACACCCCCTCCCTGTACATGGAGGTATACATACGGTCACACCTCCCTTGTAAGAGTTACACCCCTGTACGTGTATCACCTGTATTCATACGGATGTATCCCTTCATGAAAGGGTACTCCAGCATTATATATACACCATGTCATGCCTGCATTTCATATACACAATAGAAACGTATTGTCTCTGCAATAGTCCGTTCCAGAGACAAGTACTTACTGTATTTTCGTTTAAGTAATAAGAGGCTTGTATAGCCGTTTGGTATCCACAGTACTCGTATTAGGTTCTGCAACCTATACGTTTAGGAGTTGTATTTATCTTGGAGGATAAGGTGCAAGGTCAACCCCGTTGCAGAAGAGGGGGCATCTAAATCCTTAAGGAAAGTATCTTTCAGATACGACTCAACTCGGTTGTTCGTGCTTCTTCCTTTCTAGTTCGTTTCACTCTTCAACTGTTGTGCGATAACAGGTATTTTTCTATTTCTGTATACCTGATTAGTCTTACAGTATATGCCTTGTATAACAAAGTTTATAACATATATAGCATATCAATATATATTTCATAGCATAACTTAAAACAGGACCGGATTGGACCAGACCGGGCTCAGACCGAGGCCTCAACTTGACCCGACCCGACTAGCTGAAGCTTGCTGTAGAAATAGCTGATCAAGTTACATCGCTCACGCTTAGGTTCTTGGATTGTTCAATCAAATTCTCACCCCATATATGGGTTAAATGGGCTGGCCTACAAATATGCTAAATGTGCCACCACAAGTTTTTCTCAACCCTTTATTATTGGGAGAAAAGTCCTGTGTGGGGAGGTGTATCGTCCACGGTCAAACATAAAAGGGGGTAAAATGACCACCCACCCCATGATGCCAATGTGCGTACTCTCATTGGCCCTCATGTGTGCACAGAGGCCACGTTCCCTAGCTTCCTTATCCAAAATGGTGACTAAACTAGAGGGCAAATTATCTATGTTAAAAGCCCATGCATGTTCATCTAATTAAGAGTACGTTCATCCCATATTGCTCCATGTGGGGTGCAACTTGGATCTAAGAAACCAGAGCTCGAGCTTAGCCTCCCCTGTACTTTTCTAGGCTTGATCAGTTAGGACTCAGACATGCTAGAAATTTTATTCTCTAGATATCCAATGGTTAGGATTGCCCAATCACTCTTCCACGTGGCAAAATAAATGACCACACATGCCCATCCAGAAAAACTTTTACTCAAAACATGTAAACAAAGTAATTAATGTAATGCATGGGACCATATAGTTGAATTAGGGATATTAACCCAATACAGATTGGTGGCTGCATTAACGTAATCATGTAGTTCCATACATCAATGGGTATTCGATTGTGTGTTTTTGGTAGGATCCGGAGTACTATAGGCCAGGAACCAAATACATCGTTTTAATTAGACATTCTTACGCTTGAGAATTACAGACAATCGCGTGAGAATGTTCTTGTAGCCTTCATATCACTTCCAAAATGTTCCTTTATCAGTCCTTCCATTGCAGGTCTGAAGTGCATTCCGGTTATTTGTGCACTAGTTTCAACTTCTCCTGTCAAGAGATCTAGAGTTACTAGCTCCATTCCCTCAAGGCTAAAATAGTCATTTCTTGTCAACAATCCCTCCAATTCTAGGTAATGTGGATTGTATATGGGTATATTGAAGGAATCCACCTTAGCCTCATCTGTGATTGCTTTGGAGGTGTCTGTTAAATGTCTCTATTAAACTGAAGATCATATTTAGTGATCAGATCATCAACCCAATCGATTATTTAGCGGAGAAGATGCAGACTTAAAATGAGTACTGAAGCATACAGACCTGGTAGATAGAGTTCTTGGTGTAGCTGTAAGGGCCATCTCCCCCATTCATACATGCAAAATACTTCAGACGATGGTTTGTTCCCTTCATTTTCCATCTTTCTCTCTCTCTCTCTCAACAATCTGTTTATAAGAACAATTTGGATCATCTACGGCCTGGGGTTTTATAATGACAATTTATTCATATCTGCCTCTCTCCTTCTTACTTGGGCTCCTCTACGGCCTGGGGTTGTGCGGCCATCATGCTGCGTGCAACTCCCAGATCACCACTTCAGCACAGATGCCCATCCAATCGAGGCAAGAACCCTAATTCCCCTACTAATATATTTGTAATATTTAATTTGAACAGATTGATGTGTTACTTACTGAATGTTATTGACAAAATAATTGGGGACAACTCTTAGAAGACTTTTTATTTTTCTTTGTCCTCTCATATGAGAATATTACATTGTGGTAATTCTTGTTAGTTGATTGTGGGATTTTTTATGCATCTTGTAAAAAACATTGAACATGTTGACGATTTTGGATTATGTATATATTAAGGGTAACAATTGTGTGTAGAATGTCAGCTAAGCACGTACATATCACTGTTCATGTGAGGGGGTGATATGTCATAAATGTTTTTTTCTCTATTGTCATATTCCAAAAGGAGTTATCTCATTCGCCTGAAGCTGCACTCAAGCAGTGCAAAAACCCTCTCCCATAATATTAAATTTGTAAAGCTTTATTTTATCGATTTATGGGCTTTTTAAATGATTCGCTTCTACAATATGTATCACACAGAGTTACAACGATGTGTAACAACGGGGTATAAATTTTCTATAAATGAAAATCAACTCCCCCCTCTTTTCAATGAAAGATTTTGTGACTAAAGAATTAGTAGGGGCAGTTTTTACTGTCGCATCTAGAAGCTATGGAGTGGAAATAGGTCAAATAATAGTCCTACATGTCAAGGACCGGGGCCCTCTTGGCAAGGGAGTCAGCTAAACTATTTTCTTCCCTTGAAATAAACGCAAAAGTACATGATTCTAAATAGAATGCCAAATGAACAATATCCCGGATGTAATAATCCTCAATGTAATAAGTGTCACTACAATTGGGGGGTCAGTGCGTGTGCCGAAAAGTGTAGAGATCAGTACTTTGTTGTCAGATTCAACATTAAGACAGTCCCAACTATCTTCAATCGCATGAAGGATCCTCAGTTGAATTGTCATTGCGTCAGAATCAAATAGACATTCATGTTTGACAAATGAGTGTCAATGGTTACCTAATTTGGTGTAACTACATGATACATTATTGGGATCTTTATCTCCTCCAGTTCCCTATCCGTCTCAGTTCCCTAGTACCTCTAATAAGGGGGTGGACCCCTGGGCAGAGGTAGGGTGATCATTGCACCCTCCTTGTTAGGGGCACTTGGGAATTGGGCCGGGTGGGAAACTGGAGGAGATAAAGATCCCAATAATGTATCATGTAGTTACACAAAATTGGGTAATCATTGATAGTCATCTGTCAGACATGAATGTCTATCTGATTCTGTCGCAATGACAATTCAACCAAGGATCCTTCACATGATTGAAGATAGTTGGGACCGTCTTAATGTTGAATCTAGCAACAAAGTACTGATCTCTGTACTTTTTGGCACACACACCAACCCCCCAATAAGAGATCTAATTATTCCCTATCAATTTCAAACTAGATCGAATTGGTATCAATTCAAATCGGTACCAAAAACCCTAGCATCAACCCTCAAATAAGAAAACACAACAATCCAATCCCAAAAACCCTAGAATCGGTTGTTTCAAAACGTCTAAAATCTGGATCAATCATAGTTGATTCTTATCTGAATCTACTAATTCAAGAAAGGATTTTGACTCAAAAATGAAGATTGAATTGGTCTCACTTGATTGCGACCTAGATTCCATCGAAATTGATCGAAATCGGTCCCAAAACACCTAGAATCGACCCTCAAATTTGAAAAACCCAACGATCTAGTGTCAAAAACCTAAAATCAGTGGTTCTGAAACGATCAAAAATTAGGATCACTCACGGTCGATTTTGATTCGATCCGAAAAAGGGTTTTAAACTTCGAATCAGAGATTAGAGTTGAAGACATTCTTTTGTAGTGCGGTCAAGGGGTGCATGGCTATACTAGAGTTTGCCTTATGGCAAAATGAATAGTAGAAAAAACCAAGACTACCAAGATGGTGCATAGGACAATGAAAGGGGCATGGACATACACGGGAGTAGATGGGAAGATAAATGATTGAATTTGATGCTGAAATTTAACACATATAGCCAATTTAGACTATTTCATATATATGCAACAGTCAAAATTTGCCACATCACTCTTCCACGTGGCCCAACAACTGCACCTATCCACCAATTTTGTCTGTTAGTTGTCGACCACAAGAACTTTAAAAAAAAAAACCCCCCTATGCATGGCAACTTTCGTATTTACAATCACTTTTTATCCCTATTCATTTTCGTACGGCCCAATATGTCTCCACCCGTGGTCAAGAGGGAATCTCTTCATCCACCCAATTTGATCATCGAATGGATTAGAGAATACTATTTAAAACCTTGAACAATAGGGGGTTGCGAGTTACTGATAAACCGAGAGTCCAATCATAACGTCATACCACCAATGGTGATATATCTTTAGTAATGGGTGGTGAAGGAAAACTTACTCGTCAGTAAAACACAAGAGAGAAAACTTGACATGTAAACAAATCTTCCCCTTCTCCAAGTCCAGCTTAGCTCCGGTGACTATCCAATACCCAGGACAATCTTGAGGTCCCTTACACAACTCAGCCACATCCACAAATTTTGTAAGTCTTTGAGTTTGCACCGGTGGACCCATTGGAAACACGCCGGAATCAATCACTATCGGCTGCTCTTTTTGTTTTTCAAAGTTATTGCCTGAAAACGATGTACTAACAGTGGAGAAGAATCTTGACTTCTGAGAGTAATTGGAAGGACCTTGCTGCCATAGGGATCGTGCAACAATAGCATGTGAGACCTCAGAGAACAAAAGGCGAAGGTGAAGTATGTCTTTAGATTCATGTTGCTTCACAAGAAGTTGTGCACCGGTGACAATGAACACTGTATCTTCCCTTGTAGTAACCCATGCTGGATCATATCTTACTGGTGCAGTACATACATGTGAGAATTTCTTCCATTGGATTGGTTCGAAAAACCGCTCATCATCGATGATATCAAAAGAACTTCGCCACTTGAATGGCTCTCTTAATTTGTCTTGAAGCACCATTGGGGTGCTTGTTAAGTGTTGTAGGTGTATAGCCAACCTGAGGAGGGAATTTTTCTGATCAGTTATCAGCATTTTAAACTGAGGGCCAAGTTTGGTTCATCGCTCAAAACCGAACCAAATCAGATCAGGTGGTTCGACCAGTTTAGCCTTTCCATACTTGAAAGAACCCCCAAACATGGGAGGCAAAACCTCAGCTAACCAACCGGTTTCACAAACCTTGAATCAAACAACTAGTGGATTGTGTTTATTTTCTGATGTTTTAAAATTTTCTTTTTTTGTTGGTTAGAATTTAAACCGATTGGAAAACCAAATTGAACCTGATCAAGTCAAAACTGTACTATTTGATGGTTCAATATCCCGTCTGGATTTTAAAACCATGGTTGATTGATTTTCATGACTCATCATAAAGTAGCACAATATGGATTAGGGCCGCAACAGCCCAGGCCTGACCCATCCCTGATTCAAGGTCAGAAAAATCCAACCCTGACCCGCCTTCAGGGTCGGGTCGAGGCTGACCCTGATTGACCCTAACCATGGGGGGAAGGGAGATGCATGGGCTGGCAGGGTAGGAGGAAGAAGAAGATAGGGTCGAGTTGGGTCTGACCAGGCTCAACCCAAGGCCTCAACCCTGACTCAGGGCCGAAAATGCCCAACCCTGACCCACCCTCAGGGCCAAGGTATCTCAACCTAGGCCCTGTTTGGTCTCAAGGAGAGCTTGGGCTGTGAGGGCCAAACTTGCACCCCTACGATGCACAAAGCCTAGGGTATGAATTCTCTCCTCCTAGGGCCTGCCTCTTTTTGGAATGAAGGGCTAGGGTTACCATTGGTCGTTTGGGGACACATAGAAGGCGGTGTTATTGCGTACCTATTACACTTCATGCCCTCGAGATACAACCGCATTCCGGTGATCGGACTCCTTCCGACTGTAACCTGGCAATCAAAGCATTTGATTCATATCCAATGTTGCAAAAGAGAATAATGAAATCTTGAAGCTGTTTAATTTCGTGAAATGAGAAGTACCTGATCTGTATTCACATATAGCTTTGCGCCCATTATGTTGAGCTGGAGAGATGGGTTCGATAAACCTCTATTTGTGACTGGGCCCAATGGAAGTTCATTTAGACTGGGAGCCCATGATTTGTAAGATTGGAAGTCTAGGAGGTACTGTAAATCAGCAACGGGTGGCTTGTCTGCATAATTATATTCAAAATAAATAACTACACTTCCATAGAACTCTGGCCCACATAGTAAGCCCAGCGGGCTTCAGCCTGTTTTTATAGTAGGCCTGGTCTGAGCCCATGATGGGCCCATAATTTTAGGGTTGTGCCTAAGCTTAACAGACGTTAGGTCTCTCAAACCCTTCCTTATGGTGAGGAGATTCTCTCTTCACCAATGAGTGAAGAGAAACTGGGCCGAAAGAAAATATCCAAGTGAAAGAAGACTTACATCGAAGGTATAGGTTAATGGCATGTGATAAGAGACCTTTGCCAGGAACATTTTTGAGGAGAGAGCATATGGGTATGAACTTGAAATTGATGGCTTCTGGCCTCTGCGGCACTGTTAGAAGCCATTCACAGTGGCTATGGGATGTAGGATCCCCTCCTCTCTTTGAACATATAACCATAATGCCCTACAGTTTCATTAATTTCCCTTAATCAATATACAATTGAGCCTAGGGCAAAACACTAATTTATCTTCCAAGAAAAATTAAAATTGAAAATTTTAGTGCTATAAGATCACCTACATCCTTGGCTGTGACTGAGGAGAAGCTATCCAAAAGCATAGGTTGTTGTGGGTTGAAAACGTTAAATGCCTCGGGAGCCTGCAAGTCAGCCAATCACATAAAATTGTATGTATAAACAACGAGAGAAAAGGTGTCTTTCAAAATTTATGATCATGTTATCAATATTATCATCTAATCATGTGTTAATTTTTAATTTAATCTAACGTGCCACTATGAATTAAAAATCAAATAATACTTTGAAACAGACTAAAATCAAATAAATGAATACTCATTTTGTGGGATGAGCAAAATACTTCTGACAAGATTAGTGGAGATTAGGTCAATATTGTTCAACCAAAAAAAAAAAAAAAAAAAAGGTCAATATTGAGGGATGAGCATATCATTAATACCTTAATTTTGTAAGGACGTGGAGATTCCTTGGGCTGGTTTGATGAGAAAGAGAGGGGACATGTCCCTGTAAACAATTGATCTCCAAGGTCATCCAAGTGCTTTTTCACCTCTGATGTTTGCAAAGTGGAAGATTTATCTTGCCTAACCAGCACCACATCCAAACCCCCAATTTCCAACCCTACGATTATGTGGGTCCCATAATTCTCAATGAACCTGTGTAAGTATTATGGATACGAGCACCATAAGAAAAAAATCAATGGCTAGAAACACAAATAGAGCTACATTCAGAAACACCTATCAAGTAAAGATACTGTTTTGTGACCCTTTATTGGTCACTTTATCTTGTGTCAATGAGACCCTATCACTTGATTTCTCCAGGAAATTTTCTAGCCCAAGTGCCTAACGGTCCAATAGTCAGTCCTCTTTTATAGATAAACCAGTTCAACGGTAAGATAAGAGAGAGGGTCTATGACCAATACACGCAGGTAATTATACAATATCAATAGATAATATTTAAACAGAAAATTAATGTGGTTCCTTCTTGACCTGGAAGGTGACAGGCACAGTCAACCAGCTACCGTGATGGGCCTAAAAAGGAATCAAGCCCACAGTCCACTTTCACATGGTGTAATGAATTTTGACTTGGTATTGGACCTGGCCAACCTAAGAAGCTTGGACCACACATGGACCAAGTTAACCCACAATTCCCACTCCAAAAAGCATATATGTTCTTGGAAATGTCTTAATTTAGGTTATTGCAAGCCCTAAAATTTGAAATTCTAATTAAGATTGTCGCGAAGATAGAACCATATTATCAGAGCTTTGTTCTTTTGGTTGAACCACTCATGGTTCTAAAAAATCATTTTGAACCGGCCAGGTAAACTGGTTTAAGTGGCACAAGATCCCAGAACAAAACCCTTGCCTGGTTTAATCTCTGCTCTTTTTTCTTTTTAACCGGAAAAAAAAAAAAATCCATAGTTGACGCCTACAATTTAGGGGTTTTTTTTTTTTTGGATAAATACAATTTAGGGGTTATTGTCAAGTTAATTAGTCAAAACAAGGGAAGAACTGTCTGGAGGGACATTCATATTATTCAACTCGTTAGCCCACAACAGTAGTGAAGAGTGAACACTTTCTTGCACAGAATATTTTTAATAATAAAAAAAGGGAAAGAGAACACTATCCGGTCGCGCAGCACACGCTGCCCTTGTATTTAGATATAGTGGCATGAAATGACCGTTGCATCCCTGGTCATTTCCATCTTTTCAGGGAGTGCGACAGTCATTATGCACACTCCCTATGTCTCGGCACAAGGACGGCATGCGCTACGCGACCGGTGGTATTCTTTCTCTCTAAAAAAATATCCTTTTTTTTTTCCTTTATAAAAAACCTAAAATATAATAAATTTGGCTTGGTCAGAAAGCTCTGCTTGCTCAAGTCAATGTTTTCAGCTATATCTTTGGTTCATGAATCTGAACAGAAGCAATTGGACTAAGATTCCATAGTTAAATGGATTTTGGAAAAAAAAATAAAAAAAATCTTTAGATAGAGTTGAATGACAAAACAGAATTATTTAGTTGAATACATTTAATTTGAAAAGGTTTGAATTAAGCTGAGTTTAAACAAATTAGTCACTTTAGAGCTGACTTGGCTTATTTAATTCATACCATAGGCAATGTATTTATTTATTTTTATTTTTTTGGTAAAAGATAGGCAATGTATTTATAGTGGATGGAATATAGGTCTTTACACAACTGTTCAAAAGTAAAAATAGATTGTTAATGGCACTATATCATATCTTCTAAGGGCCCAAAATTTATTAGAATTGCTTATCATGTGGCAAATATGAAAAGAACTAAATTTTGTAATCAAATAGATTTCAAGGTCCTATGCTCACATGTAAACCTAAACAAGGTATGTCAAATAGCAAAATAAAGAGGTTTGAAAATCACGATCACGGGAGAGAGCATAATAGTGATCAAAATGTTATACCGCATGCACAATGCATGTCAATACATAAAAAAAGTATTTTGTTGATCAAATTATGAAATTTGACATGTGACTAATTCAATGCATGCACTAGGTTGCAGGATGTGTCTAGACACATGGGGGTGGGCGAACTAATCAACCCGCCCCCTAAATAAACAAATAACGCACCCGTCTCGACCCATGTGTCTGGGCGCACCCTGCGCCCCCGTGTGCTCCCAGGCAGAGAACATCGCCCCAAAAGATATACACGTTCTCCACTACATTTTCTTTTCTCAAGTTTTTTTTCTTTTTCTTTTTCAACTAAAAGCTAGCCATCAATTGATAGAATAAAGCCCTTTCCTATTTGATTGCTCATTCAACCATATTGCTCACCATGCATTGAACTCTCTTCCTTGCATTTTATTTATTAAGTGATTTAATACTAGAACCATTTGATGGGTCCCACACCATTTTTCTTGGGGTTCTACATTTGGTATCTAGAAATTCATCAAATGTTAAATAGGCTTTATTTATTTCAAGACACATTGAAAAAAAAAAAAGTAGTATATAGAGGTCCCTAATTGACATGTTTATTACTATAAAAAAGGAATATTAAGAGTTTACCTTGCAAGGGCACTTGGATCCCAAGTGGCTGGAATTGCTTTTGTTACTTCATCAGAGAGGATTAGGGGATATCGATCAATGTGAAGGTTAAAGAGAGTGATGAAATAACCATCAATAGCTAAGCTTTTGGTAACAGATGCATCATAAGCCCATGAACTGCCACTATACCCAAACATTGCATCAAATAGCCCTGAAGGGATCTTCCCTGCCACTGAACCCTTCTGGTTTAAGTACTCCGACATCTGTAACATATAATTTAATTAAACTTCCCTTAGTCCAACCAAATATAAGTATAAAACTTGGGGGCTTCAGGGTAAGAGAATGAAAGAAAACCAATTTCTGCCATGGGGCCCAAACGAGTAGGACCACAGATGAACCACTTCCTTTGGTCAACCATAGTCCATGACTCTACTCCATTTTTGGGGGTCTTTTTTAGAAAATAAAATAAAGAAAAAGAAATTTTTATCTATTAAATAAAATTGGTCAGGCCAGGGTTCATTTAATTGGGAAGATTTCTAATCTACTAGTTTTCTACATGCATGTCATTCAACTTTATTTGCCACAGAAACTTATATAATGAATAATATTTGATATATTTTCAAAAATCTCCATTTTCATGTAAAAAGATAGTAATTTTCTGTAAAATAAGATTTTTTATTATTTGTTTTAATGTAAAAGATACAAAAAAAACATTTAAAAAAAAAAAAGATGTAAAATATCATTTACCCAAAATAATTTACAATGAAACAAACTAGGTCATAGGGAAAAATTCACTTATTCTAACTCTATTGCCATGGTTTACTTGGTAGGTTATTTCAAGTGGATCCTTCCACCATTGGGAGGAATATAAACTACCATATTATGGATGGGTTTTATAAGGGGAAAAAATAATTTTCCATTCATCTTAAGAAGTTGTAACTTTATTTTTTTTATACTTTGTCTTATTTCTAAAAATTATTTAATGCAGGGGTAATCTTGTCATTTCATATGGACAATGACAACTTTCAAAAATGACATAATGATAAAACAATTTCAACATATTTTGAAAATCATTTTTTATCCCCGACTAAAACAATTTTTGAGAATAAGACAACAAAAAGTAAAATTACAATTTTTATTTTTTTTATTTTTTTATTCTAATAGGTAAGAGCTAAGGAGAGTCGAACTCATGGCCTATTAATTGTGAGACAGAGGCCTTTAAAAATTTATGGGGAAAGGTTTCATACACGGTCGTGTAAATCGTGTATGTGAGAGGGTCTCTCACAAAGAGTTGGAAAAGTCATAAATCCTCACCCATTAATTAATGCCTTGAAACATGCCTCTTCAGCTTCGACGGATTATCCGCGAAGATGTTATGGGATTACCGATTATTAGGCATTAGCCTAGGGTGCCTAGGGGGGTCAGGGGAAGGCTCTTTGGAGCTGTTGTGTTTGATGTGTGAGTATCAGTTGAGTTGGGCCAGGGGTAAGGTGGGTATATCCCCCCCTCTTGTATTGCTTTCATTCTATTTGATTTTAATAAAATCCTAGGGGCCAGTCCGGGTCTCAGAGAATATTCGAGCTAAAAAAAAATTTAATGCCTTGAAACTCTCACCCTGTCACATACACGGTTTACATGACCGTATATAAAAAATTTTTCCAAAATTTATTATGGGAGAATATTTTTTGGGCCACAGCGCAAGCTGCGCCAGGCCCATATGACTGTTTCCAATGTATTATATAGAAGGAAGGATATCTGGGACATCTAGAAAACGTGAAAACATGTAATAGGCGATGTTTTAGCAGAAAAAAATACATGTAATAGGGGGAATATACTGGTATGGCTGTCCTCATAGATAATTTCCCTAGTCTTACCAACCACTACAACTCACCATTAATTGGCAAACAAAATATCTTGGAAGCAGAAAAAGTTAGAGACGTAATAGACTTGGTGTTCTTTCAGAAAAAAAAAAAAAACTTGATTATGAAAGAACACCCCCAATGGAATAACAACTAAACACAACTCTTCCCCTGCAAATGCCCAAAGAACTGAAGCCCTTCACCAAATGCAAGCTCAAAGGGCCAATCACAATTATATAATTATTCTCATGAGAATGAAGAATCTCCATTCATCTATGAATCATTGGGGAAATTGATTCAGGAATTATTAGGAAGAAATCTTAAAATTTTCAGCTTTAAGTGACAAATAAGGGAGAAAACAGAGAAGACCCATTACCTGATTGAACCCAAGAACATCAGATTGACATCGGCTTCGATCACCTTTATCGCATTTGATATCGAGAGAAACATCTTTGAGGACTCCAAATCCTGGAATTGTGAGGTCTCTCTTCTCTTCTTCATTGATCAAAACTAACCTTTCTTTTCCTTTGCAGAACTTCAATCTGAAATCAGAGGTTATGTCAAACCCCTTACCTAAGCTGCTTAGTGCTCTCTCCACAATCCCAACACGACCATCACTCATCTCTGAATCTCTAAGAGTTTCCTCACTCTTATGAATCTGATGATGGTGGTAGTGGCAATGAAGAACAGAGAAAGAAAAGATGCAGAGAAGATCAGAAGAGGAGCAGATGTGAGGGAAAATGTTAAAACAGAGTATATGGGCTCAGGTATTTTTTAAAATGATGAGATTGAGTTAGTTATATGACTTAAAAAGAAGACAAAAGAGAGGAGAGAAGAAAAGGGAAGGTGGGGTATCTGTAAATTGTAGGAAGGAAAGTTCTTCCGGTCCATTGTTGCTGCTCTTGATGTTGATGAGCCATATTTCCTAGCATTTGATTTTGACTGGTCTTCTCTCTTCTTTTGTAGTTTATTTTCTTATTGGGAAATTGCGTCTTCCAAGCTGAGTTAGGTTTCACACATCGTGGCTTGCAAAACCTGTGTTTTTAACGTCATTTCATATAATTAAGTCTTGTTTATCCCCTTTGATTTGCATATCAAGAGCAGACTTTTTCTTTAATTTAGTGTTGTTTGAGTAGAGATCACAAAAATCTTTTTTTTTTTAATTAATTTTTTGGGTAAGTGATCACTGCTTGGTCGTGTTGTCCACTGTGCCGAGGGCGGAGACCAATGACACTATGCATAGGGGCATCAAAAGAGGGGTGAGAACAGTAATTTTATTCATTCTGGGCATAGGATCCACGTGATCAGCCAGTGTTCTTTTTTCCCGTAACAGGTCTTCTCCTTTCATCCATAATAGTGATACTTATAGTAAGGGTAAATGTTTCCTGCATGATCCATTAAGAGAGGATTATCTTAACGGTCTAAATATATGGCGCGTATAAAGATTATAGATATATTATCCATATCATCATCTTTTATCTTTAAGATTGAAATGTTTGCACAATGCAATTTTCCCACAAGGCTAGAGAGACTTGTAAATTGATTGATAATTTGGATTTGACAGTTTCAGGGAAACTTCAATCCCTCCGTTGAAAATAAAAGACCGAGTTTTCCTCGACTTTGGTAAAAAAATAGAACCTCTTAAGCCATCACATTTGAATTTTGAATGGAAATCACTACAAACTAAGAGTTACATAGTAAAATTGACACTCAACCAACATTTTCTGAAGGGAACTCAAAAACTACCATCACAGATCAAAAGATTTTACAACATGCATGGTGTTTACCAGGAAAAAAAGGGTAAGGACTTTTGGGATGGCACCTTAGAAAATTAAAGCTTATCTTATGGCCCTAATCTGTAATGTAGAAATTCCATTGGGACCCAAAATTTCATAATATGTAGAGGTGATCGTCATATTAGTGCAACTTTAATATATTGGGTTTTTTTTTTTTTTTTGGTAAAAACTTTAATATATTAGCAATTGAAAGTATAATGGTAAATGACCTGATATAGTCGCTCATGTAGTAGAGATTCGAGACCTTCGCCTATGGTTCCTTGCCTGGTACAGTTTCTATAATTCTCTAGCAAGGGGGGCAAAATGACCATTCCACCTCCTGACCGAACACTCTGCCCGCGTGAGGTCCATCCCCCTCTTGTTAGAGGACTATAGAAACCGTACCGGGCAGGGAATAGTAGACGATAAAAATTCCTGAACCTTCATACTTCACAAGTGGGTAATTTAAATAGGACAAAAAGGACGATGAGAAAAATCTTTCTTTGCTAGGTCAATTATGGAGACCCTTTCTTTCTCTCCTCTTTCCCTCACTTCCAAAATAATAATAATAATAAAGGAAATGTATTCTTACATGGGAGATTCTCCCTCTCCCCCTCCCCCCTTTTCTTGTTTCGATACCATAACTATACAATACCGATACAATCGATCTGATACCAATACCTAAAACTATGATTCCAAAGCAAGCTTCTAGCTAGGTGCTCAAAATGGTGGACCATCTAAGGCAAGCTTGCCTTGACAGGGTCATGTTAAGTAGATTCTCCTTAGTTATAACATGTCCTTAATTGGGAAAAACCCTAATGAGGAAAAATTGCCTTACTGACCCACTCTATTGGAATATTGGATAATCAGATTTTTCCTATATTAGCCAGGTGTAAAATCTGTTGGCACCTTAATTGAAAGGTTGACCATGTATTAACTCTTTAAATAAAATATACGATTGAATATAATATTCAAAAGCCAACAAAGTTGACATGGATAAGATATTAAGACTGTTAAAGATGTCTTAAACTAATTGAGTTTTAATGGAACTAAAAGACTAATTAATTACCATAATATTCATATTTATAATAAAAATAATAATAACTATATATAATTGAGGCTATATCGAGGTTGAAGAAGAGAAGTGGTGGAGAGGAGGGACTGGCTATTTCCATGCTCCTTTCCTGTACATGCTTGTGAATTATTGAAAGACTTCATCACCTTTGTACTGTGAAAAGTACAGGAAAGGAAAAAACAAAAAACAAAAAATAAAAAATAAAAGGCATGGAGAGAACCAAGGCCTTTTCTTTCTCTAAAATAATATCATGAAGAGAGGATCTGTAAGTGAGTCACCAAGTAAAGAAAACTGATATGGAGATGGCTTTGTCTTTATTTATTTATTTTTAATTTTTTATTAAGGAAGAGGATTTTAGAGCACACCAATGATGTACGGTAAAATGGTATTGTATACGTATTGGAGGATAACGATGTAATCTATCATGTCCTAACGGCTTGGAGAACCTTTTTTCCGTTTTATTAATTAGAGAGAAAATAAAAAGAAACAGTGCTTTCTAATAGCCAATCTGGAGGATTAGGTGAGAAACATGAAGCAAAAGAGATCCTTAACCCAAATTTGGCAAATAAGTGGCTATTGTGACTAGAAGAACTCTAAGAGGAAAGCCACCATGAGTAGTGGCCAGAAATAAGAATATATATGCCTACAAGAAAGGGTTTTGCATGAAAATTACTGGTCTAATTAGCCTGATAATGATAGGGTAAACACATGATTCATTAATCCTAGGTATCCAGAGAAAAGATTGTTTATTTGTCACCCTAATTTTGTTAATTAGTGATGTTAATATCATAGTTTACCCATTTCTGCTCATTCTACTACTTCTAAAATCAAATTGCCTCAGTTTTTTAATTTGATCTGACATATAAAATGACGATATTATCATTCTCCTTATTTTTTAACCAATTATGTAATTTTCTATCAACTATAATTCTATCTTATAATTATGATTTTTTCTGCGCTAACTGTGAACTATAGTCAAGAATGAATGTATCATGGATTGACAAACTGTTTAAATGGCTGATCCCGGTTCCTTTGGTCCAATTTCAAAACTTCGTTTCTTCTATTGGCATTTCCTATTAAGGGGTTGTTTAACTAAGTAGTCATATGAACTACTTATTGACTCAGTTCAAAAGCAACAATATACTTAAAGGGCAAAAGAACGCTAACCCGTCATGTAGAGATTGGACCAGCACGGTAGCCAATAAAAATGTGCACAGAGGTATTGGTTTGGATGCGATTTTCGATTTCACTGGAGGCTGAACTGTCTTTTCATATACAAAGGCATTGCTTTGTGTTTAGGCGCAAGAACCACGCGACCCCGGTTAGCATTCTTTTCCCCATAATGGGCAAAAGTTTCCGTGTACAGTTGTGCATGTGCATAACCAGTATTAAATACAGTTAGATTGGTATAATGCCCATTCGAAATGACATAAATATGAATTCCTTCCCCTTAAATAAATTACAAATTTTGGACATTTTCTCTCAACACTATTCTATGAGTCAGTAGAGTATATATTTTGATCTTGAAATGCATGAGATTCATAAATGGATGAAAGAATAAGGAAATTCATGATATCCTTCCATGGATAGGGATGTAAACGGATCGGATTCAGCTCAGATATAGATTGGATGTGATCGGATCCAGATATTCCCTGGCTGAATACATTGGATTTAGATGAATTCGGATTTTCGACCATCCGTTTACATCTCTGTCTTGCGTAACTCGGACCTTCCTCCCCCTTGTACTTACCATTCACTCTCAATCCATATCTCTTAGATCATGATTTTCTTTTTCTCATATTCTAGAACCTGTTGAATCTTAAAAAAAAACCCTCAAGAGCATTATTTATTTAATTTTTTATTATTAAGTATTAAGATTTTTTTCGGACAGATTTTTATTAGAGTATTCGGATTTATTTCCAGATATCTCTAAACGAATACGGATGCGGATCAAATTCGAAATTTTGGATATCCATTTACGTCCCTATCCATGGGTCACCATATATGTTCTACCTAAAATAGGGCAATTTGGAGAACCCACGACCCTTCTATGTTTTCCATGTCAAGCACGGTCGTGTGTGAAATGTGAATGGCCGACCCATTAGGCCAAGAAACTAAGAAGGCATGGCCTCCAAATTCTTAATGTCAACACACAAATCTTCTCGTGTTGTTACACCTTACACGTTAAACCCAATCAATTGAGTTACTCCAACTCAAAACTTAATAATTGCAATATATAAAATCCATGCTAATCAGGATATATTTCAGTAATGGGCAAGTCTTACTTGCTTTAGTGATTTGTTATCAATGTTCTCTGTGGTGCAGTGCCAACACACATGGGGTACAGTTATTTCGCCTACTCCTGATGTGTCTAAGCACAGCTTGTACCCCGACGAAGAGAATATTTTCGATCCCTTTGTTATTACAACACTTTCTATAACCCTCTCTTCTTCTTCTTTTTTTTGGAATTCTCTCTCTCAAAGACCCCATTACACTTGCCATGATGCGGCGTGTAAATAAAACTGATAGATTCTGCCAATTAAACATTCCTAGTTGATGCTTAGGGAAGGTATATACCCAGTTGAATCTCATGTTCACATGATGAGAAAAGCATTTAAGTGATGCTTTTCTTCCTCTCCCTGGTCTAAGGAAGACTTAGAGAAGAAAAGGTCATTTTCCAAGTTCCATATCACTCTTTTTTTAACAATTTTTTTTTATGGAAAGACATGAATCTTACATTATTAGTTCACTGTGATCGAGAGACTTGTTCAGTTCTCATCCACATGATATCTAGAAAACCCCATGCAACAAGGTGGGAATGAGAGAAGCTAACTATGATCAGAGCTAGGTAGGTAGGTGTGAAACAAGGACAAGGAAACTAGTTCATCACATCCAATCATCTCCACTACAGAAGAATCATATATAGAGGAGAAATGGATGCTATATATTATTGTTGATAGTGATGATGTGAATAATGTCCTCATCGATAATGTACAAGGCATTGGACTTTCATGGGTTCCTTCCACCCCGTAACAAACATTATTGGATGTTGATAGTCTTCGTCTGACCTATATAGTTAGTTAGTTGGACTATTCAGATTCAGATTGTTCCTAACCTGATGGGTTTGAATGGTTTTTCATTTAAAGCAATAATATGTGAACGAGTGAAGAAATGAGAAAGGAAAGTGTTCATACGAGCTAGCGGCCACTTTTAATTTGTTTTGTTTGGACTACATAATAGGACCTAAGGGTCGAGTCAAGAGACCATCAGCTAGCCTAAGGGTGGACTGAGGAGAAGAGGAGTACAATATTATTCCACACGTCTAATGGTAGTGCTAAAGGAGAAAGGTCCCTCTGATGTGAGACTGCAGCTCAGATTCTCGACAACCATTCTCCTGCGGTCTAAACGCCATAGATGGTATCCAAGAGAGGTGGGTCCCATTCTTGGATTCCATCTATGCGGCTCGATCAGGCCCCATATATGAGTAACTCTCTTGGATTCCATTTGTGTGGCTCGGCTCGGCTCGGCTCGGCTCAAGTGTATGAGAACGGTTCTCTTTATAAGAACCTGAGTCAACCTCTTAATGTGATGGGGTCAAGTGTTTTAAAAGATGAACATAAAATGGTATTAGCCATATTATCTTGGATCGAGTTTTCCACCGCCCACGGTGACTGGGATCGAGAGGAGGGAAAGGATGGGAATAGGTATTAGGAGGGTATTTTGAAACATAGTAAAATCCTAGGAGGGGTTTGTGAACCCTAGAATGGTGGGTGAACCATCCTCTATGGGTGGGGGAAAACTTCGTCCTATTATCTTTAGGGTTATTCTTGGTTAAAGACCATTTGAATCCAAAATTATTCAACCTGAAATGTGGCCTCTCTCTTTCTTTTGCTACTGTGATTATCCTCACTTTCTACGCCCTCCCCTAGCCCCAACCCCAAAAGTAAGGAAAATTATTTGATGGCATTGGCCTTAATTAGTGGTAGTGTGGTCTGACGGTCTGGTGCCTTTAATATTTTGAAATTGGGAGAGGGTTGGGCACGCGGCTGGCTTTTTTGGAGGTAGCAGTTGTGCTCAATTGAGAGGGTGGGAGGGGAGGGCAGAAAGGTCATTTCCATAGGGTTGAGAGAGAGTCAGACAGACTGAGCACAGCGCCACCATGCCCAGCCTTTACCCTTTGAAATTTCATATTAAAGGATAAAAATTTTCAATATGGGGCCGCCTAGCCCAAATATCTGTTGTCGTCAATATATAAAAGTAGGCCACATGTTCTCCGCGTAGCAGGGCAGGCTGCACCCAAACACACATGCCCCCCTGAGTGGACAGCCCATTTGTCTGGGCGCAGCCCACGCTGCTGCACAAAGAACTTCCGCCCGTAAAAGTAAATTCAAAACAAGGTCATCTAGTGGCAAAATAAAGATTTGAAAATTAAGAAAATGCAAGGTACTAGCTATAGGGAAAATTATCTCCTCCAGTTTCCTGCCCGGCCCAGCCTAGTTCCCCAGTTCCTCTAATAGGGGGGGTGGACCCCACCCGGGCAGAGTGTTTGGGCAGGGGTAGGGTGGTCATTCCAGCCCCCCTTGTTAGAGGAATTGGGCCAGGCAGGGAACTGGAGGTGATAAAGATCCCTAATGGAGGATATTTGATTGAAAGATATGACATTTATACCTCTCACCCTTTGTATTTACAACCTTTTCCCTCCTATTCTGATCATGTAGGCCCAATGACATGTGGATGATACCATTCTCCAAACGCTCATTGTTGTGCATAGTAATTAGTAAGGAATCCCTCTCCCAATATATTAATATATATATTTGGTGCATTTTAATGACCCTATCAAGTTGTAAACACAGTGTACTCTCCTATACCAAAATTATTATGGTTTTGAGTTAAGATTTGGGTTATAAGTAGGGGGTGCAATTGGGCTGAGTTACAACAGGTTTTTGAAAACCTATGCCCAGCTCTACTGGGCTCAAGGTGGGCCAGACTTGGCCATATTTTTGTAATTTTCGTATTATTTTTAATACAAAAAATAGAAAAAACAAATTAACTTAAATATATTAAATTTAAATTATGGTACTTAATTTATGAACCTTATCTTGCATTTATATATAGACACAAATATATGATACATAGTTATACATATGGCACTTTAACTACTACATGAAAGGGGGGAAGGAAGAGAAGGGTTGCAGCATCATGTTTATAAACTCAAGAACAAGTAGAGTTCACAAAGTGCAAACGATGAAGAGGTTTATTGTAGAGTGAATTCCTTGGTCTCTCCATTTTATGCCCTACCACTGCATACTCTCCTCTTCGACACCACAAACAAATTCCCCTTGAACGGACCTCATTTGGATGGGAAGGCTATCCACATGTAGACCATAGCCCTACAAGTATCTGTTTGTATCAATCAGGTGACAAGGCATGCACTTCTTGTTATCAATAAAGAGAAGGAAGATCCAAGCCATGCATATTACCACGGATCCAAGGCCTACACAGCCATATCTTTCATTATGTCTTGAATGAATTTTACATTAAATGGCATCCACATATATAGATGGTGAATGCACAATTACAGAAGATAAATATGGTAGAATATCTTAGAGATAGGAGAAAATCAAGGTACCCTTACCACCAGCTATTCTTGGTGGCAAGTAATAGGCCCGGTTCACCGTTATCTTCATTACTCCCCCTCAAGTTGATGCACGAAAATCTTGATTGAAGTGCCCAACTTGCCAAACTGGAACTGAAGTCTTGAAGCCAACACTAGAACATTTATTACCAGCTATGTGCATGTTCCTAGCATTTTCCCCAGAACATTTATTACCAATAAGTTGTACAGAAGGTCACCTCTTACACAACACTAGACAATTTTTGTTATTGATCTTGTGACCACAATAAAACTCATCCAAGTTAGTATTTTCCCATGTCAATTGTCAAACTAGCATTCCACCTGTGCCTATACATAATGGTATACTGTTCCATTCCATGGCTTTAATATCACTAATTTTTAGTGTAAATTGAATTACATGATATGGAACTAAATATCCAACGGGAAAATTTCCTACAAAATTGGGAAAGAACTACTCCACTAAATTCTCAGCTAACAAATGTTCTCCAAAAACTAGAAATGGAACAAAACCAATGCTCTTCCCCTAGCTAAAGATCAGATCAGCATTATCAGTATCTTGGAGCTGGAAAGAAAATACCAAGCATGAGAGTTCTCCATGACTTAAAGGAAGCAACACAGAATTTAAATTAAAGATTTCAATGGTAAAAGCTCATGTCTTACCTCCACCAATTGTTGCTTCAGGCAACCGTTCAATTGAGTACTTACGTCGAGTGATATACATGATTGGCACACCAGGTATCCATTTATTATCATACGATTTCATGTAAGAGTTTGCTTTTTCATTTCACACAGCTAAAATGAGAAGTTAAATAATATTAAAACCAATTTAGTGCTATACCTTGCGAATTCTCCGCTTTAAGTCTCGATCACATGTGGCAACGATGTAGCACTTATGCTGTGAAGCAAAATGGGCACTATAAATTACCAACTTCCTCCAGAAAATAGGCAGGAGAAAACAGAGAATATTTAACCAGCCTCTATAATTAGATGTTATTATTGGAACAGGAAACATGATAAATTTTTTAAATGATAATTTTGTGAGAACAAGGAAAAAGAGTTCACAGCGTGACAAAGGACCCAAGTTGTGAAACCATGAAAGATAGAATACTTCCCTGAAACCAAAGAGTTCTTATTGCTTTTATATGTATGCACTAACAACTTGGGAAACCATCAAATACGTAGAATGTAACACCAAATATTGAGTGTCAAATCATACCTGAGTAACTCTATCAACAATGCAATCATCAGCATAGTTATCAGGGTAGATGGAGATGGAACCAGTATATGGGTTCACTTTGGGCCCATCCAAGTGTTAAATAGCTCAAATCAAAGCACTAGTGGCAAAATAATAAATATTTGGAAGTATATAAGACCAGTGGAAGAATCTTAATAGTGTATTTGGGTAGACAAAAGTGAGAAGATAAAGAAGGGATTTTTAATAAATAAAGAGGGAGAGGTTAGGAAGAGGAGCAAATGAAAGAAAAAAAATTGAATTAACAAAAAGAAGGGGCAAAGATGTAACTGACCCTTAAGATATTATATCGTGAAAAAGAGGGAAAGGAGGTATTCGAAACAGTCACCAACAAATCACAGGGAATTTCTTGCAATAGGGCCAAGCGATATTTACAGGGCTGGTCTGAAATGTGAGGAGATAACACACAGTTTAGGGATCGATCGAGGACGAGATTCTAGGCCTAAGGTGGGGGTTTAGATCCCTGAATCTGGGACTGAAAGGGAAAGCTACAAGAGAGATTGAATCCACTGCGTCAAGGAAACGCCTAGGCGCCCAGGCGCCTTGTTGGTGTCGCCTTGATTTTGTACCCTCTCCAACGCCTTGGTTCGCCTAGACGTCGAGACAACCATACTCCACTCTTGCTAAATCAGATCTAACACTAGAACAGTGTACTGAAGTGATGATAAGAACAGGAGAAGGAAGAAAGGAAAGGAGGAAAGGAGTATGAATTGAATGTACCTGGACAGCTGGACTTAAAGAGGGGGAGAGAAGAAGAAGATCAGTGGAGGAGAGAAAGGTGCACACAGTTCACGGCAGCCATCAGTTTCAACTCAAAAAAAAAAAAAAAACTCTTTATTCCAAAAACACTAATCCCGATCGTTAGGTACATGCTCTTTTATAGAATTAAGCAAGAAGAAATCCTAATCCTATTCTATAACTGAAACATAAGTTGACTACTTGACTCTGACTCTTTCTAATCTAAACTGAAACAGAAATCAACATTAACTCAACTTCTAATCAAGGATAAAACAAATAAAGATAAACTCAAGGCTCAACCCAACGAGTAACTGCATCACCAGACTACAAGAGAAGAAGAATGGCCTGTGGCTCAACCTGGTCCAGCTTCGGACCAGTTTTTCTAGTTCAAACTAAACCTGTGGTTCTCAGTTATGGTTTTTCTAGGTGTTATTGTACCTGCGAAAATCAGAGAAGGGGAAAGAGAGAAGAAGAAGAAGAAGGAAGAGAAGAGTTGCAGCCACAAGAGTCAATCGTATTCAATGAATAAGAGGAGAGAAAAGGGATACAGCATATAGGGATTAGGGGAAAGGTAAAAAGACAAAAGAATCCCCCAATAGTGGAGCCTAAAGGGAGTCTCAGGATTAGGCTCTGACGCTAATCCCGAGACCCTGTTTTGGCCCACGATTTACATTCTAACACTCCCCCTCAAACTGGAGCATATATATCAATCATGCCTAGCTTGTTGCAAATATACTCAAACCTACCATTACCCAATGACTTAGTAAATACATCTGCAAGCTGCCCTCCAGTTCGAACATGCCTTGGAAGAATCAACCCACTCTGCATCTTTTCTCAAACAAAATGGCAATCAATTTCAATGTGATTCGTCCTCTCATGAAACACAGGATTAGAAGCAATATGAATCGATGCCTGGTTATCACACCATAAATGTATGGGAACTAGGGTCTTGAAATCCCAATTCAAACAATAGTTGTTGTATCCACATTAACTCACATGTCAAATGTGCCATAGCTCTATATTATGACTCAGCACTGGAAGGAGCCACCACACTCTGTTTTTTGCTCTTCCATGACACCAAATTTCCTCCAACAAAAATACAGTACTCAGTATCGATCTCTCGTCAGTTGGAGATCCTACCCAATCTGCATCTGAAAACCCTTCAATTCTGCTATGGCCATGACCTCGATACACAATTCCTCTACCTGGAGCCTTTTTAAGATATTGTATAATATGAACAACTGCATCCCAATGAGAGGTCCGAGGAGAGGAAAGGAACTGACTCACCACACTAACTAGAAAGGCAATGTTAGGTTGGGTAACCGTCAAGTAGTTCAGCTTACCCACCAATCTCCTATATCTCTCTTAGTCATCGAGAACATCTCCTTCTTCAGCAACAAGTTTCACATTTTGATCCATTGGTGAGTCAATAGGTTTAGAACCGAGCATTCCTGTTTCAGTGAGTAGGTCCAGCACACACTTTCGCTATGACAGAAACACTCCCTTCTGAGACTGAGCCACTTCAATTCCCAAAAAATATTTGAACTTCCCCAAGTCTTTAGTCTGAAACTTTTGTTGAAGATATGACTTCAACTCATCTATACCAACGGAATGATCACCCGTGATGATAATATCATCAACATACACAATTAGAAAAATCCTCCCTGCACCTAACTGTCTATGAAAGAACAAGTGGTCACTTCCACACCTTAATAGGCCAAAAGCAAGAACAACTTCAGTAAATCTGCCAAACCACGCACGGGGGGACTGTTTTAGTCCATACAATGACTTTTTTAGTCTACACACCAGTCCAGACTCCCCCTGAGCAACAAACCGCTAGTGGTTGCTCCATATAGACCTCCTCCTGCAGAGCACCATGTAAGAATGCATTCTTGACATCAAGCTGAAATAAAGGCCAGTGAAATGTTGCTGCAAGAGAGATCAGAATTCGAACAGAGGTAAGCTTGGCAACAAGTGAGAAGGTGTCTAAATAATCTACACCATACACCTGTGCATATCCTTTAGCAACAAGTCTTGCCTTCAAACGGGCAAGAGAACCATCTGGATTTACTTTCACTGCATACATCCATCAACAACCAATTGCAGTTTTTCCTTGAGGTAGCGGTACCATATCTCAAGTATCATTCACCTTTAACGCCTTTAATTCTTCTTCCATAGTTGTCCTCCAGCCAGGACTAAACAATGCCTCTGTCACAGACTTGGTAAGTGGATAGGTCTCAACAATAGATAGAAAATAATGAAATGCTGAGTACAACTACGGATACCTTTTCGTTTAGCAATTGGAATGTCAAGATCAGAAGTAACTGGCTCAACTGGAGGGGTATCGATAGTAGGATCTGCAGCAGAGGAAGACGTGGTTGAGTCAGTGAGAATTGGAGGGGCAGCAGCTACTTTGTGGCAATGAATATACACTTGGATTGGCGGCAATTCCTGTGCAGGGGCTGGTGGCAATGGATCACGTGACAGAACAATATACACAAGGAAGCCATCGTCCAACTGAGAAGATTCAAAGAAGGATACATCCGCAGTAATAAAATAATTGCACAAAGATGGTGAATAACAACGGTACCCCTTTTGGGTATGAGATTATCCAAGAAACATACATTTAATAGCTTTTGGATCTAACTTAGATAGACCAGGTTTGTAGTTACGAATAAAACAGACACAATCAAAGATACGAGGGGGCAAAGCAAACAAAGGCTTAGTTGGAAACAATAAAGAATGAGGAATTTTACCCTGCAAAACGGATGAAGGCATGCGATTAATAAGATAACTGCAGTAAGTACAGCATCAGCCCATAAAGTTTTGGGAACCTTCATCTCAAATAACATGGAACAGGTAACCTCCATAAGATGGCGATTTTTCCTTTTTGCCACACCATTTTGTTGTGGTCTGTCAGAACAAGAAGATTGGTGTATCATACCATGCTAGACCATAAAAGCAGAAAAAGGAGCCGAAAAATACTCTTTGGCGTTATCACTATGAAGAATTTTCACGTTCACACCAAACTGGGTTCGAATTTCAAAAACAAAGGCACAAAATATTGAAAATAATTCAGATCGATTTTTCATTAAATATAACCAAGTCATCCTTGAATTATCATCAACAAAAGTGACAAAATACTTAAAACCCAAATTTGATTCAACAGGACACGGACCCCAAACATTAGAATGGACCAAAGAGAAAGGAGATATAGATCTCTTATTGACTTTAAAGGGATAACTCACACGGTGAAGTTTCCCAAATTGACAAAACTCACACTCAAGACTAGAAAGAGAATGAAAACTAAAATCTAATTTCTTAAGACTTTCCAAAGAAGGGTGACCAAACCGACAATGGATCTAATGGTGAGAAGCAACACTGGAGCAAGCAACAGACTGAGAGCCTTTAAGTAAATACAGCCCCCCTGACTCACGTCCTCTACTAATCGTCTTCTTCATAGTAAGATCCTGAAAAACACATGAATCAGGGTAGAATGTCACTGAACAATTAAAGGTATTGGTTAATTTACTTACAAACATGAGATTAAATGGAAATTTTGGAAGGTAGAGAACTGAGGACAAGGACATTGAAGAATTAGGATGTACAGTACCAGTGCCCTTAACCTTTACTAAAGACCCATCAGCTAAGGTAACACTAGATGATGACGGAGACAAAGAAGAAAAAATATCTGACATTCCTGACATGTGATCTAATGCCCCTGAATCAATGATCAAGGGACGGGAAGCAGCAGAAAGGCACGCAGTGGCATTATCTATCTTAACCAAAGTAGCAGTGGAAGAAGTAGGCTATGAAATCTGAAATTGGTTGTACCGGGTATACTCTTCGTTTGACATAACAATCACTTTTCCCTCAGGAGGTTGAGACTGAGGGACTGAGTCACTACTGGCAGCGGAGTTTGCAAATTGCTGCTGTCCAGGCTTCCCATGAAGCTTCCAACAAAATCTCTGAATGTGGCCAAGCTGACCACAATGATGACAAGTCCAGACAGCACCCGAACCATCAGAAGGGGCATTGGACTGCCCATAATTGTGGCTATTACTTGGCTGATTTGGACCACCTCCACGACCAGTCCCACGTCCACAACTTCCCCCACGGTTACCACCACCAGCCCCAGTTTGTGAAACTATGGCAGAACTCTCAGCTGCTGGTGTGGAGTCACGAGAACTCTCACGAGATACGCGAAGAACACGGACAAACGTATCTGGGAGAGAGGCAATATTCTCACTACCCGAAATTTGTGATCTAACAGACTCATATTCCTTCCCAAGTCCTCCCAAAATCCCATAACCGCTAATTGTTCTCTTTGAACTTGCATCTGCTTCACATCTGACGAAATAGGGAGAAGGGCATTCAATTCTTCATACATTCGCTTAAAGTCAGCAAAGTACTGAGATAGAGCGACTCTTTCTTTCAGTTCTATAGAACTCCTGTGATAATTCATAAATTCTGGACAAATTATTTTGACCAGAGTAAAGTACCCCCAAATAATCCCACAAATCCTTCAATGTCGATGTGGGTAACAAAATCCACAACATGATTCTCCATCAAATTCAACATCTGCCCAAGAATTCTGGCATCAACAGTTTCCCACATTGCATCATCTAGTGGTGTGGATCCTGTCAAGTGTAGTTGCTGATTTCGACCTGTTAGAACCAGCTTCACAATTTTCCGCCATTGCTGAAAATTGGTAATACCATCAAGTTTCTTCTCCATGATTCAATTGGAAGAAGAGGACACTACTTCAGTGACCATCGCACTGCCCTTATCTTCGTAACCCATGTTGTCCCTTTGAAGAAGGACTCAAAACTTCCACAAACACCAATATAAAGAGAAAACACTGCACCCAAAAGCTTTCCACAAACACCAAAACACCTGCTGCCACCAATCGAATCACACCAATATAGCTGCTGCCGGCAATCAAACCATCAAACATCAATCACAACTGCAAGAAAATACGATGGGATTGCTGCCCCCATGACTTGAATCTTCAACAAACACCAAATAAGCACTTGTGGCAATCGATCGCCAATCACACCATCATAAACATCACCATGAACAACTCACAAATCTGCTTTGAGTTGAAGAATAGCAGATTTACATGATATGCACTCTATCCGCAATCAACCAACACCAACAAAATTGCAGGGGTGAAAGATCACTCCCTTAAGTTCATGAACCTCTAGTTGAGGTAACCAGAAATTGCAGAAGAGAAAGAAACAGAAAAAAATAGGAAGAAAGGAGAAGACGGACTTGCACAGACTTGTACCAGGCCTAGGAAGTCAGCTCTGATACCATGTTATTGTACCTACGAAAATCGGAGAAGGGGAAGGAGAGAAGAAGAAGAAGAAAAAGGAAGAGAAGAGTTGCAGCCACAAGAGTCAATCGTATTCAATGAATAAGAGGAGAGAAAAGGGATACAGAATATAGGGATTAAGGAAAAGGTAAAAAGACAAAAGAGACCCCCAATAGTGGAGCCTAAAGGGAGTCTCGGGATTAGGCTCTGACACTAATCCCGAGACCCTGTTTTGGCCCACGATTTACATTCTAACACTAGGAAACAAAATCATGGGCCCAGTTTGGAGTCTTTATTTTCTTTATTTTATCATCATTCAGTTGTTTGTTAAGGCTGGTTTATTAATTGTAAATTCCAGTCCTGTTTCTAAACAGTTTCCTTCTTGAGTAGTTTCTATTTTTCAGTTTCCTAGTCAGTTTAAGAAACTCCAAACACAGCCTGCACATGGAAGGATATTTCCTTTTCGAGTTTTGGTTACTGTCTTTCCTTCTCAGAGTCCAAGTCTATCCAGCACAAGTCTATATAAGAATGTAAAGGCCTAACACCCTACATACGATTTTTATGAATGAAGAAAGCTTGCAGCTTGTTTGACTCTATGGATTTCAAACCAGCTCTTGTGGATTCAAGGGTGTTTTGCTCAGTAGACTTTGAGTGTACTGCTGTGGATTCAGTAGTGGGGATCTGGCGGATTCCAAGCCAGAATCAGGTGGACTCCTGATTGAATGATCTCTCCCTTCCCTATTCTTTTTTTCTATCAAACTGCAGGGCAGGGCAGGGCAGAATTTCTATCCTTTCTAAACCCCGTGATTTACCTCTTTGCTGCAATTTATGAGTTTTAAGTTTATGCAGAATTTTAATTCTGTTCAACATTGATTCGTGCATAAACTCTGCTATCGAATTGCCTAATTGTTGCTAACATCAGATTCTGTTTTCAAACAGTTTTCCCAATCGAATTTCAGGTTTCCAAATACGGTTATACTTCTTCAAATCTGGTTTTCTGAATCTGACATTCAATAATTCTGTGTGAGGTTCACTTTATTGTCTAATGTTTAACTTCATTCCAGCATTGATTTCAGTTTCAGAACCCCAAATCCTTCCCATCAATTACTCAAATTGTCTACGTTTTGGTAACCTGCTAAAAGTGGGATTCGTCCATATCTCTAAGGCCATTTTTGGTATAGTTTTTATTTTTGATTTTTGCCTTAAAAAACGTTTTTGGTTGCGTTTGGTATCGTTTATGGAGCCTGTTTCTATTTAAAAGAGATTGAAAAAAACCAAAAACCAAAAATAGATCAAAAGCCATTTATGGTTTTTGGCCAAAAATCACTTTTGATCATTTATGCGGGACTTTAATGAGCACGTGCTCATTGGTCTCAAAATAGAAGGGTAAGAGTGTCATTTCATTGTTTAATTAGAAATATCGATCCTCTTAGGCTGCGTTTGGTAACGGTCTGAACAAAGAACGCTCGTTCTTGACTAGAAACGTTCTTTTGCATTCTTGGTCTAGAATGGCATTCTGAGACCGAAAATGACCGTTTGGTAACGGTCTCAAGAACGCCGTTCAGAACGAAAATGGTGTTTGGTAAAACCTGTTCTTTCCTATTTGATATTAATTACAATAATGTCATTTCTTTGTCAATTATACCAAAGAAAAAAAGACTTGTAAAATCCTTTTCACTTACCAACCTTAGCATAAAATTAAAATATCTCATTAATAACCAAAGTATAAAAATATGTCAAATTTCAAAGATGCCATTAAATTTGGGTTCTTGTATGGATTAGTAGGATGACTGACTATGCTATGAATAGTTGAATAAAGAAGGCCTTAGTGGACTCGAACCACCATCCTCTTGGAACATGCTCATGTTCCAAGTGCTCTACCAATTTGAGCTAAAGACCCATCAAGTTGTCAATGAATTAACACAACAGATTAAACCAAATTATATTCTCCATTCTTTTTTTGAATTAATTTGCAATGAATGAATTTTAGTGGCCCAAGAAGCACCAAAAGAAATCACTCAACGAACCTGTGGAAAGGGAAAGCGTTTTTACCCCATCAAGTTGATGAGAGAAGTGAGACCCACCAGATAAGGCGATGGCAAAGAACCCCCTCTCCTTCATTGATATCTCACATAATTCAGCTATATAGTCCGCCAAATCAGTGGCAAGTTCCTCCACATCTTCATGAACTCTCAACTCCCTTCCCTCCTTGGGACCCCAGACATTGCCATTGTTCTTCAGAAGTCTATGAATCAAAAGCTGATCCTGCAGTGTGGAAAACAAAAATGTTTACCTGACAAAAATCTAGTTAAGAAAATTTTATAGTCTGAAATCAAAGGCAAATAAGAATCAAAACCACACCCTTCGAACAAATTTAGCAGAAAAGTTGATGATTGTTAGATAGTGAAAGAAATGCTAGAAAGACTAAAACTTCAAAACCACCACTGGATTTATTGAAATAGAGAAAGAGACAGCCATAGTCTTTCGACCCACAAAATGAAACCAAATTGAAAAGGCTTATTCCACAAACTCAAAATAAGATAAACCCCTAAGAAACACCAATATCTCTTCTAACTTTTCTCTTTCACCCTACCTTCCCTTCCATGTCCTTACTCTCAAGTGTTAGACATGCATGCAACTTGAGAGACATTGTCCACAAGAATGTGTGTGTGTGTGTGTGAGAGAGAGAGAGAGAGAGAGATTGGCTTTTAGTATTTTTAGTATCAATTTGGTAATGGAGATGGAACTAAAAATATAACTTGAACAGTATTCCCTTTTTGTATCAATTTGGTAATGGAGAAGAAATTAAAATGTAAGTTGAACAATATTCAAATAAGTAAGTTGAATTTGGAATATAAAGGGTGCCCACTAGTAGCAGAGTCTAATAGGTCTACTTCCCAGTTTTTTCTGGGTACAACCTTGTCATGAAGTGGTGCATACTCCTGCAAATAGCAATCAAAAACAGCAACAAATCATTCCCTGCCACTTCTTGCAACTTTTCTTCTTTACAGAATCCAATAATTTAACAACCAACTCTAACGTAAATTTATATATATATTGTTTGCCACGCTATGAAATAATGATATTTACTTTTGAAAGAAGAGAAAGAATGTCTTCATCTTACTTCCATTTTCCTGATCAACTCTTCTGCTGTATATGCTGAGACTACAATCTGTCTTGTTGAATCCTCTATAAAACCTTCCTCCATTCCTTTGAAAGTGCGAGTAAGTTGTCATAATATTTTATCAACATTCAACAAGCCCACCTGTCTCAAATTTCAGAGGAAGAGAGAATGAGAACCCAGTTGCCAAATTCAGTGCAAGAAACATAAGAGGAAAGTAACCTGGATTAAAGGGCACCCCATCTTACTGGTTTCTCATGAATTCCTAGTTGAGACCATGTTATCATCTCCAACAGTTCTTCCATAGTACCATAACCACCTAAACAGGTTTAAAAAGCAAGACATGAATATGGAACCAAGACATGAAAAGCAAACCAGCAAAGTGAAAACTAATACCCAAGAACATGACAACCACCATTAGGAATAGAAGTGTAGTACAAACCAATAACTTGAAAGAGGGTTAAAACCAACTTACTACAAATTAAGATTGTGCAAAGAAATAAAAAACAAAGCCCAAGAAAAATAGGTCAGGATTACAAATTAAATCTCAGGAAAAAAGATTGGCGCATTTAGCAACTAATAAAACGACCTGATGGATAAGAGAAACACCCACTACCATGATACAATCCAAAAAAAGAAGAAAAAACCATTTCCCTATAGAACACACTAGAGCATCAAAATTGATCGATATCATAAAGAGAAGAAAAAACAGAACAGTTGCCTGAACAAATACATAATCTGAAAAAGAAAACCCAATTAATTCGTTCATTCTATAGAATAACCTTATAGCAATTGAAAGCTCTGCAAAACCAACCAGATCAAGAAAATGAAAACGGAAGATCGACATAATATGAAGCAAAATCCTAATTATAAGCTTAAACAGAGAGCGAACGCGGGACATAAATAGAGAGAAAACTGACTGCAAAAATTTTGAAGATGAGAACGGTCAAATCTGGCAACTGGAGTGAGATCAAATATTTCGCAGCTTTCACCCTCAACACCTCAATAGGCAACACCTCCCACGGATTCAAATAAACCTTCCGAAGGCCTCTGTTTATACACTAGAAACTCAGCCGAAAATCCCAATTAATCCAGTACAATCAGTGACGCAGAATCAGTAGGAAGAGGGAGAGGGCAAGCGAAATAGACGCTGGGAGAAAGACCTCAACTAGGGTTTCAATAGGTTCGCACACAGAGAGAAGGAGAGAGTGAGACACAGAAAGGGAAAGAGCGAGAGAGAGGTGCAGAGAGTGCGAGAGATAGAGAGGGAGAGAGAGAAACAGAGAGAGGGAAACAACGTTACCAGAGCATGAGAGAGATAGAGAGGGAGAGAGAGCGAGAGAGAGTGAGAGATCTCACCTAGGGTTGCAGAGCGAGCCCTTCGTCATCTCCCAAATTCGTGGTAGCAGAGCGAGAGAGATGTGAGTTTCGTGATGTCTCTCAAAAAATCACGGGTTTGTGACTTTGGTCCGTTGCTTGTTCGTTCTTTGTTCTTTGCAGACCGTCTCTGAGACGGTCTGCAAAAAACGTTCTTTTGGTGCTCAAGACCTCCGGTTCGTTCTAAAAGAACGAAAAAACGAACCGCAAAGCCAAACACTTTTTCATGTTTTTTTGTTCTTTTTGAACAAAAGAACTGTTCAGAACGCTGTTCTGAACGTTACCAAACGCACTCTTAGTCCAACAACTTCTTCTTCTTCTTCTTCTTCTTCTTCTCCCTGCAACCCCATTCGCCACTTCCCATCTTTATTTGAGTTTCAAGGTAGGTTAGGAGTTGATTTTCCTTTAAATACTTGGCTGTACCCAACGATTGAGGTTGAATTGTTTTGACTGAAATTGAAAGAAGTGTTTACCGGTGCTGCCAAGAGCTGTGTGTGCGACCTTTCCTCCTCTGATTGTCTCTCTCTTTTCTCCCATACTCCTATCTTCTCACTCTCTTCATGTGATATTAATACCTATTTCCAGCGACACCTGCAACCTACCAGATCTGAACCAAACTCTAATTATCCTGTCCAGTTCCACCTGAAAATTGGATCGAAAGATCTTACACTACAGGGCGATTTCCCCATCTTATTTTCAGACCGAAATACACCAAGGGCTGTGAGGTCGAGACTAGAAATTACTGTTGGTTCCAATTACACCACCAGAAACGAAACCAGGTAGTTTCCCTTGATGATTTGCAGGCTGTTCATTGGGACAGTGCTTGGATTTTAAAGGATTTCGATAAGCAATTCAGGGCCCTAACCTCGGCTTGATTGACTCTGCTGCTTGGAAATTTCTGGTGGTCGAACTCATAACCTCTCCTGTTCTCCACTGGTTCTGCCCGACTCAAGGCATGGAAACAAATCTCGGTTGAAACCACAGGTTTCGATCGAGTCTCAGTTATGAGTTTATGCTTAGGGAAGGAAGATGGGTAAATGTGGCATCTCTCCACCCACTCACTTCAAAAAACCTATCATGCATATAGGTATGCCAAACATGTTTCTTTGTCTACAATCTATTCTGTGTAGTGGTTTCCAAACGATTTGTATGTTTTGACAAAAAATGGTTTTCATTAATGATTTTTATTAAATAGGTAAAAATCAAAAATAAAAACTATACCAAAGAGAGCCTAAATCTTGTCGTTGGACTGTCCAACTTTGATGGTTTGCTCTCCTTGATAAATAGACCAATCGACCAAGGTTTTTTCCAGATCAGATTCGTCTCTATCAAGGAGTTTCTCTATTGCTGGTTTATTGTTCCTATCCTGTGGTTCTGGAAAACTCAAGGATTTCTAACCCCACTTGCTTAGGTGATTAGAAACCCCATTAATATCATAGTTGTCATGGCACCTAAGTGACCCAAGGAGTTTGAAGGCTGCCTAAACGCTTAGGCAACAAGGCGCCCTAGCATTTTGGTCTATCTATTATAACTGGTATAGCAATGATATAGTTATGCTAAATTACTTATATGCTACAATGCTACATCAAGAATCAACACTTTAAGCCACATCAAGAGACAAGAATCAACATAGAAGTCATATCAATGCAAAATGATATAATTATGCTACATTGCTAGTAATGACCTAAAACAGGAAAATCAACAAATGATGAATAAAGTACAAGATATAAAGAAGCATATTCATAAAAAAAACAAAGCAATAAACTAAAAAGCATAATAACATATAATTAAGCGGCAGAATTATAAAGCATGTAAATAATTAAGTATGTAGTACATTACCTCTAGGATGGCAAAATGAGTTCCTCAACTCCTCCATGTAGTACACTGTTCTTACCTCTAGGATGCCAAAATGAGTTCCTCCAACTCCTCCATGATAATTCAATTTTCAACCCCCTGTCAGTCAATACATATAGTGTAAGTGGGTAACACTTAATAATCTCATTTTTCCTCGGTAGCTCAGTCGTAGAGCAGTTGGCTGTTAACCTACAGGTCGTAGGTTCGAATCCTACCTGAGGAGATTTAATTCATTTTAAAAAACTCTTAATGGAAAACCTAAAAAATCAAATCAAAGTGCTAAACTTTACCAGAATTACAATATACCAAGGGGAAACTAGAGAAGAAGAAGAAGAAGAGACAAAAAAAAAAAAAAAAAAAAAGAGGGGATGTTACTAAAAGAGACCTAACAAGAAAATAGGATTCTTGTTTCTTAAGCCTACCGAAAAACCATGAACAGTAAATATTGACAAGCATTATGCACAGGCGAATTCCATTTGGAGGAATCTTTCCTGTCAATGCAAGATATGTTTCATAACTGAAAAACGGGAAGAACAGGATATAAGTTTTCCTTGATTACAACCTTTCCAGATGAGTATTTGGAAGCCATAAATTTTTCTGGTCCAGTCTTCACCGGGTCATCATCTATTAAGAAACCCTGGAAAAGAGAAAAGAGAAGTTCCTTAAAACGAAGGTAGGATCTGTATTCAGAGAAGAGTTTAATATACCAAAAGGTAACCGGCAACGCTACATCTGAAGTTTGGTAGCAAAAGATTACATGATCTGTGAGAAACAAAACCAAGTTTAGAGCTCAGACTGGTTTACTTTGTTCCGCCACAACCAGGTTGCTCGAAGAGATTTGGATGTTGGCGACCTGTACCTGAACTCTCGGGTTTCAAAAATCAGTGAATCAGATCGGGAATCGTCAGGAATCAATTTCAATTTTTGCCGTTCTGAATTGAAATATTCAGCCCGAGATTCCCCTTTTCTGCCCTTCTTGACCGATTCTAGGGTTTAGCGGACTGATTCTGGCCAATTCCGAACTGATCTAAATCGGAATCGGCAGGATCATTCCGTCATCGATTCCTGGATTTATTTTTTTTTTTTGGGGTAAGAGATTCCTGATTTTAAAACCCTGGAATTATCCCACCTGAATCGAAGCTGTTCACCTCCATTTTAAAAGAAGACATTACGGCTTCATATTTACTATAAGGCTTGATTTGGTATGATTTCTATTTCAATTTCAGGGGATTGAAATTCTAAAATTTGCTGAGGAGTTGTTTCAATTTTAAAATTGAAATCGATTTCATTCTAATTCTTTTGGCCTGATTTGGTATGATTTTTATTTCAATTTCCTAGGATGATTTCTATTTTAGAAATTGTTTTGCTTGATTTTTGTACCTTATTTCAAAGAAATAGAAATCCAACGGAATAAAAATTCTAAAATAGCTAAGGAGATGTTTCTCTTGCTCGTTGAATGAGCACAAGGTTAATTTGATGGACAAAGTAATAATTTCATTTTAAAATAAATCATCGTCATTCTTCTCCTTATGGTCTCACCACCACCTTACCATTGCCATTGCCACTGCCACCTTCACACACTGCCGCCACCACCCAAAGAAAGGCTTTATTGCATGAATCTAAGTTTGATTAAGATGGTCGTCTTTTTGCCTTCCTCCTTTTGCTAGTCTACTCTTCCTTGCACTACTTTTGTTTTTTTGCTTTGCTACAATCTCTAGTATTTATTTTTTTCCCTTACCTAAGAGATGCTTAATGTTGCATCTATGTTTTATGCGTCTATGGTGTGCCAATGATTGGCGCCTACCAATAGAATTAGCTACATACCGACCACTCCGCATATAAGGTATGGGATGTGAATTGGGGGGGGGGGGTGATTGCATGATGCTCAATGTGGTTTCCACTTCTTTTTTGTTAAGGAGAACACATCCATGTGAGCGAGTTGTCAAATACTGATTGGTTGTAGTCTGGAGCCCGACACTTGTTTAGTAAAGAGTTTGCAAAATAGATTTTATTATTGTTATATTAAATAAATATTATTTGAAAAATATATTCAAACCTTTTTTGTGTTCGATCACTGATTATGACACTCCCATAATAGAGTACAATGGATTATGGTTCATGCTGTGATTTAAATCCATGCCTGCAAGGTCCATTGTGGATGTTAGTTGTGTGGGAGAAAAAATGTAATAAAATTTGTTACTACCAAAGGTTTTCAAATTACACATTTGATAAGAATCATAAGATTGTTCTTTTGTACAATTAAGGATAACTTAAAGACTACCATTTAGGATCACACCACTTGGGATGATCACATCCGTTAGATTGTAATCTCCTAAATTAGTCTACTTGTAAAAGAGAGACTAAGGCTTAAATTCTAACCGCACAACACATTATTATCTCTACACTTGAGGTGAGGAAGAAATAGTCTCTCTATCTTCAAGCTTGGGTTACTGTCATTGAAGAATGGGCACTTGATAAAGATCGTCACCGAGTGCTACATTTTTTTGTAGGAACATACCACCAGTGTATTCTAGATAATCATTATTCCAAGTTGTTTGTTTTAATGGCTATATTCATTGGAATAATTTAGCTGGAAAAAAAATTTGTGAAATCATCGTGCGTTCGCCATTTTTACTGTGTTATAGAGCCCTTAGGTTGGATTGTTTTCAAGCTTGCATTTATCAATTTTGGGACGCCATTTCTACTGCGTTATAGAGCCCTTAGGTTGGATTGTTATTAAGCTTGCTTTTATCAATTTTGGGAACTGGTTAAAGGGGATGTGATGACAATAGTAAGTAACTTCTTCCATAAATCAAACTCTATCTTTTGGGGTGAGTCATACTTTAATCTATTTAAGCCCTAAGAAACCTGATTCCATTAGAGTAGAGGACTTTTGACCCAATAGTTTAATGAGTGGTAGTAGTTGGAATTTAAGGTTGATCTCAAGTTGTTTACCTTTGTCAATTGTTTCTATTATTCAGAATATCTCCGTACTTAGGGTAACCACTCATCAGTTTTGTCCTAATTCTAAAACTGAAAGGTTGACTAGTAAGATATGGTGGTCTATATTATTTTTAATCAAAGAGATATGTGCTGGTTTAACTCTGGACCTAACCCTACCATAGGAGAATTTCAAAATGGTGGAAATTCTTATGGAAGCTTTAGATTCATCTTAAATTTAAAATGTTTTTCTAAAGAGTGTTGCGTAACGGTATTCCATTTAGAGACTATTTACGAAAATAATTAAAAATGTTTGTGTTTATTGTAATAACAATAACGAATCGACATTGACACTTTTTCCCCACTCTTGTGATTTCTCTAAAAGAATATGAGCTACAGGACCCTTGGGGTTGACATCCATATTAACTTTGTTTCTTTCGTTTTTTGAATCTAGATCTATAACTCAATTGTAACTGAATTGAATTTTTCAGTATTACAGTGATATCTTTGTATTTTAATTAGATTGGATTCATAGGAATCAAGTTATCTTTCGAGGTACTAAATTTGATCCTAATGTGATTCTTCAAAATATATGTCATTGGATGTCTAACCTTAATCTATATTCCATGTTGAATTTGAATCTCTTTCCATCCTCTGATTCCCTGAAGTCTAATGTTGTAATTGGGATATACCAACATTACCCACCATTATTCATCACGTGTTTCTATTTACTAGTTGTTATAATCGCATTACTAATGAAGTTGGATGGGCAGTAGAGCTGTGGGGCTAAAAGGATGATGTGGACTTTCGGTGTTAAAATGAAATCGAAATCGTTTAAAGTGAAATATGAAACCGTTTAATAGAGGGGTTTGGTTATGATTTTAAAATTGAGATTATTTAGTTAAATGGTTTGAATCGAATCGAACCATTTAGCACTCTTAAACGAACATAAATATGCCAAAATCAAATAGAAACTGTTGATCGAACCGATTAAACGAACATAAATATGCCAAAATCAAACAGAAACTGTTGATCGAACCGAATCGTTTAAAATCGAAACATAAAATCATTTAATAAATGATTCGATTATGGTTTCAAAATTGAGTATGATTAGTTAAACGGATTGAACCGAACCGAATCGTTTAACACCCATATTCGAAATGCTGATTGGAACAGTGATTTCACGAATCGGTACACGTGATAAATACTCCGAGTTAATCATCGTTATTTAACTGGCTAGAAAAAAAGATTCTAATCGAATGGCAAATAGAGTCGCGTCAAATGTAAGCTTTTCGTTTGTTTTTTTTTGGGTAATGGCGTCAGATGTAAGCTATAGCCGAGCCCCAGCCCCCAAGACAACCACCCTTTATATAGTTTCCGCTCTCTTCTTTTTCTTTCACTCTCTCTTTCAATTCAAATCTCTCAGAAGCAACAGACGCCACAGCCTTCTTTCACGTTACCTCCTGTGTCCCGAGAAGGAAAAGAAGAAAAGAATCGAATGGTAATATTTCCGCTCTCGATGTTTGTTAGGGTTTTGAATTTAGGGCTTTCTATTGATCGTTACTGTGATTTTCTGTTTCTGTGCTTCATCTGCAGGCGCTTCCGAACCAACAAACTGTCGATTATCCAAGCTTCAAGCTTGTCATCGTTGGTGATGGTGGTACAGGTACAGTGGATTTAAGTATCCAGGATCTATTTTTTTTTTTCCGTTTCCTTGTATTATTTTGGTTTGATTTCCGAAAGCATCGTGTGTTACAAGTATGAGTTTGATGGGATTCTCAGAATCTCTGATTTGCTTTGAGTTGGCATTGTTCTTTGGATTGAAATTTTGAGCTCATAAAACGAGTCTCTTCTCGATGCAGGAAAGACGACTTTTGTTAAACGGCATCTTACTGGAGAGTTTGAGAAGAAATATGAGCGTAAGTCTTAGATGGATTCGATAATTCTGTTAGTCTACTTCTTTGTGAATATTGGTCTCATGATTTTATTGTGTGGAAAATGCTAATTGCAGCGACTATTGGTGTCGAAGTTCATCCATTGGACTTCTTCACGAACTGTGGGAAGATCCGGTTTTATTGTTGGGACACTGCTGGCCAAGAGAAATTTGGTGGACTAAGAGATGGATATTAGTAAGTTATTATCATGATGCTAATGGATCCTTACTACTATTAATTTACGGGGGAAATTCTATATGATTTGTAGTTTTTAAGCAGGTTCCTAATGTTTGTATGCAAATAGCTTTGAAATTTTCTAATGTTAAATATGGTACCTAGCCGCTGGAATAATTTTTAATTCCTTATTTTCACTTGAATTTTTTTTTGAATATGATGAATGACTGTTGCTGAGAATGTTCTGGGTAAGCTTTCAATATTGTATTTGATTTGAAACTTTTTGAATTTGATGTGGGACTTATATTGAGAAGGGAAATTTACCCTATAATCTGGTCTCTAAAACGTTAAAAACCATAACAAGGAAGTTGGAATTCGGTCAGTATACATGAAATGATGTCCTAGTGATATTCTGCAGTTTGTAGTTCATAACAAACTGTCCAAATAACATTTGAATACATGGCTGTTGGTAGGGAAACCGATCCTTATCCAAATAACATTGCATGTTCAAAACAATTTTCCATGGGTCTATCAGCACGTCAAATGTGTATTGGGCATTGAATTACTCATGAGAAACAAAATGGTTGCCATTCTGTGTATTGTGTGTATTCTGTATATTCTGTAGCCATTAACTAAAAGGAAGTCGCATCCAAGAAATCTCTTTTTCTGAACAGAATTGTTTTAATAGGATAGATCTCATTTATCAATTCGCTTTTACTTTGTTTGGATATTTCAGAGTTGAAATCCCTTGGATTTAGAATGGGTAACTGGCAATTCTAGGTTACAATTAAAGTTATAATGGATTGAAGTTCAAAGAATTTCGTGCATTATTTTGGAGTTAAAACCCTTCAGTGGTCATTAGTAAATGGAATAGGACTAGGAACATACGTGGAATTTTTGTAGCCTGTAGTTAGAATTCTTCTTAGGACCCAATCCAAAAGCTGATTTCTAATTTATTTATTTTTGGATGGAATGTGCTTTCTAACTTTTTTTTTGGATCTGAATTCTATTACCTGTGATTGTTTTATATGTTCTATCATGTGTATGGTCAATTTGGCCCTGTGATTTGATGTTTCATGTTTGGCATCCATTGTTTCCTAATTGAGATTTTTTTTTGTCTTTGTAGTATACATGGACAATGTGCTATCATTATGTTTGATGTCACAGCTCGTTTAACATACAAAAATGTTCCCACATGGCACCGGGATCTCTGCAGGTAAATCTAGAAGCACAGCTCTGTCTCATAAAATTCTCTCTCAAAAGCATTGGAAATTTTCTGACCATTGGTTTTTATCTGTTTCTGGTTTTTTATTATAGGGTGTGTGAGAATATCCCTATTGTTTTATGTGGAAATAAGGTTGATGTCAAGAACAGGCAAGTGAAAGCAAAGCAGGTCACATTCCACAGGAAGAAGAATCTCCAGTACTATGAGATCTCTGCGAAAAGCAACTATAACTTTGAGAAACCTTTCCTCTATCTGGCTAGAAAACTTGCTGGGTAATGTCGAAAGAATGTGCCCTTTTTCTACCACAGCTACTATTGTTACTACTATTGTATTCTTTTCCCCATTATTGGATGGTTCATTTCCACTTCTTGTCAAACATTATGGACGAAATTTAATATAATTCAATATGCATTGCAGGGATGCTAACCTCCACTTTGTCGAGTCTCCAGCTCTTGCTCCGCCTGAAGTTCAAATCGACATGGCAACACAAGAACAGTGAGTGATCCACTCCTTTTTTCAACTTGATTGTATCTAATCTAATCGTTCATGCCTTGACAACCCAAATCATCATCTAGGGACAAAGAAACACCATTTTTTTACAAATCTAATGCATTTCTTATGTCTGCATTTAGTAGGTCTGTCTTGGTTTTAGGGTTGCAGGCCCATTCACAGGTCTGGCCCAGTAAAAAGCCACATTAGGCATGAATTGCAATAACAGATAATTTTTTTTTTTGGGTACAATAATAATAGATAAATTTGCACTTATATAAACATTTTCGAAAAAAGTTAGTGTAAACATTTAGACTTTTTAATCTTCTTGCTTGTATGAAAGGTTTATTGTAACAGCGTAGGCATGGAATTTTTTTCTTTTTCTTTGGGGTGGGGGGGGGTGTTGAGTGTGTTAGAAAATATAAGTCTAATTCAGGAATAGTGATTTTATTTAGGTTTTACAGGAATATCTGAAACATTATTGCATGTTCCATTTTTCACTCCCCTACAACCCCCCCCCCCACAAAAAAGAGGGGGGGATTAGTGTGGTAATTATTGTATGCTAACCTCTCGGTGGTATTTGTAGGCATGAAGCTGAGTTGGCGGTAGCTGCAGCACAGCCTCTCCCTGATGATGATGATGACGCATTCGAGTAGATCCCTAGATTCTCCTTTTTTCTTCCCCCTCCCCACCTCTTTCTTTACTGCAGGTTTTGGTCTTGAGTGTGGATCTGCAATGTATACCTCGTTTTCCTTCCCTTGGTGTGAGTAACCTGATATTAGTTTCCAGCTCTATAGTCAATGGTTGGAAATAATATCTGCATTGTCATTAGGGATCCAAGTTTAGAGGTCATATTTAATGTTTTGTAATGGTACGTTGGTTTACAATTTTTTCAAGATCTGGAAAGTGTTATTCCAAAACTTTCGGTAGAACCTCTTATTGTATTTTGCCCATCAATGTTTTCAATAGATGGAATTTGTTTTTCCAAAATTTTCAATGTGAACTCTCATTAGAATTTTTTTTTCCCAGTATTCTTTAGGTCTCTGGTACCTGTGCCAAATATTTTAGTTGGTTTAAACTAGGAATTGACTCATCCGATTGGGAATCAGCTGAAATCAGCCAGATTCTGCCTGAACCCTTGAAACCCAGATTTGATTGGCTTGGCCAATTCCGATTTGCTTCAAGATTTGAACCCATTACCATACTATGGATTGCTTTATTAATGCAAACGTAGGAACAATCTTTTAGCCTCACATTGCGTATCAACGAGTGAGCGAGGGAAATGATTAGTTAATATATATTTATGGGAATATAAAGGTTGGATTCCTAAAGAGGTATCTCTCCTCTCCGGTGCGGTGCGGTACATATATGTGGTATATATGGGTTTGGGTCTGGGTTCATTAAATTATCTTCTTGGTATACATGGGCTTGGGATTGGGTTCATTTGTGTAAGAGGCTCAGTAGCATTGATTCAGAATCTACAAGGGAGATCAAATCGTGATTGTACATTTTAGGGATCCCCATGTAAAGACTCCTTGAAGGGGTACTTTCACATCTCTAAATAGGGGGTGATAGCTGCCATTTTCATTCATTTGAAAACCGTTTCTCATCTCCTTTTAAATTTTTTTTTATGCCCGCTATTCTTCTTTGTTGTATAAATGTAATGTTAGTATTAAACACAACTCTTGGTGTCATTGGTTGGCCTAGTAAGTGATGTACATCATTACTACTTTCATAATTTAGGGGTTTTCTTATCTTGGGGATTGATTGGCAAATAAACCCGGTTGTATCATAGGAAGTCTCTACAACCTTAAGGTGAGTAACCATTTGGCATGGCTCAACCCATTCGATGTGTGCAGAATCCGAACAAGTTCAAATGTGGCAGAATACGAATTTGACAAAATTCATTCACTCCCTTTCAATTTGTGAAATTTACTTTATAAGAGAAGTCTTATTCACTAGTGTTTACTTATATTACACGATTAGTAATCCAAATTCCTTCAAAATCGCTTTCCAAGTAACCAAACACGTTAGGGTCTGCTTGGCACTACTCCAAGGTTGTCTAGCAGGAAATTTTTTTGACGAATGTGAGAACACTCAATGCTAGCATGCATTCAACAACCCATGCCAATCAATTTATCATTAGGGGAAAAGATCATCAACACGCAAGTGTACAGATTTATGCGCACTCTCTCTACTCATTAAATCCCCTCTCGTGGTTGTATTAAACATCATGTCAAGCTTTGGTTACGAATACAGTGGTGGTCCGGTTTGAGTATCAATACAAGAGAGACATGCAAGGGAGAACTTAGTGTGCAAGTGCATAAAGAGGCAACAGTCAAGGACAACGGCAGTTGGAGAGCACAACAGAAACATGGTGGTATGGGGCGTCACGTCGGATGTGTTTCAAACATGGTGTAAATAAATGTCACGAGACAAGTGACTTCCACTCCAAACATTGTCATGCTCACTTCTAGCCCCATTTCAAACCACCTCTGAGCTAACCTGCACGCCTATATGCATGCCCATCAATGTGTCACAGCCATGTCAAGCAATATGATTGTGACATCCTCCCCCACTTGATAATGTTGACACCTTTGTTGCGTCAAGAAATCGTCCGATGGTCCTTCGAGTGCCGTAACCTGCAAAAGACCCTGAGTGACAAAGGAGAACCGGTGTGGTTCCAGCCTAGGACTCTCCGATGCCTAAGTTAGATCTCTCTGAGCAAACAGATGAGTAAGTAAAATTCAAGATGGATCAATGGGGTAGAGTACTTTTCCTTTTATAGTGGAGTGTGGCGGTGTGGAGAGTCCCAGTTGATGGCGAATAATCCCCGTAGCAGGTAGAGTCCTAGTGTGTCTGGGGTTCTTCATAGGTGGTTGCTTCTCTACGAAGAGATTGTGCCCTTATAGGAATGGTGTTTCCAAGGGATAGACGTAGGTGTGTTGTGTTGCTAGATGAAGTGTTTGTGTCCATCTTGGAGTTTGCAGTTGGTAGAGGATAGTGTAGAGTCCTGAAGGAGGTAGGGGTCTTGTCTATGATGATGGTACAGACTATAGAGTCCAGGTGGCGGTGTACCTCTTATTGGGGAGGATGGTAGTATCCTGGTCCAGGTCCGTGGAGGGTGGTCGTTAGGTCTGCGCCCATGGAGGGCCGTGTGGTTGGTCTTTCGCTGGCCCGGCCTTGGTCCACCTCCTTGGGCCGGGGACACGTGGTGACCTCTGATTGGTTGGTGTGATTTTGGGTTTATCATTTGCCCCCCATTCTCTTGGGCCAGATTGTCCAAGAGAGTAAACTTCGCATTTCTTGCTTTGAAGCTTTGTCTCCCTTCTGGGTGTTGTCGTTCCTCGTCCTTCGCATGTGACAGATAAGCCTTGGTAGTCGTTCAACCTTGGTGGCCAACGGGCCTTGGGTGGTCTATTGACCTTGGTGGTCGACAGACCCTAGATGGTCTACAGACCTCCGGTGGTCTATGGACCTTGGGTGGTCTACGAACCTTGGGTGGTCGACGGACCTTGGTGGTCAATGGACCTTGGGTGATCTTCAGACCTCGGTGGCCAATGGGCCTTGGTGGTCAACGAACCTTGGTTGGTCTACGGACCTCGGGTGGTCTTTGGACCTTGGTGGCCAACGGGCCTTGGTGGTCTACGGACCTTGGGTGGTCTACACACCTTGATGGTCGACGGACCTTGGTGGTCTTCGGACCTCGATGGCCAACAGGCCTTGGTGGTCTACGGACCTTGGTGGCCAACGGGCCTTAGTAGTCGACGGACCTTGGTGGTCTTCGGACCTTGGTGGCCGATGGGCCTTGGTGGTCGACGGACCTTGGTTGGTCTATGGACCTCGGGTGGTCTTCGGACCTTGGTGGCCAACAGGCCTTGGTGGTCTACGGACCTTGGGTGGTCTACAGACCTTGATGGTCGACGGACCTTGGTGGTCTTCGGACCTTGATGGCTAACGGGCCTTGGAGGTCTACGGACCTTGGTGGCCAACAGGCCTTAGTGTTCGACCATCTCGAATTCCACGAACTTCTCGAACTCGAACTCGCGATAAATATGACGTCTCATACCTCCCTTCTATTTTTTCTTTTTTCTTTTTTCTTTTTTTTTTTTTTATTTTTTTTATTGACTCCAATTGGTCTTTGGCCACAGACACACTTTTGCTCGAACCTTCGATCCTCGACCTCGAACCTCGTCCTCGTACCTTGACCTCGGACCTCGAATCTTCATGAACTCCGACCTCGGACCTCAGACCTCGAACCTCGTCCATGGCCTTTTCTTTTTTTTTTTCATCACTCCTTTCTTCAATCAATGCCCCTTTCTTCGTTCCACGATCGGGTGCCCCTGCTTGATTCAGTTCGACGCCCCTTTCTTCATTCGACAATCAGGTGCCCCTGCTTGATTCGACCAGGTGCCCCCGCTTGATTCGATCGGGTGCCCTGCTTGATTCGACGATCGGGTGACCCTGCTTGATTCGTCGACGATCAAGTGCCTCTATTTGATTCGACCAGGTGCCCCTGCTCGATTTCGACCGTGTGCCTGTGTTCGATTTTGATCATGTGCCTGTGCTCGATATTGACCATGTGCCTGTGCTCGATTTCAACCGTTCCACGACTAGGTGCTGCTCTTGCTCGATTTTTCATTCCAGGACCAGGTGGTGCTCTTGCTTGATTTTGACTGTGTGCCTGTGCTTGATTTTGATCGTGTGCCTGTGCTCGATTTCAACCGTTCCACGACCAAGGTGGTGCTCTTGCTCAATTTTGACCGTTCCACGATCAAGTGGTGCCCATGCTTACGATCAGGTGGTGCCCATGCTTGGTTTTGACCGCTCCACAATCAGGTGGTGCCCTTGCTTGGTTTTGACCGTTCCACGATTAGGTGGTGCCCTTGCATGGTTTTGACCATTCCAAGATCAGATGGTGCCCATGCTCGCGATGTACCCTTGCTCGACTGCCCATTAGGTACCTTGCTCGATCGATCGACGCCCCTCTCGACCAAGTGCCCTTACTCGATTCGATCATCACTGTGAGGGTGTTCACGCTCGATTTGGTCGCCGCTCTCCGAACGGGTGTCCGTGCTCGATCTGGTCGACGCCCCTCTTGATCGAGTGCTTGTGCTTGTCTTCCCTGGTATATCTTTGGCCATAGATGCATCTTTACTCGAACCTTGACCTCGATCCTCGCAAACTTTGACCTCAGACCTCGGACCTTGTCTTCGGACCTCGATCTCGAACCGAGCTTCGCCCATGTTTATGGCCTGTCGTCTACGGCCCTTGTCCATGCACTTTGGATTGTACATATTGTGACTTCTTTCCCTTGCTATTTAAGGTTAAATTCTCATCTTCTTCGCGTACTGTTCCTTGTGGTTGATGTGTATGGTCTATCCTCAGTAGTCATTTGATCCTTATTGCTTTAATGGTTCCCGGACCTCAGTACTCCAGGTGGTCTACGGACCTCGGTGGCCCACAGGCCTTGGTGGTCTACGGACCTTGGTGGCCAACGGGCCTTGGTGGCATTGATGAGTAGTAGGAGTAGACGAGTATACCCAAAATCAACTATTTACTTCAAATAAAATTTCAAATTGTCCTTGAAAACTGTAATGCGATCAACTGTGTACCATGGTCGACATCTGACTACGCTACTACCACTACTGCTACTACTATTACTACTACTATCACTACTGGTGACTTTGCTGCTACTACTGGTGGTACTGCTGCTGCCATTCTTACTGGTGGTGCTTCTTTAGATGCTCTAAGTCCTAGGTACGATCTATAATGCGATCTACTGTGTACCATGGCCGACATCTGACTACGCTACTACCACTGCTGCTACTGCTATTACTGGTGACTTTGCTGCTACTATTGGCGGTACTACTGCTGCCATTCTTACTGGTGGTGTTCAGAGGTGTGAACTCTGGGCTACTTGCTCGTTCACTTCTTTCTGTACGGCGGTCACCCCTTCTAGTGGGACGATCGTGCTTCTTCAGATGCTCTAACTCCTAGGTACGATCTATAATGTGATCTACTGTGTACCATGGCCGACATCTGACTATGCTACTACCACTGCTGCTACTGCTATTACTGCTACTGCTATTGCTATTACTGGTGACTTTGCTGCTACTATTGGCTGTACTACTGCTGCCATTCTTACTAGTGGTGTTCAGAGGTGTGAACTCTGGGCTACTTGCTCGTTCACTTCTTTCTGTACGGCGGTCACCCTTGTCCTGTCGTTGCTCGGTCTTCGACCTCTTGCCCTCTTTGCGGTCATCTGGTGCCGACCTTTTATTATCTTGTAGCTTGCCTTCGATCGCCTTCTGCCTGGCTTGCACTATCTCAGCCATGTTGGCGAACTCGTTGCACCGTTCCAGGAGCTACTTCATGGTCTTGGTTTCATGACGTGCTAGGTCTTTGATGAGTTTAAGGTCCCTGATACCCCCAGCTAGGGCTGCATGCTGGGTTTGATCATCTAGGTCTCGGACCTCCAAGGATTCTTTGGTGAACTTGCTGACATATTCCCTGAGAGACTCCCCAGGGTTTTGTACCACGTTCAGTAGATTGACCGTGGTCTTCTTCTGTTTGACACTGCTTCGGAAATGGGTGACAAACTGCTCACACAATTCTGCAAACAAACCGGTCGACCTCGGTCGTAGCCTAGAGAACCATGAGGTGGTTGCACCTTTGAGAGATGCAGGGAACGCTCTGCAGGAGACCACGTTCGATCCCCCATATAGGATCATCATCCCATTAAAGTAGTTGATATGGTCGTTGGGGTCCGTGGTACCACTGTACAGTTCGAAGGTGGGTAACTTGAACCTGGAGGGGAGTGAGGCCGACATGATCTCTTCCGAGAATGGATGCTGCCTAGGGATCGAGTGTGTCTCACCTTTGGTCTGCTTCTTCAATCCTTCCCACTTCTCGTCCAACTCTCGGAGTCTCTTGTCCAGCTCCTCATCCCGTGATGGTCTCTCACGCCCGATCGGACGCTGGTTGCGACCCCATTCTCGTCCTCTCCTGGAAGCCTCATCCCGCCTCGTGTGGTGGCGGGGTGGTGAATGATCACGTCGCGATGAGCCTTGGCCTGACCATGACGGGCTTTCTTCTCTGTAGGACTGGCTCCGCTCTGGTATGTAGCTCCCTAGTCGACCTTGGAACACCGATCTTCTAACTGAGCCTTTCGGGCTGGGCACCACGGATCAATGCGACGGTGTTCTTCTACGATACGATTGAACTGGGAGATTTGTTGTTCTCCTGGGATGCTAGGAGGGATCTCCCTGCTGCCTGGTGTGCCTCTTTGACCTATCCCCCTTGGGAGATGACCTCCTAGGGCTCTGGTCCTGGCGGGGATCCTTCCTACGACGGTGTGACGTCGCTCTTTGCCTCAAGTAGTCGCGGAAGAGTTGTCGATCATCAAGGATCTGTCGTTGCAAGTCCTTGACCTGACCCACAGTCGCTGGTGCATTAGGGTCAGGCACTGGCTCCGCGGGGGCTCCAATGGCTGCTTCGGGGTTGAGGTTGACTACCCCCTCTGCTGGTTCTTTGGAGCCCCCCTCTCTTGAGAGACTCGGTCAGTGGCTCTCCGGCGTGAGCTCTCTGGAGGAGGTGATTTGTTCCCCTCCCTTACAGCATTATTGGTAGAGGGAACGGTCTTCTTGCCTCGCGGTGCCATTGTTGAACAGGTATGGAAACCAGCTAGTAGAGGTGATGGCTAGCGTCGTTCCCACAGACGGCGCCAATCTGTTGCGTCAGAAAATCGTCCGATGGTCCTTCGAGTGCCGTAACCTGCAAAAGATCCTAAGTGACAAAGGAGAACCAGTGTGGTTCCGGCCTAGGACTCTCCGATGCCTAAGTTAGATCTCTCTGAGCAAACAGATGAGTAAGTAAAATTCAAGATGGATCAATGGGGTAAAGTACATTTCCTTTTATAGTGGAGTGTGGCGGTGTGGAGAGTCCCAGTTGATGGCGAATAATCCCCGTAGCAGGTAGAGTCCCAATGTGTCTGGGGTTCTTCATAGTTGGTTGCTTCTCTACGGAGAAATAGTGCCCTTATAGGAATGGTGTTTCCAAGGGATAGACGTAGGTGTGTTGTGTTGCTAGATGAAGTGTTTGTGTCAATCTTGGAGTGTGCAGTTGGTAGAGGATAGTGTAGAGTCCTGAAGGAGGTAGGGGTCTTGTCTATGACGGTGGTACAGAGTCCAGGTGGTGGTGTACCTCTTATTGGGGAGGATGGTAGTATCCTAGTCCAGGTCCGTGGAGGGTGGTCGTTTGGTCTGCACCCATGGAGGGCCGTGTGGTTGGTCTTTCGCTGGCCCAGCCTTGGTCCACCTCCTTGGGCCGGGGACACGTGGCAACCTCTGATTGGTTGGTGTGATTTTGGGTTTATCAACCCTCGTCAACACTTCAATGCTCAGCTCTTCATCATTTGTACCCCAGTCAAATGACCGTTCCTTGTGAACACATGACCCCGGTTCCTTGACATTTCCAGCCAAACTCAAAAAAACTCTAACGAGCCTCAAACAAGATTTACCACCTTGTTTAAAGAACAATTCAATCGACGATTCGATTTCCTATCCCTTATTGATGGAAAATCACACTCTGACATCTTAGTGATTTCTCTCCCTTATCATTATTTCAGCATATCTAAGGTTAAATTATTTCACGACTACCATAAAAATTGGGTTCACAGTTTACCCTATCACAAGGATCCTTAAGAAAACCAGGAACTAGGCTTGGCAAATTGAAGTACTAAACAATGTGTCCACATTGATATATAGATGAACAACTGCACAATAACAACATCTCTAGTAAAGATCGTAACACCAAGACTCTGGTTGCAAAGGAAATGCAAATATTTCCCTCGAGAGAGTGAAACATATTTTACAAGAAAATCATTTTTTGTGTTCGATTGCAAGGGAAATACAGATATTTCTCTAGGAAGTGAAATATATTTTACAAGAAATGCAAATATTTCCCTTTCACTTCCCTTGCAACCAAACGGATAATGAAGTTCCATTACCAAATTCAGCTGCCCCACAATAGGTTTCTATGTTGGCTGGACCTGCAAAGCTGCAATAATCAGGTCACCAGTTGGACACAGAAGCAATGAAGGAGCCAGCTTCATATAGTAACATGCATAAGAGAGATATAGAGAGAGAGACTAGCCAACAGCCATCTTTCAACAGAGATTTTTAATGGGTAAACACCTTTTCTAAATTATAAATACATCAAAGCATGCAGTAAAAATCCAGGAGTTGAGTCCTCCATAATGTCAACTTCACTCAGTTTGCACGGGAGAACTAGAGGAAAATGAAAGACATATGACTCCAACAACCCAACCTTGAAATGGCCTTGCATGGAGTTTAGTATGACTAGACAAGTACTATTTTGATCCATGACAAGGATAGTATGTTATTGCTAATGTTCAATAAATTTACACTAACCAGTCTGAAGCTATCAGCAACTACTAGGCATGTATTTAACAGCACCCAATCTATCAGCCAAAACTGCAGATAAAGACTTCTATAGATGATTCATGTGGCTAGTCCATCAGAAGGGTTAGAGAGCACAGGAAGCAGACATCTCAGTCACGCGAAGAACAGAAACACAGAAGCATGCAAGTAACTGAGTGTACAAAGGCCATAACTTCGATATAAATTAAAGATACGTAGAACAAAGACGACCATGGAATAAGAAGAGGCATTTCAATTCTGGCTTACAGAGAACTACCAACAAAAAGAACACACTTGTGATTTATAATATGAACATCTATTTACAGAGGTGCTATTGGATGAATTCAAACACTAGTGAAGAACTCAAAGATACAGCTTCTCTTGTTAACACTACAATTTACAAGAAGTGAGATGCACAGAAAAATGGAAAGATGATTCAACTACCCAACTTCAAGTTGGCAGTGACTAGAAGAAGAATCAATGCATCTTGGTTTCTCTTCTGGGGATTTGTAGTGTTATGAAACCAATGCTTGATCAGATACAGAGGCCAACCCCTGCATCAATCTAACAATTTCTCCCGTATCATCCAAATAATACTTGGCCTTACTGGGCTTGCGACCAACAGTACACGCAAAAACTTGCGCTATTGGGGCTAAAGAGGATCCAGCCATATTTCTAGTAATCACCTCAAACATGTCTTCATCAGATCGATCATCACCTATGCAGAGAACAAAATCCGGAACCATTCCTTTATCCTGCATGGTGGAAAGTAAACGTTCTGCCACAAGCCCCTTGCTCACACCCTGCACATCTCCAAACAAAAACAGGATTAGTTCTGGGTCAGAATCCCAAGTGGTGGTGGCAAAATATGATTTTTTTACAGTGGAAGACGATTCCAAACCTGTGGCTTAACCTCTACCATATTCTGCCCACTCTTCACAGACACTGGTTCATTAGCAAGGACACTCTCGAGATGATCAAGAAGTTCCTTGGCTTGGCAAGATCCAAAATCAGGATCGGCATCCTCATAGCTCCACACCAACCCTGTTTCCTTGTCTTCAATTGTTGAACCATCAGTTGTTTCAGTGTACAGCTTCATGACAGGTTCTGCAATCTGCTTCCAACTACAATCAGCCACTGGTACACATGTTTCCCACTCTGCATCTCGGCTCAGCCTAGACCAAATAAATTGTTAACCTTCAACAAAGGCCTACTTATTTCATACTGTAAACAAGAAGGCTGAAACACAACAGAACTTTAGAAAGACTTTGTTCACACACACCTGAGGAAGTAGCCATGCTCGGCCGCGATTCCCAGCTTCTCACAAGGAGAAAACCACTCACTCAGAGTCTGCCGGCTTCTAGCACTGACAAGAAAGACGACATTGTTCTTATCTCTACACAAGCTGTTTAAGATGTCAATGGATCTAGAGCTTGGGCTCTTATCTATGGAAGCCTGAGGCATCAGAGTACCGTCATAGTCAAGAAGAATAGCTCTAGTTCTAGCTCTTCTATAGGCAGACACAATGTGCTCCATTGAAAGCTTCCTGAAGTTTGGATCAAGGGCCACGACCCTAAACCCCAACCCAAATCCAATACCCCAACATCTCCGCCTTACATGATCCTTACATGTCCTCTCCAAATCTTGTAGGAAGCTATGTGCCCAATACCCTACATCATGAGTACTGACATACTTATAATGTTTTTCATGTCGGAGTTGCTTCTCAGAATCTGCCATCGCCAAGGCACAGTCCATTGCATCAGCCACCGCATCTATATTCCAAGGGTTAACTCTTATGGCACCACTCAGAGAAGGAGAGCATCCAATGAACTCTGATACAACAAGCATGCTCTTCTTTGAGGAGGATGGACTCAATCCCACAGCATTATCCAATTTCTCATTCCCTTGACGGCTAATGATGTATTCGTATGGTATGAGGTTCATCCCATCCCTAACAGCAGTGACCAGACAACACTCAGCAACGACGTAATAAGCAACTTTCTCAAAGAACTTAAGCGGTTCATCAATCAAGATGACAGGTTCATATTCAGGTTGGCCAAATGTCTCATTAATCCGCTTCACAGTTGAGTAAGTCTCTGCCTGAACATCTTGCACATCTTTTCCTCTGCCTCTAGCTGGATTGGCTATCTGCACCAAAACCACCTTTCCACGGCACTCTGGGTGTTGCAAAAGCAACTGCTCCAAAGCTAAGAGCTTCAAGGTGATCCCCTTGAATATGTCCATGTCATCAACCCCAAGCATCATTGTTTTTCCCCTCTCAGTAAACTGCTTAATGAGCTCAGCAACCTTAGATTCGGTCTCTGGAAGGCTCAAGACTGACTGGAGCTGACCCATGTGGATGCCAACAGGAAGGATTTTAATACTAACAGTTCGGCCATAATACTCAAGACCGATATAACCTCTCTTGGATTCATAGCTGAGCCCAAGCATCCTACTACAACATGAGAGGAAATGACGGGCATAATCGAATGTATGGAATCCAATGAGGTCAGAATTTAATAGTGCTCTCAGGAGTTCTTCCCTGACAGGCAAAGTCTTGTAGATCTCAGACGATGGAAACGGACTGTGGAGGAAGAATCCAAGCTTCACCCGGTTGAACCTCTTCCTCAAGAACGTAGGCAAAACCATGAGATGATAATCATGAACCCAGACATAATCATCTTCTGGGTTAATTACTTCTAAGATCCTATCAGCAAAGATTTTATTAACTGAGACATAAGCCTGCCATAGAGACCGATCGAAACGACCACCAAGGTCTGGCGATAGGGGTAACATGTAATGAAACAGAGGCCATAGATGTTGCTTACAGAACCCATGATAGAATCGACTAAAGAGATCAGGTGGGATGAATGCTGGGACACATTTGAAGTTCTCAAGAAGGATCTGAGATACCTCATCCTGTTCATTGAGGTGAATGTCTTCCTTAAGGCAACCTACGTAAAGGACCTCAACTTCGTCTTCCCCAAAACCATCTTTCAGCTGAAGAAGAAGTGAATCTGCATCCCAGCTGAAAGTCCAGCCCTTATTATCTGGTTTTCTTTGAGCCTTAATTGGAAGTTGGTTAGCTACAATGATGATACGGTCTCTGGGTACAGAGGAAGAAGAAGGATCAGAGCAGACACTATCAGCTGGGTCATCGTCAAGGTTTGAGATTATGCCTGCAACCGTCATTATACGGGGAAGTCGACGGCTCATACGACCAAACGACGGAGACTCGCCGGAGGCGAGCTCCAAGAGATTCGAGTATGATCTCGAGACCATTTTTTCTTAGTTACCCTTCACACACACCACACCAAAAAAGCAGAATAAAAAATCTAACCCAGAGAGAAGCTTTTCCTGTTTATAAGGAAGAAAGAATCACATTAAATTGACAACCTGGAGGGAATTCCTCTACTGTTGAAAGCAATCCAGCTTCAACACAAGAGCTAAATATGAGAACTCAGTGACCCCAAACGCTTCAAAGAAGGTGACTACTGAATAGTTTTCAAAGCAAAAAAAAAACGAATTTTTCCAGGTGAAATGACACTGTGAAATGAACCCAACACCCAACAAAAAAACCACCGAAATTTCTAGATAAAATAGGCACAGAACATTGAATCAAACCATACAGATTACAACTCCTCTAAAACTTCAAAGATGGAAAGAGAATCAATTCGGTTCTGTTCATTACAGCCAGAAATCCACTGAGATGAGACTCACTCAGCAACAAATGGATTCACTCAAAGTCAGGAAGTAATAAAAATCCAAGAAACAAATAGAGAAACAAAAATGGATAGATGGACTCTAAAGTTTCAGAAATTTACCGTCACCGGAAACCCATTTCCTTTTTCTAGACCCCAGAATCCTAACCCAACCACGAATTCCAATACCCAAAATTTCTAGATGGAACCATTGGCAACCTTCATCTCTCTCTCTACCTTCTCAGCTCTTACCGTCTTATACACATACAGTTCAGAGTCTACACTCTATAGACTCTCTCTTCGCAATAGAGCTGCAATATATCATAATTTTTCTGAAATTATTAAATAATTTATCTTCTTCTATTTCTCTTCCTCCCAAAATTAAATATTAAAAATTAAAAATTTTTTTTGAAAAATCTATCCTTTTCGCCAAAGCAAAACCCCGCCACGAGGCTTAAGCGGTCCAGCAGTCCAAACATTCAGCACTTAAGGGAGACCCACAAAGCAGTGTCTTAGCTGTCTTCGCTCGTGTTTTCCGACACATTTCTGTAAGTTATTCGTCTTTGTAGTCCCAGATTGATATACGTGGCAGTGTTTGGTCTTAGCCTTCATTGGCTCAATACGATTTTTGTTCTTAGAAAATTGTAAAATATCAAAATGGATAATTTGGACCAAAACCGGTCAATAAAACAGAAATCTTAACCAAAAAAAAAACACTAAAATTTAAAGAAAAAATTGGGGTGCAGTTCTGAGGGCCGCAGCGTATGCTGCGCCCAGGCATGTGGGGATGGGCGCAATGACTATCATGTCCCTAAGTGACAGGGTCATGTGTTTGGGCACAGTCTATGCTACGGCACAAAGAACATTCTCCAGAAAAAATTATCCTTGATCATGGGTAATGGAAATCAATGATCATCATTAGTCATAAAAGTTTGTTCTTATTTACAAATGGCCTGTTGAAGCCAATATCTTTTGACTTCTATTACTCTTTAGGTTTTTTGGTAAATCTATTAGTCTTTATTGGTTTCGATTTCTAGCTAGTTATGCAAAATATCGATCAAAACAATATCAAATTAATCATTTGAAACTCCTATTTAAACTCCGGCTTAATCGCAAGATTCCTTGAATCAGATCAGGATGTACATTAAGATCTTCATCAAAGATCAAACCCTACTGTAATTCCGGAAAACTCAAAGAAAGAAAATAAACCCAAGAGTAGAGCCCTCCAAATCCATCAAGAAAAAACAGAATCTCACTTGAAAATAAAGGAAAAAAATGAAGGTTACAAGAATGCCTGGTTGATTAAGAACTTTAGGGTAATGGTTTAACTTGGGAAGAATAGCACTCTTCTTATCTTGAAAGGCCACTCGGTCCATCCCCTTTTTTGAGAAACCCTAGGTCCATCGCTTTGCATCTACAACCCCTCCCTGCAGCCTCCCGTTCACGGTTGCCAAGCCAAGATGTAATCCTTCCGCCTCTGTGGTGTGAAATCTCTCCACCGTAGTGGTGTGCTTCCCTCTTTCCCCTCTTTTCCTCATCCCCTCTCTTCCCTTCCCTGCAGTTTTCTCGATCTTCTTCTTTCTTAGTCATGCTCTGCAGATCTCGTAACTGATTTTGGTAATACTTTAGTTCTGTTGTCCCCAAACCTTCGATTTAGTGCACCATTCCTTACCCACCATTGCCGCCCTCTTCCCACTTTGGCAACCATCTCCCTCCATCTTACACTTGAAGCTCTTCATCTCCGTTTTGAGGTTTATTGGGGTTTCTTGCTGTTGTGGCAAACAATCTTCCTTTTGGCGATGGGGATGGCTCAGTCCTGCAAGGCTAAGTTTAAAGAAGGAAATGGACTGCTCGATCTGGTCTCTTGTGGGGTGTTGTTGAATGATGGGCCTACTCTGTGGGCAATGCTGATCTGTGAGATCTCAAAGTCTCAGACCCACGAGCAGAAGGAGAAGGCAATGGTACAGCAGGGGTTCATGCCCACTGCCGTTGCCGGCAGCTATACCCTTACCCCTTTGAAGCCCCTTGTTTCAGTGTGGATTGTTGGGTTCCTTTGCCATTACCGGCATTCAACCTCTTTTGTTGTGTTCCAAATACAGGTTTCGATCTTTGTTTTCTTTTTTGCAGGTTACGCCAGTTCTGGCGTTGGTGTCGCCATGGAAATGGCCGGCTCCGTTACCCCTCTTGCCGTTCAGATCTTGTGGCCCTGTCATCGTTCACCGAAGCTCCTCTCGGCGAGGCAACGTGCCGGCTCGCGTGGGCATGATGGTGCTGATCTTTTCGACACTTATGGGGTCTTTTGTATTGGCATGAAAGTGCATGCGCGTAACAGTTGCTGTGTTGATAGCACTTTATCTGGGGCAATGGCTTTCACCCATCCCCTTTTCCGGATGACTCGGTCTAAAGCATGCGAGACCGGGTCGCTTTCCGCTCCGTCGGCTTGGGTTCTGTATACCCAAACCTTCTGTTGGTCATGCTACTTATCTTTTTTCAGTATCTTTATATGTATTCTATTTTTCTGTTTGCGTTGGGTGTGTGTGAATGAATAGCCCTGTTTTCTACCAAAAAAAAAAATAATAGAGAGAAGGAAAGAGAGGAAGGGACCTTGCCCAATAGGGAGAGAGATAAACTGAGTCCAATACCGAGACTGATATTAGATTAGTTTATCAAAAGTATTAAGTGTAAAATAATAAAAAAGGACGAGAGATCATTGTCTAGTTGTGTAACACCTGCACCAATGTGGGGGCCAATAAAAGTAAACACAGAGACATCAACATAGATGTAATTTTTGATTTTACGAAAGATATGACGATACTTTCATGCACTTCTGTGTCTAAGTGCAAGAGTCATGCGACCACCAGGCACCAAGTAACTTTCTTTTTCAATAGACTAATTACAAAAGAAGTAATTTGAGTTTGTATTATTTTTCTTGTAAATTTATTTTTTATCCTATAGATTTAAGAATTTTTTTTTTTTAATGTTTTTCCTGTCCATTTGAATGGTTTAGATTTATCGCAACTTATCTGGCAAGTAGAAGAACCGTGCAACAATTCTTTATATGCGGGATCGTGCATTAAACCTTTTACTTTTTACTAAATAAAGACGTACCTCGAGAAGTTCGCTTCGTTTTTGGACCGATTTATTGGGAAGGAGATTTTGCCTTGCGAAAACACAAACAATGACACAAACTTTTGTTCATTACAGCTCAGCAAATGTGGGCCCCATAGGCACGCGCTTAAACGCAGGTGGGGCCAGGAACCTTTGAATGAGTGGACTTTACAGCGATACTGAGCACAAAAATGCGGGATAAAAGCTTCCTAGTAAAACTAGTAGGCTGTAGGGTAGGGGCTGTGATGGACACGTGTTGAACTACCATTGGATACTAAAATAGACAGTTAAGGACCTCGGCGCAGCTGTTTTAGTGTTTCGCGGAAAGAGGAACAGAGAATGAAGTGGAAGGAATTGTGGACCGGGTGACCAAACAGGAAGCTTGCGGGGCCCACTTAAAATTGTCTTCGAAGGTCCAACGTCCAAACCTGATTAGATACGATAAGAGCCATCTGATATGTTTTTTTTTTTTTTTTTTTTTTGTTCTAAATTATGATGTGGTAGGGGCCCACTCAGGTTGTGGTAATGGATTCGAATCCTCTCCTCTCACGCGCGGCATTTTGATGAAGACAAAGGAACCATATTCTTCACCATTAAGGATTAATTACAATACTTAAATTACTTGTTTTAGTTTTCTACCCTTCTGGGTTGACACGTGTCCAATGAACCCCCACCACATTTTTTTTTTCTTTTTTTAACTTAAAATGATTTGATATAAAGAAAGTGAGAGATCTTACCACATCGAAGATAGTGGAAGTTTTTAAAGATGCCACATCAAGTGGGCCCACAGTTGAGAGTCCAAAATGACCAATTTATATGGTTGTCCACACTCCACCCCAACACCACCGTGGACCTAGGAAGGGCCTTGGGGTTGGTTCTTGGTAGGTATTAGTTCTTAAACACGTGGTCACTCCAGGTGTCCCACTTGAAACATAATGAAATTGAAATAATACACGTGGTTTATTATAATTTATTATTTAAATTATTTTTTTTCAATTTAATTTACCAAATTTTTTTTTAACTCCATAGTAAAATAAAACATTGGCAATCAATCAAATTGTACCACATGAAAAATTGATGTGGCAATTCTTGATAATTATACTAATTGTGCCACATAGAAAGGTGACATGGTAATTCTTATAATTGAATATATGGGTAATGATCGTCATCAATCACTTGTTAAACTTCAAATACATACCCTTCATATGTCTTCTCCAATACAGGAGTTTATAATTTTACTTTTTTACCCTTTTTGTACAACACCAATTTTTTTTCAAAGAAAAACATATTGTCATTTCACATGCATATTTGAAACAAATATATATAACAATAACAACTTTTGATCATACAATGATAATTCACGATTAAATTATTTTTGAAAACCATTTATACCCTTAGCATAAATACTTGTTGAGAATTAGACAAGGGGTAAGTGAAAGAAAAAGTGAAAAAAAGTGTTAGATTCTAAACATACTTATAGAGGTATCATTTAGACAATTCCTTCATGTATTGACATTATCTTTTGCATTTTTTGTAATCCATAATTTTTCAATCTATTTTTTATAATTTCATTTTTCCATTAGATTTTATAAGCATGTGATCTTGATGTTCGCCTGACCATGAAATTAACCTCATCCAAAATAGGATTTGGTTACCAATAATTGCAAATCATCTAATTAATTTTAGGTAAAAAGATCTCCACGCTGACAATATGAGGATTCTTTTTTCACTACCTCTCATGTAACTAAACTTTCTTTGTTCTCCTTATATTTTTTTCTCCTCCCTAACTTTGTGGGTTCTCTATTGATGAAATCAATTCTCATGAAATGAGTGGTGTGATATGAAATATTTCTCTTACATTGGTAGTATGAAAACCTTGTCCTTCCCTTTTATCATCTAGTCATTCGTGATTTCTTAAGGTACTCGATTGGGAATGAGAACAAAAAGCTAATCAATGCAACCAATAGATAATAATCATGGAATATGGATGAATTTATTTATTCAACTTTTTAAATAAGAAAAAAGAAGGTTGCTAGGTCGCATGGCCCTTGTATCTGCATGGGACTCATGGGGGTGGGATCGTCATTTCACCTCCTATATTTGGGCACAAGTACCACACGACCTTGTATATATATTTAGGACAAAGGTTCACCCACCATCCTTGGGTTTTAGTATGTTCCAAAATACCCTCTCGATACCTTTTCCTACCCTCTCCTGCCCCGCGGTGAATGGGAGGCCACATTCATCGTGGGTGGAGCGAAACTCAATCCATAAATTTATATATGCATTGCCAAAAAATATGTATCTACTACATGAAATATACCTTTTTCACCCCGTATTTTTCTTTTGAATTGCAGGTTGAAACAACGTGTAGAATTCAATCAAAATCTCCGGCTAGCATCACCTTGACCTGAAATCTCTCCAAACAGACCCCGATACGCACCGAGAACTTTTTTAAAATAAAAATTCATCAATGATGCTCACAGAAAATACAACGTTAATTAATGTTTGAGACCCTACTTTGGATATTAGTTATTATGTCACAGAGGAGAGAGGCCGGGTCTCATTTGAAGGATTTCGAGTCCTAATCAAATTATATCACCTATAGGCTATGTGATGCCCAAAAGAGAAATTTGGAATTATATTTGTTTTTATTTTTAAAATTTAGCAATTCTCAATTCAACTTTATCTTAACTAAATGGAATTAGTTTCATGGATCCTTTCCCTTTAGTTAGTTTTATTCAAAGCTATACTCGTAACAGGATCAAAGCTATGATGAATGTCTCTCCTCATCACTTCTACTAGAGTCATTTTTTATGTGCCCTCGACTCTTTTAACTCCTTCAATATGAATTAAAAAAAAAAAAAATTCGTAGCTTATCATGTATCAAAGCTACTCCTAAATCTGATATGTAGGAGATCATTATCTAATATGATCATTCCTTATTTATATTTTATAAAACTATCTCTTTCTAAATTTTCATTCAATCCTATTTGGGGTGCATAAGCATAAATTATATTGATAACTTCTTCTCCAACACACGTTTGATTAACATCAATTCATTTAATTTATCCACTACTATTTCCACTCATTTCTCTTACTTTTATATCTCGTATACTAAAGTTCATAGTCATCCAAATCCTTAGTTTTTTAACCTTTCCAGCTAGTCTCTTGAATATAAGCTATTTTAATTCTCTTTCTCTTTATAACATCTATCAATACTAAAAATTACCCCCATTAGAGACCCTATGTTCCATGATGTTAAATTAATACTATGCTTTTGAGCTAATTTCTTCTATGGTGTAAGAATCTTTACTTGTCACCATAATCATTATTTGTCACCATAATTGGACGGCGAAGTGGTGCATTGCTTATAGAAGACGTCCTAGCTAGCTAAACCTTGCTCACTATTCACTACACTCAGGTCATAAGTGTAGCGCGTCGCTTGTAGGTGATGTCCCAATATAAGATTGAAAATTTTAGTTTTTAGATTCCATGCAAAAAGGGTTTGGTGCTTTTTGTGTTTTTTTTGATACCGACTATCAACCTAGCTAATCCTTACTCACTATTCACTACACTTGAGTACACATAAGTGTAGCATGTGGCTTCTGGGTGATGCCCTAGTATAAGGTTGAAAATGTAAGGTTTTAGATTCCATGCAAAAAGGGTTTGGTTTTTGGTTTTTTCTTGTAGTGACTGCTGACCTATAACACCAACTCTCCTCCGGCTTTTATCTAGGCTTGGGATGGACAGCATAACACACTGCTAATTATACATGTGCCTTCCTAGGGTTTCCTTTGTGATTTATGATACTACAATGCAATAAAAATAGCAGATGGTGTGGTAATGACTCTCAAAATGAACTTTAGGTGGATCAAAGATATTAGATGCCTTTAGGGGTAAAAGCTTTGTAAGCCCTGTAAGCATTCAATCTATTCTAATCCCATTAATGGCTTAAACAAATTATATTCAAAGGGTTTCTTACCTTTCCTCCTATAATTGGTAGCTTTTCTCTGGGCTTCTTATCTTGAAGGTCTCTCTCTGGTTTCACTTTCCTTTCTCTGCCCCCAAGGTAAACACAATTTTAAAGATAAGAAAAAAAAAAAAAAAAGGTGCATTAAAAGTGTGCAATTTAATATATAATTAAATGCACTCCGACCATATGGATAAGCATGAATTAGCCAAATAATATTAAACTCAAAAAAATTTATAAAAAATAACCAAAATATCCAACTTATGACCATGGCAGCACATGCACTTCACATGCATCACCCACCAAAAGAGAAAGATTCCACAAATTGATCAAAGTCAAAGGTAGCAAGGTTTGCAAAGAGTTGGTACTGCAGTGTGGAGATAGTATATTGTGGACCCATTTAAGCCATTTTAATTACAAGAACATTTTGATTAAATCAACATTAGAATGAATCAGTCTTTATTATAATATAATGGGATAGTTTGTGAGAAATTATTTGGATTCCAATCTAAAAGTTTAATTTATTAAATAGAGGAAGTCCAATGGTATACGAAGACACATCTAAGGTCCCCAATAACCAATGTGAAACTATATTTCTAAAACTCTCAACATCTCAACAACCTAGATGATCGTTTTTTTTGTTTTTTTTGGGGGAGAGGGGAGGGTAAGACAATCTAGATGAATTTAGAGTTTGATAAATATGATTTCCGTCTTTTTTTTTAAGGGGAGAAGTGAAGGTAATGAGGATCAAATATAGTTTGGATTTGAAGGTTACCAGAGAGAAGCAAACAGGGTTAGATGATGGGGCTAGCCTGATGTATATATCCCAATTTTGAGATAAAATATGCAAATAGGCTAATTAATCAGGTTATTAAGGAATCATTAATAAAATTAGTTGGGTTATGTGCCTTTGTTTAAATGGATTAACATTCATTCAGTAAATGCCAAATCAATTTGGTTTGATTATTTATCAGTCAATATAAGTATGATTAACCCCCCTCCCATAATCAATAAGATAAATTATTAGCAAGCCTCCCGTAACCTACTTGAGTTCTATTATTAAACTAATATTACAACTACTTTTCTCTCAAAACATAAATTAAACTGGCTCATTAACACATTAAACCTTATCCCCAAGTACTTTGGGTCAGCTACATGAATCTGTCATTCTACTATTTTTTACTTCGAGTCATCTCTCTCTCTCTCTCTCTTTGTGTGTGTGTGTGTGTGTGGTTACAATGGAGAGATATTCATTGCAACTAGAAGAGAGACAAAAGAGTAGAATCATGAGTCATGACCCGTGAAGGGATCCTTCAAAACTAAATGTCAATTTAATCCCACTTGCATGGGATGTAAGATTATAACCTAATAGGATATATATAAAAATAAATAAATAAATATATTATCGTTGGCTGAGGGGTCCACTCTTTTCTACTAATTCTTTCAGTTTGTTTGAAGGGTTTGTCTAAATGACACCTCTATAGGTGTGTTTAGAACTTCATATATACCTTCTTTTGACGAATAATAGATAACTTACAAGCATAGGAATAGATAACTGAATTATTTCATTCCTAAGCCAATGTGCAAGATTGCCCCTTGTCGTATTTACAAATGCTCTTTAAATTAGGAGTAAAATAGGGTTTTCAAAATATTATGAAGGCGACTTATTATTATGTTATTATCAAAAGTTGTCATTATTTTGCATATTTTTTGAGTATGCGTGTAAAATGATAGGATTTATCCTTATTAAAAAAATATATTATATTATAAGGTGACAAATTATTTGACGCAAATTGTGTCAATAAGACAATCCCTTCTGTAAATATACTCATTTTATTCTATTATTACTAACGATCTTAATATCCCCCGCTAAATTAAAAACAAACTTTGTTAGAGAGGGTTCTAGGCAAATTTTAAATTGAAACCATAATGTCTCGATGAGATCACATTGGGGGACCTCACTTTATAAATTAAGCACAACTAATGAATATGATGATCGACATCTTTTATTGATAAAACATTCAATTTATTTGGACAATATCAATGGTTTTAACTTTTATGTTGTTCTACAAAAATCCCTTTGATTTTTTTTATTTATTAGAAAGATAAGATATATGGGTTCACTTAAAAAACTGAGAAGAAAAAGAAAGGTTGACAATAAAATGAGTTGGCATAATTCAAAAAATTAATTAAAGAAAGAGACACAAGTGTATGCAACTACAAAGCTGCTTTTAATTGCACTTAATTATGGTTATTTATACAATGACAAGTTTAACAAACTTCCATTGATAATGAAATACGGACCAATAAATTAAAGCTCGAGTCTGAGATATTATCATTTTTTTCAAGTCAACTTGGTAGATTATAAATGTCATCAACTACAAGGTGGATTTTGAGTTTTTTTTATCAAAACCCATTTGATTCTAAAAACCAACTAATGGTTTAAGTTTGTAAATGTGTATGAGGCATGCCATATTCCATCATGTAAAGGATCTGTTTGGGAAGCTGAGGTTAGATTATGTATGCGAAAAGGACCAAAACCTTAAGATGATTCTTAGTCTGTGTTTGGTATGTATTCTTAGAATACATTCTATGTCGATTTCACATTCTCAAATAATAAAAACAACTATTTTTTATCATCCCAAGATACAAAATTGACTAGAATGCATACCAAACACTGCCTTAATAAGGGGAAAAATAAAAAAAGAAAATAACTTTTTGTCAAGTTGGGATCAAATTCTTAGACCATTTTAGAGGAAAGCAAAGACAAAGCTCTTGGATGCCCAATTTGTAGTTTGACCAAGAAAAGCCAACCTCTTAATTCGGTTGCCATATTGAAGGACCAGTCAAGAGGGAGGGAAAAGAATCTATAGGGTATTTTGTTGCTCTTAATTAAGGTCTGCTATATCTTATGTTTGACTATGTGGTATCTAAATTAATGGCCACTTCGATCAGTTTGTATCCATTAGAGAATTATTTTTTGGGGAATAAATCCTCTCAACTTTCAGTTTTCAACTAATTAAGTATCTTGATAATTAATTGGTCTTAAGTTTGAAGTCAGTGTTCAAAACTTAAATCAAAACTGAGGAAGGAAAAGTATATGCCAATTAGGGCATCAGTTAATGGGAAAGGAACTTGTTCCATCGCCATCTCAAGTTGATGGATATGTGTTTTTATAGAAAAGGTTTGAGTAATACAATCTTTTTCATAGCTTCTAATTAGGGAATTCTAAGGCCAAAGGTTCATTTTTATTTTATTTATATTTGGGGGGGGCATATCCTTAAAGACATACTCTAGGAAAGCTAGCCGACCAACAACATCACCTTATCTATAAGTTTGTAAGACCACCAGAAAAATGATTTGTTAAGCTCTATCTCTCTTAAAAGAAAAAAAAGAAAGAAAGAAAAGGAAGGGTTATCCCCTATTCCCAATTTTTTGGTTTGTTGTTTGAGAATGATAAAGAAATTGGGAAAAAGATCTTTACATGGTGGTGTTTCCTATGTTCTCCAATGGGTGTGCATGCTTGGATATCTACTCAGGTGGCAAAGGGATCATCTCATGGTGCCCTAGTAGTGTCGATTCTCTTTTAGCCTTTAACGAACAATATTTCAAATTGGAATACATTGGGTTAGGACTTCAATCTGCCTTGTCCGGGTTAGAACTGACCAAACTTTCAATTTAGACAAGGAACTAAACCAAAATAGTAAAGGCCTAGATACAAGTCTTGAGGGCGGACATTTTGCATAAAAAAAAGTCAAAGCCTAAGACTATTGAGGTAATAATCACACATCGGCTGTGGGTGCTCCGACTATCACGTATAAGAGTCACAAAAGGCCACCCTACTTTGAACCAATTGGTTTTAAGATGGAAGTTTAATATGGTATCAGAGCGGATACTTTGGGCCTCCATCGATGGTGAGCCCTGCTCCAACCACAAAGACAGAGCCCAGAAGAGGCCTGCACGTAAAAGGGAGTATTGAGGTAATAATCACACATTGGCGTGGGTGTTCCAACTATCAAATATAAGAGCCACAAAAAGCCACCCCACTTTGAACCAATTGGTTTTAAGATGAAACCTTAATATATTATTAGAGTGGATACATTGGGCCTCCATCGATGGTGAGCCCTGTTCCACCCACGAAGACAGAGCCCAGAAGAGGCATGCACGTAAAGGAGAGTATTTAGGTAATAATCACACATCGACGTGGGTGCTCCGACTATCAAATATAAGAACCACAAAAGAACACCCCACTTTTAACCAATTGGTTTTAAGATGGAAGCTTAAAAAAGACCAACTCTAAACTCACCACTCCTAAGATTCAACATAAGGACCAATTGAATGTATCATAACTCTTTGTCAAAATATTGCCATCACTACTTGAATGTATCATAACCTTTCCCTATTCGTCAATTGGATTGAGGAGTCAAGTCTCATGCATTAGATAGCAGTTAGTCTCAAGAAGAAAGGGAAAAAAGCAATAACAACTAAAACTTGGCTTAGGGTCAAGAAGTCTCACTGTGATAGACCACTCTTTTCTAGTTGATGACAATGGACAAGTGGATATTACATTGTTGCAGTTTCTTGCTCAGAAGCTCAAGCAGCTTTCAAAGGGGAACCGTTCCTCATTTGGTAGTATTTTTCAAAGGGTTGTAATGCCTCCGAAGACATCGAGCATCTCTTCTTCAGTTGCAAGTTTCTCAAGGGAAGTTTGGATTGGAGTCCTGCAAAAGTGTTGGCCTTGTCCCATGCCTTTGCTTCCTTTTGAACGTGAATGGAGATGGATTCTCAAGAAATTCAAAGTTAACTCAATGTGTAATCTAGTGGTTAAGATGGCCTTTTGTGCCACTATCTATCATTAATGATGGGAAGGGAACAAGTGTAGATGTACGTCTTCTCGCACTTGGAACCAAATCCGGAGCTCCATTGACTTTAAGACTAAATCTAAAGTACAAAAGCCAGAATAAGTATTTATGAATCTACCCCCAAGATGCTATATAGAATCATCATCCATATTCCTCTTCCATGAGAGCTACAAGAAATTAAACAATAGCTACAAAAGATCGATCCTCATCTAAGGACCAGTTATTTCTAAGTTTGAAATTTTATATTTCCTTTCCCTTTAATTTGCTTTGCAATCAAATGAAGCCTACGTGGTTAATACAATGTTTTTATTTTGGTGCGCTATTTTCTGGGTGGGACACAGGGGCCACATCACGCACCCCAACTAATGAGAACACACACGATAGCACAAAAGGGGGCGGAATTTCCGTCATACATAGGGGCCATGGCGATCATTTTGGCCCCTGTTGTACTTGGGTGTGGCCCCTGCATCCCACACAGAAAACATTCTTCCTTTTATTTTTATTTTTTCTATCAAATTAAAATTTATTGTTGACTACTTTAGAAATATTTATGGGAGGTGGCAGATAACCATATTATACTTTTTAGGTTGAAGCTTCTTGCTTTCGAGACCTTTGTGAAAACTAAATCTATAGAGATTATAAATAATACTCATACCTTTGGGAAAGGTTTTACTTTTGCTAAAACAGATTCAAAAAAGATCTAAAGTAAGTGGAACTATATAAGTAAATAAATACAGATAAAATTTTAAGAAAATGTTTTACCTACTCTATTCTCACTTTACCCTTTCTTTTTTTTTTTTTGTTTTTTTTTGTTTAAAAAAAAAAAAACTTAATATCAATTAACTTCAGGCTGTTAAAAATTTACTAAAAATAAATTAGGGGTTTGAGTTTGACAACATTTCTGTATTTATTATCATCATCAAGAAATGAGGAGACTTGAAAGCTCACCTGCCTCTATAGGAAATAATTAAGAAAAGATTGTTTATTGGGAGAATGAGGCGTATAAGGGTGGAGAAAAGATAAAAGTCACAAAAAGACCCACCACCACAGCCCACCCCACCAATGGCATCATCACATTCATTCCCCCACTTCCAATATTAGTGGTTTTGCTTCAATGCCCTCCCAATCATTTGACGACACGTGTCAACCCAGGCTAGGTGAGCTACGTAAGAGTTGCATCAGCCATATGTGACTGGGGAACCCAAAGCTTAAGCATTTTGGTCATTAAGTGGAGAATCCTATGAATTCCCCCTCCCTCCCCCCATAATAACTTAGTTGACAAGTAAAATAAGGCAATAGTGTCTTTCAAAGTCCTTGTTGCTTTGTTACTCATCTTCAAACAGTTAAGGTTTCGCTTTGTTTATCTTTCTTGTTGTAGTCAGTGCTTCCTTTTTAAGTGTAGGTCCTGTAAGAAGCTTAATTAGATATTAGGAATATGTTAAATAAGAATTGAGATTAAAAGAGTGGTAGGTACCCTTTCCTTTGGGTTTAATTGCGTAATTAAGCAATATGAAAGTTCATTTGCCTCTATAGGAAATAATATTCATAGCTTTGGGAAAGGTGTGAAGGGAAAAAAAATAGTGGTAAAATTAGGATGGATTGATCATAGTTTGTGTAAACAAATCATCATCCATTAGGGTGTTACCTGAACGAAGATGAGATCGCAGTTGAAGAGTACTCGTACGGGTTTGGTTATAAGTTTCACGACCTCCAACGATCTTCTTCACGATCTTCAAATATCTTGTCAGGTTTCTCCACAAAGAAAAACTCCACACCATAATTCCACAGAAATAGATGGAATCCCACAAAGTACACAGTAATAACTTGGAAAACAAAACTGAGAGTGAGAGAGGAAGATTAAAATCTCAATAATGACATTTGTATTGGTGGTGACTTGATTATGTCTACATATAATCAGTCCCCACCTCCTCACAGTATCCCACTCTAAATAGGAAACACAATGAGGGAAGAGACCTAAAGAGTATAGGCCATCCCCTTAAGTGGCCAACCCAACTGGTCCAATTGGCTGCCCCATTGGTGGGCGCCAAACCCGAACCGGGTTAGGCCCAGGTTCGTTTAACAGTTTGAATTTATTCAAGTTCGGAGCTTGATTAAATGCATGTGTAGCCAAGTCTTCATTGTGATCTAGTGGTTGCGGGTTTGAGTCGAGAAACAGCTTCTCTACAAAGTTGGGGTAAGGCTGCATACATTCTAACCCTCCCACACCTCGTAGTGACAAGAGCCTCGTACACTGGATACACCCTTTTTTTAAGTAAATAAACATTACAATTTTAAGTCCTTCCACTGAATGGGAACCCCTAATGTTCTCCTCATTGCATAGAATTCAAATCTAATTCAGCTACATTCAATATTTGAGAGTAAGCTAGCTTAGACCTATAAATCAGTGATCACTGAATTCCTACTTGTGGGTGTGTCACCATCTAAGTTGAAATTTTGGTGGACTTATCATAGAATAAATGAAAGAATGTGACTCTTAATCTATCATTCATGTCCTCTGATTTCCACCCATTAGCACCTAATTGTCAATTAAAACATGGCTGCTCACTTGGACCTACTTACCTGCGGCAAGCTCCAAAGTGGGGTCTTGTCTTTGATCAAATCATTTCAATAATGGGCTGCAGCAAGAATAGAAGGAGTAAATGGTTGGTTCATGGCCATGGATCATATCATCAACAACTTAACCACTACCACTAGTATCATTGACTGGAAAATTAAGCACAATACACCAATGCCCTTACAAGTTTTCAAGCAAAGCTAATGAGCCCAAGTTGCCAAAAATATTTGTCTGTGGGCCATCACATTCACATTCAAGTTCTAGAGATGTTAAAATGAATCTGAAAAAGGATAGACTCTCCCCTGTTCACTGCTAAGTGGGCAACAACAAGTTGCATGGTATAGGAGGACACGGGTAAGGAGAAGAAGATGCTTTTATGATCATGAAAACTTTGAATTGTTTCGGATAACTTGGCATCTAATAAATATGTTAACACCTCTGTTACATCGGGAATGTGGAGGAAGAACAATGGTGTGTCCGGTGGGCCCATCTATCAGATAAAGATAAGAGAGAACAGAAGAAGATGTACGGACCATGAAGCTGGACTTCTTCCTTCTTCTTGTGCTAAGAGCAGTCAAAAAGTCTAAACCTTTTCAATTAAAAAACAAAAAAAATATGCCCATGAACGGAAGCTTTTTCTTGCCACAATAAGTAAAGCAAGTTGTTGCTTATTGGAATTTTATTCGGGTACTTTTTTTCTTTATTTTGTCTTAGGGAGGATGTTATGCACAAAGTGTTTGATTTAATCTTTTTCTGGTTTTGATGCTTCCACAGAATGCAGTATAACCTATATAACCTAGGAAGCTGAGGTACCCAAATACTTTGAATTTTCTGGCTGGCTGTACTGGCATGAATACCTCATTTTCTACCTTAATACGTGTGTGTGTGTAAGAGAGAGAGAGACACACACACCAAGTGATCCTTCATTTTGACATGTTTGATATATACCCTTAGGCTTTCCCATCTGGGTGTCTTGTATTCTAAGCCACTATGTTCTATACCATATTATCTAGACACTGAGAGCGTAGATTCTTAAATGGGTGACAAGTAACAATTTCTTTCCAAGTAAAGCTACAGGTACGCCTTATGGAGGAAGTAAAGGTCAGGTGAGCCTGAGGTGATGTGATGGGTTAAGAGGACACTGTGCCAGAAAGCAAAGACACAGAGACAGTAAGGTGTGTGATTGGCCTCTGAAAGTCAGAGTTTGTGTGCTCTATTGTTACGTTTTGCACAGCAAATACTTCGAATGTAGACTACAATGCCACATTGTCACAACACTATGCCTTTGACTCCTAGTGTGCTTTCTTCCTGACCAATTCCCACCCTAGGGTTTATAAACCTGGAATCGGGATCCTGATCAAATCGGATTTAATTGGCATCGATTCCGAATCAATGAAAATCAGTTAAGAACGGCCTAAACCCTAATATTTCCATACATGGATAGGAAATTGCAGAAAGGGGGGAGGGACCTTTATCCCCTGAGGTTTGCTAATCGATACAGTTGTGTGATTCCTCCCATAAGGGGCAGCTGAAATGACCATTCCACCTCCTAACCGAACACACTACCTAAGTGGGATCCACCCCACTTTTATTAGAGACACTAGAAAATCGTACCGGATAGGAAAACCACAGGTGATGAAAATTCAAGCGGGGGAGGGGTTCGGTATAAAAAATTATCTCCTGCAATTCTCTACCCAGTCCAATTCGCTACTGTCTGTAATAAGAGGGGGTTGGATCTCACACGAGCAGAGTGTTCAGGCAGAGAATTGCAGGGGATCATTGATTTGTGACACTGCCTATACAAGTGATAGTTATCTTATCAATCCTTGACACATTGGCGACCACCGATCAAAGGACGTAGAACTGGTGATGTTCTTTAAGCTTCTCCCTCTTCGGCGCCTGTTTCAGCAACAAATCTTGATCTATATCGTCAATCCCTCTGATCTTTGAGTCCCCAACATTGTTAAACCTTAACCTTGCCAAATTATGTAAAGCAAAATTATGCACCCTGAATAAATAGGTCTACCATCAAATGTAAAATAAGTGTGGAAGAAACACTGCCTATGACATTTTAAAGTGTCCTGTATTTCTATAGCAGAGCTGCTTATGAATCAAGCAGAGAAACAACACCATCTGTAATACCAATATAATCCACCTCAAGCAACAGAACACCCAGCTGTAGACCCAAAAGTGATATTGTTTCTCAAGAATCTGTTCTCAACCAAAAACGGCCAAGAGTAGGAAATAGATAAAAGCTTAACAGGTAGCCTAACACTTAAGTTACAAGAGTCGCAATGAACATAAGTGAAATTGCCATTTATGAGTACAAGTCCATTATGGCACTGCAAATATAATTTGTTTGTGAATGACTCCCCACACTGGGATAGAAAGATCCCAAGGGCAATAAAACAAAATATATACCCTTATTAAGGTAATACCTATCAAATGCTCTCACTTCAACAGTTGGGCTGTGCACTGTGCCATTATCTTTGATGCCCGAGTTATTGAATCTGTCATGTAGAAATTTTCTACAGCTGATCCAAATGGTGCTATACTCACCCTCTGGCTAAACTGGGGCTTCACTGCACTGGAAATTGTGGGAGGTTCTCTTTCGTCCAGGTGCAACAGGTTTGGTGCCACAGACCTGATCCGGGACCTGACAGCCCCAAGTGTATCATATGGTAGCCGTATTCCAGCCACTTCTGAAATAGCCCTAATTATTTTCCAATCATCCCTAGCATCTCCAACTATTGGGACTGCAGGCAATGTCTCTTGACTGCATCCTTCAGTATTTTCATATGTCCCTTCTTTCTCACTGAATGCTGATGCTGGGAGTATGACGTTGGCTCGATAGACACTGCGGTCACCATGGTGCCCTTGATACACCACAAAAGCATCACCTGGGACCTTGTCCATGTCCACATCATCAGCACCCATCAAATACAAAAACTTTGCAGACTCAATGCTGTTGCCAGATTCTGGAACAAGCCCAAGATCTAGAGCTGCAGCTTGGGCAGCATTGAGAAGCAGAACATTGAGGCCATTCGAGTCAGGTTTAACCACCTTTCCAAGCTTAGCAATGGTTTCAACAGCAGATAGTATTGCATCTTTGTCCTTGCGTTCAAAGAGCCCAGAACCAACAATGACGGCAGGATTTTTGGCATGCAAGAGTGCCGAGCAAAATGGATGTCGACCCTCCGCAATTTCAAGAAGTGTTTGAGGGCCTGTGCCAAGATGCTTGTGATCATAGTTCAAATCAGTTGGAGGACCAATGTAGCCCACCTTGGCTTGGGTTGCACGCACAGTCTTGCGAATTCTCGCATTCACCATAGCAGCTTCAACCCTTGGCTGGAATTTTGTCAATAAACACAAGGTTAGGAACAAATCCACGATATATATATAAACTAGGAAGTTAGGAGAATATCAACAAATGCATGTGAATCCTTCATGTTGGGCCACATAGCAGACTCGTTTGGATCCCAGAACAATGACAATGAACAATTCAGTAAGACATGAATGCAAATAACAATACCTCAATTGCTCTGGGGGTTATTCACAGAATGCAATGTTATGGTGAAATAATTGGGATCTTTTTCATTTTCATTTTCTTTTTGGTACCTAAACCAATTTGATTCAACCCCAGAAAGAAACAAGAATACCTACTTAGTAAAATTCCATTACACTGTCTGGACAGCTTTGTACCCATAGTAAGTTCGGATACAACAAAAAGGGGGAGCAGATACCGTAAACGGGTTAGACAGCAATAATACTTTTCAAAAATCTGGCAAAAAAAAACAAATACGGCAATAATACTAAGTGTTTAATACAGTTCCCTTATAAAATACAGGAGTAAAACACAAGTACGTATTCACTATGCACCAGGCATGTACATCACCTAATAAACAGAATAATAGCATGTAGACAATGATTTTATCAAAAGAAAGCCTCACAACTTAAATAAACACTAGTATCGATGTTAACAAAAGAAAGCAATTCTTATGCAGTATATGTTCCAAGTATCCATGTTATTGTTCTCTTGTATCCATGCAATACAGGACAGAATACCCTACTTTCTTCAATCAAATGCCACAACTAAAAAACAGTATAGAATAATGCCTATACACATAAAATGTTTACCACTGTAAACTTAGCTATTAGAGAAGAAACACATCATGTATTTCTGGTAATGGCAGCCCCATATGTTTTATGGATCTGAACTCAAACTCACAAAGAAACCTTCCAAGTAATTCCATCAGATAGATAGATACTCTAAAACAATCTCTACTTGCAAAGAAACCAATCCACAAGAGGGTAAACCAAGTCTATCATTGAATATAGCAACTTCTTTGTTTAGGTTTACTAAAAGAGTCTAATGACAATTTGTTCCATGAGGTCTTTTAAGTCCCCCTTGCAACCATGGGTAATTCATAGCTCAAAGAACAACCATCTGATATGATATTGTAGAAAATGAATGACTTGGACCTTATCCAATTGGCTTCCAGTGCCTCCTCACACAGGAAATCAAAACACTGAATTTTAAAAGCGTGCTCAAAGAAACAAATTATGCTAGCCATGTCTGCATGGTCTCTCTGCATCGTAGGAGCCCTTCAACTAGAACAAACAAAGCCCCAAAATTATTGCAACTATGAATCAGACAAGCTCCACTTCAGAACAAAGAAAACCCCAAAATTATTTTACCAAGAAGGTTCCTTCTAGAAGGCAGGTTGTGGTTCCTGGAGCAAAGAAGACAAATGCTGAAAGGAGAAACGGTAATAAGGAAGTGGCTTGAAGAAGAAAGCAACTCTAGCAAAACAACTGCTCAAGTTATCTCATGGATGGTTCTTAAGATACTTGGAATATTCATTGAGCAATGGTTTTGGATTAAAATGAGGGGAAGACGATGATGGGATCCCAGTGATCAATGACATATTGGGCTGCCAAATAAACTAAGAAATCAGGGATTGGGAAGAGACCGGAGATTTAGTAATCAGTATAGGATACGGCATCGGTCTCGGCCGATACTGATCCAACCATATCAGATGGATTTGCCACTGGGTTCATTTAAAAATCGGAATCTTTTACCATTTTACCCTAAGTCCATACCGATCCACCAATATGGTATCAGCCCCTGCCAATACCAATATGAATCGGCCAATCTGGCCAATCCGATACTGATTACTAAAACCATGGAAGAGACTCACCTGTACCAGAGAAGGGGAGAAGATGAAGGGGCTGCTGCAAGGCTTTTGGAGTTAATTTGTCCTCGGCTGGGGCGCAGCAATCACAGTCGGACACGGAGAAGAGTAAGCGGCCAGCAGATCGAGAATTTGAGATCAAGGTTAGGGTTTCGAACGTAAGAGGATGAAAGGGGTGAGGATTTAGGGTTAGTAAAGACTTACGTTAGTTTTTTTTTTTTTAAATAAAGACATGATTTTTAAAATGAATTAAACGTATTTCACACATAATACGTGTTTCATACGTGCACCTTAATAAAATACACAAATTTCAGCATATGAATGGTATCATTTGTTAAAATACATTTTTTTTTTCAATTATATGTACTCGTATGTGTATTTACTAACTATATTTGTACCTATCTTGATGCAGTCCAATTGCATCCAAACTCAACAACTAAGCCTTTATGGAGTTCTACCCGCATCAAGCCCACAAAGCCACTTGGCCCATAAAGCAAAGGAAGCTCATGACTAACACTTTTAGTCTTTATTATGCAATGTAAAGGTTTAATCTCAGCTATTAAAAGCTCAATTGAAATCGACGGCTAAGAGATATCGTAGGAGATTTTAGGGTTTGATATGTGGAAAACTTCATAGTAGAAGATGATGTGGCATCCTCCTTGGTGATTGTTTCAACTCCCATAGTGGAAGATGATGTGGCAGCCATTCTCTCAAAGATTCTCTTGGTCCAAGCTCCTTCAACTACTTCTCCCAAGAGTCTTCTTTGAAGATTACAAAGTTCCACTTCAACCTTGGAGCTTGCATCAAGGCACATTGGATAAGCCCCTATTTCTTGGAACTTACTTTTATTTATTTATTTTCTAGAATTCTCTTTTTCTTGGAATTAAGCATGTAATCTCAACCCTTGAAAATCAACGGTTGAGATGTCGTAAGAACTTTTAGGATTTCACTTGTTGTGCCTTTAAAAGGCCTAACTATCTTATTTGTAATGGAGACTAGAGATTTGTAAATCAAAGTTGTTATAAACATTCCCTTGAATCAAGATGTGTTCTTGAACCTTGAAGAGTTTCTCACCATCCTTGAAGAGTTGGTACTTTCCATTGTGTTACTTGCATCCTAGAAGAGTTGCAACAACACTCTTGGTACTACTATACATCCTAGAAGAGAGGTGTTTCAATCCTATATTTATCCTTTTACAAAAACCCATAAAAAACACTTGTTGTTTTCAATTGTAGAATTCGGATTTGCAGAAGTTCTTTGTTCTCAGATTATTTGCACCAATTTACAGTCAGAATCTAAGGAAACTTTCTTGATGAAAGTTGTAGCCACGGGAATCCTTGTTAATTAGGATTTGAAATCAGGTCATTATGACTTATATTGAGAAAGTTGTGCTTATTTTACCAAGCTTGCGCGTTTCTGAACATTTCTGTCCGAATTTTGCTTTCTTTATTGTTTGTTCCATCACTCTCCCGATCCTTTGTTCAAGTAGCCCAGTTGAGGCTTACATCATATCTCCACTATATGACCCACCATGCTAGGACATTCTCCCTTGTATTTTTCAGCAGTTGAGTGCATAGTTGTCAAGGCGTCTCCAAGGCATCCAGGCTCTTTCTTAGGTCCAAAGCGACTAACACACCTTGTTGACACCATAGTTGTCAAGGCATCGTCTTGGCGTCCAGACGGTTTTATTGAAGCCTAAGAGACCGTCGCCTTATTGCAAAGCACCTTGCACTGGTTTTATTGGTATCGAACCCGGTTCTAGCACTTATTTATGCCCAATATCATTAAGTAAATGTTTTTAACTTAAGATATTATTCATAAATAAGTAAATACCCCTTATTTGAATCCAATAAAAATAGTAAAAAAAATAAATTCCAAAAAGAATAAAAATCAAACCCCCCCGGGTTCAGGAACAAAAACTGGATTCTCGACGGTAGGTGAAATTTTCAACTCTCAAATGCTTGGGGTTTTTTCAAATTTTTAAAAATTTATAAAACTTAATATGGTCAAACATTGTTAAAAACCAAAAGAGCGGTAAAATATTCATTTGTTTTGATACCTACAAAAATATTTTCATTTAAAGTGATTTTGACAACATCCACACAAAATAATGTTTGACCAGAACATCAATATAAATCAGATTTAAGCAATCTTGAATATGTTGGAAAGCTGGTTTAGTGCTCTACCTAATACAAAAAGTCTCATGTAAAAATAAATGACTTGACTAGTCAAACATCTTGGAGAACAAGAACATTTCTCTAAATCGAGAGCAGCTCAATTACTTATGGATAATATCATATTTTCTAAGAACAGTACAAACCAAATGTATGTTTTGATTGTTTCAAACTTCCAACAGCTTGCTTCTTCAGTTATGCCATCTTGTGGCTCCCTTCCCACTCCGCCTGGGATGTGGTTAGACATAAAGGGACCCCATGTCCTTGGCACAAAGTAGTCTGGTTTAAAGGGCACATTCCTCGCCATAGCCTCACCGCTTGGCATGCCCTAGCAAACCGTCTCCCCACTCAAGCATTCCCCATTCATCGCCACATGCAGGTCTCTCCCAACTACTGCCTTTGTTGGAATGGGGTTGAAGTTGCAAATCACCTGTTCTTCACTTGCCCCTTTGCTTCTTCCATTTGGACCCGTGTTCTTCGCCACTGTTGGCCTGGTTGCCGAAGCCCTCTTTCTCTCAACAAGGAATGGGTTTGGATTGACATGACGTTCGGAGGTAACTCGATTTGTGATTCGGTTGGCAAGATTGCCTTTTGTGCCACTATCTCCCACATTTGGATGGAGCGTAACCTTAGAAGATGGACAACCAACTCCCGCTCCTTTGACAAGATTTGGAAGGCCATCTTTTTTAACGTTTCATCTAAAATTAGTTCCCTGCCTCTCGCTGATGTAAAGGATTCTCCGAGGAACAGGCTCATTGTTGTCTCCTGGGGTCTTCCTATATCCATTTTACGCCCTAGCTAGCTCCTAGCTTCGGTTTTGTTTGCCCTTGGAATTTTTGATGACTTTATATGGCTTGATGTTGATTTTTGATGATATAAGGTATATATTGTAGCAATAATGCTAGAAAAGAGGAGGAATAAAAATTAACACTTGGGTGCCTTGGACTCTTCGCCTAAGCGCTCTCTCACACACACCACCATTGCTGCCCTCAGTGGTGATGACCTAATCCACCGAGAGCCGTGTGTTTTCACTTTTTTTTTCTCTCTACTATTCAGCCACATGGCCTGAGAGAGGTAATCCTTGGTTACAGTTTGATTCGGTGAACTTCTACTGCTGCAGCACTTTCATCAGGAATCTTGATGCTATATTTCAGCCCGTACTTGAGTTTCTTCTTTACTGTAGCATGTGCTAGAGGATCTCCATCAGCTTGTGTGCAATTCTAGATCAGCACCAATGTCAGATCTCAGTTTCCCATCCACTGGAACTGAAGGAGTGAGTCGTGGGCCTCATAGTGATTATTCTTCATTCCCTGTTAGATATATAAAGTTGGATGGGAGCAATTATTTGATGTGGTCTCGATCTTGTTTCTTATCTATTGATTCCCACTGGTATGTCGGGTACCTTACAGGCGAAACCAAGAAGACTACTACTGCTGGTTCGTCTCAGAAAATATAGAATTCTGATAACTTACCCGTTATGTCCTTCCTTATCAACTCTATGAATCCCAACATTGCACGAGGTTATGTATTGCTGGATACTGCTACAAAGATCTGGAAAGCTGACAAAGAGACATTCTCAAGTTGGGAATGATGCTCAAGTGTATGAGTTGTGAAAGAAGACCCATGAAACCAAATAGAAAGAAATGACTCTGTCACAGTATTTTTCTGAGTTATGTGGTCTGTCAGGAGTTTTATGACCATTTTCAGGCCACATGTTCCACAGATGCCGCCAATTTCAAGAAGCGTGAAGAGAAGCTCAGGGTATATGATTTTTTGGCTGGTCTTAATATTGAGTACCATCAGATTCGTGCCCAGGTACTTAGCCGTGATCCCTTTTCATTTCTGAAGCAATCTTACTCTCTGGTTCAGTTAGAAGACAGTCCTCTTACCGCGATGTTGCAGCCGATCACACAAGAGCATTCAGCACTATACTCTAGGTCTGGTTCTTAGTCTCGGGGTGGTTTTACACACACTAGTGATCGTTCCACTTTTGAAAGGGAACCTGTCAAGTGCAATTATTGTGGTAAAGAGCAACATACAAAGGAAAAATAGTTGGAAACGTCATGGACGACCAACAACTTCACATGGTCGTGGTTGGTCAAACAACGCTCATGCTCACCATACTGAGACATCTGATTTTGCAACCATGGGTTCCTCTCTATCACATGATGAGCTATTGACTCTCAAGCATCTGATGACCAAGTTAGAGCTTTCATCACCATCTTCACCATCCTTTGCCTCGGCCCCAACCATTTCTGATTCCTACTTTGCTCATTCAGGTATTCCTTTTGGTGGTCATTGTGCATTTGTGCCTCGGTAGTATCCCGTCCTTGGATAATTGACTCAGGCCCTACTGACCATATGACTGGCTCTCCTAGTGTATTTTATTTCATTCTGATGTTTGGGGCCCTGCCCATGGTGTCTCTGTTTCTAGTTATCGTAGGTAGGTTCGTTACCTTTATTGACTGCCACACATAGACTACTTGGGTTTATTTGCTGCATCATAAAAATGAGGTTTTTCGATGCTTTCAAATGTTTCACAGCATGGTTCAAACCCAATTTGATGCCAAAATTAAGATTCTTCGTAGCAACAATGATAAAGAATACACGGAAGGACCTTTTCAATCCTATCTTGTCTATCAAGGTATTATACATCAAACCAATTGTGTTGACACCCCCGGCTCAAAATGGTGTGGCGGAACGAAAGAATTGCCATCTGTTGGAGGTTGCTCGCTCCCTCATGTTTGTGATGCATGTCCTGGCTTAGTATTGGAGTGAGGCAGCTATAATTATCAACAGAATGCCTACGGGGGTTCTGAATTTTCGTTCTCCACTTGATGTGCTCCAAGGATCTTCTGTATTCATTGTCCCTCCAAAGGTCTTTGGTTGAGTTTGCTTTACACGGAATCATCGACTTCACGGCAAACTTGATAATAGGAGACTCAAGTGCATTTTTAGTGGCTACTCAGCTACACTTAAAGGATATAAGTGTTATCATCCACCATTTCGCCATGTGTTGGTGACTCTGGACGTGATTTTTCATGAATCTGAGGTCCATTACTCATCATTGGCACTTCTTCAAAGGGAGCCTATTACACTACCTAGGGTAGTCTTACCTATTGACAATCCGTCATTGCAGGAAGATCCTTTAGTTGAGAAGGACCTTCCAGTTCAGGGGGAGGAAACAAAGGAAAGGGAGACAAGGGAAACTGATCGACCACTGTAGATTTATGTTCGCTCTCGAAGACAGCAAGTAGATACCACCACCACTCCACTTACTCTACCCAACCAAGCGCCATCCTCTGATCCAGGATCAACTCCATCTGGTAATTTTTTCCCTACTAGTGCTAATGACCCTTCCCTTGATTTATCTATTGTCGTGTGAAAGGAAATAGGGCTTGTACTCAGCACCCTATATCTCATGTTGTTTCATACAATTATCTCTCCCCTTCCTATCATGTTGTTGTGTCTTCCTTGTATTCTGTTTCTATTCCTCAAAACTGGCAGGAGACTCTTGCAAATCCACGGTGGAAAGAAGCTATGATTGAAGAGACGAAGGGACTTGAGAAAAATGACACATGGGAATTGGTGTCTCTTCCTCCAAATAAGAAACCTATGAGTTACAATGGATGGAATGGTGGACAATTATAAAGCCAAGCTTATTGAGAGAGGGTTCGCCCAAACCTATGGGATCGATTACCATGAGACCTTTGCTCTAGTGGCGAAAATGAATACAATTCGGGTCAACCTTTCATGTGCAGTTAAACTGGGATGGGAACTACAACATCTTGATGTCAAAAACACATTTCTTCATGGCGAGCTTGAGGAAGAGGTGTATAAGGAGATTCCCCTAATTGTTCCATGTAAGAAAACTCAGGGCAAAGTTTGCAAACTGAAACAAGCATTATATGGGCTGAAACATCACCCAGAGCTTGGCTTGGGCGATTTCCTAAGGCTATGTTGTCAGTTGGCAATAAACAAAGTAATGCTAATCATACATTGTTCATCATGATCAAATTACAAACCTTATAGTATATGTTGATGACATTGTAGTCACTGGAAGTGATCCAGCAGAAAGACTGAAAACCTATTTGGGAAAGGAGTTTGAGATTAAGGATTTGGAAAAGCTCAAAGCTACGCTACTTTCTTGGCATTGAAGTTGCTCGTTCCACAAAAGGTATTTCTCTCTGAAAGGAGGTACACTATTGATCTCTTATCTGAGATAGGGATGCTAGGATAAAAACCTACAGATACTCCTATCGAGGCTAACGCTCATCTCAAGAGCAAGGATGGTGAACCAATTGATAGAGATTAGAGGCAGATATCAGAGGTTGGTTGGGAGGTTGACATACCTTTCACATACTCGGCCAGACATAGGCTATGTCGTGAGTCTGATCAGCCAATATATGCATGATACCTATTCCACACACTTGGAGGATGTGTTTCATATCATGCGCTACTTAAAGTTTGCTCCGGGGAAAAGTGTGTTGTTCTCTCCTGATGAAAGGAGGTCTACGTCCAAATATGGTACCTTTGTTGGTGGCAATCACGTCACCTAGAGAAGCAAGAAACAAACTATGGTTGTAATGTAGTCCTAGGTAGGAGTAGTCCCACTAGGAACCAGGGTAATAGGATCATCAAACAAGGCTGGCCGATTGGGGCAGCTTAGGCTAATTAGGGCAGAATTACGGTTAGGGTTAGGGTTTCGAGCTAGGGTTTTATTTGGTAATGATGTGCAGGTTTTTATAAGTCTATTGGTGTAGGTTTGGATTGATTTGGATGAAGTTGGAAATCTAGGGTTTCGGGTTAGAGGCCTTGTAAAGATGGAGTGTTTTCAAGATCTAGGGTTTAGGGGTGGATTTTGGGAAAGGGGTTTATAGGGTATTAATGGGCATGTCTAGAGGGCTATTATGGTATAAAAAGGTTAGGGTTTGGATGAGTTTTGAAATTCTGCAATTTATGGTTAGGGTTTTGATGGACAGATTGGGCTGCAACTGAGATCGAGTGAAGGGATAAGGCTGGACAGATTTTAGAGTGAGGCTAGGGTTATGGGAATCGATTAGGGTTAAGTGGAGGATTAAGAAGAGGAATTAAATTGCAGAATAATAAAACTACTTACTTGAATTAACACTGATCTCCAACAGTAGCAGATTGAAGAAAAGCTAAGAGAGGACCTCCCGATCAACAAGATGCAAGGAGTTACTGGGGATCCCAGCCCTTCAACCTTGATATTGCTCACAAGGGGGGGTCTTGATATGACACACACGACAGTCTCTGAAGAGAAGAAGCAAAGACAGCAGCAAAACAATATTTTTTATTAATCAAATTCGTATTCAATACTCGACCCCCTTAGAACCTTATATAAGAGACTCAAAATTAGACTCCCTACACTAAAAATGAAAGGCCTAACCCAATCCTTAACCTATTAGGCAACTTAAACTAATTAGAAAACTAAAATACTAAAAGAAATGGACTCAAAACATGGCTGGACTTATAGAATCCTAATCCAGCCCAATTTACATCACATGACTACTTAACCAAATCACATGATCACTTAAATTGAACCAATTGGATGCAATCAATTTGAACCGGTTCAATTAAAAAAACATAAAAATAAGGGAGAATTGCCTAGATCTACTAAATAGAAAAAAGTTTTACAAAATTAGTAGGTGTAAATTATGTTTTACAATAATAAGTTACAATGTTAAAAAGATTTACCAACTCCCCATAATAGCAAAAAAAGTTTACGGAACAACCTAAAATACCCCCAATACCAATATCGTTCTCTCTCCCCTTCTTTTTTCCTTGGACGAATGAACGCCACTCCCACCTCCATGCAAAGCTACCCGCCACCACCATCCACCTCCTCCTTCCCCTGCAAACTCGCCCCCCGCCGCCACCATGCTCCCCTACAATGACTTCACTACCTTGATCACCCAACCACCAAAGGAACCTAAAGGAGAGTCAAAAGCTCGCCCTAGTCTTCAATGGATGTATGGGGGTGAACTTGCTCTAGCGGAGGTTTTCATAGTGATTAGTCAAAGCACCACTAAAATGCCTGTCGAGCATGAATTGCCGGAAGGGTTTTGTTTCATACCAATCCACCTTTGTCGGAGAAGACACATAACTTCCTCCATCAAGAACATCTACAGTCATCTCCTTTGTTTCCTGATAAAAAATTACCCCAAAATTTGCAATCAATTTCCAAATGAAAACAGGGCATTGGTGAAATTATGTAAGAGAGTAGTTCTACGAAGTGTGAACAAGAGAATTGTGATTGGATGACATTGGGCTTTTAGGCGTTACGGAGTGGGAGAAAGTGGATCGTTTCTCGGGCTATCCCTTCTTCTTCCTCCATTTTAGCAAAATCATTAAAAAAATTATTTTGTTTACTTCTTTGAGAGAGGGACACACATACAAGAGAGAGAGAGAGAGATCCCATGTGTAAATGGATTTTTTGGATTTGACGGAGATCTTATGGAAACCAGGTGGACGAGCCCTCTTTACAAATTTCACTTTTGTTTGCTCTCTTTCTCTTATCTTCTTCTTCTTATCTTTTCCCTTAAAATTCTTGTTTGATAGATTGTGCGCTGGTGAATATCTTCTTTTCTTTTCCTCTAAAATTTCATGGAAACTAGGAGGGAGTGGTGTTCCTTCGTCGAGGAAGAAGATGATAGAAAAAAAAAAAAAAGGGGAACAGGATGTGTTAGGGGTATTTTAGGTTCTTTATTTAGCCTTTTTAACTCACATGGGAATTTGGTAAATTTTTTTAACATTGTTACTTATAATTGTAAAACATAATTTATACCTATCAGTTTTATAATTCTTTTTTCTATTTAGTAGATCTAGGCAATTCCCCCTGAAAATAAACTAAGTATTGGGCTAATCCCGTATGCAACCTATGTACCCCTAGTTTAGGCTCATTAAAGTGGCCTAATACATAGAAAACCCTTGGGAACAAATGCCCAACATGTATATAAGCCAACCCTAGGCCTATTTCTAAAGAAATAAGCCAATTTCTATGATGAACCTGCATCAGGTTGCTAGGTCCAGTGCAGAAGTAGAGTTCCGGGCTATGGCCCATAGTATGTACGAATTATTGTGGCTACAGAGTCTTCTAAAGGACCTAGGAGTTCACGTAAAGCTACCAATGATGTTGTACTGCGATAGTAAATCAGCCATTAGCATTGCTCATAATCTAGCTCAGCATGATAGGACAAAGCATTTGGAGATTGACCGTCATTTCATGAAGGAGAAGTTGGATCAAGGAGTTATTTGTGTCCCCTTCGTTAAGCCAGGAGACCGATTAGCTGATGTTTTTACTAAGGGTCTAAGTGTTAAGTTGTTTAACCCAATTGTGTGCAAGTTAGGCATGTGTGACATATATGCACCAACTTGAGGGGGAGTGTTGTAATATGGGTATCAGGGTATATTTGTCCTATAAGAATATGTAAGGGTATATTCTTCCTATAAGGGTATACTTGTACTTGTAACAAAGGTTTAAAGTATCGGTATCGGGTGATTTTAAGAGACATATCATATCGTATCAGAGATGCACATCGAACAATACAGATATGAATAGCAATTGACAAGATACACATGGGAAAAAAACTTTTGGAACAAAAAACAATATAAATAAGCAATATATAACAAGTGGCATGCAAAACACTAAAATGGAGAATAATATATAACCAAACAAGTGCATTAAATTGAAATTGTTGTAAAAGATGAGGTTTCTTACATGTTGTAATCGTCTATAGCCATGAAGAGTATTGGATTATGCAAAGGATGATGTTGTAGCACTCCTTGATTCGTTTTTGAGTCAAAATGTGTGAAAAACCTAGTTTGAATGCAAGATTTTAGACTCTTGGTTGAGAGTTTTCCTTTATTTTTCCGTTAGAATAGGAGTTGTATCGAGTCTGTGAATGAAAATGGCTTTTGTATGGAATGTATTGATGGTATCAATACGTATCGGTATGTATCAAGCCATATCGGCCGATACGTATTAAACCACCCACACAACCCTTTACTGGATGTATCGATGGTATTGACATGTATCGGTCATATCGGCCGATACATTTTGATACAATTCGAGACAAGTCAATTTTTTTTATAAAAAAAAAAGAGAGAGAGAGAGATACGTATCAGTATTTGTATCATATTGGTACTAACCGATACGATATGTATCGATACTTTAAACCATGCTAGTAACTATTCTTCTCTATTATAAATAAAGAGTGGCTGCTGTCATATTGACACAAGCCCATATTCCCCAAATTACATCAGGCAACTGGTCATCTTACGTGTCAAGGTTCCCAGACCAGACCCAAGGGGAGAATAAGAAGAATGGCGTGATCTATTACATGAATTGTAACACGAGCATTCTGGAATTTCATATTTACAATAAAATCAATATTGGAGGTCATGAGAAGGGTGTGCATAATCCTACTTTCTTTGTCACTTCCATTTTGCATCTCTTCTCTCGTTCTAATGACAAAAAGAAAATAAAAAAGTGGGAATGGGTTGAGAAGACGAAGAAAACATACCCAGAATTAGTAGTAAACATACTTGGAATTTTCACTGAATATTGACAGCCAAGGCCTCAACCTTGGCACCACGACAACTATTAGACATATATAAATACACAAGTCATATAAGACTTGAAGAACTTACCTTAGGAAGATGTTAGGTTTGACATCAAACCTTGGGGCAGATAACCATTCTCTAAATCCTTTATTAAAGGAAACCATTCCATAATAACAAAATATCTGGAAACATTTCATATATAGCCCACAGGCATAGCTTCTAGGTCATTCCAGAACTTAATCAAATTTTATTATTACTTAGATTCAAGCCACTAAAATATCCTATCGGAACTAGCAGTTAAAATCAAACCCCATGTCAACTCAAACTCAGGTCCTATTACAATGAGGACTGAAACTACCAATTAAACTTGAAAACCAAACACAACTTCAATTAGAATCCAACTAGAGTGATGCAGATCCTAGCCTCCTCGAATTGAAGAAGCCACCCTAAGCCTAGGGTTTTAGTAGGAGCCTTAGCTTAGTTTATTTCTATACTTAGTTTTTATTTTGTGTGTTTAATTGAACCGGGTCAAATTGGTTGCATCCAATTGGCTCAATTGGTCTAATTTAAGTGAAGTGATCCTATTGGCTAAGAGGTCCTTATATCCTATTGGCTACTAGGGAATCTTCCTTTATTTTAAGTGAAGTGATCCTATTGGCTAAGAGGTTCTTATATCCTATTGGCTACAAGGGAATCTTCTTTATTTTTAAGTAGTTTAAGTTGCTTTTAAGTCAGTAGGGGTAGAAGAGTCTTTTCTTTTAAGTTTTTAATATGTTTTAAAAGTGGTCCACCTCTCCACGATTTAAGTTGGAGATTTAAATTGTAATAGATTTAGGAATAGGCCTTTTGGCCTCTTATTTAATGAGAATCGTGGAAGAGGCTCCCCCACCAAGTTTTCTGTTTTAAAAAAATCGTTTCCTGCTGTTAGCCTTTGCTGCTGCTGCTTCTCTCTTCAAGAGACATGTCTTGTGTGTCATATCAAGACCCCTTGTGAGTCATATCAAGGGTTAGGGCTGGTGGACTCCGGCGACTCCTTGCATCTTGTAGATCGGGAGGTCCTTCTTCTTCTTCAATCAAGTTCCTTCAAGGTTGCTGCCATTGAAGTTCTTCCATTACAAGTAAGTGATTACAGAATTCTGCAAATAATCCTTCTCTTTTTATCTTCTAACCTTGACCTACACCCTCCCAATCGATTTCCCATAAACCCTAGCTATCATAAGTCTGTCCAGCCATTATCCTCCATCAGTTCTCCAAAATCTAACCACAGATCCATCACAGCAGCCCCTCCACTCGACTGCCATCTCAGCCCCAACTTATAACCCTAATCCCCTCATCCCTCTAAAACCCCAAAACCCTAGGATTCCCAGATCAGTCACTTCTGCCCATCAATTCCCCTCCATATGCTGATCGAATGTTCTTCCCCCTCATTGGAAAACTCAACCAGAACCTGATCCCAAACTTCCATCTTAAAACCCTAGTTCTAGACTAGAATCTAAAACCTAAAACCCGAAACCCTAACTTAGAATTTCTGAAATTTTAATTTCTTGTTTAAGCCTAATTAAAACCTACACCAATAGACTCCTAAAAACCTGCATATCATTACTATATAAAACCCTAACTCAAACCCCTAGTTTTAACCCTAATTCTGCCCTAACTTGGCCTATGCTGTCCCAATCGGCCAGCCCTAGTGTGTGACCCCATTACCTGGCTCCTAGTGGGACTATTCCTACCTAGGACTACATTATAGAGCTTCTTAAAAGGCACAGAATACCAAGGGCTATACATAAACCTATGAATCATTGCAAACTACAAGCGTAGATGCTACTGAACCAAAACAGTTGATTGAAGTAGTGACAGAGGTCATGAGTAAAATTCAAGTGGCCAATCCCAATTACTTGGGATAAGGTCTAGTACTCAAGTTGCGTAAAGTTGACTTGACCTGTTCTGTCCCATTATGTGAAGATGATAAAGAAATCTTATGGATTAGGAGTTCTTCTCAATTAGATCAGGTCATGGTATAGGATGATTCCTAGCATCTATGCCATTCACTGCAGGCAACATTCAAAGGAATCCAAAAGTTCCATACAACATCCCAAGTCACGTTTGACTGAAATAAATGTAAATATAATGAAAGGAAAAAAAAAAAGTAAATGGAAATTTTTTTGAACATCCTCATATATCTATCTGGTAGCGCTAAAAATAAAATAATTTGGAAAACATGAAATTATCAATATATCTAAGTAAAGAAACATAAATTGAGATGATGTTATGTATGTATAGAAATTGTCTACTTGATGCAGAATCCCAACAAGAAGAAAAGAAGAGCCTGTTGTTTTGTGTTTGGTTCAGTTTTATGGGTCAACCTGAACCTACAGTTCAATAATGGTTCAAGTGAGACTTAATTTTAAGTCCCCAACAGATTATATGGGTCATGGACTTAGTATTTTTAGGTTTTCTACTGTAAGGGGTCAATTCAATAAACCTAAATATGAGGGATTTGAGTCCTATCCGGGATTAGGTGTTATTTTCTATTTTCAGAGTCTGAGTTTGTCCAGCCTCTACTGTGGTGTTTCAGTAGGTTTGATTGGTGGTGATTCCAATAAAGGCTTTGGTGGTGATTCCGAAGTCATATCTCTTCTGTTCTTTATCTTTTTCCTTTGTTCTTCTCCATTCAACTGATGTTAGTTTTCTGTTCTCTCACCCTGCGGCTAGTAAGTTTCCACTTTCTCAATCCTGTTTTAATGTGCATGACTTACTATTCTGTTAGTTGGTCTACTGCCTGTTTATTATCTTCAGTTTTCTGCTATGTTTTCCACAACTAATTCAAGCCCTGTTTCAGTGTTGTCTCAGATCAGAAGTTTCCATCGATTCTGAGACTCCAGTTGCTGTTTTGAGTTTAAAACTTCAGTTTCCAGAAATTGGTTGCTACTTCGATTTCTGATTTTGGTCGGTCGCTGAACAACTCCTAGATTTCATTTTCCATCAGGTGCTATTTTCATTGAATACTAATTCTGTTTCATCTCGTACTACTTTCTCCACGTTTCTAATTCAGAACTCACTTGCTATTTCTGTCCAGTTATTTTCTAATTCTGTTGACCTGTTCTATGTTCCTCTTGTGAGTCTCACTTTCCAATCCTTGCATTCTAGTCACTATTTTCTTTTAGATCCTAAATCTACATTGTATTATAGTTGCTTGCTATTTCTGTGACTTAATGATATTTTAGTATCTGACCATTGGATTTGAATCGATATTTGTTGACTTGTTCCCCATCCCTACTAGACCACGATCAAGGATTCGACTAAATCTGATCAATTTTGATTCTGTTATCCAGTTTTGCCTCCTGTTCCTTACCTGAGGCTCTACATTTCTTCTTGCTTTCTAATCCCCAACCCTTAGGTGAATGGATATCCATTACTACCAGATGAGAAAATTGAGAACTCCAAATAATACCTGGGTGCCAACCAAAAGGAAAACATCTGCCTTCTCAAGGCCAGAGATGCTACTATTTAGAAGGAATGCTGACCGCAGATCAGCCTGAGGATTCAACCCATTTCCTTCACACCATATGTTGTTTGATCCCATCCTGTTCAAGAGGTCTTTCAGTGCCATCATGGACTCTGCATCTGACAGCTTACCAGCAACTCCAACAATTTCCTCAGGTTTAACTTGGTGGAGAACCTCAGCAACCACAGCAAGGGCATCGCGCCAGGTTACTGCCTTAAAGCGTCCATCTGGGCCACGAATCATAGGGTCATTTAGCCTCTGTCTTTTCAGCCCATCATAACAGAAACGTGTTTTATCTGAAATCCATTCCTCATTAATATCCTGCGAGGGTAAGTCAAATTGGTCAAAATGTTCAAATAAAGATGCAAGAAGACCACGTACAAAGAAACTGCTAGGCAATCTTACAAATTCCACCACAAAGAATTCTATAGATACATTCACCAAATGAAAGAACTTTATATAAAGGAAAGATTGAAAATAATAGTCTATCTATTGCAAAAAAAAAAAAAGCACATACATCCTGTTAGGAGAAACCCTAAAATTCATAATCATGCCTTAATCAGTAAATCCAAAAAATTACAACCAGCTCAGAACACCGAAAATCTGAAAGAACAACACATTGAAATCACACAAATCAACGAAAACCCCTTTACTCTGCAGAGTAAAATAACAAAAAATACACCAGTTTTGCCTTTTTCAAATCAATAATCTGATGAGAACAGTTTAATTTCAGTGGCTTTATTAGAATATCCAATAACACGGGATATTCACTTTCTTTTAATAGAAACAAGAAAAATATATTAAAGAACACTCAAATCTGTTTGTAACCTCGCTTTTCAACCATGGTCCTCATATTGTGCTCATGGAGATCTGTGAAACCACACAAAGATGAAAAAATTAAGGGAAAAAAAGTTCTCTCTCCCCCCCCCCTCTTTTGTCTCTTATGGTGATGTTATGGGAGTTGTAACAGGGGCATCAGTAATCAATCTGTACATAATAAGCCAAAGGGAGAATATGTGGGTGCAGTAACTGACCAACGCAAACCTGATCAATATATCAGCTAAAGTTCTCATCAGATCCGCAATTCCATGGTCCAATCTAGAATCATGACAATTTGAGTCCATTTAGGTAAAGCTATCTAATCAACTTCATAACTCATTGGAATCTCCGGTTCAGTGGCCATGCCTTGGAGCGGAGGTGAGTTGAGAAGCGGAAGAACACCTTGAGCGATCATGTCGAGGTAAAGTTTTCAAATCAACATGGGTGGAAAATCCTAGGCATCCAAATGGAATTATTTTTGCCCTCACCAAGATCCATCTGTAAAGAGACTATGGGTACAACTTCTTTTTCTAACCAGCATGGTTACAGAAAGGGCCCAGTAATGAAGATAAAGACAAAAGGATAGAAAACAGGGATATTGGATCATCATATGTGCACCATCTGGACACCAAATAGGCAAATACTTCATCTAATTAAAACCTAAAAAAAAAATATTAATTCTTGTCAGAAATCAGTCAAGACCTAAACACAACCTAAGAAAGCCCTCGAAAACTTGACAAACAACAAGAGATCCATAAATTGTGCTTAAGATGCAAAGCAGCGAACTTGAGCAGAACCAGGAGAGGGAAGCCACAAAAAAAAATTCGTCCCCTCTACCAACCACAAACATGTAACATAACTCCTCCCAAAACAGTTTTTTCCCTTTGCTTCAAGTGACAACCTAAATATCCTCTCTTTCTCCTACAGTAATAAAACCATCTTTGATCAATGATCCTCCTTGGGGAATGAACAGAGAGTGAGGGAAAATATCTACCACCCTGTCTATTATCAATTGATAAATCCACTCAAAATAATGCAAAGTATAACCAAATCAAGCAAATTCATTACTAGAAACAAAACAAACTCCCTGAGCCACAGGTCATGACAGTGAACCAAAGAAAACAAAGTGGGTTTCCCCATGAGGATGATGTTGGCTGACTCCTTTTATAAGAAACCCTACTAGAGTAATTTGTTGACTTCATTGGACTTTCTAGCTGCTGGCCTTTTATCTGGCATGTCTATTTGATTATGGTCGATGTGGCTCGTAAGAATTAGTCATACAATTGTCACCAGCAGGAACTACAATGGTGAACAATCTACCTACATCCATTGGACATGAACTGCATCCTCCATAGGTAGTTTGTGATCCATAGCAGCTTCAATTAACCTCAACCATCTTCACCAAACACCCTATTAAACCCCATCAAGCGAAACAACAGGATTTTGCACCAACAGAAGTTGCACCCTCTCCACCATCACCAAAGCATTTGCACCATAACCTACGCCTTCACAGCTACTTCATTCTCTTTGAATAATAGATTTCCTTGCAAAGATAGTACTGTTACAATATCCTCCTCCGTTTTTCAGCCTCTTCTTGGTTTCCATCTGTAACAATTCCTGTTCCAAGTTGCAACTCTAATTTCAACTCAATCACATTCTCTCACAATATTAGCATCTTCCACCTTACTCCAAAGATCATGTTGAGCTGTCAAAAAGACTCAACTAACTGAAATATTAATTGCAGTGGTTGAGGACTGGTTGGGTCTGTTTCCACTATTTCCACCCCCCAAGAAAAAAAAACAGCTATGTCTTCAATACTGATAGAGATTCGGGGCCCTAGATTTTTCAATTAACAGACCCCTCAGCCCTTATTATTTCAGCTTTTATTACACATATCAACCCCACTCCCTCACATGATTTTCAATACGCAGGTTCAATTGTTGAACCCCTACAAACAATAATACACTGAAACAACTGAGGCATGTTTTGCATTTTAAAGCATCAGAGATGTTTTTCTTCTTTTCTCCCTCGTCCATGAGATGTTTAATAACAGACAAACAACTAAGCCTTATCCCAACTAAATGGAGATGGCTACAAGGATCCTTACCCTCCAATCAACTCTATTAGAGGTCATACTTGATACAAGACCTAAGCTAAGCATGTCTTTCCTCACCACTTATCTTAAGATCATTTTAAGTCTGCCTCTGGCTCTTATAGTTCCTTCAATCTGAATCAAATCAATCCTCCGTATTGGAACATCCAAAAGCTTCCGTTCAACATGGCAATACCACCTCAAACAACTTTCTCGTAGCTTATCATGTATCGGAGCTACTCCCAAATCAGCTCTAGTATGATCATTCCTTACTTTATCCAACCCAGTTGTACCACTCATCCATCTCAATATCCTCATCTCCGTCACACTGAGTTATTTATATGATGCTTCTTAACTGCCCAACATTCCGTACCATATATCATAGCTGGTCGTATGATTGTTCTATAAAATTTTCCTTAAGTATTAAAGGAATAAGTCGATCATAAAGACAATATGGACGTACCACTCCACTTCATCCATCCTATTTTAATTCTTTGTGAAACATCATCCTCTATATCACCTTTTTTATTTATGATTGAACCTAGATACCTTAAATAATCACTTTGCGGAATCTCCCTCTCATCAATTTTCACCGACTTATTATCCATCCAAGTGTAACTAAAGTTACACAGTACATGCTCTGTTTTTGTTCTACTCATCTTAAAAACTTTTGATTCCAAGGTTGATCTCCATAACTCCAACTTGGCGTTAATCCCTGCTTTTGTCTCATCCACCAAAACAATATCATCAACAAAAAGCATAAACCAAGGAACCTCATCTTGAATGTCCCTGGTTAAATCATCCATGATAAGTGCAAAACAAATAAAGGCTTAAAGCTGATCCTTGATGTAACCCAATTGCAATTGGGAATTCACTACCTTGACCCCCCAACAGTTCTTACACTAGTCACCACACCATCATACATATCTCAGATGCAGATGCAAACACAAAAATAAGAACCCCAAGGTCCATTGAACCCAACCATGGACCAAAATAAAGTCTTCCAAGGCCCAACTGTCCCAATTGGAAATTCTTAAGTACATCACTGTTGATGCAGCATTTGGGCACTAGCAACAATGCCAAGAGGAGGAGAAGAACCTGAGGTATTATGAATTTCAGAACTCCTAGTCTCTCATAGAAGTCCTAGATTCTCTAGGAATTCTATTCCAAGTCAATTATGGAATTCTATTTAAGTAGAGTTATGGTTTTAATTTCTATCCTATGTTGACTATATTTATTTGTCCTAGTTCAGTCTGGAATAGGATTCTACACGTCCAACCCTGTTTGGTTTTATTTTTTTCCTTATCAAATCAAATCCTAGAATTATTAGGAATTTGAATCCATTGAACATTCTAAGTCTGTTCAGTTTTTGAGTCAGTTTTGGAGTTGTTCTAATTTTTAACTCTATTATTGGTTAATTAAGTAGCCAGTTTGATTACTAGTTTGGTCTAGGCTATATCTAGTCATGTTAGGAGTCATATTTGAGTGTCCATATCTATCTATGTAGCCAGCCATTCAAGCACGTGAATTGTGATGAATTGATGAAAGGCTTTTCCTTTGTCTTGGTCTGTGGAATTCAGGTCTGTTTACTCTTACAGGATTCAAGTGCGTTTTAACTGCTGTAACATTCAGCAGTGACTCTGATGGGATTCCAGGTTGGGGTACTAGTGGGATTACAGCCCTACAGCTAAGATGGATTCCTGATTATATCTTCCCTTTCTTGTTTTTTTTTCCATTGATATTCAGGTCAGTTTCTGCACTTTTTCCATACCCTGTGCATGCTATTTTCCCTTCTTTCCTTTACATCTGATTTGTTTTCGGTTAGTTGTCAATTTCCTCCTACATTTGGTTATACTCCTTACATAGGATCCTGTCGCAAGCTGATCTCCCCACTAGATCTCATTGGTTCAAGGTCAGCACCATATTAACTATAGATGCACAAGCATGAAAGGGAGACCCAAAGAATTATAGCATTATTCAGCAGATTATGTTCTTGGCTTCCCATGAAAGTTCCATGGGTCAATTTCAGGCCAGTAGAAAGATGTAGTCTGTTATGAATCATAATTGTTTGTGGCAAATCTACTGGCTAGGTGTCAACTGGCTGTGGAATTTTTACACAGAGAGCTGTAATTTGACTATGAATTTGAGTTGACATACATATTTCACTTGCTACTTTTATTTGATTGGAGAAGTGGTTAAGCTTGTGAGAGGAATCGTCTAAAGTTTAAATCTGAATATGAATTTGATTTAAATTTTGAAATATAGTTTTCACTTGCTACTTTTATTTGTTTGGATAAGTGGTTCAGCTCATAAGGGGAAGCGTCCAAACTTAAAAACTAGAAAAGGATTCTTAGAACTGCTTTGTAGTAATTTAGTTGGATTTGGTTAATTTAAAAGTCTATTTTCTACATTTTAGCATGTCTGAATAATTAATGCCTAACAAGTGCAGAATGACTAGTTTCAACCCATTGTAAGCCTATTAAAAGGCAAGGGGAGATCCAAAGCATCAAAATGATGTAATGCTGATGTTGAGTATCGAATTGAATCCAAGCTAAGTTGCTGCCATTTCCTTCCTCTTTTGCACTCCTAAAGAAATCTTAGTCATGATGGTTGCCACACAAAACCATGAAATTGGGCTGTTTCCGACACTGCCTCGACTCTTCTTATCTCATACTTGCTTCCTATTGCTGTTTAGAATGGTTAGTTGAGATGGTTACTTACCCTTATTGATTGGAGAAGGCAATAGTGGAACAATCTATTGTTTCCTTGTATTCAGGGCCCATTACCAGTGTGATCTTTGATTTTATTACCTCAAAATAAACAAAGTAAAGCAATTTGGTAAAAGTCAAAGGTGGGTGGCAGATGCTATTGTACAACGTATTTAGCAATACCCAAAGGAAGATAGAGAGGGAATATTAGCATGCAATTAAGTTCACCTCATTCAACCGTGGGAGGATTCTCATGACCTCTGGACCCCTACTATCAATCCTAATGTTGGACCCAACCGCATCTGTAACATCTATACTCTCTGTGCCCTTTAACTCCCAATTTCGAGCTTTAAAAGCAAATGGCTTTGAAGTCAGAGCACCCACAGGGCATATATCTATCACATTTCCAGAAAGCTCACTTGTCATAAGTTTTTCAACATAAGTCCCAATTTCTTCTCCGCTCCCACGACCTAACATGCCAAGATCCTGAACTCCAGCAACCTCGGTAGCAAATCTGACACATCTGTAGGAATAACATTAAATTTACATTAGAATTTCCTTGACAGTCAAGACACCAAAATATACATAAAACAATAATTGTTTATGGGAAAAAGAAGGCTGTCAGGCAGTGCAGCGCCTACACCCAGACACAGGAAGGGCAAAATGACTCCCCCCAAAATGAAAAATCACACCCCTGTTGGATGCCCCTGCGCACACTCTCATTGGCCCCCGCACTGGTGCAAGGGCAACGCAGCCTGGCAGCAATCCCCCTCCCATTCTTTATATTTAAAAGTTCTAGATATATTATTAGCATTTCCACACAAATATGTCATCATTCAAGTACATTATAGGATAAATTAATTTCAAATAAGATATCAAATATTTAAACTCAGTGATTTTGCTCATAAAGGCACATATCTGAGCCATTTTCCTAACTAATGAGTGCCTACCATAACCTGAGGTCCTGAACCAACCTTTTCAAATGTATCCAAGAAACTTAAACCTCCAATCATTCACTTGCATGAAAAAACAACCTAGATGAAATACACAGACATTTAATTCACAAAAAGGGAAGATAGAACCATTCCCTTGAAGAAAAAAAAATGGTCAAGGAGTGGGTTTTATATGATCTTACCGTTGTTATATCTGGATCCCAATTCGGTCCCAGATTATAGATCGATACTTTGAATGAGAAGGCACTTCATAGATTTTTTTTGTAATCATTCCACATATAAATCAGTGAATGGTCCATATATGGTAATAAGTCAACTTAATTCTCGTGGAGATATATTGATGATGCACATGTTTATAAAAATTTTACCGATCTACAGCAACAGATAAAAAGGAAGAAGGCTTCCTAAAATTCAAATTTCCCTTCTTCTTATCAACAGAATGGCCATTATTAACAAGTAAATGTGCTCTGATAGATTTAATCCCCCAAAATTAAAAATAAATAAACAAAAAGTGCTCTGATAGATAAACCTACAACTCAAAAATGTCGTGCCAACTAAAGCACTGGTATTAGGGCATGATGATTGATAACTATTCAAAATGGTGCTCCACAATCAAAATGGAATCTTATTTTTCTTTTTTCTTTTGTTAATATTTGATAGGATAAATTTCCAAACATCTAAGAACCATTCGAAGCAAAAGAATCATAGAGAGCAATGAAAAGGAGAGATTATGTGCGATGTAGACCTTGTACACTGGATACATCGAGTCATCACAGTCTTCACCAAGGGGCCGAGATTCTTATCAACCACTGATCTCTTCATTTCGGTAAAGCGGCCCCGATCGGATCCAAAAGCCATTGACTGGTCCTGCAGATCGCATTCTCCACCCTGATCGCAAATCGGACAATCTAATGGATGATTCATCAGCAAAAACTCCATAACCCCTTCGCGTGCCTTCTTCGCAATAGGTGTATCAGTCTTAATTTTCATCCCTATTCACCAAATTCTGATAAAGATCAGAAACTAATAACAATTATATTGAAATGAAGTGTTAGATTGGATTTGATGGAGTCCTTTACCTGGAAGGGCAGGCATGGCACAAGAAGCAACAGGCTTGGGCGATTTTTCGACCTCGACCAAGCACATACGACAATTGCCTGCGACGGAAAGGCGACTATGGTAACAGAAACGAGGAATGTCGACACCGGCGATCTCGCAGGCCTGTAAGACCGTCATCCCTTTAGGGACCTTCACGGGGTAGCCATCGACAAAGACCTCGATTGCATCGTCGGGTTTGGTGAAATGAACCCTAGCTCCAGCCAATGGTTTGCGAGGAGGAAGCTCTGGTGCTGGTTCAGGCTGCGCAGCTGCGGCTTCTGGGTTTTGAAGCTCCGTAGTCGAAACGATCCCTCTGATGATAGCATTGCTGCTAGGGTTTTGAGATGCGAAAGCCCTTGGCAGGCGATTCAGTGCTGAGGTCCTCGAAGCTCTGAGAGCTAATAAGCCCAACCCCATCTCTCTTCGTCTCTCTTTGTCTCTCTCGCTCTCTCTCTCTCTCTCTCTCTTGATTTATAGTCTACAAATATATGTGACAATCGATTCACTTCGCCATGGAATGGAAGCACGCATTTCGCGACACGATTTTGGGCCTGTTTTCTTTGAAGGGAAGAGAACCACCTAGTGCACGTTAGCACACTACATAGGTTTCATAGGACAGAGATGACTTCATGATTTAAAAAAAAAAAAGGAAAATTACACTACCATCCCTTGAGGTTTATATTAAATATAAAGTGACCCCCTGTGTTTTTAATTTATACAATCATACCCCCTGAGGTTAGATTAATTGTTACAGTCAACCTCACTCCGTTATATCATTCCTGTTAAATGATACGGTGTTGATTCATGACTTAAAATGACTAATAAACCCCTATTAGGGGTTTGAGCTTACCACCCCCTTCCCCTACCTTATTACTCGAATCAGAATGAGGTTTAGGGAGCGCATGGGTTTACCATAGCTTCGGAGGAGATTTGAACCACGGGAGCACATTTCAGAACCGCTTCAATGAGATTCATGAGTCGGACAGGTTTGCCTTTGCTCTTGCAGAGCTAATCCGAGTTTCTCGTTCTGTTTTTCACCTGCCCGAAAAAAGGAAAAAGGAAGAAAGCCCATTTGAGATTAATCCTTCCTATTAGCTATAATAAAATAAACCGATCGATCTCCAATGCCTGCTTATCAATTTGAGCAACTACAGACTCAGAAAACGCCATTGACAGAGGGTTACTTTGAGAAGAAGAAGAAGAAACCAGGGGACTATTTTCAAAACCCAGATTGTGATTTCTGAATAGATTGATTTTCTGTAACTGTTGCATATGTTCTTCTGTCTTCCCAAGTCTGAGCTAGGGTTTTGTGGAGAAGAAAACATGGCGGTGGCATCCTTGTGTCGGACTTTGATCAACAAACCATCTGTAGGAACTATTTGTCCTCGATCTTTCACTTCAATTAAGCTCTATCTCAATTCCTGGTTTGGCTCTTAGTTCTCGTTATTCTTCACCTCTTCTTCGAATCCGACCTCTCGTCACCGCCCTCACAAAGTTTCATCGGTTTCTACCGGTTGGTCTGAGATTCTTTGCAACGCGTCAGACGGCATCGTCTCTCAATGATCCCAATCCGAACTGGTCCAATCGTCTGCCGAAGGAGACGATATTGCTCGATGGCTGCGATTTTGAGCACTAGCTCATTGTTATGGAGAAACCTGAAGGAGAACCCACAAGATACGAAATTATAAATAGCTATATCAAGAACCTCGCTACGGTGGTTGGGAGGTCTGTTCGTTTTCTATTTGGTGATTTTATCTAAATATTCATTTCTAAGATTTATATACGCAATTTGATTCCTAATGTTTTGCTTTCAGGATGGAGGTATTCAAGTCCGGCATTAATGAGATTCATGAGCCTAGCATGGCCATAGAACTTGGCGAGGAAGACAGTGGCATGTGCTTGGGATTATGGGTTTGTGATCCATTGCAAGCAAGGTCTGATGCTGCAACCTTTGCGGAGAACTCGATGAAGACCATGTTAGGTCGAGATTCAAAGTTTGGGTTTGCAGATTTTTTAAGGTTAATAGCGAATGAATGAGAGCAGGGAAAAAAATTCGAGAGAGAATAGAGGGAGAAGAGATGAGGAAGAGAAGATTTAGATGTATAAATGAATGCTTGTGCGGTGGAGTTGCAGATCAGCCATGGAGGCAACTTCAAAATTGGGGAAGAAGAGGGCAAAGTTGGAATTTTCCACTGAATATTAATAGGATATTAGAAAAGGGCAAAGTTGGTATTTAAAATGTATTATTTAACACCGTCCACTCAGGGGGTGTGGCTATATAATTTTGAAACACAGGGGGTCATTTTATATTTAATACAAACCTTAAGGGGTGGTAGTATAATTTTCCCAAAAAAAAAGACTTCACTCGGCCAGTCAGCCTTGCGGAGATTTAAGGCTGATTTGGTCTTATTTCAATTTCAATTTCAATTTCATGGGGTTATTTCTATTTCAGAAATTGTTTGGTTTGATTTTTGCACTTTATATCAGTGAAATAGAAATCATATGGAATAGAAATTCTGAAATAGGTGAAAAGCTCTTTAAATTTCAAAACTGAAATCGCATTCACTCCTATTTCGTGCTGCTCTTTAATGAGCTAGTGGTAAACATCTACTCTTTTATGTGCAACGTAATAAATTTTGTAACTTAAGAAACAACGATTCTTTTGAGTAAACATCGTCTTTTTTTATAATGAACACTTAAATAGACTAACACAAAATCAGTGGAGACCTCTCTCTCTCTCTCATTGAAAATGGTTAAACAATTGCAGAGTAGAGACATCAACCGACGATGTGTTGCAGAGAATAGTTGAAAAAATGTCCATCAATTCAACATTCAATGGCAATCAAGGATCTCTTTGTTCTTCTCCATCTGATCTCAAAAGTTTTTGTCATGTCATCAATTAATGCACTCACAGGTGAAGAAAAGTGTTATGTTCATGTTGAATTTTCTTATTTAAGAATAGCATGCAAGAGTCCCCTAATCGAATTTTTATCCTCTCAAGTGAGGTGCACTGCCTAATGCATTGGACGGTGCACCGTACTTGAGATTTGGATTTTTATCCCCCCAAGTGCAGTGGCCACCATCCGATGCACTTTCAAGGTGCACTAGATAGTACACTGTACTTGAGAGGATGAAAATCCTCTCCTAGACCCCTGCCACCAATTCTGTTTTGGTTGGGCATGGTTTTTCTAACTAATCTGTTTTCATAGATGATTTTTATATTATAGTTTTTCATTTTGATAACAATAGAAGTGTTACTTGGCGGATCGTTGTTCGTTGTCTAACACCTTTTCCATGTTCATATCGTGATAGTTATCCTAGAATCTGATGCAGGCCCAAGCCCATTAAGTCCACAAGGCCCGAATCCTAGTCAGGACCAAGAACCAGCCCATACATGGCCGATCCCAAATAACTCCAAAAATCCAGCCCAAGATCAATTAAAGCCTTGTTATTGGAGAATCTCTACAATGCCTCTTGAACTTCTTAGTGCTTGATGATATGGCACTTCCCTCTTGACTCTTCTCTTGAAGATTGCATCAAGACTTTTCAAAACAATAACAAAGGTTCTTTGGAACAAGTATCAACACCTTGAAACAAGAACCAAGACATTGTACTTATTGCTTGGAGCAACCAATAAGAAAGTGGAGATGTTTTAGAGTTTTCCCAAATTAAGGTGTAATCTCAACCTTTGAATTTTATTATAAATGGACAGTCAAGATATCATATGAGCTTTTAGGGTTTAGCTTTGTTTTTGCCTATAAAAGGCTTAGTTATCTTATTTGTAGGAGACTATAGATTTGTGAATGAAAGTTGATATAAGCATTTTCCCTTGAACCATGATGTGTCATTGAACCTTGAAAAGTTAATCCCCTAAAAAAGCCTAGAAGAATTGGTGTTTTCCCTTTTAAAAACCTAGAAGAATTTTCACTCCATCGTAGAAGAGTTGGAACTTTCCTCATTGCATCCTTGAAGAGATTGCAACCCCTTGGTGTTACTACACATTCTTGAAAGGAAGTATTTTAGCTCATGTTTATCCTTTTTATTTTGTTCTTCATTTTATTGTTTTGCCCACATTTGCACACTTTGTGTTTGTGCAATTCACTCTTCCGGTCTCATGCATCTGCCGCCTGTATTATTTGGTATCGATTTCAATCGATCGATTTGCTCCACAAGTCGATTGGAACAAACCTCTGATACTCGACGAATACAGACCAACGAATACAACATGTGTGGAAGCGTCGAATTAGATTCGACATCAAATTTGTAAAACTTCTCACCACAACATGTTTTCATTTTTTGAGATTTCATCGTGCAGGGACCGATGAACACGACACCATACCAAAATCCATATTTGGAGCCTTTGCACGAAAAAAGAACTTTATTTCCATATTTGCCAAGGGTGTAGCAAAAAAGATGGATATACATATCAACACCTTTAGTGCATATGAAGATCCATTTGTGAAAATTACTACATTGCCATCTCAACTTCAATTTCTTTGGGTCGAATATATTGATCCATTCTTAGAGATGTTTATACTTCAAAATTTTGTTCGGTTTGTATTTAATCCTGGTGGAGCTCGATTACTTTTAGGGTGAAACAAGAATTCGATGACAAATTCTTTTGAAGAATGAGACAATGATGCAGACCCAAGCCCATTAAGTTCACAAGGCCCGAATCCTAGTCAAGACCAAGAACCAACCCATACAATCCAACCCACTATTAATTAAAGCCTTATTATTGGAGAATCTCTACAATGTCTTTTAAACTTCTTAGTGCTTGATGATGTGGCCACTTTCTTATTGTATTTGGCTAAATTCTTCTCCTCTTGACTTTTCTCTTGAAGATAGCATCAAGATTTCTCAAAACAATAACCAAGGTTTATTGGAACAAATATCAACACTTGAAACAAGAATCAAGACATTGTACTTATTACTTGGAACAACCAACAAGAAAGTGGAGAAGCTTTAGAGTTTTCCCAAATCAAGGTGTAATCCTAACCTTTGAATCTTATTATAAATGGACGGTTAAGATATCGTAGGAGCTTTTAAGGTTAGCTTTGTTTTTACCTATAAAAGACATACTTATTTTGTTTGTAGGAGACTAGAGATTTGTGAATAAAAGTTGCTATAAGCATTTCCCTTGAACCAAAATGGGTTATTGAACATTGAAAAATTCATCTCCTAGAAAAGTCTAGAAGAGTTTTTCCATCAACCTAGAAGAGTTGATGTTTTCCTTTTTGAAACCTAGAAGAGTTGGAGCTTTCTTCATTGCATCCTTGAAGAGATTGCAACCCCTTGGTGTTACTATCCTTGAAGAGAAGTGTTTTAGCCCATATTTATCCTTTTTATTTTGTTCTTCATTTTATTGTTTTGTCCATATTTACGCACTTTATGTTTGTGCAATTCACTCTCCCGATCTCACGCATCCGTTGCTTGCATTAGAATCTTTGACCAAATCGTATATTTTTTGGAGTCAACTTCTCTCTTGAAGGAATTTTTGAATCATTGAACCTAATCTGAGTGGCGACTAATTTCTCCTTTCTTGAAAAGATGGCCCAAAGGTACTCCTCTCTCGACCGTGAGTGGATAGTGTGAAGACCCAAAATTTTCTTGTAATGACAACATGCTCACAATAGAAAAATTATGTATTATGATTGATGGAAGGATGGAATTTCCATAATGATATGCTTCTGAATGTACTTTCACAATTAGTATTCCCCTACATTATCTGTGATAAGTAGTATTTAGATATAAGAACAAATACACCATCACCAAGGGACACTAAGGCTAATTGTGACCCTTTTTAGCAATGGAAGAGATTTCTGTCTTTATGTTCCATCCTGACGGAAAATATGTTCCATTCCTAAGAATTACATTTGTAATGGAAAATATATATCCGTTGCTATAGAAGTTTTTTGAGTCACAAAGGTTTGTGATCATACCAAAATTCACAAGGCAACTATTTTGCGAATTGGACAGATTATGTGGCTATTTTGTGACTTATGAAAGGGATTCTCGTGAACGGACATGGCAAAAAAATTGAATTATGTCCTTGTACAAGTACCGTCCAAGGCCTTCCAGGACTAGTCACATGGAATCCATTGTGGGTCATCCACGCTTGTAGAAGAGGGCCTTACTTGATGGGCTGACTCAAGAAGTGGGTGGGCTTGGGCCATATAGTAGGCCCAGCCAGAGCTCTCGAAGAAGGGGGCCTAACTCGATGGGCCAACTCAATATGTGGATGGGCTTGGGCCTTGTAGTAGGCCCAGCCGGAGCTCAATGAGGTTGACCTGTGGAGACGATTATGGGAACTTCTTCCAAATCCTACCCACATAATACATGCAAAATCCTCCACAGAAAAGTTCTTCTTATCCATGAAGTGATAAGATAACTAGAAAAGAACAAGAGGTTGTTGGCCTATATGAGGTGACCAAACTAATAATAAACTATACTGAGAACCTATTAAACACAACACAAGTCTAGCTAGGGTCAAGCATGAGCTACCAATACAAAAGAAGCATTGGTCAACCTGAGACACCTGTGGCTGGCTGTCTTTACTGTCTTTTTTTTTTTTTCTTTTTCTTTTTTGTTTGATCTTTAACTTAAAGTCTCCTTAGATCTTTGAGAACATTACAGAACTATTTCCGATTCAAGTGCTACAAGAGCTTATTGGTTTGATTGAACCTAGCTAAGTTCTCTAAGATTTAAAGAAGAAAAGAAAGAGATGCTTTTTTAATTAATCTGAATGCATGAAAGTCACATAATCAATGACTACCCAGCTGGTAGCCTGTGTGGGTGTAGCCCTACATCCACAAGATACACAACAGCTGAGCCATCTTTATTCACATGATATGGAACAGAAAACCTGAATAGCCCAGAAAAGCAAAAGTAGACAATGAAGACATGAGACAAAGAATGGGGTCAGGATCTTTGTGAATCATTCACTATATATCCAAATGTGCCAACAAGATGCTTGCCTAGTGAACCATCCAAAGATCCAACCTTTCAGTGCTTTTCCCCTCTTTCTTTCAATTATTTTTTTTAAGATATCATCCTAATAAAGTAGAATCTCTCCCTACTTCCAAAGGGCCCACCCACCTAATAGATTCACGGAGACAAAATTAAAGATAGCATGGAGTTTTGGACCCATGATTTGTTCTAGCTTGTCTTGGTATTATTCCTGGCAGCATTTTAGTTGATTATTTCAAATATCAAATGAAAAAGGAGAAGGTAGCAGCTTAATTGAATAGGTAATATCAGCTATCCTTTCTTAAACATATTCATTTTCTTTTTATAGTAAAATAGTCAAACTTTTTACTAGGTGAACATGTCTAGCTACAGAGTAGTATCTCTTTTTTTTTTTGTTTTTTGGGTAAAAGAGAGTACTATCTCTTGATGAGTGGTTTGTTTCTCCTATGGGCTAATTTGATTTGGTCAATTTGACACCATGGATAGAACAGTCTTTTTGACTGTCTGAGACACATATAAAATTTCTTAATCCATTTCAACCAAATCTACCCTCTAGATTGCTGATCTGCGGGGGTCCTCTTAGCATTGCTCAGGAAAGACAAAGGAAAAAACCATTAAAGCTCTTGACAAGCACAAGATCCCTTGCATAGATAAGTGGGTCCTGTTTCATATAACTTCAAGGAGAAGCTATTTGAGGAGTTTGACCATGGGATTTTGGATGCATGTACAGGAAGTTGATTGGTCACGTGCCAAATTTTACATCCATATTAAAAAATAAATAAAAAATCAATTGGCACTTTTGCATAATATTTTTTAATAATTTGCTAATCTTCAATAATGTTTGTATAAAAAAAAGGCAAAAATTTTTATGCACGGTTGCGTATGTATACAACCTACATTAAATGTAGTCAGATTGACATTTATGCTCATCTAAAATGTCATAAAAACCCTTAGACCCCCTATTTGATGGACTTGATGGGAGAATCTCTTGTGTATGAATACCTTCCCCTAAAAAAAAAATGGAGAAATGTTCTCTGTGGGAGAGTGTACCCTTTGCATCTAAACACATGGGGCCGAAATAACCGCTCCACCTCCCATGAAAGGCAGTAATGACTGCTCTGTTGATGCCGTCACGTGCGCTCTCATTGGTCTAGCTCCACATGCACATAGGGACCATGCTCCCCATACAAAGAACTCTTACCCAAAAAGAATATTAAAGTTTTAATAATTTTTCAGAACTTTATTTCAAAAACTCTAATTTTATCAAAATCTTCATGGAAGCTTCACTAAGCTAAAGATCCATTCATTATGCATTAATAAACTCCTTGAAAATCTGATCTCAATATTTTGTCACTATTATTGCCAACATAAATGACAACACTCATAGATCTGTGAATGAGCCTCACAGTCCAATCTTGTCCTAGAAAATGATTATTTTGCATAGGGAATGCCTGGATATGTCTAGCAATCTTTTCTCCTCCTATGAATGGCATATATACCTTCCATTGCGGGAAGAGAGGTAAAAACAGGGTACGTTAGCATATGTTGCGCAACCGGACAAGAAACTCAATTCCTTATTATTTTTCACCCTTGCTATTTCAATGTGCGCCGATGTCTTTGGTATGTGAAGTCATTTGTGTGAGCTAGGCTAGTAAAACCCATATTAATGCCGATATTGCACACTGCATATTTTCTGGTCGAAAATAAGTCTTGGGAGAAATGGCTTACACTGCCAAGGCAGTTTGCTATGGTTAGACACATTGCATGCAACATAGGACCGATTTTTCCTTCATAGTGGCTGAAGTCAAGGGGCTCGAATGACATGAAAGGGCATTGGAAATAGTGAGGACCCATATTCAACCTCGTAAAATAAGAAAAGTAATAATGACCTTAAATGGGTGGGTATTTTCTTCATCTTCATCCTTGGGTGGTGGGAAACTCTCTCTCTCTCTCTCTCTCTCTATATATATATATATATATATATATCTTTCTCACTGTATATAGATTTAAAAAGAAGATTATGAGGGGGTGGGGAGTTGGAGGTGGTGAAAATCCGTGATAGATTAGAAATCAACATACTTGATCAATGAACAGTAATAATTTTTAGGGAGAAAGTTCTTTGTCGAGGTCGGAGTGTGACCTATGTCGTCACTCCCACGAGTCTATCTCTCCCCTTTCTATTTGAAAAGACATTTCTACCCCCTTATTTTGAGAGGAGAGAGATAGACACATGGGGGTGCTGGTATAGGCCACACTCGTGGATAGAAAACTACTTCCCTAATTTTTAATTTATTATTAGGAAAAAAGAACTCTGTCGTTCGTCTGAGAATGTGACCTACACCAACACTCCCTTGAGTCTATCTCTCTCCTCCCCATATGAAAAGACACATTTGATCCCTTTTTTTTTAGGAGGAGAGAGACAAATGGTAGTGCTGGCATAGACCACACTCTCGGAGAGAAATCTACTTTTCTTATTAATTATTATTATTATTTTTGAAATTGGAGGGTATCCAGCCTTTGATCGACTAATTCCCCTAGGATTCGTGCACGATCCTGCAACACACATGAATCGAGAGATACTGAGGCCCCCATGTTCACCAGGGAATTTTCTCTCAGATGGGTGGCCTCAAGGGGGGAGGCAGAATCGAACTCCGGACCTTCATTATTATTATTATTATTATTATTATTATTATTATTAGAAGAGTGGGAAATTAAAGGATATATGGATATTAAGGAGTGTGAAGAATCAAATTAAACAGTAGGTTGTTTGTCTGTTGGTTAAGGGGAAGCGTCATGATGAGAGGCAATGTACTGTGAAATCAACTTTTTTCGAGATGCCCATGAAGAGTTCCTTTCGTAATGCTAAAAAGAAGGCAGAGAACAGAGCTAGATAGAGATGGTGAAGGCAAATAAGGATTTCTGACTACACCTGATCTCTCTACTATCAGTGTCAGTCGTACTATCACTATTTTTTTTTTAAATTTCCTTCTTCCTGCTTCTATATTCAACGATCGTGCATGCCACCGGCCTTACTTATTACTTCCATTGCTGGAAACCTCTCTGTACCCACCGTACGCACGTCGGCATACTCTACAGTCCGCACTAATTGCATACATCACCAGTTGGAGTAAATAGTGCATTGAATTTTATTAATAAAAGTCTCCCCCTCCTAAATATGGCCAAGCAGTAGCATAGCTTCTTAACCCCCCCATCTCAGAAATGGAAGATAACAGTAAAGAGAATATTGTTGAAGGGTTCTCTTCTGCCGCAGTCTCAGCGGTAGCAGCAGCAGGAGGTGATGGTGGTGGTGGTGATGTTAATGGTGGTGGTGACGTTAATGGTGGTGGTGCAAGAGATGATTATGAGGTTCTCAAGAGGAGAATCACTTGTCATCCCTTATATGGGCTTTTGATTGAGACCCATTTGGACTGTTTAAAGGTTGGTTTCTCTCTCTCTCTCTCTCTCTCACCTTATTTCTTTCTGTTTTGAGAGCTTTCTTCATTACCCACCAAAAAAATGGAGTCAGGGAGCCATGGCATACATATATGTAAGGTGGTGGTGACTCCCATTAATGGTTAAATTATCTCTTTTTGTTCTCAAACAAGTTAAAAGTCATTAGTATCTCAGTCATCAGTACTCAAGAGACATAGATATAGACTCTCAGTTATCAATTTCTATGTTGAACGTTAAAGTTGAGTAGTATTTCTTTCTTTCTTTTTTTACTCTTCAAACAAGTACTCAACAGAGACTGTATTTTTCTTGTCTGTCTTTTTGACATTCACAAATTCTGTTAGCGTTTCTATGTTAGTACATTTTTTTTTTTTGGGTTAAATCATTTCAGGCAAGCATGGGTGATATTATTGAAGTACTTCCAAGAAGAAACTCACCAAATCAAGCAAATAATGAGATCAACACTACCATGCTCGCTTGTTCCGAGTCAGACCTTGATCACTTCATGGTATGTATTTCTTTCTGTCTCTTCTATGCGCTCGCTCTTTCTTCCCCTGCAACCAGTACAGAGGTGAGGTAAAGCATCTTGGGGGTTATTTTCGTAAATGTACAAATTTATTGAAAAAATAAAGATATTTTATAAAGAGAGTGCAGTGCCCTAATTAAGAGTCTAGAGAAGAGAAGAGAAGAGAAGCTAGCCTTTTCCCCACTCCTCTCTCTTCTCTCTGTATTTGGTCAGTGCAGATGTCTTTTTCTTTGTTTCTAGTTTCACACTTTCACCTCTGGCTTCGCCGGCAGCTACGCGGCCTATAGAAACTGAGCGAACTATTTGAGGATTCAGATCCTCTACTGTCTAGCTGTCTGAGTGAGGTGAGGGTAAGATGGTCATTACGCACTTTACCATGTCTGGACAGCAAGATCCCGCCGGATAACTCGACGGGCAGTGGAGGATCCAAATTGATGATTTGATCATTAAGAACAGAGTTAGTTTTAGACGCTCCTCCACCAATCAATGCGTTTATATGCACAACCGCATTCCTATGCTCCTAATACGGGTGTGTGTGTGCCATTATTGAGATTTGATAACATACATCTACTCTTATTAACTACTAATGTTGTACGTAACGTGTCTTACATCTGAAATGGGGTACACGTAGGAAATGTATTGTATGGCACTAAGCGAGCTGAAAGAAGCCATCGAGGAGCCCGTGCAAGAAACCACAGCTTTCATCGACGCCATGTATTTTCAACTGATGGAACTCACGGGCATAAGAAGGAGCCGGACCCAAACCCACCCACCGCTCCCTCCACCGCCTATCTCTCCTGGTAAGTACGTGTGACATTCTAAAACAGTCACCCGTCCGACCCGTGTCGTCAATGCAGTCAGAGATAAGATAACATATATATGACTTATGGGAGGATGAAATTTTCGGCCTATGCCTCTTTTCCCCCTCCTCCTTCTACGTGGGCTTTTGTCCTTCTTAGAGATAACATATGACCGTTGGATTTATTTGTGATCCTTGAGAGAGATGAGAATCTCAAGGCCCACCCCCATTACAGCTCTGTGGATTATAATTTCTAGTAACTAGTAGTAATAATCTTCCTTTTTTACCTCATTAAGAAAGGAAGCTGCCAACCGTTGGATCGGAGTCTGAGGACATTTTTATCAGTATGATCTGGTATGTATGGATGTTTTATGTGGTATTCAATCTTGACGGTTGGCAACTTGGTAGCACCAAATCATCTTTGCTCCCTTTATTCTTTCTAAAGAAATAGTAGGGCATAGGCTAGTACTACAACTCACTAAAATCGACAAGGCTCGCAGGGGATGAAAGCATTAGAGCCCACCACCAGGAAGCCCATTTCGTTCATGACTTGGGCGGTTCAACCGGAGAACACGTCAGCAATAATAGAATGCCAAGTGACACGATTACAGATGCCTACATGTCAAGTGGTAACTCTCGCTCTCTCTCTCTCTCTTGCTATTTACTGTGGTTCCGATTTAACTCATTTAATTCGTGCTGTAATTGACAGAAACCAAAATCGAACTGATTATTAAACAGTTTATTCTACACGTTTTAGACCCGCGAAAGTTTATCCATTTCAAATCCAAACTGAAAATATTACCTTGTAAAACAAAAATCAAATCAAAACAAATAATACTCAATTTATTAATCCGAAATACGTTGATTTAATAATCAAATCAAATCAAATCAAATACGTTGTCTGTTATCTAATTCCTCCTGTCTAGGTGAAAATATGGCCCATCAGAGACTTTTAAGTCCTACCAACATTCAATAATGGGCCAACGCAACTCGAGCTTTCCAAATCTAGGGCTACCACTACTCTACCAGGACAAGAGCTGACAACTTCAGTCTCACTCAGACCAACACATTACCTACTAATTATTGATTTGGGGACCAAAGAGGTGTATGCAGTGTATTATTTACTTTCACAGGTCCCCGTACTTGTTGCCGCAGGGGACCCTACATTGAATTTTTTTGCTTTTATTTTCTATCCATTTCTTGTCAACCAAACAAGATCGGGTGCTCACAATCCCTGTACTTGTTGCCGCAAGGGACCCTCTACAGAGATCCACGCCCCACTGTTGTTCATGGTCTGAACTGAAATACCCCATCTCCAAATCAATCAGAGGGTCAGATCGGGTGGATGAAGAGATACTCTCTATTGCGGCGAAATCCGAGCTGAAGTTTACTTGACTGAATTGTCCTGCACAAGTAAACAATACTGGATCAAAGAGTGCCGGCCTCAACCAGTTAGTACACTCTGATCCCTAAGTCAGATCTCTGTCATAGATAAAATACTCAAATCCAAAGAATAGGAAGTGAGAGATCGACCCTTTTACCTGGGCTAGGTGTTACTATTTATATGGTTGAGATGGTAGATTGGTAGGTGATTTTCCTGATCGGAGATGGTAGGTGGTGTCTCACATAGGAGAGGTGTCATCTCTAGGGAGAGACACCTGTCGGGTTGGGAGTCACAAGGAAAGCGTGACCTTAACTTGCTCGGATTACGGTCAGGTTAACTAACCACATGGGTTTAAGTGCTTGTTGCCCAAGCTTTAGGGTTTTGTTTGAGTGAACTAAGCTGATTCCTAACCTCAGTCTCTTGGTCGACTTGGCGGGGTGATCTATTTGGGTTTATGTTCGATATCTGGTCTGAGTGTAGAGTATGGCACTACTTGGTTCACCCAGGACTCGCGTGGTTCAGTTCAATCAGGTGGTCGGCTCAGCCATTCCCCTAATTTGCAACGTGTCACTTGATGACTGGTCGGCCATAATTCTGGTTTATCACTCTCTTCCCCATGGATGGAGGGAGAGAAACTGGGTCCTAGTGGCTCAGTGTCAAACTGTCACCTATGGTTTTCAGAAATTAGGGTTTATGAAGAGCTGAAATATAAGTGAACTCTTCATATGTATGAATTGATAGAGAGACTTTTATTACATGCATGATCTAGAGATATATAGCAGTGATCAGTACTTGCGGACTTATATTGACGCAAGTTAAATTCTAACCAAAAATAGCAGCTAACCTTGTCATGGAATGGGACATTCTTATACATGCAGGTAAAAGAGAAGAATGATACCTGAAACGTACTGGAAGAGCGATATGATTGGAATGTGGGGACCACAGATCGATAGTAAATAAACCAACATGCAGGAAGGTTGTTTTAAAGGACCAATATGAGCAGTAAATGGTTCACCATGCTTTACATAAAAACAGATAGGTTATGATCGAAGGTAACTAAAATGAGGAACTATGATAAAAATAGTTTTAGTTATTGTTATCAGACAGCAAAATCGACCAGCATTAGTGTCATGTGACTGTGAAATATTGTGGAAATGTATGCTTACCTGTTCTATATTTGCTACAGAAATTTCCTTTGTTAATTGATTCTATTGGCAACTATTTGTATCTAATTAGCTTGGACAAATTGGATAATTCTCCATACACAATTAAGCGTCAAAAACTTATAAGAGAATTAAAATTCCATTTACCCGTGCGCACTTCCCTTCACCTATGAAGAGTTAGTATTTTGATCCAGTGTGTAATGAAAAGAGTAAGTGAGGTGCACTGCACAGTGCACCCCACTTGTGCATCTGACGGTGGCCATTGTACTGAGAGGATGAACTTTAAAGGTGCAGTAATGCCCAATGCACCGTCGGATACAATGGGCAATGCACCATACTAGAGAGGATAAAGATCCGATAATGGTAAATTCATGGCCTTTAAAAGCAAATACAAAACGCCATTGACTTGATATCTTTCTTCAAAATAATGAATATTTTGTTGGGGTTGGAAATAAAAACTTTTCTAACCTTCTCTATGGAATGTGAGCAAAGTACGAAAATAGTATGTGCAAGACCAACAAAACACAAATAGAAAACAAGCACATACACATTGAAGAGGCAAGAGATTTATCTAATTCGACAAAATTGTCTACGTCCACAGAGTGAGATCCAACTTTCACTATGAATCAAGAGAAGAGAAAATGGTACAACTCTTGCGATTTGATACCCAAACCTAAACACCCATGTACACTCTTCTCTCATTCCCCATTCACTCTACATACCTTCACCTTGAATCCTTGCTTACTCCCTGTACACATGTTGCACCTACGTTGTACCACTTAGGACTCTCACTTGAAGCCTCACACCTTGGCTACTCATTTGGATCAACACTACTTTCTTTGGCAGACACATCTCTTCTTTTATAGGACTCATTCTCTATCTTTTGTTTTCTCTCTCCTTAGAGAAAGTCTTTTAACTCTCTCTCCTCTCATCTTGTTGAGCAAGATATCACTTTCTCTCTCTTTAGAGAAAATTCACTAACTTTCTTTCCTCTATTTTGCTTGATTAATGTCTTCAACCACCAACTCACTCTCCTTGGAAGACCTAATCTTGTTGAAGGCTTCACCTTTTTGAAGACTTCACTTCCTTGAAGACTCCACGTCCTTGGAGAATTCTACCTCTTTGAAAAAAAATGTATGATCCATGGAAGGATGAGTTTTTTCGGTCTTTGCCTCTTTTTTTCCCATTCTTCTAGGTGGGTTTTTGGGTCCTGACTGTTGGATTTATTTGTGATCTCTGACGTGAGAATCTCATGGCCACCCCCATAATGGGGCCCCATTACATTTCTGTGGATTATAATTTCTAGTACCCAAAAATACTCATCCTTTTAATCCCATTAAGAAAGGGAGCTGCCAACCGTTGGATCGGATTCAGAGTACATTTTTATCAGTATGATCTGGTATCTATGGATGTGTTACTTTTATGTGGTATTTAATCCTGACGGTTGGCATCTCGATAGCACCAAACCGTCTTTGCTCCCTTGGTTCTTTCTAGTACTACAACTCACTACAATCTTTACCAAAAAAAAAAAAAACTCACTAAAATCGACAAGGCTCGCAGGGGATGAAACTCATGAAAGAATTAGAGCCCACCACCATGAAGCCCATTTCGTTCATGACTTGGACGGTTCAACCGGAGAACACGTCAGCGATAGTAGAATATCAAGTGGCACGATTATGGATGCCTACATGTCAAATGGTAACTCTCTCTCTCTCTCTCTTGCTAATTTTTGTGGTTCCGGTTTAAATGGTTTGATTCAATTTGATTAATGTTGTGATTAGGGCTGCAATAGGGTTGGGTTGGGCTGGGCTGGGCTTTATAGAACCCTACTCCAATCCTAAGTCCCCTTAGCTGGGCCCAAGCACGACTCGGCCCAACCCGACCCGACCCGACCCAACCCTGACTCAGGGCAAGAAAAATCCAACCCTGACCCGCCCTCAGGGTCGGGCCAGGCTGACCCAGATTGGCCCTGATCATGGGGAGGGGAAGGAAATGCATGGGCTGGAACGGGCCGGGGAGAAAATTATCAATTTTACGTAAAATAACACTGTAATAAAATGTATTATATCACTTATTGTCTTCATATATAATATATTATATAACAAAATGTGGGTGACGTTTAAAGTTTATAATACATATTTTATAGTATAACTTAAAATAGGGTCGGGCCGGGCTTCGCCCAAGGCCTCAACCCTAGCCCGACCCGACCCTGACTCAGGGCCAGAAATTTCCAGCCCTAACCCGCCCTCAGGGCCAAATATCTCAACCCAGGCCCTGTTCGAGCTCAGAGCGGGTTTAGGCCAACAGGGCCAAACTTGCACCCCTAGTTGTAATTGATAGAAACCAAAACCAAACTGATTATTAAACAGTTTTCAAATTCTAAAAACTGAAACAATATTTTTTATTCGGTTTAATCGATTTATTTAGCTCTTATTTTGTTCAACTATTCTACACGTTTTAGAACCGTGAAAGTTTTTTCTTTTTTTCTTGGTAGAAAGAAGGCTATTCATTCATGTAGGCCCAACGTCAAGCAAAGGAAAACAAGATACATAAAACAGATAGAGAACATGATCAACACAAGGTATGGATATACGGTATCCAAAACGAAGGAGTGGAAATTAATTGACCCGGTCTCACATGCCATTGACTGGGTCATCCAGAATCGGGAATGGATCACAACCACTTCCCTAGAAAAAAAGCTGAAGACAGAGCTAAAATTAAGCACATGCACATGCGTGCCAATAGAGGGAGCCCCATACGTGCCGATAATACTAACGCCAAACTGCCCACGCGTGCTGACATGCTGTCACAACCTACTTTCAAACAGACTCGTCGGATCGGCAAAGGTCTGCTGGATCGACGAGTGGAGCTTCGACCGACGGCAAGAAGACCACCAGAATCGCTGCCACAGCCTACATTCGAACAAATCTGCAAGGACCTGTTGGATCGGCGAGTGGAGCTTCGTCCGACGACAGGAGAGGGAGCAAACAACCTCTAAAAGCCTAAATAGGGTGGAGAAGGAGGCATTGGTGATGATGTTGAAGTTGCAGCGGCAGAACCCCCATCAACGCCGGTTCTATTCTCCCTACCTATGAAATCTCCAACGCCTTCCACCAAGGAAACTCTGCCAAGATCCGACATCTACGCCAAGATCTGAAATGAAATAAGGCAAGTTAGAGCAGTAGGCGCTCAACTCGTTGAGCATCCACAACAACTGTTGACCATGACCTCTGTTCATGTCGGCTAAAGCTCTGGCCGTTTCCATGAGCAGGAGAACTGCGAAACGGCTGTGACTAAGAAGATCGACAGCAAAGACGACAAGGGTCATACAGGTCTTCTTGACACTCCATTCGGTAATGGAGCCAAAGCCACAGATCAAAGAGATCGTGGCAATAAGGGGGAGAAAGAGGGAGGAATTGAACTTGATGCAAATCTGAGATGGGTTAAGTGGAAAGAGAAGGAAATAGATCGAGGGAAAGAGGGAAGCACATCACTGGGGCAGAAGCGAACACGCCACTGCGGTGGAGAAATTTCACGCCACAGAGGTGGAAGGGTTACATTGTAGCTTGACAACCATGAAAGAGGAGGCGGCAGGAAGAGTAGAACTGCGAAAGTGGATGCACAAGTGAGAAGCACTGGGCAATGCACCGCACTTGAGAGGATAAAGATCTGATAATGGTAAAGTCATGGCCTTTATAAGCAAATACAGAACTCCAATGACTTGATAAGTTTCCTCAAAATAATGAATATTTTGTTGGGGTTGGAAATAAAAACTTTTCCAACTTTCTCTATGGGATGTGAGTAATGCACGAAAACAGTATATGCAAGATCAACAAAACACAAAAAGAAAACAAGCACAGACACACAGAAGAGGCAAAAGATTTATTTTGTTCGGCAAAACCACCTAGGTCCACAGAGTGAGATCCAACTTCTACTATGAATCAAGAGAAGAAAAAGTAGTACGACCCTTGCAATTTCAAACACCCATGTACACCCTTCTTTCATATCCCATTCACTTTACATACCTTCACCTCGACTCCTTGCTCTGTCCTTGTACACACCTTGAACCCACATTGTACCTCTTAGGACTCTCACTTGGAGCCTCACACCTTGACTACTCACTTGGATCAACACTACTCTCTTTGGTAGACACATCTCTTCTTTTATAGGACTCATTCTCTACCTTGTTGTTTTCTCTCTCCTTAAAGAGAATCTACTAACTCTCTCCTCTTATCCTGTTGAGCAAAATATCACTTTCTCTCTCCATAGAGAAAACCCACTAACTCTCTTTACTTTGCATAATGTTTTCAACCACCAACCCACTTTCATTCCTTGGAAGACCCAATCTTGTTGAGGACTCTATTCTTTCACTTAGAAGACTTCATCTCTTTGGAAAATTTCACTTCTTCTATTCTCTTGGAAGATTCATGATTATTGAAGACTCCAATTCCTCCATTAGCCCATTGAATTGAACCTTCAACCGGCCTAAATAAAGTCACCAAATCCAACATATTTGACTTGTCTCAAATCCTAATCCCATTTAGAGCCCAGAAACAAGAGTTACATTAGCAAAAAAGAAGCAAAGAGGTTTTGGTAATGGGAAATTGTTTTCAAACTTTTATTTTATTGGCAGACAAGAGCTGTTTCATAAATAGTACGAAGCAATTAATGTATTCCATATGCAATAATGAAAAAGAAGCAACAAGTTGGCCACCACATTAATCAATGTAATTTTCCTTTTTAAAACGTGTAAAAGAATTATACATAGGAATTGCCACCATTGCGTGATACAATGGATCCGACTGCTCTACTTCCGCCTATCCGGTATTGTCGTGCGCCCCTACACATAAGGCGGTGGAAAGTATCACCTTACCCCCACTCAAGCAAGGCATTTGGGCAGAGGTAAGGCGGTACATTCCGCTTTACTTGTGTGTAGGGCACACATGGCAGTAGGGGCAGGCGGAAGTAGAGGAGTCAAATTGGTGATACAATAGATGAAGCAATTGAAAACTTGTAAGTCCCATGGCTGATTGAATTCGAACAAAAAGAAGTGATGACTTACTTATATTGCAAATCTGGTTTGCTATGTTTACACACACCCCATACCCTACTGTAGGACCGAGTTTCCTTCAGCGTAGTTGATGGAAGCCAAGGCTCGGATGTCATGCAAAGGGCATTGAGAATAGTGAGAGGCACATTAATTACTTTGTAAAATAAGGGGAGTAATAATAACGTTAAATGAGTGGGTGTTTCCCTCAACCATCTCATGCTGCATGTGAACCATCTATATTCACAACAGTTTTAGGATGCTATTGAAGATAGTTCGGACTATCTAATTATCAATTTTGACAATAAAGTACTGATCTCTATCCTTATCTACAAGTACATTGATCCATCATTGTTCCTATTATCCAAGATATAACTTATTTGACATTGACTTTAGAATCATATACTTTTGCTTTTATTCCAAGGGAGGGAAATAGTTTGGCTGTAAGGAGGGTCCAATCCTTGACATGCATGTAGGACTGATTGACCAATTTCCTCTCCGTGGCTATCTCGAAGCTTGTAATTCAAAACCCAAGTATACTACACGTTCTTATTAAGAGTAAAACCGTACCTTATTTATCATATATATAGATATATACATATGAGGTGGTGAAAATCTGGATTGGTTAGAAATTAATAATATTCTTGAACAATTTGAACGGTAATATATATATTTTTTTAGTGAGGAATTAAATGGTGGAATATTAAACACAGTCTGAAAATCAACTTTGTAAATAAATCATCATCCGTTAGGGTGTTATCTGAATCGAGATGGGAACGCAGCGGAAGAGGATCTCGTATAGGTTTGGTTACAAACTTCATGAACCCAAACGATCTCTTTACGATCTTCAAATGTCTTGAAAGGTTCTCCACAAAGAACTCCACACCACAAATCCCTAGGAAGAGAAGGAATCCCAAAGAGAACGCAAAACACTGGAGAGAGGGAGAATTTGAGTTCACATATGGTATGGCCTGAGGGTTGCAGATTTTCTATTTAAAGCCAAAACCCTAAGACCCCTGCCCCTATTTAGACTCTCATTAGAAATCGATCAAAGAGGGGGGGGGGAAAGAGACCTAGCCACTTAAGCGGCTGATTCTCTCCACGCGCAGCGAGTCAGGTTGGATTTGGCCTGCCCCTTGTGGGAGGCTTGGACCGGCTGGCCTAGCCCGTTCGATTTACAAACTTAAACATAGGTTGTTTTTTTGTTCGTTTGTTGTGATGGGTTTTAAGGTACAAATACTAGATCCCTGGTCTCCGCCTAAATAGAAAATCTAGATTTTGGGCATGGAGGCAACCAAAGGTATTGGTTGCTTGTTTGGTTGTTGGTATCAAAAGGTTAAAAGGCAAAGAAGGATTATTAGGGGAAAACGACATGAACTATGAGAGGTAGGTAATGTACGTACTATGACCTCAACTTATTTCGAGATACCAATGAAGAGTTCCTTTCGAAATGCTAAATGCTAAATGAAGGCAGAAAACAGAGCCGGGTAGGCCAGATTGTTCAACTATGGAAGTAATGGAGGTACCTGTGCCTGTGGTACAGTGAAGGAAAATATAAGGGGTTCTGAGTTCTGCGTCTACTATCATGCACGTAGGCAAGCTCCTACGTACTGTCCATACGTAATATAGTAAATTTATCAATAAAAGGGCCCCCTGCCCCTATTTAGACTCTCACTAGAAATCGATCAAAGAGGGGGGGGGAAAGAGACCTAGCCACATAAGCGGCTGATTCTCTCCACGTGCAGCAAGTCAGGTTGGATCTGGCCTGCCCCTTGTGGGAGGCTTGGACCGGCTGGCCTAGCCCGTTCGATTTACAAACTTAAACATAGGTTGTTTTTTTATTCGTTTGTTGTGATGGGTTTTAAGGTACAAATACTAGATCCCTGGTCTCCGCCTAAACAGAAAATCTAGATTTTGGGCATGGAGGCAACCACAGGTATTGGTTGTTTGTTTGGTTGTTGGTATCAAAAGGTTAAAAGGCAAAGAAGGATTATTAGGGGAAAACGACATGAACGATGAGAGGTAGGTAATGTACGTACTATGACCTCAACTTATTTTGAGATACCAATGAAGAGTTCCTTTCGAAATGCTAAATGCTAAATGAAGGCAGAACACAGAGCCGGGCAAGCCAGATTGTTCAACTATGGAAGTAATGGAGGTACCTGTGCCTGTGGTACGGTGAAGGAAAATATAAGGGGTTCTGAGTTTTGCGTCTACTATCACGCACGTAGGCATGCTCCTACGTACTGTCCGTACTTAATATAGTAAATTTATCAATAAAAGGGCCCCCTGCCCCTATTTAGACTCTCACTAGAAATCGATCAAAGAGGGGGGGGGAAGAGACCTAGCCACTTAAGCGGCTGATTCTCTCCACGTGCAGCGAGTCAGGTTGGATCTGGCCTGCCCCTTGTGGGAGGCTTGGACCGGCTGGCCTAGCCCGTTCGATTTACAAACTTAAACATAGGTTGTTTTTTTGTTCGTTTGTTGTGATGGATTTTAAGGTACAAATACTAGATCCCTGGTCTCTGCCTAAACAGAAAATCTAGATTTTGGGCATGGAGGCAACCAAAGGTATTGGTTGTTTGTTTGGTTGTTGGTATCAAAAGGTTAAAAGGCAAAGAAGGATTATTAGGGGAAAACGACATGAACGATGAGAGGTAGGTAATGTACGTACTATGACCTCAACTTATTTCGAGATACCAATGAAGAGTTCCTTTCGAAATGCTAAATGCTAAATGAAGGCAGAAAACAGAGCCGGGCAGGCCAGATTGTTCAACTATGGAAGTAATGGAGGTACCTGTGCCTGTGGTATGGTGAAGGAAAATATAAGGGGTTCTGAGTTCTGCATCTACTATCACGCACGTAGGCATGCTCCTACGTACTGTCTGTACGTAATATAGTAAATTTATCAATAAAAGGGCCCCCTGCCCCTATTTAGACTCTCACTAGAAATCGATCAAAGAGGGGGGGGGGAAGAGACCTAGCCACTTAAGCGGCTGATTCTCTCCACGCGCAGCGAGTCAGGTTGGATCTGGCCTGCCCCTTGTGGGAGGCTTGGACCGGCTGGCCTAGCCCGTTCGATTTACAAACTTAAATATAGGTTGTTTTTTTGTTCGTTTGTTGTGATGGGTTTTAAGGTACAAATACTAGATCCCTGGTCTCCGCCTAAACAGAAAATCTAGATTTTGGGCATGGAGGCAACCAAAGGTATTGGTTGTTTGTTTGGTTGTTGGTATCAAAAGGTTAAAAGGCAAAGAAGGATTATTAGGGGAAAACGACATGAACGATGAGAGGTAGGTAATGTACGTACTATGACCTCAACTTATTTCGAGATACCAATGAAGAGTTCCTTTCAAAATGCTAAATGCTAAATGAAGGCGGAAAAGCAGAAGGGCAGGCGATTGTTCAACTATGGAAGTCTGGAGGTACCTGTGCCTATCGTACGGTGAAGGAAAATATAAGGGTTACGAGTTCTGCGTCTACTATCACGCACGTAGGCATGCTCCTACGTACTGTCCGTACGTAATATAGTAAATTTATCAATAAAAGGGCCCTCTGCCCCTATTTAGACTCTCACTAGAAATCGATCAAAGAGGGGGAAGAGACCTAGCCACATAAGCGGTGATTCTCTCCACGAGCGCGAGTCGAGTTGGATCGCTCGCCCCTTGTGGGAGGCTTGGACCGGCTGGCCTAGCCCGTTCGATTTACAAACTTAAACATAGGTTGTTTTTTGTTCGTTTGTTGTGATGGGTTTTAAGGTACAAATACTAGATCCCTGGTCTCCGCCTAAACAGAAAATCTAGATTTTGGGCATGGAGGCAACCAAAGGTATTGGTTGTTTGTTTGGTTGTTGGTATCAAAAGGTTAAAAGGCAAAGAAGGATTATTAGGGGAAAACGACATGAACGATGAGAGGTAGGTAATGTACGTACTATGACCTCAACTTATTTCGAGATACCAATGAAGAGTTCCTTTCAAAATGCTAAATGCTAAATGAAGGCAGAAAACAGAGCCGGGCAGGCCAGATTGTTCAACTATGGAAGTACTGGAGGTACCTGTGCCTATCGTACGGTGAAGGAAAATATAAGGGGTTCTGAGTTCTGCGTCTACTATCACGCACGTAGGCATGCTCCTACGTACTGTCCGTACGTAATATAGTAAATTTATCAATAAAAGGGCCCTCTGCCCCTATTTAGACTCTCACTAGAAATCGATCAAAGAGGGGGGGGGAAGAGACCTAGCCACATAAGCGGCTGATTCTCTCCACGAGCAGCGAGTCAGGTTGGATCTGGCCTGCCCCTTGTGGGAGGCTTGGACCGGCTGGCCTAGCCCGTTCGATTTACAAACTTAAACATAGGTTGTTTTTTTGTTCGTTTGTTGTGATGGGTTTTAAGGTACAAATACTAGATCCCTGGTCTCCGCCTAAACAGAAAACCTAGATTTTGGGCATGGAGGCAACCAAAGGTATTGGTTGTTTGTTTGGTTGTTGGTATCAAAAGGTTAAAAGGCAAAGAAGGATTATTAGGGGAAAACGACATGAACGATGAGAGGTAGGTAATGTACGTACTATGACCTCAACTTATTTCGAGATACCAATGAAGAGTTCCTTTCGAAATGCTAAATGCTAAATGAAGGCAGAAAAGTAGTGCGGACGATTGTTCAACTATGGAAGTAATGGAGGTACCGTGCTCGTGGTACGGTAAAGGAAAATATAAGGGGTTCTGAGTTCTGCGTCTACTATCACGCACGTAGGCATGTTCCTACGTACTGTCCGTACGTAATATAGTAAATTTATCAATAAAAGGGCCCCCTGGATCCCTCCTAAATATGGCCAAGCAGTAGCATAGCTTCTTAACCCCCCCCCCCCCCATCTCAGAAATGGAAGATAACAGTAAAGAGAATATTGTTGAAGGGTTGTCTTCTGCCGCAGTCTCAGCGGTAGCAGCAGCAACAGCAGGAGGTGGTGGTGCAAGAGATGATTATGAGGTTCTCAAGAGGAGAATCACTTGTCATCCCTTATATGGGCTTTTGATTGAGACCCATTTGGACTGTTTAAAGGTTGGGTTTTTTTTTCTCTCTCTCTCTCACCTAATTTCTTTCTGTTTTGAGAGCTTTTGTGTTTAAGAATCTATATGTTTCTGAACAAGAAAAAAATAGGGCTGTTGATCAGGAGACTCAGGACCATTCAGTGTGGTGGGTTTTATTTCATTACCCACCAAAAAAATGAAGTCATGGAGTCATGGCATACATATATGTAAGGTGGTGGTGACTCCTCCATTAATGCATGGTTTAAACTTAAAACTACTTGCTAGATGGGTTGCTGCCATATGATAAACTTGAACGTTAAAAATGGAGCTTTCTCTTCTCTTCTCTTCTCTCTTTCCTTCACAAACAAGTTAAAAGTCATTAGTATCTCAGTCATCGATCAGTAGTCAACAGTACTCTAAGAGACAGATAGATATAGACTCTCCGTTATCTTATCAGTTTCTATCTTGAACGTTAAACTTGAGTAGTATTTCTTTTTTCTTCTGTTTTTTACTCTTCAAACAAGTCTTCAATTTAGTAACCGAGTTATCAGTACTCAACAGAGACGACGACTCTATTTATTTGTCTCTTTAATTTTGACATTCACAAACTCTGTTAGGGTTTCTGTGTTAATACATTTTTCTTTTAATCAATATTTCAGGGTAGCATGGGTGACATTGAAGGATTTCAAAGAAACTCACCAAACCAAGCAAATAATAATGTGAGCAACACTACCATCCCCGCTTGTTCAGACCTTGATCACTTCATGGTATATATGTATTCTCTTCATCTCTTCATCTCTTCATCTGTTCATCTATGCTCTTTAATTAATTCTTCTCTTCAAAACCGAAAACTCAGTCGGGCAACCGAGTGAGGGTAAGACGGTTATTTATCACCTTGCTGTGTCCTGTGTCCTGACAGTAAGGTCCTGCCGATGGCAGGAGAAGATTCAAATTGTCCTTTCCCCACTCTGTATTTGACTATTTGGGCAGCTACACAGCCTATCGAAACTGAGCGAACTATTTGATCGGAATACTTTCAGACGCTCCTTCACCAATCAATGCGTTTATATACGCATATTTTCACCTCTCCCCAGAAAAACGTGTCTGTACGCATTCGAATGCTCCTAATACGTGTGTCATTGAGATTTGATAATATACATCTAGTTCTATTAATTAGTAATATTGTACCTAACGTGTCTTACATCTGCATGGGGGTACACGTAGGAAATATATTGTATGGCACTAAGCGAACTGAAAGTAGCCATCGAAGAGCCCGTGCAAGAAACTACAGCTTTCATCGACGACATGTATTCTCAACTGATGGAGCTCACGGGCATAGGTGGGACCCGGACCCACCCACCATACGCACCACCGGCGCCTACCACTCCTGGTAAGTGTGACATTCTAAAACAAAACACGGGTCCGGTTTTTCGGATCATAAACCCAACCCGTTTCGTCAATGCAGTCAGAGATTACATATGACCCATGGGAGGATGAAACTTTCGGCCTATGCCTCTTTTTTTTTTTTTATTGTTCCCCTCCTCCTAGGTGGGCCTTTGTTCTCCCTAGAGATAACATATGACCGTTGGATTATTTGTGATCCTTGAGATGAGAATCTCAAGGCCACCCCATTACAGCTCTGTGGATTATAATTTCTGGTAACTAGTAGTAATAATCTTCCTTTTTTACCTCATTAAGAAAGGAAGTTGCCAACCGTTGGATCGGAGTCTGAAGACATTTTTATCACTATGATCTGGTATGGATGTTTATGTGGTATTCAATCTTGACGGTTGGCAACTCGGTAGCACCGAACCATCTTTGCTCCCTTTGTTCTTTCTAAATAAATATTAGGGGTTAGGCTAGCACTACAACTCACTAAAATCGACAAGGTGCCAATTAATGGGCTCCTGTTATATAGTTTATTACTGGATCGATTTTGGTTTGTCGTTGATTTTTATTATACGATTCATAATTGGTTTTTACTGGTCAGTTAACCAATTTAATCTTTTTTATTCGGTTTAACAGTTTTGTTATACGGTTTAATCGCTTTATTTAGCTCTTATTTGGTTCAATTATTCTACACGTTTTAGAACCGCCAAAGGTTTATCCATTCCAAAATCGAAACTATTACCTTGTAAATATGGTGAGAGTCGTTATCTGTTACCTAAACTCCTATCTAGGTGAAAGAAAATAGGGCTTCATCAGAGATTTTAAGTCCTACCAACATTCAATAGTGGGCCAACACAACTCGAGCCTTCCAAAACTAGGGCTACCAGGAGAAGAGCTGACAACTTCAGTCTGACTCAGACCAACACATTATCCAGTAATTATTGATTTGGGTACCAGAGGGGTGTATACAGTGTAGTATTTACTTTCATAGGTCCTCCCGTACTTGTTGCCGCAGGGGACCCTACAGAGATCTACCGCAGAGGATCCGCTACAACTCTGAAACGGGCCCCGCCCACTCCTAAGTGCGGAATCGTAGCATATCTTCCTCTGATCTATGGATTTTATTTTTTAGCTCACAAAGATATCTTAGGTGGGACCCTTAAAATGCAATCATGTGTCCCAATCTTGCTGGTAGCCAAGGTAGAATCTTAAGTACTCTTTTTGTAGTACAAAAAGATGCCCTGGAAATAAAGTCATTATTGAGTATATATGGTCAGTCAGTCTGATTTTATGTCTGTTGGACTATTGTGGGGACTATTGTGGAACGAGTTCAGATCTGCTATCCACATGGGGACGGGTGGGACAGATCTGAACCCTCCATGGGCGTGGGGAACCCACCTCTAGGGTGTGGGACCTATGCCCAATGGAGGGATCAAATCAGTCCCCACCCGTCCCCATGTGGGTAGCTAATTCAGATTCGTGTGGAACACCCATTTCTAGGAAATCTTTCAAAAACCCAGTCAAACTTGGTCAAACTCAGAAAGAGAAAAACTGAAAAATGCGGAACTATGGTGGATTGGGCAAAGATTTCCCTTATGATTGGACTCTGGGTTCATTAACTGCCACCCCTATTGTTCATGGTCTGAAATACCATTCTCCAATCCAATCAGAGAGAGAGAGAGTCAGATCAGGTTGATAAAGAGATACTTCTCTTCTCCATGGGTTGAGGGAGAGAAACTAAGTCCTAATGGATCAGTGTCACCTATGGCTTTCAGAAATTAGGGTCACTGAAGAGTTGAAATATAATTGAACTCTTCATGAATTGATAGAGGCTACATGCATGGTCTTGAGATAGGGATCACTTGTGGACTTATATATGCAAGTTCCAACAAAAAAATAGCAGCTAACCTTGTCATGGGACATTCTTTTGCAGGTAAAAGAGAAAAATGATACCTGAAACTGGACGAGCGATATGATTGGAATGTAGGGACAACAAATTGTCTGTAAACTAACATGCAGGAAGGTTGTTTTAAATGAACAATATGAGCAGTTGATGTATCTCTGTCATTTCATGTATCAATCAAAAACTATGCTCGATTTCTTCTTTTCCAATGGGCTTGTATCTGATCACACATTGACTGAAGGGATGCCAACCAATACCATGTTGATGTTGGTTCACTTTAGATAGACACCATGCTTTATATAAAAGAGAGATTATGAACAGGTGATAACTAAAATGAGGAACTATCCAGTATTCTATGATAAAAATAGGTTAGTTATTGTTATCAGCAAAAACCAGTAGCATTGTCATCTGACTGAAATGTGGAAATGTATTGTTAGAGGCATTTCCTTCTCTGGTTGATTCTATTGGTTACTATTTGTATCTTGGACAAACTGGATAATTCTCCATACACAATTAAGCTTAAAAAATTAATAAGAGAATTCCATTTACCTCACTTTTCACCTGTGTTCTATATTCAAAGAGTTGGTATTTTGATCCAGCATAGTGAAAAGAGCAAGTATCAACTTCCATTACAGATCTAGAAAAATGTATACAGTTCGAACATTTGTCAGAAAAATGCTTATTGCAATTGAAGATTTTAATTGGACACCATACTCTCTGTCTCTTTCACGAAACCATCTCCAGTCCAATCTTTATCAGATTGCAGTCCTTTCTTGATTGCTTTCCTCTGCCGGATTGCTTCTTTTTGTCTTTTTACCAAATCTGTATGCGTTGTGAAGTATGGAAGAGAGACTCTGTAGAAGACAAAATTGCCACATCAGAAAACAACAACCATCACTTATAAGTAAATACTAACGTAGTACTATTCTGGCCTGGTCATTGATCCAATGATGCAATTGTCTGGTCCAACAGTCTGAACAGTCAGATGGGTTAAGCATACATGTGCTCTGAGGTTCAGTATATCTATATCTATTAGTGAAGGAAAATTACAAGAAGAAAAGTATTGCCCACATACATACTTCTTTCTGTCATGTAATATCAAGGGTGAAATAGCTAGCTAACTCTAGCTGACCTAATCACTGCCGATTGGTGAACAGCTGATAAAAGCCTGATTTTCCTGCTTGCTCATTAAGGCTTTCTGAAGTGTAGCAAGAGGTTCAGTCTCTGGAGTTCAAATCCACTTAGAACTCTGCCTCTGTAATACTGTTTCTAATAGAAACTGTAAGCACCCTACAACCAGACATACAATTCTCTAGTTTGGATAATCCAAGCCATAGTTATCACCGTGTCTAGGCGAGACCCAACATGTTGGAGGAGGCCTGAACACAAGGCGACCAAGGCACCCCAGCCTAGGAATCCAAGGTGACTCTAGTTGTCAAGGAAGCTGGACACGAAGGCAACTCCTCGACAACTATGATCCAAGCTATCAGATTGTTTAGACTGTTGGACTTCCCATCCTAGTGTGAACTGAGAATTCAAGCCTTGTGTCAATGGCCCGTTCATCCACTCCAACAGTCCGTCAAAATATAATGTGCTAGACGAAAACTATTTGTGGGATAACAGGAAGGAGGTAGTAAACCCATGTCTTTTTGGGCAGAAGGAAATGATGTGATTCATTGGGAAGGGTTGGCATATCTCCTGGAACAGTCATACTTATCAGAGCACTGTACCTGCTGGATCTATTGTGTTCCTTTGCCCCCTCTCCCCCCCCCCCCCCCACACACACACAAAAGAAAAAGGGCAAATTTTCCACCTTCCCATCTTTCCAGGATAAAGTTAGCATCAAAAGTAGATAACTGATAAAACTAAATCATACCCTCTGAAATCTTCTACTGAAGAGAAATTGTGCTTTCTCATGAAATCCTTCAGCTCAGCAGAGAGTTGCTTCACAAGGCCATAGCCATGCATCATCACACCAGTGCAGACCTATCACGTTAATAGAATTACATCAGATAATAAAAATTTTAAAGAACAAAGTATAGGTAAATATTTAACTTTACCAGAAAACAAGACAAACCAATGATCAGAAATCTGAAAAATTAGACAATGCCTGTGCTTATCTAATTATTGCTCAGTACATAGTGACAGTGACCAATAACTCCGGGCTACATGACCAATAGCTAGTCAACACTTACTTGAAGTAATTTTATGGGCTGATATTAAATTTCCTACTCCCATGTCTTAATTCAGATATGATGTCTTTCCCTCATTACACAATCTCTAACATGGACCAAAACAAAATGTTGATTTCAACTAGTGATGGTTCAATTTCCATGCATACATCGGAACACTACGGTTACCAATTGGTACAAATAGTAATCTTTGTATGATCATTAGTAGGCAAGCGTGTGCTAGATAGATGAACCTATGATCACAAAACATGTGATCCCCACTACTCAAGTACCAATAAGATTCTGTTGGCATGACTGGAACAAAAATTGTAGAATGAGGTTGCATCCAAATTATATTTGCAGAACCATAAGGGACTAAAAGAAAACAGAGAACTCATTTTGGAAAATTTGGTACTTATAAAGAGTTAATTTCAGTATCTTAGCATTGATTTCTGGAGGATTTATTGTTGAAATTTTAAATATAACTGGAGATTCTTACAGGAAGTATCCAGCTTTCTTAATCACCATTCTACAGCTCAAAGCAGCCGGGAAACGATACTCCTACATTTTCCTTCAACCATTATGCTTTTTTGGATCAGGTGAGTTTAGCAACTAACTCTAGGCCAGGAACTTAACCTCACCACTTAATTGAGAAGCTATTAACCTCATGAACAGAATAGTTACCAACCCCATCACAACCATACAGACCATACAAATACAAAATAAAGAACATACTAAAAGGATGATGAAACAAATTGAAATGGTCACTAGAGCACAGAGGGAAGCATATATCGGTCATCCATGTTTAACAAAGAATGTCCCTAGGGGATCTCCTAGAGAGATGAGGTGCAGAAACATATCGATACAGATACCTGAAATCGAGAATAGCGCTCTGCGCTTTGTCAAATCAATCTCTTCTCCCTTTTAACAAATTTTTGAGCCTTAAAGGCATGGTAAAATGCTGAGACATTCAGTGATTGAGCACCAAGTTCGATGTTTGTTTTTTGACTGGACCCAATTCAAAAGATGGAAGGGGAGTCAAAGAAGAAAGCAAATGCAAAAGCAAGTTACATCATATAGTAATAGCGAGCGAACGAACTTGAGTTGATTAAAAATATGATTCATGGCTCAAGTGGCGAAACCCTTCTTCGCCAAAAACGGGGTTCCACACTCTCATCAGCCTGTTACCCCGGCGTACCTTTGATATGTTGAGCGACACGGGACTCCCAGATCACTATGGCCAACTTTCGTCTCTGTTCGACCAGTCGATCTCACAGTCAGGCAGGCTTATACCTCTCTATCAACTGAGTAAACTGCTGCTCCACCAACTTGCTTTCGTGATAGCTCGCCTTACAACAAAGGGCTCAAAATTACACATGGCTCCAGTAGTGGCAAAGTACTAAGGAGTACTTCATGATTACTCATTATTTTTCATTCTTTGAAGCTAGGTAAGAAGTCTATGATGTGGGTAATGGATATGCCACAATTTAGTTTCTACACTACTTACCTCGAGTTAAGTTTCCGTCTACCCCTTGTTCTTTTGGCAGCCACAATTCTGCAACACATCACTTTTACCGGCACATTTCAGTGGCCATTGTCACATGCCCACACCACCTAAATTTATTTCCTTCAGCTTTCCATCTATTGAAACCACTCCTAAATTACCTTGAATGCGTTCATTTCTTATTTCAGCTTTCCTGGTTTGCTACTCATCCATCTCAATATCTTCAACTCGGCTACTCTTGTTAGCTAATGTCTTAATAAAGTGTGTGACTTTCCATGGAAGCTACCATGGTAAGAGTCTAATGCCTATTTAGATGTAGTTTGTATCTGTTTAGAGAGGTCCACAAATTACGCAAGCTCCAAAGTGTAAACTCTCAACCATAGATTTGTGGACTTAGGTTTATGAGAGGAAGCTTGTTGGTTGCATTACTACAAAGAGGTCTGCATGAACCATATGCAGATAGAACAACTACATTTAATCAAACTAATTCACAAACAAGCCTATATCCTCAAGAAACTTCAGAAACATAATGACAATGACAATGGAGAGAGTTAAATCTTGAACAAGATGATAATACTTAAGCGTGCAAATAAAAAGGTGCAGGATTGCAGATTGTAGTCCAACCTGAACTGTATTTGCTCCAAGAAGAATAAATTCAGCAGCATCACCACCAGTCTCTACTCCTCCAATGCCAGAGAGTGAGTAATCCTTATCACCAAATTCTTCCTTCGTCATTTTTGCAATTTGCATAACTTTTCCTAGTGCAATAGGATGCACTGCCTTGGACGAATAACCTCCTGGAGTGGAGTATCTGAATTCAAAAAATTAGAATGCATGACATAATTGGAAACACTCAGGAAACAAAATATGAAAAGAAAAGACAGCCAAATTCTATCATAATAATAAAGGTAAAATTGCTTACCCCTCAACACAAGGTTCAGGACGTAAAGAATCAAGGTTGATTCCCATAACGCTCATGATTGTGTTAATAGCAGCAATACCCTCACACCCTGATTTCAATGCCACTCTGGCTGGCTACATTCAACACAATGAATTGGGATTATAATATAATGAAGAAAATGATTCAAATAATTGATTGTTTTGCACATCCATTTAACTGTTAACAAACAAGAAGAAAAGGCTTGGCAGTCTTGTAAGTATTAAATTAAATGGAAACAAATTAGTAAAGAAGATTGCAGAATTGTAAGACACAATTTCCATGAAAAATATAGTGCAAAGCACCATATAAAATCAGAACTTTGGAAGAAACTGTGAAGTAATACCGTTGGGGGTTTATTGTCATCAAGGTTTGAAGTTTCGGGTTTGAGCCAGGCTTCAACCTGTGGCTCGAAACCGAAATATTTTGCTAAAGTTTGACAGAAACCTGCTAAGTTTCAGATACAGGTTTCGTCTGCTGCTGGTTTCGAGACCCAAATGGCCAAATTAGGTCTCGAAACTTCTGGGAAACCTTATTTTAAGCCCTCTAAACATAGTGGAAACTTAGATTGTAAAAAAACACACCCAAAATGATAGTTTGGCTTTGGAGCCTAGGTTGGTAGTGTACGCTGTACGCTACTGTATACTTTCTCTAATATAACCTATTTTACATATAATTCAATTAAAACAACTAAAACATGCATTAGAAGTGAATAAACATAAAATTAGAAACCATTTCATAATTATCCAATGTTATACATGGTCCATTACAAAGATATGAGAGTGTTCTGACCAAAAATCACAAAAACTGAGGTATTCTAGGAAGTTTCCTTCTTTGGAGTTTAAACAAAAGAAACAATAATGAAACCCAAAACATAATCAAAATTTCACCGAAACTGCAAAATCCTGGTTGATACCATGTATTTTATACGAAGGGTTTGACCAAAATGATATTGAAACTCGAAACATGGTCGAAAATTTTGCTGGAAACTTGGTAAGACCAAGGTATTGCACTTGGTTTCATTCTGACCTCAGTCAAAACCGAAAATATTCACATTGATTGTCATGCTGTTTCAGTTTCAGGAGCTTATGGGTAAATACTTATCTTGGGAGGTCTTAGCAATTATTAATATTTTCTTTCTTATAAATAAATAACTTAGAAGCCGAGCTAATTGATCTGCTCTTCTTTTCTCCCTTCTCTTCTCTTATTTTCTTCTTTCTTCTTCTCTTGTGGAGGTACTGATTGCACTAGTTCTGGTTCTGTCACAGAAACATTAGAATTGTGGCTCAGTTCAAATAAGCTTCTGATAAGTTGAAGAATTTTCCAAAAAAGACTGCTAAATAAAATTCATTCTATTAATCTCCAACAGATGTTCTGAGGTTCCAGCCAAATGGTTTCTACGGTATTCACAAAAAGAGTTCTAAGGAATCCTTGGGTTTATTGAATTGAGTTGGCCATTGTGTTTTAAGATATTATATAGCTATATGAAATCACATTCATAAAACTTCTTCTATCCCAAAATAGCAATTAAGCATTCTCTGCATATCAATGAGAATTAATTCAGATCTTCTCAAACAAATGCTCGTTATTCCGTTTGTCAACTTGCTTCATGCATATCGCATATAGGATCATCTGTTTTCTAATTTATACTGTAATCCTCAAAATAATAGCCCGCAAATTACAAGGTAAAAGGGAGGAGAAAGTAGGAATTGCTTTCAAAATCATTGCATAAAGGGATCTGAAAGTGTCAACTCCAAAATAAAGAAGGCTATTATTTCATCTGTTCTTATTGTTAGACCTTATAACAAATAGATAGGTATTATCGAGACATGAAGCAGACAACATGACACATAAATACCTCAAGACCTTCTATGACATCTAATCAGAAGATACCTTTAATGCAAACAGATTTGAGCGTTTACAAATTAAGATATCAAATATGTTTGTTATGTACTCTGTTGACAAATTAAGATATCAAATATGTTTGTTATGGACTCTGAAAATCTGCAAACACCAGGTTAGCTTCCCTTATCTCAGTTACACACATGTGTAAACTATAAAATGCATATCATGTCCATTTGACACAAAAACTCCAAAATTAGCACAGTTGAGATTGTCTAATAATGATAATGGAAAGTCATGGACTTTAGCAAAGACAGAACTCCAATGACTTAATATGATTCCTCAAAATAACGTATATTTGACACGTCTCAAATCCTAATCCCATTTAGAGCCCAGGACACGAGTTACATTAGGAGAAGAAGCAAAGAGGTTTGGGTAAAGGGAAATAGTTTCCAAACTTTTCTTTTTATTGGCAGCCAAGAGCTGTTTTACACATAATATGAAGCAATAGATTCCACATGCAACAATGAAAAAGATGCAACATGTTTCCCCCCATATTAATCAATGTAACTTTTCCTTTTTAATCGGATGAAAAATATATGTTGATTAGCTGAATCTTTTAAAAGGTGCAAAAAGAATTAGAGAAAGGAAATGCCACCATTGCCTGATACAATAGACAAAGCAATTGAAGACCTGTAAGTCCCATGGCTGACTGAATTTGAACAAAAAGGAACTAGTATGACTTTGTCTTATAGGAAAGGTAGTAACTTCTTAACCTGTTACCTCATCCAGATTTAGTTCACCGAGGTAATACATAACTAGTTGCTTGAGCTAGAGACACTAATTTGACAGTGATAAGTGGTACAAAGTTTGAGTTTCCAGATCGTAGTTAAGGAGTTAACAAATAGAGGGGGGAAACCAAATAAAAAACCTACAGCCAGGCAATAGGGTAATTAAGCTAGGACAATCATAATGCCTCTAAAACAAACAATTAAACCTTTTGCATTCCTAATTCAGGTCAATGAAGACTGTCTAAAGAAAATTTAATGTACTTCCATCAAAACTAAAACGTACAAATTAGAATTCTCTTTTTTTGTTATTTTACCAAGCTTCTCATTGTAAAATACATTTTCCCCACAAATTAATTTCCCAAGAAAACCTGAGGATAAAGAAGCAATAATAAGATGCTCATACAAGTAATAGTGAAGAGTAGCAAATGTCTGATGCAGTTATTCCTTTGCCAATGTCAAAAACTCAGGGTTAAAAAAATCAAAGGAAAGAATTCTGCAAAAGCAAATTGCAAGAAGATAGAGTAAAATAAATCCAACCTGCGTAATGTCAGTGATGTTGGGAGTCATCTTGGCCCACACAGGGATTGTGGCTTTTGCATTTATCCACCCAGATACCTCCTCCAATAGTCCACAATCTTGTCCAACTGCAGCACCCATTTTCCGCTCTGGCATACCATGAGGACATGAAAAATTAACTTCAATGGCATCCTGAGCAACAAGAACATTATCATTAGATGCAGTCAAATTTTTGATAAGAAAGCTACTTGGATTGAATAAAAAAGTTTAGCTAAAAAAACCATGACAACTTACAACTCCAGTTTCCTCAACACGCTCAATAAGTTCCTCCCAAGCTGATTTGTTGTATTCCTCCATAATTGAAGCAATGAGTATCCTATCTGGGTATTCTCTTTTCAATTGCTTAAACTCTGCAAGCATAGTCTCAAAAGGTCGGTCACTGATTAGCTCTATATTTTCCCACCCAATAATTTGTCCTTTAGCAGAGCCATTTGCTCCTGCTCGAAGGCGAGCATACCGAGGGGTTACATTAATTACTTTAGTAGCATCCAATGATACCTGGCAAAAGATACAGCCAACTTGAAGACAAAACTTTTGATTGGAGAACAAATATAACAATAAAGTTTTGACCAATTCAAGAAAATAATGACTAGCATTTGGAGACGTAATATTGTGCATGTAACGATGATAAGACCTGGAAGAAATATTACATGTCAAGTTTTAATAGTTCCATAAATTGAAAATCGCCTTTACATGGCCCTGTTTTGGAAGGGCTTCCTAAATGGTCCACCATTTTGAGCCATGTAGACAGATGATGTGACAATTCCAACCTTTGGATAGAGACGTGGCCTGGATTAGCCATGTGCCAAATTTTAGAGTATAATTCAATCAAATACCCTTCCATGCATGCTTACGGTACTCTGACACTATTAGGTGCACTCCTATCGTCCTGGATTTTCAATACTCTATTTTGCCACTCAGCAAACTCCGATTGGGATGAAACTTGACATATGAGCATTGGACCTATGGGTCCCTATGGACAAAATTAAGACCCATCTGATTTGCCACATGACAGATTTTTAAGGCTGTTTAGGTAAGGCTTCCTAAGTGGACCGTATAGGAAACCTTTACCCATTAATGTTTCTTAAGAGCTTAGCAATTTGACCTCCAGGCCATATGCATCATACGCAGAGCAGTGCGTAAAGAAGTTGAGATACCCGAGCACAAGAGCACAGCCAAGTCATCTACCTAGCTAGCTTTTAAGCCAGTATACAGAATGATCCCATAACCATAACTGGACCCATGCCCAGTGCGAATGGAGAATTTCCATGCATGATCCTGATTGCTTACACCATTCATTTCAATGTTCGCAGGGAAAAATAAGTTAAAGTGCTCTTATCTGAACACGATTGTTAAGTCGTAGTGTCATCAGAAATGATCACTAATTCATATTAATTCTGTTATTCTTCACCGTAACACATCAATGGAAAAGATTAACTTCTAAGATCACTGGAAAACACCATAACTAAACCGAATATTCATTTGTGATTAAGATAAAAGGAATATTCATTTATGATTAAGATAAAAGAAAAAGAAGAGGAACTCCTCCCAATTTTCTCAACTACATCTTTTCCAAAGAAAATATAGATGAAAACAGAGAATACGTCCACAACGACTGCCGACAGCAACATGAACAGATCAAATTCAATCATAAAGAAAGAACAAACAAATTTACCGTTTTAGCGATCACAGCACCCCAGCCTTCATCAAAAGCCCTCTTCATAACCGTATAATTAGTACCAGGCGGTCCCGAACCAATAACGAAGGGATTCGGCATCTTCAGTCCGTTTACAGTCACACTTAGATCAGGTTCCGTTTGCATCTCGGAAGCAACAACCTTGAATCCAACCCTGCAAATTCCACTCCGAAATCCAGAGCGACGAAGCTTCGGGAACTCTATACCAGAGTTTCCACCGATCACCTGGGAAGACCCGAGAGACGCCATGGACAATGATAATTCCTCCACAGAATCAAAGATCGCACAGTTGTTGAAGACGACTATGATACAAAGAAGATTAATTCAACTGAATTTCGTTTCCGTTTACTGCAGATTTGTACAAATGCTCTTCTGCGATCGGGAAATAATTGGAGCAAATTGAATTAACCAATTGTTAATTCATTAATTTCCGGTCGCTGACTCGGATAACTTGCTTCGTTAAACTTGTTAACATGGAAAAGAGCATAGGAAATAATTTATAAAAAACGTTTGAGATAAGATTAGAAACGTCTTCATTTTTTATTCTTTCTGAATACTGCATGTGGTATTAACCCAAAAAAAAATACTGCATGTGGTGTCACGGAGAAGACGGAGAAGTGACGCTTTTGTCTGAAATAGAATACACATGGAAAAAAATCTTCTACAGGGCACCGATCTGCCTGCGGCAGGTGTTGCAAGCTCAAAACGTGGATGATGCGATATCCAACGATCCAAGCTCGATTGCATACAAGATACACATAGGTTTATCTCTTTCGACCAACTTGTTTCATTTTTCTCACCTAGTTCTCTTTCACCTCTTACTAAGGGTGTCAAAACCTAGTCCAAACCGTTAAAATCGATCGAAAACACCCAGGCCGAATCGAACCGATCCTTATTGGATTGGTTTTGGACTGGGATATTGCAAGACTGGTTAAAAATCGAACCGCACTGGACCAACCGATAACAAATCGAAATCGATAAAAAAACATAGAATATAAGGTTATGAATAGGTGGATTGATTACTCATTGATTTCAATATTAGCGAGCAATTTTCTGATTGTGAGGGGAATTGTTACAAATCAATGAGCATGAGGTTGAAAAAAAGGAAACTGATTTGTAACCATGCTTCTTCCATTGATCTCCTTGTTTACTATATAAAATTAGTTGGTTATCCAAAATGATTTGATAGTAGAGTTTTTTTTGTGATTTCAATAATAATTATCTTCTCAGTGATTATTCATTGATTTCAATTTTAATTACCTTCTCCTTACAATTAATGATAAATAACTATATGATTTGTAAGAATGATTTCGCTACAAACTCTATTGATCCGTTGATTTGAATATTAATTATGTTTTATTCTTCCCCATATAATTTATTCTTATTTGTTTGAATTACAACATGAACTGATGAACATATTAAATCATTTTTCTTATTTTTGGTTATATATATATATATATTTTAACTTGGGAAGATGAATTGAAGTGTTTTTATTGAATCTTTCTTCACTACAAATTATGAATTTAAGATTTTATTGTGGCTCAAACCTAAAAGCAAACCGATTTAAACCAGTATTAACCCGATATTGAAAGCCCGAAATAAACTAAAACTGCATCGGACTGAAACTGAAAACCGAAGTTTCTTAATGGTTTGGTTTTGGTCTCACCATTTCGATACCGAAACCCGATTCAGCCCTACCAAAACTGAGCAAAATTGACCGTTTGACACCCGTACCTTTTACCAAACGTAGCCTTAATTTCCACGCTCGCATCTCGGGATCATTTTTTCCCATTAATTAATAAAAGAGTAAACATCTAGTAGACTCCCTGAGGTTTGTTCACTTATCTTGTAGTCCTCTCCTTTATTAAAACTTTACTTACAGACCCATATGACGGACGGAATATCCATTTCGTTAGAATCAACTGGTTAAGTGATGATGTCAGCAGGTCATAATCCAATAAATGGCAAAAATACCCTTATCACTGTGAAGGGTATACCCTTTCCTCTTTAGTCTTCTTTCTCTTCTTCATCCACTGCTATCACCGTGAAGGAGCACCGCAATCATCTTCTTCATTTCTTCTTCTTTCTCTTCCTCATCCCCTGCTATCACCGTGAGTAGGGAAGGACCAAGTGTTGCCATTTCCTCTTAGTTCCTTCTTTCTTTCTCACTTCGATCACTACTCTCTCAAACCCTAAGAACCAAGTCATCAATACTGATCCTAAAACGGAAATCAAAACCAAGAACCCTAGATTCATCTATTTCCATCGTTGTGCTCGCCACATTCAAATCTTTCACCCACAGAGATACACTACTGCAAGTTTACCCAGAACTACATCTAAATTTATATAAAGTGAATGGGGGAAAAAAAAAACCCGAAAAACATCACACCACACCACAGAACGACTTAATCTAAGATATTCTTGTTTACAAGACCAATAACAAAACTGATAAATTAAACCTAACCCTCCCCAATTTAACAACCTCCGACGATCCAACTGATTCATCAATGGAAGGTCCTTGTTACTATTATTTCCGTGAGATGGGTTCTCTTCATCGTTCTTTGTTGCTTTCCCTAGGTTAACTTTTTCGTTTCTCAGGATTGTTATTTCTGCGGGTGTCTATTTTCCTTCCTCTACCTATTTACTGGTTTGTACTTCTGTTTGATAATAATTGATTTCTTCTAATTTTCTAAATCTGATTTCTGTTTGTATTAGTTCTTATATTCTAATTCTATCCTTCAAGTTCGTTATTTGATTTCTGATTTCATCTTTTATTACTCGTTGCCTGGTTTCAAGTTTCTTAAAGCTTTTAGTTTCTATTTGTTGATTCGATCCCTGATTCTTACCCTAATCTCCCACGATTTGCCCCACTATTTCATTTCTTCCCTGCAATTCCAGAATGAAGGCTCTACAACAAACAAGCTCAAACCACACGTCTCCATCCAAAATCTCGAGAACCCTGATGGGAAAATTGGATTTTCCAATAAGAGTACTGATTTGCTGCGCGATTCAGAGGTAAGTCTTGATAGGTTCCGTTCTCAAGTGGTGATGGAGAGTTGCACTCGGCTGGAGTGGCGATGGGAGTGCAGGCCAGTCTTTTTTCTTCTTTCATTTCTCATTTTTAGAATTAGATCTTGAGTGGTGATGGACAGTTGCAGTCGGCTGGAGTGGCGATGGGAGGGCAGTCCAGTCTTTTTCTTCTTCTATATGTACAAGGCTATTTTGGTCTTTTACATTGTTACACTAACATGTGAAAATGTTTATTTGTCCAAATGCCCCTTACAACTTGTGTAATTGTAAATGCCCCTTAATTTCAAAACAGTATAGCACTTGTGTGTGAATGATGTGCATACAACTATACAAGGACTTCTGCAAGTGAAAGATAACTTGTTCTGTCAGATAAGCTTTGTTCATAACAAACCATAACTTAATGTGAAAACCAGGTTGAATAAAGACAAAATGGAACTGTTGGATCGGTTAGTGGGAGGATTTTTAATGATTTTCAAGGAGGGTAGGAAGTACAAAGGACTGGGTGGTCACAGAAAACATTGGATTGACAACTCTTTGCTGCCGATTCAGTTCGACTTAAGAGTAATTATGATTTTTCCATCTCCTTTAAGAAGATCAAAAGAGCATATACTTAGTGGTGGATGCAACTACTCATCCAAAAATGTGGATTCGTAACTCTGATTAGGCTCAAATTGGACCGCCAGAGTCTACACAGCCAGGAATTGCCCCATTTTACTTTAGACAACACAGACAACAGTGCATTATATAAATTACATCTTCCAACTTCATGTAATCAAGATCTCCACCTAGAATTGTGGATTTTGATTTCTATGAGAAGCAGGAATTAGTTGCCTTCATGCAAATATTTGAGCGAACTCGAATAAATTTCTTAACTGTAATTTCAATTTTGGAGGTTTGATTAGGGTTCATCTTCCCCAAAATGGTTTATGGTTTGATTTTCAATTTCAAAGCCTAAACCATTTGGAAAAGATGAGGGCAATTTGATTATTTGATTATTTAATTTTGATGAATTTTTATTAAAAGGGCATTTTGATCATTAGATTCTTTAAAACTAAAATCGAACATCACAAATTAACGGATTGAACCAAAAGACTACAATGTTTTGAAATTAGGAGATGTTTGTAATTGAAAAAATTGTAAGGAGACATTTGGACAAATATGCATTTTCAGGGAAGCATTTGTTAACAACCCTAATAAAAAAGAGACAATTGTTCCTTAGTCCACCACTCCACCGTACCAGTGGTAACCTAGTTGTGGGATTGTCGGCTCATAACTCACCCGATCATATCATATCCTTTTTGTTTTTTTTGGTAGATGATCATATCATATCCACTGAGAAAATAAGTATTTAACGGTATTTATATAAAGGATTGGGTTTTTAAGGGTATTTACAGCGCTGGCTGTGCTGAGGCACATGGGGTGGGTGCAATGATCATCCTTACTCTCATGCACACACTGTCCGTGCCTGGGCGCAGCCTGCACTACAGCACAGAGAACATTCTTCCATACAAATATGAAATAGTTCTAACTTATTACAAAAATACCCTTAGATATCGTTTTAATTAATCGGGTTGATGGCGTTATACGACCGGTAACCATTACCTCTTCTTCCCTTCCTTTACTCTTCCTCCCTCGTTCCTTACTTTTTTCCCGTCTGTCTCCTCTTTCTCATTCCCTTACTCTCTCGCCAATCCTCTCTCTCTTTCTCTCTACCGTTAGGGTTTAGGGTTCATGGCCGCTTGAATCGATAGATAAGTGCTTCATTGCGGCTCTGGTTTGCATACCAGACCTTCCTGCCTTCACTATCTGATTCTTATTTAATTCTCTCCAATTTGGTAAGTAAATCTAAAATCTCAATTAGATACCTGAAAAGGAAAGTAGAGTTGATAACTTGACAAAGGGGGTAAAGGTGCCGGTTGTTAAAGATTTAGCCTTTGCAGATTCTGTTTGTTTGAATTATTTGGGGACGATCATCGTTTGAGGTTTTTAGGATCTCCTGACAGTTAATGATGGAAGAATCAGTCGACAATAGTCCTCCTCAACTTGTTCCCTTCCTCGCAAAATGCTGCGATATGGTCGAAGATCCAGCCACTGATTCCATCGTTTCATGGAGTCCGGCTAATGATAGCTTCATTATTTGGGATATGACTGCGTTTTCTAAGGAGCTGCTTCCCAAATACTTCAAGCACAGCAATTTCTCTAGCTTCGTCAGGCAGCTTAATACTTATGTGAGTGATCTCCTTGCTTTCTCTAAATATTGGAATCATTTCTTCTGTTTTGCTCCGATTATGTGATGCTCTCTAGCCATGCAGTGGGAGGAACGGTGTTAATATTTGTAATGCTTCATCTATGTAAAGGATGTAATCTTTGTTGGCGGCTGTTCTTCCCCCCTCCCCCCGCAGCTATGTATATAATGTTCCTTACTTTCTGTTACCGAGAAGATAAAAATCATCGTACTGTATGTCTGAGGAATTTAATGCAGTTATAAACCACCCTCCCCCCACCCCCCCCCCCACCAAAAAAAAAAAATCCAAACAAAGTTGTCAAACTTATTTTTTATGCTTCATACCATTGAAACAAATAGTCAAATTTGTAAAATCGTTTCCTCGATTGAACTTAGATTAGTGTTTCTTTTCATCTAGGAAGGAGGTTGCGAGGAAATTAGTCCTATGAATTCAGTATTTAGCATATAAGATAAGCGTTATGGACTAGTATTTCAAGTGCCTTTATTTAATTCTTAAAATTTACTCCACATCTAGTCGACTTTTTTGTTTTATGGTTTTTTTTTTGGTCGACCTGATTACTGAACCAAATATTCTCAGCTCATATGTGATCTTGGGTTTCTGTTTACTAGAGAATAGAGATGCTTACTGTGCTAATAATATCACATAATGCTTTCCCCATTCCCCAGTGAGGCTTCTCAATGCTGTTAATTCTTGAGAAGAAATATAGTTAAAAAAGCACCTAGGAGGCTAGGATTGGATTGAAAGTGTGGTTTTGGTGTGGATGAATTTTTTACTCTCTCCCCTCCTCTGTGGTCTACCTCATTCTGTTCATCCTTTTGCACTCTCTTAGCTCATAACTAAGTGTCTGAATCTCTACCAGAAGAAAGTTAACTACTTTCTGCTTCTGCTTGCTCTTAGTGGTTTTGGGAAAAACTTTCAGATTTTTCCCTTATGCAGTGTTATTCTGATAATCCTTCTTCTTTCTTTAGTTCATGGTAATTTGATGTGACTTGAGCTTCTACAACATCAGGCTTCAGAAGTGGCGGAAATATGAATGCTAAACTGCAGCATCATGGTCAATGATGGCATTTAGCTTTATGAACATTTTTTCATCATTGATGTTGCTTTACATTTTTTAAGTCTAAGACAATCCTTGGTAATTTGTTAGTGTATGGATGGGCAACTAGATAGCACTCTACTAACCTTTAAGACAGTACACGTAATTTTTTGTCGATAGGCGAAAGAGAAATATATTAGAGAATTTATATTTAAAAATGTGGATGGATAATTGTGTTATGGTGAAAGAGAGATAGGATAAATGCCTATAATAAAGTTGGCATTCTCAATAAGCTTTGAACTGTGAATAAAAAAATATACAATTTACTCAGACCTCCCCTGGACTTTGCCCTAATTCCAATCACCTCCCCTGTATTTTCAACAATTATAACCGTCCCATTTCTGTGGACGGTGTTAAAAATAAAATGGAATTGACAATTTTAACCTTCCACTAAAAACATCCTTTACTTGAATCCTTCCCGCGAGACTTTGCATATTAGTAGAGTCTGTTTTTATTGCGGAATCCCCTGAGGACCTGCAACTGGTGCCTGACAACCTGCAACTCCTCTCGAAGGTGAGTGAATCCTTTCTATCCCTCTCCTCTCTCTTCAATTGTGTGAATCCCTAATCTCTCTTCTCTCCCTTCTCCCTGTTCTCGATGATTAGGAGCTGGAGTTAGGGTTTCATATTTATCTTATGTATTTTGTTGCTTAGATGTCTTCATCTAGTGTCAATGACAACAACTTAGGTTCACTTAATTTTGTAAACCAAAGATGTCAATGTGGATGAAGAGTTGCACTGAAGATCTCAGAGTCTGAGCACAATAAGAGCATGCTCTAATATTTCTGTTAGGACAACAAATGTGGATACTTTGCATAGTGTTTGCTCATGGATGAATCAAGAGCATTGTGTTTGACCACAGTTGCATCAAGAAGCAATCCCATGAGTGGTGTGGGTGAAATTGGTTCTGAATGGCAATAGTTGAAGGAGGATGTCCGCAGTTTGAAAACTAGATTGAAGCAGTTGGAGAACTTTGTTGGAACAGAGAAGATTGTAGGTCATATAATATTAGTTCTGTTTGTTGTGGTCTTTGTTGTGTTAATTGTACAAGTCAGATAAATGTTTAGGAAGTTTGATGGGTTATTCTTCTCTTTTGTACTTGTGTGGAAGAACCCTCCATCTGCTTAGTAATGAAATGGTTCACCATTTTATGCTTAGTATTGAATGCTCAAACTCATCTAAGCATGGTGTTTCTGATTCAGTTATCTGCTTACTTGAATCAAACAAGGGGTTAAATCATAAACCACCCTTGCATCATCGGAATGCAAACCACTTCTACCAATAGTGGCAACACTCCTACTAGCAGTCCCTACATCATCTGAACCCCTACCACTTCCACCAACAATGGCAACACTCCTACTAACAGCTCTTACATTATTTGAACCTCTAGTACTTGCCCCAACAGTGGCAGCACTCCTACTAGCAGCCTTTACATTAGCAATACCCTTATCAGTAGCAGCATACTTACCACTTCCACTAACAGTTGAATCACTCCTACTAGAAGCCCTTCCAGTAGCACCACCTCTCCTAACAGTGGCTTTTGCAACCCTGCTAGTAGCAACACCTTTTTTTAACATCAATAACACTCTTAATAGTAGAAACAAATTCACCATCCTGCTTGCCACTTTGATTTTCTCAACCAACCACTGAACTAGGGAAACCATTGATGGTATAAACAATGGTCGGATGATCACATACTTGAACATTATACACATGTAATTTAGTGGCATTCACTTGATCATGTATAGAAAACAACTCTTATCACAGCATTACCAGACCTCATCTCCATCTCCTCAATTCCACTAAGGAATACGCATTTAACTGAGAATCTCAGGGTTCTTCCCTCTGGTATATGGTTCAGAAATAAGTTGCAGACGCCGTAAACCATGTCCAGTAGCCGTACTTGTCTGTGTCTACCAATTTCTGTTCTGTACGCCCATAGAAATGGTATACAATGATGTATAATTTATACAAGTCTTGAAGGGCTGCCCTGCAATGGTTATCATATTTCCGGATTAATATTACTCTCTTAATTTTTGCTAGGTAGTAAAACGTAATATTTCCAGTCATTTCCCTCTTTCTTCGTAGTCATTTTGGTTCCAATCTCTCACTTAAACCCTAGAAGTGACTAAACCCTAGAAATGACTCATCCCTAAAATGACTACGTACCTAACAATGCAGCAAAAATTAGTTTAGGAATTGGAACTAAAATGAAAATTTCAAATGATGTAGAGTAGGGCTTCGTAATGAGGGAGAAGGGAGAGGAGATTAACTTACCTTCGGGAGGAGTTGCAGGTTGTCGGGATGCGTTGTAGGTCCTTACGGGATTTTATGATGACGTTCTCAGCAATGTCGAGGAGGGGAGGCCAGTGCAATTAGGGGATGGAATGAAAGGGCAAAAAAAAGGTAACTTCACTCCTCTAATAAGTGTAGATTCGTCAATTAAATATTTAGGTCGATATGACATCATCAATTAGCAGTAAAGACCTAACGGGGTGGGGCTAACTGTAACAACTTTTGAGAATTAGGGGAAGGGAGAGTAATTGTTGAAAATACAGGAGAAATTGGAATTAGGGCAAAGTTCAGGGGAGGTCTGAGTAATTTACCCTAAGAAAATGGAAGACGATAGTAGACTTGCTCCTTGGGTGTTGAAGAGCATTGGCCAGCATACTAAATATTTTTCTTATAATTTAGTTCTTACCCAAATATGTGTTCTTATGCCAGTTTCTCTCCTCTCCATTGCTATCAAAGCGTCGCCTAGGCGTCCAGGCCGATATTTAGGGGCTGGGCGGTTGATCGCCTTTCACTAACACATTAAAATGGGCGCCTTGGGATGCTTAGGCCCCTGGTCGGGCACCTTATGTTTATCAATTTTTTTTTGATAAAGAATGTTGCTACTAACTATGCTATTGGCTGGTGTACAAACTGTACAACATGTGAGAAGCATGGATCATAAGTTGTCATAAAAAAAGAAGAAACAAAAGCGTATAAGACCCAAGGGTAAGTGGGGACAGAACCTGGCTGTGCGAAACTCAAAGTGTGAACCCTACCTGTGAAGAGAACTGTGAAGGTGTGAACATGAGCTAGATATCTCCGGCAGCTTCTTCCTCCGAGCAAGATATCTCTGGTGAAAGCTTCTCTCCAGCAGCATCCTCTACGGTAAGTTGTATATTTTATTTTTCTGCTTCTAGTTCTTCTTCTTTGGTTCTTTTTCTTTGTCGGTTCTTCTTCTTCTTCTCCAGTTCTTTTTCTTTGTCCATTCCTCTTCTTCTTCTTCCCCTCCCCTCTGTTTTTCTTCTTCTTCCTCCTCTTCTTCTCGGTTCTTCCCACCCCCCTTTTCCCCCCTGCTGTTCTACTACTTGGTTCTGCCTGTATGTTGTGCGGCTGGGCCTGAATTAGCAAAGCAGTCTCTTTTCTCACAAGATTTTATTTTCCCCTTTTCAGATTCTCTGCTCAATTATGCAGTCCCAATTTCTCCCTTTTCCACTACCATGTGACATTAGTTCTTCAAGAATAAGAGTTATGGTTTTTACACATGAGGATTCATCTTCATCTAGAAAGAAAAATTAGGATTCAAATCTTGATTGGTCTAGCTCATCATCTCCCTGTAAGCCACCTCTTTTCTCTGCTCTCCATTGCCTCTGGCCTGACCCTGAGCATCCCTGTCATATTGTTATGCTGGCATAATTCTGGTTTGTAGATGGTTCAATATGGTTATCCACCCTCTTCACGTACTTCCACCAATCTTCTCTGGTTTTCCCCTTGGTATATGGGTAAGAAGCTCTTGTTCTCTGGTTTTATGTTTTTCTTTTTCCCGTCTTCTCTGTTTCTGTTTTAATTATGGCGGAATTTTTTACATTCATATAGTTGGTTGTTCATTTTGATCAAATGATTACATCGGCCTTTTTAAAGGGTGGCACTGTCACTGCCATTCATCGAGTTCATGATTTTGAGGATGAGAGAAATTTTGTTCAAGGATTAGGAGTCGACTGTTGGAATGTAAAGTTTGGCATCATAGAGGTAAGAATAGTCTACTACATACTTGAGGGTTAGTTCCAGGCTTCCAGCAGAGTTTCTCATTAGTTGTGGGTATTTCAAATTCCGATAAGTGTTAATTCCAAGTATTTGTTCTTCAAATCCTGTTTGTCACTTCTCAGTTTTGATTTATGATGGATTGTGGATGATGTTTGTAGTTCATTGTTGATTGTTCAATTTATTTAGTAATAAATTTTACAATGTTTTTTTTTATGGTTGTTCAATTTAATGGTAAATGGTTTCTTTGATAGGGTATTGATGTAGTTTGTAGTACCTTATTGCATTATTATGGTTTCTATATTGATTCTTGATGTGCCTTAAATGTTGATTATTGATGTAGCCTACAAGGAGATTTATTTCATTGCTACATTAGATATAATGGATACATAAAAAAAAGGAAAATTTACAAAACACCCCTGAAAATGGGTCGAAACTCAGATCACCCCCTGAAATTTGAAAATACTCAGATCACCCCCTCTACAGTAACGGTGTTAGTCTGCTGTTAATTATTGTTGTAAAAGGACTATTTTAGCCTTGTACTAAAACATTAGAATTCAATTTACAATACTACCCTTCCTTCATCTTCAACCTAAGATACCCCACCCCTTCCCTGCAACTCCGCTGGCAGCACTGCCACCACCACCGCCGCCGCCGCCGCTGCTTCTCTTTACTTAGGGTTTCAATAACCCCGCGAAGAGAAGCTAAAAAGAAATCCTGCGCCCTTTTGTTGCTTCATTTGGGAACGAAAATTGCACGATTCCTCCGAGAATGGTGACTCAGATGAGCAAAAAGTGTAAGTTCGTTGCCGATGGAGTTTTCTTCGCGGAGCTCAATCAGGTTCTCACCAGAGAGCTTGCCGAGGATGGCTACTCTGGTGTTGATGTCAGAGCTACGCCTATGCACACAGAAATCATCATCAGGGCTACTCGTACCCAGAACGTTCTAGGTGAGAAGAGCAGAAGAACCACGGAACTTGCTTCAGTTGTTCAGAAACGATTTAAGTTCCCGAAGAAGAGTGTGGAACTTTATGCTGAAAAAGTTAATAACAGAGGACTCTGTGGTTATTAAAACTAAGATTTTATTTACTGAAGAAAATCAAAAGAAGGCACTGCCATGAGAGATGGGAATTTAAAGAAAAATTCACAAAATTTAATTCCTGAGATTTAAAATGGAAAACCCAAAACGAGAAGGTTCTAGGGTTTTGGTTCTGCCGATTTCGATTTCTGCAATTCTTGGGTTGGGAGTTTGTTCTGTTGGTTTTGGAAAGGGTTATGGGTTTTCTGATTTCTCATATGACTGTGTTCATCATTTTAAGGGCTTCTAAAATTTGGTTTGTGCGATCAGGGAGAAGAAAGAATAAATGGGAGTTTTTGCAGGGCTTTGGCTTTTCTTGGTTTTCTCTAGTTGGAGTTGGTAGAAGAAATGGGACAATGGAGAGAAATCGAATCGGCTGTTACCCTTTAATCTCTGCAATCCTCCTCATTATATCCTTTTATATCTCTGCATTTTGCATTTCCAGAAAAAAAGAACTTTTTTTTTGATGAAATCCATAAAAAAGAACTTACAAAGGATTTGAAATCCATTTCAGTTTTTCTGTTCATTGACATTCATGGGTTTTGAGAGGGTAATTGAGAGGGTAAACAAAATCAGTTTAGGGTTGCAGGTTGGTAGTGGAGGGTTGCAAGTCGGTAGTGGTGGGTTGCAGGGGAAGCCCTTAGCTTTGAGAAACTGTAGGTTGCAGAGCTCAGTTAGGGAATCTGGAAGAATGTTGTCGCGACGGTGTTTATTAGCATCCAACCGTAGGTACCTTAGATGAATCAGATTAAAAATCACTTTTGACTTTAATCTCGGCAAGCCATGTTTCAAATTCGTTGTTTTTCTCCACTCCGGCGAACTTCAGTTTTGGAGTTGCAGGTCATTTAGGAAGAGAGTGAAGAACGAAGAGGAAAACATTCGAATTTGGGGGTTTTTCTCTGCAAGGGTAATATTGTAACTTTACGTTGCACAAGGGTAGTTTAGGGTTTAAAAAAATATTTAAGTAGCTGACTTCATCGTTTAACGGTGGATCATTAATGGTAGGGTGTAATCTGAGTATTGGGCTCTAATACAGGGGGTGATCTGAGTTTCGACCCATTTTCAGGGGCTGTTTCGTAAATTTCCCTAAAAAAAATTAAACGCCTAGGCGGGCGCCTTGTCGCTAAATGCTTAGTCGGTCCTCCAATGCTTGGTCACCTTGACAACTACACTCCTCCCAAATACAGCAAGGCGAAAGAATTCCCACAGAATATTTCCTTGGTTGCTGCATCCTCTCATGGGCCACCCCCCAAAATGGGCAAGCCCTCTCACCCCTAAAATTTTTGGTTTCTATATATTATATTCATGATAGGGGGAACTCAGCAGGCATGGCTTCCCTAGCCCTGCCTCCCTCCCTGAATATATATCAGGTACCTTATGCAGTTATGCTACCAATCTCCCTATGTGTAACGGTATTAGATCTGTAATCTGTTAAGGTGGCTGAATAATATACTAACGATAAATTCTTGGAAGAAAATCCTAATTTGTATGGTGTGGATGGTAAATTATTTAATGCCTCCATTTTGTTGTTACTGTTGGACTGGTTCCCAGCCCACTTAGAATGGCAGTTGTGAAGTGTGATCGGTCATCACCTAAGGACTAGAGCCTAGAGGTCCTTTGGAACCTATTGATTGGTCAATGGACTATCCAGTCCAAATAATCTGATTGTTCAAATTGTTCATACCAGATGGTTGGACAACTAGGCTATTGGATCATTAGCCACGTATGTCATTTTCAAAATCTATTCCAGAAGCATGCCTGTGAAAAAAATTTGAAGTCAAGATATCCATCACTGCATAGCAGCACCTTAGCCACTACTCGGGCACAGTTTTTGTGTTTAAAGAACAACAATTATATTAAGTATACTAAATGCAGACACAGAGTCAATTGGATGATACCTCTCTGTTTCTTGCTCTATCATTTATGTAAATTTTAGTTTGATTTGTTTCCTTTAATCTCAACATTCCAAATCAGACCTATTTTTGGTCTGTAGCTCTAAATTATTTGTGTTGTTTTGCCTCGCAAAATGTTAAAAGTCTGGTGATTGGTGATGTAGGACCTCGAGGGAATTACGGCTTATAGATTCTTGAATTCATATGAAAACTAAAGTTTATACTTGATAAGCTGGCCAATTGGATTGTAAAAGGGTTTAAATGGGTTTAATTGGAATAAATGGTCTGTCCAATTGAAAGAAGACAGCTTTGATGGCTTAAAGACTTGGCAGAACTCCTAAAATAAACAAAAATAGAGGAAAGAGAAAATAAACCCCAATTTCACTCTAGAGGTTTTAGAATACATCTACAAGAAGAAAGAATATCTCTTTTGTTTTAAAAATACTGCTGCAAAATAGAATCTTTCGCTCAGAGAATTATGAGTAATACTAGGTTGTTGATAGAATATTTATTGTCAAGTCCTCAGTATCCTGCATGTTAAAGCATATATGGGGTGGCAACCATTATGAAGCCCACTAAAAATGCTCTATTTGTGTGTCTTTCTCTCTAAGACATAGACCCGCACACATACTTCGAGGTTTCGGTCGAAACTTGTACTTTTTGTTTCAAGCTTCGATGATTGGATTTGGGGGCCAAATGGCCAAATTAGGTCCTGCGTAGGACACCCTATTTTAGGCCCTCTAAACATAGTGGAACCCTTGGATTTAAAATATCACACCCAAAATGGTAGTTGGACTTCATACATATGTTGGTAGTGTATGCTGTATGCATTCTATAATATGGGCTATTTCACACATTGTTTAGTACTAGAACACATATAATTCAAGTAAAACAACTTGAATATATATTAGGAATGATGGAACATCAAATTATCAACCATTTCATAAATCATGATCATACATTGTTTGTTACAAAGGAAAGAGTCAAATATATTCGAGTCAACAATAGTACAATACAAGCAATGAGTCTACCCAATTCTCATCCTAGAGTGCTAGACTCCAAATATTGAAACAAGTGTTGGGCCGGATCAAAACCACTAGAATGTTGCTGATGCCGAATCAAGTTTTCCTGTGACTCAATCACAAAAGCTGGCCATGTTATGGTATGGCAGAAGAAATACTCAAAGTCATCCACGACATCCCTATAAATGGAATTGTCAATTTACTAGAGGTACCCTATTTATATTCGATCGAGAGCCGCTGCTACTGGATGGTGCCTGTAGAACGGTTCCCAAAATGTATAACTAGAGGGCTGGGAACTCAAAGACGCTATCCACAAAATCTGACCCATTGGGTGACTGACCCTCATACTCAGAGGCAGAGGGTAATGAGGATGAAGAGCTAAACTACCCAAACCGACCATACCCAATATAGTCGGAACCGGTGTTCCTCATGCCATATCCATACGATGGTGCACCCCACTGCCCCCATGCATACTACTCTACTCCATACTCAGGCTTCTGAGAGTGTCAGTCAAGCTCGTGACATCGACGTCCATGGACTCCATGCTATCATGTTCCTCAAGTGGTGGTATGAATTGGCGACGTGAGCCTCTCGGGTAGCTTGCACATGTGTGGGCATGTGCACCGTGGTTCTCATCCTGTGTGACATGAGTAAATTGAGTCTCTCATGTGAAGCGTACTGGCTCCGGCTCCTGGTAGTGGTACCTCTCACACATCCCACCACCACCACCAGATGGGGACGGTGTGCGAGTGTGGCCTTTAGAATGCGACAGTCGGGGTCATCATCATCACGCCAAGCTAAGTCTCGAAAGGTCGGGGTGTCTGTGAATGAACACGTCCCTCTTGAGATGTCATATACTCGTTCACATCGGCACCCATATGATTAACTATTTTGGGATCTGGCCTAACCCCAGCCTGATCATAACAGGGTGACCTCGATCCTTGACCCACTGGTTTAGGGGATCCTCATCATCCGAGTTAACCTGATAAATGTGGGTAAGCTTGATCAGTTCTTTAACTTCCTTCCATGCCTTGGCGTATGTTTTGCGTTCTTAGTCTCATGTTATAGTGCACATACACCAACTGAGAGATTGCTTGACATTCTGAGATCTAATCTTGAATCTCTTTTCCCTTCCTTCCTACCTTGTCATGTCCTATGGGCTGATTGCATAGGATATCAGCTGTGGTGATTTACTTTGAACTTTGAATACCCATCTTGTTTGAGGTGCAAAGTGATTACTTTGATGCTCTAATACTCAGCATCCTCTGCTTGTGTTTGTTGATTTTGTAACATTCAAGCTCAATTCTTAAACATTTTGATAATGCACTATAGAAAACATGCCTAGTTTTAAGATCTTATCTATATCCCAATCTGAAAATTTCTCAAACCCGTTTGCAGATTGCCCAACATTCTTCTGACATTGTTTTGGTGGAGGAATGAAGGAAGGAATGTACAAGAATCACTGAGGGGGAAACTTACAGTTAACATAAATTGTAATTTTGATGAATGAAATTGAATTTATATAATTTAAGGAGATGAGCATATTCTGAAGATGATCACAAGATTTCTAAAATGCATTATTGCAAAATTCATGTAGTGGGAGAGCTCTGAGTTCTTTTGTAATGGACGCATGAAATCAAATAGTTGAATGAACCTGTATAGCGGTTTTAAGTTTCTCACAACATAGTCCATTGGTTCTTCCATTTCTTTATTCCAATGGGGCACCAGCACACTGAAATGTTTGTCATTCCCTGTGGAGGTTTTTCTTCCCTTGCAAGTAATCCACCCTTGAAAAAACAGAAATATTCCAGAACCAGTTTTGAGGGTATTTTTTTTAGTCCGTTGCCTGAAAATATACAAAAACTTAAGTTCTTTTTATTCATGTCTTTTAATGGATGATAAAAAGAGCAGCTTTCCTGGATAAGTTTTGTTACAAAACATTTCTTTTTAAGGCCACACTGTAGAGAAACCTACATAAGGACACTTCATTTTTCAACTAATGTAGTCCTAGATAGGAGAAATCCCACTAGGAACCAGGGGAATAGGGTTATGTAATAGAGTTGGCCGAATGGGCAGATTTGGTTAATTAGGGCAAAAGTTAGGGTTAGGGTTTCGAACTAGGGTTTATTTGGTAAAGATGTGCAGGTTTTTAGGAGTCTGATGGTGTAGGTTTGGATGGATTTGGATGAAATTGGAAATCTAGGGTTTCGGGTTGGAGGCCTTATGAAAATGGACTGTTTGTAAAATCTAGGGTTTAGGGGCAGATTTTAGGAAAGGGGCTTATAGGGTTTTAATATGCAGGTTTTGGGGATCCTAATGATGTAAAGAGATTAGGGTTTGAAGGGGTTGTAAAATTCTGCTGTTGGGGGCAGAATCGGTTTAATGGAGTGAGCGAATGGAGGTGTTAGAAGAAGAAATTGGGTGTCAAACTTACTGGAGATTCCACTAGCAGCAGCTTGAACAGATGTGAAGGATAGAGCCACCTTCGAATTGAAGAAGATCCTCCCAGCCGTCACGGCGTAAGGAGTCAACCGGATTCCACTAGTCCCTTTCCACCTTGATAGAACCTCAAGGATGCACACTCATAAGGAGCAACACTCAACAGAGCAGGGTAGCAGCAATGGCAGCAAACAAAAGCTTTTCATTAATCAAATTCGTGTACAATGCTGGCCTCCCTTACAAACTTATATAGAAGACTCAAAAATAGACTTAGACACTAAAAAGGAATGACCTAATCCTATCCCTAACCTATTAGGTAATTTAAATTGATTAGGAAACTGAAATACTGAAGGAAATAAACTCAAAACATGGCTAGACTTATAGAGTCCTAATCCAGCCCAACTTACATCGCATGACCACTTAAGTTGTCACATGACTACTTAACCAAGTCACATGATCACTTAAATTGAACCAATTGGATGCAACTAATTTGAACCGGTTCAATTAAAAACATAAAAATAAACTAAGTATTGGGCTAATCCCGTATGCAACCTATATACCCATATTTTAGGCCCATAAAAGTGGCCTATTACATTAGAAACCCATGGGATCAAAGGCCCAACATGAATGTAACCCAACCCTAGACTTATTCCCAATAAAATAAGCCCATTTGGGTGATGAATCTGCATCATCAATTTTGCTGTGTTGAAAGTTGAAACCTTAAATCTGTGTTGGACACCGATAGTGGCATTTCTATTTCTATGTAAACCTGTATCGTTTTTGCTGCAAGTGGTAAGTCAAATCCAATACTGATGTCAGTGTCCTTGTTACCTAGAGCATGGCAAAGTGTGCCCAATTGAAAATCATTCAGTTCAATCAGTATATTGTGTCCTTCAGTGGGTTAGGATTCACTTCTGAAATACTTTTATGAAAAAGAGTGAATTGTTTGGGATAATCATTTAGGTTGGCTTTAGGTGTGGGGTGCCTATTATTGGCCACATGCCATATGTTCAGTATGATCAAAAGTTTTTTAGTCTGATCAGTAATTCTTCACTTCATTTTTCTTGGACTTTTGCCAATTTTTTTGCAGGCCCAATTACAATTACTATAGATGTCTCTGATATTTGGTTCAGGTTGATTTTGTCCTAGACAATCTCTGAGCTATGACTCATCATCCAATGTTGGGTATTGATCCTTGGAACATTAGAGGTGGCCATTAAGGGTAGCCAGACCTATTCAATGTTTCTGTTACATGGGACCGTAGATTTCCCCAATATTTAGGTCAAGTGGAACTCTGTTTCCCTTATAAAAAGGGAAAACTGTGACTCTGTTTTACTCTTGATCAGGGTTTCAGGAAAACTGATCCAGATCGCTGGGAATTTGCAAATGAGAGATTTATCAAAGGTCAGAAGCATTTATTGAGGAGTATTAACCGGAGGAAACATTCTCAAGGCCTTGTTCAGCAGAAAAAGTCCCAGCGAAAGAACACTTCAGTTGGAGCATGTGTTAAAGTTGGAAAATTTGGGCTTCCTGAGGAAATTGAGTCTCTCAAGAGGGACAAAAATGTGCTCATGCAGGAGTTGGTTAACGTCCGGCAGCACCAGCAAATTGCGGAAGCTAGACTGTGTTGCTTGACAAAACGCCTTCATGGAATGGAGAAGGCACAGCAACAGATGTTATCTTTCTTGGCAATGGCAATGCAGAACCCTGGGTTTTTGGCTCAGCTTTTTCAACAAAATGAGAACTGGCATACGGCTGGTGCAAGCAAGAAGAGACGTCACCCCACACTAGAACAAGGTTCCGAAGACAATGAATCTGTAGCTTCTGATGGGCAGATAGTGATGTACCAGCCACCAAGGAATGAGATCCCAGAGCCTGTTTTCATGCCAGTCTCAAACTCAAATGCATCTCATGATCTGGAAAATGGAGCGAATGAGCTCTTCATAAATATGGATTCCATGTCTTCACCATTCGGAAAGGACTTGCTATCTTCAGAGAATGATGACCCATTAATCCTCCCAGATATACCTGATGATTATCAAATGTTGGATCAGCTTCTACTGGCTTATCCGTTCTTGGAGAATGTTGAAGAGACCGAGTCAAATATTCCAGAGCCCATGGACACTGGGATGGAAGTGGAATCTGCAGAAATGATACCAGTTTAGAGATGCTGCAGAATGGGGAATCAACTGAACATGATAACAGTTCAGAGATGTCACAGATGTTGGACATCCTAACGGAACAAATGGGACTTCAAGCATCTGAAACTAACAACACGGAGGTTAGTACTATCTCTACATAAAAAGACGGTATGGTTCCAAATTTCACCTGAAGATCCATCATCCACCTTTTGGTTGTCATAAGCATTATATGGTATTTTATTATTGCATAACAAATGAATGGTCTACAATCAAGAGTTAGTACAATAAAACTACAAAAGTATAGCAGGCTTGGCAGCCCACATAGAAATGCAGACCAGTAGTATTCATTACTGAATATCGAGGTGTTCCCTCAAAGTCCATTTTTGACACAATGTAAATTCGCTTATTATTAATGAATAATTTGTATATTTATTGCTTTAATTTTTAAAACAACTATGTACCATATGGCATATTTTGCAGGGATTTGGAAATGTGTGTTTTATAACCTATCCATATTATTTGTGAACGGTTTCTGTTGCTACGGATCGTTTATATCCTTCTTCTGTAATTATCGATGAGGCACTAGCACTTGGAATGAAAACAGCTTTTTTGAAAGGAATTCATCGTGTTGTGCTGCACTCAGATTGTTAGGTACTTGTCCGCTGATTGACACCGATTGAAATCACTAGCATCCTTAAGGATATTAAAGCCCTTTAGGAAGAGCTGGAGTTTTGTTCTTTTTATCATGTAAACAGGATGGAAAACTTGCATCCCATAATATTTCAAAATGGGCCCTCTGTTACCCACAGCAAGGGTTGTGGGAATCCTTATTTCCAGAGGACTTGCTACCCTCTGTATTGGGTGTTTTGCCAGAAGTGGATTAATGGATTTATCCCCTTCGATGGTTTTGCACCAAAATTTATATATTTGTGAACTACTGCAGCATATTTCACGTCACACTATATTATTGTTGAGTTTTTGAATTTTTTTTTATGTTCATATATGAAGATTATTTATTTACATAGATAAAAAAACAAAATAGAGTAAGGAACACTATATTATTGTTGAGTTTTTGAATTTTTTTTTAATGTTCATATATGAAGATTATTTATTTACATAGATAACAAACAAAATAGAGTAAGGAAAAAAAGTTCTTACATGCCCACTATCCTTTTGCCATGTGGACAAGATGACTCAGCAGCATTTTTACCGTTTGATGGATGGATAGCTCATTAGATAGCTCACATGTCAAAATTTGTTTTGTATCTTGACCAAATGATTCAGCAGGTATAGGGCTTAACCCTAGTATTCTTAATGGCCCTTACTCTTCAAACTACTCAGTATTCCACAAATAATTGACTAATTTGTTGTTTTTTTTTTCTTTTTTTTAATAATGTTGAGACCACTTCAACAAGAAGAGAAGAAATCAATTTAGTCTTCAATTTAACACATGACTAGGTGATGATGGCGGAAACATGTCTACTAAATTAAAGCACTTCCAAAACTGTCATATCATACCGATGTGTATCTAGAGAAGGGATGTGGTACGGTTTCTTGCTAAGAGCTTTCAGGAATCCTGTCTTGGCTGACGAAATACTTTTGAACATATTTTTGGGTGATCTTTTGTAGCCCCTATAATAATTTTCTTGTCCCCAAATGTATCTTTCTTTAGCAAATTATGTTGTTAAGTGTTAATTGTAACTCAATAGAGTCCATGAGAATAAGATGTTCCTATCATGGTTCGTTGTTTGGCATGTTAAAGTGTATCTTCACAGTGGGTTATATGTAGGGTTGTAAACGGATCGGATTCGGCTCGGATAGTGCTATATCTGCATCCGCATCCGCATCCGATTAGGTATCGGATGGATTCGGATAGTGTTAAATAGATACGGATACGGATTGGATATTTTATCCGTTTACATGTAAATATAGTTTTTCGGATAGCTATAGCCTATCCGTATCCGCATCTGTTTAGCTTTGGAACGGATTCGGATAGTGTTAAACGGATACAGACACGGATACGAAAACGAATTTCGGCTATTCATTTACACCCATAGTTATATGGTCTGATATCCATTGTATGACCAGTTTTTTTTTTTTTTTTTGATGAAAGTGTAATCACACAAATCACACACCAATCCCAAAAGGTTAACCGACTTTTGCGACCATAGAATGGCGGATATACCATTGTATGACCAGTTGAGCACAACTGAGACTTTGTCTTGCTGGACAAGAATGTGCGGGTGAATCTCTCGTCTTCAACTTCCAAGTTACTGACTTCTGACTCGGAGAGATGCAATCCTTGCAATATGGTGAGGCTACGTAGCTTGTCTCAGAAATCCCACTAGTTTGAGAGTTGAACCAACCATTGGACTGTTAGACCACCCCTAGTTAATCGGGTTGCTTACATGTAAAAAATCTCATTATCCTATTTTTCAACCATTTAGCGAATAGTCCCCATTATTTCTTTTGTCAAATCAAGGGAGGATTGACGTGGTAATTCTAACCATTGGATAGAAAAGGGGCTATTGAGATTGGCCATCTCTTGAATTTTGAAGCCAAAATAATTCATATGCTTGTAAATGTGTGTGTTAATGGAGATTTGAAGCGGTAGAGGCTCCCTTTTCCCTTCTTTAGTAGCAATGGTGTTCATCTGATTCATATTCCTTAGAAACTAACCACGCTTGGATATTGTCATTAGTAAAATCGTAGAAAGTATCAATAGGCTCCGATGGCTGTTCATTTAAAAATACATCTCTCCCTCTTGGCTTCCAATTAGTGAAGAGATTCTTTCTTCACCATGGCCAACTGGGTCTCATTAACTTGTATATTCAAATGTGTTGCTGTAGGCAAAAGAAAGAAGTAAAATATCTATATCACCAGACACCAGGAGTCATACTAGCACAACTAATTACTAATGGGTTATCAAATACTACATTACTTTTTCCTCAATTAAACAAAGCAACTTACTTATTTCGTGCAGTATCTCAAACTATTGCGATTATGGGAAGCATATCATACAAGAGAGAAAATAAAACTAACTCACTCCTAAGAGAGAACCCATGTCCAATATTCCTCCACATTGATCAGGCTACCACCTTAGCCATTCCAAAAGCAGCAGCAGAAGCAATGGCACCGATTAATGCCGTTTGGATGGCACTTTGAAAGGGCTTGTTACCTGTGAAGTGGGCCTTGGCGTAACCAAAGATTAACAATGCAACTAAGGTTAGGCCGACCGATGCCAATGTAGCTTTCTTGGCTATGGGTATGAACATGTAAGGCAGAAGAGGTGCAATTCCTCCTACGATGTAGGCAATGGCAATCGTCACTGCACTCTGTAAGGCTCTCTTTGGGTCTGGCTTCTCCAATCCGAGCTCAAACCTGCATTTATGATTCATTTCTTGCTTGATTAGGTGATTTTTTATATATTCTTCATGCCAACACTTGATTATAGTTTTAAACGAGAGACAAGATTAAAAGGGGTGTAGAATGCAGATATCTAGTTTATTGCAAAGACGCTCAAGTTCCAACGGTTTAGTAATGAATCAATTGGAAATATGTAAAATGTAGATCTAGTTTATTGTACACTAGATCAAGCCCCGTTAGGGGCTGCTTTCACTCTACTCTAGATAGCCCTCTTTTTGGTAGTCTTTTCCATGACTCAAATGCCTGGTCTAATACCAAATGTTAGGTAATTCACCATTAAATCAAGCTCTTTAACCTATCTTACACTATGCTGGCCAATCTAACGCCCATACACTAAATTGACTAAAAGGGTACTAGAAAGAGTAGAAGAAAAGAGATCAAATGTGTGTTCTACCCCACCTGCACCCCCAACCCCCAAATGAGAGAGAGGTCCAAGATTCTACAAAATCACTATCCAATTTGATGGTTCATGGTTGGGAGCGGGGAATGTACATGACTTGGCAATTCCAATTAATAGAACACACCTAAAATTTTAGTTAATATTAACAATTAACGTAATAGATGGGATGAGCTGAATTCCAAACCAGTGAAACAATTTTCATGAGCTCTTTACCAAAAAAAACAAAAAAAAAAACAAAAGAAGAAACAATTTCATGAGCTGGCCCGGCCCAGCCCAGCCAGCCCATAAACAAGGATGCCAAGAGTGAAGAAGACTATTTTTTTTTCATATGAAGAGTGAAGAAGACTAGAACTTTACTATCCTGGAATCGTGTTCAGAGAGACAGAGAGGAGAACCAATATAGAAAGCTTAAAACCTTAGCTTAATCGGTGAGGGTGATGGAACCAATGTTTTAAAATTAGAATTTGAGATAGGGATGTCAAAAAAAATCCGATCAGTCCGATCTTGGACAGGGTTGGCCTAGGCCTGAGGACAAGCAAGGGTCGGGCTGGGTTTGATATTTGAATATCCTTGGCAGGCCAGGCTGGGCCTGGGTTAAGGCCTTGGACCGACCTTATATTATATAATATATATTTATAGAATATATAGAAGGCATTCTTCAAAATTACTTCATTGAGACCAAGTGGAAAATTAGGACTCAACCAAAATCCTACAAACATTTTTTTTTTTTAAAATCTTCAAATTTTTGAAAAATTAGTGACAAATGAAGATCGAAAGAAATGAATTCATGATCAATTCGAAAATGAATTTTGAGATTCCACATTCATATCATCCATTTTTTTTTTTCAAACCATGAGTTGGAACTTAATACTTACTTCATCATGAACTCAAGCCATGCCTGAGGCTTCTTCCGAAGTGCGTTCACGACTGGCCCATACTCATGAGGCTCCAGTCCATACTGCGAAAGTATCTCCGCCACCTCCGCCGCCTCTGTAAACGGTTTAAGTAGAAAACAGTATTAAAACAACTTATATCCGTCCGTTCACCAGATTAAAAACATCCTACGGTTTCAGATATTACTTTACTTTTATTTTATTTTTTCCAGAAAGAAAACACAAGCACCTGTATCAGGGACTCTGATGATCTCCTCTTGCTCTCTCTTCTGTTCCCTCACGTAATGATCGGCCTCGCTTTTGGCGGCTAGATACCTGCATTCATATCTCACCGTTAATTACTATCAATGATTAACACACCCCAAAAATTTTCCGTGGACCCACAAATGTGACGACATATCACAAGCATTCGTTGCATGTGGTCGCCACACGCCCTGTTTTGTTTTTTAAGAACGAATGAACTGCGCGTGGAAACACGTGGTCCCACCAGAAAGAAGGCAAAAAGAAAGGAATGGAAAGGAAAATATTCTGGATCTGCTTTTTCTGATCAGAAAAAATAAAAAATAAAAAATAAAAAAAACTAATAAAAAAGCAAAAAAGAGGAATGGTACCCTCCAAGTCCCATGGAGATGGCGCCGGCGGCAATCTCAGCGAGACCGGCGGTTAGGATGACGGACGAAGAAGCGTTGGCACCGGAGAGACCGGCAGCGAGAGCGAAGGGAACAGTGAGACCGTCGGAAACGCCCATGATGATGTCTCTCACGATCTCTCCTGCCAAGAAGTGCTTCTCCTCGTGCTGGTTAAGCAGCTTCGTCTGCGATTCTGCGTCTTTTCCATCCGCCATTGCTCGATACAGAATCTGAAATAAGAATTTTCGAAGAAGAAGAGATGGAAGAAATTAAGGAAGAACGAAGAGCAAGAAGAAGTGAAGAATGAGGAATCTGTTATAGGAATGTTCAGATTTATAGTGCTGGGGTCTCTCAGTCTGGAGGCTAGGGATTATTCCGACTCACCCACTTTCCACTCATTGGGACATGGTTATTGACTTAATTTACACAAAATGCCACTGATGTTATATTTTTAATTTTATAGATTCAAGATAGCAGAGATTCGATGATTCGATGATCATCATAGGAGGTTGAAAGACGTGTCCCTATGAACAACCTATGGATTGACTTCTCCCAAGATAAAAATCTTACCGCCCCCTCGATAAAAATCTTATAAAAAGGGAAGGGAAGAAGGATGGTATACCACTGATATACCCGAAGTTAGCGCCCACTGTATCTATCTCTTTATGATATTTTATCCTACACCGTCATTGGTGCCATCAGCTAAGTGTACACTTCACAGCCCGGATGTGTGCTCAACCCCCTCTCAAAAAGGAAATTCCCTAATGTTTATGGGGGTACTTATTTAGATATTGGGACTTTGGGAGTCAGAATTTTTTTTGAATGTTTCTTCACACTCATTTCCGAGTGGTATTTCTTTTTTTTTTTTTTTTTGGTAAACACTAGGTGTCCAATGAGGCATCCACAAGGTTGTTGCGCACACATCCTGGTGCATCACACATGCTGACTTGGCACACGTCAAGATGTGTGTGCCACAGCTCAGCCAATGGATGCCTCATTGGGCGATCGGATCTGGATCTCAGGTAGACATGTGGTTGAAGACTAAGTCAAAGTGGAAGACTAGGTTAAAATTGCACCACTTTCCCTATTGGGATTAGGATTTTTCCATCACATCCTATAAATAGAAGGGTAGGGTATAAGGTAAAACACATACAATTAATCTCTTAAACTCGTGCTCTTTCAACTTCTTAGTTAATCTATTAAACTCGTGCTCTTTCAACTTTTCAATTTATCTCACTATTGCTGTCCCCCCCCCCCCCCCCCCGCGCCTGCTTCTATCCTCTTCTACTCAATTCTTGATTCTTGATGCATAGGTCTTTCCTGACGCCGATGGTTTAGATTCCAACGACAATAAAAGGTATAAGAGCTAGGTATGCTAAAACTACATGAAAGGGATAATGAAGATATTAGAGTAATAGAGTTGTAATCATGATGGAAGTCTAAACGCCTTCTCATTTTGCAATCCATTTTCCCTGTGGAAAAAGAATTAAAAAAAAAAGGTAAAAAGAACGGTGCTTGTTTAAGTGGCTCTTGCGTCTAGACACAAGATCACGTCCTATGAAATAAAAAACTGCTTGTATGTTGATGTCTCTACCTGTGCTCTTATTGGCCCCCACATTGATATAGACGCTACACAACCAAATAGTGATCTCTTGTCCAAAAAGTAAAAAATCCTAATGTGTATAATGTAGTTGTGGAGATTTTCGGAATTATATAGTTATTATTCTACATTAGGTAGCTGAGATATTGGATTGGATGTCTCTTCATATATTTTAATGCCATTTTCACCTAATTATCAAAGGTGGGGAACCATGTTTTAAGACTCACTCATCATTTTCAAAACCTGGTGACTCAGAGTAGACGTTTTTTTAAAAAAAAATTTATCATCTTCCTTTTTCTCTTTCTCCGAGTGAGGAGGGCCTGAGGCAATAGTTGCTTCACATATAAGTAAAGGGAGCTAATATTGAAGATAATCAACAAAAACTGTAGGATTTGTTTAGTTGTAGACAAAACTTATGATCTATGAATAATATATGATCCAGTTGAAAAAACAAAAACCCAAACTTAATGAGTTTCACATGACTGGAAAAAAAGCGTTGAGTCAATGAAAACTCAGACTGACTCAGACCTTGTCTGGTCATTTCTTAAACCTGTGCGAGTTTTTATGACTCTTGACCATGTTTCATGTTTTTTTTTTTTTGACTCGGTTAGGTGACTCACTTGAGTCAAAACATGGTTTTCCAATTATGCTAAATATAGCTTAAGTTTTTGGGTTGGACCTTCAAGTAGTATTTTGTGTGTTATCCCAATTTATTTAATATCGAGTTTTCCCACATCAACGGTCAAGGGTGGGAGCGAATGGTGTTGAGAGTGTCTTGTGCAAGGGGTGGGGGACATTATCGATTTCGTCCTATAGGGGGGATCAAACATTAATGACTGTAGGAGATGGTGGCTCATCTTTTGGGTAGGCTAAAATTACATATGAAGAAGAGTATTAAGATGTTGAGAGTAATAAAGTTATAGCCTCACATCGATTAGCTTAGCTAGGACCTTGGATGTGTCTTTATATACCTTTAACCATCTCCACCTAAATAGGTTAGATTTCAAGTGGTATTTCGTGGGCTATCCTTTATTTAATATTTGCAACTTGCCAATCTGAATCTATGTTATGCAAATATCAAATGTGTTGGTCCGTTCTCTTTCTCATCATCTTTGTTGATTTCTATTCCAGCTTTACATAAATAACGGCAGAGACGACAAGAACAAGAAAGAACACGAAGACAAGCTAGCAAACCCTTTTTTTTTCATTAATATCATCCATGAAGTAGTTCGGTCACTTTCCCACCTTTTTATCATTTTTTAAATCTCTGCTCTTAATTTAACCTTATCTGAGGAGATAATGCAACTTCTTCGATTCTGAAAATTAAAAACAAACTTCAGGGGTATTACAACTTACGACTTCAGAGTTCCAGACACCACCCACTACCAGTTACCAAAATAAAAAAATGGACACCCACTACCAGCCAGTTGCGATTCTTGTGAATCAGAATGAGCGGTTCAGTGTTTTAAGGGATTTTTGGATTGTCTGGTTCTCTCTCTCTAGCTTGCTCCACCGATGATGGTGAGGAGCTGACAAACGTTGGATAGGAATCACTAAGAAGTTACAAGAAAAAACAATGATGGGTCTAACTCAACAACAACAACAACAACAACAACAACAACAAGAGAGGTGACTCCAGAGACCTAATCTCTTTTGGATGGGCATTTGGTATTTTGTTAGATGGTAAACTCATTTTGGTCAGTACAGGTTTTATTAAGAAATGTCATGATATGGAACCAAAGCTGGTTGGGGTAATGACTGAGTTAAATTTTGCTAACAAAACAAATGTGAAGCTGAAAGAAGTTTCGTGTTCTGACAAATCATTGCCTGAACTTCTTCTACTCCATCCCAATCTCCTTGGCCTACGAGCTACTAACTTATTTTTTGCAAGCCTTGGAATTGTCCAAGGATATCTCTTACCTAAACATAAACATAAGTAATGATAGAATTCTAACCTAGCTAAATTATAAGGCCAAAATAGCTGCTACACAATCTCTTCCTTGTAATGTTGTAAGGACAATGTACCTCTTTGCCATCTTTTTAGTAATATAAATTTATCGTTTTATTAAAACAACAAAACACAATAACTATTCTTATTCCTGTATACATACGTCCAACGACTTCTCACCCTCTGGAATTCTCTACTATTTTCTTTTTTTACTTCCGTACTCTGCAACATACCTTACTTTTTACACAGTTTCATGGGTTCGTGAGTTTGATTAAATCTATTGCAATTTTAGATGTTGCAAGTTAATAGTAAAGCCAAAGCATTTTATTATTATTGACAGTTTGGGAACCGATCGATGGGTACCATTAAAAAGAGCAATCCAAATCTTCTACGGTGTGGGCTGCCCCAACGACAGTGCTGTGTAGACACAAGGCGGTGCACAATGATCGCCTTACCCCCATCCGGGAAAGCGCTCAGGTAAGGGTAAGGTGGTCATTGCACACCACATGTGGTTGCACAGCATGGCCGTTGGGGCAGCCTGCGCCATACAGGATCTGGATCCTAGAGAGAGAGAGTGCAGTTCTTCCTAGGTTTTGTGGTTCTAAGTTCTAACTGAGGTGGTGAGGTGGCTCTTCTCCAGTGCACCTCTGAGCTGGACATCTTTCACCATGACAACAAATGTTGACACATGGCCAAGGTGCCGTTTGAACGGCGTGGATGGATGAAGCACATCTGAGCCTAGTGCACATGCAATGGAGAAAATGATTTCACAGCTCGAGGGTGCCATTTAATTATACCTAAATCCACGTGTCACTACTACCGCACTAGATGATCCCAACTGGGGGGGGGTGTCCGCTGGAGAAGAGCCTAATCAGCATTAACTTGGACGGAATTTCTGGCTTTCATGGGGATGGGCTGGTCATAGTGTCCCATCCTTTGTCTGGGTGAGGAGCTACACTCCTAGACAGAAGCCATTGCCATTTTCCCCCTATAAAAACCCTATCTCTCTCTCTCTATATATATATATAGATATATAGAGAGAGAGAGATATATCAAATCACTGGAATCTATCAGTTTCAATACATTGATGAGATACCTAAAAAATTTATATTAGTATGTATAAAAAATCCCGTATGACCAAATTAAAATTATCTTTCCCTTTGGCCATCTAACGTTACCATTCTTCATGGTGAAGGAAAACACAGTCCTTGAAAAAATAGGAGGTGGCTAAATGCTTGAACATGCCTTTTTAATTTATCATAATCAGCAGAGTCCAAATCTATTTGATTATTTTATGCAAAGGAAAAAGAAGGCTGCCAGGCTGTGTGACATCTATATTCAACATAGGAATGACAAAATAACTGTTTCGCCCCTCATGAAATGAAAAATTCTACCCGTATTGGATGCCCTTGCCTGATCTCATTGACCAAAATGTTAGTGCAGTGGTGACGCAGCCTAGTAGTGATCTTATTATATAAATAGACAATTTCAAGTAATACATGCAAGCGCATCTGGTGTAGTGGTATCATAGTACCCTCCCACGGTACTGACCAGGGTTCGATTCCCTGGATGCGCATTATTTAATATTTTAATTCTTTTTAGGGTACTAATTATGTTTTTAGTATTCATAATTAGTGTTTTTTGCATGTTTGATGCGAGATGATGTTTCTGTAAATACCATTTATGCTTTTTGTTTAAATTTTAAGAGTACTTAATTTTTTTTTGTATAGATGTTATTTTATAATATACTAATGTTATTTTTTAGCATATGTAAAGATTATTCGTGTATTTTTATTCTATTCTAATGGGAAAAAGAATGCTACTAGGATGTGTAGTGTACGCTAGCGTTTCGTGTGTCTATCTCTCTCCTCCCTCCGATGAAATGACATATCTTCTCATATTGTGAGGGGAAAGAGATAGACTAACGTACGCTATGCAGCCAAACAAGAAACTCAATCTGTAGTTTTAAATATGTTTTGTATGTTGATTATGATGTCGATATGTTTTGTTTAAAATATTTATTATGGTGGGTCGGGGATTGCTACTAGCTCATGTGGTCCTTGCGCCCAGACATAGGGAGGATGAAATAATCAGCCCGTCCCCACGAGCCCACCCTTGTTGAATGCCCGTGCATTAGGGATGTAAATGGATAACCGAAATCCGAATCCGAATCCACATTTGTATCCGTTTAGGGACATCCATATTTGTTTAGAGATATCCGAAAAATAATCCGAATACTTCGATTAAAATCCATCCGAAAAAAAAATCTGAATACTTAATAATAAAAAATTAAGTAAATAATGATTTTGAGGATTTTTGAAGATTCAATAGGTTCTAGAATATGATGAAAAGAGAATCATGATCTAAGAGATATGGATTGAGAATGAGTTGTATCCGCTAGGGGGAGATAGGTCCGGATTACACAAGGTAGAGATGTAAATGGATGGTCAAAAATTCGAATCCAATCCGCATCCAAATCAGTTTAGAGGTATCCGTATTCGGCCAAGGAATATCCGGCTCCGATCACATCCGATCCGATTACACCCCTACCGTGCATGTATTCCCATTAGCCCCCGCACTAGTGTTGGGGCTTTGCGACTTGAGAGCTTTCTTTTTCACACTTATTATCATTAAAAGGGCAAGAGATAACTACCTAGTTGTTTAGCCTTCACCGGCATGGAGGCCAATGAGAGTACATGTAAAGGTATCAACATGCATGGAATTTTTTATTTTTATTTCAGAGAGATGGGATGGTAATTTCGTGTGCTTCCTTGTTTGATCATAGGTTGCACGAGACCAAGCAACATTGTTTTACTCTTAATAGAATGTGGGTCCTACACCTAATCTACATGGTGAATCATTCTCATTTCACATAGAGGAATTGGAATCCTAGTTTAGGTGTTTGCAAAGGGCTCATCTTACTGACCACATTTCCATCAATTTTTTTAGTCTATGTTTCCCTGAACGGTGTGGTTCCCTAGTGCCTCTCACAAGAGGAGGGTGGACCCCACCTGGGTAGAGTGTTTGGTCAGGTGCCCCGGGTGGATCCCACCCCCCTCTTGTGAGAGGCACTAGGAAACCGCACCGGTTAGGGAACCGTAGACGATAATTAACGATTCCATTTCCATTGGGTTCATGCTTTAGGTATGAATTAAAGGATTCAGATCATCTACTGCCAGAGCTGCCCGGTAGGACCGTGCTTCCCAGACATGGTGAGTGTGCGTAATGACCGCCTTATCCAAGTAACCCTACTTGAATAAGGCGTTCAAGTAAAGGTAAAACAGTGATTGCACACCTCACCATGTCTGGGAAGCACGGTCCTACCGGGCAGTTTGACAGTAGAGTATCCAAATTGTGAGTTAAATGATCAAGATCAACCTTCACCTCTCATAATTTATTAGGAATTTTTTTATTCTTTTAATGAAATTTGTAAAATTGAACCAATTGGCAACTGGCATTTCATTGGATTACAACTGTTACCCGTTTATAAGGTAGAGGATTGACATTTGTTGGGCACTAAAAATTCCTAAAAACATCTATTGGGTTTTCGGCAATGTAGGCACGGATATCTCATCTGATATGGAAAAACAAGAAAAGGGAACGGATGGGACCTACGTGCTCATGTTCCTAAATATTTGGAATCACACTACTCCTCAGACTCAGACACAATTCTCTCTCTCTCTCTCTCTCTCTCTCTTCTTTCTCTCAGTCAAAGGACTCAAGGTGCAGTAGCTACTACTCTTGTTTAATTGGCTTAATTTGCTGTTGGCTCTGGTTTCCAATTGCAACAAAGCTCTCTCTCTCTCTCTCTCTCTCTCTCTCAATTATACTACCATGAAGGCAGCTGGTGGATCCCCACCAGCTGGATCGCACTGTAGGCGACCTTCAGATATTCTACACCGTTCAGATCGATTTGGGTGGTCTAAGATTTATCGAAATGACTTGAATACCTTACACTCTTATATTGAGAATACCTTTCTTTATTGATAAAACCTAAGAAAAAGCACAACTGTTTTGGTCCTCTCCATTTTCTAATTGACCCAAACAGCGCCCCCACCGTTTCTAGCTTATTCCTCTCTTTGGAATCACCTATTCTAATCATCATGTGGCCATAGCTCATGCTCCGCTTTAGACCCTCTATAGTCCTTATATTGTGATTCCGATCATGTGGCCATAGCTCATGCTCCACTTTAGACACTCCATAGTCCTTATATTGTATGTATTAGTGGCATACGGTGCATGCAGTTGCACCACGGATTTTTATCGTCTCAATTACATCTTCGTCAATTACATTTCAAGTGCACATCTAAGATGAGGACACATGGCTTAATAGAATCTCACGGTCGAAATTGAATTGAACGATTTCACTTTCATTTCACACATTGCTATTTTTCCCTCCATTGTCTCTCTCTCTCTCTTTCCCACCTCTCCTCTCTCATGACGACCTGACCAGAAGACAGTGGAGGTGGTTTCCGTCACCGTAATCTGCATCCTCACTCCGGCGCGGCAACCTCACGTCGATGGAGCACCCTCCCAAACCTCTTTCTTTTTAAATCCCTAACTCCCTCTCTGCCATAGGTCCAGATTCGAATCGTTCTTCTTCTTCCTCGCACAAACGAAGCTATTGCCCCCTGCAACTTCAGGTATGGGACTATTTCAGTCAAAGAATCATGGTTTTCCCTATACCAAACCCAGCTTTGTTCTGATTTTGTGTTTATTTTGCAGACCAAACCCTATCTCCTCTCCTCCAAGGCAGCGGCGTCGACGACTACGGCGACTCCTCTTCACACTCCAGGTATCCCCATGACTCCTTTCCTTTGATCTCTGTTACCTTTACATTGCCTCTTTGTTTGTGTTTTTTTTGTTTTTTTTGGTTGTCATTGTGTCGATTTGGAACCAAATCAATCAGTGATTATTTAGTAGATTCTGAGTGGTACTTCTGTGGATTCAGAAGTGAAGCCCTGGTGGATTCCTGTTCTGTTTTTTTTTTTTTTGTTCTTTTTTTTTTATGTATCCCTTTCTATCATTCAAGCAAGGTTCAGATTAGATTTGTTAGTTTCTAAACCCGATGGCTATAGTGTTTTACCTGAAATTACAGTTTCAGATTTGCTTCCATCCTTGATTCTAGCTTCTGATTTGGTTATTGATTGTTTCTTGCCATACCTGAATGCAGTTTATCTCTTTCTCTGTTTTCAGTCTCTTTTCGATTTAAAACTTTCCATCAATTTCTGGTTTTTCCTGGTTCATGTCAAATTTTTGTGTCGATTTGGTAGAAGATAGAATGTAAACTTGACAATTAATCAATTTCTGGACCTGTTATTGGTTCTGTTTTGCATGGTAAGTCAGTCACTTAGATGTGCTTAGTTGATGACATGAGTTTGGGTATAAATGCCCCTAAAATACTAACAACTATGTTGTGAGTTTACACTATGGTACTCTTACATTTTCAGGTTTAAAATAAAACCCTCCTTCTGATAGATCATGGACCTCATTTTTCAGTGACTAGAACTCTTACATTTTTTGGGGTTTAAAATAAAACCCTCCATTCAATATGCTTTGCCATATTGCTTTTGATATTGATTGTAGCTGTTTGTGTCCAATAAATTACCTTAACTCTAGCTTGATTTGAAGAGTATCTGCATCCTAAAAAATACATGCTATTGCTGCCCTACATCCATGCTCTTAAAAATTGACTTGACTTCTAGCTTTCCCTACATCCATGCTCTTAAAACTTGACTTTACTTCTAGCTTTTCCTACATTCATGCTCTTAAAAATTGACTTTTATTCACCTTGATTTTATACTGTAGGTTTCGATGCTTCAAGTCACACGCTCAGACTCCAATAACTGGGTGGTGTTGTAGATAATGAAAGAAAAAAGAAAGTGATGCTGCAGCCTCTAAGAAAAAGGGGAGGAAGGCTTTAGCCTGAGCCATGGGTTATTAGCCTCAATTGCAGCTACCAGCCTCCTTTTGAGTTTCTATTTTGTTTATTTGGACTAGTTATAGCAAGTTTTTTTTTTTTTTTTTTTTTTTTTTTTTTTTAGATTTTAGAAAATTTATTGCTTGTAATTGAAGCCAAGGCTGATCCCTTAGCATACATGTAGGGATTGACCCCTTGTAAGCACAAGGTTTTTTGAATGTCTTCTCTTTGAATGAAAGTTTGCAAGCACAGCTAACAAATTTATTAAGTGCATATTAGAAATTTCATGTATGGTCATGTTCCCAACTTGGTAATAGCAGTGTATCAACTCTTGGAGTATGGATCGAGTGAGTCATGAATCAGTCAATTACTACAGCAAGTCTGTCACTTAGATGTGCTTAGTTGATGACATGAGTTTAGACAGATATGAGGTTCTTGATTTTAAAGCTCATTTAGTGTGGAGTAATAATGATCATCTATATCTAATTTCTTGTTTTTTAAGGTGGTATTCTTTTTAGAAGGGATCATCTTTCCACCACTAACATGAGTGGGTGAAACAGTCTTTTGTCATCATACCAGAAATTGGAATTTTTCTAGCTACCCAAAACGGATGATTCTCAATGAGGGGTCTCTCGTTCCATAAGCCCCACTACTTTCCCCTACTAGTATAGCAAGGATATATATGTGATCACTTGAATTTCCTAGTCACGCAAACTAGACAAAAAAGGAACTCAATCCTCACATATCAACCATTTATAAAAGTTTTTACAAGATGAAGTACATATAATAGTTCATCAATTGACTGAATTGGTCTGCCCATATTAAGAATTATGAAACCCGAAAATAAGCTTCAAGCCCCTTGGAGTACTCTTCTTCATAGGACGTTTGTAATAATTCTCCCTAAGAACTATGTCATCCATATAAGACCAAGTGGCCCTCTTGGAGTGCTCTTTGCCCATAAGAACCTCTTTGAGTATGGGTTCGCAAGACTTTCAGGGAATTCCTCAACAGTTTCACAGAGCAATCCCTGCAAACAAACAAAATAAAACCACAGTTAATATGATAAGAACAAATTCTCCAAGACTCCACATTTAATAGACACTTTATTACCATGTCTAGTTTTTATATGAGGTGTCTATCAGTGTACATTTTTTTTTTTTTTTGGGGTTAGATGGGGGTTATATGGAGAGAGAGAGAGAGAGAGAGAGAGAGGGCAAAGGTGGGTTTAATGCAGGGAACTTGGACTGGTCCTAGCTCTTATGGATCCCAATCAAATGGAATGAGAAATGGTGTTCAGAACCCAAAATAAAACTCAAGTTGTTAAAGAGATATCTTCATGAATATTATTGCATTGGGTTCAGCTCATATTGATCCTCCCCTGTACATTGCTAAAATTCTAACAAGGAAGCACCATCATGAGGAAACAGTGAGGAAGTGTAGTTTGTAAGCACTGAGCAGAGATAGCCGGGTTCAGGTCTGTGTTTATAGTTCTTGAGAATTTGATCCATCATCTTCAATTACTATAATGTTAGGTATTGAAAATGATTCAGAACTGATAAATCATAAAGAAAGAAAGATAAGGCAGTCCATATAAGTAACTTGCCTAAAGCATCCAGTCCCTTTTCTTTTTCTTGTACACCTCGTGAATCGGCATTTTCTAAGGAAGTTTCAAAATGCATGGACATGGAAGCAGATTAGCAATAGCAAGTCAAACTGAAACTGCTACTGATGATGATGCCAAAATACACAGGTTTCCAAATCTATTATGTGCTTTTTCACAAGACATTAAGACCTCCAAACTAGAGAATTGCTGTCCCACTTTAAATCAATTTTCCTTCTTAACTTGACAAAAGTTGAACTTTGTCTTAAAGGTTTAACATTTCTATCAAGTTTACGTCCTATCTTCTACCAAATCGACACAAAAATTTGACATGAACCAGGAAAAACCAGAAATTGATGGAAAGTTTTAAATCGAAAAGAGACTGAAAACAGAGAAAGAGATAAACTGCATTCAGGTATGGCAAGAAACAATCAATAACCAAATCAGAAGCTAGAATCAAGGATGGAAGCAAATCTGAAACTGTAATTTCAGGTAAAACACTATAGCCATCGGGTTTAGAAACTAACAAATCTAACCTGAACCTTGCTTGAATGATAGAAAGGGATACATAAAAAAGAAAGAACACAAAAAAAAAACAAAACAGAACAGGAATCCACCAGGTCTTCACTTCTGAATCCACAGAAGTACCACTCAGAATCCACTAAATAATCACTGATTGATTTGGTTCCAAATCGACAAAATGACAACAAACAAAAAAAAAAAAAAAAAACACAAACAAAGAGGCAATGTAAAGGTAACAGAGATCGAAGGAAAGGAGTCATGGGGATACCTGGAGTGTGAAGAGGAGTCACCGTAGTCGTCGCCGCCGCTGCCTTGGAGGAGAGGAGATAGGGTTTGGTCTGCAAAATAAACGCAAAATCAGAACAAAGCTGGGTTTGGTATAGGGAAAACCATGATTCTTTGACTGAAATAGTCCCATACCTGAAGTTGCAGGGGGCAATAGCTTCGTTTGTGAGAGGAAGAAGAAGAACGATTCGAATCTGGAGCTATGGCAGAGAGGGAGTTAGGGATTTAAAAAGAAAGAGGTTTGTGAGGGTGCTCCGTCGACGTGAGGTTGCCGTGCCGGCGTGAGGATGCAGATTACGGTGACGGAAACCACCTCCACCGTCGTCTGGTCAGGTCGTCGTGAGAGAGGAGAGGTGGGAAAGAGAGAGAGAGAGAGAATGGAGGGAAAAATAGCAATGTGTGAAATGAAAGTGAAATCGTTCAATTCAATTTCGACCGTGAGATTCTATTAAGCCACGTGTCCTCATCTTAGGTGTGCACTTGAAATGTAATTGACGAAGATGTAATTGAGACGATAAAAATCCGTTGCACCACATGCAGTTCAAGAGATCGATCCAAGTGCTATAATCACACACGTATTGTGAAGGTTCAATCTAACGGCTGATATTCCAGCCACTCGTCCGTGAGGGTTCTAAAATGTCATGAAAATGCCCTGAATGGACAAAATTGCCCCCCTAAAACAATGAGAGACCATAACTTGGTCATTTTTAACTCGCAATTGAGTACTTTCAAATTGCAGTTTTCTAAGAAAAACAAGAAGAATATTGTGGAACTGCTGTGTTGGCTAAAGTAGACTAAAAAATTCATTCCAGATATGAATTGATCGAAGGAGAAGATTGTTCTACTTATTGGGAACTTTGGGATTGATTCAAATGGATTTGTGAGCATGCATTGTGACGGACCGTGTGGAGTTTGGTGGATTCTCCAAGTGGTGTAAGAATTTTAGATTTTTTGCGGTTTTTTTGGGTAATGATCCGTAAAACATGGAAATAGAGATAACTATCACTTAATCCAATTTTGTTGTCCTAAATCCTAAATCCTAAATCCTAATACGCTAATAAATGGATGGAGGAGGGAGCTCTTCTACTAGGGTTCCGATTCCTAGTTGGTCTCTTATTTTATCTACTTACCTCTGTTTCATTCCCACCCTGGCTACCACGTGTCCTCCCCATATATATATATATATATATATATATATATAACACTCACCTCGATCACTGCCTGCCTCGCTACTGCATTGCAACCTTGGCTCCTTTCCTTGCTTCCCACAATTCCCATCGAGAAAATGGAAGTAGTGAGACAACGCCGGAACCACAATCTCCGCCTCCTCTTGCCTGACTCCTCCACCCAATGTCGCCCTCATTTCTCAGTACTCACAATTCCCCCAACTTCATCCTTCTCCGCCTCTGCCATCACCACCATATCGATCCCAGCAAGAAGTGGATTGTCTCTCCGACCTGGAGAAACTCAATGTGCTTGGCCATGGCAATGGTGGCACAGTCTACCAACTCCGCCACAACCGCACCTCCAACATCTACGCTCTTAAAGTCATCCGTGGAGACTGCGACACCACCGTCCATCACCAGATCTTAAATGAGATGGAGATCCTACGCCGTACAGACTCTCCCTTCATTGTCCGATGCAACGGTATTTTCCATGATCCTTCAGGCGACACCTCGATCCTCATGGAATACATGGACGCCCGCACACTCGATACTCTCCTCAAATCCCAAGGAAGCTTCTCAGAGCTTTCACTCTCCACCATCGCTCGCCATCTCCTAAACGGTCTCAAATACCTTCACTCTCAGAAGATCGTCCACACAGACACATCAAGCCTGCGAATCTACGTACTTGTGAATCAAAAGATGGAGATCAAGATTGCAGACTTCGGAGTCAGCAGCAAGATCATCATGTCTCATAATACGCTTCAACGCTGCGATTCATTTGTGGGTACACATGTGCATACATGAGCCCTGAGAGACTGAATCAATGCACCTACGGTTCCACCTACGACGGTTACGCTCCTGATATATGGAGCTTCGGACTTACCCTAATGGAGCTCTACGTGGGTCACTTCCCCTTGCTCTCTCCTGACCAGAGACCCGACTGGGTCACGCTTATGTACGCGCGCCATATGTTTCGGAGAACCACCCAGCTTGCCTGAAGGTGCTTCCAAGGAGTTTCAGAGCTTCATCAACTGTTGTTTGCACAAGGATTCCAGCAAGAGATGGACAGTTTCACAGCTCTAATCACACCCTTTTATCGCCAAGGATTCCATGCAGCAGTAATGTTTTGTCGATCTAGAGTTTTCTGCTGATGGCAATGACGACAAAGTAGATCGCCCTAAGTCAACTAGTGGAACCCCCATTTTTTATTATTCTTGTTGGTCTTGTCAATGAATGAATGAATGTATGTATGTACGGACGTTAATCCTGCAAATACTATTACTTTAATATGATTCTTTACTTCCAAAATTCTTTTAGCATTCGGGAACTGATTTAGCATTTGATTTCCTAAAAATGATATAAATATATATATATATAATCAATCACATTGGTTCTCATGAATGAACCCTACCCTTTTTTGGGGGTGAGGATGAGGGAGAGAGAGAGGATTCCATTTCTGTTTTCCGTTGATAAACCACTATACACTTATAAACAAGAAAACACTTGATGAACCCTGAGTTCGTAACATATAACAGGCTTGGGATTGCATCATTTTTACCAAACTTATAATTAACAACAACAAATTAATTGATTTTTTTTTTTTTCTGATGTTTTCATATTTTTACTAATTTATACATATTTATTATATTTAAAAATAAGAAAACGTGATTCACATTTGAGTGGGTCGAGTCATTAGGTTTTTTGAAAACCGAATCTAGTGAAAAAACCTGGTTTGCCAATAATGAAATTAACACGACATAAATATTATTTGAATTTATTAATTTTATACTTCTTCAATATCTTTTTTCTTTATAGTTACATTGGTTGGTAATACTTTTACCCTTTTTTGCTTTTGTCAAAAACGTATATTTTATGCATTTGTTTGAGATGAAATCAAGGCCGATAACAATACATTACATAATCGAATCAGATTATAATGTAAGTGATACTTTGGACTATCGGGTTATATCAAACTGTTTCGAGCCTGGTTTTCGACCGAAACTGTTTGCCTTATGGGCCTTATCAAATGGGCTGGGCTCTATTTTTAAGGTTTTAACTTTTCAAATAGGCTGGGAACCATTTTATAATCCAAACAAATGGACTGTACCAAATAGGCTGGGCTCCATTTTTAATCCAAACAAGTTTGAAAGAGTGAATGGCATGGGAGGGTGACGTTTCTATCGGTTTGTACAGGGTCGGATTTCGGTTCTGGGGCAGCTTAGTTTCGGTTCAGGCCTTTCAGTTCGGGCTTATCGGGGACTTTTGGTGTAACCGTAACCTCGCCTAAACCAAGAGGTTTTAAAATGCTGAATCCGAATCTGAATCCTGCCCTACAAGGGCTCGGCTCGGTTCAATTTGGGCCTTAGAAGTTGGGGCCGGATCGGGTTGGTCGGTTCAGTGAAGATTTTGACACCCCTGGGCTATGCCAATTGCCGACGGACTTCTTATGTAATTACATTGATGAAAATGATAATTTTGGAAAGAAATTTTCTTTCACCCAAGGGTGAAGATACTTCATCAATGGTTATAGTGATTCATGATTAATTAGATTATCTCGATTTATCATTAGCTTTTTCATCCATATTGTTCATGTTTGGAAATACCCTTTTCCAAATTTTATCTGAGGGTCAAATCAGTTTAATGAAAAGATTCTCTTCCCACCATGAGTGGAGAGAAACTATGCAACACCATTATCTAGAAGAGGGGATAAATGCCACTACTGGCTGGTTTTTTATCCACTCATCTCTAATTTTTGCTGTAAGTTTCAAGAGGTTATTAATATGTGCGGTCTATTAAAACCTAGGGTGCATGACATATGGATACATGCAATATAGAGCTAAAAGTAGAAACCTTACCACTATAAATTTTTTTTTGGGGGGGGGGGGGGGTGGGGTGGGGGAAGGCTGGGCACACCGTCAATGTATCATAAGCTAGCACCTTTTATATTGATCTCTCTTCTTCTTTTGAAATTACCCATGCCCCTCCTATATGATACTCCGTCCCATGTCCCCATTGGTGCTATTTGCAAGTTTACCACACACAAGCAGTGTGTCTGTCCCTCTCCCTTTCTTGGGTTTTACTTGCATCATGAGTTCATGGAGGAGTTTTATGATTACAATACCGAAATCGAAAAAATCGAACCGACCATTTGACTCAACTATATTTCTTTGTAATTTATTTATTGAAATTTTGGTAAGAAAATACTTAAAATGACCTTGTGTACTTAGCCAACAAAGAAATGAAGCTCAATATTGTTAGGGTTAAAGAAGTGTGGCGTGTACCTGCACCTAGACACAGTCGCTTGCGAAATGACCTGCGCACCCCTGTGGGAAGGTGGAAAGCACCAAGAGTGTGCTAATTATTTCACGCGGTTGTGTTTGGACGTAGGTACATGCTGGGTTGCACGACCAGCATTTAGCTTTCTTTCTCCCATATTGTATTTTTTTTAAACAACAAAACTCACTAATTGCATCCAAGATGAGCAGGTTTTGCTAGGAGAAGATCATGGAACATTAAAAATGTTTGCTTAACATAAAAACTCTCATAATGAAATTCTAAAACTTAATATTAATCTTCCCAAATTTGTTGTTTCATGAATTCAAAAACAAAGTTTATTAGCCATTGCATCGATCCTTCCATGTTTGGTAACAAGGACAATGGATCAAGACCTCATAACCATATAGGTGGAGTACTCTAATCACTAAGATTAAAGCTATGATGCATCAACAAACATTAAAAATAAATGAAGAGCAACTTGTGATGTTCCCAAAATTGTCTTTTCATGAATTCAATAATAGAGTTCATTGACCATTGCAACTTTCCATGTTTGGTAACAAGAGCAAGAGATCAAGACCCCATAACCATATGTGGGGTCTAGCTAATCAATAAGTTAAAAGCTATGGTCCATCAAAAAAAGATTACAATATAAAAGTTTTAAGCCCCACGACTCAATTAACTCACAGGCTCATCTCAGACATCACCATCTTGTGAAGAGCAACTTGTCTCAAGTTCATGCATCTTTTCTATGGTTAAGATGTGGATGTATTGCCTCCCTTTGTGTCCCCATTCCCGATTCATCTTTCCACCACCAAGTTTCTTTCAAGGTAATCCACTTGATTATTGTAATTGAGATAAGTTGGAAACGACCCCACTGTATGAGTTCCACTAAGAGTCTGATTTAACCATGGTTTTAAAAAAACCGGATAAATTTTTTTCTTCTTCCTTTTTGGTGGGGATCCTTGACAGGATTTTAAAATGCGGAATCGATCAGTTAGTGCCGATTCGAATCAAGATTGGATTAGAATATGTTGGAATCGGTCTCCAAGAATCTTAGAACCGGTTTTCAAATTCAAAAACAGAAAATTTTTAGGGTTTTTGGGTGTGAATCGATTGTATCGAGGTCGGTCACAATTGATTTCAATTCAAATAAACTTCTAAGGACTTAGGCTCTACTGCACTAGCCTCAAGCCAGTTGTGTCGGTAGCTGTCCTCTCAACCAAAACCAAAACCAAAAAAAAAAAAAAAAAACACAAAGAAGCTAAGTTGTTTTTAATGGGAAAAATGACTTTGCCAGGGAGAATGACTCCTCCCCCAAACCCAGGATGGGACAAAATGACCGCCTTACCCCCTTCCCATGAAAGTTGAAAATTCCACCCTTATTGATACTTCCACACATACTTCCATTGGTCTCCATGCTAGCAGGTCCATGCTCCTTGATAGGAAACTCTTTTTCTTAATAAATAGTTCAATTTTAGTTATATAAAATATAATTTTTAGATTAAGTGACCTGTTTCGATCCAACCGAATAGATTGATAAATTAGGACGGATTAATTGAACCACCTGAAATACGATTGATTAACCGATTGATTAACCAATTGGGAATAATATATACATTAAAATGACTTAACGAACTGATTAGCAAAAATCGATTACAGATCAGCCGAACCAACTGGTCGATGCCCTAGTGAGATAACTTTGAATTGAACTTGACTTCCTTATAGACTGCAATTCAGATCGTCTACGGCGCAACTGCCTGTAGCGGCCTATGTGGCACAGACTGGGCTGAGTGCCCAATGACCGCCTTACCCCCACTGGAACAAGGCGTTTGGGTAGGGGTAAGACAGTCTTTACACACACAACTCAATCTATGTCGCTCAGACAGCTACGGGCAGCGCGCCATAGAAGATCTAGATCCAACTGGACTGTTAGTTAAAATGGTAAATAAAAACTTAGCAATGAATATAACTTGTTTAGGAATCTTCTTACAACCTTCCATCCTATAAGAAGTAGGGACCAGGTTGCCAACTGCCTAGCAAATAAGCCGAAGAAGATTACCTAATTTAGGAATCTTCTCGTAGCCCTCTCTCATCTTATAAAATCTAGGGCTATGATACTAGCGAATAAATACACTAGTTTAGGAATCTTTCGCATCTTCCTATAACTTTCCAGTCCTAAAACAGTGGCGGCCAAACGGACGAGCAAAAGATACAGTATGTCAGTATTAGACAAAGGCGGCTTTCCACTAAGCTTACTTCATGGAAATTGCAAGTACTTGGCATTGCGCACGTGGGTCAATGTATAATGATTCGATTAGGTTTTTTTTTTTTGTTTTTTTGACTCAAAGGACTCGACTAGTTCATTAATTTTGATTATGCATCTACTTCAAATTAATGTCCCAAATACCCTTTATCTCAATTGACAAGGAGAATATACAGTCTGTTGCAATTAGGTGTTTTTGGTAATTTCACTTCAACCGGTATCCGTAAGAAGTGCTTCTCTCCTAAGCACCCAGCTTTTAAGCTTAATTAAGTGAACAAAATCCTAATCAAATGGCCATCAGGGCTGGAATACTAAGTTGATTAATCTCTACTTTTATACGTGTTCGCATAAAAGTGTGGTATTTCTTCTAATCTTGGTCTAGTTCCTTGGACAAGCCTCTTACTCTCGGGCAAAATTCCATGCGCTCGCAATCTTTTGAGATGGGTTCTGTAGTCCTTTTCTTATTACCGATTTGTGGAGAAATTTAAAATTGTACTCAACTCCATGAATTGTGTCTATGGTCTATTTTATTAAGAGATTCCTTAAACTCAAGTAAGTGCAAAGTTGATAAATAACTAATATTTTTTCTTCTTTATGATACTAACTATATTTTGTATATATATTTTCAAAGTTCCACTAGCACATCCAAGACTCAAGAATACCTGCAACTCATCTTCCTCAATCGATTTGGGGAAGAAGAGTTGCAAGTTTTTTTTTTTTTTTCTTGAAGGAGTATTTTTATAATTTTATCCCTTGATTTTAATATAGTTAGCCATGAACTGATGGAATCGATGTATTTGTTAACGTTTATAAACCTTATGATACTTTCGTTAAACCTCAAGGGTGGTATATATAAATATATATATATATTTTTTTTGATATTGGACCATCTAATCCATTTAATTGCCATACATATCCATACTTACCCGAGTTTGGATTTGCTACCCACATGGAGAAGGGTGGTAACAGATCTAAACCCTCCATGGGGGTGGGGGATCCACCTCTAGGGTGCGGGACCCACTACCCATGGAGTGGTCAGTTCTGTCCCCACCCGTCCCCATGTGGATAGCTGATCCACATTCATACGTACCCATGTCTTTTTTTTTAAGTTTCCAAACTCAATATGCTTCCTAACCATGTTTAGAATTTTGGATTTTAGGATCCATTGGACCATAAGATAATATAGAAATAGAGAGACGTCACAATTCTATCACATGGGGAAAATGTCCAAATAATAATAATTTCCACAGGCGGCAGGCGGCAGGCCCCACTTTCTCATCCCACTTGCTGTCCTTTTTTTTTTTTGGATAAACTCCCACTTGCTGTCTTTCGTTATCCTGATGGATTCATCATCCCCAATCACTTACTGCCCCACGTTTCTTCCTTTTCCGTCGGCTATAAAAGTCACTCCCCCTCCTGTCTCCTTCACTCCTTCAAAGCTCAACCGCCTCAACCCCTCCCCCCATCCCATCCAAAATGGCACTAGTTAGACAACGCCGGAATCTCAATCTCCGCCTCCCTTTGCCGGACTCTGCTGACTGCCGCCATCGCTTCCCTCTTCCACACCCCCCAACATCGCTCTCCTCCGCCACTACTAGCGGTGGCGCCGCCGCACCCACCACCATATCCCAGGAAGTCGACCGCCTCTCTGACCTCGAGAAACTCAAAGTTCTCGGCCACGGTAATGGAGGAACTGTCTACCAAGTCCGCCACAAGCGAACCTCCGCCATCTACGCCCTCAAAGTCGTCCATGGAGACTGTGACACCACCGTCCGCCGCCAGATCTTACGCGAGATGGAGATCCTCCGCCGTACCGACTCTCCTTTCATCGTCCGGTGCCACGGGATTTTTGAGAAACCCTCCGGTGACACAGCGATTCTCATGGAGTACATGGACGGCGGCACACTCGATTCTCTCCTCAAATCCAGTGGAACCTTATCGGAGCTCTCACTCTCTTCCATCGCTCGCCAAGTCCTTAACGGTCTCAACTACCTTCACTCCCAGAAGATTGTCCACAGAGACATCAAGCCTGCGAATCTGCTGGTGAATCAGAAAATGGAGGTCAAGATTGCAGACTTCGGGGTCAGCAAGATCATGTGCCGTATGCTCGAACCATGCGACTCTTATGTGGGTACCTGTGCATACATGAGCCCTGAGAGGTTCGATCCAGACACCTACGGTTCCAACTACAACGGCTACTCTGCGGATATCTGGAGTTTGGGGCTTACGCTATTGGAGCTCTACGTGGGTCATTTCCCCTTGCTATCTCCAGACCAGAGACCCGATTGGGCCACACTAATGTGCGCCATATGTTTCGGAGAACCTCCGAGCTTGCCCGACTGTGCTTCGGAGGAGTTTCAGAGCTTCATCAATTGTTGTTTGCAGAAGGATTCCAGTAAGAGATGGAGTGTTTCGCAGCTCTTATCACACCCCTTTTGTCGGCAAGGATCTGATGGGATCTGAAAATGGAACATTGAAAATTCTCATGAGAGTCGCCGGTTTTTGGAATCTCCGGTGCCGGAATCTGTACATATTACGTGGGATCATTTTCGTGAAAATTATTTTGCACTGTATATTTTTAGTCCTTTTCACAGTAAAACTGCTTGAAAAGAGATTTTAGGGGAAAATTAAAGAATTTCCAACTTATTCTCTTATTCATTTTTGTTCATTTTTGTTTGGGGCAATTACTTTCACTACCCTACACTTAACCTATATTTATTAAAACTACCATACCTTAAACTTCTTTTCTGAAACTACCCTGTTTGTAAACTTTTACATTTCCTTCTACCCTCATGTTTTTAAATACCCAAATTACCCTTCCTTTTCACCTAGTAACCTACTAATCTATTTAACCTATCGTTCATCTTCTACTTTTTATTATTTTTATCCTTAAAAAAGTAAAAAATGAATTTCTCCTATTTTTTACTCCATTCAATTTTTTTTTGTTTTTTTGTTCCTTCAATTCTTCTATTTAATTAATTTTTTATTCAACATTTCATTCTCATCGTTCTTCAAACAGATCATGGTTCTAAGTATCGGTATCGTGTTGCCCATATCAGGCGATGTACCGGTTTTGTTAGTCATCGATACCGATACCATGGTGATACCATATCGATAGCACCGTACTGACAAGGGGTAAACTGGTTAGAGAACTCCTTTTTAAAGGAAATTCAGCGGTAATTTTGCCCGATACAGCCGATCCAGGCCGATACCATATCAGTTTTGTAGATTATCGATACCCGTTCCGATGCCGTGCACTAAAACCATGGAACAGATCGACTCTCCTCAAAAATAGTAAAAAGTAAATTGAATAAAAAGAGGAAGAGAGAGAAGAAGTGGGGCGTTTGAAGAGAGTCCATCTGTTCCATGGTTTTAGTGCACGGTATTGGAACGGGTATCTGTAACCTGCAAAATTGATACGGTATCGGCCTGAATCAGTTGTAACAAGCAAAATTACCCCTGAATTTCCTTTAAAATGAGTTTTTTTATTTTTTTTATTTATAATTTTACCCCTTTTGAGTACTGTGCTATCGATATCGTATCGACATGGTAACGGTGACTAGCAAAACTAGGACGTATTGCCCGTATCGGGCGATACGATACCAATACTTAGAACCATGATCTATTCAAAGAAGAACGATGTGATGAAATGTTGAATAAAAAATTAATTAAATAGAAAATTTGAAGAAAAAACAAAAAAAAAAAACGAATAAAGTAAAAAACGGGAGAGAGAAGAAGCGGGTGGGTGCTTTCATTTTTTACTATTTTAATGACAAAAATAGTAAAAAATAGAAGATGAATGGTAGGTTAAATAGATTAACAGGTTACTAGGTGAAAAGGAAGGGCAATCTGGATATTTAAAAATATGCGGGTAGAAGGAGATGTAAAAGTTTAAAAGCAAGGTAGTTTCATAAAAGAAGTTTAAGGTAGGGTACTTTTAGTAAATATAGGTTAAGAGTAGGGTAGTGATAGTAATTGCCCTTTTTTATTTCCATTTTATTAAGCATCACATTGGTATCAAACTCTAGTGATTCTGATCCGACGTTCAAACTGTCCTCTCAAAGCTATCTTTTTTTTTTTTTTTTTTCACGGTGTAAGACTAAAGTTGTTAACCCTTGACAATAATGTAGGATTCATTTGATCGGATCCGACTCCTCTACTTCCAAGGTGGCATGTACTGTCGTGCGCCCAACATTGCCCCACATATAAGGTGTGCAAAAAGTACTACCTTGCCCCTGCCCGAAGTCTCTTTCTCATTTGATCACCACAAAGCTCACTCCTTTCTTTTTGATATTTTTAACCTTTGTAACTCATTTTCTTCCGTCTATTTCTCTCATGTTGATGTTTCAGCGAACCTAACTGCCAACACAACAACTAAGTTTGGTCTTTCCAGTATAGCTGCTAAATGTTGGTTTTGCTTCTCCTTCTTGGCTGGCTAGATTCCTTGGATTTGGCCCCTTCTTGATTCAATACATTCTCAATTATCCAAAAAAACAGCACTATGGGATTGACCTTGCCAATGCTGAGGAATTCAGCTAGACTTGTCGACCAATACGGTTTTGGTAATACGATACAGTTTTGATACGATATAAAAAATAGATATCCAATACTGATACTATACCGTATCATTTAAAAATACCATTTTCAATACCGATACCGTACTGTTTCAATACGGTTTTGGTACGATATAAAAAGAGTATGGAAAACGGTATGCCATTGTACAAAAAGACAAAAATGAAAGAAAGGAGATTAATGGAAGAAGACCCACCAATGACGATAAACTAACCGTATGGACTGCTGGATTTTCGTCTTCAATCATTAAAAAGATTGTTTCATAGAGCTAATTTGTATTCAAAAGTAATTAACTATCAATGGAAATTACCATATAAGAACCAGTCCAGGCTACTGTTGCAGAGATAACATTAAACCCAAATTCTCCATGTAGAATTCGATATCTTAGCCATCTGAAATCAATAATGAAGGGCAGTGATTGCTGCAGCTTCTCACAAGTTGATTCTTGTTGAAATCGAGCTGCAATCACGATGATGGAAAGAAAGACATTGCGAGAAGAGGAGGGAAGAGGAGCTTCTCGTTCTTTTTATCTCTCTCCTTGTCTGGTGCTGTGGTGGGGTAATCCTTTTACCCGTTTTCCTTCTCGTAATTAATCCACTGCAAACCTTCTAGAAAGAACAAAACCACACCCCTTCCCAGTCTCACCCTCTCTCTTTCTCCTTCGTTAGTTCGTTCTGTGGTTGAAGATCCGGAGTTACGAAGCTCTATTACCCGATTATTCTACTTATGTTGGATGAATCTCTTTTCCCTGTTCGATTTCAACTATTACAGCAACCACAGTAAATCTGATTCCAAAACAACCTTCAAAAGATTCCCAAGCGCAATGGGAAAACAACAAAACCAGATCTGATAAAAACTTATAACATCCCAAAACCCTCTCCACAAAGAACGAGAAATTTGGAGAAGAAAACAGAAAAAAAACGAGAGAAAATGACCGGAGAACAATGATGAGTCACTGCTCAGTCGAGAGGCTTTGCTGGAGTACCGCTCTGGGCGCCGCGAGCAAACCAGGAAGCGTGAAGGAGAAAGGGAAGTGCGAAGGGGAAAGGGCCGAAAGGAATTAGGGTTTTTAGGTTTTAGCCTTTTAGGTAACGTCTTAGCCATTTAGACTTTAGATATATATTTTTTTAATTTTACAATTATACCCTCCAAAACGGTTTGGTTTTGGACCATTTTGGTATAACGGTACAGTTTTGGTACATACCGATGGTATTGTACCCAATATCGATATCGTACTATACTGTGATCAATACCGTTTGACCATACAATACCGTATTGTTCCGTTTTTGTAACGATATAGCTTTGCACGAGCGGTTTCAGTTTCGATATACGATTTCAATTCTAAATTGACACCCTTAAATTCAACTCCTCTCCAGCGAATTTTTGGGATGGTAAGACAAGACCAAACACACTTCCACAGTGCATGGGGGATAGATTGATAAGAATTAGTTGATGATGACTATTTAATAGTAGTAATTTTGAACAATAGCCATTGGTATGCTTTAGTAGGGGTGTAAATTTGGCCCTGTCGGCCCGAGCTTGCCATGAGTTTGAATAGGACTTAGGCTGGATTTTTTAAGCCTGAGGGCAGATTAGGATTCAAAATTTCAGGCCTAGGGTCAGGGTCAAACTGGGCTAGGGTTAAGGCCTTGGGCTGAGCTGGCCCAGCCCCGCCCTATGCCTATGTTTGGTTTGAAATTTTCAAGCCTCGAGTCATAGAGTTATTGAAAACAGAATAATATAACGTTTCTGATCCAGTTCTGATCTGAATCAATGGGAATTGACATGAATTGTCCGATTCTAGCCCAATCGATCCATTATATTTGTTAGGGCATTGAAGTTAAGGATGGGCAAGAAGGGGGTATCGAGTCTCCACCTAGATTAGAATCTAGGACCCCATCATGATGACTCCATCGAGGATTGGTCAAAACATAAAATGGGTATAGGTCAGGATACAGTCAAAGGAAGTTGGTAGGCCGACTTAAAAGTCAAGCTTCTCAGATCCACCTTTCGGGGAGGTGGTGGACTCCTTGGCGGATTTTACTCTTCTTCATTATTTTTTATTATTTTTTTCTTCAAAATGTGATACATGACGATCTTAAATCTAACGGTCCTAAATCATTCTTTTATTTTTAAATAATGAATTACCTATGTTATCCCAACCTAGAATTTAATTCGGGTCAAGTTTAATCAAATCAACATTAAACCTATGGTTAACTCAAACCGAAAGCCCAATCCTAATTTCATCGCCTCTCTCTCTCCTCTCCGTCCCGCTCGTCTCTCTCCTCTCTTCACTTTTTCCCGAAATCGAAGAAACCTCCGGCGAGCGAAGGCAGATCTGTTGCAGTCAGGTTTGGTCTGCAACCTCCGACGAAGGCGGCGAAGGCTAGTCACCTTGGGATTCAACCTCCGGTCTGCACGTTTTCCCGCTATTCTCTCTCCTCTTTACCTCTGCAACCTCAGGCGAAGGGGCTCTCTCGGCGAAACCCTTACCCTAACTCTTCTCGGATTGCTGGAAAAAGTGCCGGAGCAACCTCGTTGTGCCGCTACCACTCCTCCCAGTCTCAGACGCGAAGGCGAAGGTGGTCGGTTCACTCAAGTTCGAGCCACTCTCTCACTCTTTCTCTCTCTCTGTTTTGGTTTCTTTGATGTTTGTTTAAAGAAGAAAATCAATCGGAAGAGCATTAGTTCATCCAAGCCAGGAACATATGCGGATCCAAGCTAGGAATGTATTTGTGTATTCAAAATCGATCTTAAAAAATTAGCTACTCCACACCTTGTTGCATTCTGTGAACTATATTGGCTAATCGTTGAATGTACAGCTTATTGAATTTATCATCAGAGAAATATAAAATATATATAATCTAATTGTATTTTGGCCGACATTGATTAATTTGATGCATGCTCATCGGTTATATTGTTGAATGGTGAAAACAGTGACTCATAAGAACATGAAAGCCCTGTCATGTAAGTAAGCAAATTAGTGTTATTGATTTAAAATATTGTAATTTACTTGCTACAGAACACACAGGTTTAGGTGGTTGAAATTGGTAATTATTTTTCTCACTGGTATAGTTTGTAGTTTTGATATCTTCAGTTGCAGAGGGTAATGGAAAGAAACCCAGTTGATCAAACTATAATTTTTTTTGTCTTGGATATTTTATTCCTTTAAATACTTAATGGGTCTTAATTTCTGGTGGTTTCGGCGAGCTTGCTGGCTGTTAACAATGGTGCTTTCACCCTTTCATTCACAGTTATGTTTCATATATTCTCTATATCGAATGCTTCATCTGTTGTAATCAATGATGGCACCAGATCTGCAAAAATGGAGGATGCGGGTGTGAAGCTGCAAATTGTGAGGAAATGATACTTGAATGAACTTGAAAACCATTGTGCAGGAGGGAGAGAGAGAGACCAGCATTCCCAAGTGAGTATCTTTCAAAGTTGAGTTGAGGAAAGCTTTTGTGTGGGCAGTCACAGGTTGAGGGGGGGGCCATGACACAGCAGTAGCACATTAGAAATTAGAGAAGAAATTATGAGTCTCCAAATTGCCCAACCTACCAAAACCAGAGCAATTCAGCCACATCATTGGGAATGTGAGGTCTATATGACCTTGTAATGTCTGCCATATTAGTACAGCAGAAAGAAAGATTGAAGCAGAACACAGCATAATTAGTAGGAGCATGCTTATTCTAAGAGCATCAACTACCATTATTGTGACCTGGTTGACTCTGTTCAATGGGTTATTGTTTGTAGTGTTGTCAATGGTGATTTCAACTACAAGGAGGCACTCACTAAATCAATTATATTCTTGGAGGCACAGAGGTCAGGGAAGCTCCCTAAAAAACCTAGGCTTCCTTGGATAGGAGACTCTGGCCTTGAAGATGGCAATAAAGCTAATGTGATTAACTCTCTCTCCCAAAAATCTAGGCTTCCTTGAGTTGTTTCAATTCAGGTGGGCCTGGTTGGGGGATACTATGATGCAGGAGACATGTGATTTATGGTCTCCCAATGGCATTCACCATTACAACTCTCTCATGGACTGCTTCGTTTTATCAAGAGTTTAAGCAACAGTGGAATTGAAGAATGTAATGGATAACTGAATTAAAATATGCCCATCTGATCTCAGAATTTGTAATCTTCAATGGATAACTGAACCAGTTTAGTTCATTTTGTTTCTAAAAATCCATCATGCATGTCATTATCATTTGGTTGATACTTAGTTTCCCTCACATTTGATCACAATCAATTAATGATTGGATGGTGAGTCCTTAGCTCAAAATGGTAGAGCACCTGGGAATTCCAGGGTATGATGGTTCAAATCCATCAGGACTCATACTGCTAAATAGATATGATATTACCAGCTATGGCTATCTAGCATGCAATGTTGAAATGTCCTTGTCTTTATTATTATTTTTTTTTAAATTCTTTTTGTTGTTGGTGTTGATTATTTTCAAAGATTGAAGCTATTGACCAGCACAAGGCTGCTCATCTTCTTCCCCTTGAGCTCATTAATCCTCCTACAAGTGCCATCAAAGACCCGAAAATGGTTCGCATTAGCTTAAGACACCTGATCAAGCTAGTTTCATTTTGAGAGATCTTATTCACCAAGAAAACCAAAAGGAATGACAGAAACTTATTCCAATAGTACAAAGAAAAATCTATAAAAGAAACCCAAAACCTAGTGCACTCATAATACCTGAAACAGTGAATAGATGATTTATAGGATCACCGACCCCAAAGCTGAGTGAATTCTTGAGTAACACACTAAAAGAGGCTAAACTAGGAGTACATGTAAATAGTCTCACCACCATCATCAAGAACTCAGATTTAAAGAGAAATCCAATAGCAGTAAATAAAGAACCTACTGAATCATACATGAGAGTCTTGATGGACTCGGGCCATCATCTCCTGGGAACAATCCCAGGTGCTCTTCCTTTTGAGCTAAAGACTCATATATTTGCATAATCCATGTTAGTTAAGGAGCAATCAATCCAAAAAAATCTAATGTCAAACTATAAAATCTAGAAAAATAGACTTATGCCAATATTTCTCTTGGTGAGGCTGTCAAATAAAATAGTGGCTCTCTCCATTAATCTTTGGTTGGTCAGCTTTAAATTTCCCTTGGCTCAAAATGGAAGAACAACTGGGGTTACACCCAGTAGATCTTATTGATGATAAAACTGAAAACCCAAGGACACAAAATGTGGGTGGGTCTCTGGGGTAGGCAAGCCTTGGAGCTAAGGATCAGGGTAAGGGGTTCTTAAGCTTCAGAATTCAGAACTCAGAAGGGTATGGGATATCTCCAAGACTCCAAGGTAAGGGGTTCTCAAGCTTCAAAGAAATCAGCCTGTTTTGCCTTTAATTTTGATTAAAAAAAAAATAATTTTAACAAGAATCTCATGATCAGAATGACCACCCTCTCTTCGTCCTGCAGAATCTAGGATGATCACTGATCGATCATGATCAGGAAACCTCCAAACCGTAGGGTAAAGAGCCACCTCCGAAGAAATTAAATGTAATGAAAGATAAACAAAAAAAACAAAAAATCATAAACCTAACAAAATCAGACATGCACTAAAAACAAATTAAATTTCACCATTTTTTATTATTGCAGAATTTTACGGAGAAAAAAAAACACAAACCTCACAATTTGCAGCTTCACACCCACATCCTGCATTTTTGCAGATCTGGTGCCATCATTGATTACAACAGATGAAGCATTCTATATAGAGAAAATATGAAACATAACTGTGGATGAAAGGGTGAAAGCACCATTGTTAACAGCCAGCAAGCTCGATTTTGAATACACAAATACAGTCCTAGCTTGGATCCGCAGATGTTCTTGGCTTGGATGAACTAATGCTTTTCCGATTGATTTTCTTCTTTAAACAAACATCAAAGAAACCAAAACACAGAGAGAGAAAGAGGAGTGAGAGAGTGGCTCGAACCTGAGTGAATTGACCACCTTCGCCTTCGCGTCTGAGACTGGGAGGAGTGGTAGCGGCACAACGAGGTTGCTCCGGCACTTTTTCCCGCAATCCGAGAGGAGTTAGGGTAAGGGTTTCACCGAGAGAGCGCCTTCGCCTGAGGTTGCAGAGGTAGAGAGGAGAGAGAATAGCGGGAAAAAGTGGGGACCGGAGGTTGAATCCCAAGGTGACTAGCCTTCGCCGCCTTCGCCGGAGGTTGCAGACCAAACCTGACTGCAACAGATCGGCCTTCGCTTGCCGGAGGTTTCTTCGATTTCAGGAAAAAGTGAAGAGAGGAGAGAGACGAGAGCGGGAAGGAGAGGAGAGAGGAGAGAGAATTAATGCAGAGTTTTTTGGAAGTGCAATTGCTCTTTCAAAATGAGCCGTTGGATGAATATAATCCACGTGTCCATCATCGGAGAGGCGATGAGATAGGGTTGGGGTTGGAGTTGGGGTAACCATAGTTAGTTAACTACTTACAAGTAAGAGAATGATTTAGGATCGTTAGATTTAAGATAGTCACGTGTCACATTCTAGAGGAGGAAATAATAAGAAATAATGGCTCTGGAAATGGATAGGAGTAAAATCCCCTCAGGGTAGAGTGTTTGGATAGGGATAGGATGGTCATTTCAATTCCCCTTGTTAGATGAGCTAAGGAACTGGCCGAGCAAGAAACTGAAGGAGATAAAGATCCATATCATGATGCATGTGCACTAACCCTAAAACTATATGCATGACCGTTAAAAAAATCATGGTAGATATTAAACGACACAAAAACATACCTATGAAAAAAAAACCAAAAGAGAACACATACTAGCCCTAAACAATATCCAAACACTAACTACAATGCACGAAACCTACTTATAGAATGCAACATGACATGAACAACAAACTTACAAACTTACCCACTTTGTAGAGCAGATAACAACAAAACAAAACAAAACCTAAGGCTAAACATGGGTTGAAAAGGAATAAAAGACAACCTCATCATAAAAGCAACGATCTACAACAGAAAAAAAAAACTTAGAAAAACCATATAAACAACAAAAACTAGAATCAAAATCCAAGGTCCTAGATATATACTGCATAGGCCTTGCCTAGCTCAATCGCAGTTGGAACTGGCCCTATACAAAAGTTGAACCAGTCAAAGCGACACTAGTGGCATATTGAGAAGAATCGATAAAAAAACTCCGGGATTCAATATCTATATGATGTTGGTCGACAGATTAATCTGTTGAATGGCTTCACGATGAGTGTCGAACAATTCTTTGAATATGTCGGTATATCAAGAAGGTCCATCGATAAAATGAAGATTTTGTTCGACCAATATAGGGCTGAAATCAACACTGGCACTTGTGAAGCTCGATGTCGATGTGAGTGCTAACAGTTCTTGGAGGTTTGTTTGTCAAGAAGGTCCATCGACAAAATGAAGATTTTGTTCAACCAATATAGGACTGAAATCGACATAGACGCTTATGAAGCTCGTTGTCAATGCGAGTCCTAACCGTTCTTGGAGGCCATGATGAACCCATCTAGGTTCATTCCTTGGCTCCTAAGATGACTCTAGGACACGATAAGCATGGTTGTATGCGCGCTCAAATCACAATGGTTATGAGTGATGACATTCATTGACACCATAGATGAGCAACCAACTCATATGGATGGTTTAGGATGGGTTATGGAACTCTAAAACATGTTAATTAAGAGAGTGGTAGACTTCATGGAATATATAAATGCAAGTCCTCTTATGTTGAGGGGGATTCTTTTAAAAAAATCTCTTAGTATATCGAGTTTTTCCTCGACTAGAGTCAGTTGAATAAAGTAAGTGTACGTGTTAATTACCATAAGTGGTGGATAGTCGGAATCCGAGTTGATGCTTATCTACTGAGTCAAGAGTGGCCTCCAAACATTATTTTCCTAGTTTTTCAATAAGGTAAGGTTTCAACCTTGTCTTTGGAGGTTTACATATTGGTTTGTCGAGTTCTTTTTTGCTTGTTTTGCATACCCAAAGGGGGGTGTGTGACCCTATCTTTTTAGGTAGTCATATACCCATGTATAAATCGATTTTAGTGTATTACTCAAATCATGAATGCCATGTTCTATTGAGTCCGGTGAATCTTCACGTACGTATGTGAACAACTCACAGTCGTTTAGATGGAATATTTTCACAGATTAAATTCCATCTGAACGGCTGTGAATCGATCACATACTACGCTCACGTACGTGAAGATTCCCCTCTCACTGTTCTATTAGTTTGTTTTCTCCTGCATCTCCAGTATAGGTTTTGCATGGCTAATTAAGGTTTCCTTCATGGTGATGTCATGCTTTTCTTCACTTTTCATGATGATTTCATGGTAGATATCAATAGATGTTTCATGTTGATAATATATTTTGATCCCCACGTACCAGGTTACTTCCTTCTTCGAGCCTTGTTAACTCTAATGAGGATTTTCCATGATCAATTTTCAGATCCCCCATCGTTAGCGATAAAAAAAAATATGTTAAAGCAGGTAAACTAAGGAATCATATTAAAGTAAAATTATTTACAAGATTCAGGTTCAAGCATTCCTGGACGAGTCGAACAAAAAACTTGATGTTCTACCTACGAACATTACTGGAATCCTTACTGGCTATAAAAGGATGTGACAAGAGCTGTGAAACTGTCCATCTCTTACTGGAATCCTTCTGCAAACAACAGTTGATGAAGCTCTGAAACTCCTCGGAAGCACTTTCCGGCAGGCTCGGTGGTTCTTCAAAACAAACGGCGTACATAAGCGTGAACATGTCGGATCTCTGGTCAATAGAGAGCAAGGGGAAATGACCCACGTAGAGCTCCATTAGGGTAAGTCCGAAACTCCATATATCAGCAGCGTAACCGTCGTAGGTGCATTGATCCAGTCTCTCAGGGCTCATGTACGCACATGTACCCACAAAGGAATCGCAGCGTTGAAGCGTATTATTATGGGACATCATCTTGCTCAAACCGAAGTCTGCAATCTTGACTTCCATCTTCTGATTCACAAGAAGATTCGAAGGCTTAATGTCCCTGTGGACGATCTTTTGGGAGTGAAGGTATTCGAGACCGTTGAGGACTTGGCGAGCGATGGAGGACAGTGAGAGCTCCGATAGGGTTCCATGGGATTTGAGGAGAGAATCGAGTGTGCCACCGTCCATGTACTCCATGAGGATCGAGGTGTCGCCTGAGGGATCATGGAAAATACCGTTGCATCGGACGATGAAGGGAGAGTCTGTATGGCGTAGGATCTCCATCTCATTTAAGATCTGCTGATGGACGGTGGTGTCGGAGTTTCCACGAATGACTTTGAGAGCGTAGATGTTGGAGGTGTGGTTGTGGCGGACTTGGTAGACAGTGCCGCCATTGCCATGGCCCAGCACTTTGAGTTTCTCCAGGTCGGAGAGACAATCGACTTCTTGCTGGGATATGGTGGTGGCGGAGAAGGAGGAAGTTGGGGGAAATGGTAGTGGGAAATGAGGGCGGCATTGGGTGGAGGAGTCGGGCAAGAAGAGGCGGAGATTGTGATTCCGGCGTTGTCTTACTACTTCCATTGTCTCGATGGAAATTATGGAAAGCAAGGAAAGGAGCCAAGCAGATTGCAATGCAGTAGCGGGAGAGTGAGTGACTGAGGTGAGTGTACCCTAAAATGTTATATAAGGGAGGACAAGGCTCGTCGACGAAGGAAGAAAGTACGTGGTATCCAGGCTTGAGATGAAACAGAAGTAAGTAGATAAAATAAGGGATAGACACCAACTAGGAATTGGAATCCTAGTAGACCTCCCGCCTCCATTTATTAGCGTATTAGGATTTAGGATTTAGGATAACAAAATTATTAAGTGATAGAACTGTTTCCTCTACTGCCAAGCTGCCCGGCAGGATCGTGCTGTCCAGACACGACGCTGCGTGCAAAGACCGCCTTACCTCCACTCGAACAAAGTATTTAGGCAGAGATAAGACGAACATTGCATGCAGCACCGTGTCTGTGCAGCACGATCCTATCGCGCAGCTCGGCAGTAGAGGAGATCCGAATTGTTTTATCTCTATTTCCATGTTTTACGGACCATTACCCAATAAAAGGGGAAAATCTAAAATTCTTACACTGACTTTGGAAGACTGAGGAGTAGTGTGATTCCAAAGATTCAGGAACTTGACACGTGGGTCCCATCTTGGGGATAAGTTTCCAGCCATTATTCCATCCCCTAATACACTTTTATATTCAAATGATATATATATATCCTTTTCGTATTCATTAGTAACCTCTTATCTTTTTAACTGTTTCTAGTTATTTGCGGAGGTCACTGTCTAATTTCCAGCCTCATACGTGGAGGACCATAAGAATACTAGCTTTGTATATTATTATTGAAAAAAAAAAGGGAAATTGGTCAGATCTACTAGTTAAAGAAATTAATTAAAAGTTTAGTTGATTTAAAATTTGTTTTATATTTATAAGTTTCAAAGCAGAGTGCGCCGTAGGTTGCACGACCATCGTCTGCACCGATTCTCTGACCGAGATTGGGAAGGTTTCTCTTGTGCGTGTACTAACCATAGAATTATGTAGTTAGTGGTCCCAAATTGAAAAGATTTACTTAATCCCTCAAAAATAGTTATTACTTATGAGTCCCAATAAAAAATAAAACTGATCTTTCAAAAATATCCCAACATCAAATCTCCCAAGTCCCAAGTCCCAACCCTTCCATTATGTAAACGAAAAAAAAAAGAAAAAAGAAAAAAAAATAAAAAAAGTAAAAAAAGAAAAAAAAAGAAAAGAAAGAAGAAGAAAGAAAGAAAAGAAAAGAAGAAGAAGAAGAAAAGAAAAAAAAAAAAGAAGGGCGCACAACACTCTCCTAAAATAAAGGACATTTATGAACAGAAATTGATTTATACTATCTTCTTTCGTTTTGTGATATGTTTGTGACTTAAAATAGGGACTTGAAGAAAACACTCCTCCCACCCCTCCAATAGGAGAAAAAAAAAATCTGAAACAAGGATTTTGTAACCCACTTAATGGAGATTAGGGTCATAACTTTTAGTTGAGTTCTCTATTTACAATGAACACCCCCACACAATGGAGGATTTGGTTCATCTTTTAGTTATTTACATTGTTCACAATGTATCACCATTATTTTTTCAAAAAAAAAATAAAATCTATTCGATGCAATTAGATATCCGGACAGGGATTATCCGGATCCTATCACATCCAATTTGCATCCGTATCGATTTAGAGGTACTAGTATCTAGACAAGGATTATCTAGATCCGATCACATCCGATTCGTATTCGATCCATTTAGAGGTATTCGCATCTAGATCAACTAAACTGAACCGAACCAATCGAAACCGATATGAGCATATCGAATAATGTTTCGGTTTGGAGGTTTGTGACTTCGAAACCGAACCAGGCCACACTGGATTACCGTATGTGCCTAAGCATTCTTCCCACTTTCCCATTTCTTTGCACTTAGTCCAACAGTCAAATATGAGATAATTTTATTTTTCCTTAATGAATCGGACATTAAAAAAATAGAAATAAAAGGTGAAATAAAATCCTAAGAAACTCCTTTATTTTAGGAGAAAATTGTTCTATGGAGACAAATACATTTGTTTTTTTTTTTTTCCACCCTTTCATAATGGAACGGGCCTAAAAATCAATAGAAACAGACGTGAGATAAAATCTTAAGAAACTCTTTTATTTTAGGAGAAGGTTGTGCTATGGTGACTAATTCAAGAGAGTGTTATACGCCCTTAACTTTCTTCCCACTTTCCCATTTTTTTGTTTTTATCCTTTTTTTAGCTTTTAAATAATGGAACAACTTGAGACTTGGAAGAATTAATGTTGGGGGTATTTTTGGAAGATCAGTTTTATTTTTTCTTAAAACTCATAAACAATAATTAATTTTGGGGGATTAAGTAAATCTTTTCAAATTTAAAACTTATGCATGTAAAACAAATTTGAAACCAAATAAACTTGTAATTAATTTCCTTAATTAATTGATCTGAGCTATTTTACCATTAAATCAGCCTATTTCTTATATGTTTCCAAATTCTACTTTTTTCCTTCTTTTTATTTTATTCTTATCTTTATTGTCCATCAGATGAGATATCTCTGCCTATATTGTTCTTAGTACACACTTATACCCGAAAAACCAATAGATATTTTTAGTGCCCAACCCATGTCAATCCTCTGCCTTAACGGGTAACAGTTGTAATCCAATGAAATTGCCAATTGCCAACGGGTTAAATTTTGCAATTTTCATTATAAAATGAAGAAAAAAAATTCCTACAAAATTTTGGGAGGTGAGAATTGATCTTGATCATGTAATTGACACCTAAACCATGAACCAAAGGAAATGTGGTGACCAAGATGAGCCCCTTCATTTCTATTCCTCTATGTGAAAATGGTCTCCTGCTAAAACATCCTTATTTTGAAAGAGAATGAATAGGTATTCATCACATAGATTTAGTGTAGCGCTCGCATTCTATTTGATTTGATCTAACCATGAAATTTGGTGTCATTGGTGAAGCCTGATTTCGGTCCAGAAAGTACAGTTGAAACCTACGGAGGACCGTTTCAGCCTCGAAACAAGCTTGGATGACCTAAAATGTGGATACATTACAACCAAAAGCGGTAAGTTGTGTTGAGCTGTCGAGACCTTCGAATCGATATGTTTTGAGACATATGTTATGTTTTGGTTAGATCCTATCCGGTTTGACTTTTTTGGGTCTAGGGGCATTTCTGTACTTTCTCAGGTATGGGTTTCTCTATATAATGTTCTTATCTTTGGGAGGGCTATATGAGAGGTTTTGTAACATTCAAAGATAGTGAAATCCGTTCTGTTGCTCGACCGTGGATGTAGCTTCCATTTTGGGGGTGAACCACGTAAATCCCTTTGTGTTGTGCGTTGTGTGATTTCTCATTTTCGTTTTCTTCTGCAAATCGCCACTCTTGGGTGTTGTTTTCTTAACATTTGGTTCAGAGTTAAGTTGCAGATTAGGGAAGCTGTTAGTTAGATTTACCTAGTTAAACCGATCTTTCTATATATCTGGTAATTTTATTAAGAGTAAAAGAATGTTGCCTGACACCGTGGAACCTACGATCAAACATAGGAGTGCATGAATTATCATCCCATTTTTGTAAGATAAAATATCTCATGCATGTTGATGCCCTTGCATGCACTCTCATTGGCCTCATGCTAGTGCAAGGCTAAACAACCAGGTAGCGATCTCTTACCCTTTTAATAATAATAATAAGTGAGAAAAAGAAGGCTTCCAAGTCGCGTGGCCCTGACACTAGTGTGGGAGCCAATGGGAGCATATGCATCCGCACAAGCATCCAACAGGAGTGAGCTCACGGGGATGCGGTGATCATTTCACCCTCCCTATATCTCGGCAGAGGGGCCACGTGATTTAGTAGCGATCCCCCACCCATAATAAATATTCCTAACAAAACATATACACATCATAATCCACATACAAAACATATATAAAACTACAGATTGAGTTCCTTGTCCAACTTCACAGTATACGCTAGCCCCTCCTTGTGTCTCTCTCTTTACCCCCAACAATACGGATAGATATGTCATTTTGTAAGAGGGAGGCAAGAGATAGACACATGGAGCGCTGCTGCATGCTACACAACCTAGTAAGAACATCGAAACCCACTAGAATTTTTTTTTTTGGTAAATAAATCTATTGGAATTGAAATGAGATAGAGAGTTTTTTCTCATCAAGATTCAAAATTGGGCATGTTCAATCCATTAAAAAAATAGTTTAATATGTGATATCTCATGATTTTTCAACATTAAATCATTCCTAGGACCCTTAGAATTGCATCTAGGCCGTACACGGGTAATTTGATTTTCATACGACCAATCTATTGGTATTTTTAGGTAAAGGTCCTATCGATGTCTGAAGCATGAACATCGACGTCAAATGTCTGTTAATATAGTAGGAATGATAAGTGAGCAGGGAATATTCACGGACGTGAACGATTCACAATCGCTCAGATGGAATTCATTTGTAAGATTGTTTAATCTGAACGACTGTGAGTCATTCATGTACGCTTATGTATGTGAACATTCACCCCCCTCAATCCCATGGGTTTAGCGCAGCTGGCTTGGAGGGGACATGAGACTCCGCCTCAGGAAGCGAGGTCTCGTGATCAAACCTTCACCGCTGCATAATTTCTTGGGGCCACCTGCCCGAGGCTCACTAGGGCCCAGAAGCTCCCGGTTTGTGCATGGCGCGGGGGTCATGTACAAGCCTTGGGGGGATTTAGTCGGCCTAAAGTCGGATACCCCTCCTGTCTCCAAAAAACAAAAAAAAAAAAAAACATTCACCCCCCTCGAATAATAAATCTACACAAAATCGTAGTTCGGCTGCAGCATTTGAGGAATTCTATTCTAGTTTATCTAATCCAACAACATGGGTGATGTTTGCTTGAGAACTGACCTTCCAAATCGTCAGTCTCATGGAAACCACCACCAATTGGAACGGTGAAGGCTAACTGTGATGCAAGTTTCATTTCATCTGCATCTCAAGGAGGACTAGGGATGGTTTTTTGCCGATGTCTGCATGCTATTTCCAAACCTGAGTTTTTCCAACCTGTTTCAGTGGGTGAGGCTTTGACCATTAGAGCTGCTCTATTGGAAGGTATTTCAGAAGGATTTGATCGTCTATTGGTTGAAATCGGTCAAAAAGAGATTGTGACATATCTTCAGCAGGTATGTAGTCGTTCGCCTATGTTTCAGAAGCCTATTTTGGATGATAAAGTCTACTTGTCAATTTTTTACATTCCAAGGGAGCAAAATAGTTTTGCTGACTCCCTGAGAAGGAGGGCATTGTCACCTGTCTGTAACATGTACGACAATTTGATCAAATTCTAATCGATGGATAATGAACATGTGTCCTAGTCCTTCCATGTGTACTCCATGTTAAAGTTTCAATAAATTTCTGTCTTAATACAAAAAACGAAAAAGTACACAAGAAATCTTTACACATGTGCTAAAATATAACATTAGTTGGCCCTGCCATTGTGGTGGCCCAGAGAGGGATAGGGCACCTAGTGGTAAGGGTGTAAAAATAAAACAGTATCCGATTATGATACCATTCTGAACCATGAAATCGTTTAATGAATGGTTCAGTTATGGTTTCAAACTTGAGACCATTTTATTAAACGGTTTAACCAATACCGGACCATTTAACACCTTACCCAATGGGCCCCGGGAAGATGGGGAGGTATGGAGAATAGAAAGTCGTGAGGTAAGAGTCGATCACTCGACCTTCCATAGACTTACATCATACCCAGTTGATGGCAGTCTTATTGGGTCTTCCTCATTTATGAGGGTCAGCCACCACCCTTGACAAATGGATTGGATGGTGGTGTGTTGTGTAAAGAAGTCAAGAAAAAATAAATGAGAAAGAAGAAAAAGAAAGAGAGAAATGGAAAGTAATGAATAAAATGTCAAAATGGACTTCGGCCATTTTGGAAGAAAGAAAACAGAAAGAAGAAAAACGTGGAGGCTATCCACCTCCTATCTACCTCATTTAATGCAAAGTTTGAATTCTCCTCTCCCCTATTTGCTTATAAATAGAGATGAGGGAGAGAGGCTCAAGAGGAGGAAGTGCAGGAAGCACATAACAAGTGAGCCGAGAGTGTTTTGGAGTTATTGGGTTTAATATCTCTTCAGGGGTTTGAGAGTGTGAGTAGAGAGATAGTGTACAAGGGGTATCCGGCTTTGGTTACAGGATTGGGTTTGGTTTAAATCCAAGTGACTTGTACTATTGTTTCTCAAGTTCTCTTATAGTGAAAAAGTCTCAATTACGCCCGCAGATGTAATCATTGTCGAACCACGTAAACACTTGTGTCTGTGAGTTTGTTTATTTTTATCATTTTTATACGCTCTCATTTTGTGTTAACGTGGATCCCACACGTGGTCACTATTCATGTGATACTATTCACGTACTGTCGTATTTTCTTCAGCTTTCTTTACACACATGTGGAAAAGGATTTCTGCACTTTTTGCAATAAACCCACTGCTGTACTACAAAGTACAAACGCCCTATTGCATGGTAGGTTACGTGTGGCCATGGGTGTCAAATTCCTTCACTTACTATATATATACATTTTTTTTTCCTGACCAATGGTTAGATGTGGCCATGGGGTTCAAATTTCATTGACCATGACGAGAAATCAAGATCAATGGTCGTCTTCCCATCCACTGGTTTGGATTCTCAATTGTAAGTGTGTCAATTAGTCCGTTCGGTTCAATTTTGATCAGGCTGAATCGGTTTTGGATTAAACCAAAAGTCAATCTTTTTTATTGGATTGAAATAATGGGCTCAATTGTAAGTGTGTCAATAATAGGCGTTAATGCAGCAATCAAGCAACCATATCTACACAATCTGGGCTCTCATACCAAATAATAACAATCTTTAGTTGAAAGAAAGATAGAATTGCAACGAATGCACAGTGTTGCGTCAAGAAATCGTCTGGCGATCCTTCGGGTGCTGTAACTTGCAAAAGGATCAGGGGATGACAAAAAAGAGAATTGGTGTGGTTCCGGCCTAGGACTCTCCGATGTCAAAGTTAGATCTCCTGAGCAAACAGACGAATAATAGTATTCAAGATGGGTTGATGGGGGTAGAGTACCTTCCTTTTTATAGTGGAGTGTGACGGTGTGGAGAGTCCCAGTTGATGTAGAGTGACCTTCGTAGTCGATAGAGTCCCTGAGTAGCAAGGTTCATCCTTGATTGATTGTCTTCTCGTGAGACGTGGTGTCATGATAGACTTGGTAGTTGTCTTCCCAGGAGACGTAGTGTCATGATAGACTTGGTAGTTGTCTTCCTGTGAGACATGATGTCATGATAAACTTGGTATCCTTAATGGATAGACCTATCTACATGGTAGATGAGGTTCCCTGTGTATGAGTCCATCCAGACTACGTGACTGGTAGGCGGTGGCCTAGAGTCCTCTGTGATGGGACATGTCTTGTTGATGGTGGTGGTCGCCGCGTACCCATGAGATGGTGTATATTTTGTTGTTGGCGGTAGTAGCCCGTAGTACCTGGACTTCCTTGTTGGTAGTAGTCCGTACGGACCAATCGAGTGAAATGTAAGGTGACCAGTTTTGGGATGGTCTTTCTACCTGAGCCGGGACACGTGACAACCTCTGATTGGTTGGTATGATTTTGGGTTTATCTCACAGAGTTGAAATCATCTGTTTTGAGTGGCAGCAAATGAGAAAGACATTTTTATTTATTTGATTTGAAAATCTAGAAATATCTAACTTACTATATAAATTTCAAAATAGAAAACTATGTGATATCACTCCTTTCTCACTAGACAGCGGATTTCTTCGACGTGTGTATCTTACTCTCAAAACTCAACCCCAGAAAAAACAGCAGGCTCTCTCTTCATTCGTTTGTGCCCTTTGGTGGATATATTTAAAAGTATGTTGCAAATAATGGTTGGCAGGTTTTTCCTCTTATCTATGCATCTTTGGCTTTTGAAAGAAAAAGTAGGCTCGATCTCCCGCCATGTTAGAAATTTAACCTTTGAAGATATCAAAAAGGGGCAATTACCATCGCTACCCCACACTTAGCCTATATTTAATAAAATTATCCCACCTTAAACTTCTTTTTTGATACTACCCTGCTTTAAAACTTTTACATCTCCTTCAACGCTCATATTTTTATATACTCAGATTGCCCTTCCTTTACACCTTGTAACCTTCTAATCTATTTAACCTACCATTCATCGTCTACTTTTCATTATTTTTGTAAGGGTATTTTTTGTTAATTCACCCCTTGATTTTAACACTGTTAGACCTAGAGTAACAGAATGGGGGTATCTGTTAATGATTAAGAACCTTAAGGGGGCACGCAAAACTTTTCAAAACTGAGGGATATTTTCATAATTACATCAAACCTCAAGGGGTACATGAAAAAAATCCCCAAAAAATCCCATGCATGTTGATATCTTTTCATGCACTCTCATTGGCCCCCGTGCTGGTGAAGGCTAGACAACCAGGTTGCTATCTCTTGCCCTTTTAATAATAAGTGTGAAAAAGAAAGCTCTCAAGTCGCATGGCCCTGACACCAATGCAGGGGCTAATGGGAATGCATGCACGGGCATTCAACAAGGGTGGGCTCATGGGGACGGGTTGATCATTTCACCCTCCCTATGTCTGGGCGCAAGGACCACATGAGCTAGCAGCAATCCCCCAACCCACCATAATAAATATTCTAAACAAAACATATCGACATCATAATCCACATACAAAACATATTTAAAACTATAGATTGAGTTTCTTGTCTGGTTGCATAGCGTACGTTAGCCTCTCCCTGTGTCTATCTCTTTCCCCTCACAATATGAGAAGATATGTCATTTCATAGGAGGGAAGAGAGAGATAGACACACGAAGCGCTAACAAACACTACGCAGCCTAGTACCATTCTTTTCCCCATTAGAATAGGATAAAAATACACACAGAATTTTTACATGTGCTAAAAAATAACATTAGTATATATAAAATAACATCTATACAAAAAAAATATTAAGAACTCTTAATTTAAACAATAAGCATAAATGGTATTTACAGAAACATCATCTAAGCATCAAACATGCAAAAAAACACTAATTATGAGTACTAAAAACATTTAAATTGAGAAGTGATAAATCATGAAGATAACACAAAAAAAAAAAAAATTGGAAGCCTAAATGTGCCTAAATAATATTCTAAAATGATGGAAATTAAAATAAATTTTTAAACACATAAACAATACTTACTGGCATCAAAACCACCAGAAAATTAAACATGCGTGGAATTCATAAGTAATTATTATGCTAAAAATAATAATATTAATCCTAATACTAAGTTATTTTTTTAAGTACAAATAAATGCCAAAAAAACTCAAAAAATTAGAATAAATTATATATAGATCTAAATGCACTAGAAAAACAAGAAACACGAAAGGAAAATCATTAAAAAAAATCATATGTAAATTATAAATGGAAGCAAAATTAGAATACCCATATAACTATACGACATCAAATGGAATCAAACCATGGTGAACATAAAAGATCTATAAAACATCTAAGATAAGCCACAAAGATATTAAAAAGAAGGAAAACTAGAAAGAAATTTAAATCACGATGCTGGACTGAAATGAACAAAACTATATATTGAATGAAAAAAAAAAATTGAAAAAGTAAAGACCAAGAACATACTAAAACCATAATCTACTACTTCAATGTGTTCTTTTCCCTATATTTTCTTTTGCAACTGTATATAGATTATTATATTTAATAAATAAGAAAAAACGTGACTCATTTTGACCAAGTTTGATCGGGCTGAGTTACCAGATTTTTTAAAAAGAAAAATCCAGTCAGAAAACCTAAATTTTCAACTATGCTCATCACTACATGGCTGTCGTTAAGAGGTTATAGTTGCCAACCAATGATTTGTCTTGATGTCCTTAAAAAAAAATCCACTCCAACTCTAAGGTTAGCACTAGGAAAATATATCCCACCAATGGACTTTGCTGTCTAAAGTCTAAAGTGTGGCTCCTCCTTCGCGTTATCCCTCACGCATGAGCATATACTTGATTATTATCCTCAATAATTGGTTCAAAAAAAAAACCCTGTCAGCCTGAGTTCGTCTTGAACCCGAACATGGTCTGGGTTGAAATACCCTAACCCTGAGGATGGATCAAAGCTATAAATTTTTGGCCCTGAAATAGGGCCGGATTTAACCCAGCCAGGCCCAACCCGGTCCTATCTTCTCCCCATGCTCTTTCTTCTTCTTCTTCTTCTTCTTCCACCCTCTGTTCTATCTTTTTCTTCTTCTTCTTCCTCTTCATGGTCAAGGCCAATTAGGGTCAGTCCAGTTCTATCTTGGGGGCAGGTCAGGGTTGGACTTTTCAGGTCCGACCTTGTCGCAAGGCCAAACTAAGGGGACTCAAGGTTGGGCTGAAATTTTAAAAAACCCGGCCCAACCCAACACTATTGCAGCCCTACATAGCACATTACGGTTTGTTTTAGTAACATTCTTTCGAAGTATTTTTCTTGTTATTTTATTCTTCTCAAATAATAAAATAACAGGAACATGTTTAAGAAAGCCCGTTCATTTTTTGTTACTTTGTAATAGTAACTTGAACACAAATGTTGAGAAACAAGAAAAGATTAAATTTATTATTTTGTTCATAAACAAAATCGAAGGAGCAAAAATTGAAACTCCTCTGCGCCATATTTTTGTTAGGCTTGAAGGTACCTATTTTACTCTAAAAAGTGGGGAGAAAACGAAAATGTTAACCTCAAAGCCTAATTTGCTCCCGGTTGGGATAAGAAAGTTAGGGAGATTAGATTCTTAATCTCAAATGTTGTGGAATTAAGAGGCGAGAATAACTAAATGAAGAAAAGTTATATTTTCCCGTTTCTTCAATTCGCATAGTTTGCTTGGGTTTTGAAGAGGATGGGGGCTGGGAAAGTTGCAACTTCCCACTCATGTATTTCTCAAACTTCTATCAAAGGGATTACAGGGATTTTGTTGGACAACAAGGCACTCCCATTAATTGCATCCCAATCATCTAATCGCAATATAATCCCCTGCCATCTAAATAACTCAATCTCTGTCCAAACCTTCATCTTTTCATGGAGGACATAAAAATTGGAATTAGATTCGATCATTCCTACATGATGTTCAAAAAATAACGTTCAGAATGGTGATTTGCAGAAGAAAAACGAAAAACAGAGAAGACACACAACATACAACACCAGAGATTCATGTGGTTCACCCCCAAGATGAGAAGCTACGTCCACGGTCAAATAATAAAACAGATTTTACTATCTTTTGGAAATATTACAAAACCTCTCTTACAGCTCTCCCAGAGATAAGAACATAATATAGAGAAGCCCTAACTTGAGAAAGTACAGAAATACCCCTAGACCCAAAAATTGTCAAACTGGACGGGATTGGACCAAAACATAACATGTGTCGCAAAACATATCGATTCGAAGGTCTCGACGAGCCCAACACAACACATCGCCTTTGGCAGTGATGTACGTCCTTTTTAGGCCATCCGAGGTCGTTTTGAGGCCGAAAAGACCCTCTGAAGATCCCAACTGCACTTTCTGGACTGAAATCAGGCTTATGTCCTTTGTTCCTCTTTGCGTGGTTTTTCTTTAGTTTGATTAGGCTATATGTTAATCTGTTGTTTTGTTGTGGAGCTTGTCCTTGCATTCTTCATTGTTCTTTCTCATTTTATTTTTTTGTAGGAATAAATTCTCAATGATTTTCTATTATTTTTGTGATTGAAAAAAGAAAAAATGGCAAAAATTAAAAGAATGAAAATCAAACATAAATAACTAGTGATTCAAAAAATTGTTGTCAAAATCAATTGGAATCGAGATCAAGCTCAGCTGATTCTAATTCGAATTGGGCAATTCATTCCTCCAATTACGATTACTTATATACCAAGCAATGGGAAACTTCTGAAAAACAAGTCTTATGTAGTGTTCTTCTAATTTTGTGATTGAAAAGTATGTTGCTTACAAAATCACCTAGAGATTTCATAAGGATTCATGTGCCTGGCCGCTTTGTGTATGCCGTCTCATACAGATTTTCTTTTTATTTATTTTCTCTTTTCTCTATGACCATTGTGATTTTGTATTGATTTAAAAACGAGATTTGGTGTGCTGCCATTGGAGTGGCGTAGGAGATTTTACTCATGACAGTAACGCGGTAAACCCTTCCCCATTTCTGGATGACCTTATGCATATGGTTTTATGGACGGATACTTACTTTTTATCATGTGGAAATGTTAGATGAGACTGAAATTTGTGGATAATCATGTTTAAAACCTTTTAGATTAAAGTAAATAGAAAAACTAGTTTAAGTAGGTGGTCTAAAAACCTGATTTGAATCCATTTTCTTGGTTTAACCATGCCTCCAATATTGGAGTCACATATTAAATCATGTTTTATCTCCAGATCCTAGACCCTAATCTAGGTGGTTACTCTTTATTACTTCTCTCCTAGAAGAATGATTAGATTCCCTTGAAAAGAATATAATATAAAACATTCATTATTCTCACAAAAGTCAAAATTTTGAGCTAGTGTTTGTATTCTTTAGAAACCAAATTCTGTTTTTTTGATAGAATTTAGAAACCAAATTCTAAGATCTTCTACTGCCGAGCTGCCCGGTAGGACCGTACCGTCCAGACACGATGCTGTGCACAAAGATTGTCTTACCCCCACTCGAGCAAGACGTTTGGACAGAGGCAAGATGGACACTACGCGCAGCATCATGTCTAGGCAACATGGTCCTACCGGACAGCTCGACAGCAGAAGATCCAAATTGTGTTAAAGGACACTTTAATTTAAGTTTCTTTATTATATTTCATCAACTACTGCCGACTTTCCGGTTTTAGCAAGTGGATTTTGAAAAGGGGTCCGGCTGAATATCAAGTGATTGATACCTGATCCGATATCCTTTATACTTTTTCTCTCCTCCATAAACCCCTCTATCGTATTATTGATAATCCCAAACCTCCCATTCACCCCTATGAAATCCTTATCCAATTTTAAATTATCTAAATACAAATGATATATTTCTAAAGCCGTTTTCTTTGTTGAAATTGTGTCAAATAATTTGTAATTTTAATTTTTTGTCATTTTAATTTAGCATGTTTTTTGTCATTAAAGGTAAATACTGTTATTTTACACATGTATGCTAAAAATTTCATTTTTTATGATGACATAATGATAAGTCACTTTCAAGTTATTTTAATTTTTTAAAACCCTCATTTATCTTAACTTAAATAAGACAAAGGGTAAAAAAAGGATTTAAAAAAGAGAATTTTTTAGATCCACTATTTTCTATTTTAAAAGATTTAATTAATTCCCAAAGTTGGTTAATACTCATGTCACGCAAGAATAAAATAAAAGTAAACTTTCAAAATTGCCCCAACCTCATTTAAATGTTTTAAAAACCATGAAATCTGATGAAAATGAACCTTAATTGTAGGAATATAAATCAAAGTTCTTATTATCCCAGATTTTTTTCGTCTCAAGTACAATGTACTGCCCAGTCCACCACACTTGAGAATCCAACCATTAAACCATGGGCAATACGTCTTTTTATCTTCTCAAGTGTTGGGTGTACGGTTGAATTCTCAACTGAGGTGCACTGAACAATGCACCGCATTTGAGAGGGTAAAAATCCCTATTACCCTCTCAAAAAAAATTGAAAACAAAGCTATAGCATCGAATCCAAAGGGTAGTACACCTTAATTGTTGGAATACAAAATAATTGAAATATATTAAAAAAAACAGGTAGAGAAAGTTACGCGTCCCTTCCCTTCTATTTTTCCCATCGTGGTTTAAAACAGATTTTTGGGACAATTTTGGAAGTTTGCTTTTCTTTTATTCTTGTGTGGCATAGTACTACCCAACTTTGGAGATTGAGTAAATCTTTTCAAAATGGAAAGTAGTGGATGTAAAACAAATTCGAAACCTACTTATCTTCTCATTTCCGTTCTTATCTAGTAGATTTAAGAAATTGTCCCCTTAAAAAGTAAGGTTTTTGTCAAATGCCCCCCTGAAAATGCCCGGTTGTCCAAATGCCCCCTCACAATTTTTCTAATTATAAATTCCCCTTTACTTTTAGAACATTGTAGCATTTTAGTCCAATCAGTTAATTTGGGATGTTAGACGTTAGTTTTAGGGAGTCTAATGACCAAAATGCCCTTTTGATAAAAACACATTAAAATTAAAGAAAAAAATTACTAAATTGCCCTCATCTTCCCCAAATCGATAAGAGTTGAAATTGAAAAAATTTTCCCAAATTGATTAGGGTTTGAACACATCTGGAAAGCAAGAGGTCAGATTTCTTGCTTTTTACCTATAGTTCAAGATTGCAGTAGCAACAATCACCTCTCAGAGTAGCAAGAGATCAGATTTCATATTCATGGGAAAGAGAGGAGAAGCATAAATCATTTAGGGTTTTTCGATTTTCAGCTTCAAACCTAAACGGTTTGGGAAAGATGGGGGTAATTTGGTCATTTTACTCTAATGGTCATATGTGGTTAGTGAGGGCTAGTTTGGTCATTCTACCCTTTCAAGGGTAGAATGGTCTAAGAATTGTCAAAAAAGTCGAACCGTTTGCACATAACATTCCAAACTAATGGATTGGACCAAAGTACTACAATGTTTTGAAAATAGAGGAGAGTTTACAATTAGAAAAGTTGTAGGGAAACAATTGGACAAATGAGCATTTTCATGAGGGCATTTGATAAAATCCAAAAAAAAATTTTGCCTTTTGTCTTATCCCCAAAAATTCTTTAAGTCGTAGATTAAAAAATATTTTGCACTGTTAACATCAATGTCGGTCACATACATATAATTATTTAAAAATTGTGAGGCGTGTCAGAGCCACATGGACTCAAACGACTCAAATGATACGATTAATAGAACTGTCGTCATGACTTCTATCAGGAGATGTGGGCTCCCCTATCTCGATTGCTTCAAGGACTTTTAGTGAATATTAATGACATTACTAAATGATTAAAGAAAAGAAGAATGAAAATTAAATCTAAAACTATAAGGAATAGAAAGCCAATTATAGGGGAACGTACCAGTGTCCGATGAAGAGCATTGTCACACTACAATCTCGAGATGAACAAATCCTAATTCTAATTATAGCAAAATCATGAAAAGATAAAGCAGACTGAATCTGGTGTGATCTATCGTAAAAGCCCTTTTTCCATCGCTGGACTCCCTATTTATAATGTTTTTAAAATCTTCTTTTTGCCGGTTTCAACAACTGCTTACCCTCACTTTCCACCAAAATTTATTCTTTTCAATTCCCTATAGCTCGGCAGTGCGACAGTGCGATAGTGTTAATGTGGATGTTCAATACATGGCAGCTCAGACATCCAACGGTCCGAGCTCATTGACTATGTTGAGTTTAGATCATTGGATGTCCGAACTGCCACATGTCAAACATTCACACTAGGACTACCGACCTATAGGGAATTGGAGAGGATAATAATCCCACTCTCCACACCCTCTTGTGGAAGTTATAACCATTGAAATAGCTGACCAATCATAACTGTTCTAGTTAAAAGTGATAGACCGATCATAACGAGTTGGGTTCATGGTCATGTACGTGAATGCACGAGAATGTCTATGAACCGTTCCGATGGAATCCACTCTTTAGGTCCTATATGGAGTGGATTCCATCAGAACATGTAGGTTCACATACGTGAACTTGAGCTGGGCTCGATCATAACTGCTTCAGTCCTACCACAGTAAACCAATCACAATTGCCCCAGCCAGATCATGGTAGATCGATTATCCTCGATCGACCATTATTTGATCCAATTCTTTTATGGTTCAGTGGTTTCCTGAGCCCATGGTTCTCTAGCCTTGCCTATCTCCTTTTTTGGAAGAAGATAACATAAGAATTCCTTTCTAATTCGATATTCATTTGGCTCTTCAAATTATGCTGGAGCCTCTCTCTCTAAGTTTCAACACATAAATCCTATCCAAAAACATATTAATCAAATCATTAAGAATAAGAGAAAAATCTAATAATGAAATCATATTCTTTCCTACTAAAAAAATGCTAGTCCCACATAAGCTTGTTATCAATTAAGCACTTGATGATGATGAACATGGCGTGGTTTATATATAAGGTCCTTTTAAATTTCCAACAACTTTACCACTTGGAAGATTCTTTTTGGATAACCTAAGTTTGATACCTAAAGAAATCCACACACCAACCATATGGGAGTTATGAGTGCCAATCTACTCATATGATTCACATATTCTTAATAATTTGGCACTGATGCGCATATATATATATCTATATTGAGGGGTAGGGGGAGAATGTTACTTGGTCACGTGGCGAGCATGGGTCTTGCACCTAGACACAATATCGCCCCTGCCCTATGGAACGATAAAAATTTCTTCCAAGTCAATGCTTACGCGTGTGTTTCCATTGGCCAACGCACACATGCAGACTCTGGACACAGACAACGATCTCTTGCCTTTTTTATATATATTTGATCTATGATATACAATAGTATCTTTTAAGAGTAACCTTTAATTTATTATTTATTCTTTTTGATATTACATAGATTCTTATTCTAATTATCATAAATAAATAAAAAACCATGGGTCAGATCCACACACTCAAAACTCAAAAACAACACTTTACACAATATGTAGTGTTTCTACGCTTGCCAATGGGAGAGCAATTATCATCTTAAAGTGATTTTTTTTTTTTTTTTTTTTTTGGGAGAAGAAATTACATTTTTTCATTTTCTTTTCTTCCCAATAAAATGAAAGTTCATTGGTTTCAAGATGCATGAGACACCCACACAAGAGTTTGAGAGAGAGAGAGAGAGAGAGAGAGAGTAAAATATTATATTCTGAGCTAAAGTTACAATGTATACACCCCATGGTATATTAAAATAGTAGAATACTCACTCAAATGTCATATCTTAGTACTAAAGTTAAAAAGGATGAATAACCATGTTACATTAAAATACTAAAATACCTACAATATCTAATAAAGGACAAACTACCATACCTTTGAACTAAAGTTTTGTAAGGATGCATAACTATAATATGGGAGAGATTTTCCAACACCGCCAGTGTGGGGGATTCTCTCGTACCACACTAAAATGAAGCATCGGAATCATTTTGTCAATAAAAAATCCCTAGGGTCAAGAAGGAGAGAGAATGATAAGGATGTGAGAAGATATGGGAAAACATCATCACACTGATTACATGATTATTTTTTCCCCCTTGCAATATATTATAATAAAGTAATAGAAAAATCTTTTCTAATAAAGTTTGTAAGGATTCATAGCAATCTCTTAGTATCTAATAAAGGGTAGAATCTAGATAAGGTTTATGTATCTGTCTTGAGATATTCATAGGATCCACCCCAACAATACTCACTGAGCAACAAAACAAAAATAAATATATTGAAAGCAATGCTCTTAATTGGATCCAAATTGTTCGACATAATCTTTCATATATTATTTAAATCACCATATATATATGTACGATCACTCCACCTTCATTTGGATGGGTATTCTAGATCATCATCTCTTTTGGTTGATGTGATAATATGACAAAAAAATTATAATTAATTCAAGGGCAAAAGATCTCTACATGATCGCATGGTCTCTACACAAATGTCTGAATCAATGGATGCTCGAACAGTACCCCTGGGTAACCATAAAGAAGGAAAATTGTACATGACAACATCGTGAACCTACAAGCCTCATTAGAACAACCCTTAGGAGGGCAAGAGGAAAGCAGCACCCAATGGGCTGGATGCCCCATTTTTTGGGTACAAATTCCTTAGGAGGATCTCCATAGCATTGATCTTCACATCATTGCAAATGTCTGTTATGATAATCTGAGTGGACCAGATTTTGTTTATCATCCTATCAAATGTGGGAGATGGAGTTGCAAAATGTGATCTTAGCAATGCAACCAATGGTGTCTCTTTTAAAGTTCTTCCCTTCCCATAGAACATTCAACACAACGTTCTTTTTAAGCCTTCTATTAGGAGAGCAAAACCTAGCTAAGATACCACCCCACAAATTGACTAAGGATTTCCAAAAGGAAATTTTTGGAATGCATGTCTTACATGTAATTATGCCACCAATACTTTTGCTTGGATCCTAAGGAATTCAGACAAATAAAACCGGTAGGATGGTGTTGTAAGAAGTATGGCTCTGAATTGGTTAAAAAAATAATAAATTAAAATTAGAGGAAGAATGCTGTTTGGGATCGTCTGGTGTGCTGCCCCTACGTTTAGACATAGGAGTCCATAAAATGACCACCACACCCCCATGCAAAGGCTGAAAATTCTAGGGTGCGGTGGTTAATTAGCACACTTATGTTTGGGCGCAAAGACAATGCATCGCACGTGCCCAAATAGCATTCCCTTAAATAAAGATAACAAATAACCATAAACTCTCTCCCTCTCACACACTTTAGCACTAGCGGTACTGGATACAACTCCCCTCTATCTCTCGAGTGTAGTTCCTTTGTATATAAATGTAGCTACACATACATGTGAGAGGCAAATCACTTTTTCCATTTTGGTCATTTACAAGGTGAGGACTGAGGAAGGGTATTTGTCACATATACGCGCACCTGCACGGCTGCACATACGTGTAGTGGATAATCCATTCTCCTACTTCTTGGTTATTCCGGAAGCCTCTTAAAATGCTTTTTGTTTTTAACCTCAATCCCAAGTCCCCAACTATCCATGTGTCGTGTACGTACTAGATGTAACGGGGTTTTTTAAACCAATCCCAAGTCCCCAACTATCCATGTGTCGCGTATCTACGAGATGTTTTTTACCCCTTCTTTCGGCCAACCTTTCCAACAGAGAGACACACAGAGTATGAGACGACAAAGGCGGCTTTCACTAAATATAAGTAAGTAAGTAAGGTGATCTCACTACATGGAAATTGCCCGTACTTAGCACTGCGCACGTGGGTCATTCTTGATGTCTTCGATGACTTCATTAACTTGGAATTTGCCTCTTAACTCAAATGTCCTAAATACCCTCCTCATCCTCTATTGACAAACAGAACATATATTAGTGCTTTTCGCCATTCCATTCCACTGCTGGGTTCTAACGGTCTTGACAATGCAATGGAGGTCAACCCCTCTGAACGTCTAGACACAAAACGAATAAGAGAATAAAGGGAATCTCTATTTTCATTAAGTTTTTACTGTGAGAAAAGTTTATGAAAAATATATACACAAAAAAGGAAAATCATTATCAGGGAAAAAGATCCCGACGAAATATGTACAGATTCCGGCACCGGTGATTCAAAAAAAACAAAACCGGCGACTCTCATGAGGATTTTTCAACGATCAATTTTCAGATCCCCGATCCTTGACGATAAAAGGGTGCGATAAGAGCTGCGAAACACTCCATCTCTTACTGGAATTCTTCTGCAAACAACAATTGATGAAGCTCTGAAACTCCTCCGAAGAACTGTCGGGTAAGCTCGGTGGTTCTCCGAAACATATGGCGCACATTAGCGTGGCCCAATCGGGTCTCTGCTCTGGAGATAGCAAGGGGAAGTGACCCACGTAGAGCTCCCATAGCGTAAGCCCCAAACTCCAGACATCCGCAGAGTAACCGTTGTAATTCGAACCGTAGGTGTCTGGATCGAACCTCTCAGGGCTCATGTATGCACAGGTACCCACATAAGAGTCGCAGCGTTCGAGCGTACGGCACATGATCTTGCTGACCCCGAAGTCTGCAATCTTGACCTCCATCTTCTGATTCACAAGAAGATTCGCAGGCTTGATGTCTCTGTGGACGATCTTCTGGGAGTGAAGATAGTTGAGACCATTGAGGACTTGGCGAGCGATGGTGGAGAGTGAAAGCTCTGAGAATTTTCCACGAGATTTAAGGAGAGAGTCGAGCGTGCCCCCGTCCATGTACTCCAAGAGGATCGAGGTCTCACCGGAGGGTTTCTCAAAAACCCCGTGGCACCGCACAATGAAGGGAGAGTCGGTACGGCGGAGGATCTCTATCTCGCGGAAGATCTGGCGGCGGACAGTGGTGTCGCAGTCTCCATGAATAACTTTGAGGGCGTAGACGGCAGAGGTGCGCTTGTGACGGACTTGGTAAACTGTGCCGCCATTGCCGTGGCCGAGGACTTTGACTTTCTCAAGGTCGGAGAGGCGGTCGATTTCTTGCGATGTGGTGGTGGTTGTGGCGGCGGAGGAGGAGAGCAAAGTTGGGGGGAGTGGGAGTGGGAAGCGAGGGCGGCAGTCGGCGTTGTCTGGCAAAGGAAGGCGGAGATTGAGGTTCCGGCGTTGTCTAACAAGTGCCATTTTAATTTTGAAGGAGTATTTGGTTTGAGCATTTGGTGTTGGATTGTTCGGGAAGGGAGTGAATGGGTTATATAGTGGGGACTGGGGAAATGAAGAAACGTGAAGAAGTAGTTGGGGATGAGTCGAGAATCCATCGGAATAGATGAATAGATAAAAGAAGACACCAAGTTGGATTTGGAAATTTGTTTTCGGACATTTATGATTTACCCCATGTGCTACAATTGTGGTTCTCTATTCTCTATTCTCTCTCTCCGTTCCCGTATTTTACGGATACCAAAAAAGTCTACAAATCCCTAATACGAAAGGAGTGGTGAGTGAAAGTCGGAAATAGGGAATGAAGTGAAATCTCTTCATGATCCTAAATTTCCTACACGACCACGGAGTAGTGTGGTTTAGAATTGGGAATGTGGGTCTCACCATAAGGATTAGATTTCCGGGATTATGGGTTAAGGTTTTAGACTGCCCCCTAATTCGGATCTTTATCCTCTCAATTACACTGTCCATACTTGACGTCAAGTACATCTAATAGAGGAAGATAGATCCTACATGGATGCCACCTCGGGCAGTGTGTTCAAGCAGGGGGTAGGATAGTCATCTCTGCCTGCTCTATTAAATGTACTTGACGTTAATTACAGGTAGTGTTATTGAGAGGATAAAAATTCCCCTAATTCTAGGTTGGTTACCGTTGTTTAAAATTGCTACCGTTGGCATGTCTTGTGTTCGAGGGCTTTTCCAACCCCTCAGTTGGCCAATGGGCCTTACCTCCTCTCTCCCTCTCTAGTTGGCCTATGAGCCCTTAATTACCATAGACTTAAAAAAAAATGGGAAAACGTTGCACACATCACTAGGGTGTCCAGCATGTTCTAGTTCTGTCTTGCTACTTATTTGGAAGGATAGAAGAGATTCGATGTTTATTGTTTCATGGTTTTGTTTCGAGATTTTCAAATTTCATTTTTGTTGCATTTCATTGGTTGGTTTGGCCTAGTAATAATAATTGGAATCATACTCTGCACTGCAGGCCAGAATAATTATCACCTCCAATTCGCGAGCACGTCCAATTCCTCTAATAAGAAGGAGTGGATCCCACCTTGAGCAGTATTTTTGGGTAGGGAGTAGGTTAGTCATTTTCACCCCTATGCAAAGAATTGGAGGAATTAGAGGGGATAACTATTCCTGCAAGCCATGATTGATCAATCTATAGACCAATTAAGGGCGCTTCGAATCAGTATCGATCGAGACCAATCCTAATCGATTTTCCGATACTTTAAACCAGCAAATGTCTCAAATACCCTCAGCATCGATTGACAAGTAGTAACCAGAGCTAGACTAACTTTTGGTCATCCCACTTGAACCGGCCTTGAAAATTTTGAACTATCAAGTCAAGGCATAGGGGTCCGGTCGTAGTAAGACATGGCGCTGCTTGGCAACGGCAGGTCATACTTATCAACCACTCAGATTGAGAAGTTTTTTAATCCGGGGGAGACGGACTTGAGATAGGACTATTTGAACGTCGGATTAGGATCCAGTAGAGTTTGATACCAATGTGACGGTTAATATACAACAAACATAGATGGTAGGACACCAAAATGAATAAGAAAGAGTTGAAGAAATTCATTAATTTTACCGAAACATCTCTTTTCATGCAGTTTTACTTTTTTACTGTGAAAAGGATATGAAAATATACAGAGGAAAAAGATCCAGACGAAAAATGTACAGATTCCGGCACCGGGCGATTCACAAAAACAAAACCGGCGACTCTCATGAGGATTTTCAATGTTCAATTTTCAGATCCCATCAGATCCTTGACGATAAAAGGGTGTGATAAGAGCTGCGAAACACTCCATCTCTTACTGGAATCCTTCTGCAAACAACAATTGATGAAGCTCTGAAACTCCTCCGAAGCACAGTCAGGCAAGCTCGGTGGTTCTCCGAAACATATGGCGCACATTAGTGTGGCCCAATCGGGTCTCTGGTCTGGAGATAGCAAGGGGAAATGACCCACGTAGAGTTCCAATAGCGTAAGCCCCAAACTCCATATATCCGCAGAGTAGCCGTTGTAGTTGGAACCGTAGGTGTCTGGATCAAACCTCTCAGGGCTCATGTATGCACAAGTACCCACATAAGAGTCGCAGGGTTCGAGCATACGGCACATGATCTTGCTGACCCCGAAGTCTGCAATCTTGACCTCCATCTTCTCATTCACCAGCAGATTCGCAGGCTTGATGTCTCTGTGGACGATCTTCTGGGAGTGAAGGTAGTTTAGACCGTTAAGGACTTGGCGAGCGATGGAAGAGAGTGAGAGCTCCGATAGAGTTCCACTGGATTTCATGAGAGAATCGAGTGTTCCACCGTCCATGTACTCCATGAGAATCGCTGTGTCACCGGAGGGTTTCTCGAAAATCCCGTGGCACCGGACGATGAAAGGAGAGTCAGTACGGCGGAGGATCTCCATCTCGCGTAAGATCTGGCGGCGGACGGTGGTGTCACAGTCTCCATGGACGACTTTGAGGGCGTAGATGGCGGAGGTTCGCTTGTGGCGGACTTGGTAGACAGTTCCTCCGTTGCCGTGGCCGAGGACTTTGAGTTTCTCGAGGTCAGAGAGGCGGTCGACTTCCTGGGATGTGGAAGTGGGTGCGGCGGCGCCACCGGTAGTAGTGGCGGAGGAGAGCAAAGTTGGGGGGAGTGGGAGGGGAAAGCGAGGGTGGCAGTCAGCAGAGTCCGGCAAGGGGAGGCGGAGATTGAGGTTACGCCGTTGTCTAACTAGTGCCATTCTGGATTTGGGGGATTTGAGCTTTTGGTGGATGGGGGTGGCTTTTTTTTTTTTTTTTTTGGGAAGAAAGGAACGAAGGAGAAAGGAGTGCAAGTTAGTGGTATATAGCGACTCGAGTCGGCCCGGCCAGGCTATCTTGGAAGAAACGTGGGGAAAGAAATTGGGGGATGAATGAAGAACAAAAAGACACCAAGAAGTCGGATTGGTATTAGGAAGTGGGCCCATGAAAGTTTATTAGTATTCGGACAATTTCCCCACGTGATTAATTTCCAAGGGTCTCTCTTCATTTCCATATTTTATAGGTTTTAAACATCTAAATTCCCTCCATCTTAATAATATAATGCTAGTTGCCAACTTGAACTGGTTCAAATTTAAAATTCATTGAGAATGGAAAAAAAACTTACAAAAATTTTGGGGGTGTCATTTAATTGAAACCTAAACATGAACAAAATTGGAAATGTGGTGAGCAAGACGAGCCTTTCATGTGATTGAAACCTAAAACATTAACAAATGGAAATATAGTGAGCAAAGTGAGCTTTTTTTATAAACACCTAAACTAGGATTTCTCTACCCTCTACATTAACGTGATTTAAATAATCAAGGCTCTCATACCCTTTTAAATTCTAAGTTCCAACAAGAAGCTCAATCCTTTTTGTGTGAGAAGTGAAATTATTGTGTACGATCATGAATGCGGATATAGGAAAATACCTTTTTTTTTTTTCTTTTTTTTTAACATTCATTAAGCTTAGACACATTTTTTGTTTATTTCTTTTTTAAGGAAGACTTCTTCGTTCCAAACCTATCCAAACAATAAAACACTAATTAACAAGAAGTATGAGGAGAGCTTCTTTTGAGCGAAAGAAGAGAATCCTACTATTATGATCTTATAATTATTTTCCTCAATTGTACAAAGTCTGAAATGTTATTGGTATTGTTGTAGAAGTCCCGTCCAACCACCATAATTGATGGATGAAGAGATTCTCTCTTCACCATGGTTGAAGGAAAACTTTTGAAAAATCCTATCCAAACACCCAAACTGGTGGATGAAGGAAAACTCAATCCTAAGTATAATATCCAAAACACAAAACAATCAATCACTCATCTATTATAAATCTCATGCTTTGGACTACTTAGATCTTGAACAATCAAAGATACCCAAAAGAGTTTGTTGAAGTCCCTAAAAATGAAAAGAAAAAAGAATGACAAAGATAATCCATTTGACACTATGAATTCCTCTATATTTTTTTCGGGATAGAATTATCAATTCACCATTTTGCATTCAATGCCTAATTTTAAATTTGACTTCTTTGACACTAGAATTTGAACCTAGAAGAGTTCTAATTTGACACACTTATATAGAGACACCATGAAAAATTAGGAATGGATTAGTGAAGGGACCTGAAGTCTAAACACTCGATCCATTTAAAAATAAAAGGTAGCTAGTTTCCCTTAGTAGGAGATACTCGTGACAATTTAACTCATTTTTAAAAGCTAACCTTTAAAGAGAGGATAAACCCTAATGCTATGAGCATGGATCATTGTTTGGCACCATAACCATGGTTCTAAGTATCGGTATCGTATTGTTTGTATCGGACGATACATATCGATTTTGTTAGTCGTCGAAACCGATACCATATTGGTAGCACGGTACGGACAAGAGGTAAAATGGTCAAAAAACTCATTTTTAAAGAAAATTCAAAGGCATTTTTGTCTGATACAACCGATCCAAGTTGATACTGTATCAATATCGTATCGATTTTACGGGTCGCCAATACCCATTCCGATACCGTGCACTAAAACCATGACCATAACAGACATTTGCATCCACATACTAAATTTTAGGTTTTGACCTCCTTGCAGCCAGACTCTGCACTAGGAAGAGTTCTAATTTGACATACTTTTATTAGGGAGAGTCAGCATACGAAAGTAGGAATGGACTTGACAGTGAAGGACCTAAACTCTAAAGTCTAAATTAACTAACTATCCGTGCAGAGAAGGAAACTTCCCTGAACTTAGGATAATTGTGACAATATATTGTTAAGGAGGGGTAGCATAGGTAGTTTAGATTATCCGTAATCTTAGCTTGGCTGCTGAGGCAGTGACGTCAGCTGAGGTGACAGAGAAAGGCGGCCGCATGGAGGTGACGAAGAAACAGCGATTGGGAGAGACAGGAGAGGAGATTGGGGGACTCATCAGTACGATGCTGTGAATTAATAGGTTAGAGTTCCCAACAACTCATTTAATTTTAATTAGTTACTCAATTAGATTTTGTCCTTTTATTAATCCAAGTGGATTCGATTCTTCGTGTTGTCTTCCTTTCAAAATAAAAAACACAAAAACCAAAAAAGTTCACTCCAAAGCGGGCAACGGTAAAATGGACCCCACAAATGGACTCCTCTGCCGAAAGTATATATAATGATTATGGGAAGCTGTTTTTTATACGGAAGTGTGGCCTACGTCAGTACTCTCATGTGTCTATCTCTTTATTTTTTTAAATAAGGGGATAGATGTGTCTTTTCATATGGAAATGAGAGAGATAGATTCATGGGAGTACTGGCATAAGCCACACTCCCGAAAAAAAAAAATTTCCCATTGATTATCTTCCTCTCTTTGAACCCAAAAAAAAAAAAAAAATTATGTTTCTCTCCAATCGAAAAAAAAAAAAATTGTATTTTGGGCAAGATTACGATAACAGCCTAATAGGTCGTGTAGCCCCCACCGCCAATGAGTGCGCTGCATGCACAAAGGCATTGGTTTGGAATGGATTTTCAATTTCATTGGCGGTTGAACGATCTTTTCATGCACGCATATATCTGGACACAAGAAACACATCATTCACTGGACCAGGCAATGTTCTTTTTCCCTCATAATTTTATATGAGAAAGAGAACGCTACCTGGTTGCGTGGGGGAATGCGGCTTCTATGCCTAGCTAGACACTCGGGGATATACGACTTTCCATTGAGAGGGGGGGGCGATTATTTCGAGCGGCCCTGTGTCTAGGTGTAAGAGTAATGCACCGCAAGCGATTAGGTTGCGTTCTTTTCCCCATTTTATATTTACATTTTTATATCTAAAAAGAAAGGAAGAGAACAAAAAATGCAAAAGTTAAAACCCTGATTGGTAGGGATGTTGAGATGATAAAGTTGGAAATTGGATCACACATATTATAGAATTTTTTTTAAAAAAATAACTAAATGAAGAAAAATTATATTTTTAGCATTTCTTTCTTGGTATGATTGATTGGATTTTGTAAAAGGTAAGGTGAGAAAGTTGCAACCTTCCACTCATATAATTTGATGGGATTTTGAAAGAGTGGTGAGCTAAGGGAGATACAAGTGACAAGGCTTTCCTACCCTCAAGCAACCAAGTTTTGTCAATCCCATGAACCTTAGAGCTGCTCAATCATTCGTATCACAAAAAAATCCCCTCCCATCTTAATAACTCAACCTTTGTACAACTTTCATTCATTCTTTTTTGCCAAAAAAAAAAAGGGAGAATTCTTGTGGAGATACATGCAAAAGAAATTAATAGTTGGGTGCTTAAAGTGACAAAAATCCTTCGAATCTTGGTTATGGATTATTTTTCCGGAACTACGAACATAAGCATTACACGTATGTTTCTTGCTTGACATCGATCTCTTTGTAAGACAAGGACATTTATGACAACAAATAAGACAAGTGTCAAACAAAGAACCTACTTGTATGTAACAATGCACTCTTTATCATATAGTATATATATTAAAAAAAAGTTCTTTATAGAGGGGGGCGGAATGACCATCCCACGGGTCCTACACATGCACAAGGGAAGCTCTCCCCCAATCCAATCTATGTAGGTTTATCGGAGTTGTGTATATGAATCGTGAGACACTTTGCCATTGAGTTGCATGGGATGGAAGATTCAATACAAGCAAGAATCGTATGGATCACATCCCCTCACATCTGGATCAGAGGCTATAAAATTTTTTGGTGGTTGTTTAGCCAATTTTAGCTGATGGTTCTGAAACAATGCATCAACTACCACCTACTTTTCGGTTTTGGCAACCGCGCGGCCTTTAAAAAGCTTACAAAGATAGTGGAATGGGTCATCCCTTTCACACACACACACACACACACACACAAAGAAGAGAGGCACTACCACTACTAATGGAAGAGCTGTGCTTGCTAGGAGGAGGACCCACAGGTCAGCTGTGGAGAGAGAGAGAGAGAGAAAGAGTGTGTGTTATCATGTGGTGGTGGTGGCTGGTAATATCTATTCTGAGGTATGGAAATGAAATCTTAAAGGGTATTATAAAAAATATTAATATCTAGGAGGGTATTTATGAATCCAAAGAGGAATTGAATTATTTTATTTCCTTGGCTGCCAACCTTTGTATTAGGAACATTCCTGCTACAAGGGTTTTTGCATTCTCCGTGGCCTGGGGTTGGGCAGTCACTGTACGGCATATTACTCCTAGATCGCTACCTCAACACAGATGTCCATCCAATGGTTAGGCATCAAACTCCTCTTCTTTTTTGTATTAAAGAGTATTCTTTTTATTTTTTTTTATTTTTATAAGAAAGAGTACTCCAATTATGTTAAAAGGATAAATGGATAAAATTCTATGGTGCCATTCTTCTTTTCCAATCTCACCATATAATTTAGGGGAAGCAGTTTTCTGTACGGGAGTGTGGCTTATGCCAGTATTCTCATGTGTCTATCTCTCTCCTCCTTAAAACAAGAGGGGCAAAAATATCTTTTCACATGAAGAGGAGAGAGCTAGACTCATGGGAGTGTTGGCGTAGACCACACTCCCGAACAGAGAATTTTTTCCCTATATGAAATTTATTGAGATAAATCGGACTTGTGGTATACTAAATTCTTTATAATTAGGGCCACAAAAATGCTTGGTGGTTTGGATTGGATGTTTAGTTGATTTTCTGAAACCATCAACCACCGCCGATTTTCCGGTATTAGCAACTGCCCTTAAAAAGCTTTCTTACAAAGATAGTGGAAGTGGAATGGGTTGCCATTGCCAGGGTGGTCACTCACTCCCCCCACCCACACACGCACACAATATTTTTTCATTGAGAGAGAGAGAGAGAGAGATGGCAAAGTTTTTGCATTACTCATGGGAATAACAGTGTTAGGTGGATCCATTGTTGAGATTGGCCATTTCAATTTCGGATATTATAGTTTAGGTATCGGTATCGTATCAGTCGATCTGTGATTGATATTAATACATACAATACTGATATGTATTTGTATCGGTTGAAAAATAGAAAAAGAGCATCTTTTATACCAGCCGATGTATCATAATTGTATCGATTTTGGAATTGGTTGATACTCGTTCTAATACCATGAATTAAAACCATAGTCATATGAATAAGAATTTTTTTTTTTTCTCTCTCAAGAAGATTTAGAAGCTTTTGTAGTAATATTATGTAACATAAAAGGAATATAAGATTTATCTTTTACGTAACAAGTCCACTAATTGAATTGAAGGAGAGTACCCAGTCCACTTGATTTGGATTCTCCGACACTTGAATGAGTTGAGCCGTGCTAAATAGGCACTCTCCTTAAGGTTGTAGAGTTTTATGTCAATCAACCCCCAAGATAAAACAATTCAATTTGAGGCTATCTAGTAGTGACGCCCTCACTCACTAGGCCAATTAAGGGCACCGAAAGTTATGCTTAACGCATTCAAAACAAAATAGAAAAGAAAAAAAAAAAGTTAACAAAATGGCAACAAGTCCACCCTTTATTTCTAGAGATAAAATACCCCTTCAAGTTGTCTCTTCAAAACGGGTTTATCCCTAAAATGTATGGTCATGATTCAATCTCCTTTAAAGATTCCAAATCCATCAAACTGAGCCTCTTCCACGCATGTACCTATTTGGATTTAGTCTTAAATTCAAGCCCATGACTTAAAAGACAGTAAGTTCAAGTGTTCAACTAACAAGTGACCCTTACACATCAATGTTCCCAAAATTCAATTATGTATGCAGTAAGCTCCATCTGTTATGAACTAAAATGGATGGAAGAATTTAACAAAAGAAAAAGAAAAAAAAGGTAAGAGATCTCTACTTGGTTGCATGGTCTCTACACAAACGTCTGGGTCAATGGATGAGTACGCCTGGGTATCTACCCAGGAGACAGAGACATCAACTCACGGTGCCCCTGTGAAAGGGCATAGAAAACACAACCAAGTAGAGATCTTTTTCCCGGAAAAAAAAAATGGTAAAAGAAAAATTAAGTAAGAACCTAACCTCGCAACTGTTAAACTTTTGAGGGTTCTTTATTAACAGATAATTAAAACCTTGTGGTACATGTTGACTTGTGTGATGTGGCAAGTTTTAGTCTTAACTGATAATACCATCTGTATAGGGAAGAATAAAACTATGTTCACATAAGAGTTTTTTCTTCCTATTTGGAATAAAGCTATGTTCACATAAGAGAATGGATTTTTTTCTTCAATTTTTTCAAAGGCTTCATGATAAAATCTACCTAAAAGGACATTTTTTTTTTCAAATAACCCAAAATTCTTTGGAAGAGCATAAGAGAACTCCTTATCTCTAATTTTATATTCATTTTGCTCTTCGAACTAAAGCTGGGGCCTCTTAAGTCTCAATACAAAAATCTCAGAAGAGTGTTGTTAAGTGCTGAATTGACAACACTGATCCTCTTTTGTATCCATATATATATATATATATATAGAAGTTTATGATTGCTAATCTAAGTCATATGGTTCACATGTTCTTAACAACTTCATAAAGATTTTTGTTTTTATTTTATCCTATCAATGATTTAAAATAGTATCTTCTAAGTTCTAAGCCAATAAGGAGTTCAGTTTACAAAAGCCAAATTTAAAATTGATAGATATCACTCGATCTATTTTGTTTGTTATCGGTTTCTTTTAACAATCCATTGTTAATCCACACACACGCATACACAAGTTCAATGCACAGACTCCGAAATTAATCTACAAACTGATTTATTTATTAAAAAAGATTTCTAAATCAATGACTCCCTACTCCAAGTGAACATGCATCACTCCCAGAGTGTGTTGGTTATATTGACAACAATGAATAACAGCATAGCCAAACCACATTGTTCAATAAAATTTTGGATATATATTTTTTTTTATTTTTTATTATGGTGTATAAATTCAGAATTGATGTTAGATGATACATTTTGGATGATACGTCTTGAAACTTTATAACAAGTTGTGGAATATAGGTTTTGAACATTAGATGCAGGTATTCAAATAGTAATAATTTCTCAATTTATATGAGAGATCATTTTTAATATGCATATTTAAAACCCGTACTTTCTGCTTTTTTTAATATACACACTTTAAACCCATACCTTCTGTTTCCATTTTTTTTAACCCTTTTTTCGTTGTACCATTCAAGGTTTTATATAGTTTAAAACCCGTACCTTCTGTTTGTGTTTTTTGACAGTTCCACTTTTTGTTAACTATGATCATAACAAACTTATGGTATAGGGTAGAATCTAAATAGCTTATCTTTCTTAGGAGCTATCATAGGATCCAAGCCAAAATTAAACATGGAGAAATAGATACATTGAAAGCACTGTTCTTGATCTTTACCAAAAAAAAAAAAAAAGAAGAAGAAAGCAGTGTTCTTGATTGCATCAAAAGTGTTCAAATAATCTATCATCATATCTTAGTTAAATCTCCATTATCTATGTGTGATTACTCCACCATCATTTGGGATGATGTTCTAGATAGATATTCTCTTTGGATTGATGTGACAGTAGAGACAAATTTATTGAGGATTACCGAAAGGAAAGTTTATTAACCTTTTTTTTTTTACAAATTTTTTTCTTCATCCATATTTATTTGTAAATAAAATTTTTTTATTAAAAAAAAAAATACATGTCAAATTTAGTGATTTATCTCAATTATACGAAGAACCATGCATTAGACCTTAGCTTATAGTATTTCTATTGACAAAGTTCATTCAAAATCTGCCTCCAAACCAGTTAATTGAAGCTAGTTGATTGGAACCATCCATTTTGAATTGAATTTGCTTGAAATAGGCATATAATCTAGAGAAGAAATCGACCGATTCCGATGGAAATCAAATACCCTAATTGAATCTTGTTTTCTGGTTTTGGGTGGAACCAGAATCAGCCCATTTAGAGGTTTGGTGCCCTGTCTACCTCTAAAGCATATGATACGGACTTAAGAGTGTTAAATGGATTCTATGATTCTTATTTAGAATAAGGGCTTTAGTACCCACTGAACGTTAAAGATGAGTTGGATTGGTCCCACTCAAAACTCATCCCAGATTAGAAAAAAAAAAAACAAAAACAAAAACAAAAACAAAAGAGATCATTTGGAAGCCAGATGTCTTCTCTTCAATCCCTTTTCATATAATAATAAAGAAGAAAAAATGGTTATAAAGAAGCACGTTTTTTGGCTGCAGAGATGGGGTCCTTTACCCTTTAGTAGTGGTATTTTGTTTTCACCTTTTCTGGAAAACCAGTCCTTTTAGTGGTGTTAGTCGGTTTGTAATGATCCTAAAAAGTTTGGGTGGGCCATGGTTCAAGCTTGACACAAAAATAGCCACATTATATGGTATAAAGTTTTCAAAAAATAGAAGATACGTATCAAGATATGGAATTTTAATTATTTGTGGAAACATATCAATTGGTAGAATCCTTGATTAAAAAAAAAAAAAAAAAAGAAGAAATATTGTGTACAAATCATTCGAAAAAAGATCTTATGCAGTTGTGGCAGGAGCTGTACAAGTGCAGCACCGCTAAATAACAGCAAAAATAGGAGTATGATAGGCATTTCACAGGTAGGTCCCACCTGAGCGGCTGAGCCCCATATGTGAAATGACCACCTCCCCCCTGTATTTGGGGTGGTTTTCATGCTGCACCTGTGCAGCTCCCACCATGGCTGCACAAGAGCCAAGTCCGAATCACTCACATGTTCTTCTAAATTATATGTACCTTACATGAGAACTCTCTCTGTCTCTCTCTCTAATGAACTATTAACTGCAGAGGTAGCTGATACATAACATGGAGGAAAAGAATGCAGAGAGCATGAGGGCGGCTAATGGGAAGTGGGTTGCCGGGATTGTTCTCTAAATCAAGTTTCTGATCCCATTTTATGTTCCAAGTTCAGTTCTGGGTCTATCATGAAATCTACATCTTTTTTGGTGTGAGTAATTAACCATTGTATGGATGGGATATTAGTTGGATTTTCTTTTTGAGAGTGGGTGGGTCCTCCATATATACAAAAAGATAAGTGCAATCAACAATAAAATCGAGTGTGTGGGCTTCATAATACCAACTACCAAGAAGTATCTTTTTAGTGGTTGCCGACTTGATTCACCCAAATACTGCTGCTAAAGTCAGTAGGAGACGGCTGAACATATATGGCTATTGGCTAATGATTAAAACACACTTAATCTTTAAGCAAATTGCAATTGTAATTATAATTGTGTGAATATTAGGATTTCTTTATATATTGTCTTTCTATGGAAAACTCTAGTTATAAGTAAAAAAGAATACTTTGTGAAATAGAAAGTGGTGTAGAGAGTTTATCGGGAAATAGTGGAACATACTGTCCACCAATTTCATTAGGCAAATGAGTATATCATAAGTCAGTCTCTAAGTTTTAGAAAGAAAAAACACCCAATTCTACAATGCTTTGTAAAACTACCTCATGTCTCAAGCTTACATTTCTTAATTTGGTGGGTCTAACTGGATTATTAGAAAAAAGAAGAATCGGTACATTACTTTGTAAACTACAATGTCACAAGGTCACATATTCATTTGTTAGGTGTAAGTGGATTCATGCATTACAGAACTCCTCCCATCTTACTATTCTATTTTTAGCATGAAATATGGAATTTGGATCAGGTCCCCATCCATGGACGCATGGGGTCAAATCTGGACCCTCCATGGGGTGTGGGTCTTACATACCAGAGATGTCCCACACCCCATGCAGGGTCCAGATCTGTCCCTGAGAGCTGATCTGGACTCTAAAATATGTAGGGGAAGGCGGGAAGCAGTAAAAAACGAGTATTAAGGTTTTTCATAAGATTATAATTTCATTGTAGTAAAATCCACTCGCATTTCTGTAATTTTTTCTATAACCTTTAAACCCACTCTCGAGGCTCGTAGTGAGAAGTGTTTGTCACATGAACTGCCAATGCAGCTAGAATCGCCTAAAACATAGAAAACCCAATTCTGTGAAACAGGAATCAAGAATTGGATCCAGCCATAGTTAGCAAAAACTGGACGGCAAAAAATGGGAAATGGATGGTACATTTTATACAGTAAAAAATTACAAATAGAGGATCGAATAAAATATAGGACAGTAAAAAAATAAAAAAAAAATGGTACAGATTTTAAATGTGTATATTTCAACCAAAAAAAAAACAACATTATTTCGATATAAATTGAAGAATTTTTACTCAAAAAGAAAAAGCAGCAGTTGCTTTTTTTTCCTGTCTGCTTGAGAAACAAACAAAATTACGTGTTTACAACAGTAAAAAACAGCAATGCCGTTTTAAACACAGTTTTGCCAACTACGAATCTAGCCAATCTGATATGATTCAAGTGGAATCAGCAATCCAATTCAGATTCCAAATCTTAGGTCTGTGCCAAGGACAACCACTAATGGGCTGAAACTTGACAAGTAAGAAAAGGCAAAATGATCATTTGAGCCGACCCATGTCCATTTCTGACACATCGTGAATGGTGAACTTTATAAATAGTCAGCAAAAGATTGGTTTGAGCATCTCCATTAATGGAATTCATTGGAAGGACTTCTAGAGCCCCTTGATAGAAGAATTTCTTAATACGATTTTGTTGGACGATTATTCAAATGGAAACCTAGATATCCAAACCGATTATGACATCTCTTAAAGTTTCATTGAGCCCAGATCTAATAAATAGTCGCATTGAGTACTTCCTAACTTCTAACTTGAGCAACGAAGTGCTTATCAAAATAACCATTCCAGATCCTTATCAACAATGCAAAATATGGAGATTGAATTTCAGCTTCCTTGATAAAATAAACCAAATACTCAAATTAGAAGTCATATTCAAAATTAGGTGGTTATGATTCTCTAGCCAGGCCTGACAGAAGATACATCGAGATGACTGGGCAACACCTCTCTTAACTAACTTGTTCTTTCTTGCCATCTATGCAACAGGAATGACAAAAAAAAAAAAAAAACAAGGGAACCAAATTATTGATTAGAATTTTTTTTTCCCTCCAAAGAAACCTGAAACATTCACACATCAACTCTTTCTAGGTTGAAAAAATTACATCAGTTGATTAGTGCTGAATAAGTTAGACAAATCTGGAGATGGCTACAAAATTTTTTTTGCCTAGTTTCCAATGTTCACACAGGTCACTAAAACTGTTTGAACTTTGAAACAATTGAGCACAACCACTCTAAACAAAACTGGAAAACTGCAACTTAAAATAAAATATAAAAAAGGGAGGGGGGAGGGAACTCTTCTAAATGGACAATACCCTAGCGAGCAAAATATTGCACAAAATTTAAGGCCTCAAGGAGTGGGAAATGCAATACGACCTATTAAGACCAAAAAATCTCACCATTGACACATGTTGGCATATGGCAATGGGTTGGTATAGGAAGGGTTCACTGTGAATTTGCCAGACCAACAATGATATCTGCTGCATGAAGAATAGTTGGAAGGCATAACCCTGGCCGTCATATAGAATAATGAGAACCTGAGCCCTATAAACCATAGTCTGTTTCAGCTCGTTTCAGCACAGATGTCACCCTCATGTAGAATTCTGGTTCCTTTTCCTTTATATCATCAAGCGTCCTTGCCTCGTGCTCATCAGCCTAAAATTTTTTTTTTTTTTTTGGGGGGTTGGGGGGGGGGGGGGGTGAGGTGATCTCATTTCAGCAATGAATAGAGAAGACATGCTGAAAAAAATTAAAATACTATGATCTGTCCCAAAATCAATAGAAAAACCAGAGTCCAACACCTTTTTCTTTTAGAAAATTCAAAAGAAATTTGACTAGAAAAACAAGTTTTGTGAGGTACTTGAACAAACCACAAAAAAAAAAAAAGGGGCAGAACAACAACCAGAACTTACAAAGCAGTTATTTTTTTTTCTTTTTTTTGGGTAGCACTTGCATAGCAGTTATCATCCAATAGTAAAAATTTGAACATAATATGAATTGAAAAATTATTTCCTCCACAATCTTTGAAGGAAAGTTTCTTTCCCTGCAGCTATTTCTGCTATGTGGAGGGCTTATTTGATTATTCTGGCTGTTGGATTAGGCCATCTTCTGGATTTTCCACATGTCAAAATTTAGTGGCCCATCATTTATTGAGCTTTACCCATTAAAATCAACTTTTCAATCAATTAGCAAAACCTGGAATGAAGTGCCAAAAGCCGGAAGTTGGTACATTAAGGGACGATGGCAGAGGTTAATTAGACAGCATTTGAATGCCTACAGAACTGTCACATGACAGACATAACTTCCAGTGTTGGAATTGTTTCAATCATTGCCAATGAAAGGAAGCCATTCACATATGTATGTTAGTTTCCTTAAAGAAAATCTACATCACTGCTTTCTTTTTCTTCTTTTCTTTTCCCTAATCCTGAAGTAACAATTATTTTAAGGATAAATGGTAATATACTCAATATAATTCAACATCGACACCATCCAGGGAAATACCCTCTGTTATCATAAGATCTTTCCTCAACCACAAGCTGAGCAGAGCCTTAAACTTCCAAGATCTTAACTTCTTAATCAGTCATTGGCCTTCTTTGCACAAGACCAGAGCGGCCCAATTGATTTTCCTAAAATTGTCACCCATTGGTGCTACACAAAAGTATCAGGAATATATTCACTCCCATTTTTTGTTCCTTTCTCATCTTGTCACTCATCCGTCTCAACTGATCTTAAGCAAGGCTCCTATAAAAATTGTTCTTGATATATTAACATTCCCGATGTAAGGCTGATCCTTTATGTCAGTCTTCACAAGGGTTGACTGGAAGCTACAATCACCTAGCACCTTTTGGTCTCATATTTCATATGCAGCCAACCACTTGACAGTGTCCAGCTCCTAGATACATGGCTCATCAGCCATCCAAATAGCATATTTGTCTGTCCTTCAAAGATTGCATACGTTGGTCATAATGCCAGTTGGACAAGTCATACAGCTTCTAATGGATCCAAGAGGAGATTTAGGACATAGTTGACTAGTCCAAGTTAATACTTTGGATAAAATAACAAATTATTTCCAAATTCTAAGACTAATTCATTCAGTAGAGTTGCTAGCACAAGTGGGAGTTACTATTTGTAAGAATTGCAGTTTTTTAGTTCAAGACAGATAACGAGCTAGTGGAGATCTATAATAAAGTTTTGAGAAATTAGAATACAAGATATTTTTTATTTTAATTATTCTTTTAGTGCTTATATAGTTAAACCACAAAATTGGTTATTGAATGGGAACCGGATTAATTACATCAAAATAAACTATTTTTTGACCTTGGTTGGACTTGTCTATTGTATAAAGAACTACCATACTGCTGGAGAATTAGCTTACAGTGTCAAGTCCCTGATCCACGTGCACAGGGTCAGGAAACCAGACAAAAAACTACATGATCTCATATAGTAAATTGACCAAAAATGCTATACGCAAGCCTAAAATCATTGACCTCGTACGGTAATAATAACTTGAAGCATCTAGGCAACCCAAGGAATTGGAGGGGGCCAGGACGCAAGGCAACACCAACAAGGCGCCTAGGTGCAAGGCACCTGGACACCTCGACAAGTATGCAATCTAGCTTCAAATTTGAGAATGCATAATGAACAAACTCCATCCAAACAAGTTTTGAAACCCGTCTTCTATCTTAATCCAAGGGCGACTAGGGGAAGAAACCAGAAAAATTGAGTGAAAAAAACATAGGTGCCGCAAGGTGAAGAATTTGATAGAAATCTGACCTGTGGATTTGAATAAAATAGATAGAAAGATAAAGAGATAATAGGGCAATCCCCCTGCAGTGGTTTTGGAATCCAACAAAAACCTGTGACAAGAATCCACTCTTCCACTGAAGACTTCACCTTAGCCTTCACTTGGAATCCACCAAGTACACTACTGAATCCATAGCAGCAAAAATGCAGAACTGAACTGATATTACTTCAAATCTACAGAGAGGCGACTCCGATGAGATGGGTTCTAATAATTCATAAAAGAGCTATGGCTTTTACATCTATTCATAGCCTTTGCTAACCGGTAATAGGATAGCATCAGGACTGAATTTCAGATAAGCCAACAGAAATCATAAAAAAAAATAACAATCTGTTTTACTAAAAGACTGGGCCTAGAGATAGAGAGAAGATAGAGATAAAGACAGAATCAATATAAGCTGGATTCTAACATCAAGCCTATTCCAGCTAAAGAAACGATAAAATAATAAATAAGAGGTGATATAGAAAACAACTACTAAGAACCCAACTCAACTAATAAATCCCGTATTCCTACCTCCTACCCATATTTTAGGCCCATTAAAGAGGCCAAATACAATGGAAACTCATTAGGCCCAACACATGAAAACTAGCCCAAGGCTTATTTCCACTAAAATAAGCCTACTGTGATTTATTGGCATCAAGGAGTCGGCCAGAGTCAGTCCTGTTTTTACATGTATAATCCTTAGATAAAGCTCTTGATTATATCCTAAACCCCTGGCCTACCAAGGAAACAAAAACTCTAGACCATATGACTAGCTCAAACTATATGACTTTGTGATATTCAAAATATACAAAAGCCGATGGGAAATCTTTATCTACTCCAATGTTTTCCTTAAGAAATCAGGTGACCCCTTGGCACAGTATCGCTAACTCTTCCCCCACTCTCCCTTCTAATTTTTGCTCCTTTACAGTTAATAAAAACATCAATTCCGCCCTATTTTCGTTATCTTTCTTTCCCTCCCCCCCCCCCCCCCAACCCTTTTGTTACATGTAATGTGCAGAGTTGGGCAGTTTGTAGAAAGATGGGCCAGATCACACGGTCTGCTCAGAAAATGCACAAGACAAAACAGTTCAGTAAAAATTCAGATAATTTTAAATTTATTGCGAAACCTATCTACTGAGGAGTCTAAGATGGCTGATTTTTTGCTCCTCTGGGTAGGTCCAGGTTTTAAAACATTGATCCAAACCAAGATGGAATATAAAAGTCTTATTAAGATAAGATACATCAGTTTCTCATAGGTAGTTGCCAAATATTACCTCTTTAAATTTCAGAAGAACCAAATTAGACACAGATGCTGGCTTTGCCCTGTCCCACCTGAAAAAGCAACAGAAGCAACACAATAATGAGGGGGAAAATGATAAGCAATGAATAACATAAAACATTATCAGTCCGTCTCTCTCCTCTCTCACACAAACATGCCTGCGCATGTGTGCAAACACACAAACGAATATATATTAGAGAAAAATAACAAGTGCAATTGCAACACAATAGATATCCAAATCACAAACAGAAAATTCATCAACCTGGTGACCCTGATCCCAATAGTTATTTTGTTTTCTATCCCATAATCTAAGAATTAATAGCCTTAGAGGCATGTCTGAGCCATACCTAACAATACATGAGAAAAAATGAAATGAGAAATCGGGACAAAGGTTTGTTGAGAGGCCCATTAGCTTCTATAATTCACTCTAGCAATCAATAGGACAAAACTAAGGAATGAACTTTGGTCTTTAATGGCCCAAAACTATTTCCAGACTGTGTGCAGCTTTTTCCTTCAGTAGTTGTTTGGTTGCATTCATGCATATTGAGCAAATCAAGAGAAAACAGGTCATAAAATTGTCCAATAATTTTTAGTTACTTATTCCCAACCTAGTGAGAGAAAGAGGAAAAACCAAAAGTGACCAGCATTCCCTCAAATTTCTTTTCCCTCTGTTTTCCCACGTAATGAGAAAGACCCAAAACTAGGACGTACCCTTCTCTAAAGTTACTTCTTTTTATCCTAAACTTCTCAAGAAGTGCAACCATATAATCAAAATTTCAATTTTCCTTCACTTTTCCTTTTTCCAAAATACCTGGGAAAGCAACCAAATGTAGCCTTAAGGCGTGCAAAAAAGAAAATTTTTGGCATCCAAAATGGCAATCCTATAGAGGAATAATGATGCAGACTTCAAGGTCTACTCACGCAGGAGAAAACCCAAGAACCTGACCCATGCACCAGGGCCAGATTCTGGTTTGCAAGTGCTATATTCAGGATGGAGGCTTGGGCCAGAATGGCAAAATTTGGACGCTTGCGTATTGCTTGAGTGGGTACCTTTTGATGGAGATTTGGTGGATCTTTGATGGCTATTTTACTTACTTGCTATTTCCTTTGTTTCCTTGTCTTTAGTTTCTATTTTTATACTTACTAATTTGGTGTTAATTCTATTTTGACAGCAATAGGGCAGAATTTCTATTTCTTGATAGGTTGTTATTTTTACTTTCTAATTTGTAAAGAGGTGGGGGAGCTAGTCACGATATTGGCAGCCTTCATAGGCATGCATATTGTTTCTATTTTTCTCCTTTGTAATTGCCAACTGTTAATAAAGAGAAGGGAAAGAACCATTGCCCACAATTTTGGCTATTCAGTTTCTATGCTCTCTCTTGAGATACTGCTCTAATGGTGAAGTTTGAGCAACCTAAGTGGTGACCGTGACTCTTAGGCTTTGGGTGGTGAAGCCCTCCTCTGTGACTTTCGGTCACTCCGCTTTCCCTTCTAATTTCTTCATGCTTTATTTCTGTGATAATCTTCTCTGTTGCAATCCAGTACTGTTACTACCCCACGATGGTGGATGTGTTGAAGCTCTCAGTCACTGCTGAAGACATCCTTGGAGGGCTGCTGCTGCAACTGACACAGGTGACACAACCATTGATTATATCCTGTGGTTACTGTGCTTTTCAGTTTGGTGGATTGCTGTGTGAAGTGTGAACAGAGAAATCAGGCTCCCAAATACTGCCACAAGTTCTACATTCTTCAGTCATTGAGTTCTGCTGATTCTATCAAGGAACAAGGCCTGTGGATTCAAATCTCTGCTCACTGTAGATCTGTAAGTGGTTATTACCATAGTTGTCAACATAGTTTGAGAACTCGCGAGATCTCGCCAAGTTTCTCAGTTTTTGGAAAAGCCGAGACGAGACTGCCTACGAGTCTCAAAAGTACAATATCTCGGTGAGATCTCGGCGAGATCTCGGATCTTGGTTGGATCTCGGTTTCGACCCATTATTTTAACCCACCTACCACTTAAATACCTTACCTGATTGGACAAAACTCGACATATCTCGGCGAGATCTCGGATCTCGGGTTGACCCAAAGTTGAGGCTTCGAGTTGAAGAAAAAAAAATACACAAACTCGGCGAGATCTTGCCAGATCTCAACTCGTCTCGGTTTTTCCAAGAGTCGAGTTGGCACCGAGACCCGAGTTTTAGTACCTTGGTTGTCAAGGCATATCGCCTAGGTAACTTGGCATCCTGGCGCCTTGACAACTAGGGTCTCCTTGGTTGCCTTGTTGGTGTCACCTTGCATCCAAGCACCCTCCAACACCTTGGGTCTCCTAGACGCCAAGACAACTATTGTGATTACATAGTGAATTACTCCACTGTTGAACTTATTTCTGTGGAGACTGGAGAGTGCATGTCCCCTCCACTTGCTGACGATTGATCATTGAGATTGTTATTGTTGCTGGACTGGGGATACATCAGGAAATCGTTTGCAATTTTAATACTCATCCCAAGTTGCTGTCTTGTGCTGCTACTGTTCATCGAATCTGAACTCTGTTGGTAGATTCTGAGCAGCACATCAAAGGGCTATTTGGCCTAATCTGTAACTCGACCGACTCCTAAATTTTGAGTGGTATTGGACTACTATTAAATTGTTCTATCGGGTCTACTGTGGTCATTGTTACATTCTGGTCTATGGATTTTAATGTTCTTAAGCACCTCTTGGTAATCTAGAACACATTAAATATCACAAGGATTTCAATGTTAACTATATCCACGCCTGGACTAGCTCTAACCATTGTTATAAAAAATCACCCGGCAGGCCAATTGAGCCATATTCAGGTAGACCTAGTATGTTATGTTTCAACGATCCCAGAAAACTGGATGGAAAGAAAACCGAATCCAACTACCAGTTTCATAGTTTTCTTGCGAATCATGAGGGCCAGATGGTTTTCAGATTTTTCCATTTTTTTTTATTGTTTCCATTTTAAATCATTCTACTGGTTTTTTCACACCATTAGACTAGCCAAAACAAGCTTGGATAACAAACCCGAACCAGCTCCCTTGGCAGCTCAATGGCCACACTAGTTTATAAACAATGGTTTATGGTGCTGACATGGAATGCAGATGCCTCTGTCTGCCTGCCCATGTGCACAATGAGCAGTAGAATAAAGAGTACCATCTCAAAAGCATAAAATGGTCTTGCTTCTTTCCAAAATTTCTTCCTGGTTACAAGAAAAGATGATTAATGAAAGCAACTTTTTACCTTACAAGCATCAACTCATTAACAGATCTCCACATACCCCGTCCGACAACCTTAGCAGATTGATCTTTTGTGCTTCTTCCATGCCACAATTCTTTTACAACATACATCACGTCCTCAATATCTACCTTAGAGTAGATAAAGCAAAGGATGAGATACAATAAACAACTTATGATAAAAGCAATAGATGGTAGAAAACCAGGTCTATGGAGAATTTTATTAACAGATAGAACATTCTGTAACAAGCAAGAAAGCAGGATGGTCCTTCATGATTCAGCCTTACAAAGTTGTACCAGTAACAAAATGAAATGGAGAAAAGTTCATCTGTTTGCCCCAAAAAAACATAAATGAGACAGTTAAAAGTCAGTGACTGTGTATTGCCAGAAAAGATTTTTTCCCCACCCCCAGTAACCATTCCCTAAGAACAAGGAGGAGAATGACATGGTCTTTTAGCACCATCCAGGCCTTGAACATCAACAACACAATTAGAATAAACATTCAGAAAATTACATTCTATAAATATTACAGCAGAAACATAATTACATCAAGTGCCCAGTATATTTAGTACACAGTACAGTAAAATTATTGAAACTACTCAGTATCTCAATTTCCAGACATGTACAGACATTAATAAAATAATATCTAATAATTAATGTATAAAGATTGGGATCTTGGATTGGACCATTCTCCGATGGCACTGATCCAGATATGGATCAGACGTTAACCATCAATCTGAACATGATTCTCACAGATCTTCCTCACTCAGTAACTGGAAAACTGATGCTACATCATGTTAACTCAAGGAACAGAATACAAGAGAGAATATCAAGTTGAAAGGTAGGTATATTTCGCCTCTCATGTTTTCAACTGTGCCTCTCAGAAGATGTATTTGTAGATTGGATTTCCATTTGTTGTTGTTTTTCCATGGACACATGGTATCACTGCTTGACTCCCTTGCCAGTTCCAAGGGATATTTGTCAATTGTTTCACTTTTAGCTATGGACTCCCACTAGAGAGGGGAAAGATTTTATCAAAACTTTCTCCATTTGCAAGACGATGGTTGATATGGGAGAAGACGATGCAAAGAACTTTCCATGACAGAAGGTAAACACCATGGGCAATCATAAACATTCTCTCTACTAGGGAGTTGCTCAAATTTCAGTGGTCAGCAGTGTTTGAGGGACATTTGTTATTCGTTACATTGGAAATTGGATGAAGATAGAGCAGTCACATTTGTCACTGAGACAGTAATGTAGTCCTAGATTGGTAGATAATCCAACTAGGAGCCAATAACCAGGATCTGCTATGAACTGGTAAATCGGGTAGGCCAAAATTGGGATTTTTGGTCAAATTAGGGTTAAGGTTTGATGGAACCTAGGGTGTGATGGTAGGGTTAGGCTAAGTTGATCTAGGGGATTCTATCAGTGAAGGTTACGTTAAGTTTTAATGGGGGAAAGTGTGCTGAATTAAATTGGCAGCAAGTTAGAGTTAGGGTTTCGGGTTTTTGAAAAGAGGGAAGCGAGAGAATCTAGGATTCAGGGTGGTCTGTTAGGGCTACAACCAGAATCGAGTTTCACAATGGAAGTGAGGAATATTCTGTCCAAGTTTGAGTTGGTTCTGATGGTCTGATGTGAAGTTATGGTGGAATCACAGAATTAGAAGGAAGAAGAATGAAATATAAAAACATAAGGTTCCAGACAAACCAGTCACCAATTGAATATCAGATCTGGAATGAGAAGAGAAGATAATGCTTGCAGACTGCTCCAAACCCAGATTCAATAACTTTAAATAGAATTCAGAAGTTGCAGCAGCAAGAACTTGAAGAACAGGCAGATCGAGCTTCAATGGAGAAAATCCAAATCCCAACAGAGCTGTGGTCTCATTCTTCTTCAAGCAGTGATCGATTGGCCTCCTTGAATAGCTGAAGTTAGTCTTCAGATTTGTTATTAATACTCTTGAACCAGCAGAGAAATTCCAGCAATAAGATAGATGTTTCAAGAGATCAAATGGGGCAGAACTGGGGTTGTTGAAGAATTTGATAGAAAGGGGATGGGGAATAGAATAGATGTCTCAGGATTCAACAATGCTATAAGCAAACTTTGTATTCATTCAATCATGGACTCAACTGAGTAATTACAACTTTATTTATAGCCACAATGGCTGAACATAGAAACTAAAAATCAAACTCAAACTAGGACTCAAAGTAGAACTAGGATTCAAACTAAAACTATGATTCCCAACTAGGATTCAAAGCTAAATCCCAATTAGAATTACATCAAATAAAAGACTAAATAAAAATTAAATAAACTCTAAACCTAATCCCATGTTTTGGTGCTGGTGTAGGGGAATCCCTACACCTACAAGTGGTGGTGATTGCTTCGAAATCAAGTTTGTAAAAATTCCAGGAAGGTTCAGTCATATCACTTGAAGAGTTTACCATCTATCTGTATGGGCAAACGTTATGTTGGACATATTGCCAAAGTTGGCTGCATTTTAGAAAAATACAAACAATGACTAGAAATGGCTGAATGACTTAGAGAATTTCATTGCATTTCTCTAAAAAAATTTCTTGCCCCCAGTTCTCCAACAGATTTTATTATTTCCTGTTTTATCTAACAATACATTTGTCATTCTTAATGAAAAATTTATAAGGAAGCAATTTAATTCTTTTGAGAGTTTCCTCATGCTTCACAGCAAGTTGATTTGCAGCTATTGACATCTAATAGCTGCATCGTATTGTGTTCCTTGAATAAGTAAGCATTGTTCAACTAATTTCAAGGTTTTTTTCTTAATTTTGTTAGAATTTCTTTGGATTAACTGCATCTTTAATTTGCATGCTAAATTAAAACTACACCTATTCAGTTTATTGAACTATGAATTTTGTTACATCAGTCAAATTACCCTAAAGATGAACCAGTTGATGAGTTTCCTGAGTTTTAGATTGCACTATTTCCAAGTATCTAAATTTAGTTTCAGTGAACATCTTGTTGCCATTCTCATGTAGAACCTCTTTGATCCATATATACAGTCACAGACCAAGAAGCCCTCGGGGATCACACAAGGAGGAATGAGAAGGGGGGGATGGGGAGCACACAAGTGGTAAATTTTTGTAGATTCATATGCTTGATAATATAAGTGAATGTTTAATGATCTTGCAATATTTTCCTGCAGATAAACTATTCATTCAACAGCTACAAGTAGCTCAGCCTTTCAACATGATTTTATTGTTCTTTTATTTTTTTTCCAGTTGTGCTTCCTGTTATACTATAGAAAAAGGAAAGCCTACAATTGAAGAAAGACAAACAATCAGAGTGGCAAGCTCAAATGGTTAGTTTCTCCTAAGACCCAAATAGGCAACTATTCAATAAAATAAACAGAGAAGAAATTGAGTATAAAGCAACAAAATTCCCTACTTGAACTTGCATGGCAGTCCCATAGTACATCTCTTCATGCTCAATAAGGCGCTGATGAAGAGTCCGATAGTGATCCATATCCAAGTTCACCACTGGCTCAGTTTGTACTTGAAACCCAGCAAGCTGTGTCACAACATAGGAGGCCATCACCTGTCCAAAAATTGCAGGAATAGTCCCAAGAACAGGTATTATGCGGACCCTGAAACCGGGTACTATCTGATATCAGGATTTCCAAGTTAGCAAGTCAACATTCACATCATTATAAGTGGTAAAAGGTCATGACATCAGAATAACTTATCAAACAAGGATACGCAAAACAACATTTTGAACCATCAACCAACAATTGTCGAAACACAATGAAGTTGAAGATCGTCATTTGCAAAAGTTTGTGTGCCTAAACCTAGTACTACAAACACATGTCACACAAATACAATAAATGAATGATCACGGGTTCACGGCACACATGACTATGGACAAGTGAATATACCACAGAAGAATATAATAAATCACCCTCACCTGATAGTCCAAAGGATTTTCTTCGTCTCCACTTGGACCCTTAAAAGGAAGCAGCTTCACTTTTGGTTTCTCCAATGAAAACACAACTGGTATTCCACCTTCAATACCATAGTCTTTCCTCAAGCGGTATCTTACCTGTAAAATAAAAGTTTTATATGGAATGTAATATGAACAGTTCAAGCAATTTCACACATAATCCGAAAACTTGGGTTTTTATCTCATTTCAGCCTGTCCGAAATTTCGCCGAAACAGTGCATTTTTTCCGTGAATTTTGGCTGACATTTCGGGGGGGCAAATGGCCGATATTTTCGCAGAAAAACAGTGCATTTTTATCAACAATGTAGACATGACCGAAACAGTGCCAATTCCTTAATACGCCTGTTATTTCATCTCAGCCTCATCGAAATCACCGAAATTTCCAACGGCAAGTTTTTGAACTATAATTTTACACCTCAATGATAAAATGAAAGATACAGCAGAAGTTAATTCATGCACTCACACATTTTGATAGGAATGATGGACAGAAAGAGAAATGAGCATGATTAATAGTCCTTGAAAAGAAGAAGAAGGTGGTAAAGATGAGCAATAGGCACCCGACACACACCACAGTAAACAATAAACAAACTGGAATAAACATAAATGCATATTTGACCTAAAGAAAACACATAGCTACAATGTAAACCCAGTAAATTATGCCTGCCAATAGATACAGCAAACTGTATAAGAAGGGCAGCAGAGTAGAGTTTGCAGGCAAAACCTTGAAAGCAAAAAATCTTTAACCTGATCCATCCTACGGTACTATAAAAAGGATCTCATATCATGGGTCTGGAAGTCAGGAGGAAATGGGCATTAAACTTCCAACATGCCAGGTGAATGATGAAAGTACATAGCATCTTCTTGTCCATTTCAATATAGTCTTCCTATCATATCAAAGGAGTAATGAAGAACCTTTGGCCCAAGGAGTTATGTAATGGAAGAATGATCCAATCTTTGTTGGGTATATGGGAAGGCGACAAATAATTTGAAGGAAAGTAGCTTCACTTCTAAATTTGCAGTATAATTTGTAGGATGAACTGGAACCTAATTTACAATCTTAATATAAAAATTTGCAGTAACTTGCAGAATCTATATTGTGATACCTGAAACTTACATGCCACTATACCATGACTGAGATGTTCATCAAACTATGTGTTTTCAACAAATAAACAAATATAGGTGGAAATTTACCGTTCGAGATAGTGGGTCATTTATAGATTCTCTTAAATCAGCAATGCGAATTCGTGTTGGGTCAGCCCTTGCACCTGCACCAGTAGCAGAAAGTACCTTCAAACTCCTCCGTACACATGCAGCAAGAAGTGACACCTGTTACATAACAGCAATGACAAAATTAGAGATTAAAAAGAGAAATACTTAATTCCTTTTCTACAAATGAAAATATTTAAAAATCCAATTTTTAATACTAAAGCCATCAAGCATGCATGCATTAATGAGTTTAATAGTAGACTGAAGTTTCAGGAGGGAGAGCACCAAAGAGTAAAATACTTTTGGTTTTTCATCTTAGTTTTATCAGAATCCTGTGCAAGTATCAAACATCCATTGGAAGATGTAACAAAGTCGTGAAGTTGAAGGCCCAAGGCAGTACAAGGAACCATGCAGGGAGACTTCTCACTCACTTTGAAACAAAATCTTGCTAAAACAAGTTTATTCACAGAAGCCAGCACTTGCTCCATATGATCTAGCATTTATCATAGTGTAACAGAAAGCATCCTCCACATACAAGAGAAAAGGCGGAGTGCAGAATGGTATTTGAGATGTAGATGCAAAAACTAATCATGTATCAGAGACAACTATTTCATACCAATGTGGAAACTGAAGCATCAATTTGACAGTTCGATGCAGGAGAGAGAGAGGCAGAGGGAGAAGCCTTCCTCATCTAGCACACTTCATACTAGAGTTTTTTATTCATTTTCATGCCAATCGATAGGCATTACATGGCTATTTATAGACCCAAAAAAGAATAAAAATGGAATCCTTCTAATACCCAACTTCCTAAAATAACTGGACTAACTTGGAAACTAAGGATAGGACTCTTCTAGATACTTACTTGCTATCCAAGACTTCCCACAAGAACTCCATGCTTGCTAAGAGTTAATATTTATTAAGATTTGTCTGTTCTGTGGGGGTATAATTGTAATGTTCTTTCTTATCTCTGTCCTTAAGTGTAAAGTACACTTAAGTAGTAGTCTTTAGTTGTGGACCCAGTCCTTCATTGTAATTACTTGCTTTTATGTCAATATAAATAAACCCCCCATCCACGGTTTGTGGGATTCTGCTCTTCACTCAAACCATGGGCAGTGTTCTCTCCATTCTCTCATCTTCTCTTCTTCTGTTCTTCGATTCTATCTTCTCTTCTCTTCTCTCTTTCTTATGTCTAGGTACTGATTCAAGTTCTATTACTGTCACATGGTTTTAAGACCATTGATTTCAGTACCTGGAATTCCTTCTTCATCTTGTTTTGAGTGTGGTTAGGATTTTTCCCTCCCCTTTGATGTACAGCCACCTGTGTTGTTTTCTGTCTAGTAGAAGCCCAGTTATTTTATTATGCACAACTAGGGTTTCATCATGTTATTGGAGAAGGAAAAAGTTTATCTGAAGATGCCCTTATCGTTGGCTAGGGTTTGCTGTTTTGGTACTTGTGCATAGGGTTTTCTTTCCATGTGCATAGGGGTTTAATCCTTTATGTTTTCTCTTTTTATTCTTTTTTGTGATAATGATATTCTCCTCCTCTGGTAAGTCACAAACATCATTGTGAATACTGTTTTATGGACTGAAAATAATCTTTTGGGGTGAATGATCAGATTTCCTTCTTTCTTACAAAACTCTCAGTTTTTGGGAGATTTTCCAAAAACCGTCTCTCGTGGGTTGATTGCTATGATTTTTGGAGGACTTATACAGTACTGTCTGAGGTCAAAATTTCTGAACAAACCTGCTGTTTTAGGGTTCTGCTGCCTGCAATTTAAGGGTTTCAATCCTAGATTGCAGCTTGATGTTTTGGAAGTTTTTGGATGCAATTTTGGGACTCATGCTTCTGGTTATTATTTCTTGTTGCTGGTTGTTGATATTGGTCGTGCTTCTTGTGGCTAGTTACATCTGGTTTATTCTCTATGAAAGAATTCTATTTTCTACAACAATATGACTGATTCTAAACCTCCCACAGATAACGTCAGTGTTCAAATTACATCTATCAAACTGAATGGTGGAGAAGCCTACCTAGAGCCTGTCAAAACACTGGTGGAGAGGATGCTAGTATTGATCAGATTGCACTGATACCATGTAACACAACTTAATAGAATGAAGAAGAAGATGAACCGAGAGGAGAGGAGAAGACAATAGAGAGATGGAGAGAATAGAACCAGCAGTAGTTCTCTGTGTATTACTGCTGGACTGGCAAGTTATATTTATACTGAATGATATACAGCAGCAATAGAAGTAGAGTCAAATAAGGAAACAAACTAAAGACAAAAAAGGAAAACGACAACTATCGTGAGAGACACCTAACTCAACTACACCCAACTACTAACTTAACAAAGTACACTTAAGTAGTAGTCTTTAGTTGTGGACCCAGTCTTCCATTGTAATTACTTGCTTTTATGTTAATATAAATAAAACCCCCAGGCCCCCACCCACGGTTTGAGGGATTCTGCTCCTCACTCAAACAGTGGGCAGTGTTCTCTCCATTCTCTCATCTTCTCTTCTTGTCTCTTCTCTTCTCTTCTCTCTATCTTATGTCTAGGAACTGATTCAAGTTCTATTACTCTCGCAATATTTAACAAAACTATCCCTCACACGACCTACCAAATGGACCCCACTAATAAAAAATAAAAGATTTTTATATAATCAACACTGAAAAAACAAATTTGAAAACTATCCTATGTATCTAGGCCCACATTAATACAATACATCGAAGTCATAGAGAAAAAATATATGGCCCAAAATAGTGGATCAAGCCACATCCAATGGAGGTGACCATGCTCTCGCTGCAGTAGATCTTAGTAAGGATATATTGCTTTAGTAGGGAAGTCATAGGGCTAATTCTTGACTTGACATATTCATTTCACTGCAGAGTAGGGGGAAAAGAATGATAAAGTATCTAGCAGTAACAATACCAATAAAGTAGAGATCAGAGCACTGATAGGCAAAAAGGACAATAAGAATTGATTGCACCAAAATATCTTAAGTGTCCATGCAATGAACAAAAAGGTTGCCACAATATAAATAGTCATATCTAGTTTCCAATAAAGGTTGTCGAAGCGGAACAGCAATAACCCACTTTAAAACTATCAAGATCTCTTACAAGATAAGATATGCTAGTTATGTATACATACTTCTACTTCTTGAAGTAGATCACAAGTCCATATGTACCCGCAAGAAACAAGCCCAAAACCAGCCCAGCAAGGTTGGGGATTCGATTGCTATGAGAGGTAGCCTGGTCTGATGATGCGGCAAGTTTGTTGTTGTTTTGATGGAGCATCACCTAAGGCAGCCCCAGCCCAGAGAGACGCATGAAGAACAAGGCAAAACAAACTTCCCAAAAAAAAAAAGTTAATGTTCACATGAACAGTACCTGAACTACTGTTCAGGTGGTACTGTTCGCGTGAACAGTGTTATGGGTCCATAAGCCTCAAATGGAGAAGGACGTCCAAGCAAATAATTGAGATTCTGTGGGCCCCATTGAAGATAGCAAGACAACAGATTTTATTGCTGCCTAATAGTTTCTATTTTAGTGTCTTTCCTTTTGTTTTAGAAGGCTGATACATAAAGCCTCAGTAGTTTCTAATTCTAGATAGTTTCTATTTTCAATAAGTTGTCATTGTCACTAGTTGCTAGGTTTAGTAGCTTCTATTTCCTACTTTCTATTTTCAGTCAGTTTCTATTTTAGGAAGTTTCTATTTTCTATCTTCTATTTTGTAAGCTTGCCTAAGTTATAGGCCCCCTATTGTAAGAAAGGATCAGAATTGGATAATAGAATTTGTGGCCAAGCTTGCCATTAGTTATGGGAGAAATTCCAGGTTTCAACAGCTAGGATAGCTGTGGGAGAGAGACCTAGGCTGAGAGAGTCATTCCCCTACCCCCTTCTCTTCTATATCTTCTCTAGATCCTCTTCTTCTATCTACTTATCCTTTTTTTATGTTTTTCTTTCATGTGTAAACAGGAAAAAAAGAAACCAATAAAAGTTTCAGTTATTCAATTTGTTCATCCTTATTGTGTTTTTTTTTGGGTGAATAGAAAATTCATTACCAAAGAGGAAAGAAAAAAGGAACAACCCTCAAATAGGAGGGAAAAAACAAAACAACAGCCTAAGCCTCAAACAGAAAGGCCCATAGGTCGAAGAGAAATTGAGGGAATGCCCCAAGAATCAACAATGAGCCTGTTCCTAGGGGTGTCATTACAAGTAGAGGGAGCAACCGAACTAAGTTTGGTTTTAATTTCAAAAGAGATGAACTCCCAAATCTGATTGAGAGATTGAGATTTGGAGGTCCATTTCCGAAGATTTCGCTCCATCCAAATATGATTGATCACAATACCAAAAGCCAGCTTTCCCATCACATCACAAAGGGAACAACCACCAAAAGTCATGTCAACCCAAATCCATTCTCTGTCGAAAGGAAGAATCCGAAGATTTCTTGGCCAGCATTAGTAAGGATACCTTTCCAGACAGAGCAAGAGAAAGGGCAGTCAAAGAAAAGATGATTGGAGTCCTCCATCCCACTCCAACAGAGATCGCAATTAGGGGAGACAAATATTTGCCTGTGTCGAAGAAAGGACTACGTTGGAAGGCAGTTAGAGAAGACCCTCCAGACTCTAAAGCAGTGCCGGGGAATGTCGTGTCTAAACCAAACAAGCTTCCTCCAAGGGACAAGGGGATGGCGAGTCCGAATAAGATCCCAAGCAGCTTTGGAGCTGAAAGAACCCGAAGAAGTTGGGAGCCAAGTGACACAGTCTTCCCTAGGGTGGGGCCTTCTTTGAATAGATTCGAGGAGATTTCAAATGTTAGTGAGCACAGGGTTTGAGGTATCAGGAGGAGCCCAGCCATTAGCTGTTAGAGTTGATAGTAAATATGTATCAGGGGTAGTTCAGGAACTAGACTTCTAACTAGTTCCCTTATTATGTATTTTTAACTTTTTATGTCTTTTTACCTTTTACCTCCCTAGGGAGGTGATTGTAATACTTTTAGTAATTCTATTTGAGCAATATAGGTGGGTTGGAGAAGTCTCTCTAACACACACAACTTTGAACCGTAACTCTCTCTTCTTCCCTCTCTTGTCTCCTTCTTCTCTAACATCTTCCTTCCTTCTCCATTGTTTCCCTAATCTGAAACTCAACTTGGTATCAGAGCTGGTTGGTTTGAGAGTCATATTTGGTTGCTCTTCTCTATTCTTTTCTTCTCTTTGGAATCCTAGGATTCAAAGGGTTTCAAAGAGAAGCTACCAATGTAAAAAATCTGTGGTATAGAAGTATGAAATAGGTTGGAAATAACCTACTCAGCTGTTTGGAGGTGTTCTTTGAGCTTGGTAGAAGCTATTATGAAGTTTTGAAGCCATTCCATCACCTGCAACTATTACCGCCAGCTTCAAGTTCGAGCCCCTGGTTCTCTCTCTCTCGGCCTTGGTTTCACCTTGGAATGGCTCCATAGAATCGCCAAGGGTGTTCTTTTCATCCCATCGGCCTTGGTTTCAATCTTCCACTCTTGCTGAGCAGTACTCTCTTTCGTGGAATCTCTCTTTCGCCTAGGTAATATCGGACTGCAATTTCTCACCGCAATTTCTCTGCTCCTCTTATTTACGGACTGCTATGTATTGCTGCCTTTGCTTGAGAAATGTTTAACATCACTGTGTGAGGGCCTTAAGATTGTTTCGAGATATGTTATTTCTTGGTGAATGCTAGGGTGAAGCCCCTTTTTCCCGCTTTTTCCTTTACTTGTGCCTCTACAGGCTGCCTTTACTTGCTGGTTCTGTGTTATCGGACTGTTTGAAAGTTTTTTTATTATTTGGGTAGAGTGTGTACTCCCACTTGAACAATGGCTGATTCTCGAGATTTGGGACTGGTATACCTGTCCCTTCTCCTCAATTTGCCTATGAAAGCACACGATTTCAGCTTTCCTTTTTGAAACTTGATGAGACAAATTACTTGGACTGGTCACATTCGTGAAACTTTCCCTTAGGAGCAAAGGGAAGCTTGGGTACATCACAGGTGCTATCAAGCCTCCAGAGCCGAATGCACCTACTTATGAGAAATGGGAGGCGAGAACTCTACGGTCATGACATGGTTGATCTTCTCCATGAAGCCTCGAGATTGGGAGAAGATTTATAAGAAAGGAGCTGCCAAGGCCATCTGGGATAGTGTCTCTCGGGCCTATGACAGAGTGGGTGACTCGCCAAAGTGTATCATTGCACCAAAAGATTCATTCCATGCGGCAAGGGGACAGAACTATCTCTGAGTACTATCATGCCTTCCTTAGTCTTTTGGAAGAATATGACCACTACCGGGACCTCCACTTGATTAACCCGGCGGATGAAGCGAAGGTGTATCAGACCTTTGAAAGGGAGCGGGTGTTCACTTTACTTGGTGGTCTGAACCCAGACTATGAACCCATCCGGCTCCAACTCTTAGGCCGATCTCCTCTTCCATCTCTTAGTGAGGTCTGTAGTTACCTACAGAGTGAGGAGACTCGCCGTGTCACTATGGACTCCACATCAGCATCATCTCATGACAAGTCAGCCCTCAATTCCAGTTTTTTTCGAGACACCCTTGGGGGTAGTAGAGGCCAAGGGCCCACTCGTGAGGCAGCCAGTGTAGTAGAGACAATTGGTGCCAGTGGAGTTGGGAGAGACAGGTTTAAATGTGATCACTGTGGGAGAACTGGGCACACCAAGGATAGGTGTTGGTCCCTTCATGGTCGCCCCCCTAGCACACGTAGTCGTGGTGGTCGTAGAGGGGAGCTCGAGCTCGCTCCGTGACGATCGCGCGATGCTCCACAGATGATCCTATCTTGGTTGACACGATCCGCCGGATTATAGCCCGATTGAGCACATCTCCTGCATCTACCGTGGCCAGCTCATCTTCGTCCTCGGCCTTGCAAGTCTCCGCTACGACCTCTCATCGCAGCCAGTCTTGGGTCATTGACTCGGTGCCCCGACCACATGACTGGTATGTCCTCTACTTATGATACCTATACCATTTGCTCTGGTAAGGATAAAGTCGGGATAGTGATGGATCCCTTTCCTCGATATCCGGTAAAGGTAGTATCCTGTTACCTCCTTTATTTCCCTTACCTCGTTCTTCATGTTCCTAACCTTCTGTTAACCTTTTATCCGTAAGTCACTTGACTAAATCCCTCAACTGTTGTGTCACCTTTTTTCCTTCTCACTGTCTCTTTCAGGATTTGGTGACGAAGAGGATTATTGGTAGCGGACGTGAGGAGAAAGGCCTTTACCTTTTTATCCTAGTGTACCCACGACTCGATCCTATGTGTGTGGACGTGATGACATGAGTTCAGTGAGTCTGTATGTTATGGCATCGGCGTCTAGGCCATCCATCTTTTGTTGTAATGAGGAAACATTTACCTCACTTATTTTCTTCTGTTGCATCTTCCCATGTTTTTGAATGTGAACCATGTATGTTGGCCAAACATTGTCGCTCCTCTTATCTATATCATGGTAATAGAATGCTTGCTCCTTTCCATATTATACATACCGATGTTTGGGGACCTTCTCCCACTACTTCTTTATTTGGCTTTCGTTACTTTGTCTCTTTTGTTGATGATTTTTCTCGTGCCACTTGGACTGTTCTTCTGAAAAATAAGAGTGATGTTTGTGAGGCATTTCAGAATTTTTATCAAATGATCCTTACTCGTTTGATACTCGTATCAAAGTTGTCCGGTCGATAAAGGGGAGAATATATGTTTAGTGGTCTCAAGCTTTCTTTACTAAGAATGGCATTCTCCATCGATTAGCGTGTGTTGACACACCCCAACAAAATGGGGTTCTTGAGAGGAAAAATCGCCATTTATTGGAGGTCACCCGTAGTCTCTTGTTTGGTATGCATGTTCCCAAGACTTTTGGTCGCTTCTTCTCACTGCTTCTTTCCTCATCAATCGCATGCCAACCAAACTTCTTGGTTTCAAATCTCCCTTAGACATCTTATCTCCACAGTTTCGCTTTCTCTCTTCCTCCTAAAATCTTTGGTTGTGTTTGTTATGTGCATGTTAACAAATCACATCGCACAAAACTTGATCCCAAAGCCCTCAAGTGTCTTTTTCTTGGCTACTCTTCTACTTCTAAAGGTTCTGGTGCTACCATGCTTCTTCTCGCCGGTGCTTTACCTCTAAAGATGTCACCTTCCTTGAATCTATTCCTTTTTTGCCCCATCTCAAGCATCCTCTTCGGGGAGAATTGTGGGAATGAGCAGCTGCTGATTCTCTCCATTACCCACTACCTATCTCTCCCTTTATGTTTGACATTGGGAAGTCCGTGAATCTGGATGATGTGCATCCGATTCGGTGGTGGTGAAGCGCCGTGGTCCTAGTAAGGAGAAAGATTACCACATTACATACGGAAAAGGTGAAGGCTTGCATAATGAAAGAAAGAAGACCTACCAAGAGTCCTCTTTGGATCCGGATCCACAACCGAGATCCACTCTTCTAACTCAGGTGATCTCCCTTCTCCTTCTTTATGTGATTTAGACCTCCCTATTGCTGTTCGCAAAGGGAAAAGAGCTTGTACTAATCCTATAGCCCAGTTTGTTTCCTATGATGCTCTTTCTCCTACAGGTCTTGCCTTTATTCTTGCCCTCTCTCCGCTTCTACTCCCAAAAATGTTATTGATGCTATGTCGACCCAAAATGGAGACAAGCTATTCGAGGAAATGATGGCACTTGAGAAGAATGGTACTTGGCAACTGGTGGATCTTCCTAAGGGACGTGTCCCTGTTGGATGCGGATGGGTCTACACAATCAAGTACAAATCTAATGGGAGTGTTGAGAGATACAAAGCAAGGTTGGTGGCTAAGGGATACGATCAAGTCTATGGAATTGACTATCGGGAGACATTTGCTCCGGTTGCCAAACACAACTCAATTAGAGTTCTTTTGTCATTGGCTGCCAATAAAGAATGGCCATTATACCAGTTGGATGTGAAGAATGCCTTTCTCCATGGGGATTTGGAAGAGGAAGTGTACATGCAAACTCCTCCAGGCTTCAAACTGCCATCGTGAAGGGAAGGTGTGTCTCCTCAAGAAGGCATTATATGGTCTCAAACAGATCACCAAAGGCATGGTTTGAGCGCTTTGGCAAGCCGTTCTAAAGAATGGATATTCCCAGAGCAGTCGATCATACTCTCTTTACTAAGAGGGGCCATGGTACCATTACAGCCCTTATTGTTTATGTTGATGATATTGTGGTCACAGGAGATGATATAGTTGAGATAGATAACCTGAAGAGTTACTTGGCACGACAGTTTGAAATTAAAGACTTGGGTCCCTTGAAGTATTTCTTAGGCATTGAAGTATCAAGGACCAAGAAAGGAATTAATATATGTCAACGGAAGTTTGTTCTTGACTTGTTGACGAGATGGAATGTTGGGCTGCAAACCAGCCAATTCTCCTATTGAGCAAAATCATAAACTAGGAGAAGATTGTGGTTCTTCTCTAGTGGATGCGGGAAAGTACCAAAGGCTAGTGGGGAAGCTTATCTATCTTGCCATGACACGTCCGATATCTCCTATGCGGTGGGAGTAGTGAGCCAATTCATGCATGCTCCCAAGAGTGGCCACTGGATGCCGTTTACCGTATTCTTAGATATTTGAAGTCTTCTCCAGGGAAAGGATTGTTGTATGCCGGACATAACCACTTGAAAGTGGAAGGTTTCACTGAGATGCGATTGGGCTGGCTCCATTACAGACAGGAGATCCACTTCCGGTTATTGCACCTTTGTTGGGGGTAATTTGGTTACATGGAGAAGCAAAAACAGCATGTTGTAGCTAGATCCAAGCAGAGGCGAATTTAGAGCTATGGCCCATGGAGTTTGTGAACTTATATGGTTGAGAAGACTTGTTCAGAACCGGGATTTGACATGAAGGTCCTATGAGACTCTACTGTGATAACAAGGCAGCCATCGATGTGCCCACAATCTGTTCAACATGACCGAACCAAGCACATAGAGGTTGATAGACACTTCATCAAGGAGAAGATAGACTCGGCTGCATTTGTACTCCCTTTGTGAAGCGGTGATCGGTTGCGGATATCCTCACCAAAGCTCTTGGCTCTCCTCGAGTTTAATATCCTTCTAAGCAAGTGGGAATGCATAATATATATTCTCCGACTTGAGGGGGAGTGTTAGAGTTGATAGTAAATATGTATCAGGGGTAGTTCAGGAACTAGACTTCTAACTAGTTCCCTTATTATGTATTTTTAACTTTTTATGTCTTTTTACCTTTTACCTCCCTAGGGAGGTGATTGTAATACTTTTAGTAATTCTATTTGAGCAATATAGGTGGGTTGGAGAAGTCTCTCTAACACACACAACTTTGAACCGTAACTCTCTCTTCTTCCCTCTCTTGTCTCCTTCTTCTCTAACATCTTCCTTCCTTCTCCATTGTTTCCCTAATCTGAAACTCAACTTTAGCATCAATGATATCAACCACCAAAGCATTTCTAGGAAGCCCAGAGCCATAAATAGATCTAGGACTGACTTGATGAAGGAGAATTCCCATAGGGTGCCAATGGTCCAACCACAAGGAAGTCGAATTCCCATTACCAATGATAGAGAGAATAGATCCAAGGACAATGGGGCGAGAATCAAGAATTTTGCGCCAGACCCATGAGGAATCCGAAGAGATGGAGACAGTCCAAATGGATTCCGATCGAAGCAGCCCAGAATAAATCCAATCCACCCAAATGCTTTTTTTCCTAGAGACAATCTTCCAAATCAACTTGATGATGCCAGCTGAATTCACCTCCTTTATTCTTCTAATACCCAAGCCACCTTCCTGCAGAGGGAGACAGACTAAAGCCCAACTAGCAGGCCGGAGAAACCTAGAGGAATCAGAACCTTTCCAAAGGAAAGAAGACATAAGAGATTCCAAGGATTTGATAGTGGAATGAGGCAGCCCATAGATTCCAGACCAGTAGATATAGGAAGCTTGCAACACCGATTTGACGAGAACCAGACGACCCGGATAAGATAGAACCATCTTTATTGTGTTGATCCTGGCTGCAATTGATCTCCCACTGGTTTCCCTGGTTCGAGGTCGACTTTGCATTTCTTCTAAAGGGATATTTATATAGCTGCACATTCTGAAATGTGCATGAAAATTTATTAGTACATTAAAATCCTATGTACTGAAGGTAAACTTGCATAATGTACAAAAGTTACCATGAACGATTTGGAAATGATCTTTTTCCTTGAATTTTTTTTAAATTATTGAGGAAGAATCCCCATACCACTTTGGATATGATCTTGGCTATACCTAAAATAACAATTCCATTCTTAAACGTATATATTGGATTCAACAGAAACATTAAAAAAAATTAAACGTTTGTATTGTATAATGTATCAAACTGTTCAATCATGTTAAAAATATTGTCATAATAGACTCTTGTTAATGCACGAACTATAATGTGACAAACACCACATAAAGATAGCCAATAAGAGATGTGCTGTTCAAGGGGGGTGGGGGGAAGAAAAGAATTTATAAAAACAGGAAATCAATAAACCAGCATTATGCAAAATTGGAAAGAATAAAATGACTACCTTGGTATCAATATTATCAATGCAATCAAGAACAAAATCAGGCTGGCCTGAAAGAATTTCTTCCTCACATGACGCATCATACAGTTGCACTCTTGCATCTACTTGGCTTTCTGGGAAGATAACTGAAAAGTGCTTCTTAAGACAAAGGGCTTTAGGGATCCCAACATCATCTCTCGTTGCCACAGCATGCCGATTCAATGATGAAAGCGATACCTTTTCAAATCATCAAGAAATGATTAAAGTTGTATACATATAAAAACCATGACATACACCAAAATCAACAATCAAAGTTATTTGCAACAGCTACTTGCAAATTTCCCAACCATGGTACTAAATCTCGTTTCGTTTCGGTGTTTCGGTCTGACCGAAATTTCCGAGATACCGAAATTTCGTCGAAATATCCGAGATACCGAAATTTCGTCGAAATATGGTATTTTTCTGTGGGTGTAAAATGCCAAAATGACCGAGATTTCCGAAATTTTCGAAACGAGATTACCGAAATTACCGAGATTTCCGAAATTTCCGAAACGAGATGACCGAAATTTCCGAAATATTCGAAATATTGCACGTGACACTTTTAATGACTTTTTCAATATCTCGCGATATATCGTGAGTCCACGATATTTCGTCGATATCTCACGAGATATCGTCGAAATATGGTATTTTTCCATTTCGGATTGGTATCGTATCTCGGACAGCTCGAGAAATACGAAATTTGGCGAAATATCGCCGAAATTTTGCGAGATTTTGAACCTTGTTCCCAACAGCCAGTTGTTTTTGCACAAAATTTGTTAACAAAATAAATTTGGTACCTCTAATGTTGACAAAATTTATGGAGTAACCAGTAATGCTGTTGCAGATAGGCGTAGAGTTAACTAAATTTTTTTTTTAATATTTATCTTGTAAGAATAATTAATAGCAAGTAGGAGTTAAAGTTGTGTTTTAGTTTTGAGTCCAAGTTAGAGTCAAGGTCTGTTTTAGTTTTGGGTTAGAATTGGGACTGTTTTTAAGTCTTTAAATATGTGTTGGACAAAGGGTTATGGACAGATTTTTGGAATTATATATTGAATTAGTTGGAATTACTTATTGTAGTGTGGCCGCTTGGTCTTCCTCCTTTTCCTCCATCGATTCTCTCTTCTCCTCGGAATCCTCATCTCATCTCAGGTTTGATCTCTTCCTCTTCCTTCTCAGTTTCTTCTTTCTCTGATCCATATTCTTCTCCTTCCTATTGTTATTCTAAGACCTTATATTCTCTGCTGCTGGAGAACTGTTCGACCCGTGGGAGATTTGATCGATGGATCTCATAGTGACCACTTTTGACCTGAGATTTGGAGAGAAGGAATCCCCTTCACAGATGACCAAAAGCCTATAATCCCAAACTAGTACTGGTACTACAGTAAGATCAAACTCTGCAACAGTGCTGATTGTCTCTCCTACTGCCAGATACAACCTGCAGAATTTGTTTGCTTGGATCCTTTTGATGCAAGGGGAAATTGGCTCACAAGGTTTTTTTTTCCAGAACCTGGTCCACATGTTGGTGCAAGGCCAGCACCAGCCCAAGCCGCAGGCAGGTCCTTGCTGTCCCAACCTGGCCCTGCTGAGTTTATTTTATATAGTTTTTTTTGGGTCCACTTGGGTCAATTATTTATAAAGCTAGAGAAGACTTTTGGTATTCTTAGTGTCTTTTAGAATTCCAAGAGTTAGTTAATTTTCTTACTGTCTTTTAGAATTCTAATAGTTAATTTTCTTGGTTTATGTTTCCTATGTATTGGGGGTGGGGTTCAATGTTTTGGGTTTAGTTTTCTATGTCTTGGGGGCAGATATCTATGTTTAGGATTTGTTATCTATGTATGGGGAATTCCAAAAGGATTTTCGAATTCTAAGGGTCTCTTTAATGTTTATTATGCCGTATTCAAGACTTCCATCTCTATATAATGCAAGTACTGGCTGCTAACAATGGCAACCCAGAATTTTGAAAACAAAAATCTTCTTGTGAGAACCCCTTGTGAGAAACAAGAGCTGTGAGACTCAGCAACCCAGGTGGGACACCTACGGCTGGTAGATTGGTGGGACTCCAGCTCTACAACCTAACTATCTATTTTCATACCTACCTATTCTCTTCCAGATTCGATTTTGGCTTGCTTACCCTCTCGGGTTTGCATCACCTTTAGCTCTTGGGTCAGCCTTTTGGTTGGGTTTGATAGAGTTGGGGAATAAAAACATGCTCCTAAATTCTCCTGTGATTTGGAGTCCCTTTTGAGGCATTAGATCGATTTCAAGAAGTCTTGTTACCGCTGGCTACAAGTTTCTATCGTGAAGTCTAAGTAATGTAGTCCTAGATTGGAATAATTCCCACTAGGAACCAGTGTACTAGGATCACCAACAAGGCTGGCCGATTGGGTTAGGGTTTAGTAATTTAGGGCGAAACTAGGGTTTGAGGGAAGTGTTGATGTTGAGGTCTATAGGGTTTTGATGGGCAGGTGTAGGGGGTTATTAAGGGATAAAAATAATAGGGTTTGGAGAAGTTTGAAAATTCTGCAATTTTAGGACAGAATTATCTATCGGGTTTGGGTTTTGGGCTTTTAATGGAGTATGGTGATGGAGGGGTTAGGGTAGGAATTAGAGGCTATAACTTGGGTCAAGTGTAGGAGGGGATGGATGAAGGATTCGATGGAAGTTTGGGGATGATCTTATGGCTGGAAGTGGGTTGCTTGAAAATCAAGTTATGGATCGAATGGGGGAAAGTTGCAGGTTTAATGGAGGGGATGGATTGCTGGTTTATGGTCTGATGGGGAATCAATGGAGAGGTTAGGTTTGGGCTGGAGGATGAGAAGTAGAAGATTTAACAGCAATTAGATTCAACTTACTGGTTTGAAGGAAATTCCAAGGGGCAGCAACTTGAATACTTGAAGGAAACCTCCCAATCTTCACGATGCAAGGAGTCGCAGGAGTCCACCCACCCTATCCACCTTGAGATCCACGAGGATGTAATACTCGGAGAGCAATGGCAGCAATAACAGCAAGCTTGAAAGCAAAATTTGATTAATTGAACTGTGGGGGAGCCTCCCACGATGGTGAGTATTTATTAATCAAAACTGAAATCAAAACCTAATCAGAATAGGAGTTGAAATCCCAATCTGATTCCTAATTACAAACATATCAATCAAACTTGTAATCCAAATCTGATTCCAAAAACAAAGCAGTCTTCCTAAAGAAATCATGGAGGGAAAATAAAAGTAAAATAAACAACTAAAATAACTAAAGGCTAAAAGACTAATTTTCCCTTAGTTAAAGTACTTGAAATAAAACTAAGTATGGGAAAAAGGCTCCAACGAAAAAACAAAACAGCAGCCTTCTCAAGGCTACTTCTTCTTCCTAGTGCTTGGACCTGCATCACTAAGGTTGAAGAAGGCAGGTTTCCAAAATTTACAAGTAATAACTGATTACTTTTAATCATACAAAACCCCCTGTTTCTGAACTTTAGTTCTGTTTATTCCCACTCTTCTTTAATTTCCAGGAATAGCCCATTCTTTTGAACTTTAATTCCAGATATAGCCCAGCTACTATTTACTCACTTTTAAAGACCTGTTTTGCTTCGGATACTACAGATTTGCCACTCCTTAATTTGAGTTATCTATCATTCTTGTGAGCCCATAACGAACCCGTAATCAAAGCTTTCAAACAAATCCAAGATTTCTTAAATCTGATTTATATTGAAGGAGTTATGTTTTGGTCAAAACTTATTTGGTGTGCGCGAATGTTGTTTAAAATCACTCTGAATGAAAATATTTTTTTAAACATCAAAACATATGAGTATTTTACCACACTTTTGGTTTTTAACAATGTTTTACCATATTAAGATTTATGGAATTTTTAGATTTGAGAAATACCCCAACATTTAAAGTTGAAAATTGCACCTACCGCCGAAAAATCCAGTTTTCATTCTTGAACTGGGGGATTGACTTTTTATCCTTTTGGAATTTGATTTTTTAACTATTTTTATTGGATTCAAATCAGGGGTATTTGCTTATTCATGAATAATGTCTTAAGTAAATTTCATTTATTTAAATGATATTTGGCATAAATAAGCATCGCACTTGACAATTATGATTCTTAGTACATTGTGCGTACACTAATAAACTTAGATCAATAACCACAAGTATCATTTTGAGTTTTTTTTTTTTTTTTTGGTGTGAAAATAGTTTGTGCATTGTGTTTAGAAAGTTTTAAAAAAAAAAAATTAGGCCGTAAACAAAAACCAGAGCAAAAAAAAGCATTTTTGGGCCTCGAAACCACCAACTCGAGTTGGCTGGGAAAAAATCCCTGGGTTCGACCATATCTCGGTTTCTGGCAGGTCGAAACCGAGTTTTAGAACCTTGAGGATAATATCTAATTGAGATGAACCACACTAAGTTGAAGAGCATGCCCACATGTGCATTTGCACGTGCAAGTTTGCCAGTGTGTGTGTGTATAAATATATATATACACACGCACTACACCCGGAAAGAATAATCCCCTCAAAATGCCCTTATTATTACTTAATTACAAGACTGCAAGTCTGCAACTGCAGCTCAAGTTTAACTTTGCCTGACTGTACCCTTAATCCACTTGACCTTTTTTTTTTTTAAAAAAAAAAAACTGTTCTAATCCCTTATTTTAGTTGCTAAATTGCATATAGTGAGATAAAATTTTAATGTTAAATGATAGATGTGTGGGACCCACAGAACAAAAACTCAAAAATAGGCCACTACATCTAGTAAGTCTGCAACATTGTTTTGTTCACATCATATACACATTGATTTATCTTGGAATGCTGACATTTCTTTGCTGAAAATTCACATAGATGATAGTTTTCAGTAAAAAAGAGAAGATACCTGATCAAAATCCACTAGACGGATCCTGCCGACCCCTGATCTCAGAAGCATACAAGCAGCATGACTTCCAACTCCTCCAAGACCAATGACTACAACAAAGGATTCAGTCACTTTCCGTTGGGACTCCAGGCCAAAGAATTGGATATTCCTAGTATTAACAGAATTAGAAAGTGAACAACACATTCTAAAATTTTCAAGTATAACAATTTATGTCTCATCTAATAAAAGATTGTACCAACTAAACAACCTAAGTTTTTTAAGGTAATTTTTATATTCAACTTATGAACAGAATTTATTTTCTCAAGTGAGAACAGCTACAGTAAATCTAACATCAATAGAAATGATATAACCACAAGTACATTATGCACAACCACAATGGACTGTGGCCTATGCAACATGTCAGTATTGCAGAAGGTGGTTCCCTTTGTGGTATATTGGATCATTGAAGAAAATAAACCAAAAAAACTTCGAAAGCAAGATCAGAGGCTTGGCATGAATCTTCAAATCCATTGCTTCTGTACGAATGGAAGAGACATCAATTTTCAAAGAATTTCAAGAGAGAAAATGATATGGGTGGAGATCTAATGTCCACTCTGGAATTGATTTGTTGTATTTTGCTCCCTTCTGTAGAATACATTATATACCATAAGCATCTTTACATGTGAATAAAATGTTGTTACCATTTCTTTAAAAAAATATGAAAATATCAACTAATGGTGTTAAACAAAGCCACCCATACTACACTACCTTGTGAGGTGTTCAGAAACTATTTCATCTTTTAGAAGGTCCAAACCAACCACCCTATTTCCAGAAACATCAAATCCCTGGTTACCCCCTCCAGATATATGTCCTTTACCTGCCATAAAACAATTATTAGAAGCATAATTTGCATTTATGTGCAATAAACAAAAGCCATTCCTTTTTGGCAGAACTCAAACTAAAATGAAGGACCATAGAGGCGATGAGTGAGCAGACAATTTGAAAATGATAAATATTAATTGACTAGCAAAGATTATTTGGTAAAATAGCATCAAGCTATATCATCTAGGAATAATGAAAGCTACCCACTTGCTAATCTGCCTAGATAATCAGCTATGGACCAGCATACATGAATTTTCTAAACAGCTGTTCTTGGCCAGCTTGTCTGCTGGCAAGTTGCAGGAATAAGGGCTCCAAGAGAATGAGATATTCATAGTAGAACCTGAGGCCCTGACTCTCCTAATGATGTGAGGAAACCTTCAATGGGGTCCAAGGACTGACCATATCCATACTGAAGCATCAGTTGTTGATAATCAAAATTGTGTTGATATAATGATGGAAGGCTAGGATGTTTTCTTAGCAAAGCTCCACAGGAAAAATGGATTCAGTCAGTACCCCTTAACCAAAAGTATATTCTCAACATGAAAAAGGGGCTACTCCCTCCTTTTCTGCCAGAAAAATGAGACTTCACAATAGATAACCCAAAATTATCTTCACAATAAATACCCTTCTATACCATTCTCCCTCACATTCTGGCATTTGGATTCTGAAGAAATAAAAGTGGACTTAATCGTTGCTCTTCCCAATCATTTAGATTTTATTGTAGCTGAGCCACAGAGGAGACAATCCCTCTGCAAATAATTCACTGATCTAGCTTCTTAATTAGGCTATTATTATGACTTCCCCTTACGTGCACTATTCCCTAAGCATTTTGCTGAGGGTTGAAGTCTTGTATTCAGAAGATTTGGTTATTGGCTGCCTCTGAAGGGCTGTTTCCATTGCGGTAATTCGGGAAATTTGTATTCCTTTGTTTCCCTATAAATTGTTGTGATGGGGTTATACTGGGAATTCTTTGCAAATCTCCATTTTTAGTGAAGACTGCTCTCATCTCTCCCGTGGACATAGGCACCTTGCCGAACCACTTAAATCCTTGCATTGTGGTTGTGTATAATTGTTTCTTCTTTCTGTTTATTGTGTTTTCAGGATCATGAATAGGTTTCAGTTTCAACATCATTTATAATTTAAATTCTGTGTTTTGCAGTAATAATCACTCTCCAATAACTATCTGGTATATTGGGGGTACCTCCATAATCATATTAACAGAAAAGACTTGTTTAAGGTAGTGATTGTACAAATACAATCCCCAACATCTTCCTAAGGTTTGCACACTTAATCTCATTTCACTAAGTTTGGCTGAATCTATCCAAGCCTTTCCACCACCAACAGTAGAATAGTTAAAAGATTGATAGTGATGCAATGCTTGTCAAGAATTTCTCATTCATAAATGACATCGCTAAACCCCAAGACTTTGAAGTACTTGAATTAGCCACTAAGAAATAAAAATTAAGAACGAGACTGTAATGAAGTTATTATGGGACAATAACTTTAACAAATTTGTTACACAATCAATGTCACATAACATCAGAATCAACTTTAGATCATGTCGAGAAATGAAATTAGCTTGCCAAATACAAAAACGACTTACTATTGAGTTCACTTGTCTTGCCACTCCATCTACTTACGATGTTTCTTCTGCAAAGCCCAAAAAAAAAAAGCCTTTAACGACCAGAAACTCAATTAAGGACTTCGAAACAATGTATTTTGGGATTCTGAACCATTTTTTCAGAAGGTTGTGAAGCTGTAAGCCCAAATATATGAGGTTAAGGTAGAGGTTATTATCTCACCTGGAGAGGAGCTTCAGAAGAGCGATGGTAGAGACGGAGCCCAATAGAGCTCCTGCTCCCACCAAAACCAAGCACTTCAATCTCTCCACCATTTTCGGCCTTCTCTTCTAGTCCCAGCTCCGAGTAATGAACTGCTAATGCACGCCGTGTTTGTTAGAGGAGCAGAGAAGCTTCGTTTTGTTCGATTAATTGTCTCTGCTTCTGTCGAAGCCAGAAGGTCGGTCTCAGGGAAAACCCCTTTTCCGTTTTTAGTTGTTACTCTACTGGTTGTTTCGTTGTTAAATGAGACTGGTGAGTCTCGGACGAATATTGATCCTGCCCTACCCCCGGAGTTTGGATACTCTCGGGTCTACATGAACCGCCAATGCCCAATAACAGAAAAGGAAAAAGCACTTCAGGGGTGCTTTAGTAAATAAATTCTCGAGGTTGGCAGCCGGCCCAGGTCAAATCCTGACCAACCCCGTCTTCTCCCATGCTGGGACTGGGTTCTCTTCTTTTTGGTTCCTCTCTTTCAATATCGTAGGCACTAGGCAGCACTAGCAGCCCTCGGATGGATAATCGAAAATTTGAATTCGATCTGCATCCGAATCCATCTGAATCCATTTAGAGGTATTCATATTTGGCCAGGGAACATCTGGATTTGATCACATCTGATCCGTATCCAAACCAAATCTAATCCGTTTACCGGCCTACTAGGCAGGTCTTGGAATTGAGACCAATGTTGGACCAGTCTGGATTGTGTTTTAGTTTTTGAGGCTCAAGTTCAGCCCAAGCCAGGCCGTAACCAGCCTTACATGCATAGTGATATAAGTAATCGAGGTTTTAAATACCATTACGATCACCGTTCTCAAGAATGAGCAACTTATCCAATGGTCCAACCTAATACTAAGTTACAATCCAGCGGTCTGAAGAGGTATTTATGGAAACATGTGATTGGCTCTGAGATGTCTGTTCACCTGCACGTATGTGCAGCTAATCCATTCTCCAACATAAGCGAATTGTGTGCCCACCTCTCTCTCGGGTTATAAACCTAAGGGGAAGAGCATGGCTCTTGTACATGCGTGGGGCCAATGGAAGCGTGCACAGAGGCATCACCAAGGCAATCATTACCACCTTTCATGGGGGTGAGGCAATCATTTTGCCCCCTGTGTCTTGGCACAGGGCAAACACTTCTCCATAGAAAACTTTCTTCCTAAGCCTAAATAGGTGGTCCAATCAAACTCAAAAGTGTAGTAATATTCAATACCCTTCATGGCAAGATGAGAAATAATAATTAATCTTGAATTCAATCAATCATGATACTTAGGGAAAATATCATCCCCCTCCCCTCTACGTATCCATAACCCCTCTACGTATCCATAATATCAATCCAATCCCCAAGTTTTGAATAATGATAATGCCCTCCCCTACTTTCCCAAGATTCTGTCATCCGTACCCTAACCGTTAAAAAATGCCATTAAGTGATGATGTGGCATGTACAAAATTTCTAAAACCCCAAAATACCCTTTCTATAACTCTATTCCAATTTTGCCCTCCCCTATTTTCCCTTTTGCGTCTTTTTCTCCTATTTCCTCTTCTTTCTATGTGCTTCTTCTTCTTCTTCCGCCAGCACCACCATCATCACCATCACTGCAGCCTCCGATCATCTTCCACCTCCAGCACCATTAATATAAAAAAAAAAAAAAGGGAACAAATGAAATCTCAAAAGGAAATGAATGATTGATTTTAGATCAACAAGGCAACAACGATGTTCCGAAAAGGGCAGAAACCAAGATTGCAACTCCCCTAGTCGATGACAATCCTGCTCTAGCACCGGCGTCAGAGGAGTTTGTATACGAGGACAAAGAGATGATTCACCAAGAAGAGAAAGTGAACATGATCACCAATGCCTACCGAGAGGAGGAGGAGGAGGTGGTGGTGGTGATGGCTTCATTGGAATCCAAAATGCTTTCGGAGGTGTCAATCGGAGAACTTGAAGCCGAAGTTGAAGAGCGAGGCCGACGAAAGGCCGCGCAGAGAGCTCAGGCAATCGAAAACAGAGAAATGTTGGATTTTCGAAAAGAACACAGAAAAAGTGCCGGCGGCGGTGGTGTCGTACTCGAACGTGGAGGATGAAGAGTTCTAGCGCACCATAGAGACATTCATTGAGAGGTAACAAAAATTTCAGAGGGAGGAATCCTTGGCCATGGTTCTATAGAATGATATCTGAATTAGAAAAAACAAAAAAACAAAAATATTTACAAATAAACCAAAAATTGTTATGAACATAAAAATCCTAAGTTACCACTGTTGTGAGTGCTTTCAAAATGCTCCCACCAATGAGCAAACCCTCCTTTAATTTATTTCCCCTTTTAAAAATCCTAAGTTACCACTGTTCACTTTCTCTTCTTGGTAAACCATCTCTTTGTCCTTGTATACAAACTCGTCGTAGATATCATTGGTGCTGGAGGTGTTGGGGCTCAGGCCTAGGGCGGAGAACTTGCCGGATTTGGCGAAGAGAGTGAGTATGATGGCGTTGCCTGCCAAGAAGACGAAGCAAGGGCTGACCAGGACTAGACATAGCTCTCGAAAATACTCACCGGAGATTCTGACAGCAAAGGGGAGACGAGTGGAAAACCAGGAGAGTAAGAGCAGAGCTATGCATACCTCGACGTACAGGAACAAGTTTGCCATCTTTTGAAGACGAAGAGACCTCTGCATCGCCTTTGCCTTCTCTGCTTTTACGTTATCAAAGTCGAAACAATCCATTGGCAGTATTACGTCACAGGGGTAAAAGGAAAATTGAGTGAAACCGAAATACCAACAGACGATTTCTACTTTGTAATCTAAAGAGGACGAGCACAGAGGAAATGGGAGAAGGATCGGAGGCGACAGTGATAGCGATGATGGTGGTGCTGGCAGAAGAAGAAGAAGCACAGAGGAAGAAGACGCAAAAGGAAAAGAAGGGGAGGGTAAAATTGGAATAGAGTTATATTAAGGGTATTTTGGGATTTTAAAATTTTTGTTACATGCCACGTCATCACTTAATGGCATTTTTAACGGTTAGGGTACGATTGATAGAATCTTGGGAAAGTAAGGGAGGGCATTATCATTATTCAAAACTTGGGGATTGGATTGATATTATGGATACTTAGAGGGGAGGGGGATGATATTTTCTGTATTTGGTATGTATTATAGGTGGATAATGCATTCCATTAAATAAATAATACCAAACACATTCTTAAATTCAAAAAGTCCACAGCACAATTCCAAATGCTTTCAAAATATAACTATATAGTTTTTTTTTTATCTTTAACCAAGATTTAGAGTTGAGATCTTCAGAGGTGGGGTGTCAGGACCCACAAAATGTTGAGTTAGGAAATACAATGATAAATATATTTGAAATAAATAATGGGCCGAGATGTTTAAGATTACGTGAGGAAGACTAAGGTTGTGTTTGGTAGTTTCTTGGAATACATCATCGATCTATAATGCATATCAAACATAGACTTAAGTTAGTTTAAGATGTTCTGCCATAATCTACCATATTTTTAGGTTCCTAGATTGGTTAATATTCATAACAGAGAAATAACTCTGTTAGGCTACATAGCATACAATAGTGCCTCCTGTGTCTATATATCTCTCCTCCCTCCTATGAAATGACATATTTGCTCTCTTGTTGTGGGAGGAGAGAGATATACATTGGAGGCACTAGCGTACGCTACATAGTCGAACAACATTCTTTCATTCTATACATAATTAACTCATTTTGAATTAGATCAACAACATGTACAAGTTCTAAATATATGGCACAACAGGCAGTCAATAGTAGAGAGGTCCAATAAATAGGGAGATTTCGATATAGACCACCATTTTTAGGGGCATATGTCCATGTGTTAAATCTAATTATATGACCTTCCATGTATTGGAAACTTTTACATTTATACCAGTTACATTTCTAGTAGTTGATATATAAGCTACCTTCTAAATTTTTATCTTAGGCCTATGGCAATTTTTAACTGGGACTGAAACTTGAAGTGAGTTTTTACAAAAAAAAAAAAAAAAAAAAAACTTAAAGTGAGTAGAGGATGTGAACTATATTTCTGTAAAATATTAGTCATGAGTTCTAGGGCCCATTTTGAAGCCCAGCCTGTTTAATCATAATTGGGCTAGAGTTTCACCCCTAACACCTAGCCCATGTATTACACGGCCCATTCGTGTGTACATGGAGGTTGTGTCAAGGATTGCCATGGGCAAATTCTTCAATTTAGATACATGAATGAACTGACTGTAAGAGAGGGCCATTCTAATTCTTAAGAGGGGTGAGTTTAGAGTGGGCCCTAATTTTTGGTACTTCTGTGCAAAGTGGTCGCCTTCAAGACTCGGACCGAAGCATTTGCCCTGGTAGCACAAAACTGATTGTACATATCACAAATATGACAAGGGAAAAAGAACTTTGTGGGTGGGTGGTCCCTGCGTCCAGACACAGAGAGGGTGTGAAATGACCATCCCACCCCCAAAAGGTGAAAATGCCCGTCTTATTGATGCTTCCACGCATGCTCTCATTGACTCCACATAAGAACTCTTTCCCATATGATAATTAGTTTTTGATGAGAACAATAATCTCCATAACATATATATTAATCCATAATTTAATTGGGATTAAAGTGAAGAATCAAATGTACCGTGAAGATCTTTGACTGGTACATACTATATAGAGGAAATAACAAAATTAAAGGATTATATAAAACGGTATTAAGTAGGATGCTGAGTAACATTCCATGTTGACGAAACAAAGTGATTATATTAATTCTTGAATTATCCCATCTAATGAAAAAAAAAAAAAATCCCATCTAATGGAGTCTTTGTCATCATTTAAATTTGAAGTTATCAAGTAGCAAACAAATTAGCAGTTGGGAGAGCATCGTAAAAGCCCTATGGTTCTTAAAGTGTCATTTACGGGACTGGATAACCAAAGAAGATAACTAATGTTGATTATTACAACAATTAGGATTTTTCATTATTTTATTTGGATTGCTTGATTTAGTGGAAGACATGATCCTAGATTTAGTGGAATGCATCGAACAAGGTTGGGTTAAGTGAACTTTTTTTTTTGATGGAAAAGAAAATATATAATAAAAGTAAGAAAATGCAGTACAAGCATTTACACACAATGGGAGATGAGGGGCAGAGTCCAACAAGAACCGAAACCAATTAACAAGAGACGTTTCAAAAGGCCATGGGGAAAGGGATGGAGTTGGAAGAAGCCCGGGAAGTACTGTATTAGAGCACCAAACTTCTTTTAGCTTCAAACCTCTCAGGGCGGCAAAATCAAATCCATTGAGCAAACCCGTCAGCTCAGGTTCCAAAAAATGAGAGTTTTTACTTCGGCCAACAGTAACAGAAAGAAGTTTTCCCTTAATCAAAAAACCAAAGACCCAGTCAGGTTTACCTACACCGTTGGGACCAAATCTGGCATAGATCAAAACATAAAAATCTAGCTGGGGTAAATCAAATTTGGATAAAGAAGGGTTAGTATAATCCAAAGAATTCAAAGGAGATATAACATCATCCTAGTGAAAATATATTTTTAAACCAATCTCCAAATCATGGAAATGGAATAAAACCCGTATTCTATGGACTAGTAGTGCATCTTGCATTCTTGAACCATATATTAATGACCTAACATTATCTACCTAAACTTCACTCCATTTTGGTCATCCACATTGGAAAACTAAAGGAAATAATTAAACAACACTTGAGAAATAATTTGAAACCCTAGGGCTATTTGTTCCAAGTAGGGGTGTCAAACTCTAAACTGAATCGATCAAACTGACCAAACTTGACATCGATTCTCTATTGGGGCGACTTCGATTGAAATCAGTTGAAAACCGAACCACATCGATCCGAAACAAATTAGAAAAAATAAACATGTGTTTTTTCATAATTGTTTATTGGGTAAAAGGTTGACGTTGTACCCAGTCTAAGTCTCTCTCTCTCTCTCTCTCTCTCTCTTATCCTCTATGGAAATGACCCCTCTCCCCCCCTTCCCACCCTCCCCATTGGGCATTTGGGCACATTGGTTAGCTCTAGGAAAACTAGCAGTGTGCCCAATCTAACCCTCTCCCTTATTTATATATACATGATAAATCAAAATCAAATCAAACCGAACCCAATACCAAACACAATAATAGGAGGTAGATAGAGTCTTGGTTATCAGGGATTGGGGATTGGGCTCATTACCCCCGTTAATTGTATTGAGGTGGTTGGGGATCTTGGGGATCAGAGAAAATGCTACGATCTGATCGATATCGGTGGAGGGTGATACCAATGGTGGGGCGATCATGTATCGATGGATTGATGCAGACCAAAGGTAAAAAAAAAATGTTTTACATGAAAACCAAGGGTAAATCTGTCTAATCCAAACTGATACGGGATGATCCAGATTAGTATCGTCCAAGATCGATCCTGTATCTGATATCGATTTAAAATCATGGCATATGCTAACACCTCCCTGTGTCTATCTCTCTCCTCCCACATTAGGGGACAAATATGTTATTTCATAAGAGGCAGGGGAGAGATCGACACTGGGAGGTGTTAGCATATGCTATACAGCCTGGAAACCTTTCTCTTCCCTTTTTCTTTTTTGTTCTTTAAGAATGTTGCACGTAGACATAGGAGCACACAAAATAACCATCCTACCCTTGATGAAATAAAAAAGTCAATCCATGTTGTTACCCCTAAATACGCTCTTATTGACCTTCATATTAATGTGGGGTTACACAACCACAATGATCTCTTGCCCCTTTCTTTTTAATAAAAATGGCAATCTAATTTGATCAATTTTATATGAGAGGTAATGGAGCACTAAGGTTACCATTGTGCATCATAAATTTCTGCAACCATAAAACCACATAGATGAAGAGTAGCACTATTTTATGACCGGACATTATCTACCTAAATTCCACGTAGAGTACATTACTATGTAGCCCTGCATAAGAAGCTTTAAAATCAAATTAAAAACTTCCTAATATGGGAATCCCACTAAACTTAGTAACGTCACTATACAATATTTAATAAACAGGAAAAAAAACCCCAACAGGCTCTATATCTCGAACTACAAGTTTTTGATTTAGTATGGACAAAGCAACATTGGTCATAAAAAACTTACTTAAAACACCCTTTCTGCACTGTTTTCCAATTAACAAAAATAACATATCATGGAAGCCCAAGGAAAGAGCATTTATAGATTACTAATATCTCTTTTTTTCTAGAACGTGGTTATCCTCTAACCAATTTTTATCCGCTCCTATTACAGCATGGTGCTGTAATGCATCGTGCGGCGGTTGCAGAGGTCATGTGCATCATGTGGGACCCGCTGTGCCACATTACCTCTGCAGCGCCGCATGATGCGTTACAGCCCCATGCTGTAACAGGAGAGGATAACGATTCTCCTCTACCAGTGTATTTATTTCGGTTCTTCCCTTATCAAAATACAATAGTGCTTATATATGCAATGCACTTTCTAATGCATATACAAGGGATTTTTTTTTCGGGTTTTTCTAGGTGTCACTATCCCTAGTGAAATATAGTGCTTCACTCTTTGTCACATGACAGTACATGAGTTTGTTCATGTGATAGAGGACCTTATATACATCTCAATGGCCAAATTTTAGTCCAAAATAAGAAGTTTTAGTAAAATTACCAAAATGGTATAATTATGGAGAAGAATATAAAATACAAAATGACATCTTTTGTAATTTAAGCCACTTCCTCTACTCATTTGAAACCGAAATTGTACCAATGAGAACTGTACTTACTCGATCCTCTATCACAAGGACGTACTAACCAATGTACTGTCATGTGGTAAATAGTGAAGTGTTTTACTTTGATAAGAATAGGGATGAGGAAGAAAACCTTTTTGTTTGTTTGGATAGAAAAATATCTTTTATTCAAGCAGCCAAATAAGAGTACAAGTCAAGGCTGAGGTATAAACCAAATAGTGGAATAGATATTGCACAGGAAAATCTGTTTATTATAATTGTTCATAGTTGTCAAGTACAAAGAAAGGCACACTCATACACCCTCACAATCACTCCCGCCTTGCCATGTCAGATGCACATGTGTGAAAAAACATCATGGACCCTTTGACACATGGGTGAAGGGAGAGTCTCTCCTTTAAGGACTTATACCCTTATAAAACCACATCCTTTATACATACTTTCTCAGTCATCGAACTCGAACCAATGGGAGACTTAAAGCTCCCAAACCAAAATGCACATGTGGGGGACAAAAGTAATGCACAAAAAAGACAAATTATAATGCCATTGTGAAACATGTATTTTTGAAACTTTCAATTTCCAACAGTACCACAAGTATTTACCTTTTGGAATCATAAGAAAATTAGATACTTTTTGGAGGTTGAACTCCCACAAAAAGGATTTGCCTCTTGGTGGTGGGAAAATTCTCAAATGAACTTGAATGTGAATGTTTGTTGAGGGAAAGCTGAATTTATGAGGTGATTTTTTATTTTTTTATTTTATGGAAAAACATATTATATATAAAAGAGAGATTATACGGAGCCAGGGGGTGATCACCCTTATAACCGTCATACCATATAAATTCTACACTAGTGAAATTGTCAATTCCTTCAACTAACTCAAAAAAGCTAGTAACAAGAGTTATGGGGCTGATGATCAGATGGCTAAAGAAAAGGAAGGTGTGGTTTAAACTTTGAACACTTCATCTCTCTAATTACTACAAAATGTGAAAACATACTTTGGTTTTTTCGTTTGATGAAATTGCACAAATTTTGTATAAATAATTTGATCTGATTTTAATAAACGGTTTCGATCAGTTTGAATTTTTTTTTTTTTTTTTGGTAAGAGATCAATTTGATTTTGACACCCTTACACGAACATATATATATATAGAATGATAATTAAGTATAAAAACAAAATTTAGCACATAACCAACCTATGTCATTTCAACATCACCCTTCGATATGGCACAGTTATATGATTTACACGGACCATGAAACCTTTTGCCATCAAATTAAAATTTTTGAGTTTACGTGTCTCATACAAATTTTCAAGTTTAATTGCTTCAAAGGCTCATACTAAGTTACTAACTATATTTGGTAGATGATACACATCGAATTACAACATTACACATGCACATTTTTCTTCCACAAATACCCCTGTTGTGTCCTAAATGGTAATGTCTCGATGAGATATGTGTCCATATATACATCGGAGCCACGTTCCTTAATTTTTTGCCCTTGAAAATTTGTGGTCTCAGAATATTTCCAAAAAAGGTTATTTGACTTTTCGATATGATATGTCGTCTCACATTCTCCCTACTACTGAATTACTGATCTGATCATATTTCGATCAGAGAACTGGTAGAGATAAAGATTTTTATTTTGATTTCAAAGATATGATATGTCGTCTCACATTCTCACTACTACTGAATTACTGATCTGATCATATTTCGATTAGAGAACTAGTGGAGATAAAGATTTTTATTTCGATTTCCTTTTTGGAATCTAATAAACTCCAAGAGTACTCTAGAGTCGACATGAGAGATATTTAAGTAGAAAGTTACGAGCTGACACACAAAACTAAATTGGAATTTCTTGTGGTCCCCAAATTAAACTTGGTTCATTTTCAATCTGGAACAGTGGGTTCATTGGCACCTATTGTTTCCAAATGTCAAATGTGGAAACCGCGCACTCATGGTGTCTATTGATTTGTCTGTGGTTAACTGGTTATCGATTCCATGGCCAACAGATTTTAAGAGGTTATTGATATCATGGTTTGAGGTATCGGTGTCGTATCAAATGATAAGTATCGGTTTTGCTAGTTACCAATTCTGATACTATGTTATATTGTATCAGTGACATGATATGAATAAAGGGTAAAACAGTAAAAAATACTCAAATCAAAGGCAAATATGTCCGATACAACTGATCCATGCCGATACGGTATCGATTTTGTAGGTGATTGGTATATATTGATAGCTCGTGACCTGATAAAGACGAAGTATTATTCACCACCACTCAGAATTGGCTTTCGGTGTCTTCAAGATCCCACACAAAAGATTTCAGTTTAGGATAGAGCAGGCGTCCTTAAGATGCGCAGAGTGGGGAGTAATATACTAACGTGCGCTAGCTTAGAAAATCGTATAAAACCAGTTTACTCACGCTGCTGTCTTTCACAGTTCATTTCTTCCTTCACCCCTATCGCTTCGCTGTGTTAGAAGCCTGCGAAAGCGATATGCGATCGCGACTGCAACATCTTTCTCCTTCAAGAGCTTCTGCTTTCGTGGATTTTTCTCCTCTCTGTCTCTTCCCGGCCTTTATATACATATACCCCACCCTTCTTGAAGTTTCTTTGATTCAAGACTCAAGAGGCCACTTGTATCAGCAGACATTTCATGTCTCCGTGAACTGAAAAAGAAAAAAGAAATCACTCCAAATTAATGCCAACATCGTTATCGTCATTCATCGATCACCGGTTCTCTTGTGATTCCAGTAGTAAACTCTTACTCCGATCCTTCAATCTCAGTTTGCTTTACTTTTTCGCCTGGATTAATCACGGCTGTTTTTGTTAACCCATTAATATTTCTCTTGCGAAATCCAAACAGCGATTGGTTCGTTAAAAATTTCTATCTTGTGATAATTTCCAAGATCTCTGTTTCCAATATGGATTTAATTGAATTTTTCTCAATCACTGTGTGCCTTGTGTTTTTTCCATTTGTTTTTTGTTTACATACAGCAGAGCTCCTTCTTTCTCTCTTTCTCTTCTGATTAATTACGAGGTTGAATCAGTCAGTTACCGGCGACGATGGCGAAAAGGAATTCTGAGAATGAAGTAGTGGATTCGTCAGATGATGAAGTTGAGGAATTCGAAATTGAGGAAGTGCAAGACCGAATCCAGTCGTCCCATGGGAGTCGATTCGCTTTGCTAGAGATGAAATTCAATGGTAGGAAACTCAGTGGAGACCGCCTCATCAGAGGAATCGAAGGCTTCAAGGGTTTCTTCATCCATCCCGATAACAGGTAAGCAACACTCAACGTAAGACCTACTCACTCTTCCGTCTTTCTTTACCTGTCTATGGCTCTTTATCCATTATCCAAATTTTCAGAATCTCCGCGAAAGCTTTTGCTTCCTTTTTTAAGTTTTCTCTTAAAAATGGCGGCCAAAACCCAAAAAACTAACCCTTTCAGATTCAGGACTCAGGAGTCGTCGTTTCCACCACTGTCGTCTATAAGTGTATCAAAATCAAATCGAAATCAAATCGAACCGTTTAAACCAAAATTGATAGACCGTTAGTAAAATGGTTGGATTATGATTTTAGAAATGATACCGTTTATTTAATCAGTTTGGTTCGATTTAGATCGATTAATCCAACGGTTTCAAACCGTTTAACCATTTAAAAACCTAACAAACTTTTTTTTTTTTAATAAATAAAAATTCAAAACTTAGCAAGTAGCAACTACTAAGCAGTCAAGTATCTTCATTAATGAATTTTTTTTTAAAAAAAAATAAATAAATTTAGTAATAAGTAATAACTATTAATTAATAACTAGTATTAGTAAATAGAGTAGTAAATGTGTATAGAACCGTCTAACTGAAACCGTGTAAAACCGTATATTATCCTTTAACCGAAACAGTTTAAAAAACGTTTAACCGAAACCGTTTACCAAACGGTCCAGGTTTTGATTATGAGACCGTTTAGTTAAACGGTCTAGTTACGATTTCTACCCTCAAGCAGTCAAAATCGAACTGAATAGAACCGTTTAACCGAAACCGAACCATTTAACACCCTTACGTCTATGTTTCCTTTTATATTGTTTCGGGCCCACTATCACATTTTGGTATGCAACGCAATGGGATTCAGGGATATGGACATACAGTGTTGCGTCCAACCGTTTTAATTGACTGCTTGCATGTTTAAGTACTCGAGGCGTCAAACGTGAAACGGTGAAAGGTTAGACCATTTTTACTCTCCCGTACCAAAACCAAACCAATGAACCTGAACGGTCCAATCAAATCGAAACTGGTTGAGTCTTTATTCTGGTTCATTGCTATAAAATACTGTTAGGGTGTCCAACTGTCCCATCCAATCACTATAGAATTTATGGGTAAAAAGATTCTTAGTTGACCACAGATGAAGAAAATCTGAGTCTTTTGATTCTCGATGTGTATACCATAGTTGGAAACTCAGGTTTTGATTAGAGTGAATCATCCGAATTGAATTTAACAAAAAAAAAAAAACCCTTGTCGGGAGTCCAAAATCCCAAATGATTGTACTAAGTTAGCAATTAAAAAAAAAATGTACCCAATGCACAAGGCTCGCACCACTATGAATATGGTGAGGGTCATAATATACGAAGCCTTACCCTTGCTTTCACAATCTGAGTTTTTATTGATTTTGTGTTTTCCCCAAGTCATGGGAAACTCACAGAGTCTGATTTTTTTTTTTCTTTCGAATTTAGACATATATTATTCATAGTGTCATAGACCATAGTTTGGCTTACAACTAAATAAAACCTAGAATTTTAGTCCATTGTTTTTCTTCTCACATGTGAACCATATATAGTTTCGATTACTTCCTCACTCGCCCGCTCGAACAAGGAAAAGAAGGAAGAAACTAAAAAATGACTTATCCAAACGCACCAGCTTTTGACGTCATGGTTGTGTGTGGGTTGAACGTAAATGGAACTTAAATTAGTTAATAGTAATACGGAGGATGAGATTCAGTATTATTCTACTTGTTCGTGGTTTCCAGTTGTCCATTATACAGTAGTGTATCCTCAGTCATTCACTACTCGAGACTCCACCTGAGCACCATCAGATACACATGTACCAACCACTCCATCTTCCATATGGATCATAACAGATGCATGGGACGGTAATTTTTGGTAAGGAAAATAATCACCCTATGCGATATTGAATGAAATGACAGATGTCTTGATGTGGGTTGCTATGTGATTTTTATTTTCAAAATTGCAACATTAGTGTCACTTCTACGTATGTCCATGCAAATCTACTTATAAATGGGCAAGGTGCAAATAAGGGGGTGAGGGTTCAGGTGCGTGAGCGCGTAAGTGAACAACTCACAGCCGTTCAAATGGACAGAATAGATTCTATCTGAACAGCTATGAGTTGTTCACGTATACTCACGTACATGAACATTCCCTGCACTGGGTGGGAATATCGTTCAAGTTTCACTTTCGATAAATGGGCTCTGTTGAGGGGCTTTTGGTGTGCTTTCTAATTTGAGACTATTTTAACCATTATTTTGGACTGTTTGACCACACAATTTGGTCTGGTTCCATTCGTTCAGACCAGACCGTTGAGCTGTGGTCCTGACTCCTGAGGCAATATTCCGGTTGGACAGTTGGGCCAGGGCTATTGGATTGGCTCGTTGACTACTGGGCCTGAATTGATCAGGTAGGGCCTAAGTGAGCCTATCCATACAAGCCCAGCTCGTGTATGCAAATGACGAATATTTTGCGCCAAAACCCTTTTCTTGTTTCGAAAAGTAGTTTGGTTAGTTTTAAGGTTTTAACTTGTTATAATAGTAAGGCTTTGTATTGGGAACTGAGGAGAGAAGACAATTGCAGGTGGTATCAGACGTGGAAGCATTTCATATTGTTATGGGCTACCTATTCTTCCTTCTTCACCCCATTCGAGTTCGGATTCTTCAGAGGTTTGCCGGAGAACTTATTCTTACTCGACATTGCTGGGCAAGTAGCATTCCTTATCGACATCATTGTCAAGTTCTTCGTCGCTTTCAGAGATGAACAGACTTATCGAATGGTCTACAATCGTAATCGCATCGCTCTACGGTATGTTCCCTCTTTACTTCCTTAGTGCATCTCTTTTCCCTCTCCCCCCCCCCTCTTATCCTTCATTAGAGCAATTACAAAATGGTATACTGGATTTTAATGCTTACATGTATTTCTGATGTTTTTGCCTTTTAACAGGTACTTGAAATCGAGTTTCCTGGTAGATTTTATTGGTTGTCTACCCTGGGACGCTATCTACAGGGTACTGTTCTTTTATCCAAAATCATCGCTGTTCTTCACCTAAATTTTGGTATACCCATTTTCTTCACATATATATGCTGAAGCTACTAGAAATTTCTTAGGTGAGTTGAGTTCGTTAATGGGTTCCAGTTTCCCATTCAGAATTGTTACTCCAAAGTGCATAGACCTTATTTTAGATTTAAAGAAATGAATCTTTCTGGTGATAAATACATCTTGATGATTAATTCATTACAAAGCAAAATCAAATGATTTTATTGCAGGTTTCCGTACTTATAAGTTATAACTGACTTGCATGTAGGTGAAACTGAGCCACTGTTTATTTACTGTATAGCATGTCCCCTTATGTTTTTAGAGCATTGCATATATTTTTCTTACTTAATTTATGAAAAAATTATATTCTTCATTTTCATAACATTTCTGTCTAGTATTCCACAATTTCTGGAAGTTGTAAAGGTCCCTGAATTATATTATCCTGCAAGATATATCTTTTTCCCTAACTATTCCAAGATTTTCTACTCTGATCAGGCTTGTGGAAGGAAAGAAGAAGTGAGGTACCTTTTATGGATTAGGTTAAGTCGAGCGTGGAGAATAAAAGAATTTTTCCAGAAGATAGAGAAGGACATCAGGATCAATTACCTGTTTACTCGAATTGTGAAACTTCTTGTTGTTGAACTCTACTGCACCCATACTGCTGCCTGCATCTTTTATTATCTTGCTACCACTTTGCCTCCCACCCAGGAGGGTTTCACATGGATAGGAAGCTTAAAGATGGGAGACTATAGTTATTCCAACTTCAGAGAAATTGATCTTTCAAAATGTTACTGGACATCATTATATTTTGCCATTGTAACCATGGCAACTGTAGGTAATTTCTGCCTCACCTTTTATTTACTAAACCTAAATGAAGACTCTTGTAGGTCCCACACTTCATTGAACTATGTTAGTTTCAAACCTTTTTTTTTTTAAATAATTAGTGACGTGACTATGATGTTATTGAGAAACAAAGTCTATAGATTGAATTGAGGGTGTGAAAACTGCTGAAATTTCCTATTTCAGGGAACATATCTAAAACACATCTGATTTATCTTTGCTATATAAGGGAATTGACTTTCAAGTTGAGTTAAACAAAAAAAGTGATTCTTTAATATACATATTATATGAGGGATCAAGGACAAGTAAATTATTCCAAGGTTCTAAAACCAGCATTTTAGACCCCTTTAACACTGAGCTTTCGGTTACAATCTTTTCTTTCAGGATTTGGATATGTATTGTATTCATTTTTTTTGGGTTCAAAATCTATGAACAAAAGAACTAAACCTGAATTATGTAATATATATTGTAGGCCTCACTATAGATGCATACCTATTTGCAGACACTGAAATTTTGCCACCACCCCTGGCAATGATGACAACGGGACACGGATGAGGAACATCGCACCATTCCCCCTTGAAAAGCCCAAGAAAACAAGGCCCATAGGTCCAGACATGCCCAAAACACCAAAGAAGCCCATTTAAGGCCCAAAAAGTAGGAGGAATGGTCCACATTGACCATGGCGCCATGGACAGTCCTCCACGGCACCGTGGCAAAAAACCATACAGCTGTGGGGGGCTGTGACGTCAGCAGGCAGACGTCGTCCACGGCGCCGTGGAGGTCCTCCATGGCACCATGGTTGATTTATCCGGTGCCTTGAAACATGGGGTGCCCCCTATAAACAGAAGGGTCCCCCTCCCCTAATTTCATGGATTTCAAGCCTAGCGAGACCCTCCCAGTCCGATTTTTGCCCTCTTTCAAGCTTTTCTAAGTGAGTTTTGAGCAGTGTTTCGAGTTGTGGGTAGATCCGTCGGTTACCCATTCGAGCGAAGAGCGATCCCATCTTAGTCAAGTCGTTATTCCGTCTATACACGGATAACGAAACTTCCTTTTTATAGCCGTTATTCTATCCGCTTACAGATAACAAAAGACACATCCAGAGAGCCGTCATTCTACCCAAAGAATCAGTGTTGATTCATCCATCCGTCTCCCCCTGAGCCAAGGGATCACCAAAATCCGAGGAATACTCATGTGAAGGTATAATCATTGCATTTTTGTTGTTATAATGTAGTCTTTTGTGTTTTCCTGTTTTAATGTATATAGTGTAAATAGAATGCACATTATGTAGTCATACATTATGAAGAGAGAATATTCGCCCTTTCAACATCTATAACAGAAAGACCGGTTTTTGCTGGGCAAGATGGGTGCTTAACACCTTTCCATGCTTGTAACCTGACCCCTTACCCGAATCTCTGACCAGACCATATAGAATCATGTAGCCTGTTTCCGTTCATAACGGATAGGGCTACACCCATTGGGTCCTAGGCCCTAACCCTAGGTGGCGACTCCTCATTTTCTTTTAATATTTTTATGAAGTATGACCCCTACCCCATGATAATGTATCAAAATGATACTCCCATAATAACCGACCAATAGTCTGTCGCCAATAAGGTTGAGGAAACCCTGTCAGCGGGGACCGAGGTACTTACACTATTGTATCATGTTTCCATGTTCACCTTGACAAATATCTTTCTTATTGAACGTGGGTTGGAAGTTTTGGTCCCACCTATTGGTGTAATTGCAACTCCAACTGTATTCAGGCTGGACATTTTCCAAAATGAACCAGCCCAACCTGGCTAATCCCTGGCCCTACAGTTTCTCATGAGTTCGATCATATTTTGGGATGCTTTGGCAGATAGACCTGAGCTTGAAATGGGCCCATATCATTTGATATCTGTTTATATGATTACTTGCAAATTATCATTTGATCAACCCTCTCTTATTTTGACTACAGTTCCATTTGCACTTCAAGTATACCTTATTGCCTATATGCCTGTAATCTTTGATCCTTTGTTCTTGAGTTAATTGATAGTTCAATAGAAGCAGGAAAACCAATTGGCGTTTATTGCAATTAAAGTATACAAACTTAATGCTCTTCGGTATTTCCAGTTGACATCTTTTCTTTTTAGTTATTAGTCAAACACACTACAAGAAAAGTCATGTTGAGCTACCAAGGAAGTAATAACACCTAAAGAGGCTAGAGCAAGGCCTAATTGAACATAATCTAATTATTGATTGTGTCAAAAGACCTTATGTCCATGTCCCAATCGCCCCCTTTCCAGTTGACATCTTTCCTTTTCAGTCATTAACCAAACACACTACAAGAAAAGTCGTATATAGCGACAGCGATTACCGCCACTAAAAGTAGGAGACCAGTCACTCACACGGCTGAGATGGGTTCTAGGAAAGTTATAAACCTTCCTTTTTTTAAGATCTGGAAAGCTATAACTTTCAAACATGAAACTTGGCAAGATCTAATTTTTTAGATAATTCTTTGATATACCACCTTGCAAGTTATTGTTACATTCTGCTGCAACACATGTTATTTGGATTTACACTTGCTTGAGGTCCTTAAATTTGTGGTCTAGACCCTTCTGATCTGTTTTTGGAGCTCCAACCATTTCATATTGCATGGCTACTGATGGCAGATCCCAAGAAGGGCAACGCATGCTGGTGGAGGTGCTGATTGAGGATGTCCAACCTCCTCCTATGCATTTGCCGTCAAGGTGCCCTGCAGATTATGGTGGAGGCATTTTTAGTTTATCTTGAACAATCTCAGTGTCCTAGAAAATGATAGATTTTGATTTCTAAAATCACTCTTGAAGTGCAAATTAGTAATTGTGTACACCCTGCTCCACATGAAACGGGGCCTACTAATAAAGCACAAGAGATGATAGTTTTTGGGTCTTTGTTTTGGAAATCATTTATAGGATAGTTTTTGGGTCTTTGTTTGTAAAGCATCCAAAAAATCCACCAGTTGGGAATCATGGGTTACTCATGCTGCTTAGGTGTATCCATATAGTGTATTTTGTTTCTGCAATTCTTATTTTCTTTTGGTTTTTAACCAAACATTAGATGCTTCTGGCTTAAAATCTAAGATTTTATGACTGGATCAATAGTGATATGTTGAAGGAGCTTGTATTTAGATTTAACTAACTCCTAGGGTTGTTTGGAGATACCCAAAAGTTGCAAAAGGACTGGTATAGTTCATTGAGTTCTTGCTCTTTGTCAATTTTAGGCACATAGAAGAGCTATTACAAGAAAAGTATGGAGAGAACTACACTCAAAAATTTGGAGCATCTTCAGACATTCTTGAGTTTAGAGGGTTTAAAGGCCAGTTTGAGGAGGATAGTTCTATCTATCTCAATTATCATTTGGATAATATTGGCTCAATCAGAGTTATTATAGAATCCTATGCTTGGAAACATGAAATAGTTTTACTAACAGAATTTATTTGAAAGTATGGATTTCATGTTAAAAAACCTGGTAGTATTTTTTCAGACAAAAATTTAGCATAGAAGCTGGCGAAATTTCAGGCTAGAAAAGATTAATTTACTTCTTAAGTAGAATATATTCCTCAAAAAAAAATAAAAATTCCTTCACCAGCTTAGGAAATTTTTAAGTCTGATCTCATGTGTTTACCATAATGAACTATTAGTTTTCAGTTTTCACTAATCAAAGAATGGATTGTGTAAAAGATGAATTGAGAAGGAATGTTTTAGAAATGTGATTAACTCTACTAAAGTCTAACTTCCTAATGATATTTTGGAGAAAGCTGGATGTCAACAGACATTTCCTAGATTTTCTGGACATAGCACTGAAATTCAACCTAATGGAAGTTAATGGGTGAAAGCAGAAACCTTCTTTATGCACGGGTTGATGCAGATCATATTGTTATATTGACCTTTCCATCTTGGATGATTTTCAGAACCCTATTTCCCTCCTTTTGTCTTTTAAAGGAATAATACAATGTAAAACTAACTTGAAAATGCTTCTTGGCAAATTCATGACAAATTCCACCGAGAGACTTTTAAGGTAATATGCCAACACTACTCCTACCTACTTGTTTGGACTCTTGAAATGAGTTCATCCACACATATTGTCAAAAAAAATTATTCTTTTCCTGGCGGTATCATGGTAAAAATTCCTGAATAGAGCAAAACAAATTCCTTGCACCATTTATTTTCATCCCAATGCTCAATTTTTGGAAATTGTAGTGTTGAACCAATCATATTATCTCGGGGGAATTGAAAATTGTTTCAGAAAAGACAAAAAATGGGAGTACCCAGAGCATTAGGGCTCCCACTACTGCGGGGTCTGGGGAGGGTCATAATGTACGCAGCCTTACCCTGCTTTCGCAGAGAGGCTGTTTCCAAACTTGAACCCAGGACCATTTGGTCACAATGGAGCAACCTTTACCGTTGCACCAAGGCCCGCCCTCTGTTTCAGAAAAGATATTCAACATTATTTTACTACTAAGAATAAATGGATATCTGATGCTTTGGAAAGTTTATTATTTGGGATTCTTGTGCAACATACACTTTGCCGCTGAGTTTGGCATTTAGAAAGCAAAGACAGCTAATGACTAGATGTTTAAAGCATCAGCAAAAGAACTGGATTATCTGTATGGTCTCAGATTTATTTAACTGTTTGTTGAATTATAGATGCCATTGGGGTTTTTAGCCATGATATTAGAGTGCATCAGTGCTTGTCAATTGTCCTAAAGAGAGGAAAGGAAGCCCAGAGATGAAATGGATATAGTTAATGAGAAAATATTTTGTGGTACGCGCTTTAACAAAGGGCACAGCTTTGATTGGAACAGGAAAGGTGTCTTAATATGCAGAAGTAGATTTTTAAAGCTTATAAACATGCCTTCATAAAATCTACTTGTAGATAAACTTCCTCATTTGATGTTTTTCAAGGCATTTTTGAATATTTAAACTTCCAGTGCTTCTTGGTCCATTAGAGCTTTCTGATTTTCTCTCTCTGCACTCTTGGATATAGAAGAAAATCTATACAAAAGAAAAATTGCTTTAATGATTTATTATCCGTCTGTATCTGCAATTGCTTAGAAATGTTTGATCTCTTTAGCACATATGAAATTATTTTCCTTTGTTTTTGTCGGTCATATTTTCTGTGAGAATACTTATATGTTCCATTAGTGTGCATGATACCAATTAGTTGCAAAATTCGTCATCGTGTATTACTTATTAGTGTTGTTTACAATCGAAATGCTAATGCTTGTGCTTTTGCACTACAGGATATGGAGATATACATGCAGTCAATATCAGGGAAATGATATTCATCATGATTTTTGTATCATTTGACATGATTCTTGGTGCTTATCTAATTGGTAACATGACAGCATTAATCGTAAAAGGATCAAAAACAGAAATGTTTAGAGATAAAATGACAGATGTAATAAAATATATGAACAGAAACAAACTTGGAAAGGATATTCGTGATCAAATCAAAGGCCACTTGAGGTTACAGTATGAGAGCAACTACACTGATGCTGCTGTTCTTCAGGATATTCCAGTCTCTATACGTGCAAGGGTATGAATGTGCAGTCGAATAAAAGCTTTTGCTGAATTAGTGCTTTGAATTAGTTCCCCTATTCCTTATCCTATTGCAACTGCTCACTTATTTATTTCTCTAGAGCTTATCATCTTGTATGCTGCTAGCAACTGGTTTATTTGCATATCAGTGAGGTTTACATTTTGTTTTATTTAAATGTGATCCTTATTCCTGCATTTCCTCTCAGTTGTAAGAATGAAGTATTTAGCTGCATGCTTATATTTTTAGCTGTTTATCACAACCAAAAAATAATGCATGAGATATATTTAAACGTGCAACAGAGCCTTTATATTAACTAGAATAAGAAATTATAGACATATCATGATTGAAAATTTTTTAACTAATGGAGGGTACTAATTTCATGAGATTTTGGTTGTCAAACTCGAAATATTTAAAAACTATAGTTTTACCAGTTTATAACCAAAGAGATAAACTACATGAATAAACATATACATATATATAACTGTGAAGTCTGTCAATATTATGCATTTGAGCAACTTTTGGTTCATCTGATCAATAGGATAGACTATCTGCTCATTTCAATCATGTGGCTGATTTTGTTCCTAAATGATTTTTTTTAATTGTATTCTTTGTGCAGCTGCACGGTTACTTTTGACCATTACATTAGACAATTTGAGTTTGCTAGGTTTCTGAAGTTGGAAACTCTATGGTTCTAGTTTTGGTGAATTGCTCAAGCTTCCCAGAAAAACAGTGGGAACATTGAGAAATTTAAGGAAATTGCAGATAGAAATGGATCATATGGTGTGGGAGACAGCTAGGATTGAGAACGTACCTTTTTTATGGATTAGAAATGAAAAGAGATCTGGTGAAATTCAAATTTATCAGTTCAAAATGTTGGACAGAATTGGTAAGGAGATGAGGAAAATGGATTTTCTTGTTTTTCCTTTTTCTTGCACCAACATCCCCAAATACTTATGCGTGTGATAAGAGGGGTAGCCATGTTTCAATTGATGATTCTATTTATGAGGTTGTTGCGGGCATTTAGACAAGTTAATTTCCTGAAGTCATGGTATATAATACAGATGGAATATTGGCTCTAACCCATACCCATCCGTTGTCGGGGAATATTACAGAATCCATCGTACTGGGTCATGGAATATTCATTTTGGCAAGAAAAGGTATACAGGTTAAAATATTTATCAAAATTGAACAGGCTATGTTCCTGTTAAGTGCTATTCTTCATTATCGTTGATGTTTTAAGGGGATTCAAAGTTGAAATCTTCAAAATTGAGAAACGGATGTATTTCTTCACAGATTCAAGAGAACGAAGAAGGATAGCTTGATAATATTTGGTTCGGCGGAGTAGGTTGCTAGTTTAGGGGCCACATAAAACTCATCATTGCTTTGATACTCTATATGGTCAGGACCCAACCAACTAGGAATAATGTGAAATAGGACCTTTCAGGTATTTACTTGTAGCTACTCTCAATGAAATGTGAACTCAGGGGATTGCACTAAGAAAATCAACTCTATTCAACAACCAAAATATCTCTCAACTATAATGCAGCTTGCCCTATTTGTAGACTTTCTAGTGGAATTCAAACATTACACCTCCATCTGGTTAAACACACTTTTTGTTGGTAATGACTAGAAAAGCTTCAGTTAATTCTTTTTACATCCACCCAGACATAGTCTACGGTAACTGAAATTAGAATCTATGACGGATAATTTTCCTTCAATGAAGAGGAATTAATCACAGTGAAACAGCTAATAGGAACGCATTAAACATAAAATAGAACTAATAAAGGAGTTAAACTCTCCTAAAAAAATTATAATAAAGAATAAGATGCAGATGTATAATTTATTCGTCTAACTATTCTTAATTTATTTACAAAACAAATTTAGAAACCAATAAAGTTGGACTTGGAATTTCCATATTATGTAGGAGGCACATGTGTGTCATTTTGCACCCCAAGAGATCTTCTATGGGTGTTCATCTCCTTGAAACTTTTGCCTGACTCATTGGCAGGTTAGTTCATTTTTTCTAATCTATACAAGAATTTATTTCTATAGGCTTCGCAGGTTGATTTCCAAAATTTTCCTCTTGAAGAAATCCGCCACTATATTCGTAGGTTTCAAACAGGTATTTTGGAGAAAATGCTTAGGACACATTCCTGATGCTCCAACAAATTCCTAAAAGCCACAATATTGGTAGGTTTCTAATAGGTATTTTGGAGAACATGCATAGGATGCATTCCTCACTCTCCAACGATGCCCAAAACAATTTCCTGTCTTTGAAATATCTATTGTTCAGTGTCGGGGAACTTTGGGTAAAAACATGTTCTAATTTTCCTGTTCTATAATAATAAAAAAAAAATCAAATGGGATTGGGGCCACACATAACAGGCCCTCCGTAACTGGTCTATTTTCGAAGCCAGAGTTTTAAGTCACTTCAGGAGTGACTTTGTGGAAAGATTAGTTTTAGTTACTGCCCTGATGGAAACTTATGTTTTGTGCCTTCTTTTCACGTGTGTTTATTTCTGTATAATTTTTCTTTTATACTAGTTAATAAAATTAAACCAGTACTGACTGTGGGTTGGAGACTTTACATGTCAGCTTGAAACAAAATAAAAAACGGAAAAGAATATCTATCTGAAGACCAGAGTCTTGATTTGATAATTATATCTATATAATCTCTTCTCTTTCCGAAAGCTCATTTAGAAGCTTGTCAAATTATGTAATCTGTTTATCTAATGAAACTATCTCCCGATTATGAAAAATCTCCTTCAGGTCATGCTGGATGTACCTGTTCCAAGGATACCTAAATCGTTGTATAGTTATTTCATTTCCACAGTTTACATAAACAGAATTGATGACGTGAATGCTTGCAGTATCTACAATATCACCATCGGGCCGTTTTCTTTTCTTTTATTATTTATGTTTTACTATTGCATGATGTACCATAACAAGCATTTTCTTCTTTGCAGATTTCACAGAAAATATATAAGCCATTCATTGAAAAGGTCCCTCTTTTTCAAGGATGCTCTCCTGAATTCATCAATCAGATTGTAAGTTTTTTCACCATAAATTTGAAAGACCAATAATTGCAGATCTTTTATGTTTAATCTTAGAAGTCAGGAGTTAAAAATAATATAATATTGATCTTTGAAGGTTGCTTGGAACTGGCAGAGCATGTTTCTGTTTTTAGCAAGCTGCTCCCACTTATCACTTTTCACTTTGTGAACTCCCCCCCCCCCCGCCCCGTTTTAAATATGTTTTTGCCTTTTTTTTTAGACTTGGCAAGTTTGTAACTTTCTAACATGAAACTTTGGGAAGATTTAAATTCTTAGATAATTCTCTGATATACCACCTGGCAAGTTATTGTTTCATCCTGCTTCAACACATGTTATTTGGAATTTACACTGGCTTGAGGTGCTTAAGTTTGTGGTTTAGGCCCTTTGATCTGTTTTTGGAGCTCCAACCATTTCAGTTTGCATTTACATATTGCATGGCCACTAAAGGAAGATCCCAAGAAGGATAATGCATGCTGATGAAGGTGCTGATTGGGGATGTCTAACCTCCTCCTATGCATCTGCCGTCAAGGTGCCCTTCAAATTATGGTGGAGGCATTTCTAGCTAATATTGAAAAATATCAGTGTCCTAGAAAATGGTAGATTTTGATTTCTAAGACCACTTTGAAGTGCATATTGGTGATTGTGTGCACCCCGCTCCATATGAAACGGGGCTACTAAAGCACAAGAGATGATAGTTTTTGGGTCTGTGGAAATCATTTATAGGATAGTTTTTAGGTCTTTGTTTGTAAAACATCCAAAAAAACCATGCTAATGATATTAGAACCAGTTGAGAATCACCTACTTAGGTGTTTCCATATAGCTTATTTTGTTTTTGCAATTCTGTATTTTCTTTTAGGTTCCACTGATGTAACATTAGTCCGTATTCAAGGATTCACTTTCCAATGATATATTATAGATATAAGATAGAATGCGGAAATCTATCTTACACATTCTTCTTTTGCAGGTAATCAGGCTCCACGAGGAATTTTTTCTTCCCAGGGAAGTGGTTACAGAACAGGGAAATGTGGTGGATCAAATTTATTTTGTTTGTCACGGTGTGCTGGTACAAATCACTTGTCCTTAAAATTCATTTTTTTTTTGACATCCCAATTGAAACATGTCTTTCTTCATTGTGTTAGCTCGCATTCTGCTGTCCCAAGACCCCAACTTAAATAAAATTGGTTAATAAAAAATTATGAGGAAAGAATAAGTCTCTTTAGATTTTATTAATTCATATTGTTTAGGGTGGCATTGGACAATGACATCTAATAGATAACTATAGTATAATTCATTGATTAATCTGCCATAAAGAACGGAAATAATGTCAAGTCATCTTAAGTTTCCTCTTTTTATTTGATATTTACTTTAATGAACTTTCATCTCAAGTAGATTCCGATATTTGAGGAATTACATTGTTTCCTAGTTTGAAATTTTGTTTTTCCTTGGAAGAACCATAACTTGAGCCCTGTTTTTGGAGTTATAAGGACATGCTTCCCATGATTTGAATGTTTAGTTTAATTATCTTCATACATCCTACCTTTGGGGCATTCCATCATGGTTATACTGTTTTATATAGTCTATCAATTTTGCATTTTCCATTTGTATGAAACATTGAGTCTGGATTGCCACATTTCAACTATTTATATTGATCTAACAAGATTCCGTGCACAGGAGGAGGTAGGCATAGGGGAAGATGGATTTGAAGAGAGTGTTTCACTCCTGGAACGTTACAGCTCTTTTGGGGAAATTTCCATTCTCTGCAACATTCCTCAGCCTAGCACAATTCAAGTCCGTGAACTATGTAGGCTTCTACGGCTTGATAAACAATCTTTCACAAATATCCTACAGATATATTTTTTTGATGGAAGGAGAATCTTGAGTAACCTTCTAGAGGTAGTTCAGCCATTAAAGGTTTTGTTAAACCAATTTCTCTTGTTAGCTTAAAATTTTATTTATCCCTGTTAGTACTTCTTTATTCCTTCTTCTAATCAGTCCTGGCTGTTAATAGTGCACATGAGGTATTAAACAATCTAAGATAATATTTAAAATTATTTCCAGGGAATTCCTATAATTTTCTTAAGAAATATTTTATTTGAATATTATATTGCTTTTTCATGAGAACTTTTACATCAAAATCAGTAAGGGTGCTGAAAATCTGAAAATTTCTAACAGTTTTATCAACTAACAGGGAAAAGAATCCAATCTACGGATAAAGCAACTGGAATCTGACATCACATTTTATATTGGGAAGCAAGAAGTTGAACTTGCTTTGAGGGTAAATAATGCTACCTATCACGGAGACTTGTATCAGCTTAAGGGTTTAATCCATGCTGGAGCAGATCCAAGTAAAACAGATTATGATGGAAGATCACCTTTGGTAAGTAATTTCTAACAAATATTCTTGGTATGTTGTTAACTTAGTTTGGTCGCTTTAGTTTTAATACCCAAATTGGGTTTATTTAATCTTTTATCTTGGGATTGGATATGCTTCATTATAATCAGTTAGGAGTGGAGTGCATTAGGAGAATTTTATAAGAAAATATGTCGTTAGTACTTTTTATGATTAGTATAAGAAACCTTCTACTGCCTGATTAAAAGGAGCTTTTTATTTCAACAGCATCTTGCAGCTTCAAGAGGATATGAAGATATTACTTTTTTCCTCATTCAGAAAGGTGTGGATATCCAAACTTCAGGTAACTCCTACGTTTCACTGTTGTTCATGCTCTCAGGTTTTCAAAAATTTCTTTTGGCCAGATAATGGATGTATTGGGAGTGATATCTTAGTAATGTATTTGATAAATTGATTTCAATTAGATAATTTTGGAAACACACCCCTCCTTGAAGCTCTCAAGAATGGGCATGATCGAGTGGCAGCTTTGCTTGTTAAAAAAGGGGCATCTTTAAATATTGATGATGCTGGTGGCTGTCTCTGTAATGCTGTCATTAAAGGGGATTCAGATTTCCTTAAAAGATTATTGTCCAATGGCATAGATCCAAACTCCAAAGATTATGATCACCGGACACCACTTCATGTAGCTGCAGCAGAGGGATTATATTTGATGGCAAAAATACTGATAGAAGCTGGTGCAAGTGTTTTCTCGAAGGACAGGTACTAGTTTCATATTTATCTTGATTGTTATATTAGGGGTATTACATGTGTTGATAGACATTGTTGTTGCCCTTAACAGCTTGAACTTTCAGGATAAGCAGTTGTAACATGGTATCAGAGCCAGGAGGCCTGGTGTTCAACCCCTGGTAATTGAAAGGGGTTTGTGTTGTGTGTTGTTGTGCCCCCATGCTTTGCATCCTCAGTGCCATGTGATGGTGTCACATGCAAAGTTTTGTGTGTGTGTGTGTGGGCCTGCACGTGCAGGAGGGTGTTGATTGTTGTTCCCCTTAATAGCTTGAGCCTGTGGGATAACCGGTTGTTACAACATGTTTTTTTGTTTCATCCAGATTTTAGCTTTTTTGCTACCCACTACACCTACTCAACTATTCCTCACTTGGATTGATAGAATGGACTCCAAGTCTGCACCTGGGATTCTGGATAATGTACCAATAAATTCCAATCTCATGGTTTCATCAAGATTATAGAATCCTGAATTTATCCCGTGGCTCTATTATATTTATTCTAAAGCAGCACACAATCAAGAGAATGGGTCCAAGCAAGAGATGCTATATGGCTAAGGTCAGGTCAAATTGTAGGCAAGATAACAAAAGAGTGGGTTTAAGATTCTTGGATCCCTTCAATGACAATGCAACCATATCAACTCATGCATCAGAATGCGTAGGCAAGAAGCTCTCTGGCCATGAAATTCAAAGGCCAAAAGTCTTAAAACTCCATTTGTGGTAGGGCTCATAGTAATGATTCCACAACCAAAATTCAAACAAATTTAAATATTGTCCACCTTGCCTGGGAAAAGAACATTCCAGCAGCTCTGGCCAAATGGTCGAAGCTTGAATTTGACTTGAGCTTAATTACTGTTCCGGAACTTACGAACTTCTCAGAGTTTAGAGCCAAATTCAAAGGGAACTTCCTACCACCCAATTTTTCCCAAGTTGTAGGTGATCAATCTTTCATCAACAAGAAAAACAGATGAAATGAAGTGTAAAAAGGTTGATGGAAGAACTGCTGGTTTGCATTCATTGCTTTCACAATTTCAGATTCATGCTCATTCTGTCATCATGTCATCTCCTCTTCCACTTCATTTGATTTCTGGAACTATTGGTATGATGATCAGCATCACTGTGAAAACCTGAATAAAAATTTCAAGTAAACTTTGACCATCGTTCTATGGTCCTTGGTAGAGCTCAGATCCATTCCAGTATGTCCTCTCACTGAAAATTTCAAACTGTGCAGTAATCATCTAGAGGATAACAAAAAAGGATAAAACTTGAGTTTTTTTCTTTGCAGATGGGGAAATACTCCTCTTGACGAAGGTCGCATGTGTGGCAACAAGAATTTGATCAAGCTTCTGGAAGACGCGAAACATGCTCAGTTGTCTGACCACCCTGATCACTCACAGGAAATCAGAGGTATTTTCATTGACAAAATGGTCCATAAGCAGTAAAAATAAAGATATTAATAAATTGGAAACTGACTATTATTCATTCTAGTTCTTCAAGTTTCTATGATGCTTGTCCAAGGTTGTTCATTTGTAATGGGATCTTCTTAGCTATGTTTGTGTTCCTGTATACTAGTGGCAAATATTAAGGTGATATATGAGTAGGGTTGGATTTTCAGCAGATACAAGGCTGGCCACGGCACTAATGCCATGTGGTAGTTGGGATAGGGCTCAAATTCATTGGACATTAGTGTCCATGTTATCATGATTTATTGTTTAATTTTCAGACCAGTCTAACTTCTCCACATGGCAATGTATTGCTTTGAAAGTTGTCTAAAAATTCCTATAATCAGATTTGGAATTGTTTGGGGATTTGGGTCATTGGAAAATATAAGGAGGAACCCAATATATTATAGGTTATATGGTTGAGATGTACCACCAAATTTGACACATGGCATAACCAAGGTTTTCCCATCCATCCAATGGTCAGAAGTCAAACCATGAGTCCACATGGAAGTTATGTTGTTTAAAGTTTTAGAACTCTTGCATCTTTCCAACCATTTATAGTTCTTCACACAACAATCTAAACTAATTTTGCACCATGCAATTCCTACTTATTTTATTTTATTAGAAGGTGAATATGTTGCACGCCAACTGTAATGTGATGTTCAGGAAACATGCCCTTAAGGTGTCCCGTCCACAGACAATATGGCTTAATAGCTTGTCAGCTGTTCTTCTTACTAATTATCGTTATTATCATTATCATCATCATCACTTCTATCATCTTCAGAAAGTTATTGACTGAAATTCTCTTACCACAAACAGATAAAATGCACCCAAGGACATGCACAGTATTTCCATTCCACCCGTGGGATCCAAAAGAAAAAAGAATACCAGGAATTGTTTTGTGGATTCCACGCACAATGCAAGAGCTCATCCAGATGGCAGCAGAGCAACTAAAATACTCAGGTGCCTCCTGCATTGTATCTGAAGATGGTGGGAAAATCCTAGATGTGGACATGATTTATGATGGTCAGAAACTGTATTTAAGTGGTGAAAATGATCAAACATGAATGTTATGCTTCTTGTAAATTTGATGTTTTTGCAGTGTGACCTCTGTTGTATCCTACCTCCCAAATTTATTGTTGTAAATAATTCGGTAAAAGTCCTAAGAAGAAGTCATCCCAGAATTTCCTTAGCACTCCAAATCTATTACTACTACCTTATCTTTTCTCATTACAAGAATTGACAATACAGGGGAATCATCTTGAGTGGGGAAGAACAACCTATAGTTAGCACATACCAAGCATGTAAATATATATATTGGGACTGTCTATATGAGACACCTCTATAGGTGTATTTAGAACTTGATACCTGAACATTTCACACAGGTTTTTTTTTTTTTTTTTTTTTTTTTGTAAATACAATTCCTCAATCTTCTATGGGCTGATCAAATTCGACCCTATGGAATACTCCTAACCTTTTATAAGCAAATAGAAGGTTTGGTCCTGTCCCATTCTGTAATGCAATCTTATCTTCAAAGGATCAAGACTTGTGACACAGGCCAAAAGTTAGCCAGATCAGATGATTTATTCATTTATTACAAGTTACATTTGTCTAATTGATCTCCTAATTGAGGTGCTTCTAAGTCCTCATAATTGACACAAAATTCCATTGATGCCACATGTTCCATGCTAAAATTTGATCAAAGAGATACTGCAAGCCTCTGATCACATGCATCCACCTACATGTATACTTCTCCCGTACATGAGCATGGCCACATGAGGATATTACAAATCTCCAGAAATTAAAAAAAAAAATTAAGAGCGTACCCAATGCACGAGGCTCCCGCCACTACAGGATTTTAGGATAATCATAATGTATGCAGCCTTAGCCCTTCCAAATGTCTCATGTCAAATGTAGTCTCTTTCATCCTGGCAAAAAAAATTGTAAGTTCACTTAGATGGATCCCATTTAGCATCTAAAAACATGGAATCTGGGTTGAATCATCCCAAAAACCTTAGAATTGGCTTTCAAAAAACTTAGCAATTCTAGGGTTTCTTGGTATGAATTAGCTGTATAGAATATGTTGGAATCGGGAGTGATTAATGTTAACACAAATACCAAGAAACACAAAGAAACAAAACAAAGCAAAGATGACATAGATTTTTAATGCGGTTCACACACCAATGTAACGTGCTACATCCACGGGCGAAACTGAAGATGATTCACTATGTAATGGAAGAAAATACAACAAAGATCTCTCAAGAGTCTCAAAGGTCGTTGTAAGAATTCTCCACATAAACCCTAACTTGAAACATCCCCAAACCTCACTTCTCTCAGCAATAAAACAAGGAAATACTCCTCCAAGTTTGGACCTATACATCATCAACCTCAGAAAAAATCCCTTTCGGGTCCGCATAAGAATTCAGGACACACATAACAGTAAAGGCCGATTCGGTTAACCTAGCTGTTTTCTAATTTTTGAAACCGTGATCATACTCTGACATTGGCAAAATGAGGCAACGGTATGCCACTGTTGTGTATACAGTTTAAAAAATGGGAAATTGGTCGTGATCGATCCAGCCGATTCTCGCTGATATCTATGAATTCTGATCACTTTCTGGCCGATTGTAGCCTAATCCGACTGATACTGACCGATTTGGATCGAAATCGGCACTAGCCTATTTAGATTCCCGATTCCATGTTTTGAAACGGTGGCTGTCTCTCATAGGAAGATTTGAAGCGTTTGTGGCATATGTGCCTCGAAGGTACAGAGCGGGATGTAGAAAAACCAGCTTGGGATGTGCGGATCCTCTAGGTTTTGCTCGAGAGATTACAGTATGGCTTTGTGGGCGAGGGAGAAGAGAAACTACTGTTTGGAATTGCTTTGTGACTGATCGAAGGAAGAAAGAGAGGATACGTACCGCCTGGTAGCGGAAGGGAGGGGAGTTTGCTGCTCTGTTTTGCAACGGATGATACGATCCGTCTCTCGGAGGTTATCTTCGTCTGCCTTCCAAGAGAAACTCTATGAATATAAACCCATTGACACAAACGTTGGTTCCTTGCTAGATCGCTGCTCCAACTTCAAACACATTATTCAAACACATGGGTTCATGATTCCTAGAGGTCTCGACCAGGACAATCTTCTCCTTAGTAAATTTATCTCCACATGCTCGATTTTGGGATTTATAGATTATGGGTATTCGGTGTTCAGTCTCAAAACCCAACCAGATATTTATCTTTACAACACCATGATCAGGGTTCTCTCTAAAACAGATTTTGCAGAAGAGTCTATTCTTTTGTATAATAGGATTCAAATTATGGGTTTTCGACCGGATACCTACTCTTTTCCTTCTACATTGAAGGCTGTAGTTCATTTGTCTGCGTTTGGAGTGGGTAAACAGATTCATGGCCACGCAATCCGAACTGGTTTGGATTCTGATGTTCATGTGGCCACCGCTCTGATTCAGATGTATTCGGCTTGTGGGGTTATTTCGGACGCCCGGAGTTTATTCGATGGGATGGATTACAGGGACGTGGCTTCTTGGAATGCAATGGTTGCTGGCTATGCGAAGGTTGGAGATGCTGACAGTGCCCACGAGCTGTTTGAGAGGATGCCAGAGAGAAATGTGATCTCATGGACTGCTGTAATTGCGGGTTATGCTCAGGTTAACAGGCCTAGTGAGGCAATAGAAATCTTTCGAAGAATGCAGCTTGAGGATGTGGAACCTGATGAAATTGCAATGCTGGCTGCCCTTTCGGCTTGTGCCCATCTGGGTGCTCTTGAGTTAGGAGAATGGATACATAACTACATAGATAAGCTTGGTTTACATAGGATTGTTCCCCTTAACAATGCCCTCATAGACATGTATGCTAAATCAGGAAATATAGGGAAGGCAACGGAAGTTTTTGAAAATATGAAGAATAGGAGTGTTATAACTTGGACGACAATGGTTGCCAGCCTAGCTCTACATGGGCTTGGCAGAGAAGCCCTCCAAGTGTTCTCTCGCATGGAGAAAGCGAGGGTAAAGCCAAATGAGGTTACTTTTATTGCTATCCTTTCAGCTTGTAGTCATGTTGGATTGGTTGATGTAGGTCTATGGTATTTCAACAATATGAGGTCACATTATCAGATAACGCCGAAAATTGAGCATTATGGCTGTATGGTCGATCTTCTTGGGCGTGCTGGTTATCTCCAAGAGGCGAAGGAACTGGTCAGAGATATGCCATTTGAAGCAAATGGAGCTATTTGGGGATCTCTTCTTGCAGCTTCTAGAATCCATGGGGATCTTGAGCTTGGAGAGAGTGCTTTGAGGCATCTCATTGAGTTGGAGCCCAATAACAGTGGAAACTACACACTTCTATCTAATATATATGCAGCACTTGGGAGGTGGAATGAAGTTGGGATGGTGAGGAAGGATATGCGAGATAAGGGTGTGAAGAAGATACCAGGAGGAAGTTCCATTGAGATGAATAACAAAGTTCATGACTTTGTTGCAGGGGACAAATCTCATCCTCAGTCTGCAAGAATATATGAAGTTCTCTATCAGATCAACTGGCAATTAAAGATGGCGGGATACGTCCCAAAGGAATGTGTGGAAGCCTGTTGAATATGTTGAGTAGTGAGAATTGGGAAATGAGCTGAATTCTAACTTTGAATAGGATGTATCATGTGAGATGTGACTAGCTGTCACAGCCCCTGTAGAGAATGCTAGATGGTATACTACCCTGAGCTCCACACAAGTCCAATTTTGTCAAGGAAATGATACCATTTGACTGGTTAGTAGCTATTAAACAAATGGATTCAAGAACCAGCTTACTGGTCTGGGTTTGTGGGTGCTGTCCTTATTTGATTGCTAATAAATACTATGAGATGTCTGGGAATTGGTGGGGAGAGAGAATTGATGCATCAGCACTTGATTGGTTCTGTTTACCATGGGAGTTGGGGGAGTGTAAAAAGCTCCATAATCCATTGAAATTTGGTGGATGCATTGACAAGAAACTTAATTTGTTAGTGACTTTTTATCACCCTGACCTACGATTGTATCCTGCTAATAGCAGATCTTGGCTTCCCATTGCGCTAGTGGTCCACCCCCTTCCCCATCCCAAAAAAAAACTTTCATCTCCAAAAAAGAAAAGGAAATAATTGCAGAGCCACAATTACAGCCAAGGGATTTGGAGCATTTGAAGAGACAGAAATGATAGGATTTTGAAGGGGCAATGTAACATTAAGAGAAGCATGGTTCTTACCTATGAACATGTTTAAACTTAATTTTGATGACAGTTTTGGCTGGAAATACTGGGTTAGCAAGAGTAGAATTATAAGGAATCAGAAAGTTGATAGTTTGGTGATAGTTTCAGGCCCCATATGGGAAATATAATTAATTTAAGCAGAGTATGGGTTCTGTCCAGGAATTGGAGAAACTGGTTCACAGATTTGCAGCACAATTATAATTAGGAGACATTGCAATAGGATCAGATGGATCATGGATGGCTTTGAATGAGTTAGGTATATGAAGATATCATCACATCAAGAATAGTTCTTGATTCCTTGCGACCAGATTGAACTCCTTGTTCCAGTGGATCCAGAGGTTGGGCCATGAACCAGCAAGAGATGGTGCTCTGAGGGATGGCTTACACATTGGAAAGTATCATTTACTACATGATTCAAGCTCTCGACTAGTAGTAATTTGTACACATTGCTGTTCATATTGTCACTGATAGACTTGGATGACTTACACATTGGAAAGTATCATTTATGGTTGTTTGTTTTGAATGAAGATTATTCTTACTCCTGAAAAAATAATCTCAAGATGTTTAATAGCATTAACCCAGACAAGCACACACTCTTTCTTGCATTCTGCTGTTCTTTCATTTCAACCATATTTAGGGAGAACTAACATAGCAAAGTATTGCATTGCAAAAAATGCATTATAGCCCTTGTGGTTTTGATGTATCTATTTTAGCAGAACAGAACTTACTGTCAAGACATTTATCAAAAGAAAAAAAAAATTGACAATATGATTAAATGATGAACTTTCCTTCATCGGAGATGACAGCTCTATGCAGTGCTATGTTAACAAATTGGTCCACTATCAGGAATGGAACTTGTTAAGAGAAGGTGGGGGCAGACATAAAGATTGGACTCTTTATTATTAGATGAACTGCCTAAGCTGCAATGGTATAAGGTTTGGATTGCCAAGACAAATGCCTGGGTTTGAGTCTTGAGGTGAGCCATTTTGTGCAAAAATACCAGAGGTTAGGACTTAGGACCGACTCGGACCTGGTGGGACCCACCTGTGAATTGACCACCCCAACCCTGTTTTTGTTATCATTTAGCGGGGCTGGATGGTCCAGCTCCCACCACGGCTGGACAGGATCCTTCTCTGGACCGACTCCAAACTCGCCCGGCCCAGGACCCACATAGGCAGGACATAATGACCCTTTTATCTAGCTTTTTCCAATAACCGTCTCTCTCTCATATAAAGAATTACTGGGGTTGCTGAATTGTAGTTTTCACTTCTGGCTGTTCGCCACAGCATGGAGGCGATTAGGCCCCAAGCCATCATTGGCATTTTAAGAATCAGTCACAAATATTTGTGCTGTTCATAGATTCCATGGTGGACATGCCATGCCAGACTTCCATTAATCACAGTGTTTCCAAAAATTCTCTTCTTTTTCTTATTTTTTTCACCTCACACGGCTCAATATTCTTATATTCTCAACTTCAAAGGCGCAGCCAAACTGTTGTTCTATCCCATGTGTTCTTTCAAGGGGACTTGAAATTGAACAGAGCCCAAATAATTGCACTGTAAAAGGATCAAACAGCTTATCTAATTTTCCATCAATCAAACAGGATAACGTTTAAAGCGTCAATTAAAGATGCATATGAACTGGGTGGGGTCAGAATTGATTCCATGGCCGACAACTTTTCTCTTCTTTCGTTGGTATCTATTCGAAAATCAAATGAGATGAGAATCTGAGAATATGGAAGAAACGATTTAAAGAAAACTCGCATTAGAGATTAGAGATTTGAACTTTCCAATCTCTAATGCGCAGTGTAAGAGTGATATAATCTTGTGTTAAGCTTCGAAGAAGTTAAAATTAATCAAACCAGATCTCGTGGAATTCCTTTAAAGTGCAGACTACGAAGATGATGAATAGAGGAAATACGAGAGCTTCGAGGGAGGAGGAAGAAGAAGAAGTGGAGTTCGAGTTGGAAGAGCCGAGGGATCGCCGCGAATCGTCCCAAGGAAACCGATTCGCCTTACTCTGGAGCGACTTCAGTTTCAATAACCGACTCAGTCGAGAAAATGCTGTTATTAATGGAATCAGAGGCTTCATCATCCATCCTGATACCAGGTTCGACTCTGACCATGCATCTTATATTACTGTAAGGTCTCTGCATGATTGGAGGACGAAATTTGCATCCTCTCCTCTAATGAAATGATGATATCATATTTCGATATCTCATAAAAAATTATCAAATTTTCATTTAAAAAGGGGAAAGAGAACACTATTTGGGCGCGTTCTCTCAGAGTCCCAGATACAAGAGAGTGCAGAATGATTGCCATGCCGTCATGGAAAGCGGAAATTCTTGATGGTATGGCAGTCATTCCGTGTACCCTTGTGTCTGGATGCAGGGGCAGCGCACACCTAGATAATGTTCTTTTTAAAAAATAAATGATATTATATAATTGAAAACAAAGATCAACACTGAGGTGAATGTAGCCATGTTCATATACGACCGTGTATGAAACTTTTTCTAGTTTTCTTATAAACAAAAGCTGCAAAACCATGATGATGAAGATGAACTAATGCTTTGGAACACAAGAAGGATAAAATCTCTTATCCTCCCCTCAGTCTTTTTTGGGTAATTTCCTCCCCTTAGTCATGCAAGCACAAAGTTGTTGAAGGAAACGGTTCTACGTAATCAGGATGGTTTCTTTGGTTCCGATCCCAAGGAAGCCAATCCCATAACTGTCCCGCATACTAAATGGTCCCAATAATAGGATTTAGTTCAGGATCTTCAGGTTCCTTAAAAAGAGTCTGGAACATTCAAAGTATCATAAGTAGGAGTGTTAACGGGCCGGGCTGGGTAGGGTCAGGCTCAGCCCGAGGCAACAACCAAGGCCCGGCCCAGCCCTGCCAGGGCCAGGAAACTATTAAGCCCAAGCCTGTCATGTGGGCTGAAATCCGGCTCAGGTTGGGCATGAGTTGGTTGAGTTTTTTTGACACCCCTAAATTCATTATCTATTTGTAATTATGACATAATCCGGATATGGCCTCCGAGTCTCACACACTCAAATATAAGTGTTTCTTGACAGATATTCCTCTTATTTTTCTTTGTAATTATGACATAACTCTTATATATGATATAATTATTGAATTTAAATATACATCTTAAATGGGTCCCAACAGTTTTGGTAATACCCCTTCAACATCCATCCCATATTTAATAATCAATCAACTCCAAGAATCATTCTATTTCCATTTAGTAATGAAACGAGTTGGTTTCAAGTTTTAGCGGTTCCGTTCTGTGACAATTTGAGGGGGGTGATTGTTTATGTACTGAACATACGTGAACTATTCACAGTCGTTCAAATGGAATATTTTCACAAAGTGGATTCCATCTAAACAACTGTGAGTCATTCGCGTACGTAAACATTCCCTGCACTCGATAATTCCCAGTTCCAGGACGGTTCCAATCCCAAATTAATACCCATATAAGGGTAAGTTAATTTTTCGGTCAGTTTGAAGCAAGGTTCTAAAACTCGGGTTTCGACTAGGTTTTGACCAGCCAAAAAACAAGTTCGTCTCAGTTTCGACCATATCTCGGTCGAAACTTGGGACTTTCTCCAGGCTAACTCGAACATTGGTTTCGAGGCCCAAAAATTATTTTTTTACCCTGATTCTTGTTGTGCTGCCTATTTTTTACATTTTAAACTCAATCCATACATTAGTTTCACATAGAGAACACTAAAAATGTTATTTGTGATTTTGATCCAAATTTGATATTGTATATTGTTCTTGGACATGGTATCAAATAAAGTTTGACCAAAACATAACTCCTTCAATATAAATGAGATTTAAACAATCTTGGATTTATTAGAAAGCTTTGTTTTGATAGCTCTCCAATAAGTCCAAGATTGCTTAAATCTGATTTATATTGAAGGAGTTATGTACTGGTCAAACATAATTTGGTATGCACGAATGTTGTCAAAATCGCTCTGAATGAAAATAGTTTTTTGGACTTCAAAACAAATGAATATTTTACTGTATTTTCGATTTTTTTGGTAATGTTTTACCATATTAAGATGTATGGGATTTTTAGATTTGAGAAAAATCCTAACATTAGAAAGTTGAAAATTGCACCTATCGTCGAAAATCCAAATTTTGTTCTTGAACTGGGGATTGACTTTTTTGCCTTTTGGAATTTTATTTTTTAACTATTTTTATTGGATTCAAATAGGAGATATTTGTTTATTTATGAATAATATCTTAAGTAAATGAAATACAAATCCAAAAGCATTTACTCAAGTGATATTAGACATAACTAATAGTCTGTCCTAATTTCTAGCATAAATACATGTCTGTCCTAGTTTCGAGCCAAGTTTCCCCTAGTTTCGATGGGCATATGTATTGAAGCCACCGAAATATGGTTCAAACTAGTCCAAACCATCGAAACCCGGTCGAATCCAAGGATTTTATAAAAATCTCCCTTTCAACTTGTCCCGAAAACCTAGGAAACCGAATTAACTCGGTGGTTTTGACAGGTTTCCTTCGAGTTTTTGTTCCATTGTTTGAAGTGAACTTAATGAAATAGAGCCAAAACCATCTCATCTTCTCTTCTATAGTTCTACTCCATTTTCATTTATTTTGGATAGTTTAGTTATCTCTGTTAAGTATATATATAATGGGAGCTAAAATAGAGAAATAATAATAATGCAGGTGGTATCAAGCATGGACACATTTCATATTGATATGGGCCATCTATTCATCATTCTTCACCCCTTTTGAGTTTGGATTCTTCAGGGGTTTGCCGGATTACTTATTCTTACTTGATATTTTTGGCCAAACTGCCTTTCTTTTCGACATTGTTATCCAGCTCTTCCTTGCTTATAGAGATGCCCAAACTTATCGAATTGTTTATGATCGCAAACTCATTGCTCTAAGGTCAGTCATCCTTTCTACACAATAAATAGCAGTTTTTTTATACTAGATTATACATACATGTATGACCAACCATCGATGTTCTGTTTTTTTCTTTTGTGTTCTTGACAGGTACTTAAAATCGAGATTTCTGTTTGATTTTCTTGGGTGTTTACCATGGGATGCTATCTATAAGGTAACACTATTTTACTATTCAATCCAATGGTTGCTCAGGCCAAATTCCCACACTAGCTAGGTTACCCAATACATGAATAGTGATCTATATACAAATTCTTAATGTGCATGTATCTAGGGTAATGATATAGATATGATCATTTACTTTATGAATTTTTATGTAGTATCTCTTTATATGTAGTATTTCAGTTTTGACTGTAAATGGTGAAGTGTGATTATATTTTCTGCTTCAATCAGGCTTCTGGAAGGAAAGAAGAAGTGAGATACCTTCTTTGGATTAGGTTGAGTCGGGCACGAAGAGTGACAGAATTTTTTGAGAAGATGGAGAAAGATATCAGAATCAATTATCTGTTCACCAGAATTGTGAAACTAATTGTTGTTGAACTTTACTACACCCACACAGCTGCCTGCATCTTTTATTATTTGGCTACCACATTGCCTCCCTCTAAAGAGAGTCAGACATGGATAGGAAGTTTAAAGATGGGTGACTATAGTTATTCCAACTTTAGGGAAATTGATTTGGCGAAGCGATACATCACATCATTATATTTTGCCATCGTCAGCATGGCTACTATAGGTAAAATTCTCTTGGCCTAACATTGAGAAAAACAAGGCAAAACATAAATTTAAAGATCTTTAGTGACATTTGATTTTGTCATGCAGTCATGTTTTGGATGGTGTGGGTGGGTTCATGTGACATAGGACCCCAATACTCACTTCACTGGTCAATTCTCCCCTAAAACAAGCAAAGAAAATTCTTAAAAAGTGGAGTTGAAAGTTCAAGAGGGTTATAGGTTTCAATGGAATTGATGGAAATTTCTATAAGTTTTTTTTAATATACTTTGAAATCATTTTTCTAATTTTTCTCTCCTTGGTTTGGAACTTGATTGATGAGAGATAGATTTGGGCTCCTGTATCACATGGGCTAACCATATATGTTTATATGACAAAGCATGATGGATTTCAACTGTCACTAACAAGTCATTATGCATATTTTGATATAATAAGTTAACTGAAAATATTCCAAGTTCATGAATCTGCTTCGCTTCCTCTTGTTGTATTATGGTTTAAATTCAATACATGTAAAATGTTTTCCCTCCTTTACTACAATGCAAATAAAGTGGAAAACATTTTAAGAGTTTCAGGAGTAGTTATCCCTAACTTTTCAAAACTAAAGCAACTGCAATGGCACTTACAACATATTGAGGATTCCAAAAGGAGCCACTACCATGCAAACCAATTTTTCTTTTTGGAATAAGGAACTCATTCTATCATTATCAGCTCCAACTGCATATGGTATGAAGGGATAATTTCATTGTTTTGACCTTTGTAGAGATGGTTATAGTGAAGCATGTGAACTGTATGCTCCCATATGTAGGGTTCTTCCTCTTGGTTTTTTGAGTATGTCACCAAGAAAGCAGATTTCTACTATCTTCATGCTCGCTTCCACCTCATTGATACTGCTTGAATACTATTCTCTTCCTTCTCAAGAAAGTTGAAATCCCCAAACACATCCAGCAAATGAGAGCTTGTAGAGCTTCTCATCGTCGATAACTGTTTCTGAATTATGTTTAATCTCATCATGGTTTCTGCTGTTTTTGTTTGGTTGTGGAACTTGTCAAGTCTTGACATCACCTTAGTGTTGTGAAAGAAATAAGAATCACGCTTGTTAGTTCAAGATTCATGTTGAACCCAGGAAATCAGTTTGGGCATTTGCCTACCTGACCTAACCAAACCAGGTTGTACAAAATGAACCTGGCGGACTCTCCTTTCCTACAGGTCTCCTAGCCCAAGCTTGATTCAACTCTACTTGGTTCAATTCAATGTATTTGGGTCTCTCTTGAAAAAAGGGTTTTCCTGGATCTTTGCAGCATATGAGAACAAGAGTCGATCAATCTCCTCTTGTTTTTTTAAAAAAAAAACCAGTTTTGAGTTAGCTGGCTGGCTGGTATAGGCTGGAAACCATTTTGATAGCCAAAGTCATGAATGAATATGGGGATTAATCATGGTTATAAAATCTAAATGCCCATTTCAAAATTCTACTTGGTGGACTCGTCAGATTTTGTTTCAAATTAATCGGTATGGATATTACTTGACCTTCAGAACATTTCAGACTTTTAATGCTAGATGGATATTTGATGCTTCACAAAGTTATTTATTTTTGAGAATTCTTGTGCAATGGATTTTTCATTGGGTATTGACAAAGAAAAGGCTGTTAAAGGGAGCTAAATTTAATTAAACCACAAAACGGAAAAAAGAAAAAAGATTGACAACCGCACATTTTTGTATTTTGTAGTACTATTGACTTGTTCATGGAATATGAAGGCTTAGGTATTTCTAAGTATGATATGAAAGCATGTCAGTGCTGCTGAAAGGCGCTAAATTAAGGAAGGCAGGCTGAAAATGACATGTATCAAGAATCAAGGTTGTGAAAAAATGATTGACAGTTAATGCATTAACCAGGGGTAGAGTCTGGATATAATGGAATGCAGGTACAGGATTTGTATAGAAAACCACAAATGTTTGGGATTAGGCCTGGATGATGAGGTGATTTAGTATGCAGAAGCAGATATTGCAAGTTTATGAGAATGGAACAGTGGACAAAAAGCTCTGTTATGTCATCTTCCTATGTTTTCCAAAAAGCTCTGTAATGTCATCTTTCAATGTTTTCTATAGTGAATTTTCCCAACCCCACTACATATAAAGAACCATTAAAAATGGTCTCTTTTTTTTCCATCTATTTTTGAAAAGCTTGTGGTTGGAAGATTGCAAGAAGAAGGATGAAAGTGGGATTCAATCCCAAGACCTAGCCACAGCAGTCCAAGGTCCTTACCGCTAGGGCAAGCAGCACCTTAACCATTAAAATCCATCTGTTATCCCTCTGCTTCTGTAATCATATAGATAATCTTTGATTTATTTACCACATTAGATCGCACCGTCTTTGTTCTTAGCATGTGTTTTTCATAGAAAGAAAGGAAGTTGAAAATTTTCTTTTCCTTTCTATGATCGAACCTGGTTATTCAATTATAAGAGGGATTTGGATCTAATACTGTACCAAGTCAAGTTTGGGTTTATAGTGGATTGAGAAAGGATAGGTGGGGAAGTAAACTTCTATAATTAAGTTATCTTAATCCTTTCTTAATCTGTATAACTCCAAATATATTGTTTGAATGAGCAAACATGCCTCATTTTATTTTCTTTCTGTTGTATTATTTACAAGTGGGATGACAATGGTTTTTTCTTGTGGTATTTGTGTTACAGGATATGGAGATATACATGCAGTCAATTTCAGGGAAATGGTTTTCATCATGATTTTTGTCTCCTCTGACATGATTCTAGGAGCTTATCTGATTGGTAACATGACAGCATTAATTGTAAAAGGATCAAAGACAGAAAGGTTTAGGGATAAAATGACAGACCTTATCAAGTATTTGAACAAAAACAAACTTGGAAAGGATATTCGTAACCAGATCAAAGATCACTTGAGGCTAGAGCATGAGAGCAGCTACACCAAGGCTGCTGTTCTCCAGGATATTCCTGTGTCTATTCTGGCCAAGGTATAAAACAGTAGTTGAATAAATACTATTGCTGACTCAGTGCTTGCAACTAGTGCATCCATTCTTTGCTTTAGTGTAGTTACATTTTTCCTCTTCCCTGCTTGAGATATTTCCAATGAAACAAACTGTGATATTGTGTATGTTCCTTTTTTTTACTCCTGCCCACTTTACATCAGAACCAACAAAGCCTTATGGAAAAATATGACCACATTTTCTTGGACTTTCCCTCTGGGTTGTACGAATGAAGAAAGTGTTCTTGCTGCATGATCATGTTCTATGTCACTTTTTTTTTTTTGGTAGAAATGTTCTATGTAACTTGGAACTCAGGTGACTTGGTTTTGCCAATAACCAATAAACAATGCATAAGGTATATATAGATCTATAACATAAGCTCTATAGTTAAACTAATAAAGGGTTGTAAATCATAAATATCAGAATTGAAATTTATCAGTTTCTTACTAATATAGATCACTAAGTTCACTAGAATTACTTGAGAGCTATTATAATGTCAAGAACAACTAGATCTGTGCGACAATTGGATCACTCTTTCTAGAGTGGTCCCGCATGAAAAAGATTTTTGCAGATACTGATATAGTTTCCTTGGACAGTAATTGATGCTCTTTCTGGTGGGTTTGGGGTCTATTCTGCACACATGTGAATTGAAATATAAGACAGATTAGATGTACCATGTAAATGAACCTTTTTGAGATGTAAATTATTTTGAACCTTTTTGGGATTTAATGATTATTGTTTTCTCTGTAATATATCTTATCTGAATTTTGGGAGTTCCTCCTTGGCTTCATGCCAGATCTACTTGTTCTAAAGAAATCTATACTTTTTTCATATAATCATTTTTCTTCCACCATTTTACTCAGTGCATTGCCGACTTGGCTGCTTGTTATATTATGATGTACCTATTTAATTATTTATTTTCTAATATAATTAATATTTACTGCTTAAACCATAACAAGCTGATCCTTTTTTGCAGATTTCTCAAAAATTATATAAGCCATTCATTGAAAAGGTTTCTCTTTTTAAAGGATGCTCCCCAGAATTCATCAATCAGATTGTAAGTGATTGATTGTGAATGTGAAAGACCAGCAATTGCATATACTTTACATGTAAATATAGAAGACATGATTTACAAGCATTGGTAACATCTATCTTTGAAGGCCGAATGGTGAAAGAGTGCATCTCATTGCTCTTTATCAAACAACACCCAACTAACCAAGTTATCACTTTGAGTACAGTATTCAGCAGCATTAATTCTTTAATTTAGAATAAATGGCCATCTTGGTTCCTAGTGCTTTGAAAGAATTTTATCATGCTACTCATGTTAGTCTTTTAAATTCTTTTCATTTGCTATATATCTTTTCTTTCTTCCCTTTTTTTTTGGGGGGTGGGGGGGGGGGGGTGGGGGAGGAGGAGAGAAATAATTGTAACCATTTGTTTTTTGCACCTACGAGTTTGTGAATCATACTATATTTTTCTGGCATAATTTATGGATATTTTTGGATGTTCTAGACTTTGTAGGTTAAGAACCTAAATGAATCTTTCTCTTTCTAAAGCTTTTAATTATGTGACAAGGACATTCCTCTTTTTCATTTTCTGTCCAGTTTCATATGTATCATGTCAAAAACTGACAAACATTTCAACACTTCTGGACAACTGATTCTTCTCACCCCCCATAGAACAGAAAAAAGATATTTTCTGCCGAGGGAAAAAAGGGCGTATGCAGTGCACGAGGCTCCCGCCATAGTGGGGTCTGGGGAGGGTCATAATGTCCACAGCCTTACCCCTGCTTTCATAGAGAAGCTGTTTCCAGACTCGAACCCATGACTGCTTGGTCACAATGGAGCAACCTTTACCATTGCACCAAGGCCTGCCCTCTGCCGGGGAAGATACATAATTATATGTATTGGCACGCAAGGAAATATATAGTTGGTCCTTAGTTGTTGCCTATGCAATAAACATAATACACATGGACATTCTTTATGTCAATATTTTAGAGTTGCTGTGTTAGACATCAACACAAATGTTCATGTTCATGTCACTTTAGAGAGAAGTTTGGAACCTATTGTGTTTTGGTCCAAAAAAATTTTGCTGAACGAATACACTCCATGCTATCAGTGTCATGTAAATAATCTGGCCATTTTCAGTAGTTCATAGATAAACTATCAACCCACAAGAAGTCTGTCCTGATAACAGCACCATTAGATGCTTTGGAAATACGAATCATGAATAGTATTATCGTCCGTGATTGAAATAATCTCAAATCAATACTATGGGAAATATATTACATTTCACGTAATGACCATTTGTCATTTTAATTTTATGTTGGCTTCATGAAGGATCTCCATTTTATCTATGGGTTGAAAGAGCTAATGGAGAGGCGAGAGAAAGACGAACCAGAATCCTTTTCAATTCAACAACAGAAATATCGTCGGGTTCTCCACTTAATACTATTTGTTGTATACTCATTTTCCATTGACTCAAGGCCTTCAAGTTGGTGATCTGAGACTTTGCCAGTTGCAACTTTGTTTTCACTGCTCCAACAATTATCTACTTGTACATATCATATGGCCAATAAAGGCAGCCACCAAGAGGGGTCATTGTGCAGCTAAAGATGAAGATTGACCATGTCCAATCTCCTGTTCTTTTTCTTTGGTCACTGTTCCCTGCTAATCAATAGTGAAAGCTATTTCAGAAAATCCTCAGATAAAACCAAACATCCAAAGAGCTATTTGCTTTTTGTTCCACTTTTTGAAGTGCATTTTGGTAACCATGAGGAAATTTGATGTATATTGGCAAGTGAACCTAAGAGATGGTATTTTGGTCTTTGTTGGTAATGATAAAGGAACCCAAGCAGCTGTAGAATGAGTTGTTGTTCCATTTTTAATAAGTGAACAGTTGGGTTTCAATATTTTCAGTGGTTAGGTGTTACTGCCTGTATGTTTTTGTATGGCTCTATTGATGACACTAAAGTGCATAAATAATTAGATTAAGAGACAGTGTCTATCTCAGAAATTAGTCATACCCAGCAGAAAGGTCATTCAGAATGAAAGAGACAATGTCTATCTCAGGGATAGGGTCTCTTGTTGCAGCAAGAGAGTCTCATGATTGTTTTAATTAGAGCATTTTCTGAATATGGTCACGTGGTCCAAAGGTATGTCTTTCTGGTCAAAGGCTGCTGGAGAAAACAAGTTTGCAAATGCAGTTACCTCTTTATAGGTAGTGAAGCCCAAACTTCGGTCAGATTCCCTTTGGGATGAGTTGTGTAGTATGCCAGGTTGAGTTTGCATGTATAAGTTCTTCTGTTTCCCCATGCAAATTCTTACTGGTTAGTGGTTCTACTATATTCTTGAACATTTCTTATTTGGAAGGTGCTATGTCCAAAATCCAAATTTGGATTTTCTTTTATTTTACAGTGGAAATTTTTTTTTCTTGTGTAATTCTCAGCGTCAATTTTAAATATAAATTAATCCTAGATCCTAATAAGTTGATAGAAACTGGTTTTATGTCCTTTTCCTCTCACACATTCTTCTCTATCAGGTAATCAGACTCCATGAAGAATTTTTTCTTCCAGGCGAAGTGATTATGGAACAGGGCAGTGTCATAGACCAACTTTATTTTGTTTGGCATGGTATACTGGTATGAATTACTCATCCTTACAATTCTTGTTTCACTGTATAAGAGCACAGGTCTATTTTCAATATGTTATTACTGTAGTCTGGCCCAAGGCTATCTTAAACAAAATTGTTACGTTGAGTGTAAGCAATAATGAGGTGACTTGCCTATTGCTTTACCTCAAGGTAGCCTGAAAGAATGCCTTCTGATCAAATTTATTTTATGCCTTTTCTGAGTGATATTTTTTAAAATGAGCTTTTGAATTCTGGTATCCAATTAGTTATATCATTACTCCCATAGAACATTTGCTTTTGTTGGCTACTAGCAACTACCATCCCATGAACTCTATACCGTGGGAGTCTAAGGATATAGTTCCCATGTTTTCCTCATGTATAAATTTAGGTTAGTTGTCATCTTTTAGAATCCTTAAAGTATATCCTTTCTTTGTCACTTTGTGTTACAAATTGTATTTTTCTTCATATGTTACATTGTGTTACAAATTGCACTTTTTTCATATATTATATCGATTTCAAGATTTCCATTAGCAAGACATCCCTATTTGGTATTTCTGCAATTTCTGCAATTCGTTATCTAATCTAAGATAATTTCTGTTCAGGAGGAGGTTAATATAGGGGAAGATGCATCAGAAGAGGCTGTTTCACTGTTGCAACCTAACAGCTCATTTGGGGAAATTTCCATTATCTGCAACATTCCTCAACCTCATACAGTTCAAGTCCGTGAACTATGTAGGCTTCTACGGCTTGATAAACAATCTTTCACAAACATCCTACAATTATATTTTTTTGATGGAAGGACAATCTTGAAGAACCTTCTGGAGGTAATTTTCCGTGACCATGTTTTTTAAATCCGATTTCCTTTCGTTCGTTTTACATTTTTTTTCTCTCCATGTTAATTCCTTTTTTTATTTAAAATGTTGTCAATAGAAGCTCTTAAAATGCATATAGGATTATAGGGTATTAAAGAAACCAAATTATGTTTATTATGCTTTACAAGGAAAGTGTTTTTTGTAACTCAACCTATGACATTTTACACTTATTTCATGGGAACTTCAAATGAAAAGAATGCATGGTGAACATTTCTGATAATCTATCAAATAACAGGGAAAAGAAAATCTTCGGTTAAAGCAATTGGAATCTGACATCACATTTCATATTGGCAAGCAAGAAGCTGAACTTGTTTTGAGGGTAAACAATTCTGCATATCATGGAGACTTGCATCAGCTAAAGAACTTGATCGATGCTGGGGCAGATCCAAATAAGACAGATTATGATGGAAGATCACCATTGGTAGGTAACTTACATAGGGAAATTCACAGTATCTTGTTGATTTGGTTGGTTGTTTTATGCCTTAATTAGATTGCTGTGCATCTGAGTGAGAGCATTCATTAGTTGGTTGGAGTGTTAGGAGTATTATTTCTGCTAGAACCAGCAAATCCATCTCTTAGCCAAGGTTTACCAATGTGCTTTGGCATTTATTAGTTATGCCTACTTGGTCCAGCCTTGAAATTAACTACATCAGGGAATCAACAGAGTATTAATTTTTAAATCAATGTAATTGCTAGGTAATAGGTTGCTAAAATTCTGAGAATTCGTCTCTTTTTTTTCTTATTTGGTACTTTGGATGTCTGCCAAAAAGAATTGGAAATTCATGCCATAGGCTCATCCAGAGTTTGGTGGATTCATGTCACTTAGAGTGCCACTTACATAAATGAAGAATGTTAAGGAAAGATATTTGTCTCTCATATTTTAGGACAAAAACCTATGCAAAAGAATTTATTAGGTCTAAACCTGATACTCCAAACAAATATTTATCCCACTTTCTAGAGTTATGACCCAAAGCTGAGAATGATGGTCATTACTTGATGCTGAAGTCAATGTGAAGGAAACTCCCACTGACAAAACGCTTCCTGGGTATGCTTTCTTTTCTGGTTTCTGTATTTTCGATCTCCTTTATCTGTTTCTCCTTTTCTTGATCAAATTAGCTTTGTTGTTTCAACAGACATATCTAACCATGTTCATGTGGTCTAATTGCTTCTGGATATTGTAATAACGGAACTGTGCTTAATCTTTTTTTCTCTTTTGTAAATTCCCCATAAGATTTGTTAGCAACAATTTGTATTTCTTTAACATACATTGGAGCTAGTGACTCTTCCCTATCTTCCTTGTTTATTTATTACCTGATTTATTTTTTTTCATTTGGGGAGGGAGGACCATTGACAGAATCTTTAGAAAAAAACATGGTCATCTTTTTCACTTTTTTCTTTTTGTTAATTTTTAGCTTCAGGGACTGAAAATACTGCGAGTCAGTATATGTAGCTGATAATCATGTCATTATGGTTGGTTGCATATGCGAGCATAGTTCTGTTTTTTCATCTAAAACGTGAAATGGTAAGCTCAATGGTGGATACTGGCCTTACAATCTCGTTGTTATAGTCACGGTTCTTCCATTTTAAGGAATTATTGGTAGGATTAAAGGTTACAATGATTGATTTCTCTACATAAGATTTACACTAAAGTGGCAGTTCATGTTAGAAATTGTGGAAGTTTAGGACCTTCTCTAGTGCATCCCTCTAGATTGTTAATGTTTTCCCAAAATTTGGAAATTTAACTAGGAGAACCATGAATCTGTGAATTTTTTCATGTGGACAAAATTTTGTGTTAGCATTTCATATTAACCTCCTATAAATGGCAAAGTCTGAGTTAAGGTTCCAAAGTTTTGTTGAAATTTTGAACTATCTTAAAAACCTTCTCCATATTTACTAGTCTCCTTTAGACTAGATCCCACTTTCTCAAAGATTTTAGACTCTCGACTGTCCTCATGACAGAAGTTTGATGTAGAATTATTATTCATCATTGGACAAAGGGAAGGAATCAACTTTCTCAGATTCAGATGGCATATGAGGAATATTCTCAACATTCCATATGGGACCTTGCTTATTGTTTTTGAGTCTCAAATTAACAGGAAATGGATCATTGACGAAAAAGTAGCCTCCTAAAGTGCTAATCGGAAATTGATACTGCTATCAATTAGATTATCTAGGTTATATACATTCTCATTGATGTAGCATCTATTTGTCTTCTCCACTTAATTACCTGAAGGCATCACAATCCTTATAAGGTTCTCCTTTGATTAACATTATAGTATTGTTTATTGGAATCCTCAAAGGGGCCTTGGCCTGCTATATATACTTGAGACATCAAGATGACATATTGTCTTAAGTATGTCTGCCAGTGATGTATGGCCCATGACTTCAGTGTCTACATGCTATAATGTCTTTAGCATATCTGTCAAGGAACTAGATGTTAGTATCCATGGATGCTTATTGATCCATTCACACTATTCACGCTGAATGTCAAGGGATATTTCATTAAGGTTTTTCTGTATTCTTTTATGTTCTATCATGTATTTCATTGCAATGGCCTATGATAGTAGTTGTTAATATGTAGCCCTCACCTTCATTTTTAAAAAAATTAAAATGTAGCTAGAAAAACACATACCATAAATATTTATACTCATGCTTGTTTTAGAGTTGGCAAAGGTTAACTGTTGTTTGATTTTGAGCCCGTGGCTTAATTATTTGACGTAGTGCTCAACACAATTAGGTCATGCATTTGATCCTGAATTATTGAATTAATAGAGGAAGTGATATGAATTTTTGAGATGTATCCAATAGGTGAAAAATGGGTTCTTTTAATCTTTTATCTTGAGGTTATAGATGCTCTGTGATTATTGTAGGTGTTGTAACTCTACTGTTCGCCAGTGTCTTTTTGCGTACATGTCTTGTCTGTGTGTATGTGCACCTCTATCCTGAATAAAAAGAAGTTTTGATCTCAACAGCATCTTGCGGCGTCAAGAGGATATGAAGATATTATATTTTTCCTTATTCAAAAAGGTGTGGACATTAATATTTCAGGTAACCTTAATTTTTTGGTTGTTGCATTCATGTCCTTAAGTTTTTCATACTCCTAGCTAGATGGTAGATGCATTGGAAGAACATCGTAGTAATATTAATTTTAATATTATAGATAAATTGGGGAACACACCCCTACTTGAAGCAATCAAGAACGGACATGATCGAGTGGCTTCTTTGCTTGTTAAAAAGGGAGCAACATTAAATATTGATGATGCTGGTAGCTGTCTCTGTAAGGCTGTTGCAAGCGGGGATACGGACTACCTAAAATTATTGTTGTCCCACGGCATTGATCCAAACTCCAAAGATTATAATCACAGAACACCACTTCATGTAGCTGCAGCAGAGGGGTTATATTTAATGGCCAAAATACTGATAGAAGCTGGTGCCAGTGTCTTATCTAAGGACAGGTATGACCTGAATATTGTTATGATGACTACATAAGGAATTTTTGACGTCCATGTGTTCATGCCTATATAAGCTTTTCACGATACCTTCCCTCTCCTAACCAGTCATGCCCAGGTCCCGATCTGACTGTATTCCTATCTGATTTTCAGATCACTGGCACAAACCCAACTTATTAGTCAATTTTGAAGATACAAGATGGAAATCCAGAACGTCTCAAACCCTCCATGTAGAACTTTCTTTTTTATTTGACTTGTCAGTTAAGTATAGATCACGATCATAGCACTACCAAAGTCAACAGTAATAGGATTTTCTTGTACAAACCCGGAATAGAATGTAAAAAAAATGAAATCTGGTATCTCAAAGCAAAAAAATAAATTTCTATTTGACCCACCAAATCATAATCAAAATTAATAGAATTAAAAGATAGGATCACTTGGTGTGGATGACACACATGGCAAGAACACAGATTGAAACATCAAGATTTGACCCCTTGCCGAGCCAATCCCCACAATCTGCTATTATCTTTATTCTCTTGTCCTCCTCTTAGAAAAAATTGATACTGATAAGGGTGCTGGAAATGATATTTATGTAAATTGACGAACAACCGGACAGCATGCTCTATTTCTCAATTTTGGCATCATACTTGTTCCTTGATTTTTCACTTCACTAATAGTTTCAAGGATTGGGGGGATCAGATCTGCCAGATCACCCAATCCGGATTGGGATCAGAGGTCTCCAATCCGGCTGATACCTCTAGAAATCAGTCAGGGTTCGGGCTGTATCAGCTGATCCGGATCGGATTGGCCGCCACTTGTTAGAAAAACAACGCCCAGAAATGGGATTTGCAAAAGAAACGGAAAAGAAGAGAAGAACAAACACACAACACAAGGATTTTACGTGGTTCACCCCCAAGAAGGTAGGCTACATCCATGGCCGGTGATAGAACTGGTTTCCACTATTTCTCTGAAGCAAGTTACAATACCCTCAGATCTCATTCACTTTCTCAACGAGATAATGACACTTTATAGAAAAGCCCTAACCCAAAAAAATACAGAAATGTCCCTAGAAGCCCAAAAGACCCATCCGGTCAGGGTCGCACCTGAACCTAACATAGGTCAATATACGTATCAAATCGAAGATCTCGACGAGCTCTACAAGACACATGGCCTTTGGCGATAAGATATGCACTTTTTAGGGTATCCGGACGTGATTCAAGGCCGAAACAGCCCTCCGAAGATTTTGCACTGCACTTTCTGGACTGAGATCAGGCTTCACCAATAACACCACTGATCCAATCTCCAATACTGATCTTTAAATCCTTGTCTCTGCTCCTTTTGAGCCACAGAAGTGTAGGTATGTGGTTGGCACCAAAACCATCTTGAAAACAACCATCCTAGAATTTATGCCACTATGCTCATCAGTCCTCGATCAGGTCTAGAAGAAGAATTTTGCACCTTCCATCATCTTTTACATTCTAACAAAGCAAGCAATGATTCCTGAAGTCTCTTACTAAGACGTGTTTGTTCTAATCACCCTGGTGAATGGTCTTCCAGTCAAATGGCTGTGACCTTAAGTAGGATATAACATATTTCACGTGAACAGTTGCATCGAACTTTGTTTGGATGATTATACCAGATTGACAACTGAATTTAAATCATATTTTTAAAAGCCAACTGGACATCAAGCCATTGAGGGTTATGTTTTTCCGTTTTAACCACTGGTTTTACTTTTCAATTGGTTGTTGTTCATCATGAAGCCCTCATCCCTGAAATCACCTTGGATTGCCAAAACTATGTTCCTTTTGGAAAATTTTTTATGTCATTTGGTGGCAAAGAAGCCGGCAGTTCACGAACTCTATCACTAATCTGGACTTTTTTGAATTCTAAATGACTAGGCACTTCAATCTGTACTCTTAGATTGATAGCTATTTTGATTTTCTGGATGAGAAGGTTGCTTCCTAGGTGTTGTGCAGTCTGGTCAAATTACCATCTTTTGACTTTGATTTGAGTTTGATTGGTTTGCTTGAAAGCCACCTCAGAAAACTTCAGCAAATGATTTCTTGAGAAGTGTCCCTGTCATGGTATATCCTTGACAATTTAATCTTAATCAGGCACTTGAAAATGAAGTACAAGTCAAAGGACTTCTGGTCTGCGTCGTTTGACTGGTAAATTTTATGAGCAAAAGATGTAACTGTTTTTTCCACCACTTGCAGATGGGGGAACACTCCTCTTGATGAAGCCCATATGTGTGGCAACAAGAATTTGATCAAGCTCTTGGAAGATTCCAAGTCTGCTCAGTTGTCTAAGTACCATGATTGCTCTCAAGAAATCCAAGGTACTATCAACACTATATTTCCAACTTCCCTCCTAATGATAGAAACTGGATGATGTGATGAAACGGCTAGACATTGAAACGAGCCAATAAAATTGTACTTTGGCTATTAGTCATTCTAAAGTTTTCATGATATATTTTAATTTTCACTTGCTCTTGTTATTGTTGTATAACAGTAGTTTCGTCCCCAGAAATTGATAAATTGCAACCAAAGAAATGCACAGTTTTCCCCTTCCATCCATGGGATCCAGAGGAAAAAAGAAGACCAGGAATTGTTTTGTGGATCACACACACTATTGAAGAGCTCATCAAGATGGCATCAGAAAAGCTAAAATACTCAGGTGCGTCCTGTATTTTATCTGAAGATGCGGGTAGGATCCTCAATGTGGATATGATTTATGATGGTCAGAATCTGTATTTGGGTGGTGAAACTTACTGTACATGAGAAGTTTGCATGTTGTCATTTGGTATTTCGTCAGCTTGGCCTTATAGTTTGGATATTATTCAACAAAAGTCATTTTCAAGTGGATGCCATTTTTCAGCATTTATTTACATTTTGCATGAAAATTGTAAATTTTTTTCTTATTTTGCAATGTCACTTTGCATTTTACAAGAAAACAAACAGTGGAAAATTTTCCTTTTCCACCTTTTACAAGGAAACAAACTGAGTTATTGAAATTTGAATTCAGTTCTATGGTCAGGCACCTTCATTAACTTTCTAGAAAACCTTGGATTTAATTAAAGCAAGGAAGGAGAACACACACAAATGTTTAGATCCCTCATATCCTCGTAATAAACCTTAAAAGTCTCAATTAAGGCAAAAACACGTATGTGAAGATGTACTTATCTTTTGAAAGAAGGGTTGTTACAGATCAATACCAGGTCTGGACCCTGGATGGAGGTGTGCACATCTGGAGCTAACCTGAATCATTTCAAAACCCAGAAATATTGGCACCCATAACTGCAGGTAGCAAAAGGGTAGGGTAGGACTGCATCTGCATGATATCCTTACCGTCTAAATTTGGTCTCACTGTTAATCCATTACCAGAAGAGGCTACTGAGGCTATAGAATCCTGTTATCTTTATTCTTCTCCTACGATGGTTTCTTTAGTTATAGTTCACAATTCATTACAAACAATATTTGAATTTTTTTACAAGCACAATGTATATAATGAAATGGGCCAACAACGAATAACTCAATTTCGTTAAAATGTGTCTGCCCAATATTTTTTTTTTGGCAAAAGAGCCAAATATGCCAGGAGAATGCAGATTGTAAGAAAAAATATACAGAAATTAATAATAGGGTCTGTAGAAGAACAAGCAAGGGCCCCTAACTAAAGGGGAAAAAGAAAGCATGATCTACAAGCTACTGCTGTTTAGCTTCCTCTTTCTTTTGGCCCAAGTACCTGTCATAAAGAGAAGCATTAGCAATTTGACTCTGTTATTGCAAAATGTGTCCACATTATTGAAAGAACAAGTAGGATCACAATCAGAATACTAATGGACGAAGAGATGAAGCAGTTTTTGGGCAGAAATGAATAGGAAACCATCCTTGAAGGATGTGCCAGTTCCTTACCCGTGAAACTTTGCATAACGAGAAAGCTGATAAAGCTGCACCGACTCATTGGCGGTATGGCATACCAGAAGCAGATAATTGCGGGGTTGCACCATCCAGGCGAACCTCATGAACAATGCTGAATAAACACACATTACTGTGACAAAAATTTAAGGGGAAAATTAGGAGACAGTCTTATGTAACAATTGCCAGTGCCACATGAAGAACTTCAAAATTTGAACATTTTTAACCTCCAGTCATGTTGCCAGATATCATCTCTGGGGGTTTCTGTGTGTCTGCCAATCCCTGTAGAAGCAACCAATTACAATTTTATGACTAAACCAGAAGTAGCTATGCAGCAACATTATATCTACTCAAAAATTATGTATAGATGGATAACTACTGCATGCAAAAGCAACAATTGCTGAATATAAAATGTAATATGTTAACAATCAGGAAGAAGTAGGAGGCATACAGCAATAACAAATCCCCAATTAGCAATAGGCCCCCAAAAGTGAGTTGTTTTGGGACCCATTGGGTTGTTCCAGAAAGCTCGAAAGGCTGACATTTCGACTGATTGTTTCTTAGGAACCTGTACACAAGCCAGATTATAAATGATTTCAAAAAATGAAAAAGCTTAAGCAGGATTTGAAAAAAAAAATCATAGACATGTTAATCAGCAAAGTTTTCTTATCATAGTAACAAGACTGGAACAATTGAGCAAAGCATGATACATGTTAAACAAAATAGGAAAACCAGGAGCTAAACAGGAATGAATTAAATTTTTAACTCAAAATTTTAAAAAATTAAAAACAATGCCTGAAAAGTAGCAATAAATACATCCAAGCAGCAAAACATAACAATTAACCTACTCTAAGTCTGAGCCAATATATAAAACTACAGGCTGGTTAGAAATCTAGAATAATCATTGAGAGTGAAAAATCTATTGCCTTCATATTCTATGGATTTTGACAAACAAAGGAACAGATGAGAAAACCATACAAGAATAGCATAAGTACATTAGTCATAAGGAAATAACGATAAAGAATGATTAAGAAGTTGCACAAAAGTAAGGATTGTAATCTTGCTCATCTAAAACAAAATTAAAACTATTATTAGGTAGAACAACATACCACAATACTTTCAAAGAGTTCCCACCATATCAGTTAACCCTGTTTTTTGTTGATAAGAATCGATACGCTCTTTATAAGGTTCCTCCTCCCCTTCCCTTTGTTCAGAAGAAAAGGAGGATCCAGACAAAATAGATGAAACAGAACCACAGTACTTGTACCCTAGATCCTAGAAATTATCATGAGATCTGTAAGTCCAAAACAGTGTCTCACCAGCCAATGATTTCCCCATGACAACCTGGGTCCCTACAAGATAGTAGGCTAAACTCCAGCATGACCAAAGTCATTGTCATATATGTGATAAACATGAACCAATTAACTTAAATACCTTGGACGGTTAATCATGCAGATATTGCTTCCCTTGAATTAGAATCTTCAAGTAGTGTCAAAGAATCCAATCCAATTCAAGAAAATCCAACTGATCCTCTGCCCCAATGAGTGGTTTCTTAATTTATGATTCATACTTAAGAGTTTTAAGAGTCTTTAGAGATATTGCTTATCCAAACTAGCATCTATAACTGTTGAAAGAGTTCATTAGTTCTTGCTACCACAGGTAATTGGATTAAAGAATCCAACAAGAAATTATAAAGAGAACACACACCCAGAACTCAGCTCAATAAGCAATTGAAAAATGGTCTGATAAAGAGAGCCCTGGATGCAAGTTGTACAAGAAAGAAATATTTACTAATAGAAAGATGAAAGATCCAGAAAGTCAAAACATCAACTAGAAATATAAGCAGCCCAATTAATAACCATTAGAAATAGCAGCAACAGCACTGAGACAGCCAAGGAATAACAGATTTCTACTGAAAACTAATCTCCTTGATTAAAGACCCAAAAGACAATTTACCAAAGAGACTCATAAAAAACACAAGAACCATAATTTCAAGAAATCTACAGAAGTAAATTAACGGTATTACAGAACAGAGATTCGTGCTTTTAAATTCGAACTCCGGAGTTGCAGAGATCTATTCTAATTCCTCTATTATGAATATCCATTCATCAAGTATGATTGGATTATATAATGAATACTCCCTAAGTGTTTGATCTAGCTTCACTCCTCATTGACTTAACTTCCCAATAAGATGAGGGAAAAAGAAAAGGGGAGGAGGAAGGGGGAGAGAAGCAGAGGAATGGAGATTCACCTTTGGACACTTTGAAAGAGAGAAGCGAGGACTGAGGAAGAGGAGGGTCACTGGATTGGATTTCAATTTTCAACAGGGAAAGGAGGAAGGAAGGATTCAGGAACTGCTGGCCTGGGGAAGTCAACTCCTCCCCAAGTCTTATCGTCCTCCTTTTTATTTGGACAGTGGGTCCCCTCATGGAGGGTTCGGATCTGTCCCCATCGTCCCCAAGTGCAGAGCAGATCCGGACTCGTTTTGCTGGTGGTCCTACAAAGCCTTATTACAGCGAAAGCAGAGCTCGGAGAAATTTCCACGTGTAATTCTACTATTGGATATTTTTCAGAGAAGCATGGAGCAAACCGATCACTATATAGCATTTTCCATGTTCGTTTGTTTGTTGGTTGGTCAAAATAGAATGTGTACCAACCTAAATCCATTGTTTATATGGAATAGTGGTTGGATCACCCACAGGTGACCTAGGGAGCTCCACCTGATCATTTCAGACGTGAGCCCAACTCGAGTATTATTATCTATTAAGTTGATGGTTCTTCTCGTAGGGGGTAGAAATTACCATCTTATCCCCCTGTCTGAACACACTGCCCGGATGTGGTCTATCTCGCCTCTTGTTAGAGGCACTAGGGAACTGTACCGGACAGAAAACCTAAGAGGATAATTTTCCTAAGTTGATTGGGTTGGCTGTAAAGTTTTCTTTTATTACAAAACCTATGAAAAAGGAGACTTACGACTTACACAAGTAAAAAACGAGAGAGAATCTTGTTTCGGTGTATGTAACTGACATTCTGTTCGGCCTTAGGTGTTCTACAGTCCATGGTTTGCGGTATCAGATCGGTCAAAAATTATCGGATCGGATCTGTATTGGTCTAGATTCTCTAGACCAATTCAGTAAGGTATTAGTGGATCACTTCCTGTTGAATCGTCTGATCCGATACATGTGCTGTTTTTGGGTTTTTGATCGATTTTTTTAACAGTTTAACCATTTTTTATGTTTTTTTACTAATATTACAACGGACCTTTATCCCCTCAAGCATAGTACACCCTCAAGTGTAAGAAAAAGATACATCTAACCGTGCACATGCGCTTGGGGGAGTGTTTTAAACAAAAACACTTCAAGGTGCACCACCAGAAGTACTAACCTAAGGGAGGGAAGAATACTTTTGCCCTTGGATTAGGCATGGAGGCTGTGAAAACCAAATCCTTAAAAAACAGGAATTATTTCTACGTGCTTGATTGATCAGAAACAGAGACTTTTATATAGGCAGATTACAAGAAAACTCAACCAACGCCTATAACGTCTAGTTTTCGCTCTAGGTGGGATTTTAACTTTTTCATGGGACTGCATCATACTTTAGCGCTGCCCCGTCTTGCTGTAGGGCACACACTCCCGGACAGAGTATGTGAATTTTTAGGTCTAATTAACATGCCGCATGATAGATTTTTAAGATTGTTTAGAGAAAGCTTTCTAAACGAACCATTTAGTTAACTGTCCCCTTAAAAATAATTATGAATTATTGAACAAACAAACAAACATGAATAAAACGTTATTATGGTCACAAAGTTAATAATATAAAATGTGTGCAGATGGCTCTTGTAGTTGCGAGACAATCTATCCCTTGTATGCTTGAACAATGTACTAATTTGCCATCTTTTGAAGTAATACAATTTCTTTTCTCATAAAAAATAAGTGCAGAAATAAGAGTATCCGTTGTCATTGTTGGATTAAAAAAAATTTCTCTCAAAGATCAAGAAACAAATAGGAGAAATTTGATTATTCTGAAATTGAGTGCCAATTGAATTTTCTTTGTATTGTCAAGTAATCTTAGGGGCCATGGAGAGAAACCTTTCACAGCCAGAATTTTTTCTTTCTTTCTTTTTCAAGGGATTTTTTTTATATTTTTGAATTAGTATGTGAGGATAATGATCCAAGAAAAAAAATTATCTTTAAGATCCATCTTTTAGAGCAAAGAATCAACCAGATTAGGGATCCACAAAAATAAGTTAAATTCATGTCTATGACTGTTTAACACAGAAATTACACTAGCTAATTCCAGGGGCCATACACTATATTTATGGAAAATTTCTCACTCCCTTGGACTTTCACATATGATTATCCCAAAAAAGTAAACTCCTACCTCTCCTTCTCCCTTCGTATATACAAATAATTTTTATTCAACTCCTAATTACCGTTGCATTTATTTTTCATTTAATTAACAAAAGTGAGACAACTCAAAGACCATTAACGAGAATCTTGTTCTTAAAATAGCTGACAGTAATTCATTCAAAATTCTCATGTGATTCAATTCTGATATATAACTATGAAAATTCTCATTTGTATTTCGAATCTCCATTCTTATGAACATATAGTGCGACAATCAGTCTAATTTTGTCTCTAGTTGCAAACAATTTAAGGTATAGATTTAGGGCATTCAAACGTACGGTTAAATCAATACAAATCAATTTATCAAACTGTTTAAAATGAATTCGATGGACAAATATATCTAACAGTTGAAGCCAAGCCCCATTGAGATACTGACCGCTAAAATTATCCCAATGCGTGACGATTGCTGCCGCATTAGACAACACTGCAGCCCACATGGTCTAGTGACCGCCTTCCAAGGTTAAAGGTTGCTGCACTGATGGAGTGATGGGATGAAATATTGTGTTGCCAATGTAGCACCAACCACTACAATTATCCCAATGCATCTCCATTGCTCCCAAGAGTAGGTCAGTACAAAAAATAAGACAGTTGTTTTGGGTGTCAAACCATGTACCATATTGTAATTACCTTATTTAGCTGCTAATTACCAGTTCCAACATAAACTTCTCGATTTCTGGGTAAGGATTTAGTTCACAGTATCGGATCCGGAATCTGGTATTGGTCAAGGCTGTCCAGAATGCTACTGGAGAGCATTCCCAATCAGCACCTATACTTCCTTACAAAAATGGAAAAATGTAAGAGATACAAATAAAGATTGAAGGGCAAAATCTATCTGGAACGTCCCACTATATTGCATAATAAGGCAAAAAGCCTCTTCTAAAAACAGGGTTCCAATACACTTACTGTGGTTCAATGCGTCCAACTCCAGAAGGCATACACAACAATTACTGTTACTATCATCCCAGTGTATTTGATCCGTCTGTCAATACGGTTACGCCTCTCAATGAGCTTCAATACTGAGGCCGAGAGCCCAACTGTGTTGAGGATGTCCAGTGCTTTCCGTTGTGCTCTCTGAGCAGAGAAGATAACAATTTATCCGTGTCAATTTGATGTCACGATGACAATGAAAACAATGGTGATAGCTCTGATAAATGGAAAAACTGTAACGAGCAATTCATTTGCTATTCACCATCGAGATTGCAACTACATTACCAGAGAGAAAACTACAATATTTCCCCCCCTTCTATTGACAAGTTTTCTGAAACACAGAACCCCATCATCTATTATCATCAACCGTCAAATTCAAGTGTTCAAAAAAAATGAAGAAACTGTAATGATAAACAAGAACCTTTTGTGAATAACCTCAACCTTGCCAAGGCCAAAGAATCAAATCCAAATTTCTTTTTCACACACTCTTTTCCAAAAGATACAGGTGATTGATTTCAACAGAATGAACAACTGCAGTAACATAGAAAAAAAATACACAATGTGGCGTACAAGCCAAGATTCAAGAAGTCAGTTTCGGCCGAATTATTTCAGGTTTCAACTGAAATCTGGTCGAAATTCTGCAGGGGTGGTGGTTGGTTTCGTTTGACCAGTTTGGTGGTCAAACGGGCCATATTTTGGGCTGAAACTTGGCAGAGACCCTAATTAAGTATCCCTAAACACAGTGGAACTTTTAAAATGGTAGGAATAAGAACACTTTAACACGTGTTCGCAGTTCCTTATCTGTAACTCGAACAAAATCAAAATATGAAAGCTTTGACCGAAATATGTGTGTCTAGAAACATGTGAGGAAGAACAAACTCACGATATGGAACAACTTTTGTCGCAATAGGATATTTCACAAACTCGTTTTCTACTTGAAGGGACTGAACTTCCTCACTAAACATAGTAGAGACTTCAAGTTCTTCATCTTGTTTGATCTCTTCCAACTCCTTTTGTTGCTAGACTGTTGATGTTGCTTCAATCAGCTTTAGAAAGCTATCACATTGCAGCCATATCAAGACAATAGTTTATTGTAAATGAGAGGGTTTTAACATACATAAATTTGCTTCAGGATTGAGAACACCTTGTTGAGCTTCAAGCCATGATTGACCCACCATAATGACATGTTTAGGAGAAGGAAACATGCGACATTGTGCCCCGTCGTAATAAGAGCAAATAGAGAACTCAACAAAAATATCATCAACAAAATTAATGATGCCTTTACCAGTTGTCAACAATATATCTACCACTGGTTTTGAAACTAGACTTCCACCAAGCCCTTCAACTATGAATGGGGAAGAAATCATTCCATTGGGCAAACGAATTCTAGTTTGGAAAGCAAAGGTATCCATGGCTAGTTTAGGGTAGGGGGAGGAAATTGGGCTCTGATACCAAATAATGCAATCTGGAGTCCCAAATATCCAGTTCGGATGGCTTATGGGCCCACCTAGGTACCTAAGCATAGTTCGAGGTCTCGGTCTTGGGCATGGTTTCGGCCAGCCCAAAAATCAAGTTGTCTCGGCAAGATACTGAGATCTCAACCTAGTTCATGCTTTTTTTTGTGAAATTTCGGCCCTTGGTTTCAGGGGCCATATGACCTAATTAAGTCACAAAATTGCAGGACAGCCTACTCTAGGCCCAATAAACATAGTGGAACCCTTAGTTTTTTAAAAATCACACCCAAAATGGTAGTTTGACTTGGGACCCTAGGTTGGTAGTGTATGTTGTATATATACACTGAATAACTAATATGGCATATTCTGCACAATCTTTAGTATTAGAACACATATAATTCAAGTACAACAACTTAAATAAGCAATAGGACTAAAAAGACATCAAATTATAAACCATTTCATAAATCATACATCTAACATTGTTTGTTACATAGAGTCCAATATATTTTGACTTTTGAGTCAACATTCATGATTCAACAATACAAGCCAACAACTACCAAGTCACACCTATCCCTCCAATGTTTTTTTTGAACAACAAATCCTCTTGTTCCAAGCTTGGTTGGTTAAGATTCGGAACAAATAGGAGATTTGGGGGGGGGGGGGGGGTTTCTTCAAAAACTAGTGGAACCAGTCAAGTCCACCAAGATCAGGTCAAAATTTCGACCGAGAATAGTCGAGTTGTGGTATTCATAGAAGGCAGTTTGTAACATTTCAACCGACACGAAATTTCGGTCGAGACATTGTTCTTTTCCTGTTTTGTGTGTGGTTTCAACTCAGTAGTAGGGGGAAAAAAAACAAGATTTTTACCGAGATCGCAGCGAGACCTTGAACTTTGTACCTAAGTAGGTCAATGTATAATGGTAGTGGCAATCTGGTAATTAACAAAAATTTTCAAGAGGCTACTTGGTAGGAAAAGAGAAAAGAACATAAAGGGGTTTATGATTTTTTTGAATAAGAATTAAAGGGTAATATTGGAAAGAGAAAATTATAGTGATGGCTAAAATACAACCACCACTCTTCTTCCATAAGTGAAAACAGGAACCAGCAGCAGTCCTCCCCAACTCAAATTGATAGAACTCAATCAGTTCACCTCCAAACAAATTGAAATTTCAGGATGAGGTTGTCAATCCCCAACCCTCTGACCCCAAGCAATAAATACTTGAAAGAACAATCTGAAATTTAATAAATCCAAAAAACCTGAAATAGGGACTGCCGGTAAAGCATGGGACAGTTTTGATTGCAGGTTTATAACTCAGGAAAGGGGTTGATTTGGAAGATATTCTTTCTAGGTATAAGATCGCCCTAAAGTAGAGATATTAAACCCAAAGTTTTGAGGAAGAAAGGACCTCTCTGAACCAGTCATGCTAAGGCAGAACAGTAAAGAAACTGGGCAGAACACAGAGTAACAGGAACAGAGCATAAAAGGAGAAATAACAACACAGAAAGAGAGGGGGAACAAGGCACTGAAACCTGTTACAGAGGAACCAGGGTGAAACAAACAAATAGAGTGAGAAAAATAAGGAAGAAGTTAGGAGGAGCACAAGGGAAGGGATAAAGGAAGGCAATTGAGGAGAAGAAGAAAGGAAAGGAAAGAATATTGAACAGAAAAAAAGGGAAAGAGGCAACATACCTAAGAGAAAAAGAAGAAGAAGAAGAAGAGAGAGAGAAAGAGAGGCACACTCAGCCAATAGGTTGTCCAGGCCACGCAAGCAACACTCAATCCAAACTCAACTATTCATTCTTATTCTGTCTATTACTACATTGGGTTGCAAGAAAAAATAAATGAATAAATAAAGTTTCCTAACCAAACTCTAAAACTGAAATAAAAGCAAAATCAAATCATATCTCCTAGTTGCTACTAACATATCCAACTTCCTACCATAATAAAATAAAATAGAAGATTATAATATCAACCCAATTTAATGCCTAAATATCCTACTACACCAAATCAGATTTGGACCCGGTTCTCAGTCGGGGCTTGCAAACAGGTTCAAGCTGGCCCACAGAAATGCTACTGCATCAGAACTAAACCACAGTGCTCAAGAAATATGAAGAGTGAAAGCAGAACGACCTAAACACTTGACGACTTTTCAATTTCGGAATTTATTTTATCAACTAAATGAAACAAGTCAAAGGAAAATTACTGCAAAAGTAGAATAAGAGTGGCAATTGCATTACCTTCAAACGGTCCCCTTGCTCTGCATATTTGGAAAGGATAGCCACTCCAGTAGAATAAGCTTCTTCAAGCATCTTGGATGAGTTACGGGCTGACTGCATCGCTTGTGCTTCATCATCAAAGATTCTCAAGACATAAGCAGAGTCCCCGTTCTTAAAAGAAAAGAAACAAATACATTAGATGGGTAACTAAAAGCAGTGATAACTTATCTATACATTGAAAAGAAGTCTGGAATGCTACTGCTATGAGTTGAACTTAGAAAAAGGAAAATGACATACAGCTCTCCCAAGTAGTTCTGCCCTCTCCTTAGCCTCCTGCATCCTTTTCTGACTGAGTAGTAAATGTTTATCAAGGCTTTCCTTCAAGGAGTCAGCTTCTTCAGCAACCTGCTCTACTTTTCTGTATGTCAAAAGGATGGTAATCAACTAAAATAACATACTAAAAATTCAGAGAGAATTTTTTGAATGAGAAAATAACCGACACTCAAGAAAGGCAGATGAAATAGATTTTTGGCAACAGTCTAACTATCCATTAGCATAAATAAAACCACATCCATGTAACCATCATATGTAAAGGACCTTTTCCACTTCCAAAACTCCTCAAAATGAATCAAACTCCACCAATGTCAGAAACATGATTAATCCCCATTTTCCCATTCACTGGTTCTTACATACCTACCATAGTAATCCACCTATATCTTTTTTCTGTTTATATGAGAGAGTATCACTAAGTTAAAATCATTTAGTAATGTAAAGGAAGCCAATTAGGCCACATTTTGGACAAATTGACATCCATATCAACTAAAGCACCCAAAATGCACAATATACAAACACAATCTGCCGGAGTTTCCATCATTTAATGATTAAAGGATAAAAAATATTAATAAGTGTCAAAACACCAATGGAACCATGAATCCCACAGGAAGAAGAACCAGATCGTGTTGTTTCCAATTATACTTAGTAAAAATTCACTAGATCGTAATCACCAGAAGGAAATAAACCCTACAACAACAACTCAGCCTTATCCCAACTAAATGGGGTTGGCTACATGGATGCTTGCCCTCCAATCAGCTCTATTCGAGGTCAGACTTAATGCAAGACCTAAGCTATGCATGTCTTTCCTCATCACTTCTCTTAAGGTCATTTTAGGTCTGCCCCTAGCTCTTTTAGTTCCTTCAATCTGAATCAAATCATTGCTCGTACTGGGGCATCCAAAGACCTCCGTTGAACATGGCATGCCACCTCAAATGACTTTCTCGTAGCTTATCATGTATTGGAGACTCCCAAATCAGCTCTAATATGACCATTCCTTACTTATCCTTCCTAGTTTTCCCACTCACCCATCTCAACATTCTCATCTCCGCTACACTGAGTTTATCAGCATGATGCTTCTTAACTTCCCAACATTCAACACCATACATCATGATTGGTCGTATGATTGTCCTGTAAATTTTTCCTTTAAATTTTACAGGAATATGCCGATCACACAAAACTTTGGACACACTTCTCCACTTCCTCCATCCTATTTTAATTCTCTGTGAAACATCATCCTCTATATCACTTTATTTATGATTGAGCTCAAATACTTAAAGTAATCACTTTACGGAATCTCCCTCTCATCAATTTTCACCACTTTATTATCCATCCTAGTGTAACAGAAATTACACACCATATACTCCGTCTTTGTACTACTTATCTCATGATTTTAAGTATTGGACCATCAGTCTGTATCGTATCGTATCGGCTGATATGTATCTTTTTTTAGAAAATAGTCTCTCTTTTGGTATCATATTGTATCGGCCGATACGGACTGATATGTACCAATATTTATGATACGTATGTCAAAGGGTTCTATGGGAGAGTCAATAAGTATCGGTATGTATAGGCCGATACAGCTCAATACAGACCAATACAGTTTGATACATACCAATACCATATACTCCGTCTTTGTACTACTTATCTCATGATTTAAAGTATTGGCCCATCAGTCTGTATCGTATCGTATCGGCTGATATGTATCTTTTTGTAGAAAATTCTCTTTTGGTATCATATTGTATCGACCGATAGGGACTGATATGTACCGATATTTATGATACATATGTCAAAGGGCTCTATGAGAGAGTCAATAAGTATCGGTATGTATCAACCAATACGGCTCGATACAAACCAATACGGCCGATACACATCGATATGGCCATTAAATTCCCATGTAACTATCAGACTATGATATTTTTTTTTAGATTAGAGATTGAAGGAGATTTTACATAAAAAGGTAGGTTACAGAAAAAACTTGATCTTTGTGTTTAAATCATGGATTCTATTCCTGTTTTTTGCTATAAAAATCGATAGATTTAGGTAAAACTAAGTTAGTTGATGCATCAAACTTGACCATTTGCAAGGATTTGTACTCAAATCGATGAAAGTCTCTTGTATCATTATACGTTGTTCTCCATTTTAGTGTTTATGCATGACGCATTTATATTTTACTTATTTATATTGTTTTTGCTGCAAGTTTATTTCCATGTGTATTTGTAGCGTACGATAGGTATCTCCGATACAATACGATATGTCTCTTAAAATCAACCTTTCGAAATGATTCCTGATACCGATACTTTAATCCTTGAGTCTTATCTTGAAACCTTTTGATTCCAAGGTTGATCTCCATAACTCCAACTTGGCATTAACCCCTACTTTTGTCTCATCCACCAAAACAATATCATCAACAAAAAACATACACAAGGAACCTCATCTTGAATGTCTTTGGTTAAATCATCCATGATAAGTGCAAACAAATAAGGGCTTAAAGCTGATCCTTGATGTAACCTAATTTTAATTGGAAATTCAATACCTTGACCCCCACAGTTCTTACACTTGTCACTGCACCATCATTTATATCTTTAATTATTTATTTATTTATTTATCTGAAATGCTTCTCTTCTCTAGTACTTGTCATATTAACTCTCTAGGGACTCTGTCATAAGCTTTTTCTATGTCAATAAAGACCGTATATAGATCCTTCTTGCAATCTTCAAATCTTTCCATGAGTCTCCTAAGTAAGTATATAGCTTTTGTTGTGGATCTTACTGGTGCAAAACCAAATTGGTTATTCGTAATAGTAGTTTCTTGTCTCAGGTAAGTTTCAATAACCTTCTCCCATAACTTCATAGTATGACACATTAGTTTTATGCCTCTATACTCTTTAGTTATTGCAGCTCTGAATATCATCTTTATTTTTGTAAATCAGAACCACGATGCTTCTCCTCCATTCGTCTAGCATTTTCCTTGTGCTCATATTCTTACTAATCAACTTGGTTAGCCAAGACAAACCACAGATTTTTAAGCTCTTCCACAATTCTATTTGGGACCTCATTTGGGCCTTGTGCCTTACCTACTTTCATCCTCCTTAAAGCTTCTTTAACTTCAAACACATTAATTTTTCGTATATATCTACAACATGTGGTATCTTGATAGGTGATGCAGTTTTCCAAAACACTATTCACTTAAACTATCTTCATTTAGTAGGCTACATAAATAACCTTCCCATCTCTTTTTAATGTCTAGATCCCTTATTAGTACTTTACGCTCTTCACTTTTAATACATCTAACATGGTCGAGATCTGTACTCTTCCTATCCCCCACTTTAGCTATCTTATAGGTAGGTTTTTCCCCTTCCTTCGTTCTCAGATTGTTATACAAATCTTCATATTTCTTCACCCTTGCTTTCCCCATAAGCTTCTTAACTTCATATCTAGAAAATTTATACCTTTGTAGATCCTCTACATGTTTAGTCCTTTGTCATGCCTTAAAAGTTAAAACTAGTTTTTTTAGTCTTAATGGATGCTTGAACCTCATCATCCTACCACCAAGTCTCTCTAGAGGAATAAAGTTTTCCTTTCGATTCATCTAGGACATCCTTAGCAACAATCTTAATTCAAGTAGTCATCTCATTCCACACATATTAGTGTCTCCTTTAAAGTCCCACTTTCCTTATAATGATTTTAAAGTATCTCCTTTTAAGCTCCACCACCCTATCCTAGGGCAAATAAGCTCACCTTTCTTACGATTCTGTGTGGTGAGGCCCATATCCATGACCACTAACTGTGTTGTGTGATTATGATAAGCCTCAGCATGACAGAGAAGAGCTGCACGACACATCGGCCACGTCAGCAACAAATGTTATGAAGGAAACCATGCAAAACTCATGGAGATCACAGAGATCGAGGAAACATCCTGCAGCCTTGCGTGATTATGTGTGAACAGTTAGGACTTGCAAAAAGGAATTCTGTTATGATCTGTCAGAGGGAATCCTGCCATTCGGTTATGAGTAGCAGGTAAGGGAATAGCTGTAAGGGGTCATACCAATATATTCAATCTCCTTTTTTCTTCTCTGTTCACGGAGGTAGCTACCCTCGAAGTTAGCTTGTGCTCAGTATTACGTTGACTTACACTTAGTTCATATCAGATTAGGCTCTCCCCTGGTATAACCTTACAGTCCTCATATAAGAGTCTATCGGACCTTCAGTTAGAAATAAGTCTATTTGGCTACTATGAAAAGAAGGAAATAAACCCTAACTATTATTATTATTATTTTTTTCTTCTAGAAATCGATTTTATAAAACCTACGCTGAGATACATGGATATTTCAACCGAAGGAGAGAAACACTGAATCGCTCATCACAAGTTTCAATTCAAATAACCCATCTCAGGACATCATTTCTCCATACTAATGAGATCATGATATGCCCCAACTGGAGGTAGGATAACAAACTTGTTGGGTATTAAAAGGGGATCCAATCGATTAGGTAACAGAGATAATAGGGAATTAGGGTAGAAATTAGTACCTCTTCCAGAGATCACGTTGGGGTTTCGAAGCGACGGATCTCCAGAGACGATCCATCTCGACGCAGAGAGATTGGATATGGGCAATGTCTTTCTTGAGAGAGGAAGACAGTTCAGGAGAATCGAGTCCGTTAGAGAATGAAATTTCGTAGCGTTCGAGCTTCTCCAACCCATCTCTAGTCCTCAATAGTAACCTCTTTGACCTCTGGTAGATATCCGACAACGTTCCTCCTTCCATGGCGGAATACAGAGAGAGAGAGAAAGAGAGAGAGAGAGAGAGGGAGATTGAGATGTCGAGAAATAAAAAATGCGAGTTTGATAGGAGGGATTGATTAAAATCCTCACCGGTGCCATGCGGGCGCCAGGGCTCGACACTTGGCAGACATTACATTGAACGGTGTCGAACTCGATTGACTATTTTTTTCACTTGGCGTCGTTGGATTTAGCATCTGTCAAGTGTCAATTCCAATACCCGCACCAATAGATGTGGACATCGGAGAGGAATTTTTTCAGGGTCAGGGGAATTAGTCATGTCTTAAATTTGTTTTGCAATTTATTATCAACTAATATTAAGGGGGAAAAAACAAAAAGTGATTAGCATTTTCTTTTAAACACCGTTCAACTCAAGTTCAATGCATGAACTCTGAAATTGAACTACAAATTGGAGCAATTGCTAATAAGGATTTCTTAAGCTATGGCTCCCTGTATCAATTGAATATACATCGCTCCGAGAATGTGTTGACTATGTTGACAACAATATTGAAAACATCATGATAAGCCTTTTTTTTTTTTTTTGGTAAAATGGTTAAGCCAAATTGCTCAACAGGACTTTGGACATATTTTTTTTGTTATGTTGTAAGAATTTGGAATTGACTTGCTCAACTTGATCGTGATCTAGTGTTGTATTCCTTTGGAGAAACATATCACCTATGTGTTATAAGTACTCATGAATTGCTGTTGTGAGCTATTTTTTTTATGTTTTTTAATGTAAAAAGAAATACATAAAACTAGATAAACGAAATATGTAGAGAGTTCCTAGTTTGCGCATGCCTAGCTAAATTAAGGGTTATTGCCATTAAAAAAGTATCTCCCTTTTTGTCAAAGGAGACATTTTGAACTATATTGTTTATATATATCAAATCCTTTATAAGATGCCAAGGCCAAGGAGAGAGAGTTGGAGATGGAAGAACAGCGGTGATATGTTGATTTGAACATCACACTATTTTTATCTTCAACCCCATACTGGAAGCATGGTCAAGGCCTGTCTAGATACTGACTAGTTTAGGCTCCATATAGGTGGAAGATATCATATACCTTGCAGCAAATAAAATAAACCTACCATCTAGCAAAAAAATATAAGACCATCCTGCCAAACTTACTCCTGGTATTTAGTATCATGCACAAATTAAAACAAGGAAGTTGAAATTTGGTAAGGAAGAAGAGGTAGGGATTATAAAATCCTCCTCATTACTAATATATACATTGTGGGACGAAAATGAGTGGGGATAAATTCAAATCCACTAACCAACGTTTGACCTGATTCACTACCCAGAGAGGATCAAGTTTTTCTGACCCAATAACAATCTTGTTCTTGACAGCCCAAATAAAGTAACAAGTAATAATAAACACTCCAAAAAACCAAACTAAAGATTGCTTATCTAACGTGCGAGAAGATAAATAATCTAGACAGGAGGAGTCTTTCAAAGAAGCATTGGCCAAATATTCAGTTCTCAGTCTCAGAGGTTCAACCAGCCAAATGTGTTTAACCCAATTGCAAGATAGAAATAAGTGCCAATAGGATTCAACAGAATTTCCATATAGAGCACAGGAAGGGTCGATCTGAAGCCATTTGGAAAGCGATGTCTTGACTGGTTAAGTCCTGCATTTAGCACACGCCAAAAGAATATTTTAAATTTGGGATGAATCTTAAGCTTCCAAAAGAAATTCCATTAAGAGGAAAGGAAAGAAAAAAATTACTACTAGCAGAGACAAAATTAAGAAATCTTGCAGCGAGTTTAGTACTAAATTTGCCATTCTTGACCAAAGTATACCACCATCTTCAGAATTTGACAAGTTAATTTTATGAATCTGAGAAGAGATATCCAGAGGTAACAAGTCATGCAATAAAGAAGTATTCCATCCAGACCCCATAGAAAAAAAAACAATCTTATTCATTCTATCAGACAGAGAGATTGGTAATTTAGCTGAATCAAAGAGACAGCTAGGACACGAAGGAATCCAATGATCTGTCCAGAAGAAGGTAGATTAATCATTACCAATTTTCCTGAGCAAAATTTTTTCCATTGAAGGAATTATATGAGAAATACTGTTCCAAATCCAAGAACTTTTTCTAACACGGTTTTTGGGGTCAAAAAAAGAAAATTTAGGGAAATACTTTGCTTTCAGGATACGAGACCAAAGGGAAGACGCATCTGTTTAGAGCCGCTAGCCTAATTTTTTCCAATGTTCGATGTGTTCATGCATTTAGATCTTTGTTCTGTTCAATTTTTTTTTTAATATTTAGATCTTTGTTATGTTGAGTTTTTTTAGAGTATTTCCTATAACCATGCTCCCCCCCTCCCCTCCCTTTTTCATTTTCTCCAAATATTCAAGTCTTCCATATGCTCCTTGTTCAGAGAACGCTCCCTTAAAAAAGAAAAATCATCCAATCCATCTATGTTTATAAATGATTGTTGGTCACACTTATGGTCGTATAGCCAATGCGACCCAAACCACCATCAACCCCAATTACTCGGGGTCTGTATGATAACGTTTAAAAATAAATAAATAATAGTACCTCTATCGTTTTGATGTTTTTTTTGAAAATACATTTGAAGCAAAACATGTATGTAACGTCGGATCTGTTGATGTTTTTTTGGAATGAACTAAATAAAAAAATTCATTTAGAACAATTTTGAACAATAAGTTGTAGATTGTTTTTTTTTTTCCAACAAAAATAGAAAAAGAGTAACAAAAAAGACCCAACATAACAATTAATAATGACTCTCAACTATAACCCCCACCTCCGCCACCATCTCCAATGCACCACCATCAAAAGATATATTTCTGTTAATATGTATTCCATATGTATTTCTTTTTTTTTAAATAATATAAGTATATGTTTTTTTTTCTAATTTTAGCATGACATTTTCTTGTACAAAAGTATTTCAAATTATCATAAACATAAAAAAGTGTAAAAAGTGTTTGGGATGCAGTAATCTGTACGGGAGTGTGGCCTATACCATCACTCCCATGTGTCTATCTCTCTCCTCCTTAAAACAATGGGACAAAGGTGTCTTTTCACATGGGGAGGAGAGAGATAGACTCATGGGAGTGCTGGCGTAGGCCGCACTCCCGGACAGAGATCTTTTTCTCAAAGTGTTTATATTTCAAATTAACAGACACACAAAAAAGTGTAAAAACTGTTTGGGGTGCTTTTCTCTGTGCCGCAGCGCAGGCTGCGTCTAAGCACATTGGGGTGGATGCAATGACCACCCTACCCCCGGAGTGGCAGACCCATGTGCCTGGGCGCAACCTGCCCTGCGGCACAGAGAACATTCTCCCAAAGTGTTTCTAAGAAATATTAATTTGGTATATAAACGGTTGCGATACACATCCTCGTTGAATTAAACTGTAGGGGGCAAAATTGCGCATGCCCCAGCAACTCCATCATGTTATCGGTTAACTGTTCTCGGCACTTCCATTACTCAGAACCACAACGTCTAAGTTCCGTCAAGAATAAGAAAATTTCACTGGCAAATAGTCATGTTTCAGTATCGACGAAGAAATCCTCAAATGGGTCTTCAAGATTCTTGAGAAATGGGAAACGGGTTCCCTACGAAAAGAGATTTCGTGCAAAATCCGTTGATTCAGAAGCAGATATTGATCTAACTACCGGAAGCTCCAAGGAGAGTAGTGGAGTCTCTGATGATAATGTTGGGAATCCATCAACCAGCTTATTGTCTCTTCTATGTCCCCTGCTCAGACTCTTCAGTGTACATTTATTGACTCCGTTGCTATCGTAGTATGTGCCTTCGATTCTATCCTGCATTCCCAAAATGCGGTTGTGAGTTGTGAGTTGTGAGTTGTGAGTTGTGACCACTATTTGTTCATTTACAGATGAATTACAAGAAGCATTAACTATGACTGAATGAATTACAGTTCATCTTTTCCATGATATGTTATGACGCTTTCAATGATTACCATTATTACCACTTGTCTGAACCCCCAAATTTGACTACAGAAGATTCTCCAATGCGTTTACAACTCTTTTGAGTTTGGTAAGTTCTTATTGCTCTTATGGACTCCTGTGGTATTTTGATGACAATGACCATGAATAATTGCAGGCCATGGGTATCACTGCAAGGACTGTAGATGCATAATAAATACTGAAGGCAATGATTCAATGAACAATTTGATTATTGGGAATGCTTGTTATGTGATGTTTGTACCAAAGTTTGTGCCTTTGATCCTACGGAGCCTATGTTACACATCTTTTTTGTTGGCTATCATAAACTAACTTGGTCAGCAGAAACGGAAAATCAAAAACGAAGGAAAAAAAAATGTATAAGAAAAATAAGGGCAGTGGTATTGCCAAGGCAACATACTATTCAATATTCAACATTGTCTCTGGTGCACAATATAAAGACATCATTACATTTTGCTGTAAACTGCAAAATTAACTTAATCAATTACAGAAATTTAACAAAATCACAAAAAACTGGCTTACAGCTTTCATTAAATTTAGAACCTTATTCACGTATCTTGTTGTTTTGGTTTTTTGATCTTAAAAGACTTGTTTTGTCCCTTTTTTTCTGCTTTAGGTATTTCAATGGTACACAAGTGGGATGTTCTAAATGTTATTTTTCAACAGAGCAAGGCATGCCCTTTTTGCAGGAGAGTTCGAGAGGCATTGACCGAGCTGGATCTCTGTGTGGAGGTGAGAGCTGGATATGTCAGAAATGATTCTTGGTTCCTTTGAACTTTTCTTTGTCTGTTTTAGGAAAATTTAATTTAATCAAGACAGGGAGACATGTTGAGCCTCTCTATTGTATTCAAGACTCAACTGTTCAAGCTAAAAGAGCTACACAAAAAGGCCAACCAGTAACAAATATGTTTGCCTAGATTTTGAGCTTTGTTGGTATCTGTTCCCTGAAAAATCCCGAGTTAACTGCCCAGATGTCATTATAGATGCTTGTTTTCAAGCCACATGGAAGGATAATGTGGCCAATCTGAACCCTTTGAAGAATCCACTTGGTTCAAATTAATGATAATCTATAGTTGTTTTATCCATTCATCAAGTATGATTAATTGGATTATATAATGTATACTCCCCAATTGTTTGATCTAGCCTCACTCTTCATTGACTTACTTCCCAATAAGAAGAGGGAAAAAGAAAAGGGAGGAGGAGGAGGAGGGGGAGAGAAGCAGAGGAATGGAGATTCACCTTTCAACACTTTGAAAGAGAGAAGCGAGGACTGAGGAAGGGTAGTAGGATCACTGGATTGGATTTCAATTTTCAACAGGGAAAGGAGGAAGGAAGGATTCAGGAACTGCTGGTCTGGGAAAGTCAACTCCTCCCCAAATCCTATCCTATCCTCCTCTCTATTTTGGACAGTTTTGCTGCTGGTCGTACAAAGCCTTATTTATTACAGCGGAAAGCCGAGTTCGGGGAATAATTTCCACGTGTAATTCTACTATTGGATATGTTTTTTAGAGAAGCATGCAGCAAAGCGTTCACTAAATATAGCATTTTCCATCTTTGTTTGTTGGGCAACATGTGTACCTACCCTACCTAAATCCATCGTTTATATGGAATAGTGGTTGGATCACCCACAGGTGACCTCAGGGAGCTCCACCTAACCATTTTAGACGTGAGCCAAACTCGAATATTATTATCTATTAAGTTGATTGGGTGCCGTAAAGTTTTCTTTTAGGGAGAATGTTCTCTGTGCTACAGCGCAGCCTATGTCCAGGCACATGAGCAGTTTGTATAGGGGGCAAGGGTGATTATTACGCCCACTCCCATGTGTCTAGGCACAGTCAGCGTTGCAGCATAGCGAACAGCGCGCTCCTTTCTTTTATTACAAAATCTATGAAAAAGGAGACCTACACAAGAAAAAAAGAGACAGAACCTTGTTTCGATGTATGTGACCGACAATCTGTTCGGCCTCAGGTGCTCTACAGTCCATGGTTTGCAGTATCGGATCGGATCTGTATCGGTCCAGATTCTCCAGACCGATCCGATAGGGTATTAGTGGAGCACTTCTTGTTGAATCGTCTGCTCTGATATATGTGTGCTTTTTTTTGGGTTTTGGATCAAATTTTTTTACAATTTGACCATTTTTAATATTTTTGACCCATTTTACCGCTTAAAATTTTTTTTTTTACCAATACCAAAATCGATCCAGCAAAACCTAGATTTTGATCATTTTTAGCTGATCGAAGCTCATTTTGACCAATCCAGATCGTTATTAGCCTTGATTGATCGTTGGAGTATGAACCATACTACTTGGCTCTATCGAGCAAGCCGTGTAAAGGACTACAACAATGAGATGAATGGTATCTTATATTAGAAGGCAACAAATACAGTAAAATGGTATCTCATATTAGATGGCAACAAGATCATTTTTATGTGAAGAAGAAAGAGAAAGAAATTGATACAGAGATGCTAGTATTTTCTAGTTCAAAAATCTTTTTTCTTTTTCAAATTAAGAAAAAACGAATGTTGTCTGACTGTGCGGGCTTTGCACCTAAACACAGGAGAAGTGCACAAAATTACCACCCAACTCCCATGAAATAAAAAATCTCATCAATGATCTTTTATTTTACTCAATATATTTTAGACCATTCCTAAATAGAAGGAAGAAGGAAAACTTCTTCCACGGTATTTTTGTAGGGTAGGTTTCTGACACTAATGGTAATAGAAGCCAACTTTCGGTTTAAATTTTGAAGAATTTTTGGGTAAGTTCTCTTGATCTAAATATTCTATGGAATGTGGAGAGAAGAATACTTTTGCCCTTGGATTAGGCATGGACACTGTGAAAGCGGAATCCTTGAAAAAAAGAATTATTTCTACTTGCGTTATTGATCAGAAACAGAGACTTTTATACAGGCAGATTACAAAGATCAAGAGAACTCAACTAGCCGCCTATAATGTCAAGTTTTTGCTCTAGGCAAATTTTCGCCTTTTCATGAGAATAGTATCATACTTTAGTGCACTTCTGTTTGAAAATTAAGAATCCAACCATCCACCTAACACTTGAAAGGACAAAAAGATGCCACTGCCCATAAAAAATAAAAATGAAAAATCGTATGCATGCTTTGCTCCCATATGTGTAAGGTTATAAATACATGAGATTACTTTTAGGGAAGTCATTCTTTGTCTAGGAGCATGGTCTTGCATCAGTGTAGAGTGTAGGGACAAATGGGACATCAAGAAGCATTAACAAGGGGGGATTTCCACCTTTCATGGGGGTGGGGTAATCATTTTGCCCGTATCTTGGTGTAGGACGCACACTCTCGGACAGAATATGTGTTTGGGTTTAAATTTACCATGTAAATCGGGGGAGATGCTGAAACTATGACCACGAGTTTTTAGGTCTAATTAACATGCCACATGACAGATTTTTAGGATTGTTTACCGCAGGCTTTCTAAACGAACCATTTAGAAAAGTGTCTGCCTGAAAATAATTATGGAACGAACAAACAAACAAACATGAATAAAACGTATTATGGTCACAAAAAAAAAAAGCAATAAAAAGTTTGAGTGCAGAAATAAGAGTATCCATTGTCATTATTGAATAAAAAAAAAAAAATCCCTGAAAGAGCAAGAAACAAATAAAGGAAATAAATTTGATTAATCTGAAATTGACTGCCAATTGAATTTGCTATATATTGTCAAGTAATCTCGGGGGCCATGGAGAGAAACCGTTCACAGCCAGATTTTTTTCTTCTTCTTTTTTCAATGGTTTTTTTTCTTTTTTTTTTGAATTAGTGTAGTGAGAATAATGATCCAAGAAAAAAAAATTATCTATAATAATCCAAGAAAAAAAAAATTATCTTTAAGATCCATTTTTTAAAGGAAAGAACCACCCAGATTAGGGATCCACAAAAATAAGTTAAATTCATGTCTATGACTGTTTAACCAAGAAATCGGTTCATATCGGGTTGCAGATTTTGGAGGGGCTTTAGGCGCCCTAGTCTACTAGGTTAAACCTGTCTTTCTATATTGCTTGGTATTTTATTCAATGACAGATAATCCTTAAAACACAGAAATTACACTAGCTAATTTCAGGGGCCATACACTATATTTATGGAAAATTTCTTACTCCCTTAGACTTTCACATATGATTATCTCAAAAAAATAAACTCCTACCTCTCTCCTTCTCCCTTGGTATCTACAAATAATTTTTATTCAACTCCTAATTACCATTGCATTTATTTTTCGTTTAATTAACAGAAGTGAGACAACTCAAAAACCATTAATAGCTGACAATAATTCATTCAAAATTCTCATGTGATTCAATTTTGATATATAACTGAAAATTCTCATTTGTATTTTGAATCTCCATTCTTATGAACATATAATGCAACAATCAATCTAATTATGTCTCTAGTTGCAAACAATTTAAGGTATAGATTTAGGGCATTCAAACGTACGGTTAAATCAATACAAATCAATTTATTAAACTGTTTAAAATGAATTTGATGGACAAATATATCTAACAGTTGAAGCCAAGCCCCAGTGAGATACTGACCGCTAAAATTATCCCAATGCTAACCCAGATGTAGTAACCGCCTTCCAAGGTTAAAGGTTGCTGCACTGATGGACTGATGGGATGAAATATTGTGTTGCCAATGTAGCACCAACCACTACAATTATCCCAATGCATCTCCATTGCTCCCAAGAGTAGGTCAGTACAAAAAATAAGGCAGTTGTTTTGGGTGTCAAACCATGTACCATATTGTAATTACCTTATTTAGCTGCTAATAACCAGTTCCAACATAAACTTCTAGTTTTGTGGGTAAGGATTTAGTTCACAGTATCGGATCCAGAATCTGGTATTGGTCACGGCTGTCCAGAATGCTACTGGAGAGCATTCCCAATCAGCACCTATATTTCCTAAAAAAATGGAAAAATGTAAGAGATACAAACAAAGATTGAAGGGCAAAATCTATCTGGAACGTCTAACTATATTGCAAAATAAGGCAAGAAGCCTCTTCTAAATACAGGGTTCCAATAAACTTACTGTGGTTCAATGCGTCCAACTCCAGAAGGCATACACAACAATTACTGTTACTATCATCCCAGTGTATTTGATCCGTCTGTCAATACGGTTACGCCTCTCAATGAGCTTCAATACTGAGGTCGAGAGCCCAACTGTGTTGAGGATGTCCAGTGCTTTCCGTTGTGCTCTCTGAGCAGAGAAGATAACAATTTATCCGTGTCAATTTGATGTCACGATGACAATGAAAACAATGGTGATAGCTCTGATAAATGGAAAAACTGTAACGAGCAATTCATTTGCTATTCACCATCGAGAATGCAACTACATTACCAGAGAGAAAACTACAATATTTTTCCCCCTTCTATTGACAAGTTTTCTGAAACACACAACCCCATCATCTATTGTCATCAACCGTCAAATTCAAGTGTTCAAAAAATATTAAGAAACTGTAATGATAAACAAAAGCCTTCTGTGAATAACCCCAACCTTGCCAAGGCCAAAGAATCAAATCCAAATTTCTTTTTCCCACTCTCTTTTCCAAAAGATACAAGTGATTGATTTCAACAGAATGAACAACTGCAGCAACATAGAGAAAAAAAAAAATACACAATGTGGCGTACAAGCCAAGATTCAAGAAGTCAGTTTCGACTAAAATCTGGTCGAAATTCTGCAGGGGTTGGTGGTTGGTTTTGTTTGACCATTTCGGTGGTCAAACGGCCATATTTTGAACTGAAACTTGGCAGAGACCCTAATTAAGTATCCCTAAACACAGTGAAACTTTTAGATTATTGAAAAATACACTCGAATTGTAAAATGGTAGGAATAAGAACACTTTAACACGTGTTTGCAGCTCCTTATCTGTAACGATAACAAAATCAAAATATGAAAGCTTTGACCGAAATATATGTGTCTAGAAACATGAGAGGAAGAACAAACTCATGATATGGAACAACTTTTGTCGCAATAGGATATTTCACAAACTCGTTTTCTACTCGAAGGGACTGAACTTCCTCACTAAGCATAGTAGAGACTGCAAGTTCTTCATCTTGTTTGATCTCTTCCAACTCTTTTTATTGCTAGACTGTTGGTGTTGCTTCAATCAGCTTTAAAAAGCTATCACATTGCAGGATTTGCAGCCATTTGACGACAATAGTTTATTGTAAATGAGAGGGTTTTCACTTACATAAATTTGCTTCAGGATTGAGAACACCGTGTTGAGCTTCAAGCCATGATTGACCCACCACAATGGCATGCTTAGGAGAAGGAAACATGCGACAATGTGCCCCATCGAAATAAGAGCAAATAGAGAACTCAACAAAAATATCATCAACAGAATTAACTTGGTAGTAGAAAAAAAAAGAGATTTTTCCCGAGATCTCAGCGAGACCTCGAACTGTGTACCTAAGTAGGTCGATGCATAATGGTAGTGGCAATTTGGTAATTAACAAAAATTTTCAAGAGGCTACTTGGTAGGAAAAGAGAAAAGAACATAAAGGGGTTTATGATTTTTTTGAATAAGAATTAAAGGGTAATATTGGAAAGAAAAAATTATGGTGATGGCTAAAATACAACCACCACTCTTCTTCTTCCATAAGTGAAAACAGGAACCAGTAGCAGTCCTTCCCAACTCAAATTGATAGAACTCAATCAGTTCAACTCCAATCAAATTGAAATTTCAAGAAGAGGTTATCAATCCCAACCCTCTGATCCCAAGCAATTAATACTTGAAAGAACAATCTGAGATTTAATAAATCAAAAAAACCTGAAATAGGGACTGGCGGCAAAGCATGGGACAGTTTTTGGTTGCAGGTTTATCACTCAGGAAAGGGATTGCTTTGGAAGATATTCTTTCTAGGTATTCTCTGTCTCTCTCTCTCTCTCTCTGAACCAGTCATGCGAAAGCAGAACAGTAAAGAAACTGGGCAGAACACAGTAATAGGAACAGAGCATAAGAGGAGAAATAACAACACAGAAATAGAGGGGTAACAAGGCACTCAAACCTGTTACAGAGGAACCAGGGTGAAACAAACAAATAGAAAGAGAAAAATAAGGAAGAAGTTAGGAGGAGCAAAAGGGCGGGGATAAAGGAAGGGAATTGAGGAGAAGAAGGGAAGGAAAGAATATTGAACAGAAAGGAAGGGAAAGAGGTATCATACCAAAGAGAAAAAGAAGAAGAAGAAGAGAGAGAGAAAGAAAGGTACACTCAGCCAATAGGTTGTCCAGGCCACGCAGGCAACACTCAAACCGAACTCAACTTTTCATTCTTATTCTGTCTATTAGTATGTCAGGTTGCTTAAATATATAAAGAAGAAAAAATAAATAAATAAAGTTTCCTAATCAAACTCTAAAAATGAAATAAAAGCACAATCAAATCCTATCTCCTAGTTGCTACTAACGTATCCAACTTCCTACCATAACAAAATAAAATAGAAGATTATAATATCAACCCAATTTAATGCCTAAATATCCTACTATACCAAATCAGATTTGGACCCGGTTCTCAGTCTGGACTTGCAAACAGGTTCAAGCTGGCCCACGGAAACGCTACTGCATCAGAACTAAACCACAGTGCTCAAGAAATATGAAGAGTGAAAGCAGAATGACCTAAACACTTGACGACTTTTCAATTTCGGAATTTATTTTATCAACTAAATGAAACAAGTTAAAGGAAAATTACCGCAAAAGTAGAATGAGAATGAGCGATTGCATTACCTTCAAACGGTCCCCTTGCTCTGCGTATTTGGAAAGGATAGCCACACCAGTAGAATAAGCTTCTTCAAGCACCTTGGATGAGTTACGGGCTGATTGCATCGCTTGTGCTTCATCATCAAAGATTCTCAAGACATAAGCAGAGTCCCCGTTCTTAAAAGAAAAGAAACAAAAACATTAGATGGGTAAATAAAAGCAGTGATAACTTATCTATACATTGAAAAGAAGTCTCGAATGCTACTGCTATGAGTTGAACTTAGAAAAAGGAAAATGACGTACAGCTCTCCCAAGTAGTTCCGCCCTCTCCTTGGCCTCCTGCATCCTTTTCTGACTCTGTAGTAAATGTTTATCAAGGCTTTCCTTCAAGGAGTCAGCTTCTTCGGCAACCTGCTCCACTTTTCTGTATGTCAAAAGGACCGTAATCAACCAAAATAACACACTAAAAATTCAGAGAGAATTTTCTGAATGAGAAAATAACCGACACTCAAGAAAGGCGGATGAAATAGATTTTTGGCAACAGTCTAACTATCCATTAGCAGAACTAAAACCACATCTATGTAACCATCATAAGTAAAGGACCTTTTCCACTTCCAGAACTCCTCAAAATGAATCAAACTCCACCAATGCCAGAAACATGATTAATCTCCATTTTCCCATTCACTGGTTCTTACATACCTACCATAGTACTATAGTAGTCCACCTATATCTTTTTTCTGTTTATATGAGAGAGTATCACTAAGTTAAAATCATCTAGTAATGTAAAGGAAGCCAATTAGGCCACGTTTTGGGACAAATTGGCATCCATATCAACTAAAGCTTCAAAATGCACAATATACAAACACACTCTGCCGGAGTTTCCATCGCTGAACGATTAAAGGATAAAAAATATTAGTAAGTGTCAAAACGCCAATGGAACCATGAATCCCACAGGAAGAAGAACCAGATCGAGTTGTTTCCAATTATACTTGGTAAAAATTCACTAGATTGTAATCACCAGAAGGAAATAAACCCTACAACAACAACTCAGCCTTATCCCAACTAAATGAGATTGGCTACATGGATGCTTGCCCTCCAATCAGCTCTATTCGAGGTCAGACTTGATACAAGACCTAAGCTATGCATGTCTTTCCTCATCACTCCTCCTAAGGTCATTTTAGGTCTGCCCCTAGCTCTTTTAGTTCCTTCAATCTGAATCAAATCATTGCTTCGTACTGGGGCATCCAAAGACCTCCGTTGAACATGGCCAAACCACCTCAAATGACTTTCTCGTAGCTTATCATGTATTGGAGCTACTCTCAAATCAACTCTACTATGACCATTCCTTACTTTATCCTTCCTAGTTTTCCCACTCATCCATCTCAACATTCTCATCTCCGCTACACTGAGTTTATCTATATGATGCTTCTTAACTTCTCAACATTCAACACCATACATCATGGTTAGTCGTATAATTGTCCTGTAAATTTTTCCTTTAAATTTTAAAGGAATATGCCGATCACACAAAACTCTGGACACACTTCTCCACTTCATCCATCCTATTTTAATTCTCTGTGAAACATCATCCGCTATATCACTTTATTTATGATTGAGCTCAGATACTTAAAGTAATCACTTTGCGGAATCTCCCACTCATCAATTTTCACCACTTTATTATCCGTCATAGTGTAACAGAAGTTACACACCATATACTCCGTCTTTGTACTACTTATCTCATGATTTAAAGTATTGGACCATCAGTCTGTATCGTATTGTAGCAGCTGATATGTATCTTTTTTTAGAAAATAGTCTCTCTTTTGGTATCATATTGTATTGGCCGATACGGACTAATACGTACCGATATTTATGATACATATGTCAATGGGTTCTGAAAGAGAGTCAATAAGTATCGGTATGTATCAGCCAATACGGCTTGATATAGACCAATATAGTTTGATACATACCGATATGGCCGAATGGCCAATACACATCGATATGGCCATTAAATGCCCATATAACTATCAGAGTATATATATATTTTTTATATTAGAGATTGAAGGAGATTTCACAGAAAAAGGTAGGTTACAGGAAAAACTTGATCTTTGTGTTTAAATCATGGTTTCTATTCCTATTTTTTGCTATAAAAATCAATAGATTTAGGTAAAACTAAGTTAGTTGATGCATCAAACTTGATCATTTGCAAGGATTTGTACTCAAATCGATGAAAGTCTCTCGTATCGTTATACGTTGTCCTCCATTTTAGTGTTTATTCATGACACATTTTATATATTGTTTTTTGTTGCAAGTGTATTTCCATGTGTATTTGTAGCATACTATAAATATCTCTGATACAATACGATATGTCTCTTAAAATCACCCTTTCGATATGATACCTGATACCGATACTTTAATCATTGAGTCTTATCTTGAAACCTTTTGATTCCAAAGTTGATCTCCATAACTCCAACTTGGCATTAATCCCTACTTTTTTCTCATCCACCAAAACAATATCACCAGCAAAAAAACATACACCAAGGAACCTTATCTTGAATGTCTTTGGTTAAATCATCCACGATAAGTGCAAACAAATAAGGGCTTAAAGTTGATCCTTGATGTAACCTCATTTTAATTGGAAATTCAATACCTTGACAACCCCCCCCCCCCCCCCGCCGTTCTTACACATGTCACCGCACCATCATACATATCTTTAATTTTTTATTTATTTATTTGAAATGCTTCTCTTCTCTAGTACTTGCCAGATTAACTCTCAAGGGACTCTGTCAAAAGCTTTTTCTATGTCAATAAAGACCGTATAGAGATCCTTCTTGCAATCTTCAAATCTTTCCACAAGTCTCCTAAGTAAGTATATAGCTTTTGTTATGGACCTTCCTAGTGCAAAACCAAATTGGTTATTCATAATAATAGTTTTTTGTCTTAGGTAGGTTTCAATAACCTTCTCCCATAACTTCATAGTATGACACATTAGTTTTATGCCTCTATACTCTATAGTTATTGCAGCTCTGAATATCACCTTTATTTTTTGTAAATCAGAACCACGATGCTTCTCCTCTATTCATCTAGAATTTTCCTTGTGCTCATATTTTTACTAAACAACTTGGTTAGCTAAGATAAACCACAGATTTTAAAATCTTCCACAATTCTATTTGGGACCTCATTTGGGCCTTGTGCCTTACCTACTTTCATCCTCCTTAAAGCTTCTTTTACTTCAAATACATTAATTTTTCGTATATATCTACAACATGTGGTGTCTTGATAGATGATGCAGTCTTCTGGAACACTATTTACTCAAACTATCTTCATTTAGTAGACTACATAAATAACCATCCCATCTCTTCTTAATGTCTTGATCCCTTATTAGTATTTTACTCTCTTCACTTTTAATACATCTAACATGGTCGAGATCTGTACTCCTCCTATCCCTCACTTTAGCTATCTTATAGGTAGCTTTTTCCCCTTTATTTGTTTTCAGATTGTTATAAAGATCTTCAAATTTCTTCACCCTTGCTTTCCCCACAAGCTTCTTAACTTCATATCTAGAAAATTTATACCTTTGTAGATCCTCTACATCTTTAGTCCTTTGTCATGCCTTAAAAGTTAAAACTAGCTTTCTTAGTCTTAATGGATGCTTGAACCTCATCATCCCACCACCAAGTCTCTCTAGAGGAACGAAGTTTTCCTTTCGATTCATCTAGGACATCCTTAGCAACCTTCTTAATACAAGTAGTCATCTCATTCCACACGTATTAGTGTCTCCCTTAAAGTCCCACTTTCCTTATTTGACAACCTCATCAGTAAATGATTTTAAAGTGTCTCATTTTAAGCTCCACCACCCTATCCTATGGCAAATAAGCTCACCTATCTTACGATTCTGTTTGGTGAGGCACATATCCATGACCACTAACTGTGTTGTGTGATTATGATAAGCCTTAGCGTGATAGGGAGGAGCTGCACAACACATCAGCCACGTCAGCAACAAACGTTACCAAGGAAACCATGCAAAACACGTGGAGATCACAGAGATGGAGGAAACATCCTGCAGTCTTGCGTGATTATGTGTGAACAATTAGAACTTGCAAAAGGGAATTCTGTTTGTCAAAGGGAATCCTGCCATTCGGTTATGAGTAGCAGGTAAGGGAATAGGTGTAAGGGGTCATACAAATATATTCTATCTCCTTTCTTTCTTCTCTGTTCACGGAGGTAGCTACCCTCGAAGTTAGCTTGTGCTCAGTATTACGTCCACTTACAGTTAGTTCGTATCAGATTAGGCTCTCCCCTGGTATAACCTTACAGTCCTCATATAACAGTCTATTGGACCTTCCGGTTAGGAATAAATCTATTTGGCTACTATGAAAAGAAGGAAAAAACCCTAACTTTATTATTATTATTATTTCTTTTTTCTAGAAGTCGTTTTTATAAAACCTACGCTGAGATACATGGATAATTCAACCGAATGAGAGAAACACTGAATCGCTCATCACAGGTTTCAATTCAAAGAACCCATCTCAGGACATCATTTCTCCATACTAACGAGATCATGATATGCCCCAACTGGAGGTTGGATAACAAACTTGTTGGGTATTAAAAAAGGGAATAATAGGGAATTAGGGTAGAAATTAGTACCTCTTCCAGAGATCACGTTGGGGTTTGGAAGCGACGGATCTCCAGAGACGATCCATCTCGATGCAGAGAGATTGGACATGAGCAATGTCTTTCTTGAGAGAGGAAGACAATTCAGGAGAATCGAATCCGTTAGAGAATGAAAGTTCGTAGCGTTCGAGCTTCTCCAACCCATCTCTAGTCCTCAATAGTAACCTCTTTGAGCTCTGGTAGATATCCGACAACGTTCCTCCTCCTTCCATGGCGGATTACAGAGAGAGAGAGAGAGAGAGAGATTGAGATGTCGAGGAACAAAAAATGCAAGTATGATCAGGAGGGATTGATTAAAATCCAACTGGTCATGGACATGCACGAGAAGAAAGAAAAAAAAAAAGGGATTGATTTGGTATGATTTCTATTTTAATTTCAGAGGGTGATTTCTATTTCTGAAATTGTTTGGTTTGACTTTTGCACGTTATTTCAATGAAATAGAAATCCTGAAATAACTGAGGATCTGTTTCAGAATTTCTATTTCATTTGATTTAGCACTCTTGTTCATGAATGAGCATATGATTAATTTCAGGGGGAAAGTAGTAATTTCATGTTAAAAATAAAACACCCCCCTTCTTCTCCTAATGGTCTCACCATTACCACCCCACTCCCACCATTGCCAACGCCACCACCACCACCCTGCCATCACTACGTCACCATTGCCACTGCCATCACCGCCACCTCCATCACCACCACCATTGCCATTGCCACAACCACCACCATCACCACCATTCTTCTCAATGAAATATAGAGAATCTGAACTATCAAATGGAATTTTTTTTATTCTTGAAATATTTCACATTGATACAATCAAAACAATTTCAAATTTTTTACCAAAAATCTATTTGTTGACTATTTCAAGAAATCAATCCAAAATTTAAATAGAAATTATATCAAATCAGGCCGCTAGCATCTGCCAAGTGTCAAACTCCAGCACCCACACTGACAGTAGGCATTATAGAAGATATTTTTATGGGTAAAGAGAATTAGTCATGTTTTAAATTTGTTTTGCAATTTATTATCCACTAATATTAGGGGGGGGGGTGGAAACAAAAAAGTGATCAACATTTTCTTTTAAACATCCTTCAACTCAAGTTCAATGCATGAATCCTGAAATTGAACTACAAACTGGAGCAATTGCTAATAAAATTTAGCTAGTCTCCAGGGAGGCGTGCGCCCAGGGTGTTGCCAGGGGGCATCCAACAGTTGAGTTGTGCCGCACACCTAGGGATGTGTGTGGTACAGTCCAATGACTGGCAACACCTTGGGTGTTTTCCTACTCTCTCGAGACGATCCTGATCCCTACTAATAAGGGTTTCTTAAGCTATGACTCCCTATATCAATTGAATATACATAGCTCCAAGAATATGTTGACTTTGTTGAGAATAATATTGAAAACACTATGGTAAGCCTTTTTTTGTGTAAAATGGTTGAGTCAAATCACTCAATAGGACTTTGGACATATTTTTTTGTCACGGTGTAAGAATTTGGAATTGACTTGCTCAACTTGATTGTGATCTAATGTTGTATTCCTTTGGAGGAACACACCACTTGTGTGTTATAGATAGTCATGAGTTGCTATTGTGAGATTTACTCGATGTGTTCGTGCATTTAGATCTTTGTTATGTTCATTTTTTTTTATAGCATTTAGATCTTTGTCAAGTTTAGTTTTTTATAGCAATTCTTATAACCATGCCCCTCCCCCCCTCTTTTTATTTTCTCCAAAGAGTCAAGTCTTCCATATGCTGCTTGTTCAGATAACTCTCCCTTAAAAAATGAAAAAAAATCCAATCCATCTGTGTTTCTAAATGATTGTTGGTCACACTTATGGTCGTATAGCCAATGCGTCCCAGATCACCGTCAGCCCCCAATCACTCAGGGTCTGTATGGTAACGTTTAAAAATAAATAAATAAAAGTACTTTTGTCGTTTTATTTATTTATTTATTTTTGAAAATACATTTGAAACAAAACATATATGTAACGTCGGATCTGTTCATGTAAGTTGTAGATTTTTTTTTTTCAACAAAAATAAAAAAAGGCAACAAAAAAGACCCAACATAATAATTAATAATGACTCTCAACCACCACCACCCCACGATCTCCAATGCACCACCATCAAAAGATATACTTCTGTAGATGTGCAGTCCATATGTATTTCTCCTTTTTTGAATGATAGAAGTTTCTTTTCTTTTTTAAATTTTAGCATATGATATTTTACTGTACAAAAGTATCTCGAAGTAATGGTGAAGCCTCGGCTTGCACTCCTTTGTTTCTAATTAAATTCCTCTTTTACCAAAAAAAAAAAAAAGAGTAATCCGAAACCTCGTGCTCCTCTTGCCCTTTATCACCCCAAGAAAAAAAAAAAAAATTTCAACTTTTCAGAAACACAAAAAAGTGTAAAAAGTGTTTCTATTTCAAACTTACAGAAACCAGAAACCCAAAACAGTGTAAAAAGTGTTTCTAAGAAATACTAATCTGGAATATAAACGTTTTGATACACATCCTCGTTGAATTAAACTGTAGGGGGCAAAATTGCGCATGCCTCACTGCCTCAGCAACTCCATCATGTTATCCGTTAACTGTTCTCGGCACTTCCATTACTCAGAACCACCACGTCAAAGTCCCGTCAAGAACAAGAAAATTTCACTGGGAAATCTTCATGTTTCAGTATTGGCGAAGAATTCCTCAAATGGGTCTTCAAGATTCTTGAGAAACGGGAAATGGGTTCCCTGCGAAAAGAGATTTCGTGCAAAATCCGTTGATTCAGAAGCAGATATTGACCCAACTACCGGAAGCTCCAAGGAGAGTATTGGAGTCTCTGATAATGGTGGGAACCCATCAACCAGCTTCTTGTCTCTTCTATGTCCCCTGCTCAGGTTCTTCAGTGTACATTTCTTGACTCCGTTGCTATCGTAGTATGTGCCTTTGATTCTATCATGCATTCCGAAAATGGGTGATTGTGACCACTATTTGTTTATTTACAGACGAATTACAGCATTAGCTATGACTGAATGAATAATAGTTCATCTTTTCTGTGATATGTTCTTACGCTTTCTATGATTACCATTATTACCACTTGTCTGGATCTCCAAATTTGATTGTGCCTCATTGAAAAGAGGAAATGAAATAGGGAATATCATGTAGCCCATTCCAACTGGGGGGTCTGCTAGATAGCTGACCCCAAAGTCCTCCTAACATTGCTGTTAAGTATAGCACACATCTACAAAATATAGACTGCAATGGCAACATTGGACTCCTGTACCTGATCCCATTTAGTTGGGATAAGGCTTCGTTGAGTTTAGTTGAGTATGTAACATTTAGACAGTATTAATTGGTTGACCAGTTTCTAGAAAATAATTAACAAAATTCAGTTGTCTATAGTTAGTATGTATTAAGCACCCTGGGGTCTTTTTAGGGTTCTACATCATGTGTTTCATTATTTCGTCTTAAATATTGAGAAGTCAAATGTTGAGTTTTCAAGTAATCAATTGAGCTCTTGAATCATAACGAAGACACGAAAGTATTTTAAATATTAGATTTACCTTCAATATCAAAATATAAAAATTTAGTTTGAGGTTTTTGGTTACTTTCAATCTCAAATGCTAAAGTCATTTTCTTTCATAGTTTTCCTTTACTTGTGTCTTATTTTTACTGAATTTGGTTTGCCTCGTCTCCTTTATGTTAATTGATGAATTACAAATTTATGGCTGCCTGGATATTACTATTCATTTTCTTTTGGGGTGCACAGTAGCTGTTCAACTGGGACTTTATCCCGTTTCAGTACTCATTGCCATTATCTGCCACATGGCAGGACAGGTGCGGCCCTAATTCTAATGAAAGGTAGGCACCAGTTTCCTGTGCTGGTGTGCCAAGTTTGAGCCCAATTGGATTTTGCCACATTTCAATGCGAATAAGGAAAAATGGTTATAAACCACTAAAAATTGAACAATTTTGGGCCATTGAAAATAGAAGGGAAGAGGTGCAATACATGGTGGACTATACTTTTGGACTAGGATCTCAAATTTGACATGTGATGCATACATGCTGTCCTCTTCACATTCAATGGTCCGGTTTGGGTCACTTGATGTGCCATGTAACAGAAATGGAGCATCGTAATTGTCTTCCTTTATATGCTGCTGGACATGCTTCCTTTTACATTTTTGGATGCAAATTTTGACAGAGAGTATTAATGGTGTAGAGGATCCATAATATTATTTATTACTATTTGAAATCTTTAAAAGTTGTTTCAGACACAGTAAATTTTCTCTTCAAGGTTATGATGTTTTTTTTTTGTTTTTCCTTCTGCCTCTTTCTTTTATTTAATTTGATTTTCCTGTTCTTCTGCCAGGGTGGAGATCCCTCTCAAGAGCGAAACAACTTTCTAGAGGTAACATCTTTGCCAAAGAATCTTCTGGTCCCTCTTGACTAGGAGTTTGTTATGTGAAATTTAGAATTCTTCCGAATAAGACATATATATATATATATATATATATATATATATATATATATATATATATATATATAATATGTATGTATATAAATGTCTGAGTTGATTAATATTATTCTTTATTTTTTATTTTGAGATGTTTGGTGTCAATTTGTTAATGGGATAGTTGTAAATGACTTTTCAACTGCTTTTTTGGTATTAATATAATAATTTTGAGGACAGACTAGAGTTTGTGAGTTTTTTTTTTTTCTTTCTTTCTAAGTTCAATTTAAGTTCTAGTAATTTTTCTGTTGCCATTTTTATTGATTTATCATTCAATTTTAACTTGTTTTCTTCACCAAAAAAAAAAAAAAACTTGTTTTCTCTCACACATTATCTTCTAATTGCATTAGTTATCTGGAGGAGGTTTTGTTAAAGTCGATTTGGGTAGGATATATATTTGTATGCATTTATAAATTTTTTTTACATCCTGTGTATATTTGGAAGTCTCCCATTTTTAGAATACTCCCCATCTGCCCCCTCTAATTTTCCCTGATGCTTACATTACTCCTAATAATAGGTGGCAACATCATCCTTATCTACCTTGGCAAGATATCCATGGGGATCAAGACCCCTATCTAGCAGTGTAGGCAGCCAACAGATAACTACAGAAGATTCTCCGATGCGTTTACAACTCTTTGAGTTTGGTAAGTTCTTATTGCTCTTATGGACTCCTGTGGTATTTCGATGACAATGACCATGAATAATTGCAAGCCATGTGTATCACTGCAAGGACTGTAGATGCATAATAAATACTGAAGGCAATGATTCAATGAACAATTTGATTATTGGGAATACTTGTTATATGATGCTTGTACCAAAGTTTGTGCCTTTGATCCTACAGACCCTATTTTACACATCTTCGTTGGCCATCATAAACTAACTTGGTCAGCAGAAACGGAAAATTAACGAAGGAAAAAAGATGTATAAGAAAAATAAGGACAGTGGTATTGCCAAGGCAACATACTATTCAATATTCAACATTGTCTCTGGTGCACAATATAAAGACATCATTACATTTTGCCGTAAACTGAAAAATTAACTTAATCAATTACAGAAAATTAACAGAATCACAAAAAACTGGCTTACAGCTTTCATTAAATTTAGAACCTTATTCACGTATCTTGTTATTTTGTTTTTTGATCTTGAAGACTTTTTTTTTTCTTCTTCTTTTTTCTGCTTTAGGTATTTCAATGGTTCACAAGTGGGATGTTCTAAATGTTATTTTCCAACAGAGGCATGCCCTTTTTGCAGGAGAGTTCGAGAGGCATTGACCGAGCTGGATCTCTCTGTGGAGGTGAGAGCTGGGTATGTCAGAAATGATTCTTGGTTCCTTTGAACTTTTCTTTGTCCGTTTTAGGAAAATTTAATTTAATCAAAGACAGAGAGACATGTTGAGCCTCTCTATAGTATTCAAGACTCAACTGCTGCTAAAAGAGCTACACAAAAGGCCAACCAGTAACAAATATGTTTGCCTAGATTTTGAGCTTTGTTGGTATCTGTTCCCTGAAAAATCCTGAGTTCACCTGCCCAGATGTCATTAAACTCTTTACATGTCGATACCCTCTTCCCCAACACCCCCCCCCCCAAAAAAAAAAAAAAAAAAAAAAACCTTCACTTGGTATTCCACTTGTAAGAACACTCTCTGGCTAGGATCCAGCTTTAAGGTACATATTTGGCACTGTTCTCTGTATTGTATCATGTTTGGGGAACTTAAGTTTGATAAGTCCTCTCCTTGGTACATGTCTCTTCTGGTTATCCACACCCAAACATATATAACATAGGTGAAAGGAATCCAAAACAAACATAAAAAGTTTCTGATTAAGATTTCTGGATTTCAGCATGTAACAGTTAAGTTTCAAATAGGGTACGATCAGGCCGAAAATAGGCTGAAGCAAGTTTCATCTGATTAGCTATGAGGCTGGGGTTGAGGATGATATTAGGTCCAATATTTTCTTTTCTAAATTAATATGGTTGTGATAATGTACAATGGAGGAGTGAGGAACATTGGTCTGTTGACTATGCCTGCTAATGCTGAAACATATCATTGATAAAGAGTGCAAGGATGTTGATTAAGGTCACAGAGGGCTGAACTGAGCTATCTGATAAAACATAAAATGCAAAGTTATGTGAAGTATATCACTAGAGTGGAATAAAACCTAGACTATAAAATCAGGGGATAAAGTTTAAGGCTATGGAAATCTAAATCATGAACAAGAAGTTGTGGAATATTACTCTAGTTGGGGGAAAAAAAAACACTGGTTGAACAAGAACCTGCACGAAACCAATAAAAAAAGGGGGGGGGGGGGTTATCATTTATTAAACAAAAAAGCCTATTTCGCCATATTCATAGATCATAAAGGCTGGACTTCCTTGCCTGAAAGCCCATCTTTACAGAATATGACTTCCTCTCCTTGTTTGATTTTGAGATACTTAACAGAAATTTCAAAAAGGTTTAGATCCATCTGGATACAATTTCACCTGTTTTTGTTTTAAAGGAACAATAGTGTCTAGGGTTTTGCTTTCCTTGTTTATGTCCAATCTTTCTTGTGTTTTGCCTATAGAGATGCCCATGTGGCCAAAGCTACTCTGTTGTTTGCATATAAATGTCAAACATGAGGACTATGAACAATAGATATTGTCGAGGAAGATAGAGATGGACCTGAAAGAATGCAGAATGTGAAATAGGATTAAGCATGTTATTTAAATTAGTAAGTGACAGGGGAGAAAGCTTCATCGAGGAGATGAATAGCCACTTAATTGTTCAAAAAAGCTGTAGGTGCCGTATAAGGACCAGGAAAGGGCTTATTTACTAGATCTAACCAAGGTCTCCTTTATGTTAGGGGGGCACTCAAATGGAACTTCGATTGGATGCGGGTATCCAACCCCACCGCTGAGATGTCAGGCGGATTCCTGGGCCAAGGGCAGTTGAATATACCTTATTCAGATCTTAGGAGATGGGAAATTATGATATATCATTTTTTGTTCCAGAAAGGGGGGGGGGGGCGGACAGGTTCTGCATTGCCTTCAATGGAAGGCTGAGGAAAGGTGGTTGAAAGGACATGGCCCCCTTAATATGATCCCTTTTTAAACTGTAGTGTTTGAATGGGGTTGGGCAGAGGGGTAAGGAGGCAAGGGGCTGTGACTGGATGGTGGGGTGTTATAATGAGGAATGCATGTGGTGTTGAGTTAGTGTAGCTTTTGAGGGTTTGTGCAGAAGTGATTGTAGTTTGTATTCTTTTTCTGTCTCCTTCCTTTTTGCTTAGTGGATCAGTTTGCAGCTTTCCTTGTTTACTTTTGGGGGCTCTTTGAAATTGTAGGCTGACACAAGGCTTTTTTGCTGTTTCTTTCTTACGATGTATGTTTTTCATTAATTTTTTTTTAAAAGTTCTGATTGACTTTGTTTGCTTAATTTTGCAGGTCTATCCTTGCCCAAAAGGTTCTTTAAGACATAGGGAAATGGTTAAAACATTTGGTGGCAAGGAGCAGTACGTAGCATTTTCATTTACTATAATCTGTGAGGCATTTATTGATTCCTTTGATATATTAATGATCTATTATACTATTGGCTTGAGGCCAATCTAACCTATTATTATGATGGGGATCTCTTATCCATTTCTGGTCTGCATTAGTTTTAATACATTATGCTTTCATATAGATTAAAAAACAAAATTGGTAGCACCAATATTTTGTTAATCGTACAAAGCGTGTGTGGTTTCTGGTCTAGCGGATGTTGAAAAATTCTTAGTCCTTGTGCACCTATATTTGCCATGTGGCAAGGGCTGAAATTTTTTGGAGAGGCAGATCCCAAGGTCCGCAGCTCACATGTCAAGTTTCAGCCTAGATGGAGTTTGCCAAGTGGCAAAATAAAGCATTGAAAAATTTGGGACTACCAAAATGGTGCATGGACTTACATGGGAGAATATGCCATTACATAAAGGGGATATGTAGTTGAAATTGGGTCTGAAATTTGACACTTGGCCTATCTAAACTTTCCCCTAAATATCCAATGCTTAGGTTCGCTACATCACCTTTCCACATGGCACAGATTAGTATACAAGACCAAGAAATTTTCCTGGACCTGTGAGACCAGAAACCTTTTGCCTGATATAAAATCTTTTAATGGTCTGCATAGTTACAGAATTCAGAAATAAAAAAAAAAGAGTGGTGGTCACATAGAAAACGGAAGTGTTATACTGTTGTATCAGAAGGTTATACTTTGGTCAAATGGTGTAAAATGTATTGAAAAATTAGAAAATTTGTTAGATATGCATTACTAACCAGTTCTTCAGCAACTATGGAAGTGGTGACGTATAGTGAAAATATTCGGCGAAGATATACGATGTCTGATGAGTCACTCAAGCCTACTGGAGTTAATCTGTTAATTTAATTGCAAATATCTGTCATGTAGAAATCCAGTCTGAAGATCAAAGTTAATGTAAAAGCTTGCTCTGGTGTTATGTTGCTCATTTCTTTTGGACATTGTAAGCTTACAGAAGATTTCATGCAGGTTCCCTTTCCTTGTCGACCCTAATACTGGTCTTTCAATGTATGAAAGTGGTAAGTGATTATACTGCATGATGCATGGAGTTGGTATGTTTTTTTCTTCTCTTGAGTTACATTCTGTATGATCCTTCTTTATCATCTCATGTTCAAGTTTCCTGTTATCAAGATTTCAGCTCCCTTCGCCCCCTCCCTGCCCCTCCCCCCTTCTCTTTTAAGTATATATCATCAATATTGATTCTACATCCAGATGGTTGGAGAATAATGGCAATTCTTTCTGGATTATGGAAGAATCAGGTTAGGTTTCTAGAGGTCTCAGGATCAAAATGTGCTAAATTGTATTAAGGATTGTCAAGTTATGTTAAGGAGGTCATAGAACTGCAGGGAGGGATTTTAGGTTCTTTTTAAAGGCTTACCTAAATGAGGAACTTACATTTTGAGATGGAGTCTAGTCATGCTAGGATTTGAGGTTTATTTATGCGTAGCAGAAGAGGGTGGACCTTGGTGCAACGGTAAGGTTGCTCCATTGTGACCAAGTGGTCACTGGTAACACTCTCCGTGAAGCGGGGGTAAGGCTGCGTACATTATGATCCTCCCCAGACCTTGCAGTGGCGGGAGCCTCGTGCACTGGGTACGCCCTTTATTTATGCATAGCACAAACTGGTTTTTGAGTGTAGTTCAGGCCTTCAAGATTGCCTGAATATGGACAATAAGTTACAGGTGGAGAAGTGGGTTTTGAAGCCATACATGTGGGGAAGCTGAGGTTATACCGTTAGGTCAATTCTAGATTTTGAGGAGGGAAATGTTTACTGGTTCAGTCTAATTTTCCTTAATTTCTTAGTTTGGGCGAAAATCTATCCTGCAAAAATGCGTTTTTTTTCCTTCTTCTTTTTAAGTTGGCAGCCTATAAAGACAGCATTTTTACTATTGATCATTTGTTTTCTAGGGGTCATTTCCTGAATGTTTGCTTCTTCCTTTTTGGGGTGTGTGTCTGTGTGCGTGCATGTATGCCTTGGAGCTGTGAAAACCGTTGTCTGTTCAGAAATGATTCAATGTTCAAAACTATGCTGTTTCTTCTCAAGTGGTTAATGAAGCTGTAAAAAAAATTTGTTGAAAGGACTAAGGAGCATATTATTATAAGTAAGCAACAGTACAGACCAGAACTACCTACAAGTGCTTAAATTGTGGGCATCTTCCTGATCCAAGACTCTTTCTTTAGCAGACACATATAGAAAATGGCCTACATAGTACATAATCTTTATCCCAAAAAAAAAGAAGAAAAAAACGATGGGGGAGGATACAGTATGAGTTACATGACAACAACAGATTCTTAACAGTAATAAAGATATAGAAGATCTGCCTTGGCCAGTTGCCATAGACATCCTGATTGAGATACTCCACCGGTTCTTCGGCATCTGTCAGCACCTTTAGCTTGGTTATCTTCACCTCCTTCACCTTCCAGACGCCATGTTTAAGAGCCTTGAGCTTGAGCTGCTGCAGAAATCCTCCTTTCCCTGTATGTTGGGCAATTCTGCAGCCACAGATAAACCATTGTTATCCTATAGAACCCATCCTAACCCTCACCATCCAAATGGCAGTTAAGAGGGCTGAGGGCCCCATCTGATATTAGAATCCAGCTTTCATCATTTGTTTGGCATAGGTGGTTTACAAAATCAGTGGCGAGTGGGATGCTTTCCTTATGAGTGCTAACGTTTGACTTTTGACCCCTTTCATGTCTTGAGTGTCTGGTAAATTTTTTAAAAATACTTGATTGTACATAAAGGTAAAAAAGATATATTGGAGCCTGTGGTTTGAAAACTTCTTTTTTAAAATAAACTCGGTTTCACCAATCCTAGATAAGGTAGAGCCTATTGCAATGCTGGACAGAAGTAAAATAGCTTCGTTGTTATTCAGATCCCAGTCATTGAAGATAGCTACAGAAAAAAAAAAAAAGAGTGATGTAACACTAAGATCCTATGGTGAATCCCAAAAGCTTTTAAAAACCTGACAATCAAAGAATAGCTTCCAAGTTGTCTCCTCAGCACGAGCAGAAAGGGCACATCATATCACTTGATCCAATGTAGAAGAGTTGGATCAAATTTAGGAGCTCTTTGACTGGAAGACCATTCCTAAGAGCCTTCCAGAAAAAGATATGTCCTTTTGGTGAAGCTTTGAGCTTCTAGATCTTCTGCCTAATGGTTGAGTGAACTTGGTTAGTTGTTGAGCTTCAATGTTTAGAGAAATAGCCCAACTTAACTTGTCAAAGGTGTGAAGCAGGAATCCTCCGTGTCCACATTGGTGGAAAGGTAAAGCTTTATGGTGGGCTTTTGCTTGTTCCAAGGTTTAGGATGCTATTATATGTTTTATCCAAAGGTTAGGGGGCTTTATATTTAGTAAAGCTAATAGAGATGATGTTTCTGTTCTTTTGATAATTTTGTACATCCTTGCTTTGGGATAGGCCTTGTACGATATTAGGGACTTTTCACTTTTCTCTTTTTAGCAATAAAATTCCATTATAAATGTGGTTCAGGCAGTTAAAGAAAAACTAGTCAGTCCTTGAAACAGAATGAAACCTCGATTAACATCTAGATGGTAATTCTACAACAAATTTCATTTCTAAAGAGAAGAAAGAGAAAAATTCATCAATTTGAGGCCAAATATTTTCAAACTCAGGGAACTGATCGGGGGCTGTTACCGAGAATAGGATATTTGAGCACCAAGATAACAAGCCTCCCATGTCTCATTTCATTACCCCACCTTGCCGCACAAGAGATTACTTGGAATTAGAAGGAAAAGGTCTGAGTTTATAGGAGTTCTACAGATTAAGAAGATTAAGAATGATACATTTCCTTAATTATAAGTGCCTTAGTTTGGGAAGCAATATCTGAGACCAGAAATTTGTGTATTTGAGGATTTATTTTCAGTACTATGGGACCCAGTTTCTAATTTTAGAAACAAGCATCTGTCCATTGATGGGCGATATTCTAAATTAAGTTGAGAAGGAAGGTGGAGTAGATATTTGAATTAATATTTTGTCTGAGTAAATTAGTCTTATTGAAATTGATATTTGTTTTTCTTATACGATCCGGTATCATTGTTGGAATAATAAGACTATAAATGTTGTCTAAAAGAGAAAATTCATTTTATACTTGTAGGTGAGATTGTGAAATACTTATTCCATCAGTATGGTAGTGGAAGCAATCCCTCTTTTGGGCTCTTAGAAAGGTAATGTATTTCTAACTTTATCGCATATTTGACAAGCTTCTTGAGATATAGATGTGTCATTGAAATAAAAGGCTTCCTACCTAAAAGTTTGTGTGGCATAGGGGTCAATTCTTATGCATTGATCAGCCACATGCAGTGAATTTGCAACACCAGTCAATAATGTTTTAGAGACAACTGGGAGTCATGTTATCCATTTTATTGTTATTTACTCATTTTCTTGGGTTGGAAAAACTAAGAACTATCTGTTAACATGCTATTATATCCATTATTTTTGTGCTGTGTTAGATAGGCCTTGAACTAACATAGGTTCAATACAAGCTCATTCTAATTTCATAAACTTTTGAATAAAATTATGAGTAAATTGAAATTGTATTCCTTATTTCCTTTCAAGTTGTGTAAGGTTTCTTATAGGGAAAAAGTTAAGATCTATTGTGAAAAAGGGGATTAAGCCCTTAACTACCACGCATTTGCTTTTCCATTTCCAAATTATAACTCCCATTTTTTCTTTTGATGTTTCTTTGTTGGTGTATGGACCCTTTATTGAAGGGATATAATTTATCAATTTCGCTTTTCTGAGATCTGATGATAATTCTTTTTGGATGGGTGTAGCACATTGTTAACAGGATGGATTCCCACGTTTCTACGAGCAGGTAGAGGGATGATGCTCTGGGAAAAAGCCAGAAAAGATCCTCCACCCAAAAAGTTGGAACTCTTCTCCTATGAAAACAATCCAGTAAGCTATGATCCTATTTCTAGTGATGGATGCAACCTCTTCATCTTTAAAGCTTCAGAGAAGTATTTTTCCTGCCATATATAATAAGCAAAGATTTTGACATTGGCATGGTTTTGATGGGTACTTCACTTAGCCTACAAATGACTTATGATTCAAGAGAAATTCGAATTGTTGGTGACATTAATATTTTTTCAAATATAAAAAAAGAAACATAAAGAATCACCTAGTATTTATTAGTTATAAATGATAGTCTTTATTTGATCCTAACGTTGCATCAGTTCTTGTACCTAAACATATTGTGTACAGGTTAGTTTAATTATACTCCCCCCTTCCCTCCCCACCCCCCCTCCCCCAAAAAAAAAAAGAAAAAGAAAAAAAGAAGTTAGTTTAATCATGATAGCCATCCTTTCTTCGACCTCTTAGACCTTCATCTCTGCATTTTGCGAACTTCCAGAGGGAAGATTTATGTAACTTGGCCATTAGAAGGGTCTTGTTCTTGCTGTCATCAGTGACCTTACTTTTTCTGGTGAATCCAGGCCATTTAAATTTTCCAGAGGACTGGGAATGGGATCTGTTATAGCTTTAGGATTGGCACACTAAAGGTGGCCACTTCTGAATTTTATTCAATGCAAGCTTGATAATCAGAGTGCTAACTAATACAACTGAAGTTCAGTGCGATACAGTTCTCAATAGTTCTTCCTGAGTTCCTGTACAATCAAAGATCTTCGGAACATGATAGCCTCATAAGTGGTAATTTCAGGATAGAGTGGTCAACTTTGTATAGCTTATCCGAAAAGCTCGAGCTATTAAGTAGATATATATGGAAAATTAGGGTATCTGAAGTAAAAGAAACTTTAAAAAAGATGAAAATAGGCAAGGCACCAGGCCCAGACGGTGTCCCAATAAAAGTGTGGAAGAGCTTAGGAATCTGTGGTTTAGCCTGGCTAACTAAGCTGTTCAACAAGATTATGAGCACAAAGAAAATGTCAGATGAATGGAGGAGAAGCATTGTAGTCTTGATTTACAAAACCAACTAAAGGGGCATAAAACTAATGAGTCATACGATGAAGTTATGGGAGAAGGTTATTGAAACCCACCTGAGAAAGGAAACTACTATTTCGAACAACCAATGGCTTTATGCCAGGATGATTCATGATGGAAGCTATATTCTTACTTAGGAGACTCATGGAGAGGTATAGAGAGGAAAAGAAGGATATTCATATGGTCTTTGTTTACCTAGAAAAAGTCTACGACAGAGTCCCTAGAGAGCTAATCTGGCAAATACTAGAGAAGAGAAGGGTGTCATGCAAATATGTGGACATAATTAAAGATATGAATGATGGTGTGGTAACTAGTGTAAGAGCTGCGGGGGGGTCAAGGTAGTGAGTTCCTAATTACTGTTGGACTACATCAAGGATCAGCCTTAAGCCCTTATTTGTTTGCTTATCATGGATGGTTTAACTAAAGACATACAGATGAGGTTCCTTGGTGTATGTTTCTGTTGATGATATTGTATTGGTGGATGAGACAAATGCATGGATTGATGCCAAGTTGGAGTTATGGAGATCAACCTTAGAATCAAAAGGTCTTAAGTAGAAGAGTAGAACAAAGACGGAGTATATGATGTGTAACTTTAGCCACATTATGACGTTTAAGGAGATGGTCAATATTGGTAAAAGGGGAATTCCTCGAAGTGATTATTTGAGTTATTTGGGCTCTATCATAAATAAAGAAGGCAATATAGAGGATGATGTTGCCGAATTAAAATAGGATGGATGAAGTGGAGAGGTGCATCCAAAGTGTTGTGTGATCAGTGTATTCCTTTAAAGCTTAAAGGAAAATTTTATAGAACTGTCATACGACTGGCTATGATGTATCGTGCAAAATGTTGGGCAGTGACGAAGCGTCATATAGATAAATTAAGTGTAGAGAAGATGAAGATGTTGAAATGGATGTGTGGCAAAATTAGGTAAAGTAAGGAATGACCATATTAGAGCTGAGTTGGGAGTAGCTCCAATACATGATAAGCTACGGGAGAGTCATTTGAGGTGGCATGGCCATGTTCAATGGAGACCTTGGGATGCTCCAGTTTGGAGGAGTGATTTGATTCAGATTGAAGGAATTAGAAGAGCCAGGGGAAGACCTAAAATAACTCTTAAGTGAAGTGATGAAGAAAGATATGCATAGCTTAGGTCTCATATCTTGTATGACTTGAATAGAGCCAATTGGAGAGCAAGGATCCATGTAGTCGACGCCATTTAGTTGTGATAAGGCTATGTTGTTGTTGTATAAAGGATCCATTTTTTCCCATGTAAAAGACCACGTACAAGGAAAACTTTGAGGTAAAATATCTGAAAACTTTCCTCTGATGTGTTTTTTCTGGAAACAGATGGAGGAAAATTATTTTTCTTCCATTATTGAGTATATTATTGGTGAAAAAAGTGATTATATTCTTCTCTATTACCAAATGATGCAGAGTACAAGATTCCTGTCTTTTGGGGTTCACCTTTTTCAACATGTATTATCTATAGCAAGGAAACTGAATGTGCAGACATTAAAAAAAAAAGAAGTTATCTCAGCATAGAAGATCTCATTTATGTGATAAATCATACTATATCTTACATATAGCGGACAAGAAGCAAAGTACAATTGACAGCTTGATTGGTTTCTTTCTAAACACTTGTCACATGCCTCTGAAGATAATTTACTTAAGAAATACAGTTTTAGTATAACAACTTATTTATTCATTTTCTTTTCTTTTCTTTTTCCCCCTTTTTTAGTATGCACGAATTGTACGTGAAGCACTTTGTGAGTTGGAACTTCCTTACGTCCTCCAAAATGTGGGAGAAGGATCATCTAATTCTGAATTACTCTTCGAGAGGTTTGGCTTGAAAGAGGTAATCTTTTATTCCTTTCAAATGAATCTTTTTGTCTTGGTGGAAAGGTTATGGAAGATGCAACTTTTTCTCTTTTGGTAATAAATTCTTTGCTTGTAACCAAGACCTGGGATCAAGTACCATTTGTGTAACTTTGCCCCTAGCACCAGTAACCTATGAGGTCCTTCCCCTATCCAAACAAAAAATTGGTAAATGGTGAATAATATGCATATCTGACACAAGTGATGCATGAATTGCTCTTAATTATCTGAGACACATACATGCACCATGCTAAGCATAGTCATGAATTAGTTCTGGCATAGACCATAATCATGGATCACTTTGTTTTGTAGGTGCCTTATCTTATTGATCCCAACACTGGTGTTCAAATCGGAGACTACAAAAAGATTTTATCATATTTGTTCAAGACATATTCCTCTGCATAATAGAAGCCTGTACTTCCTCTAGGCCTTATCATACATGATCTCCATTAACTATGTCTTAATCATTTTGCAATGGATCTCAATTAATGTCAATTACCAGCAGAAAATTCCATTAACTATGTTGTCTTCTCTCAACAATTTTAGAGAGAGTTTAGTGGAACATGTTTAAGTTTTGGCCCCTGTTTCTTGAAAAGCATTGTTATCATTTATTTGGACTGAAAGTTGATCCATAACTCATTAATGACATGAATATGTACACTTAATCTGAGTGTTGCTGAAAGAAGTTATAGCCAAGTTATAGCCAAAGTGTTGGAAGCCATTAACATTATTTGTGTTAGATTCCAGCCACTTGAATATTCGAAAAAGGATTCGGGTTGATGGAGTGCAAGAATGATTTTCGGGTTTATGACTATTTTTACAAGTGGACTGATGATTTGACATACTAACCATTAAATAGATGGAGCTGAATTAGTATTTTAGGAAAGGACTAATTAGATAAATCAGGCCCTTTACATTGTTTTTTTGGGGTACTAACCAGAACCTTTACATATGCTAATGGAAGTGGCAACAAGATTCTAATAACAGTTGTTAGGTAGCCACAATGGAAGAGACATAGATGTAGCCTTGGCTTATGATAGATCAAATGACTAGTATCAATTGACCAGAGGCATACAGAATTTCCACCACAAAATGTATCAGAATTTTTTGGGCAACAGATTGCTGCCTGGACTTCTAGAGCCTGCACACGTGTGTCGGCCAATGGGAGTGCATGCTTAAGCATCGATCTATGCAGGATTTTTGCCTTTTTATGAAGGCAGCACGGTCCTGTCTAGGTGCAGGAGCCACGTTGGCCAAATGATCAGGTAGCGTTTTTTTCCCTGAACTGTTTTTTTATACAATTTGATTAGATTCAAGGGCCTGATCTGCCAGCGGCTATTGGGGCCAAAGAAAGGTCTGAGGCTGCGATTATTTTTGAGATGGGCAACGTGGATAAGTTTTTTTTTTTTTTTTTTTTGGATGAAAATAAAAACTAAACTAAAATAAAAAAATTTGACGATATTATCGAAAATTGTTTCCCTTAATCCTCCCTTTCTAGCTTTAACCGCCCATTTATGGGATTAAAATCCTTTGTAGTGCGGGCATCTGGGAGTACAGTGCGGCCTTGAGAGCTTGACACGTGGATGATGCGACATCCAACGGTGCGAGTTTGATGCAAGGCAGTTTTTTATTTTTTCTTTTTCTTTCTTCTTGAGCTCAGTACCATTGGATGTCACATCTTCCACGTGTTGAGCTCTCAAGCCCGCACTACAGTGCACCATCAGATTAAAGGTACTGCAGAGGATTTTTTCCCCATTTATGGTCAATAGAAACCTCATCCCTTCCTTGCTTGATTATAATTACATTACAAAATGATTTAATTATATAGCACATCTAATAGAAGATTAAACACACTAGATAAAACATATCCCAAGGCCATCCTTCACTTTTTCCCTGTTGCAGCGACGAAATCACTTGCTCGCAATCCATCCATATTATTAATCTTGCCTGTCCTAACCCCTTTGCCCTTTGAAAGCCCGTGAAGTAATCCCCGAACCTCTGACTCTTGTGAATTCCTTACAAAACTATGATCCACAGACACTACTGACGAGCAGGGGTCATAAGACTCAAAACTTCCGTCGCAAATAAGAACACAACCAATCCTTGCAACAGTCTCTAGTAATCATCGAGGGTAAGGAACAGAGTAGAATGAGTTAAATCTATGGCTATGGGAATGAAGGGCTACTGACCAGGGAATTAACCAAGTCGATCATAAAGGGAATTAGCCATGAGATGTTCAGCCTTCAATCCTAAAGGACCAGCAGCAAAGATTCTTTTCGACGGTGGCCATATGAGACTGAGCTAGTGCACTGTCGGATGCACATGTGAGGTGCACTGGGCAGTCAACACTTGAGAGGATAAAGATCTGGGCGTGGTTAATTTGCAGTTTATTTATTGTCCAATTAATCCGTTTAAAAATCGATTATAACCCGATTAACTTGACTCCGACTACATAAACGTGGCTATATCTAACCTATGAGGTCCGATTAACTAAAAAATGCAGGTGGGAACCAATTAAGCCTGAGTGAAACCGACCGGACCAACAGATTGACACCTCTATTTCAAAAACCATGCATGCATATAACATGCATTAACTACCTTCCTTCTGAAGAAGGACCAACCAACTAGCTACTTCATTTTATGGGTCAGTGGTTATTAGGTTCAAGGTTTGAAGTGTCATTATCGGATTAAGTGTATTTGTGAACTGAAAATTTGATCTACCTGATAATAATTGCCACTTTCCCTGGAACTCCCACTTTTTTCCCTCTCTTTTCTTTTCCTTTTCTAATGGAATTAAGTGGTATTGTGGAATATCTTGATCAAAAGACCATCTTAGTCACTGGTTCTACAGGTTTTCTTGCAAAATGTAATGTCTCATATTAGACTTTCAAGGAATCTCCATCTCCTTCTTCCAAATTTTCTTACATTGATCTCTCATTAATCTCTGTTTGTTCTGATGCAGTGTTTGTTGAGAAAGTGCTTAGAGTTCAACCTAATGTGAAGAGACTCTTCCTTCTTCTCAGAGCAGCAGATACCAATTCAGCTAAACAAAGGCTCCATGATGAGGTACCCAAGTCATGTTCTTGCTTCTTTTTGTTGTTTTCACTCATGATCACTAAGTGTTTATGATTTGTAGGTGATTGGGAAGGAAGTGTTTAGGGTTTTAAAGGATAAATATGGTGCCGGTTTAGATTCATATATATCGGAAAAGATAATTCCGGTTGCTGGAGACATCAGTTGTGAGAATTTAGGAGTGATAGACTCCAGTTTGAGAGAAGAAATGTGGAGAGAAATCGACATAGTTTTCAATTCCGCTGCGACGACCGACTTTGATATAAGGTAAATGTTACACTCTTTAGTCCTACATCGGTTGCCTTGGTGACTTGATCTGTGCTTATAAGACTTTGGGCTCTCACTCCTGTCAAGTTAGCTTTTGGGCTGAGCTCTCCTAAAGTCTTGTAACATTGGTGTTTTCATTGACCCCATCTTCTACAGTTGACAATTTGAGAGGGGCGACCTAGGTGGGAGTAAAAGGGCTACTTGACAAGAAGGTCAGAGTGGAGCCAGTCTCTCTGCCTAGAGTGGGCCAACGAAGACGTCGTCATCTAGTAACATCTTAATCATTACTAGTTTTGTTGCAGATGTGATTATGCATTGAGAACCAATACATTAGGAGCCAAGCATGTGTTGGACTTTGCAAAGCAATGTGTTAAGTTAAAGATGCTTCTCCATGTATCCACTAGTGAGTTCCAACTTTGTTTTCTGCATTTTTATGTTGTTATTCTTATTTGAACAATAAATGTTTCATTGATCAGCTTATGTTGCCGGAGAGAAGGAAGGACTCATACCGGAAAATCCATTTCTTATGGGGGAAACACTCAATGGAACCACAGGATTAGATATAGAACAAGAGATGAAAGTGATACAAGAAAGATTGAATCAACTTGAAGCCCAAGAAGCAACTCAAAAAACACAAACACTTGCCATGAAAGATTTGGGACTAGAAAGGTTAAATCTTGTTTCTTTTCTCTCTCTCTCTCAATAATCTCTTATTTATCCATGAACTCAACCAGGGCAAGAATGTATGGGTGGCCAAACACATGCGTATTCACAAAGGCTATGGGTGAGATGCTTCTTGGGCAGTTAAGAGAAAATCTACCTCTTGTGATCGTACGGCCAACCATATAAGAAGCACTTACAAAGAACCATTAATCCCAGGTTGGACCGAGGATCTTAGGTAAATTTGAACCAATTTAGAAAACTTTTACTCTTCCTCCCTCCCACAGTTATATAATCTGCCAATTGATTTACTCGTCCATAGGTAAGGAAGCAATGTAATCTGCCAATTGATTCACCTCCTTCCACATATGCTTATATTCCATAGAAGAAAGAGAGGCACTTAAATGGTGGATTTTGCTCTTGGAAGGAATCCTCAAATAGGTTCTTCTCCTCCACGTCGGCTTGGAACCTTATCCACACTCGAGCCCCCAAGATCCCATGGAACTCTTTTCTTTGGTTTAACAATTACATTCTCAAGCATAACTTTATTGGTTGGCATGCTCTAACCATTCCCTTCCTACCCATACCTTGCTTATCCAAAGACATCTCAATCCCCCTCCCCCCTTTTGTCTTTGTGGAAATGCCCTAGAAAACATCCTTCACCTTTTCTTTGAGAGCCCCCTCCCCATGTGGATTTGGTCCCATGTTAGCAATTGATGTTGGTCTCTTATCCTAGTCCCCCAGTAGCATTAGATCCTTAAATAGTGAGTGGAAGTGAACCCTTGGCTACTTCAATGGAAAGCTTGCTTTATTGAAAGAGCGCAATTGACATTGCTGGACGGGAAACTCTAGAACCCAAACTTAGATCTTGGACTCCATCACTTTTGATGTGCACAAATTTATAGAATAAAACAGGCCTAACTATCTAAGCTATGGGCTAGCCTTGATCAATCCTTGTGTTTATGTGCCTCTTTGCATCTAATGATTATTTTCTCATTCTCATTACCCGTAGATGTATGTGTGTATGTATATATGTATATATGTATGTATGTATATCTATGTTCAAGTTGCATTTTTCATTACAAAAAATGGTTCATAGTAACTTCATTCATATTGGATCCATACAGATTCCGGGTGATATGGTGGTGAATTCTATTATTGTGGCCATGGTTACTCATACGAATCAAGATGGAGAGTTTATTTATCAAATTGGATCCTCTATAAGAAACCCTAATGATTTTAACAAGCTTCAAGACTATGCATACCGTTACTTCCTTAAGAGTCCATTAATGGATAAAAGTGGAAGACCAGTTAAGGTTCACAAGATTCCAGTATTCACCACCATGGATACCTTCTACAAATTCGTTTCTATACGCTATTTGCTACCATTGAAGGTAATTAATCAGTTTCAACCAAGTATCAGGGACTTGGGTAGAACTCATCCTTAAAAGCTAGCCGTTATGAAATAATTACATCTGATATGATTTTTCTCCTTTGTTCTTAGGTGTTTCAATTGGTAAATATAGTATTTTGCCGATATTTCCAGCGCGAATGTGATAATCAAAATCAAAAGATGGGCTACATGATGCGACTAGTGAAACTTTACAAACCATTCTTGTTCTTTAAAGGAGTGTATGTATTCTCCTTTTCCAATTAATTTAGTATAATTCAAAATAGAAAAGGAATGGAACAAATTTATCCAAAATATTTATTAACCTTAACCTTGCTTTTACATTGCAGCTTTGATGATCTAAACACACAAAAGTTGAGAATGGCAATGAAAGAGAATCATGCAGAGGCAAATATGTTCTATTTTGATCCTAGATCCATAGATTGGGATGATTATTTTATGAATATTCACATCCCTGGAGTCAGAAAATATGTTTATAAAGAATGATATGATATTACAAGGAAATTAAGGAATTCATCACCTTTATAGTGTGATGTTCTAAGTTATATTTAGTAAATCTCATAGTTGCTAATCCATGTGATACCAAAAGCCTTGTAATAAGCATAGTTTTTAAAACGAACCAAAGGTCAAACTGTTGAAGGGCTTGGTTTTAGTTTGAACCTTTGACACAGCTTCAAATAGTCATTTCCATTATATATATACTAGCAAACTTTCACGTGCATGCATTTGTGTGGTGGAACATTCCCTCATGTGTAAGAAAGATGGAACCGCATCCAAAGTAGAATAAGACATAATAGAAAAAAAGGTAGAATTAAGACTTGTTCAAATACCATGTAAATATCCAACCCAAAAGCTTGAATTAATGAGTAAAGGGACTCGCATTTGAGAAATTTTAGGGGTAACAGATGTGGAATTATTCTACCAACCCTTTCTTCCTTTACTGGGGCCATACAGAAGAGGGAGTAGACAGAAATAGCACATGCAATAAACCTCAATCCAGCGATAGCGAAATCCACATGAATATGAGACCCCACAAGACACAAAAACTCATCACTGCACCCCCTTAACTCCAAAGGCCCGCAGGGTCTTAAGCAGAAGGTGAAAGAGGATTCAGATGGTGCTTGTAGTCGAACTCTCTTTATGGCTTACCAAAAAGAAGGCATGGAAAGTCATATTAGTGAGAAAAAAGATGATATTCTTAAAGCAAATTAAAATCAATTTGGAAGCATACTTGAAACCCCGGCAGGGTTTTAGGCAATGATGTAGAGGAGATATCAAATGAGTTCTTGAGCTGCTTGGACCAATAGAAATCCATCCGGACAGTCAGACTGGTCGGAGGTATTAAGCGCAATAGGACGAATTATATATCAAATCAAAGATTGTGACGAACTCTTCAGGAATTAGTGTCTTAGGTAATGTTGTATGCTTTTTTTGGCCGTTCGGACGCGTTTCAAAGGCGAAAATGCCTGTTGAAGTTTTGAAATTTGAATTTTGGTACACTTTTTGAAATTTGAATTTTAGTATTTTTTTGAATTTCGAATTGTATCTGACCTATTATATATATATATATAGCGTTTAGTTGCGTAAATTTCTAGATGCCTGCATTGATTCAGATGTTACATTCATAGAGCAGAGTATCTCTTTAAAGTTTGTAATCGCCAGCTTGAAATCTACTGAAATCTGATAGTTTTCATCCTTATCTTCTACCTTGTGGATTTGAAATGACCGTCGCCCCTCGGGATTTCCACTTTCCATGGGGGCACGACCGCACGACAGTCATTTTGTATGGCCCTGTGTCTCGGTGCAAGGGCCACGTGCCGCACATGACCAGGTAACGTTCTTTCTCCCTATATAAAAATAGGGAATCTGTTCAGGAGCATGACTCCTGCGCCCAGACAAAACATGAGACATAATGACCGTCCTATCCCATGAAATACAAAAATCCCACCCTTGTTGATGTTGTCGTGCATGTGCTAATCATGCTCCAGAGTCGCACCCAACAGATACTCGTATGCCCCTTGAAATTATTCTTTTCCTAATGAAAATACAAGATGCATGTAGCCATGTAGATATTCTAGGAAGGGCAGCCAGTCCTTTCCCGGCATAAGGCCCTTAATGGACTGGGCTTTTTCCTCGTCGGCATAAAAAAAAAAAGTGTGTGGCCTGCTCTGGGCCTACCTCATCCCAATCTAATCATGATGAACGTCAACTATACCCAAAGGATAAATTAGCAGGTTAAAGTTTTTCAAACCAAAGGAAAATCTGGAGCTGTGTGGCAACTCCCGCGTCCTTTGTCTTCCCTTCTTCGTTCTTGAATCTCCTCCCCTCATTTTCACCTTCTCTTTCTTTCTCATCAATCTTCCCATTTCATACTTCAATATCCATTTTTGGTTTTTGATTCTATGCTGCTGTTTTACAGACGTATTTTTCGAAGTGCTTGAGAGGAAGGCACAGAGACAGAGAAAGCATATTGGTGGATTGGTGAAGGTGTGTTGGTCGAGCTTTATGGAATAGATTACTGTAAAGATTACTTGATAGCTGAGTTACCAACGAATTGGGTGTAAACTTCTTGTTTTTTAAAAAGGGGGGGGGGGGGATTACTTTGTTCTTTTCCATTTTTTCATGGTTTGAACACAGTTGGGTAAGGGTTGGTTGCACATTTAAAAATTGGGGGTTACATTTCGATCTCTGTCGAGATTCCAGATGGATTCTTTAGCTAATGAAACATGTCAATTCTTAGCCTTCTCTCAGTTTCTCAGGAAAACAGAACCTGCAGCGGCCATAAATCCCACTCAAAACTTAGAACCCTATTGTTTTCTGATCCAGATCCGAAATTTTCAAGTCCTATAGCCAAGGACCTTGGTGTAACTATTTAAACTGACTTTATAATTTTGGTTTTTCTTGGTAGTTACTGCAATTATTTTAAGTCTTATACCTCCATTACAGGAACTCAGGTTTAATGCTTATGGTTCCAGCCACTTTTTCCCTACATGGGTCCTTCTCAAACTCCTGGATGTCGTCTCTCTTCCCACGAAAATTCACAGAGCAGACAGCTTTTGCAAATTTCCGAAAGGTACCACCATCACTTAATACTCCAGTTAGTTTCAATCTGTTCATGATTTTGTTCTATATGTTTTCCTAATTATCTTGGAAATATTCCAGTTGTTTGTGGCAAATTTTGGTAGACTCAATTCGGTTGGTAATATCAGTACTGCAATTTGCCATGGTTTCGATAAGTTCTCGGATGGAGAAATGGGAGAAGACGTTAGTGGAAATCTCAGAAAAGAGGGATTTTATTTTCTTCATTCGATGGAAATCCATGGTATTCCTGCTGATTTTAATACCTATCTTTGGCTTCTGAAGGGATGTCAGAACTCTGGGTCATTAACACATGCTAAGCAGCTACATGGAAGGATTTTGAAACTGGGTTTTGATAGTGAACCCAGTTTGTGTAATGAACTAATTGATATTTATTCTGGTTATGGTGACTTAGATGACGCTATTGAGGTGCTTGCTACATTTTCTCAACGAAGTGTATATTCTTGGAATAGTATTATTTCTGGGGCTCTTGCAAGGAAATCAAATCGTAGGGTATTGAGTTTATTTTCACAGATGCTAGCGGACCATGTGAACCCTGATGAAGGCACTTTTATCAATGTTTTAAGGGCATGTGTTGGTGCCAATGTTGCTATCCATTTTATTGAACAGATCCATGCGAAGATTATTCGTAAGGGTTTTGCTACTTATCCAGTTGTTTGTAACCCCTTGATTGATTTGTTTTCAAAGAATGGATTTGTAGATTCAGCTCAATTTATCTTTGAAGAATTATGTTCAAAGAGTAGTATCTCTTGGGTAGCTATGATCTCTGGTTTTGCTCAAAATGGCCGTGAAGAAGAAGCTCTCCTCTTCTTCTGCCAAATGCGGAAATTAAATATTAAACCAACACCTTATGTGTTCTCAAGTGTCTTAAGTGCCTGCACTAAAATTGATTTCTTCAGGCTGGGAGAGCAGCTACATGCACAAGTTTTCAAGATGGGGTTCTCTTCTGAAACTTTCGTGTGCAATGCTCTCATCACCCTATATTGCCGTTGCATCAACTTGATAGCTGCTGAGCAGATTTTCACTGGTATGAACCATCGAGATGGAATCACCTACAACTCGCTTATATCTGGGCTTGCACAACAGGGGAAAAGTGATAAAGCTTTTCAACTGTTTGGCATGATGCAGCTTACAAGCTTGAAACCAGACTGTGTTACCATTGCAAGTCTCTTGAGTGTCTGTGCCTCTGTTGGGGCTTTTGACAAGGGAAAACAGCTCCACTCCTATTCTGTAAAGGCAGGGATTTCTTCTGATATAATTATTGAAGGTTCTTTGCTTGACTTATATGTTAAGTGTTCTGACATAGCAACGGCCCATGAATTTTTCAATATAACAGCTAAGGAAAATGTAGTTCTCTGGAATGTTATGCTTGTGGCTTATGGGCAGTTGGGTCATCTAAGAGAGTCGTCTGAGATATTCTCCCAAATGCAAGTTGCTGGTATGAAGCCTAATCAGTATACATATCCGAGTATACTTAGAACATGTACTTCTTTGGGAGCCCTTGATCTTGGAGAGCAGATCCATGCCCATGTCATAAAAACTGGCTTTGAGCATAATGTATATGTCTGCAGTGTGCTTATTGATATGTATGCTAAACACAAAAAATTGGTGGTTGCCAGGGAAATCCTTGAAGGGCTCATCGAAGATGATGTGGTTTCATGGACAGCCATGATTGCAGGGTATGCACAACATGAGTTCTATGTTGATGCTATAAGACTTTTCGAAGAAATGCAAATTCGAAGGATTCAATCAGATAACATAGGATTATCCAGCGCTCTCAGTGCATGTGCTGGAATTCAAGCATTAAACCTAGGACAACAAATTCATGCTCAATCTTGCATTTCTGGTTACTCAATGGATCTTTCAATTGGGAATGCTCTTGTTAGCCTTTATGCTAGATGTGGTAGACTACAAGAGGCATATTCTGCGTTTGAGACAATTGATGTTAAAGATGAAATATCATGGAATGGATTAATATCAGGATTTGCACAGAGTGGCCATTGTGAAGATGCTTTACAGGTGTTTGTCCAGATGAATCAAGCAGGTTTGGATGCTAACTTATTCACTTTTGGTTCCGCAGTTAGCGCTGCTGCTAATATTGCCGACATAAAACCAGGGAAGCAGATCCATGCCCGAATGATAAAAACTGGTTATGACTATGAGATTGAGGCTGGTAATGTTTTAATTACATTGTATGCTAAGTGTGGGAACATTGATGATGCCAGGAGGCAGTTTTCTCAAATGCTTGAGAGAAATGAAGTATCATGGAATGCCATGATCACAGGTTATTCTCAACATGGATGTGGTAGTGAAGCCTTGGATCTCTTTGAGGAGATGAAACAACAAGGTTTCTCACCAAACCATGTTACATTTGTGGGTGTTCTGTCTGCTTGCAGTCATGTGGGTTTGGTAAGAGAAGGGCTCAATTACTTCAAGTCCATGAATGATGAACATGGTATAGTTCCAAGACCAGAGCATTATGCTTGTGTTGTTGATATTCTTGGACGGGCTGGCATGTTGGATCATGCAAGGAAATTCATAAAGGAGATGCCAATTGAACCAGATGCAATGATCTGGAGGACTCTTCTAAGTGCTTCTGCAGTTCATAAGAATACTGAAATTGGGGAATTTTCTGCTCAACATCTTGTGGAATTGGAGCCACAAGACTCGGCAACATACGTTCTCCTATCAAATATATATGCAGTGGCTAGGAAATGGGATCGTAGGGATCAAACGAGGCAGATGATGAAAGAAAGAGGGGTAAAGAAGGAGCCTGGTCGTAGCTGGATTGAAGCTGAGAACAATATTCATTCATTTTTTGTTGGTGACCGTTTGCACCCACTATCCGATAAGATATACGAATTCTTAGAGGATCTGAATGAACGGTTAGCTGAAATTGGTTATGTGCAGGACCATTGTAGTCTTTTGCATGATATTGAGCAAGGGAACAAGGACCCGACTGCTTATATTCACAGTGAAAAGCTAGCAGTTTCTTTTGGGCTCATTAGTTTGTCCCCTGCAATACCAATACGTGTAATTAAGAATCTTCGTGTTTGTAATGATTGCCATAATTGGATGAAGTTTGTCTCTAAGGTTTCTAATCGGGTTGTTGTGGTGCGAGATGCATACCGCTTTCATCATTTTGAAGGTGGCATATGTTCGTGTAGAGATTACTGGTACGTTGAACTACTGCACCAAGATTGATTCTATGTTTCTCAATCCTTAAATATTACTTAATTTGATCTTTATATTATTATTGTTTCAGTTATTTAAATTGATTATATTATTTCTTTGCTAGAAGGACATTTCACTGGAGCCTCTGCTAAAGTTATCTTATATAATATCATTTAATAATGTTGCATGGTGTCTTTAAAATTGTGTTTGGTTGCCCCAGGAATTGAGTTTCTCACTTTGCATGATATTTTGCCTTTCTTGTTGATTTATTATGGTGCAAGCATACAATGTTTATTCTACGTGAGCTGTTTTCTTTTGTCAGAAATGACGATATTCTTAAAATATATCAATCGCCAATATTATACACTTTCACCATCCTCTTTTCTGTGGCACTATTTCCCCTGTAATATATAACTTACTCTTGATCTTTTTGAAATATCTTTTCTCAGGTGATTGGGAGGGGCTTATTATTTTTCTTCTCTTCGAAGCATGCTCAAATCTTCAGCTTTTGCACAGGTTTGCATTTATTTATTTTTCAAATTCTATTTCTAATGTTGTGGTTAGATTTCCCTTGGGCAGAGGTAGTGGTGTTAGATTGACTTTTCTTTTCTAGTTGATTGTCTTTCCCCTAGTCATGTCGGATAAAAAGCTGGCCTTTGAGACTTACGCTTTTACCCAGACACTTCATGTACCAATGTAGTACCTCTGTCGACACAACATGGCATGGGTATGGGAATTGAACCATTGGTACAGTTCACAGGGTGTATAGCCAGGTCTCAGGATTCAGCATGCTTTTCTTTGTTGGTCAAATGACAAAAGGAGACATTTACTGAATTATTTAACTATTTTAAAAGGTGAAAAACCAATACGATCAGAATTATTACTTTGATCTGATGGATAAATTGGATTTTGCTGTTGCAGCACTTGTTGTCATTGCTCAAACGGTTGCAGCATTGGACAATATATTATACCACACAGAGATAGTGGTATATTTTGCATCTATCAGAAATTTCTGCTCATCCATAATCCATTCACCACAGCAGCACCGCAAAATGCATTAGCCACTATTTTATCGATTTGTCCCAACTGTAATATAGGTAATCAACTGCTTCCCATCTGCACTGTACACAACACAAATAATAACAGTGGTAACATCATTATACTCAAAAACTGATTTTAGGTAATCAACTGCTTCCCATCTGCACTGTACACAACACAAATAATAACAGTGGTAACATCATTATACTCAAAAACTGATTTTCTTTCATCTTTGCAGCTCTATATCTTCTACCCTAACACATGGGTTAAGGAGACGATTGCACCTTCAGATGAAGCAAGGCTGGATATGCAGCTTGAATGAGCATGGAGGTTTGCTGTTAGCTGCCCAATACATAAGTAGGGAAACAGTACTGAAAGTGTTACTCTTCATTTCAATGTCTAGTGGTACTGAAAGTGTTACTCTTCATTTCTATCAAGACATTGGAACATCTCACTAGATATTTTTCCATTGTCTCTCCCCCTTTCCTCCCATCTTCCCAGAACCTTCCTTTTCATCTCTCCCTCACTTCCCATTTTCAGGTCCTATCAGTTTCCTTAACTCACCCTCATTAGCTCGGTTTTTAGTTCTCTCATTCTCCCCTTGCATAGTTGGACTTCAAAGTATGGTGTGTTTGGCTCTCCAATGGTTTAGAAGGGTGTCAACAAATTCAAAACTTGAACTCTCTTCTCTCTCTCTCTCTCTCTAACCCACCTCAATGACCTGAAACTGTATTTGGTTCAGTTATGGAACTCTAAGAAATCAGATTTTCCTACATGCTATGAATAGAAAAAAAAAATTTACCATGGCATTATTGCTGGAGAGGATGGTTTCAATTTTAGTTATATTAATAGCATGGTTCAAAATCTCGCGATATTTCGCCGAAATATCGCTTAATTTCGTATATCTCGAGCTTACCGAGATGCGAAATCAGGTCGAAATGAAAAAATACCATATTTCGTCGATATCTCGTGAGATATCGACGAAATATGGTATTTTGGCTTAAAGTGTCACGTGAAGGGGGGCTTTAATACAAGATTTCGCAGATTTCGGTCCATATTTCGACCGAGAGCTGCATTTGCTAAGGAATTTCAGTCTTTTGCCTATTCTTCCACTCTTCCAAGCTCTCATCCAACACTCTAGCCATTGTTCAAGCACATTGTTGTCGGATTTTCGCCGGTAAACTCATCGGAGGGTCATCTAAGCTCATCATCCAAGCCTTTTTCCACTATTTAAGGTAAATTCTATTCCTCTAAAACTATTTTTTGAAAAGACTATGTACAAATTTTGTTGGATGGTGATGATATTAATATATGTTAGACAGGAGGCCGATCTATAGCCTCACGGTGTCGAAATTTTTTCCATATGTATTTTTTTTTTTTTTCTGGTTTTAAAAATTCATTTTCCTACAATTAAAATAGGAAATAATTAGGGGTAATATGACTTAGATGGTAATGAATTAAATATATGTTAGACACCAATGGCCGGTCTACGGCTTCACGGTGTCGGATTTATTTTTCTGCTCTTAAATAATTATTTTAATTTTCGCACATACCACTCCATTGGCACCGGATTATGGTGCATCACAACCTTACGGTGGATATGGATATGGATCATCATCATATGGGCGTTTAGTGGGGTAGGGGACTATGACTACACCCCAGTCCCAGGGACATACTGGATCATCTTTTGTAGATAACATCTTTGCATACCCTAGCGGACCTAGCTACCAACCTCACCAGCCATACATGCAGCCAATGCCATCGCCTCTTGCGCCGGCGCCAACATCATATCACAGTGGATCATCTTCTTCACGGACTGGATCGATTGGTAACCGTAGTTTATATCCTAGGATAGGTTACCTACAGTATGTTGATGATTCCATTTACGTGACACTTGTGGATGACTACAATCGTTTCTTCTCCGATTCTATACCGTGGTCCACATATATCCTTCAAACAGAGAGCAATGGACGTCGACTCCAGCGAGGCATGAGTGGGATTGATCCAGGGAGGCACAGCAACTACTATTAGCAGTTTAGCACTTGTAATTTGTAACTTAAGTTGTGATTTCATTGATCTATGAACTTGTGAGTTGTGACTTGCGAGTTGCGAGTCTTGTGACTTACTAACTTTGACACTTAGTGTATTGCCTTTAAGGCTTTAAGCGAGTTATTGAATATTATGGAATTTATGAGAATCATGGCACTCATCAATGTGAATTGGCTTTAACTTGATATGTGATGAAGTTAAATACTATTATTAAATATTAACTGCCTAATCTATGTGTATTTAACTATTTATACATTAGGGTCGGCGACCGTATGTCAATCAAGGGTGCAAGCCCAAAACACCAATTTGAATTCACATTTTTACAATCTTATGGTTTAAATGTGTTTATTAAGTTTAAATAAGGCTGTCCATGAAGTTTCAGGCCTAGATATGGCCAAATACCCCCCGAGATGGACCCCCGAAATATTGCAGAAAAAATGCAATATTTCGGCCATATTTCGCGATATCTCGGATATTTCGGATATCTCGGTAGGCCCGAGATACCGATATATCGTGAGATATAGTACTATGATTAATAGTGGTTCAAGATTTCGACTTTGACTTGGGACCTGGGTTTCAACCAGGTCAAAATTGAAATATTTCTGATTCCGGTCAAAATTTGACCGAAATATGGTACATTTCGATGATCAAATGGACATATTTTGGTTCGAAACTTTAGAGTAACCCTAATTAAGCATCTCGAAACATTTTTAACCTTTAAATTATAAAAAAGCACACCCAAAATGTTAGTTTGGCTTCAGACCCTAGGTTGGTATTCTATGGTTATGTTTTGGTGTCCTTTCTCTTATATAACGTATGCTACACATAATTTAGTAATAGAAAACACAACATTCAATAAAAGCAATTGAAATATGTATTAAGAATGAAAAAAATCCATTTAATAACACTCCAATGTCAAAAGTATCATCATAGACAATTAATAGGGATTGCCTATTTAAGCATGTTAACATATGTTTGAAGCATTAAATTGGAAAAAAAAGAACATCAAAGGTGGTAGTTTGGCTTTGGACCCTATAACATATGGCGGCCATGTCATCCTTTGCTTGAAGAATCTCTCGAAGTCCATCACAACATGCCTATAGGTGCAAAATAAAAAATTTGAGGAAATTTGGTCAAATGATTCTTCAAATGCACCCAAATGTTGAAGTGGATGCTTCAGTAGTAAAATGAAGGACTTTGCCACAAAAAAATTGAGGTTTTCTAGTAGTTCTGGAGTTCAGGCAGAAGGGAGAGAAAGCTTGAAATTTTGCCAAAATAAATTGAAATGACAGAAATCAACCCTGGCTTTGTTTCACGGCTTCTTGAAACCGAAATATTTCGCAAAATTTCGAACCAGAATTTTGAACCATGCTGTTAATAGAACTTGGGAATCTTGAGAGGCAAAGTATTACCATTCAAAACTATGTTTGATGGGGATTGCAGAGACAAGATTGGAACTCTTTCTTTAGGTGAGATGATTTGCTTGTGTTTTGAACACATGAAACAGAAAAGTGGGGTGGGGGATTTGCAGGAGCTGTAATCATGTCATTTAAAATCCAAAATACTTGAGACAGCATGGTTCCAGAAGTTCCCTAACTTGAGTATTCCAATTTTAGTTCTAATTCCCCATTAAAAGATCATCCTAATTGCAGAAACTTTGATAGATAAATTATGTTTTCCATTTTAAGCTCAACTACTCACATTCTATTTGGCAGTACAATCAGTTGCTTGATAAGCAGATTATTGTTTTTGAGTTTGTAGCATCATCGAGAAAATGTTTTACTCACCAACTTCTTGCAAGGTAGCCCCATTATGCCAGTTGATGGTTTTTCAGCTTTCTCCAGTTACGTCATATATTTTTCTTCCAAAGCTCACTGAAGATGGGTGCTCTCACCCTTGTTCTTGTGGTGTTGCTCATTGTTGCAGTTTCCACTACCTGCATGATCAAGTATCACCGATAGTGACTTATTTTGTCCCATGAAACACAAACATTTAAATCTTGCTCGCTATCAGTTCTATGGATAGAGAGTGAGGGGAATCTGTTTTCTGTTACTTGGAATTCAAAGATCTCTGGGTATGGACATTGTGGAAAAACATAATCAAAGCCATGATCGTAAGCAATGTCCATCACGATCTCGAATGAAACTATCCATGGAATTGTGTGCCATATGAAACATAGATCATCGCCATTCTTAACCGAGACTGAGGTTAAGCTCCATCTTAGAACCTTGTGGAGTTAGGAGTAGAGAATCCCAAGGTTGGCACATCTCGTTGGGCATGGAGAAGCATTGGGAATGAGACAGCTTAATAGCTTCTGAGCACCATGAGAAGAGTTGGATTTGCGTTAGATCAGTACACCTAAGCATACTGAAGAGAATTCATATGGGAGCAGTTTGAAGGGAATTTGCAATGAAGGTATGCATGCAACAATTTACCAAAAGCCCACTCATTTCTTTCTTGGTTTCTTATTCAAAATACATAAGTTTGGAAAAGTAATATTTTACCTTTGTTCAGGTAGGTTTGGAAATGTAATATTTCACATTCTTGTTTAAGCATTAACCAAAATAAGTTTACAAATCAGTGCTTATTTATATTTTATATTTCTTACTGATGTTTAGATTGTACTCCAAGACTAGAGCCCTGTGATGGAGTTTATGGATCATACCCAAAGAATTTGTTATTTTTACTAGGTCGCTAATGGCTCAAATGGGTTGTGAAAGTAAAAATGAGGTTAGTTTCATGCTCTCTCTCCTTTCTGTTCTTGGATGAGTGACACATTCTCCTTAATTGACACTAAGCAGTAGTGACCTGCAGAGACAACACAATTATCATCAATGGGTAACTACATGAACAAATACAGATGTAAGAAACATGGATATTGTTAAATTATTCTTTAGGTGTTGTCTCAAAATTAGGTTAATTACTTTTGTGGATAAATTTCTTGGGGTGTTTAGGAATTATGATTAGTTTTTTTCTCGTAAAATATGATGGAGTTTCCATTGATCGCATTTTATTAATATTTCTGAATAAGCCAAGTCATTTGGAACTTGCAAAATCCATATTACGACGTTCATACTTATGTTTTAACTCTTAATATAGAAAATTCTCCAAGTATATGAAATTTAGTCATAGGACACATCCTGAAGTATATTCTTTGAAGTAATGTGTGGTGATTTCTGGATTACTTCAAGCAACTTGAGTTCCATAATAGAACAGTTTGGGTGCTCTACTACTAAATATGAAAGCCCAGTGACTGCAGCAAGAGCTTCAACCAGAACAGATTTATTTGTTAGCCAACTATGTACTCAGGTATTGGTCCGTCATTCAACCGACGCTCTTCAGGCACTTGAACCCGCTTGGATGATGACATGTTCCTTTGAGTGCACTAATCCTTAGCTGTGCCTGTTTGGTACTGAGCTCTTTGAGGGCCTTTATTACATGATACATTGCCACCTGTTCTTTTTTCATCTCGTTACTTTATCATTACTATTCATTGTTGTCTTTCTTACTCAGTGTGATATCAGTTTTTTTTAGGGTGTGGTTTTGGTGGATTCTTAGAACTTTATTTAATCGTTTGACTGTAGAAATAATTTATTATCATTTGTGGTTATCTCTGCTAAATGCAGCTGATGAATCACCACAAGCAATCTGAAATTGTTGAAGTTGTCTCTTTATGACTTGTTTCTCTTGCAGACCTTGCAGCAACTGAAGGCCACATCCTATTGCATTGTGGATCCAATAAAGTTTGTTCCAGGCTTACAACTTTCAATTGTATTGGAGGGAATTAAGAAAAAAAGAAGAAGGAAGACAGAGTCTTGTGAAAGAGGACGGAAGGGCTCCTGTGAGTGGTAATGTTGGAGTTCATTCTTAAATTCAAGAATTTTGTCTGTTTACCTGAGTTCTATACTTTTGATTCTTTCTAAATGGAGCTCCTTGGCTTCCAACCTGTATGCTTTTTTGTTTGGATTTGTAAAGAGAACCAAATATTAATTTGCAAGGAATATGAAGGGCGTTACAAATAACTTGTTTGATTAGGATAATTAATCTCTCTCTCTCTCTCTCTTACACACAGGACACATTCGGAGCAAATCAATCAACCAATCACGAGATTTATAAGTTCCTATTAAGATTCCAAAAGCACATGACCAAGTCAATGAGGATTGTATCAGTTGATTTGCCCAAAGGTTTGTAGAGCAAGTGAGCAACCCATGTCCAACTATGAAAGCCAATCTTCAAAATTTAATCATAAGCTTATTAAATCTAAAGATCTTCACCAATATTAAACCAAACTCTAATAATAACTCAAAAATTATCTTGGTCTCTCTCTGTCTCTCTCACACACTCTCTATGTGTGTGAAGGTATTGTAGTAACTGTATATGTAACTGTTAAGTTTAATGTTTATGTTCTGTAGTAGAGGTAGTATAGTGTTTTTCTTTTCTTATTTTATGGGTATGTGCAATTCGCCAGCAATTCCTCTAAAAAAATTTCAGCGCATTTTAGCGTATTTCATCAGCATATTTTAGCATTTTTCACCATTTTCTTCTTTTATGAATTAGTATTGGCTGTTGTCGATTGGGATGCACAACACAATACTATCGACAGCCTCTTTCTCTTCTTCGTCCCTCCTTTCTTCCTTCATATATTTGTGGTTATTTGTTTGATACTGTTACATGGTATCAGAGCAATATCTGAATATTGTTTTGATTCTTTTTCTTGGCTGGTTTGAGGATCTTCCAAGATCTTTCATGGATGCAGCAACTTGCTGCTTGTGTGCGGTACTGCTATGAAGATTGTGTCTAAGATCCAACTGCTAAGATCAAAGGAAGGGCTGTTTGGACCATGATCAGATTATTTGATCATTTACCGCTATCTCCTGCGTCACACCCATAGTTAGCAAAAATGGGAATGGCACAAAAAAAAAAAAAAAAAAGCAGAAACGGACGGTACAGGTTTTAATTGGTTAAAATTTGTAAATAGACAGTCAAATAAAACGATCAAAAAAACAAAGAACGGTAAAAAATGAAAAACAGATGTAAGGGTTTTAGACATGTATATTTTTAAAAAACGATACTATTCTCATAGAAATTGATGGATTTTTACTTAAATATCTGTTTCTAATGTTCAAAACAACTGCAACATCCAAAATTAATCCATATATATTTCACAACCCATTGTAAGTTCCAAGATATGTCATTTAATATCATCCAAAATATGTCATCCAATACAGATTCCCAATTCATACACCATAATGTCCAAAGTCTTGTTGAGCAATGCGGCTTGGCTATGGTGTTACTCATTGTTAGCAACATAGTCAACACATTCATGAAGTGATGCATGTTCGATTGGAGTTGGAAGTCATTCCTTTAAAAACCCTTTTCAATAGATGCATCAGTTTGTAGCTCAATTTCTTGGTCCACCCTTCGAGCCATCTTTATGTTAATGAAAAAATCAGGTTGATTAGAGTTCATGAGAGAGGAAGAGATATGGTCAGTTAAACAAGTCGGTATAGAAGACAAGCAATCCTGTATAGAAACTGTCAAAAAACAAAAACCCATTTTAAAACGGAAAAGGGGCGGTTGCCGTTTTTACCATATGTTTGGGAAACAAACAAGAACACACGTTTAAAATGGTAAAAACCGACAACACCGTTTTAAACACGTTTTTACTAACTAGGTTCACACCAATGCTTACGACTTTAGGTCCATTAAAACAATCGAATGGTACCTTGTCCAGATTTCCCAAAACTATTGTTATGATGATGATCCATAGTTAATTTAGATATGTTTTTTTTAAGACTTCATTTGTTTTCAAGGGGTCATTGCATTGATGTAAAGTGAAGTAAAATTATAACAAAAGCAAAGTGGAAGTTTTTGAAATTATTACCAATAATAACTGTGTAACTGAACAATATAATCATTAGTTCATTATCAAGATTGTTCATTCTCTATCCAACTTGGAATTATCACATCGTTCCATCCTATCCTGTGACAAAATCTTATAGGCAATTAAGGAAGTTTTTTTTAGTTATTCGACCATGGGGTCGCATTTTTTTCTATGAATTTTTAGGACAAGAGATCGTTGTTTAGTCGTGTAGTGTTTACATCAGCACCGGACCAATGAAGGCACACACAGGGGCATCAAGTGCGATTTTTATTGGTTTGAAGTGGTACTTTCATACACTCTTATGTTTGGACGTAGGAATCATGCGACCAGATAGCATTCTTTTTTCCCCTAATTTTATCATCATATTTTATAAGTTTTTCTATACCGAAGATCCAAAATGATGTGTTTGTAGAGGTTAACGAAACCCAGCCCAATATGTAGAATAAGTTTTGCTAGAATTAGGTATCGGGATTGGACCGAGATTGGTATTGATGAGTATATGTATCGGTCCGTACTAGTTGTATCAGACAGTTTCACTCTCAAAGATATCAATATCATACTTTGTTTGACAATTTTACCCTCTGTGCATACCTTATCATCGATCCGGTATAGACTAGGTATTGATATTGGGGTCGGTCAATACCGATACTTAAGCCAATACCACCGATCCAAAACGGACACCTAAAACCCTACGTACCATATTTCTGTTCAAACATGGCATATATATGATATCCAGGCATCGGAATTGAAACACATAAGAAATGGGAGAATGTTCTCTGTGCCAAAGCGCAGCCTGCACCCAAGCACATGGGCAGCCTGTGCAGGGGGGCAAGGTGGTCATTGCACCCCCCCCCCCATGTGTCTGGGTGCAGACTGCGCTAAGTCGGATAAAAGTAACATCTGATTGGACTGTAACACCAAAGTCACTATAAAGACTACTGACCAAACTTACAGATCTCTACCTAACTGTTGCTCTCATGTCCTCATCAATCACCCAATCTTCTTACCTTCAGTTCCAAGAATCCATGAAAAAATAATCCAGGCAATCATTTAAGATCTCAATTCTCATCTTAAGTTGTTAATTCCTTCAATTCCTATCCAAAATAGAATCCCACATTCATCCCTCAAACCCTAAACCTCAGAGACTTCACTAACACAAAAAACACCCATTATTATTCCTTAATAAATAGAGCTGCAAGAACAACTGATCCAGAATCTCATACACAACTCAAGAAACAATACATGATGATGAGACCCAAAACCCAATATCAACTCAACCTAAAGCTTCTCATCTTTGGCATCTTCCTTGCTTTCCTTCTTCTCTTCATACTAAGAACAAACTTCTCATCCAAACCATCACAGCAACAATCAAGCCAATCCACAGCTTGCCCATCTCATTCTACACCAAGTACCTGCAACAAAATCCCACCTTCCCTAATCCAACCTCTCCTCCACTACTCAACATCAAACATAACTCCACAGCAAACACTCAAAGAGATCTCAGTTACATCTCGAGTACTTGAAAGGAAATCCCCATGCAACTTCCTTGTGTTTGGTCTTGGCCATGACAGCCTCATGTGGACTTCATTGAATCATGGTGGAAGAACAATTTTCCTCGAAGAAGATAAATCATGGATCGAGCAAATCAAACAACAATTCCCGATGTTAGAATCATACCATGTTGTCTATGATAGCCGCGTGCGATATGCAGATGATCTCATGCAGATTGGTAAGGTAGATCAAGAGTGTAAGGTGGTGGGTGATGCTAGGCATTCTCAATGTCAACTTGCACTTAAGGGGGTGTTACCACCTGAGGTATATGAGATAGAATGGGATGTGATAATGGTGGATGCGCCGACCGGTTTTTTCGAAGATGCTCCGGGGAGGATGAGTGCCATTTATACTGCTGGATTGATGGCAAGGAATAGGGAGATTGGAGAAACTGATGTGTTTGTTCATGATGTGAATAGGGTGGTGGAAGATCAATTTTCTAGGGCTTTTCTATGTGAAGGGTACATGAGGGAACAAGAAGGTAGGCTAAGACACTTCACAATACCAAGTCATAGAGCTAATGTGGGTAGGCCCTTTTGTCCTGAAAATTAATTAGAGAATAATCTTAATTTTGTTGATTGAGGTTTTTTTTTCATAAATTTTTATTATTGTTTTATTCATGAAAAAGGTTTGGGAAATTTTTTTGTGCTTCAAGCTCAATACCAGTTTCTAGTTTTTCTATCAATATTTTTCATTTTCATTTTTATTTTCAGATGAGAGATAAGATATTAATAGTGTCTCTTAGCCAAGGTTTCAAAAAATGGAATCAGGAATCGAATCAGCCAGTGTCGATTTTGATCCGAATCGATCAGAAACAGAATAGAATCATTCCGATTCCTGATTTTTAAAATCGTGGTCCTAATGTTTTTTAAAAATAAGGGCAACCAAAGGAAGCACCAGGGCTTCTGTAGGGTTGCCCTGATTCCAAAAGAAAGCAGGTCCTTAAGCACCTAATTTCAGAGAATGGTCCCCTTAGCATCACTGTATCATATTAAAAAAAATGCGAGGGGACCTTCTCCAAAGTGGACCTCCAAGTTCCAGTTATTTTTTGCAGTAAAGGGCAATCAAAAAATCCCTAAGGTTGCCATAGGGTTGCCTTGATCCCAAAAGCTAGGGCTTCTTCCCTAAAGGACCTATTTCAAGGAGGCCCACTTAGCATAAGCAGAAGGATTTAAGCCATAATGTTAAAATTTAGATTAAGCTTTGAACCACAGTGGTTCATCATGATTTACCTGGCAGACCATCGAACCATTTGGTTCAATTATGCTCATTGAATATGAACAAAAAGAAAACCCAAAATAATATAAACAAATGCAATGCTTCAAAAGCGGACAAATATCGGATCATTCAAGCTTTTATTTCCTTATTTATTTTGCTGGGAATGGGACCAGTTTGATATTTAATTTAAAAGCATAACTACTTAGTTTACAAGTAATTAAAAGAAGGAAAGAATATTAAATAAGAAATTAATCAAACAAACAAATTATTGACACCAGACAAACCAAACCATATTAAGGAAGTGACGGGTTAACAAGAACATTATAGACACTAAGGAGGAATCAAAATCATGGAGCATCTTTTGTAAATAAACATAAACTACGTTTATATGCACCGACGCAAAGGCCAATGAGAATGAGATTTTTTATTTCATGAGAGGTTAGGCGGTAATTTTGCATGCTCATGTGTCTAGGCACAAGAACCACACGATCAGATAGCATTCTTTTTCCCAGAAAATCAAAAACCTCTCCCATGTTGATGCCCCTGTGTGCGCTCTCACTGGGCCCGTGCTGGTGCAGGGGTTACACAACCAGGCAATGATCTCTTGCCCTTCAATATTTTATCCTGTGCAATGGAGGGAAAAGACATTGATCCAATGGTCATCGAATAATAGAGGATCATCTTTGATATGTAGTGTAGTAATCCACTCTATACTAAAAGATTCCACATCAGTGGTCTATAATTGATGTGTAGTGTATACTATTCCATTTTATCACAGACTTTTCTTAAATAGCCAAGCAACCTCACAATGAGGAAAGAACAATAGAAAATCACACTATTCATAGCACCAACCTGCTTAAAACAATAATTAAATTTGATATATATATTTGAGAAAGGAAGTTGTTGCCCAAATGGCAGGCAAATTTAATAATGAAGGTTAATGATCACATGGTTCACCCTTATACATTGTGACATAAAGAATTCTAATCCACGGGTTAGGGACAAGGAACTCATATGTTGTCATAGAAAATCAATGTATCCTATCAATCTCACTAGCAGGAGATTCCAATCCAATGCTTTTAACCAGAGGAGGAAAACCCTGGCTGTGCTCCTTTTTAATACACTGTATTAGTTCAAATAAAAAAAAAGTCAAAACCATAGTTACCAACCTACCATATCATAGAGCACTTAACAGTTGTCTCACCCAACTAAATCTCACCAGATATGCTGTGGACAATTAAAATCACTAAACCATGTTTGTTTTGAAAACAGAACCAATCCTACCTTCTTCTCCTCCATCTCTCTTTGTGCTACCCCTGTTTTTAATCTTCAATTCTCCAATGCACACTACTTCCAATCCCAACCCAAACTCGAAAAGTGTCTCAGGAAACAAAACCAAGCATATTGCTAACATGAAATCTTCAACCCAATTGCCTCTTCAAGTCAAGCTCCTCATCTTTGGCTTCTTCCTTGCTTTCCTCCTCTTGATGTTCAGATCAAGCTTCTCACCTTACCAAAACAACCCATTATCTTCCATGGCAGAAATCAAATCAACAGCAATATGGAACAAGATCCCATCACCATTAGTCCAAGCTCTGATCCACTACTCAACCTCAAACATCACCCCACAACAAACATCCAAAGAGATATCAGTTTCAGCTAGAGTCCTAGACAAGAAGTCCCCCTGCAACTTCCTCGTATTTGGCCTTGGCCATGACAGCCTCCTCTGGAGCTCATTGAATTATGGTGGCCGAACAGTTTTTCTAGATGAAGATGAGTCATGGATCAAGCAAATCAAGCAGAATTTTCCAGATTTAGAAGCATATCATGTTGTGTATGAAACCAAAGTGAGAAATGCAGCGAACCTCTTGAGGATTGGTAAGGAAAAGGATTGTACAGTTGTGAGTGATGCAGAGAATTCTAAGTGTCAGCTCATGCTGAAGACTTTACCAAGTGTGGTCTATGAATTAGAGTGGGATTTGATAATGGTGGATGCGCCGACTGGCTTCCACGATGATGCACCAGGGAGAATGGGAGCTATCTATACTGCTGGAATGATGGCTAGGAATAGGAAGGAAGGAGAGACTGATGTTTTCGTCCATGATGTGAACAGGGAGGTGGAGGATAAGTTCTCCAGGGCCTTACTGTGTGAAGGGTACATGAAGAAGCAAGAAGGTCTTCTTAGGCACTTCACAATTCCTAGTCACATAGCCAACCCTGGTAGGCCATTTTGCCCTTCCACCTAGAGGAGATGAAGTTACAGAAAGGGTTGATTTGTTTTCTTATGCTGAAAACAGAATTATTTGTGCATTGTATTTAATCCGAGTCAAACTCTGGTGACGACAAAGGATTCAAATTCAGTTTCTTGGAGATCAAGATTGGTATATATGTTGCATCTTGTGTTCAAGTGACCTGGGTTCCAAAGCTTTTGGGGCTAGGACTTGGTAGGATGGATGAGAATGAATTTTCAATTTGAATTCTGCTCGTTTTCTGTTAATCTGTTTCTCTGTTTCCTCAACTTTTTTAATCGATCTTAATGTGAGTTTTTCATCTCCCCTTTCAATGTGGAAACAATTATTTCACCCACTGTATAAGCATGAAAGGAATGATTGTCATTCAAGAGAATATGGTACAGAAAGGAGTGACTTGTTTACTTTCTGGGTCTCACTGAATTGAATTAATCGAGTTGCAACCAAGAACACTTCGGTTTCTTGTGACTTGAGGATGATTCCAACTTGTTCTTCCCAGTTTGTAATCTTTAAATTCAATGAAGTTGTGATATATTGCATCTTAATTTCATATGTAAAATTTCAACGGTAGATGAAATTTTCAACTTTCAAATGCTAGAGTTTTTCCCAAATCTAAAAATTCTATAAATCTTAATATGGTATAACATTGCTAAAAACCAAAAGTGCAGTAAAAATTTCATTTGTTTTGATATATTAAAAAATATTTTCATTCAAAGCGATTTTGACAGCATTCGCGCATACCAAATAATGTTTGACCGAAACATAACTTCTTCAATATAAATCATATTTAAGCATTTTTTGATTTGTTGGAAAGCTGGTTTTGTGCTCTAACTAATACAAAAAGTCTCATATAAAACTAAAATCACTTGACTAGTCAAACTTCTTAGAGAACAAGAACATCTCTCTAAACTAAGAGCAATTTTAATTACTTATAGATAAGATCATATTTTCTAAGAACAGTATAAACCAAATGTATGTTTTGATTGTTTCAAACTTCCAATAGCTAGTTTCTTCAGTTCTGATGTCTTCTAGTTTTATGCTGATTTTTTATGACTTGATGTGACTTAATGTTATTTTTTATTACTTGATATGGCTTAATGTTAATTTTTGATGACTTGAGGTGACTTCATGTTGATTTTTGATGACTTGAGGAGACTTAATGTTGATTTTTGATGATATAAGGTATATATATTGTAGCATACTAATATATTGTAACACACTAAATAATTTTAAAAAAGGGGGGAAATAAAAAATACACTTGAGGGTGCCTTGGTCGCCTAGGCGGGCGCCTTATCGCCTAAGTGCTTAGGCACCTCTCCACCACCTTGGGTAGCCTTGCCGTCTTGACAACTATGCACCAAACAATTGAACTGTGACCACTGTTTACCTTTTTATGATTAATAATCTTTTCCTCTATTTGTATTGTATAAATCACGAAGTCTACATATGATGATATCTACGTTTCTTCGTGTTCTTCTCAACAAATTGAAAGAGGACACTGGGGGAATAAGCCACGATATATCTTCGAAACCTTGCTGGAATTTCAGAGAATGTAGAAGAAGGTATATGACCGAGGCCTCTCACACATGGACTTGGTCAGTCTCTCACTGATCTTGATCTCTCACCACAACTGAATCACACAGAACAAGCAAAAGCTTCTTTGTTTTTTTTTTCAAATCTCCAAATTGTGAGGTTGGGCTCTAAGGCCCTTACAATATATAGAAGGATCTACTCCCTCCAAAAGGAAAGTAATAAAATAGAACCAACTAAAAGAATAGACCCACACATGTAGTATTGTTGCCTTGTACATCAAGGAAATAAAATTAGAAACTAGATACTACTAAGTAACCAAAATATAAACCAACTACTTAGTCCCATATAGGACCTAAATCCCTAATATTTGGGCTTATAGAATTGGCCCTTTACAATAGAGAACTCAAAATACTAAGCTCATGGCCCATATAACGCGTTGGACATTCAAAATTAAGCCTAACTTGACCCAAGAAAGTGAACCAAACCCAAAACAACAGGCCCATCTTCTCTTCTTGCAGAAATTCTGCATCATCCACCTAGAAGCATTAAAGATTGAATCCACTGAACTTACTTGATTTTAACTGCTTTCCCAAACCGAAAGAACTTGCCATCAAATAGAACTCTCCCTTCCAGTGTGATTTAACAAATATTAAATAATTCCATAAAATCAAAGAACCCTGATTGCTAAAAACACTAGTGAATTATATATCATCCAGCTCAACCAGGAACCTGAGAAGGACCAATCAAGCAGTACCATGGCTACCTTCATAAAATCTATTGTGACACAAAAAGGAGGGAATAGAGTCCGCGATAGAATTGGCTACCTCAAACTACTCAAAAGAAACCTGCCACATTCAACTACAGTTATATAATGCATCTATAATATATTTCTATAAATAGGTTTCTGGTCATATTGATGCATCAAATACAAGAAATAAACATTTTGTTTATGACTACCATCATGATATGATCATCATATAATTTTTCTTTGCCATGCAAAAGTATTGAACATGATTATAAGTACTGGTGTCCAGATTGGACAGATTTAGATCCCTTCCTGTTAAGACTTTGATATACTTAACACTACATCCTTTTACAAATAAAAAAGAGCTTAGATACTAGAAAAAGTACCTAATTATCAAAGCACACCCATACCAAACTGATTAAAAATTTTATGTTATTGGAGTTTCTAAGGTTATACCTATTGATATAACAAAATAAAAATTCACTTCACCGAAACAAGTGATAGGCCAGGGCAAGAAAACAAATTTCTAATAGAGTGAGTCTTTAACAGCTTATAAAGTTAGTAATCCAGAAGCAAGATATCAAAAACAAGACTAGGATCATAGATAAGGAGATCATCACATTAACAAATTAACAAATTCCATCATACATACTGAAGCATCCACATCTTTTACTGGAAAACATGATAGCATGTGCAATCATTGAGTATTTACAATAGAATCGTCTTGATTCAGCCTTCAAGCCATCTAGTTTGCTCATTTCACTGAGAGGAGATTTCCATCGCGTGCTTCTGGATCCATGGCAATGTGCATGGTGTTTCAAATTTGTGTCAACTATACAGTGGAAGGCCCCATAATGCATCTGATTGCAAAAGGCTATAAAAGGAAGCAGAACTAGAAAATAACCATCCATTTAGCCTGAAAAATAAACTAGACAAGCTTCTTGGGGTCACATATTTTAATTCTTTTAAAAAAAATAAAAATATCATTCAGCCTCTATAGAGTATAATCAAGAGTAAACTAATGAAGATAAGAAAACTCCTAAACTGCAACATCATGCTTACAAGGAGCAACTGATGGGAGATTGACTATAGCATGGTGCAAATATTGTAGTCCTCATGTCTGCCAAAGAGATTCAAAGCACTTTGACGTCTTTCCTGAGCCTCACTGGTAGGTACCCAACTTTTCCATCTAACCTGTCAGAAAACCAGGCTAACATTATGGAAGAGTAGGGTATAATTAGATCAGAGAGGAGCAACAGTATTTTCATATTGACTCTAGAAACACATTGGTGTTCATTTCTGTGATGTATGTCCAATGTGGCAGAAACAGTAATTTTAGGCCATTATTGTATTTATTAACTGTAGTTAAGGTCTATAATAACATTTGCATCATCAAAACCTTGCAGAATGGAAGCCAGGGACCACATGATCCTTGAAGAAAAAGGATATCTGAAGATTCAATTTCTTCAAGTCTAAGAAAGTTCCAAGCACCCACACAAACGACAGACTTGCAAAGGACAAAGAAATATTCATAGGCTTCTTTTCAGGAGCATCCTGTATGACCTCTTTTTATGAACATTCAACAGGGCTATGTAAATCAGATTATCACAACCATTCAATCAGGTCAATAAGAAATTAATAGAGAATCTAAGATGATGGAGGTGGAAGACATGTTAAGATAGGTGGTAGGGGCCATCTCAGGATCAAAGCATAAGCTGCAAAAATTCCTTCAATACAATAACCTGCTACGCTCAAAAGATGAAAGACAAGGCAAACATTATAGTAGCAGCATGATCATATACTTGTAAAGAGGTCGATATTTTCACTCTCTAGAAATCTGTACAGAAAATCCCAGGGGCTCAATCTTAACCAAATAACTAGCCTCCCTGTACTCATCCTGACTAATAAAAAGGTTATTATTAGGTTTGGCATACTAGTTGACCATTAGATGGGGACTGCAACCTGATGGGCTAGTATAACTCCCCAACCTAGCCTGAAGCCACCTGATTGCACCACTAAGACAAATTTTATCATATAAAGTAATCTTCTATATCATTTATTTATTTTAAATTTTCATGAGAACCACATAAACCACCCATTCATAAATAGGCAGGACTAAGGCATGCCTACTTCCCACCCATTAAAAATCATATGGATTCAGACCATCATATAGCCTCAGGCAACCAAGCACAGCCCTTTCAGAGCCATCCAAATTCCACCCGTAGCACATCATAATGAGGAAAAGAATGTAACTTTTCAAGTATCCTAACAAGGGTAATAAGGGATCCAAACTTTTCACTATTGTAAAAGTTTTTTTTTTTTTTTTCTTCTTTTATTGCTTTGCAAGATCAAAAGAATTTCTTACAACATATGCACAATTTGTTTAAGCAAGGGGCTAATTGATTTTTGTTAGGTCAACCAGTGAAATATGCCTAGATTGACAAACACCCCCTGTATCAACAATTCAATAGAGTGAGACAAAGCAATCTGATATCCAGTGTACACATTTTCATAAACATATACTTTAATTTCTTAATAACTGATAGGAAGCTCAACATTACACTCTCATTGGAAACAGGAAAACAAGGTCAACATCTACTATTGTTGCATTAACGTCTGTAAATTCCTGTATGGGTACTAAATACATTCTTGAAAGTTATTCAAAAGTTTCCCCCTTGTCAATGTCATCCAAAATGTTCAAATTTTACTACGTGGGTACAAGTATTGGTTGGTTAGTGGGTACCCATTATTGAAATTACCAAATGAAATGCATTACTCTTTGACGAAATGAATTAAGAACTGCTTGCTATAATCGTAAGCCTTTGAAGACCTTTTTTGCATGAAGTTTCCATCTCTGTAGCCATGGAGAAGCATAAGCTCTATTACCATCACAAGCAACTTATGAACCTACAGACACCGGAATAATATTGATGTTTAAACAAAAAAGGCTCTTTTAATGAGTGAAAAGGAAGAAAGGGTACCTCCATCAACTAAATCTGAAGCCTGAGATTTCAAGCGAGGAAGAAGTTGAGCTCAAAGAAGAGAAGACAAACCTAGGAACAGATTCAGAAAAAAGTGAAAAAAAAATGCGAGATATAAATAAGAAACAGATTCAGAAAAAGGTGGTCCCGGCGGGGCTCGAACCCGCGACCTTCGGCTCATAAGACCAACGCTCTAACCAACTGAGCTACGGGACCACTGATATGCATTAGAAATGATTTAAATAATATAAATAAAAACAGTGTTCTCAGAGCTAACAAAGCCTGCATATGGGGTGAGCAAGAGATGGTTCGTCAATAGGATATAAAGGTATCAATCGGTTGGTTCGGTCCAATTTTCAATTAGGTTGGATCAGTTTCAATTTGTTATTAGGCCAACCAAAAGCAAATTGTTAGGAGGCTTCGTATTTGGACGGTTTCAGCTTCAATCCAGTTTGGTCTCGTTACTTATCTAGATTTTTGTTATGGGTTTGTAATCAAGCTATTATACCTCTCTCTATATAAGGAAATCAATAGAAAATTTCTGGGCTTTTGGATTTTCGGTTGTTTATTAGATTTGGTCCAATCTATCTTAGCCACCATTCTTAGTCATTTGATGAATTGTTTCAATTCCTTCGTGGTAAATTTTATTCCATTTATGCTCGATTCTTTTGGGGATGTGGTGGTTTGAAAACCCCTATGAAGTATATTGTTTGGTCTAATATTTACAAGCCTAGGAAAGATGGGGGCTTGGGCTTTGAGATTCCAAAATTCACACATAAGGCTTTGCCAGTTAAACTTGCTTGAAGAGTTTTGAATGAAAGAGAATGCTTATGGACTTCAATTCTGCGTACCAAATATTAACGCAATAAGTCCTTGTTGGGTCCGTCAATCCAATCTTTAAAAGGGTCATGGATTAGGCAATGTATTGCAAGTGTCATCCTTACTTTTTTCTAGTAAAAAGAAATTCATTCAGATAAATTGCATGAGAAACACAAGGTTTGGGTACAAAGTAACCGAAACCAAGGAATGGAATATGATCAATTTGTCGTACATGCAATTGACAAGGTCGTCCAGACTATGTTGTGGGCAAGCCCAATAGTTTCCCTAGAGAAAAGGTAGTCAAAACAGCTAGCATAGCAACTGGTACAACTGGATACATGAACAGAAGGGGGCATGGTAAACAAAACCATGTGTTTTCCCATCATGGTGACTGACAACTTGTTTGGTCCCCACAATCCCAAGAGTCGACTTGGCAGACAAGACTCAGAGTAATTCCAAAAGCTACTGATGATGGCTACGGTGTTGGAGAGCCAGGTGCAGGTGGCGAAAACTGTGAGCATGACCGGCCTGAGATCATACCTCTCCCATCTCCGGGAACCAGAGTCATTCATCTCGGCAGCTGAGTGAATCGTCCACAAGGAAACACAAACCAACATTGACGAGAGAGTGCAAGAGTTGATGTGTGCGCTGATGAATTCCTGACTCCAAACGAGTGGTGCTTTAGCGCCATCTAGCAACGAGAAACCCTCCACCTTGAAAACAAAACCAGAGCAAACAACCACTGAAAGCCTAAATCCGTAGCTCTCTTTAGACATCTCATTTTCCTACAAACCAAACCCCAAAAATTGAGAAACCGAAGACCCTAAATTGTCTTAGTGGCTGAAGAAATGGTTGAGATTCACAAAACCACCATTCATAGGGGAACACCGACCCAAGCCAAAGAAAATTTGAACATCATCTTCTTCTCCAGAGAAGAAAACGTTGTCAAGTTCCTTAAGGGTTTCGACACATCTAAGATGAATGAAAGGGAGCTGCTGCACTCGTCTGCCGCCCTTGTCGGCAGTGGATCTGGTCTTTTCCATGGGTAGAGGCTTTGCGAAACAGTCATTACCAAAGAGATCGGCGAAGAAGGCAACGAATTTGATGCATATATTCTAGAAAAAGCCAACCAGTAACGGAGCCATAGCCGCAGATCTTGGAGACGGTGGCCATAATGGGGAGATTAAGGGCAAGAAGAGACTGGATGAAGACCTGAGATGAATCTAGAAGAAGGAAAAGGAAAGAAAGGGAAAGAGGGAAAGGAGAAAAGAGGAAACCACGCCACTGTGGCGGAGAGAGTTCACGCCACTGGGGCAGAAGTGCTACATCTTGAGTCAACGACCATGAAAGGGGAGTTGAGGCTAAAGTTTAAGTTGCAGAGCTTTCTTCGAAATTTTGCAAAAGGGCTATTAAAAAAAAGCCTTGTCGGTCACGTCACAAACGAGTATTTTACATAGACCGTTATTTATAGTGTGTTATCCTTACTTAAGCAATCAATATGTATTCATATTGGAGATGGGGCCTCTACCAAATTTTGAACTAATCCTTGGATAGCTAAGTTCCCTGGCTTTAGTTTGCATCTAAATTACAATCGATCACCTTTTGTAAATAGGGTTAGTGATTTAATTGATCATATTGGATGGAATGTTCCTTTGGTTTGCATCATTTTACCTTTGTCGACTACATCAGTTGTCCTTTTTATGCCACGTCATAATATGTTTCAACTGATAGGTGGACCTTGTATTTATCTAAGTTTAATATGTTCGAAAATTTAAAATACATCCTAAATTTTAAATTTTTTTAAAGAGTTTTACTTTAGCTGCTTGGGGGTAATGGTGACGATCTTTGTGTTTTTTTTCTTTCTGGAAAGTATGTCATTTAGGGTTAATCATCTTTTGTTTTTTTATGGTAAACCCAGAAGTTGTAATATTTCTTTGGGCACATGTTCTCTATTCGGGAGCGCATCTGGGCACAGGCTGCGCCCAAACACATGGGGTGGGACAAGGGTGGGGTTTGCGTCATTGGGGGGTGTGTGTGTGTGGTCATTTCGCCCACCCCATGTGTTTGGGCATACCCTGTGGCCCAAGTGCAGAGAACTTTGTCCCTATTTATTTTATGGACTAAGTTTCCCTCCACCCATAGAGAGCGATTCACCCACCATCCTAGGGTTCACAAGCCCCTCCGAGGGTTTTAGTATGTTCTAAAATACCTTCCCGATACATATTCCCGCCCTCTCCTGCCCCATGGTGATGATCCCATTCATTATGGGTGGAGGGAAATTTGGTTCTTTTTTTAATTTTTAATTTTTTATTACTTTTTATCTTATTATTAAAAGTTCATTTAAAAAGAGGATTTTATCACTCTATATTGTCTCCTATATATTTCTTTTCGAATTATCTAAAATGACATGATTTTATCTTCATTGAAATTTGAAAGAAAAATAATTACGTTATAAAAAAAAAAAAACAACTTATTTTTCACCTAGATTGGTTATTAAAAATAAAAGGATTTTTTACAAATGCCCCCTATAATATTTTTAATTGCAAACTCTCCCCTACTTTCAAAATAGTGTGCACTTTGGTCCAGTCCGTTAATTTGGGAAGTTAGAAGTTAGTTTCAGGGAATCTAATAACCAAAATGCCCCTTTGATAAAAACCCATCAAAATTAAAGAAAAAAATGATCAAATTGCCCTCATCTCCCCCAAATCATTTAGGGTTTGAAATTGAAATTTTTTTCCCCAAATCGATTAGGGTTTGAACCCATCTGCAAAGCAAGAGATTAGAACGGACTGGTAAAAATTTTTCCTTGAATTTGGGTTCAAACCCTACCGATTTGGGGGGAAAAAATTGAGTGCCCAAATGAATATTGCATTGGTACAACAAATTTGAAGAGTGACGAATTAAACTTTAATGGGAAAGGCTCATTTGATGAATTTGAAGCTGAAACCTCCATTCTTGGAGAATCATCCACTGAGTCAAGTTGGTGTGAAGGGTTTCCCTTTATTGATTGCAGCCGAATGAATCCAGAAGCATCTTTGGATAGGACCAGACATTTAGACAATCGGCCAGATTACCAGCTTGATGGCATTGGCGGGATAGATCAGACAGATGACATTTTCTTATACAAGCATTACCTCTAGAGTTCTTATGATACTGGATTTAATGCCTGTAGGATATTATGTAGCTCACTATGATGCTTTAACTAGTTGTCTGTCATATATGTACTACTGTTTTTTATTTTCATTTTTTTGAATAGACCGTCTTGCTTCTCAGTCTTCAAATTGTTCTTTGTTTGCAGCAGGTCATTACTCGAAGAAGCTCCACCTGACATGGAAAATCCATACAGATCTGTCAGCATGTATCCTGTGTCTGACTGCAGCGCAATGCCATCAGAAAATCTCTTGACAGGCATAGTGGATTCACAAAGTATCTCAGTGGACACATCTACTACAAACAGCTCAAAGAATCTTAATAGATTATGTCACGCCCCTATTCCAGACAAGGAATATAATATCATATAAAGGGTGACTAGGACGACGCGTGTCATCCTACTAAACCGCCCGGATCAACGACACAGTGTCCCAACGCATAGTCATATCCAATATTAACACAATGTAACATCGAATGCGAGAAAAGAGGAATATTACATTCCAAGGATCGTAGTATTGCGGAAGCGTATAAATCGAATAGTTACAAGATGTTCAAAGCTAGATGATAAATACATGAATTAGTTACATTTCCAATGATCATCTAATAACTATCAAAAATGGTATTACGATAAGTATTTCACCATAGGCCTTAGCCTCAAAAGTAATCAAAAGGGATCGAGTCCCGAATATCCTCACGGCCCGTAGGCACAATCATCGCAAGGACACCGTCGCCATGTTCCTCAAACACGGCCTCCGGTTCCTCCTCACCGATCTCATCGTATCCCGAGGGCTGAACTCCAAGTCCCGCGAGATATCCGTCACCTGCACCATAATCTAAAAAAATGTGCGCACGAGGGGGTTAGCTCCACTGAGCCAGTGAGGGGATGGGAATGCACAAACACGCAATTCACATAGTCCAATGATGCATGCACATGTTAAGTCCATTTTTCCACCTAACAAACAACTAAGTCAATGGCATATGCTACTGTGACAACTCGGGAGACACTGTGGGTCACTTAACTTATCGCCACAATGAAACCTCAATTGTCACGTGGGACCTACGCCGATCGAAGCCTCCAAGACCACTCAGTGGCAGACCCCTGATAACCAATACTACCATGACTGGCCTCTCCCACCTCCACAGAATCCGGTGTACTGATTACCCAACACCTAAACCCCTGTTGGTAAGGGTCGTAGCATAAGGGTGTGAAATCCTAGCCACAAATATACTACATGCAAGTCCTATCGTCCCGAGAGGTAATCCGGGCGCATCAACTTTTCATCTGGTTTAGTGCCCGGTTACCAGCACGGCACGGCGCATACAGTTCAACATGACATTCAACATAATTTCTTCATAAATGTTTATAGAGTTCGGGGTTCCGGCACCGGTACCCACCGGCACCGAGACCCATCAAGATACAACATTATCAATCAACATTATAACACATAGATATAAAATTATGCAATATGCGCACACATGCTTATTAATTATAATGAGTACATAATATATAGTGCAATAGTAATAACAAGCCCAAACAACCAAACCCACTCACAACGTATACGCCAAGCACCCAGTTTATCAGTTGTCGCCTCGATCAAGCAATAAGCCACAAAAGTGAATATTTTAACCTATACAAAGAGTGGAATAAGGTTAAACGAGCGAAAGGAACGGATCCCCAAAAGATCTCCCATAAACACTTAAGTATAAGGTTTCAGAGACGAAGTGGTTGCAGGAGTGGTTTCATGCCCAAATTCTGCAACCACATGTAAATCCTAGGAAACCGGGACAGTTTTAGTCAAGGTCGGATGCAGATGTGGTTTCAGAAAAACTGAATCCAAGTGTAAATCCGACCTTCACAGGGGCTCAGGACAATTTTTGTCAAGGTCGGATGCAGATGTGGTTTCAGAAAAACTGAATCCGAGTGTAAATCCGACCTTCACAGAATCCTTCTCGGGAAGGTAGTTTCAGGGGGGTTTCTTGCAGGTCTGAAATCACATGTAACCCTCACACCTTCAGGTCCAAAATCCGAAGGATTCCCCTCCAAGGACCCCATTTCAAGTGGTTTTTAAGGCACAAGGACTTCTAGAAAACTCTATCCTAAGCTCCTTAGGGTCCAACCTTAAATCTCCCAAATGGCAATGAGAACCCTCACATTAGAGCTCATAATGGAGTGAACTAACTCCACCATAGCTTGGCTTTAAAGCTCCATCTACTCCCTAGGTTCCAAGAGAGATCTAGGTCAATCCCTCCCATTACCCAACCCCTTTTTGAAATCCAAAATAGAAGAAGGAAGAAGCTTACCTACCCCCAAGATGAGAGCTCCACGATTTCTGGCCCAAGAGATGGGGTCTCCACCTTCCTCCAAGCCTCTCTCTCCTTCCTCCTTCTCTTCCTCTCCTCTTTCTCTCCTCTTTCTCTCCTCCACGATTTAGGGTAGAAGAGGATGTTGAAGAAGAAGTAATGTTCTCTCCCCCTCCTCCTCTCTTTTATAATAAATGGGTATTTGGGGTACCTCTAGTCAAATGGGTCATGAGGCCTAATGGGTCAACCCATTAGTCCTATGTGGGTAAGTGGATGGAATAACCCATCATTGGGCCAATAGGTTAAATGGGCCTGCCCACAACCTTAATTAGGGAAAAGCCCATTCTTAGATGGGCTCATATGAGATGGGTATAAGTCCCCAATGTTCTTCCTAAAGGTACGCTGGACCCGAACTTAAATTATTCCCTTCTCTCATGAAATAGCTCGAGTGGTTCAAGCCCGGACCCGCACTTCGAGGTTACCAAGGGAAGAATAATTAATAAGACTTGAGGCTAGAACTTACTTTTCCCCCTGTCATGGTTTATTACCCATGACCCCGAACAGCTTCGCCACGGCAACGCTAAGCTCATCACCGAACGAAATATCCAGCTGAGGTGACGGTCCAGGATGCTCTCTCCTGAACTCCTCGCTTCCCGGGCTGGTACTTGGAGGGTAGTCGACGAAGTCGCCGTCCACGAACTTTCCCCACTGGCGGTTGAGGAATCTTTCCTCCACAGGCAAACCCGTGCTGTGGTCAACGATTTTGTAGCTAGGTTTGACCATCATGGAGAACAGGTCACCAACATACATTTAATAGGTATCTACACGTCACGAGAAGAAATGATATTTAATTATATCCCGGGGTACGGGTATAACATCCCCCCCCACCTTATAAGAAATTTCGTCCTCGAAATTTGACGTACCTTGTAAATAGGCAAGAAAAGGGTATTTTGCCCGCATTTCTACCTCTGCCTCCCAAGAAGCTTCCTCTTCCGGATGGTTGCACCATTTTATCTTCACATAATGAATGGGCCGGTTGCGAAGATGAACAACCTTGCTGTCCAAAATCTTTTCAGCACTCTTTATAGGACATGTCGGCCGCAAGTTCTGGTGGTTCATGCGTCAATACATGGCTTGGATCATGGACATACTTCCTCAACATAGACACGTGGAAGACGTCGTGCACACCTTCTAAAGATGGAGGGAGTGCTAACCGATATGCCACCGGTCCAATCCGTGCAAGGATCTCAAAAGGTCCTATAAATCTCGGACTCCTTGCCCTTCTTCTTTAAACGCATCACCCCTTTGGAGGGTGATACCTTAAGGAACACTTTATCGCCAACAGTGAACTCAAGGTCCTTCCGTCTCAAGTCTCGCATAACCCTTCGCTGGATCGAGCCGCCTTGATCCGCTCACGAATCAAGTCCACCTTCTCGCATGTTGCCTGAATCAACTCGGGTCCAAGAATACGCCGTTCACCTACTTCGTCCCAATATAACGGTGTCCGACACTTCTTCCCATACTGAGCCTCAAACGGTGCCATGCCTATAGTAGCCTGGTAACTGTTATTGTAAGCAAACTCAATAAGTGAGAGATGCTCGTCCCAGCTGCCTTGCATATCAATGGCACAAGCTCGGAGCATATCTTCTAATGTCCGAATAGTCCTCTCCGATCGTCCGTCGGTTTGAGGGTGGAAGGTGTACTAAAACTCAACAGTGTACCCATTGCCTTCTGAAACCCTCCCCAGAACTTAGATGTAAATCTGGGATCCCGATCGGAGATGATGCTGACAGGAACTCCGTGTAGACGAACTACATTATCAATGTACAAGCGAGCCAGCTTGTCCATCGAATAGGTAATCTTCATGGGGATGAAGTGAGCTGTCTTTGTCAATCTGTCAACGACAACCCATATGGTATCGACACCTCTAGGCGTGCGGGGCAACCCGGTGACAAAATCCATGGTAACATGCTCCCACTTCCACTCTGGAACAGGCAATGACTGTAAGAGGCCATGAGGTCGCTGTCTATCCGCCTTCACCTGCTGACAAGTAAGACATTTTGCCACATACTCAGCCACATCCCTCTTCATTCCACTCCACCAGTAATATTCCTTCAGATCTCTATACATCTTCGTACTACCTGGATGAATAGAATAGGGAGAGTCATGGGCCTCAGCTAACACTTCCTTCCTCAACTGAGGGTTACTAGGAACACATAGCCGTTGTCGAACATGAGAACACCATCTCTGTTAAAGTAAAATCCAGTTCTGCGTGTCCCCCTTGATAGCCTCAATAACCTTTTGAATCTCCTCATCGAAGCCTGGGCCGATTGAATTCGCCCTACCGGTGTGGATTGTATTGATAAAGCCGATAGAGATAAGGTAACACCATCAACCAAGTAATTCCAGGTCCATCCTTCTAGCTTCCTCGATGAGTTTCTCACCGGTGCTAGTGATGCCGGTGACAAGGACCGAGATTTCCGGCTCAGCGCATCCGCTACTACATTTGCCTTGCCTGGGTGGTAATGGATAGTACAATCATAATCTTTCAACAACTCCAACCACTCTGCCTCATATTGAGCTCCTTTTGTGTAAAGAAGTATTTGAGGCTCTTGTGATCATCGTATATTTCGCTCTTCTCACCATATAAATAATGTCTCCGGATCTTCGAGCGAAAACCACAGCAAGCTCCAAATCATGGGTCGGGTAGTTCTTCTCATAGTCCTTCAATTGCCGAGAAGCATAGGCCACTACCTTCCCATCTTGCATTAGAACACAACCCAAGCCCATTTTAGATGCATCATCTAGACTACCATCCCTCCAGTACCATTAGGAATGGTAAGCACTGGAGCGGAAACCAGCCTCGCTTGAGCTCTTGGAAGCTCTTTTCACGCCTATCGACCACTCGAACTTCACTCCCTTTCGGTCGATCGTGTCATAGGAGCGGAGAGCCTTGAGAAGTTCTCAATAAATCTCCTGTAATAGCCACTAGTCCCAGGAAACTACGAATGTTCCGCCACATTCTTGGGTATCGCCCGATCAACTCATCGACTTCACCTTGCCAGGGTCAACCTCTATACCCTTACGAAACAAGGTGTCCCTGAAATGCCACTGTTGTAGCCAAAACTCACACTTACCGAATTTGGCGTACAACCTGCTTTCTCCCTTAGGCGTTGCAATACTAGGCGGAGATGGTCCGCATGCTCCTCGTCGCTCTTGGAATAGACCAAGATGTCATCAATGAAGACAATGACATACTTGTCTAGAACATCGTGGAACACCCGGTTCATCAACTCCATAAAGGCGGCGGGGCATTGGTCAGCCGAAGGACATGACCAAGAACTCATAATGACCATAGCGAGATCTCGAATCTTGTCTTTGCGATATCACTATTTTCGATCTTCAATCGATGGTACCCGACCGGAGATCAATTTTCGAGAACACCTTCGCACCACCGTAGTTGATCGAATAGGTCATCGATCCTAGGCAAAGGATACCGGTTCTTGATTGTCAATTTGTTGAGCTCACGGTAGTCAATGCACGACGCATACTACCGCCTTCTTTTTCACAAACAACACGGTGCTCCCCAAGGAGATACACGGGTCTAATGAAACCCTTCTTCAACAGTCCTTCAACTGCTCTTGTAGCTCCTTTAACTCGATTGGGGCCATCCTGTAAGGTGCCTTGATATCACTGGGGCTGCACCAGAATCGAGATCTATCATGAACTCGTCTCGCGATCCGGTGGCAACCGCGTTAGATCCTCGGAAAGACATCCTGGAAAGTCTTTCACCACGTACAACTCTTCCAAAGGCCTGCCTTTGGCTTCAGTGTCTATCACGGATGCTAGATAACACTGACATCCCTCTGCCAACAACTTCTGTACTTGGAGGGCAGAGATGATAACTTTCTTGGGTCTCTCCCGCTTAGTACCCATAAACACAAACTCTTCACCTTATGGTTTGAATAGAACCTTCCTCTCGAAGCATTAGGCTGGCTTTGTGAGTTGATAGCCAATCCATTCCCAAAATCACATCAAAGTCTTTCATATCCAGCAGCACTAAGCTTGCTTCGAGTCCGTGACCACCCACACATACCGGGCAAGGATCATAAACCGAGTTAAGTTCAACCTTGCTACCCGTTGGTGTCTCGACTATCGTTTCGGGCCATTAGCTTTGGTTCAATGGACATCTTCTTAGCAAAACTAGGGGACACAAAAGAGTGTGATGCCCCGAATCAAATAAAGCATAAGCGGTGAGAGCAAACAAGAACGACACGACAAGCAACAGACAACCAATCATAGAAACAAAAGCTATTATATGCACATCTTAAGAGTAGAGTGCATTACTGTAATAACACTGGGATCGGCCTGGCCTCTTCATTTGTCACGAATACACCCGACCTTGAGATCTATGGGCCGGAGCGGGGAAGAAGAGAACGCACAATCGCCTTGGCTTGGGGTGCCTTCGTGTAGCCGCACTGGAGGACCTATCATCCGCGGATGAGGACAGTCTCGAACCATATGCCCGGACTCCTTGCAATTGTAACATATGAGAGTCTGGGAACCATAGTGAGGAGTTGAGGTAGGCCTGGGCACTTGCACCGCATCTGACCTCCGGGACTGGACCGGAAAAGTAGTAGTGTAAGATCCTCTCCTTTGGAATTTTGTGGATCCCCTAGGTTCGTGAGAGGTCATGGGCCTTTTACCAGCCTGAATGGCCCTGTAATTCTCTCTCTGCTGGTCCTCAATCACCTTAGCGGCCTGGACCGTCTCAGCGTAAGTAGGGTACTTGTGTAGCACCACAGAAGTACTAATGCTAGGTCTAAGCCCCTTCTCAAACTTCCTAGCCTTCACATTCTCGGCCTTCATGTGTACCGGGGCGAAGTAAAACAGCTCCTCAAAAGCTTGCTGGTACTCAAGGACCGATTTGGATCCTTGAAAGAAGCTCATAAACTCAGACTCCTTCCTATCACGGAAGTTTTGAGGGAAGAAATTTTTGAAGAAGACTTCCTTGAATTGAGCCCAAGTTGCCTCTGGGTGAGTTGCCCAAAAATGGTCTTTAGAGGAGAGCCACCACGCATCGAATCACCCCGGAGCTGGTAGGTAGCACACCGGATCTTGTCCGTGTCATTGATCTGTATCACTTCAAAGATTCTCTCAAGATCCCTTATAAATGTTGCGGAAAAAGGAATCATGGGCCATCTTGTAGAAGGTTGGAGGACGATGTTTCGAAATCTCTCCGATAACCTAGCAAGCATCCACCCAGCCGGAGTCACCGCTTGACCGAAGGAGCCACGAAGTGGAAGGTAGAATAGGTGCTGGCACCTCTTGTGTCAAAGGAATTCCGGCAGTGGCTTGAGCCGGAGGAACACTAGGTACAGCAGAACCCACAGGGGTGGGGGAGGATTGACTTGCACAGGAGGAGGCACTGGCTGCCTTTCCCTAACAAAGGCTTGGAACATAGCAGTCATGTTTTGCATAAATTGGCGCTGCTCTTGTTGCGCCTCCCTATGCTCTCGTTCCATGGATTGCAACCTATTGCTCAACAACGCGGCGACATCCGCATTATTACTAATTGGCGGTGCTACCGGTAGAACCGTATTCGAAGCCTCACCGGCCTCTTCCCTAGCAGGAGAACGGTTGGCATTTGACCGTGTATTAACCATGGTTCACACCTGGTTACAGTCAACACCCACAGTTATAGGCACAATTGCAATATTAAGCAAACCAATCAAAAAAAATCGATTTGCAAAGGTAAACATAGGTTACACGAGGGGTAAGGGAAGCAATAATGAGGGTAATAAGCATTAGAAACAAGTTGGTTAAGCAAAACAGGGTCAAAAAACCCTTTTTGGCCGGGTCGGATTTACATGCGGTTTCACTAGGCTGCATCCGAGTGTAAATCCGACCTTCACAGACCAAAGGCTGGTCTCGGGAATCCGCGGATTCACGATCGGATTCAAAATCTTGCATCCGAGTGTAAAACCGCATGGCCCAAACAGAATTTCTCACTCGAACTCTCCTTCAAAACCCAAATTTCTTTTTCCAAACACCCCCTACGCTTTGGAGAACCCAAAACCGCACTCGTTCCTTGCTCCCTCTCCCTTCTAGGTGGATTTTTGGCACTCAATCCACGCACAACAGCTCCGATCGAGTTCAGGTATGCCCTCTTCCCTCTCTATCGATCTATCTCTTTCTCCTTTCGACTTCTATTATGGAGAAACCCCAAAATCCATTTCGGGTTTACAAGATTTGGGTCTTTTTTGTTTTCTCCTAGCTATTTAGATGGATTTTTGTCCATCCTACCTTCGTTTCCCTTCATATGCAACCTAGTTGGGGCATTTCCCCCAATCTTGCACCATCACCAAGGGTTTGGGTTGGATTTTGGAGAAATCCCCAAACCCTAACCGAAATTCTATGTCTTTTTGCCCAATTCAAGTTCGGTTTTGCTAGGTAGGCTTGGTGTATATCATTTGGGGTTGTCTCAAGCCATTACTTATTTATTTCTTGCAAATTGGAACTTCAAGAATCACATCTGAATTTTCTTTTAGAGATTCAAGCATTATTTACCACAATTTAGCTCCATATATTGCTTGAACTAGGTATTTAGTATAAACTTCATGTGTTAGGTGTACTATGGCCATGTATATATATTGTGTACTATATCATTCAACTTCCAACCAAATTCTGAAAATTTCCTCTTTGGGTTCATAGTATAATTTTGTTTTCAATTCAGTCCAATTTTGTTTGAACTAATTGCTTGTATGATATAATGCTTCTCCAAGCATAATGTGGCCATGTACCTTTATCCTCTATGATTGCATCTACATAGTGGCCATGCATCAAGGTCTAGGTTCTACTCGCCTTGTTTCTTTTCATTGTATATTTGCTTAGACCTTAATATCCAAGCATGGACTTAATGTGTTTCGTATTCTTGGCCTTCCTTGGTTGCAGGTTAGGGAATCTAAATGGCTCCTAGAACAAGGCGTGCACGGGCCGAACAAGCTGCCCCGATTGCTTTGGATACGCAATGGTTCCAAGACCTAGAGAAACAGGAGATGTACCAAGACCACTTTCGCTTTAAGAATATCTTGGAGGGAAGAGATGTGGTACTCGAAGACCTCAAGGCCTACAAGGTAGGGCCGAGATTTGAAGCACCGGGGTGGTCCAACCTCCTCAACCTTCCGAGCCATTCTATCCCAAGCTCGTTCGTCACTTCTACGCCAACCCGCACACCGAGAACCTAGGCACGCGAGATTACCGGATCCTCTCTTATGTCAAGGAGTCACCATATCCTTCACAGGGCAGTTGCGTGCATCCTCAATGTAGCCATCCGGGAGAGAAGACCTCATACGCACCATGGAAGAATCCCTACTCCTTTCTCGGGAGAGAGGCATACAGGGAGTTATACGGGGAGCTTACACGTGGGGCATTCGAGAAGAAAGTGCTCGAGACTTCTTTTGCCAATTCTCCCGGATATCGAGTCGAATTGTGCAAGACAACATCGTGCCTATAGCGGTCACCGCACCATGCCTTCCATCTTCGTAGGCTATGTGGCCTATCACCTCTACAAAGGCATTCCCATCCGCCGCCCTACATTATCATGCGGACTATGGATCATGCGGGCGAAATCCCAGGAGGAACTTAGATTTACCCTATGGGAGGTTGCTCACTACTATTTTCCAAGCATTTTGGAGTTGACTTGAGTGAGGAGGATCAAGACTTAACCGAAGATCCACCTCTAGATCGTAGCGTTGGCGAGGATGCGAAGTGCGATGGATGCATATAGTGATGGGGAGCCATTGGTCCAAGCAGAGGGTCACGGGCCCGAGCCTCAGTGCAGGAGCCTCCTCCTCGCCTGGCTGTGCATGGGGCCTCTTCATCCGACACTTGCTCCTAGTGGGTCGACATCGACAGGATTCTTGCAACTCTGGGCCAGATGAGCACCAGCATGGCTCAGGGGTTTGAAGGAGTGAACACTAGGCTCGATGCATCAGACAGACGCATGGAGAGCCTCGAGCAGCAGATGGAGGACTTGCACTCCTACCTCCATGATGAGGGCACAGAGGACGAGCCCAGTAGTGATGATGAGATGGAGCAGTAGACCTCCTGTCCATTCCCACCATGCTCTCAATGGACCCCTAGCTTTTTGTCTTACCATGCGCAAATTTATTTATTTTTTTCTTTTTCTTGGTTGTAAGAACTCAAGTCTCCAGATAAATGAATTTTTGTAATCACTCATTTGGCTTATGGAAATGTATTAACAAATGAAATTAAGGAATATATCTATAATTATATACACATGTCTTTCATTTCATTGTTGTCTATTATTTGCTATTGTCTTGGCTTTCTCCCTAGCATTCACACACATTCCAATTATGCATTGTTAGAAGCTTTTACTTTAGCAACCTATTGTGTAGAGTAAATCACAATTCCGCTAGCGTGGTCAGTGCGAGCATCTCGCTCCGATACACACTATGTCACGCCCTATTCGCATACAAGGAATATAATATCATATAAAGGGTGACTAGGACGACGCGTGTCATCCTACTAAACCGCCCGGATCACCGACACGGTGTCCCAACGCATACGTCATATCCAATATTAACACAATGTAACATAGAATGCGAAAAGAGGAATATTACATTCCAAGGATCAGTAGTATTGCGGAAGCGTATAAATCGAATAGTTACAAGATGTTCAAAGCTAGATGATAAATACAGAATTAGTTACATTTCCAATGATCATCTAATAACTATCAAAAATGGTATTATAAGTAAGTATTTCACCATAGGCCTTAGCCTCAAAAGTAATCAAAAGGGATCGAGTCCCGAATATCCTCACGGCCCGTAGGCACAATCATCGCAAGGACACCCGCCGCCATGTTCCTCAAACACGGCCTCCGGTTCCTCCTCACCGATCTCATCGTATCCCGAGGGCTGAACTCCAAGTCCCGCGAGATATCCGTCACCGCACCATAATCTAAAAAATGTGCGCACGAGGGGTTAGCTCCATGAGCGAGTGAGGGGATGGGAATGCACAAACACGCAATTCACATAGTCCAATGATGCATGCACATGTTAAGTCCATTTTTCCACCTAACAAACAACTAAGTCAATGGCATATGCTCATCGTGACAACTCGGGAGACACTGGGTCACTTAACTTATCGCCACAATGAAACCTCAATTGTCACGTGGGACCTACGCCGATCGAAGCCTCCAAGACCACTCGTGGCGGACCCCGATAACCAATACTACCATGATCGGCCTCTCCCACCTCCACGAATCCGTGTGCTCGATTACCCAACACCTAAACCCCTGTTGGTAAGGGTCGTAGCATAAGGGTGTGAAATCCTAGCCACAAATATACTACATGCAAGTCCTATCGTCCCGAGAGGTAATCCGGCGCATCAACTTTTCATCCGGTTTAGTGCCCGGTTACACAAGACGCACGGCGCATACGATTCAACATGACATTCAACATAATTTCTTCATAAATGTTTATAGAGTTCGGGGTTTAAGCACGTACCCACCCACATCGAGACCCATCAAGATACAACATTATCAATCAACATTATAACACATAGATATAAAATTATGCAATATGCGCACACATGCTTATTAATTATAATGAGTACATAATATATAGTGCAATAGTAATAACAAGCCCAAACAACCAAACCCACTCACAACGTATACGCTAAGCACCCGGTTTATCGTTGTCGCCTCGATCAAGCAATAAGCCACAAAAGTGAATATTTTAACCTATACAAAGAGTGGAATAAGGTTAAACGAGCGAAAGGAACGGATCCCCAAAAGATCTCCCATAAACACTTAAGTATAAGGTTTCGAGACGAAGTGGTTGCAGGAGTGGTTTCATGCCCAATCGCAACCACATGTAAATCCTAGGAAACCGGGACGCTTTTAGTCAAGGTCGGATGCAGATGTGGTTTCAGAAAAACTGAATCCAAGTGTAAATCCGACCTTCACAGGGGCTCAGGACAATTTTTGTCAAGGTCGGATGCAGATGTGGTTTCAGAAAAACTGAATCCGAGTGTAAATCCGACCTTCACAGAATCCTTCTCGGGAAGGTAGTTTGAGGGGGTTTCTTGCAGTGCGAAATCACATGTAACCCTCACACCTTCAGGTCCAAAATCCGAAGGATTCCCCTCCAAGGACCCCATTTCAAGTGGTTTTTAAGGCACAAGGACTTCTAGAAAACTCTATCCTAAGCTCCTTAGGGTCCAACCTTAAATCTCCCAAATGGCAATGAGAACCCTCACATTAGAGCTCATAATGGAGTGAACTAACTCCACCATAGCTTGGCTTTAAAGCTCCATCTACTCCCTAGGTTCCAAGAGAGATCTAGGTCAATCCCTCCCATTACCCAACCCCTTTTTGAAATCCAAAATAGAAGAAGGAAGAAGCTTACCTACCCCCAAGATGAGAGCTCCACGATTTCTGCCCAAGAGATGGGGTCTCCACCTTCCTCCAAGCCTCTCTCTCCTTCCTCCTTCTCTTCCTCTCCTCTTTCTCTCCTCTTTCTCTCCTCCACGATTTAGGGTAGAAGAGGATGTTGAAGAAGAAGTAATGTTCTCTCCCCCTCCTCCTCTCTTTTATAATAAATGGGTATTTGGGGTACCTCTAGTCAAATGGGTCATGAGGCCTAATGGGTCAACCCATTAGTCCTATGTGGGTAAGTGGATGGAATAACCCATCATTGGGCCAATAGGTTAAATGGGCCTGCCCACAACCTTAATTAGGGAAAAGCCCATTCTTAGATGGGCTCATATGAGATGGGTATAAGTCCCCAATGTTCTTCCTAAAGGTACGCTGGACCCGAACTTAAATTATTCCCTTCTCTCATGAAATAGCTCGAGTGGTTCAAGCCCGGACCCGCACTTCGAGGTTACCAAGGGAAGAATAATTAATAAGACTTGAGGCTAGAACTTACTTTTCCCCCTGTCATGGTTTATTACCCATGACCCCGAACAGCTTCGCCACGGCAACGCTAAGCTCATCACCGAACGAAATATCCAGCTGAGGTGACGGTCCAGGATGCTCTCTCCTGAACTCCTCGCTTCCCGGGCTGGTACTTGGAGGGTAGTCGACGAAGTCGCCGTCCACGAACTTTCCCCACTGGCGGTTGAGGAATCTTTCCTCCACAGGCAAACCCGTGCTGTGGTCAACGATTTTGTAGCTAGGTTTGACCATCATGGAGAACAGGTCACCAGCATACATGGCAGCGGTATCTACACGTCACGAGAAGAAATGATATTTAATTATATCCCGGGGTACGGGTATAATATTAGTTATGACTGTGCGTTGGGACACTGTGTCAGTGATCCTGGCAGCTTAGTAGGATGACAAGCGTCGTCCTAGTCACCCCTTATAATGTATTTTATCCCTTGTTGGGATGGGGGCGTGACAGAGTGGTATCAGAGTGCGGAAAGAAAAATATTACATTCCAAATGATCACTAGTTTTGCGGAAGCGTATAAAATTAATAGTTACAAGATGATCAAACCCTAGATGATAAATACTGTAGTTAATCCATTTTTCATTACCATCTAATAATGATCAACAAGGGTATAACAGTAAATGTTTATACATGGGCCTACGCCCTAAAATAAACAAAAGGGGAACAAGTCCCTAGAATTCTCACGGCCCGTAGGCACAATTGTCACAAGGACACCGTTGCCATGTTCCTCTAACAGACTTCTCCTCCGTACTGCATCATAATCTAAAAATTGTGTACACGAGGGGTTAGCTCTCCACGAGCAGTGAGGGGATGGGGATGCACAAACACACAATTCACATAGTCCAATGATGCATGCATATGTTAAGTAAATTTTCCACCTAACATCACAACTAAGTCAATGGCATATGCTCTTGTGACAACTCGGAGACACTGTGGTCACTTAACTTATCGCCACAATGAAACCTCAATTGTCACCGGGACCTACGCCGATCGAAGCCTCCAAGACCACTCGGTGGCGGACCCACGATAACCAATACTACCATGATGGCCTCTCCCACCTCCACGGAATCCGGTGTGCGATTACCCAACACCTAAACCCCTGTTGGTAAGGGTCGTAGCATAAGGGTGTAAAATCCTAGCCACGACTACATGCAAGTCCTATCGCCCGAGAGGTAATCCGGCGCATCAACTTTTCATCCGGTTTAGTGCCCGTTACCACAGACGGCGCGATACGATTCAATATGACATTCAACATAATTTCTTCATAAATATATATATTATAGGGTTTACACCGCACCCACCGCACCGAGACCCATCAAAGTAAAGCATCTCCAATTAACATCATAACATTCATATATAAAAGTATGCAATATCGCAAGCATGCTTAATAATTTATAATGATGACATAATATACAATGCAATAATAATATCAAGCCCAAACAACCAAACCCACTCACAATATGTGTTATGCCCCGATGTTATGAGTTGTCGCCGAAATCAAGTAACACGTCACAAGATGAAAACTTTAAACCTAAATAAAGAGTGAAAATAGGGTTAATTAAGTAAAGGGACGGATCCCCAAAAGGTCTCCCATAAATCATTTAAGTATAAGGTTTCAGAAGTAGAGTGGTTGCAGGAGTGGTTTCATGCCCAAATTCTGCAACCACATGTAAATCCTAGGAAACCAGGGGCTCAGGACAGTTTCAGTCAAGGTCGGTTGCAGATGTGGTTTCAGAAAACTGAAACCGAGTGTAAATCCGACCTTCACAGGGGCTCAGGACAATTTTAGTCAAGGTCGGATGCAGATGTGGTTTCAGAAAACTGAAACCGAGTGTAAATCCGACCTTCACAGGGGCCTTCTCGGGAAGGTAATTTCAGGGTGGTTTCTTGTAGGTCTAAAACCACATGTAAGTCCTAGCTAACCAGGGGCTTAGGAAGGTCTCTGCCAAGGGTGGTTGCAGGTGTGGTTTCTCAGGTCTGAAACCACATGTAAAACCACATACCTGCAGAATCGAAGATTGAAGGGTTTCTTGCTAGGGATTCATTTTCCAAGGGGTTTAAAGGTAGGGAGGCTTCAAGAAAGCTTCCTCCTAGGTACATTAGGGTTCTAAGACCTCATTAGGTCCATGTAATCCCATGGATTTAAGAGGGAAAACAAAGAGAACCTAAATTAAGACATAATAGGGTAGAAACCTTAAATTTCTTAAATGGAAAGAGATTACTTAGGCTTAGGGCTTGTAATGGAGTGAAATAACTCCACCATAGTCTAGGTTTAGAGGTTCCATCGATTCCTTGGTCGAATCTCTCCCATTTCCCAAACCTCAAAACTCAAAATAGATGAAGAGATGTGGGTTTCAATGGCTTACCTTCCCCAATGTAGAAAAGCTCCACATAGAGGGCTCCACAAGGTGAGATTCCAAGCCTTCAACCAAGCTTTTCCATTCCTCCTTCTCCTTTTCTCCTTCCTTCTTTCTTTTTTCCTTCTTTCTTCTTTCTTCTTTCTCCTTTCTCTCCTCTTTCTCTCCTCCACGATTTAGGTTAGATGGGAGAAGAAATGAAAATGAATGCTTCTCCCCCCCCCCTTTGTCTTATTTATAGAAAATGGGCTTGGGTCCTTTAAGTTAAATGGGTCAAGTATTAAATGGGTGGATCCAAGATAAATGGGTCATTAGGTCAAATGGGTAGTTTAAGTTAAATGGGTCAAGAGGGCTTAATGGGTTGACCCATGGTCTTATTTAGGGTACAGGAATGGGTTAACCCATCTTTGGGTCAAATAGAGTCAAATGGGCCCTCAAGTTGAATGGGCCTCTTAACTAAATGGGCATGCCCATAGGTTTCAAATAGAAAAGAACCCACTTGGGGATGGGTCCATCCACCATGGGATTATAAGCCCATCACACGCTCCCTTAAATAAGGGGGACCCACAAATAGAATATTTCCAACTCAACTAAAATACCCCGGGCGGTCTAAATCTTGACCCGCACTTCGAGGGCATCGAGGAAAAAGATAAATAAATAAGCCAAGGGCTAAAACTTACTTCTCCATTGCCATGGTGTGTCAATGGTAAGCCCGTATCATGGTCAATAATTTGTAACTGGGTTTGACCACCAGTGAGAACAGCTCACTAGCACGTGGCAGTGATAACCACACGTCACGGGGAAGAAATAATAATTAATTATGATCCGGGGTGCGGGTATAACATCCTCCCCACCTTACAAGAAATTTCGTCCCCGAAATTTGAGGCAGCTAGGGTCTCAAGTGAGAAGGGCTGTTGGATAACAACATCCCAGGTCACCCACATCTTGAACTAAGTCAAAGGTCGGGTCAAGATGAGGAGTGCCTACGTGGCACAGCAAGTCAGGTTCCACAATTCTCTTTTCCTAATCACACAGTGCTTTCCAGATGGGTTCAAGCCCTAACCGATTTGGGAAAACAATTTTCAGTTTCAAACCCTAAACGGTTTGAGGAAGATGAGGGCAATTTGATCATTTTATTCTTTAGTTTTGATGGATTTTTATCAGAGGGGCATTTTGATCATTAGATTCTGATACATCCAAGATTCACCGGACCAATCAGCGGCTGCCACGTGTCACCGAGCGACCCGCTCCAGAACCAAGGAGGACCAACCAGGGGTTCCACCCGGGCGCGGCCAGACCCAGGCGCGGCCTACACCCAGGCGCTGCCTCTCACTCAGGCACTGCCTGCACCCAGGCGCGGCCTCTCACCTAGGCGCGGCCTGCACCCAGGCGCGGCATCGTGGACGCAGACGTGATGTACACGGGACACCGGGGCTACTCGTCTATGACCCAATCGTGTCACTACAGACTCATGTCACCACCAGGACTCTAGGCCACCGCTTAGAAGTCCCGTCACCCAAACGGATTCAAGCATCAATGACGTTATCACCACACGCGGGTATCTATCCACCAAGGATCTTGATACCACCAGGACACTCCCTCCCGCGGGGAGATGGCCAATCAGGATAGAGCCCCGTTACCCAGGGCCTCTATCTACTCAACGGCACAATCGCCATCAAACTGGGACTCTCCACACCGCCATACACTACTATAAAAGGCAAGGTACACAACCCCATTGAGGGGACATCTAAACTCATATTGAATAATCACTATTCATATGTTTGCTCAGGAGATCTAACTTTGGCATCGGAGAGCCCTAGGCCGGAACCACACCGGTTCTCTCTGTTGATCCCTTGGTCCACTTGCAGGTGACGGCACTCGTAGGACCGCTCGACGATTTCTTGACGCAACAGATTTCTTGAAACTAATGTCTAACATACCAAATTAACGGATTGGACCAAAGTGCTACACTATTTTGAAAGTAGGAAGAATTTGCAATTAGAAAAGTTGTAGGGGACATTTGGACAAATAGGCATTTTCAGGGTGCATTTTTTAAAAATCCAAAATAAAATTTCCTCTTTAAATAATGAGAGAATGATACGGTTGGCGTTTATGTTGACATAATGACATCTAAGCGACATTACTAATAGCAGAGAACGAAACAGTTTATTTAGTGAGGAGAGAGAAAGGGGGCCAGATAGATATTTAACGTGGAGGGGAGAGTGGAATGGATATAAAACGTGGGAGATCTGTTAACGGGTGAAGGAAAACCTCTTTCTTCTGCCTTCCAAACCAAATCAAACCAAACCCTAAGCAAGAAGAAATCTCTGTGTGCGCTTTATCTTTTAATCAAAATCTTCAAACATGGGCACCGAATAGTAAGATTCTTTCTTTAATCCATCTTCTTTGTCTACCTTTCTCTTCTTAAATATTATATGTTGTTATAAACTACATTGTTTCATATTCCGTGTTGGGCAGCGATTACCTTTTCAAGCTTCTGCTAATCGGAGACTCTTCTGTCGGAAAATCATGTCTTCTTATGAGATTCGCAGTAAGTTTGTATTTTAGAATTCCCACTATCAAGAGTTTCCGCTTTAGTTTTTGTAGATATACAAATAGTCATTTGGTTCCACTTTGATGATAATGTTTTTGTTATCGATATTGAAAACGGTTGTTGTTTTGTCTTTAGGATGATTCGTATGTTGACAGCTACATTAGTACAATTGGAGTTGATTTTGTGAGTTTTTTTTCTCTCTCATATTTATCCCTTTTTAAAATTTCAGATGTCTTTGACTGGTTTTAGTGATTATAATGTTTGGGGAAATTTCTTTTTAATTTATTTTTTACAGAAAATTAGGACGGTGGAGTTGGATGGAAAGACTATCAAGCTGCAAATTGTGAGTAATTTGAATTCCTAGTTTTCATAAATAATGTTTAAAAATTGGGCTTCTGTTATTCAATAGTTGCATTGACATGTATATGGGATGGTTTGGTAAATTCAAATTCTGTACCAGAGTTTTGTGAGATGTTACGTGATTTCGTTTTCTCTCTCACCAGTTTTAATCAGAATCCTAGAAATATTGCTATTTTTTAAAGTTCAGAGAATCTTCATATTGAACTGCAATGCGGGCCTGACATGTTGAACTGCAAAGCGAAGCATAATGCAAAGACATTATTAGCAAGTTACTTGTAGGATCTGACAATTAGCTGTAACTGCAATTTCCACTGCTGCTTACTCTTCATAGTAACAGTATAGCTGCTGAGATTTTAGTGATAGTTTAAGTACCTATCTTCCTATTCCTGGTCCACCATGTAGGCGTCATATCTCCTCAAAATGTTTCAGAAGCTTTTGGGATTTGTATCTCAGAACCTATGAATGACAGAAATGACCTTCAGCTCATATAAAATGTCTCTGAAAATTGGGGGATTCTGGAAAATTTGATGTTTACTGACTACTCAGTAGTAATGTTAAACTATTGCCTTCTGGGCCTGTCATTTTGGGAAGAACATCTTCAGTGGTACATTGTCTGAAGATTGTAACATTGCCTATTTCTCTTCTTAGATCTATGATATGACTTTCATTTGTGCTTGGAACAACCAAAGAACAAAATTTATAATGCTTTGAATATTAGCAAAGATTGGTATGGTTTCAGTCGGATCATCTGATGCCAGTGTCGGAGCTAATGTATCTGTCATACCAAGTGGATAGTCTAATCAGGTGGTAGCTTAGGATTTCTCTCCCTTGTTTGGATCTTCTAATTGTGAATTATCCAGATTATTATTGGTCAGAAGTGATATAATCTCCAAAACATGATACTTAAAGCCTTGTCTGCCTTCCAAGTATTAGGGTGCAGTCAAGTTGGTCCTTTGTCCTTAATCTGGTTTATTGGTTCAAGTGATTCAGTCAGAAGGGAGGTTTACAAGCCAAGTATTAGTAGAATGCAAACTAAATGCACAAACATTTGCTAATGGTATTCTGTAACCTATGTGAACCGTTCATGTTTGGCCACATTATTCACATAGGAGAACTGAGCCTGATTGGAATTATATATTGTCACATTTCGAGTAAAGAAAGCTTAATCTTGTTCCCTTTAACCTCTTAAAGTAATTTGTTTTGTTGTGTTTCTGTAGTGGGATACTGCAGGACAGGAGCGATTCAGGACTATAACCAGCAGTTATTACCGTGGAGCGCATGGAATCATTGTATGGATTCCTTCCCAGTTAGTTTTGTATGCAAAATTCTTTTCTCTTCATTGACCTTGGCTTCGGGTGATCTTGTTGATATTTCATAAAAGTGAATACATTTATATACAGTTTGCTGCTGCCTCATCTTCATGTTTGTGCTTTTCTATTTATGCATTACTGTTTGAAAGGGCATGGAAGCTCTTTGTAAGAAATCCTTATCATAGGACTAATATTCATTTTTTTTGGTTGTTCTTATTAAGTTAGACTATTGCTTTATTATGTTTAATGCCCTTGTGGTATATATATTTTTTTAAGGGGGGGGGGGGGTGGGAGGTGTGGGGGCGGGGGGGGGGGGGAGGGGGAGAGAACCAGACTATAAGTTGCTAAGGGCTTTTTAGAGCGTTCAACAACTTCAGAAAATGATTTCCCTTGAAATTTGCAGGATGTTGTTATACGGGATTTTCCCTCAAAGTAAAATGCTTTTCTGAATTTTAAATTTCCTTTTTAAGAGATAACCGCCTTTGTTCCTTTCTTTTCTTTTCCTTGGGGGGGGGGGAGGCGTGGAGAAGGTCCCTCACAAATGCATCCTGTATTTCAGTTGATGGCACTTGGATAAAGGAGCTCAGAAAGTATGATTTAAAACTCGTCGCCAGTAATATGTGTATCTTCCTTAAACTCTTTCTTTCACCCTTTCACAAAGATCTTTTAAAAGAGTTTCTGGTATTATGATATGACAATTTTAAAACAAGTTAAAATATTTTAGCTCTTAATTGTTTGTTGTTTCCTTTTTTATCCCCACCTCCCCCCCCCTGTGGTAAAATCCAAAAGAAAACTTAAATCCTCAGACTTGTTAGCATTTATTTTTGACTCAAGAAAATCACTGAATTTGATTGATGACTGTGCATTAGACATATTATTAATGGGGTTTGTAGCCACCTAATGGATTGGGGGATTAAAAAACCAATAAAATCCAGAATCGCAGGATAGGAACAGAACCAGTGATTGGGGGGTGGGTGGGTGGGATGAACCCAAAAACCCTCCCAGATACTCTAATGGTCGGATTAAAACTAATTTAAGAATTATGAAAACTGAGAAGAGATTCCAGAAGGTAGAGATTTATAAATTAAATAAAATCTGGAGATCAGATTAGCTTCAAACTGAAATTGAGTTTCACCTAGGGGTAATCAATTAATTCCCAAAATTGGGTTCACAGTTAATGGACAGATTTAAAGCGTAATCAGAAGAACTCATGTCTGTTTTAACACATAGGCAGAATTAAGGTGATTTTGAGTAGCAGCAGTTCTATGCATCAGAACCAGCCCAAACCCAGGTCGAGTACTCGAGTGTCCCTCTCAAGAGGACCTTGAAATCCCCTAAAGTTGGTTCTAATCAGATAAGCCAAACAGTCTCAAGTGTAAGAACAAGGTTGGCTGAAAACTGGGTTAAAACAGGGATGCCAGCAGCGGTTAAATTTGAGATTGTGGATGTTTGAAATATCAAGAATGGATTACCAATAGTAATCACACATCTGTGAATGAAGTCTAAGCAACTCAGAGAATGAAATCCAAACAATAATACCGATTGATGAGTTGTGAAAGCAGTACCTTTATGACCAGAAAAGCAGAGTATAGAGAAAGAGGATAATCGAAGTAGCAATGGCATCACACCCAAGGCTTCTCACCCCAACAACTGAATCACACGGCCCTCTGAAGGAAACTCTTCAAATCTCATTAATCTTCAATCAATCGTTCTCAATGGCGAATTTCCCTTATAAGTGATTTATAGAAACTGAAATTAAAATCCTAATCTAATTAGGAAAAGTAAATCCTATTGGCTATTACAAATCATAACTGAAATAGGAATTAAAAATAACTAAAACTAAGCCTAACAAGTCTCCACACAATTGATAATTAAACTCCAACTTGATCTCCAAGCTAGCTAGCTGTGGGGCTCATAATATATGCAGGTCGATCTCCTCATAATATGCTGGCTCAATATGGGTTGGAATAAACCCTGGATATGGACCAGGTACATGTGCACCTTCGAGCCCAATTGAATGACCATATTTGCATCAACCCGATTTAAGAGAAAATCAATAACTTGATTAAAACAAATGCAATTGCCTGAAAACCCTGGTCGAGTGGTCTATTAATCAAGGGAAATATCAAAACAAAGTTTGGTTGAAATCTGATGGCTAGATTCAAAGTTATGAAACAATCCTATTTGAACTGGAAAGTTCAAGCACTGCAGAATCGGTGGCAGTATTTAGGATTTTAAATCAGAATTGAAGTAAGGTACTATTCAGTTAATCAAGCAAGTAACTGAAAGCAGAAATTAGAAACTGAATCAGATTCAGAAAACCAGAATATGAAGAAGTAGGATTTATGAAATTAGATTTTTTAGGTTTATAAAACAGGAATTGAAACTAGAATTAGAAATAAGAAAGCAGAATAATAAAATGAAGTTTAATTAGGGCAGCAACCTATGTATCAGACAGTTCAAAATTTTGGCCGAAATGTTGAAATTTCCATGGCATATTTCAGTTTCTTCACTTGTCGAAAAAATGGCATGCGAATTGAGGGGTCTTCAATGTTTTGTTTTTCCCTGCTGAAATGGACCATATTTCGGTGCCATTTCAGTTTTGACTAGGGTCGAAATCCCAGTTGACACCAAAATCCTGAACCTTGGTATCAGATCAGCATATCAAATAAACAAAACAGAATTAAAGGACGATAAGAAACAGGTAATCGCAGGGTATGAAAGTTCAAGAAATTTCTGACCTAAATTTTGATGTAGAAAAGATAGAAGAACCAGATTAGGAATCCGCCAGAACCTCCCTTTTTAATCTACAGAAGTACTGCTCAGAATCCACTGAGTGATCACTCTTTTGAATACACAAGATTATGGCCTGAAATCCACAAAACTAGAATAACAACTTAGCTTTTTCTTTTTTTTCATTCATTGAAAAATCGATGGGGAAGACTTAGCCCCTTCCATGCACATATAGATGTGTGCTGGACAGACCCAGACTCATCATAGGAAAGGCTAGAGCCATTCCTGGACAGGACAGAAAAGAAAGAAATCAAAACAGACTAGGAAAACTCCCCCAATCAATAACTGTGTTTGGAGAAAGTCTGACCAAACGACTTTAAATAATACAGAAAAGACAACCCAAACAGGACTGCAATTAAATAATCTAGTTACAGCCTAAGTAATGATAACGACAGTTAATAAAAAAATATGAGGAAAATAAGGCTGCTAAGAAGACCACACAATCTGGACACTGAGGTGGCCCAGTTTCTTGATCCAGTTCTGACCCAGCCGATAGCCCTGGTCTGCGGGCCTGCGGGCCTGCGACCCTTCTTCTTTGTCCTTTCTGATCTGCATCAATAATGTTCAGTGAAAAAGCTGGTTTGTGGTCCTTTTCGAACTGTGCAATCATTTGGTTACGCCGTTACGGTAATAGCTTTGGGTTGTGAAATTTAGGGAGAATAAAGGGCAATAGGTTTTTCTTATTGTTTCAGTTGTGTTCAACTTCCAGTATGGTAACAGATTTCGCTGATTTTTGGATTTCAACAGATTGTCTATGATGTTACTGAGATGGAGAGTTTCAACAATGTCAAGCAGTGGTTAAATGAGATTGATAGATATGCCAATGATAGTGTATGCAAGCTTCTAGTTGGAAACAAATGTGATTTGGTTGAGAACAAGGTTGTGGATACACAAACTGCAAAGGTAATTTGTTATGACTTTACATCTATGGCAAGGTTGAATTTAGTCTGTTAACTGTCTCAATCTGTATTTGTTGGCGTTCATTATGTCTTCCTGCCTTCCCCCCTCCCCTCCAAAGAAATGAATAATATATTTCATTGGAAATAATGAAAGGTTGAAAAGAAACAAATAAATCACATAAAATATAACAGCTACAAGAAGGTCCTATGGAGCCAATCCCACCTTAGAACTTCAAGCAACCCAGACCCTACCTCTCCAAAACAGAACCATCCGATAAATGGCCCAACCTAGAGTGACTCTCTAATCTCTATACACTCCATCTCTTGCCAACCTTCCTGATTTTGGCATCCACTAAAATAAAATATTCCTCATACAAATGTACCTTGCCCTCCCAATTAGGGTAATATTTCAATGGCCTGGGTGTGCTTATTATTACCAACCAGTAACAATAACGGAATCCCCCTCAATAAATAAGGAAGGATAAACAGTCGATTGTGATCACAGTCAGTGGGAGGAATCCAGTGATGTGGCTGTTTTAATATATGGACCTGATCTAACGATCCTCAGATGTTCTTTCTGGTTCATAAGTCAATCATCTTTTCTTGACTGATTAGTTATGTGATCGAAACTTTTAACCGTGGAGCAAGTGATCAAGTGATTTTAGAGGTTAACAGGCGTGTGTTAGAAGTATCATAGTACTAAATTTCAACACTTGGCTGAAATATGCTGACATATTCTGATTTCCGCTGACTGATACAGATTCTGTTGTGATATACCTGCCACGATTTGTTGATGGGAATTTGGATTCTAAGTATCGTTTAGGTCATGTCTGACTGGAACAAAAGTTAATTATTTTGATGGATATGTTCGTTTTCATGTTATCTGGGCTGCTTTTATGAATTACGAGTGTGCTATTGATCCTGATGCAGGTTCATCATAGATATTGGCTTATTTCTTTAGAAATAGGCCTAGGGTTGGGTTATATACATGTTGGGCCTTTGTTCCCAAGGATTTTCTATGTATTAGGCCACTTTAATGAGCTTAAACTAGGGGTACATAGGTTGCATACGGGATTAGCCGAATACTTAGTTTATTTTTATGTTTTTAATTGAACCAGTTTAAATTGGTTGCATCCAATTGGTTCAATTGGTTTAATTTAAGTGAAGTGATCCTATTGGCTAAGAGATTCTTATATCCTATTGGCTACTAGGGAATCTTCTTTATTTTAAGTAGTTTAAGTTGTTTTAAGTCGTTAGGACTCTATTTTGAGTCTATTTCAGTTTCCTAGTCAGTTTAAGTTAGCTAATAGGTTTAGGATTGGGTTAGGCCATTCCTTTTTAGTGTCTAAGTCTAATTTTGAGTATTTTATATAAGGTTCTAAGGGGGCCAAGTATTGAATACGAATTTGATTAATAAAAATTAGCTTTATGCTTGCTGCCTTTGCTCCATCATGAGTGTGCCTTGTGAGTAATATCAAGGTTGAAGGGATTGGTGGATCTCCAATCGACTCCTTGCATCGTGAAGATCGGGAGGGCTGCTACTTATCTCCTTGCATCGTGAAGATCGGGAGACCCCATTGTTCATCTTCAAAGCTGCTGCCATTGAAGACCTGCAACAAGTAAGAAATTCTACAACTATTCTTCTTCCTTCTAGAAGGTCACATACAAGGTGATTTTTGAGATCTACCAAACCAGCCATCCGATTGAACTCAGATTTTCACCATACCTCTATTAACCCTAATTTGGGAAGTGATTCAAAGTTGACCTAATTCCTGTGGCCTGATTTGAATATATTCTCATAGTTCCCATTCTGCCCCTACCTCCATTAAAGCACAGTTTCAGACCTTCAACCATACTCGATTCTGATTTCATGCTCAGAATAAGTAGTTGATTTCATGACATGTTAATTCTGAAATTAGTAACCTAATCATATCTCTAAACCCTAGAATCCCCTTCTTCTACCTCCATTAAGAATTGTCTCAAATAACCTTATCTTGCTGCCCAACTCACCTAACCTACTTCCATTCACTCAAACATCATAAAACCTATACCATTAGACTTCCCTACACCTGCCCATCATTACTATATAAGACAACCATAACCTAAACCTAACTTTAACCCTAATTTTGACATAAAACTCAAGTTTCACCCATTCGGATGACCTATTCAGATTAGATCCTGGTTGAACTGGCTCCTAGTAGGTCTCCTACCTATCTAGGACTACATTAAATTGGTATCAGAGCTATGGCGGAGGGAAACTCCAACCAAGCCTTGAAAGACCCACCTCTCTTCGTTTTCAAGACCCAAGTTCGTCTACCCAATGGGAGTATAACCATCTTAGTTGTTGATGAGAGGAGACGTAATAATATTATTTCACAATCTGTGATGGATATGTTGTCCCAATCAGGAGAGATTTGCATCGAGCCTACAGGTAAAGTTTGTGTTGAATTTGGGTGTTCTTCATACCATGATGGTGCTTGGTGTAAGCCGGTACCATCTCCAAGGAGCTTTATTGCAGGAGGTTGCAATTGGTTGGACGAGTGACAAGGCTGGATTGAACCTGAAAACAACTCGTGTGTCCTACCTGATCGACAACGTCTATACCATTTGTTTACTCTAAAAAGGTTACAACCAAAGGTAACCACATCGATTGTACAACCACAGGGACTGCCGAACATGTCTACTCAAACACAAGTGGCATCAATTGTGTATGAAGCTTCACCAATGGCGGATGTACCAACAGAAGATTCTACCAACGCAGTAGTTGAGATCATGGTTGAGAAGCTCGGCCATCAAATTAATGTGGAGGTCCAAAACACAATTGTAGAAGATTCTACTGAAAAGGTATACATTGAAGAGAACAAAATAGATAAAGCTGAACCAGTAGAAGATGAAAAGCTGATTGAGAGCATTCCAAAGGAAAACAATGACCTTAAAGATGCAGCTCTTGAAGAGGTGGAGCTTGTGTCTCATGCATTAGATGAGAAGGTTGCTAACACTGAAGGCTCTATGGACGAAACATTGATAGTTGTTGTTGATCCAAAGAAAGAACACATAGAGTTTGTTATGCCACCATAGTTCTTCGAAGAGAAAGCTCCACGCATTGAAGACTTTATCCCCAATGTTCCTGCCTCATCGGAATTTTGTTTGGGGATGGTCAAAACTGCTAATCACATGTTGATTCTCCCTCATCACTGCAAAATTCGAGGACGAATTTTTTCAAGTTGGGGAGAGTTGATGCAGGTTCATCATAGATATTGGCGTATTTCTTTAGAAATAGGCCTAGGGTTGGGTTATATACATGTTGGGCCTTTGTTCCCAAGGGTTTTCTATGTATTAAGCCACTTTAATGAGCCTAAACTAGGGGTACATAGGTTGCATACGGGATTAGCCCAATACTTAGTTTATTTTTATGTTTTTAATTGAACCGGTTTAAATTGGTTGCATCCAATTGGTTCAATTAGTTTAATTTAAGTGAAGTAATCCTATTGGCTAAGAGATTCTTATATCCTATTGGCTACTAGGGAATCTTCTTTATTTTAAGTAGTTTAAGTTGTTTTAAGTCGTTAGGACTCTATTTTGAGTCTATTTCAGTTTCTTAGTCAGTTTAAGTTAGCTAATAGGTTTATGATTGGATTAGGCCATTCCTTTTTAGTGTCTAAGTCTAATTTTGAGTCTTTTATATAAGGTTCTAAGGGGGTCAAGTATTGAATACGAATTTGATTAATAAAAATTAGCTTTATGCTTGCTGCCTTTGCTCCATCGTGAGTGTGCCTTGTGAGTAATATCAAGGTTGAAGGGATTGGTGGATCTCCAATCGACTCCTTGCATCGTGAAGATCGGGAGGGCTGCTACTTATCTCCTTGCATCGTGAAGACCGGGAGACCCCATTGTTCATCTTCAAAGTTGCTACCATTGAAGACCTGCAACAAGTAAGAAATTCTGCAACTATTCTTCTTCCTTCTAGAAGGTCACATACAAGGTGCTTTTGGAGATCTACCAAACCAGCCATCCGATTGAACTCAGATTTTCACCATACCTCTATTAACCCTAATTTGGGAAGTGATTCAAATTTGACCTAAATCCTGTGGCCTGATTTGAATATATTCTCATAGTTCCCATTCTGCCCCTACCTCCATTAAAACACAGTTTCAGACCTTCAACCATAGTCGATTCTGATTTCATGCTCAGAATAAGTAGTTGATTTCATGACATGTTAATTCTGAAATTAGTAACCTAATCATATCTCTAAACCCTAGAATCCCCTTCTTCTACCTCCATTAGGAATTGTCTCAAATAACCTTATCTTGCTGCCCAACTCACCTAACCTACTTCCATTCACTCAGACATCATAAAACCTATACCATTAGACTTCCCTACACCTGCCCATCATTACTATATAAGACAACCCTAACCTAAACCTAACTTTAACCCTAATTTTGACATAAAACTCAAGTTTCACCCATTCGGATGACCTATTCAGATTAGATCCTGGTTGAACTGGCTCCTAGTAGGTCTCCTACCTATCTAGGACTACATTAGATCCATTTATTGTGGTAGAAAATTTTGCATCAGGTGTCTTTGAGTTAATCAAGTAGTTATGAACATCTGTGTGGTTAAAGAGGATCTGAACTCTGTACCGATGGCAGCTTATTGTTTTCCTCAGTACATTATTATTTTTGCATTTTTGGACTGACTTGATTCTGACTGTTTCAAATGAACCTGCAGGCATTTGCGGATGAACTTGGGATCCCTTTCCTTGAGACCAGTGCCAAAGATGCAATTAATGTAGAGCAGGCTTTCTTGACCATGGCTAGTGAGATCAAGAAAAGGTAAACTATAGATAACTTTTTCTTTGGTTTAAAAAAAAAAAAAAAAAAAAAAACTAGTAGTGCGAATTGAGAAAAGAGAGTTACCCCAAAATGACTATTTTAGATATCTGGGGTCAATCATAAATAAAGAAGGTGATAGAGGATGACGTTTCAGAGAGAATTAAAGTGGGTTGGATGAAGTAGAGAGGTGCATCCGGAGTGCTGTGTGATCGACGCATTCTTGTAAAGTTTAAAGGAAAGTTCTATAGGACTGTTGTACGACTGGCTTTGATGTATGGGGCAGAATGTTGGCGGTTAAAAAGTGTCATATTGAGAAGCTATGTGTAGCTGAGATGAGGATGTTAATATGGATGTGCAGAAAAACTAGGAAAGATAAAGTAATGAATGTATTAGAGCTAACTTGGGAGTTGCCCCGATCAATGACAAGCTCCGAGAGAGTTGGTTGAGGTGGTATGGTTATGTACAACGGAGGCCTAGGGATGCCCCAGTAAGGAGTGATATGATTCCGATTGAAGGAGATAAAAGAGCTAGGTGCAGGCCTAAAATGATCATAGGAGAAGTTGTGAGAAAGGACATGCATAGTCTAGCTCTTGTGCCAAGTATGACCTCTGATAGAGCCTATTGGAGGCCAAGGATCCATGTAGCAGGCCTCATTTAGTTGGGATTCTCCTGTCTTGCTGGGCTGTGCCTCTTTCCTCTTACTTTCATTTTTCATTTTTCTTTTTATTTTCCATCTTTTCATTTGTCATTTTCCATTTGCCATTTTCCATTTCTCATCTCATTTCCCTTCGCTCTTTTCACATCTCTTCATTCCCCTTTTTTTGTATAGACCTCAGTTTTCCTTACTTTGTTTTGTTTGGATCCATGTAGCCGACCCCATTAAGTTGGGATAAGGCTGAGTTTGTTGTTGTTGTTGTACGAGTGCTTCTTATCTTTCACATTAACTGTATTTTCTGGTTGGGTTCTATTGAATATGATTCTTGTTCGAAATCTGTTCATTTCTTTCATTCTTGGTGGAAATGATTATTACTTTTACAATTTCTCACCCTTGATATACCTTGGGAATTTATTTTCGAATGCTCTTTTTTGAAAGAGGGGGGGGGGCAGGAGTTATGATAACTTTTATCGTAAATAAAGAGGGTGACTGGAATCACAGCTTTGGGAACTAGGATTATGCCACTCAAACAAGTGGCAGTTAAAATATAAGGCATGTTCTTCAGGACCCTTTGTAGGAAATAGGCAACTTGATAATGTTATTATTGTCGCCAATGAATGTGCAGCAGGCAAAGCAGTCTTGTGAGAATAGCCAATTTAAAGTGACTTAGAAAAGCCTATGATAATGTCTATTGGGACTTTATTGAAAATGACTAAAGGGATGCAATTTCTTCACTAGTCACTAAAAACGAAATTCCAAGATATATCTTTTGGCCTTTGAAAGAAGTAGAACAAAGTGATATCATTTTCCCTTTCCTATTCAGTGGCATGAGTGATGTCCGTAGTGAGCTTTTGAGCAAAGCAGAGCCTTTGAATCTATTTTGAGTTTTCTAGGTGAGTAAAGAGAGGGTAGTGATATTGAGAAAAGCCATAACAAAATCATGAATTAAAAAAGCCTATCATTATCTCTAGGGACTTTCTTGAAAATGGATGAAGGGATTTAACTTGGATATAAATTAGATTCTAAACGATGCCTTGTGGCCTTTGAGGCTTTGAAATAGCAAGGCAATATGATATTGTTTCTCCTTTTTCCATTCAACAGTTTAAGTGTCCTTAGTGCAAGTTTTGCATTCTCCAGATTTGAGCTTCTCCAACTAAAATCATCTGTCGAATAGAATCGTTTCATTTGGAATCTGAAATATCTCCCGAAGCTGGAGATGGCCTATTCTCTATCCTGCTTCCTGCACATAATCTGAGTGCGAGGTATTAGGGTCTTGGCTCTTGAGGAAAACAAACTCTTCAAATCTGCTTTTAGTTTTTTATGAGTGAAGATAACATATTGTCGAATTGCGGATGTCACAATCTTATCTTTGGAGATCAACCCAGAAGATATTTCCAACCTGAGGAGCAAGCATTTTTAAATTGTTTTCAAAGTATGATTGTTCTTCAAGTTGATCTTGAGAAGTTAAGGGTTGCAGTTATTGATATTAAAGAGGAGTAGAGCCTCATAGTCTTCAACTGGAGCCTAGTTCATGTCTTGAGTTCTGGGACCTAGTCTTTAGAAATTTAGAAGATGATTGTCCTCTTGGAAGAAGAATTATATTTCTTTGGGAGGTAGAATACTCATCACCATATTATTTTTTTTTTTTTTGGGGGGTGGGGGTGGGGCGGGTATGATCATATTAATTGAATCTTAGGCATTACCTATCCGTGTTTATTACATGACGACTGAATAAAGAGATGGAGAGATTCATAAGAACAATTTTCTAGGAACCTGGCAAAAATTCGGAGAGACCATATGAACAAGTTGCATTTAATTTCAAAACTTTTGTTCTATCATGTTATATACTCATATTCACAAATTTAATTCTGAAAAAAGATGTTTGGGTTCCTAGGAGCCCAAATTGATGAGAGGAAGAAGTTGATAACCTGTGATTTCACGGCCTATATATTTGTGCTTTGGTAGTATTATACTTTAACAGATGTCATGCATGACTCGGTGTTGGTGAGTGATTGGAGGATTATAGGACATAATGTTGATATCCCCACCATTAATGCTACTTACAAGGCCTCTTAAGTCAAACATCAACCTTGTGCAGATGACTAATTTTATGTTTTGCTATGTTGTTATGATCGTTTGAAATAATGTGATAGCGGGTTGATTACAATCATACATCACATGGATTAGAAGAATTTAATAATGTTGTATCCTACTATTTTCAAAATTAGAGAATAATTGAACCATTGAAGTAACCTTGAACAACATCCTACTTGTCCTGGAGGCCTCTTTTGGTTTGAAGTAAAGAAGTAAAATCATATTCCAGGTTTTGATCTTGAGCCTGGTCGAAACCGAAATATTTCACGAAGCCTTGAAATTTAGGTAGTTGGTTTCAAGGTCCAAATGATTAAATTAGGTCCTGAAATGTCTAAAAAACCCTATTTTAGGCCCTCTAAACATAGCAGAACCGTTAGATTAAAAAAAAAAAAAAACAAAAAAAAAACACCCACAATGGTAGTTTGATTACAGACCTTAGTTTGGTAGTATATGCTGTATGTTGCTGAATGCATTCTCTAATATGGCCTATTACACACAAAATTTAGTATAGAACCCACATAAGTGAATTAAAATAACTTATATATGCATTAATGAATAGACGTATAATTATAAGCCATTACAGAATTATCAAATGTTTATACATGGTTCATTACAAAGAGTCAAAGATATGGGACTTAAGAATACATGCAAGTCACCCCTATGCTCATTCTGGAGTCCTAGTACCATATCAAGTTCTGAGCAAGATCAAAACCACTAGAATGTTGTTGCTGCTGCCGAAGCAAGTTTTGACTTGTGTCACAATGCTGGCCATGTCATGGTATGCTGGAAGAAATGCTCGAAGTCCTTCATAGCAGCCCTATAAATGTAATTGTCAACATACTAGAAGTACCCTAACCTAGGGTAGAGATCTTTGAACCGTGAAGAACTAGATCAAGAGCCATTGTAACTGGATGGTGGTTGTGGAGTCGACATCGGCATGTATGGTTGGGGCTGAGAAGGAGAAGATGCTGTCCACGAATGATGATCCACTATGTGATTAACCCTCACTTCACAGGAGTGCGCATCCGCGCACTTCTCAGCCATTGACTACCTTTGATGGGTTAGTAGAACTCAGAGTGTAATGATAAAGAAGAGCTGAATGGCCCATAGCCACCATACTCATCATACCTAGAGTAGTCGGAATAGGTGCTCTCTATGGCATATGATGGTGTGCGTCACTGCCCATGCACACTACTCTCCTCCAGACTCAAGCCTCAGAGAGTGCTAGTCAAGCTCGTAACATTGATATCCATGGATTCTATGCTATCTTCCTCCTCCTCAGGTGGTATGGATCGGTGGCTCAGGCCTCTTGAATCAATGAAAGCACCAATTGATACGATTGGCAGAACTCACCCTCATGAACCGGTCTACAAGGGGAGGAAACCCAATATTATATATGCCCACATCCAATCCCTTATGGGACCGATGTGGGTCTATTGTACATAACATTACCCCACCCTTTAACGGCTGACGTCCTCGTTGCCCTACTCCGGATCAGGTAGCCCTTTCTGCCTTTATGTGTGGGGGCATGTGCATCATGGTAAGCATTTGGTCGGGATGTCTGTGAATGAACTCGGTCATCTCGAGACACCATTATCTCGTCAACATCAACACCCATTTGACTAGCTATCTCAGGTCCGGGCCTACCCCCTAGGCCGATTTATGATAGGGTCACCTCAATCTACTCGACCTAAGTTTGGTGAAATTCTATTGGCTGGTTTGATCTCTACCACCTAAGTTACTAATTCTGATTTTATTGTTATTTTGAAGTAGTGCTGCAACCTGTCATCGATCCTACTGTAGAGTGGTTCTTACTTGAACCCCTTGGTATCAGAGCATCACGGTCACTCCATAGTTTTGCCATCTCCCCTTTAGTGTATCAATGTACTGCAGCTTATTTTTTGTTGGGGCAAATAAACATTCATCAGTTCATATGCAAAGGGTCCCTTCACTATTCATAGAAAAAGGTTCCCTTCACTCCTGGGTTTTGCCAACCTTCTCCAGTGTCAAGCATGCTTTGGTAGTATGGTCCCTTAGTGGCATTTGATAGGATGCTATGATAAAAGAATTACTTCGAGATGGCGTCACCCACTTTACCTTTCCTTAGCTTTCTTTATCTTCTATATGGTAGGATCGTGATGGACCACGATGGGATCATCATCATTATCAGCATCATCATCTACTATTGGTGTTGGGGTTGTCCCCACACTCTGTGATCTCTGGAAAGGCAACTCCGCTTGCCTCTGCTTCTTCCTCCTCTCCCTTGCCTCTGGTGCAGTTGCTCTAGAGCCAGAGGAACCATCTCCTTTCCCCATATTTGCAGTCCTAATATGTTCCATTTGATGTGTTACACAGGTCGCTGCCTGAGCCTTCCGTATTTGTCTCCTCTTGCCCCTGTCTCTACATCAGCAGGCATATAATCAGTATCAGATTCATCAGAGTTGGCCCATGTTGCTGGTGGGGGTCTCCCTAGCACTGCATCATCTTACTCCTCCCTTGCCCTTTGCTTTTCCAACTTCCTTTGTCTTCCTCCCTTCATGAGGGCGGCCATGGTCTTCTGTACCTCACTAGGAACCCTAGGGCATTTCGCCACATCCCTGTAGCCACTTCAGTATAATGTCCCTTCTGAGTTTATCATATTGCCACAATAATTATTTATTACATTATTACTTTTTCTTGTCATTCCCTATTGGTATGTCATGCTTCTATGCTATATCTCCACTCCACTATCAGCTATTCTGTAATGTTCAACCGGTCCATCGAAAAATTAATGCATAGATTATTAGCTATTCTACATCACTTAAGACTCTTAGGACAATTGAATATAACTATTTCCTAATTATTCCCTAACTTTTAAATTTTTTCCTAACAATAAATATTATAAATTTTAAAAAAATAATAATAATACCCTAATATATCAAATATAATCATGGAATAAGACATTAATCATCATCTTCAATTGTAAATACAACAATACTTCCATACATTTTAAAGAAATTTTCAAGCCAAAACAGAAATTTCCCCTATTTTCCAGGTTTTTCTGTAATTAAAAAAAAAATAAAATATTAATATGGGCCTAGGTAGATCAAGATCCTTTACATTTGTTAAGGAGTGTCCATCACTGCCACTGGAATCTCTTAGAAGAAAGGAGTGTACTTTTCAATTGCATTCAAATCCTTTCCACTATTGATAGTTTACTTTGTCACTTCGAAAATTTCATTGTCATTGTTAATTTTTTTTGCAGAATGGGAAACCAACCCAGTGCAAACAAAAATCCAGCAAACACTGTTCAAATGAAGGGACAACCAATTCAGCAAAAAGGCAACTGCTGTGGTTAACCATTGTTCTTGTATTTAATTTTTCTGTTATAGACGAAGCTAGACTCTGATCTTTAGTAAATATTTCATCGTTTTGTACCTTTTTTAGATACTCGACTTCTTAAACTGAAGATTATCAACCTTAACTCTTCTGTGTAAATACTGGAATTTGGTAATTGCTCATAAGCATACATAGCCTTGTTTAGAAAACATCAAGGTGGAAATTACTGTAGTAAGACAAATGTTTCTTCAAATGCCCCACTTTTTGCAAGATTGGCTGGGAAAACTTACCAGTAGAGCAAATTCTTTGTGAATCTGGAGTTGGTAGTGTTGATCACCAATTTCAGCATTTTAAAATTTTTATTTGGGTCACAACCATTAACATTAACTGAAACTATGATAAACATGATTGTTCATATATTTTTTTTAAATATTGGACCATCAAATGCTTCAAAAGATTCTGATTGAAAGGATATTTGTTTCAACTATCATATTTTAGCATTTTTAAATTCTGTGAGTTGGAACATGATTGTTCAATTATTAGTTTTTAAATTCTGGAACAACTAAAATTCTCTAGATCAATAATCATGACCATAGAAATCATCCATGAGATACTTCATCACATGATCAACTCCTCAATTGTAAGATTGGATTGCTTCAGATGATTAAATTGTACTATTGTAGTAGTTTGTGCCTACACTAGCTTGGAGACAACTTTCATTATTTTTTTCACCAAAATTACGTAGATGTTTTTGTTGTAATATTTTAAATTAAAATAGAATAATTCTAAGATATTGCATTATCAGATCAGGTTCTGTCAGATATCCGAATCCTTTTAGGATTGGTGTGATTATAAAAAAAAAAAAAAAAAAAGTGTGGTTTGCGAAAAAAAAATTCTGAAACTTGAATACTACCAGCAAATAAATGAGGGTCATCTAATAAAATCATGCCCCACTTAAATGAATATGTTTTATAAAAAATAAAAGGTGTGGTATTTTGAAATTCAAGTAAAAATTCTGAAGTAATTGAAATTCAAAATTGAACTAATGAATGAGGGCAAGAAAATAAAGTTATGCCTGGTTAGTGGTGGAAATGTCAAACAAAATGTTGCATTCCTACACCATAGATCATGCAGTACAGGTTTCAACAAAAACGAACGATAAGGGTAATACCTCGATAGCCACTGGTGCAAGTTCTCCGAAGGATAGCACTTGAATTGGCTCTTCATCATGGGCAACAAAGATCTATGTAGTGTAGATGTTCTTTTCAAGTAGGGTTTCAGAAACCTTAGCTCTCAAACACTAGAAAGAGAGGAAAGAGAAGAATTGGAGGAGAAAGCATGTCAGCCACGATTTTGGCAGTAAACCCTAGAAATCGTGTGTAGTGTGTTGTAGCCTCTCTACTTCTCTAGTCTCTTAGCTACGTACTTATAGGAATCTCTCTCTTAGTTCCCATCTAGGCTCCCATTACTGCAAGGTCTGAGAGGGCAAATGTACGCTACCTACCCTCTGCTTCGCAGTAGAGGTTGTTTTCAAGTTTTGAACCCACAACCAATAGGTTGCAATAGTACAACTTAGCCGTTGCGCCAAGGTTCTCCCACTAAATAACACTTGAAAATAAAAATAAACATCTAGGTGATAGAATTTATAACATTTAAGTCCACCCAGTGATAGAATATATTACATTTATGTCCGTCCACCGTAACATTGCATAATGGATTTTCAAGTATAGATAACAATACCATCAAAACCTGTAATCCGTCATAACAACCAATACAGAATATCTCGACCATTGATTGGAAATTTTTTTTTTTGAAATATAATTATTTAATAACAATAATATTTAAATATGTTTGTAAATAATTTACAAATTGCCATTGAGCTTGGAATTTCGTCTAATCATTGTTAATAAATTCTCTCAAGGTATTCACCTAAAGTGGGAAGTGGATTATATGTTGAGTACATCCTCCATTCTTAAAAACCCACCGTAAATTTGACATACTGATATATAATCAATGTAGGCATCAACCATTGATACACCAAGACATAAAACATACTTTCTATGCACACAATATGAATACACACATTTATAAGTTATAACTATCAAAGAACCTTGTTACACAAAAAAACAGGACTTAAAATGAACCTGTCCAACAAAACACACAATATGAATACACACATTTATGTTTTAGAGTCACAATCCAAAAATACATAATGTGATAACCCTATGAACAATATGCCAATTCTATCCCTAGTTGTGGACACTTTAAATTATATCCTTATGACAAGACATCGCACATAAAATGATCATGCAAATGACAGGCTTGAATCTTCTTAATGCCAATTCTTTCTCCCTTGAATCTTTTATAATTTAAGACTAGAATCTCTTATTAATAGCGTTCTTAACCATGTGGTTGCCTTGTTCAATTAATTCCCCATCAAGTTATATAATAATAATATTTTGATCATTTACTAAAATATGAATTCCTCCTGTTTCTGATATCATGAAGCAAAATACAGTGAAATCCAAGAATCAATTTCAAACTCCTAAAAGAAAAAACAAACCAGGTAATAGACAATAAGGAGTCTAAACTATACTTTTTTCAGAACAATAACCCCCTCCCCCAAAAAAGGAAACGAAAAAAAAAAGAAAAGAAATCACCACTAAGATGAAGAGCAGCATGACTTCTTGGTGTTCATCTCTGATCCTGAGACATCAATTGTCTTCCCTTCTTTAATGTTTTCAGGTGCAGGCCCGTTTGAAGAGAGATTCTTCTTACTAATTATCCGGTATATTTCTGCAAGGATGGTCTGGAAAGACTTCTCAACATTCGTAGCTTCCAGTGCAGAAGTCTCAATGAATGATAGGCCTTCCTTCTCTGCAAAGCCTTGTGCATCTTCAGTGGCCACTGCTCGGAGATGCTTGAGATCAGTCTTATTACCAATTAGCATAATTACAATATTTGAGTCAGCATGGTCCCGCAGCTCCTTCAACCATCTACTAACATTATCAAATGTCATTAGTTTCGTAACATCATATACCAGAAGGGCTCCAAGGGCACCCCGGTAGTAAGCACTGGTTATCGCTCTGTAGCGCTCTTGCCCTGCTGTGTCCCATATCTGTGCTTTTATTGTCTTCCCCTCCACCTACTCAGAAAGAGAACGGGTAATACATGAAGGTAGTTTCTCCATAAAACAGTTGGTGAGACTAGATTAGCTCGAATCAAATTTAACAAAGCGTCAAGCAAAGGCATAAATTAAGATAGCAAGTTTGACTGGTTGTTTTAACAGGCAAGGACCCTAAAAAATAATCTGCTGAGACACCAAACAAGGTTTAAGAGATTGGACCCTAGGATCTGAACTGGATCTGGATGGATTACCCAGATCCACTGGAAGAACTGGACAGACCAGTAGGTCCCTATTAGAAGTTTGATAGGAACAACTATAATCTTTATCCCATTTCAGAACATTCAGGACTGATCCTGATACAGATCAGATCAATCTGATCCTAGACTCCATAACACCAAAACAGTGCAAAAAGAAGATAGCATAGATATCTAATCATTTAAGAGGAATTAGTCCTACCCAGACAATCAGAGTTTTCTTTCATTTAAGAAAAATTAGTCTAAATTAGTCTACCCTGACAATCATAGTTCACTTTCATTTAAGGGATGATTAGACAAAACATATAGACATTTTGATTGCACACATTTTACACAAACCCAACTCTGTCAATTAACAAAGATGTACATAATTACCATAGATTTAATCGACTGATTGTTTAGATTAAAAGAACACTTTTATGTTTTATTTTTTTCCCAGCTCAGCAAAAGAGATTGCACTTGAGAATGACAACAGATATCTATGCCATCTGTTTTCATAATAATTTATCCTTATTCAACAGGAGATAATATCCAAAATTGAAATACAGCAATTTATCGGTAAATCAAGAAACAATAGCAGACAGCATTAGCAGCAGGGGATGATAACCTGTCCTGGTCCAAATATAAGAGGTCACTTTTGGTTGGCATCCCCAAAGAAATATACAAGGTTACATTTAGGGATGCTAGGGGCAGTTCAGTAGGTAACTTGGCATGCCCCGTTGGGGGTGAGGGGTGTTCAGGTTTTGGTTACCCTATGATCACAGAGGATCTGGACCTGATATGCCAAAGGCTCATCTCTGGTAGGTTGGGTTTTCCTATGCCTGAAATGTTGGGTTATTACCTCTTGTTTTAACTGGAGATAGAGAAGGCCAGCCGTTCTAAGTTCTGGGGTTGGGTTGAATAGGACCATACCCAATCGGCTGGATCTGAGGAATCTGATCGTAGCTTCGGGTTCAAGTACGTACTGTGACCAGACCTTTGGGCGCTATTACTCGATCAGTTGAGAAACTCCCACTCTACAAATTGTTCCATTTTCTGCAGATTAATCGACTCATGGTCACGAGAAGCTTCAGCAGTTGAAACTTCTCATTGATCTCTCTCTCTCTCTGTGTGTGTCCAAAAAGGAGCTCCAGCCCTATATTCTCTTATACCTGCAACCATGTCATTTCCTTCCATGGAAACAGGGGTCCACCCCAGTCACCTCCCACTATCCCACAAAGATTTTCTGACGATCCCCTGCCCTGCCCCTTCCATGAGACAGACCCAGGTTATGCTTGATCTTAGGCTTATAAGGGTTGGGGTACAGAGTAGCTGCAACCCTACACCAAATTTGATTGATCAACATACTTAAATGCACTGTCTGAAAAGATCCATGCTACATAGAGAAAAGGATTTACTACTAAGACAAAACTTCAGTCACAACATTCCATTGTTGTAAGGACAACAACCTGTTCCCCAGAAACATCATGAGATTGCCAAATCTAAAAGTGCAAAATGTCTAATACAGCACTAATCAAAATCTCACAGAAGAGAGGCAATTTCATTTAATGAATATGAAGGCAATCAAATATGGGAAAGACAAAATTAACCATAAATTATTGTGGCTTGCTAAACATCAGTTAAATTTGAAGATTGAAAAAATAGACAAAAAAGTTTCAGAATTGTTAAAAAAAAAACCTAATAGCATAGGCATTTCTTCATTCGTTGCATCTATTATTGGGTAGTCATAAAAGATGGGATTGTTACGTTTTCTTTGGGCCAATATTGGAAATTAGTGGCAAGTTACGTTATTTCATACAGAAAGTGAAATTATGCTATATTATGGGTGTGTGTGCGCAAGTTGAAATTAGGCTAAATATATTTGGAATCCCTCTCCATGCCTAGTCGTTTTCTCTCTTTACAGCTTCATGGAATCCAGCAATCATTTCTCTGCAAAATGTCATTAGTCATGAGCTGGGGGAGGAGGGAATTTCAAGTGAAGTGCTTCAACATGTTATAAGTCTGGCAGAAAAGGCAGGTTTGAAGGCGCTGCCAGTGGATAAAAACTGGCTTTTCCAGGGGGTCCTGAAAGTTCTGTTAAATGCTGAAAAGAGGTACCAACTTGGAGTAGGAGATCCACTCAATTTGCGCTTTTGCTCAAGCATATCATTCATTTGGCATCTCAAGTAAATGTCATCTTCCTTCTTTTTTTTTTGCCTTTGGCAGAGGCTGCGTGATGTTCTCAGCCAAGTCTTTTTTTTTTTTCTTTTTCTTATCTGTCTCTTCACATTTTTCTCTTTATCAATAAATTGTTATTCAGAAATCAACAGCTTTGTGTTCATTATTAAAATATATAAAAAAAAAAGGGCAGGGAGGCACATCCTTGGAAAGTAAGATAACTCAATCAAAATTAATTGGGAAGGGAGAAACACTTAAGCTTGAAATCTTTCACAAAATTTAAAGGAAGGAGACCCTGTTTAATAAAATTGTCTATTTTATCATTGTGGTGATTTCCTATATCCTGGGATGTGAGGCAGGAAGGTTACTGGTAGCAGTTAGGGTTTTTGATGTTGGTGGATGGTGACAGCAGTTGCTGGTTGTGGGTCTTTAATGCGTTGCTTGTATTAACCATTTGTTAATTGCGGTAGAGGATGTCACCATGGAATGGTTATACCAGGCTATGCATTTCCTAATTCGATCTAATCCTGTCCTGTCCTCTCTTACTAAATGTTATTTGTTGCCAATCATAAGATTGTAACATTATACTTAGGGTTTTTTACAATTACCACCCCAAAAACTTTCATATCTACTATTACCCCTCCCAAAACTTTCAAACAACTATTACCCCCCCATGGTGCAAACTAATTACTAAATGGACCCCACCGTTACAGACCCCTAACGGTGGGGTTTAGTAGTGATACAAAACCCTTGTCACGGATTTTCTAGGACGAAAATGCCCTTTTGGGGTGGTAATTGTAAAAAACCCTGATGACAAGTCTTCTCCTTCTTCTCCTTCTTCTTCTTCCTCCTCTGCAACCCCAACCGAACTTGACTGAACATTCATCCTTCCTAATCGCTACACCTGCTTCGAATCTTCTCCAAGAAGGAAAAACCCACAACAAAGAATTTCTCATCTCGATCTAATTATAATTTTTTCACAAATTCAGAGCAACCGACGTTCTTCACACTCTTCTGCTATGAAGAATAGAAATCAAAGAAGAGCAAGAACAGGAAAGTAGAGCTCTTTCCACGATGATGAAAGCAAACGGTAAGCCTCCTTCTCTCTTCTGTTGTCTGCAATCAATTTTTTAATTCTCTATATATCTTTTTCCCCTTTTCATTTCTTGAAGAAACCCTAATCTGGGCTCCAATTCTCAGTCTTTTCACAGATTATTATCACGAATGGATCGACCGTCTCAAGAATACCATTCTTCCCGCAGCTTCGTCGCTCCATGTCATCTTCTTCAGCGAGCCTCCTCTGCACCCACGTCGATATTCTCTACCGCCATTTCCTAGACTATTACGAAGCACTCGACCTCGCCGCCTTTGAAGATTTCTCTCAGAGTCTCTACCCAGACTGGCGCAATCCCATGGAACAACCCTTTCTCTGGTTCGGCGATTTGCACCCAAATCTCTTCACCAATCTCCTCAGATCTTTCCTCAGATCTATCTCAAGCTCTCTGCAGATTGATGAAACTTGTTGGAAATTTTTCAAAGTTCTGAGAACTGGAATTTTTTTCGTCTAAAACCTCTGTTTCTTCTTTCAGTTTTAGCTTTATGTGAGACAGCTTCTTCTTTGCTGGCATTTACTGTGCTTTTATTTTAAATGCTAGGGTTTTATTCCAGAAATGGCGATTTTAAATGCCGTTTTGGATCTGTGAAGTACTTAGGCTGTCTCTGTTTGCCATTATATCTTCTTTTTTTTCTGTTATAGAGCGAGGAGGAGCATTTTATTCCTGTCGCTATAATAGGATTTTAACTTTTCAGCTCGGTTTGGGTGAGCATTTTGTTAAGAAAAATCTCTGAAGCTCTTCTGCTATTGATTTCTGAAACTTCGGAGAAAGAAAATGGTGGATTTGTTAAAGAGCTCAACTAGAAATAGGTTTCAGACGGCCGTGTGGGCCGTGAAGCTCGGTTTTCTTTTCATCGGAATCGTGGCCTGAGAAGAGGGCTTTAACGGCGGCACCTCTCTATCCTTTTATACGGTGGAAGAAATCGTGGCCTGAGAAGAGGGCTGAGATGAAGTTCTTCTTCCTCCGGTTTGCTGCAACAGGTGAGGTGGAGAGGATGAAGTGAAGAGGGTGAAGTGAAGAGGGCTGAGACGAAGTTCTTCAAAAGGTTTATTTCACTTTTTGACCAAGGGTATTTTTGTCCTAGAAAATCAGTGACAAGAGTTTTGTATCACTACTAACCCCCACCGTTAGGGGTCTGTAACGGTGGGGTCCATTTAGTAATTAGTTTGCACCATGGGGGGGGGGGGGGGGTAACAGTTGTTTGAAAGTTTTTGGGGTGGTAATTGTAAAAAACCCTTATACTTATAGTATTAAAAAGATCATCCGATTATTTGGTCTGGTAAAACCTGAGAAAGATCCTCACATAATCAAAATAATGCTCATAAAGTCATAAGAGAACCCCAAGTTTCAACTAAATTACAGTTATGATTCCAACATTTTACATATTAGCTTCATTGTTGGTTCTAGAGAATTAATACACAGCATTCAGTGGTTTTATTCAGAGGGTGGACCTTGGTGAAACGGTAAGGTTGCTTCATTGTGACCAAGTGGTCACGGGTTTGAGTCTCTGGAAACAGCCTCTCCGCAAAGCGGGGGTAAGGCTGCGTACATTATGACCCTTACCAGACCCCGCGGTGGCGGGAGCCTCGTGCACTGGGTACATCCTTTTTTTTTATTCTGTGGTTTTAGTCAATACATTTCACAGTACATCTTAACGAAAATGGTCCAATGATTAATCAAAATCCCAAGAATTTGGGAGTATTTGGGTAAACCAGTTGGAGATTGGAGAATGACTGATTTCTCTTTTGTTATGAGTGGTGTAGCTAGGGATAGTAGTTTTCTTGATTTTATTAGGACAACCAAAAATAGATTGAAGTTCACGGGCCGTTGGCTGAATGGTAATTGAAGGAAAAGACAGACACTAAGATGGACAGGAAATTGCGTTCATGAATTTTATGGGTGAAACCAGCTGGTTGATTTAGTACATTACCACAGGTTTGACACAGGTCGTCAAGATTACATAGAATCCATAACAACAGGAAAAGAACTAAGGATAAATCGCAAAAACAGCAAGGAATCAAGCCTCTGACATTTGAATCAGTATAGAAAACAATTCCACTGAAATGTATATCGAAATCCAAAGACAAACAGCAATTCCAAATGGTACAAAAGCAGCAGGCATAATAGCAAAGATAGCAAGCACACTGGGAATTTCCCACAGGAAAGACTTCAAGATTTCTGTTCTCAAAATTTTCAAAATATTAAAGGGCAGTGATCCAAGCATTTTTAGACTGTGATGATTCAAACTCTTAATTCTTAATTTGAATTCAACATATTGCAGTTCTACAACAACTTTGACTTCAACTAAGATACATACTACTAACTATTTGACACTGTAGGATGGTTTAAAGATCCTAGCCTGGTGCCATAGGGGCTCAGGAATTCTGTCCTCCTTCACTTATTTCACACCAACAAATTAAGGCTATCAAATACCGATTCAAGGTTTCCTGATGGATAGAAGTTAAATAACCTTGATATCAAAATAAAAAGTATGGCTAACAGAGTCATAATGAAATAAGAGGAAAAATGTAAGAGAATCCTAAGAAAGAAGATCAAGAATTAGCTACAATCTTAAAGAACTTGAAGAAAGTAGCAAAATAGCCCAGAACTAACCCAGATTGCATAAAAAGAAACCAGGTAATAAACCTACAACAAATCAGAGCATAAAAGTAGAATTAGCAACTATTTAACAACTTGGATGAATCCCAAAGATATCTGGCAAGAAATTCAGCCTTTTTTGTTGGGAGCGGGGCAAAAAAATTTTGCAGGAACCTCAGACAATTTCTTCTCCAGTTGACAACATAAAGCCCTTTAACAAGGGCATACCCACTACACGAGGCTCCCGCTACAGCAGGGTCTGGGGAGGGGCATATGTACGCAGCCTTACACCCACTTTTTGTGGAGAGGCTGTTTCCTTGAACATAAAGCCTTTTAACAAACCTTATGCAACTACTACTCCTATTTAAAGTCAAACTTAACTCTCAGACAGTGAAACTCGTAATACAACTCTAATTCAAGTTTTATAAACTCTTGTAACTGCCTGACTCTTTGAAACAAAGAAAAATATAAGTCAAACCTAGATCGTACTCCTAATTAAATTGGAATACTCAGAATACAAATCTCATTAATGCTTCACACCCTATCACTGAATGGCCATAACTCTCCCAAAACTCCTTGGAATCACCTTTTACTTTATGTTTCCATCACCTTATGACAATGCTGCTTCTAACCTTAAATCATTATGGAACTATGTAATAAGGATGCACGCCTGACTGTGTCTAGGTGCCTTTTCTTTACACAACCAGTCAGTGTCTATTACCTTCGCCAAAGAATTTTTTTTACCTAAAGCGACATGTTACCCTTGGTTGGATGAGATTCCTGTCATAGACCAGTTACAGGAGTCCACCACTTTGGTTGTGGAAGATGTCTAACCTAAACCAGTCCAGGCATATAATAATACCAACAAAAGAACCCGTTACTCTCACAAAAATGATGGAAAGATAGATTTACAATAAAACTGATCAAGAAGCTCCAACATCAATGGCAATCCCTTCATCCCTATGGAATTTTTGCTCTTTCAAAGTCCAAAGGTGGACACATTGTGGGGTGGTTTCTATTCAAAGGACACTAACTCTAAATAAACTTCAGGGAACATTACAAATGGCCAACAGATGTTACCTTTTTTTGGAAGAAAAAGAATCTGCAGACCACTCGCTACTTTTTTAAGAAGTGACATGCATTACAAATTTACAATGAGTTATTTTAATTGATTCTTCCATGTGGATTGGGAGACACCAAAAGACACTGAAGCATGGCTTGCTTACTGACTCAAAGTTGATTTGGTTCCTATACATCCTGTGGAAAATCATCCAAGCAGTTGTGTGGGACATTGGGAGGGAGATAGGTTTTTGATAATCAGGCCTGTGTGAAATCGAAGTCCATGGAGGTCATAGGAACTGCTTTTGGTGATGGTAGAACAATATTCCTACAAAAGAATGGAATCAGACTATGCTTTTTCTTCCTACTATGTATATGGATTTAGGTAACTGTTACATGAATGTATATGTATTTAGTTAGTCTGAAGGCGTCTAATCATTGGGGAAAATACATATATGTTCTAACTCAAACTAAAACAGCTCTCTCTAGTTGCATATCTAAGATTCAGAATAAAAAAATACATGTCAAATAAAAAAGATAATATAAAGAATAAGTCATCTCTACAGATAATTTTTAGCGTTTGATTTACGAAAGGGCTCAAGTGTACTTGCTTTTTAAGCATAAGATATTTTATCTTTTAGTGTTTAAGCATGGGATACTTGGATTACTATACACCCATATGTTGGGTTGCATGGAAGCAGATTTCAAGATTGGATCTCGATATTGATGAGAGGATATTGCTTTCGGATCTAAGATTCTAAGGAGAACACTAAGATAGCGTCGAAGAAATATCTCTAGACAATGAATCCACTAGATCCAGTTGCCATCCATCTCATACCAATTCGCAAACAAGTAATTCAGTAAAATCCCACAGTGGCACCAAATCCAAACAGAATTTCAAACATTTCCCGACTATAAACTCCAGATCGAACCTCTTAAGCTCCACATCTCCAAATCACAACCCAGACTAACTGAACAACACCATAAAACCAAATTGAACCCCGTATCACAATGATAACCCAAACCCACTTTAGCAAACAAAAACCCTCGCCACAATTTCAACAAATAATCGTGACAGAGGGATGAAGAGAAGCTGCATGCAAATGGTTTGAAACGAAAGAACTGTGAAGAAGAAGAAGAAGGAGATAGACTAGTGTTAGTTATACCTGAACGGTTCGGGTAGCGAATTCGACGCCAATGGTGGATTTGGACTCCAAGCAGAACTCATTCCGGGTGAATCTGGACAGGAGATTGGATTTGCCAACACCAGAATCTCCGATTAATACGACCTTGAAGAGGTAATCGTATTCTTCGTCCGGTCTCCTCGCCATCAATTGGATTTGTTTTGGCAGAAACTTTTTTTTCCGAGGAGGAGAGAAGAAAAGATCTACCAAGGGCAAAGAGTAGAAGAAACGAAAACAGATCTTCCTTTTGACTAGAATTTCCCAATCCCCAAAATCCCAAATGACTCGGGTATTTCCTAAAATCGAAGTTTGCAGTTTGAATTGAACTTGAACTTTGGAGGACAGAAAAAATGAATAAAAAAACCAAGGGAAAATTGAAGGAAAATCAAACGCGTCAAATTGAAAATGGAACCGGTCCAAATAGCTTGAATCAAACTGAACCGAGTAAATTTTTTTTACAATTCAGAACTGAAATTCAATAATCGAATTCGGTTTGATTCGTTTCCGGTTCCTATTGATTTTGAACTGAATTTGGGTACTAATATATTATAATATTTTAATATATTATAATATTAAGGCAAGAGATCGTTGTTTGGTCATATAGCACCTGCACACAAGGCATCAACATAGATGCAATTTTTATTTCATAGGGGCAAGACGGTACTATCTCACACTCCTATGTATGGGCGCAGAAGCCACACGACTAGGTAGCATTTTTTCAGAACTGATTCAATTTTTGGTTCGATTAGGGATCACGCCAATACTCCCCTCCCTGGAACTGAACCAAAACCAAACTAAATACCTAGTTCAGATCATGTTACAACCTTATGCATCTCCCTTTCTCGTCCTTTCTCTCAATCCAATGATGATGCTTACAAAATCACATGCCTTTGCATTTCTTCAAAAAGTGAACTTGGAGATTGGCCATGGAACGGGTGTATGATTCAGATCCAGAACTAGGGTCAAGATATGTGAAGGGTCCATATACCGAGCCTTTCAGTAACCAAAATTTATGAGTTAAATTTTTTTTTTTTTTTGAAATATAAGATAATTCATAAGGATTGAACCTAGATATTGCAATATGGCCACACATTAGTTTTACAACTCAAGACCCATTTTGCCATGTGGCAATATAGACTTAGTGGGAGAATGTTAGTTGATGTGGCCCATATAACCACGCCAGCCAATCCGGCCATTTGGTTTGGAGACATTGCAGATTAAGAGCTTTGTAACGGACATGGAGTGGTAACTGTTTACTCTTTTCCTCAATGGAAGGAAGAAGGTTACACAAGTATTAATAGTGATTATTTTGTAGGCAATGGGAAATAAGCAATGTAGAAAAAAGAGAACCTAAATTGACGTAAGTAAGAAACGAATGGAGACCATGAAGATTTACAGGGTTTGGCAAGATTGTCTACATCCATGATGAGATGAGACATGCTTTATCATCAATGGAGAGTTTGTTATAGCCGCTTGTCCTCACACCTCTCTTAGATTACAAAGAAAATCATGTCGCTACAAATATATAGCACAACCCTACATAGACACATATTACCGAAATGCCCATGTAGTCCTAAAAAACTTTCATGCTCTATAGTCTCTTAATGGTCATTCGAAATCAACTCAGAAATGCAAGCGACGGAATACAAGACACCATACCTCTCACGCAAACAAACAAAGAAACGATCCCTCCAGCACGGACCATAACAGAAGAAAAACCACCCCTGAACAATGAGCTCCCCCAATGGAACAACCCAAGAACACACTCAACTATGATGAAGCCAAAGTTGAAGCATGGTGGACAACATGGTAGGATCGCCAATCCTCAGGAGGTAAGTTTGAAACCTTCACTTCAATTGATGTTGTTTTCTAACAAAACAGTGTTAGGCTGTGTTTGGTATGCATTTTAGGCCAAATTATTGTCCAAGAATGCGAAATTGACCTAGAATGCCTTTTAGATCAATTTTGCATTCTCAGGCGATAAAAACAGTTAAAAATGCGAAATCGACTTGGAATACATTGCAAGAATGCATACCAAACATTGCCTAAAATGTATCTCTGTACACATAAGAAGACAATAATATTCTTCTTCGATACAGGAAAATGGCTAACTATTTCATTTGCAATACTTCCTGCATGCACGTTTTAATTGGCCTTGTTTCTGCATTGAGTAATGAAGTAATATTTTTTAGAACTCAAGATAACAAAGTCAGTATTATTTAAGTGCATATGAGATACATATAACCATACATCCTCTTATTTACTTATGGGAGAGAGTTGGACACGCCGCTAGCTTTCCTGGAGCTAGCAGTTGTGTCCAATGAAGAAAATAGGAGAGAGACAGACACAGGCTAGGCACAGCGCCAATGTACCCAACCTTTACCCTTAATTTATTTATTGAACTATATAGCTAGCCAAAGCATTGGCAGAGGAGATCAGTTTCACCTAATCTACAAAAACCTAGTTTATGTCCCTGTCCAGTACAGAGTTTTTGGCATTGAGCTTGTGAAGTGCAACGTGGAAGATTTAATTGGTTTTGTCCAACACTTTCTATGTCCTTGCTTTCTTCTTCCAGGTACCTTGATGAGTGAACTGAACACAACAAAAGAAACAATTAGTTATAACCAACAAGAAGGAGCTTAGAAGAATGACAGCAACTAAAATGACCATTTCAATCAAGCACTACCCAGAAGTAATTGGTTTCTCATTGTTGGGTATGACATCCAAACAAGCCTTACAAATGGTCAAAAGGCAAATAAGATGAAGTTGAAACACTTACCCATTGCCATGGAAGAGAGAACCAAAATAAGGAGACAAACAAAATGTAGAAGCTTGCCGTTAGCCATTTCTACTGACTTCAAAACCAAATGCATATTCTTCTTGAGAACTTGAGGGGATTTTATAGCAAAATCTATTGATTCTGGATTTTCTATACATAAGCCATGAGAGATTTGTTTTCTAATCTAATAAGATACTTATTAAAGCGATTTCCAAAATCATGTGTAATTCTTTTTTATGGCTTTTGTTATGACTAACCTTTTTTGAGGGAGTTTTCCGTTTTCTTTGACCATCCATTACTTTTGGAACAACCATTAATTTGGGATTTTTATGCACAATCTATAAGAGATTTGTTTTGTAATCTAAAAAGATACGTTTTGTTAGTTTTAAATGAGTTTTAAAATAAATTAAGATTCATATAGCCTTAAATAGTTGTTTAAATACAAAAGAAGTTTTATAACTCTTTGCTTCTTGTTTTACATATCATTTTAGTTCTCTTTGGAATTACTTATATCTCTTTATGTTGATTCTTAAATTGCTATGTAGCCTCTCCTTGAAGTTTCTTGAAGAAAAAAAAAAAACTCTATTCTGTTATTGGATTATTGAATCCATCATCTTAATTATCATCTTAATTCCTCCTCTTAAAGACTTCTCTTTAATTCCTCCTTCTCAATGCATATTCCTACCAATATAAGTAGGAAGAAGGGTTTATCCTTTTTAAGGAGCATCAATGAATCTAATTTGAGATTGATCTAATCTCTTTCGATTAATTAAGTCCCTCTTAAGATAGATCAAGCTCTCTTGATATTAATCAAGTGTATCTTGGGATTAATCAAATCCCTCTTGAGATTATCAAAGTCTATCTTGAATAATCCATTTGTATGTGGTATTAATCTTGTTCTTCATTATTTTGAGAGTGATATGATTGTGTGTGTTCAGTTATTTTAATTTGAGCACATCCCTGTAGTATTCAAAGGGGTCTAGTAATCAAGTGTACGATTGTTAGGGGAGCCAATGGGATGTTTTATCTTGGAGGCTAATTCACAACATTCTTAGTTGCACCATAGGGGGCATTTTATGGTCTTAACGATAATGTCAAATGACATGACTCAACCTGCCAATTTTCTAACATAATTTTTGTTACAGGTTTCTGAAAGAGGCAGTGCAAGTAATTGTTTGAATACTCTTATCGTAAAAATAATTTCTACTCATTTATGTTTGATCTCTCAATATTCTGATACGGCACGGGATTTTGGGCATTTGGGGGTGCGGGCCAATCATTTCGTTCGCCCCCCATATGTCTGGGCGCACCCTGTGCCCCCATGCAGAGAACTGTATCCCATTCTCTTTTATGGCTTTTAGTATGATTTATTTTCTTGGACCAAGTTTTTCTTCACCATCCACCCCTTTTGGTGGTTGGATGGGACTCTTAGAATTGGAAAAGAAACATTTCACATGTTTGTTAAGTAGAGGAGGGAGACTAATAATGACATCCCAGTGATAGATCTTGGTGACCCATAGTGAAGAGAAACTCTCTCCAACTTTATGAAAAAAAAATACTTATTAATGCTTTTCTATGCACAATCAACAATGAAACTTGTTTTGTAATCTAAGAAGATGCTTATTAAAGCTTTTCCAAAATCATGTACAAATCTCTTTTATGACTTTTATTTTGATTTACTTTCAGACCGACTCCATCCACCATTTTTGGAACAACCATTAATTTAGGATTTTTATACGCAATCTATAAGAGATTCGTTTTGTAATCTAAGAAGATACATATTAAAACTTTTCCAAAATCGTATGCAATTCTCTTTTATGGCTTTTAGTATGACTTATTATTTTGGGCAAAGTTTTCCTTCACCATCTATCCCTTTTGTTGGTTAGATGGGACTCCTAGAACAATGGGAAGAACGGTTCATACAAATTGTGAGCAAAAGAACTAAGGGTCTACGTCTACAAAATTTGAATCCCATCTAATCTGGTATATAATAGATTGTTAATGGCATTTAACTAAGGCTTCTTTAGTGGACCATGTAGGAAATCTTTATTCATTAATGAACAAAGCTAGGTTTGAATAGGCTACACAAGCAGCGGCTGAGATTTACCTTGAGGCCATGAGGGCAAAGGCCAAAGGCCATAGATAGGCCTCACATTAACTAGTTATATATTGAATAGGTCTACAATCTCAACTCTATTGTAAAACTTGTTAAAATATAAGTGAGAATTAATTACCACTAATAAGAATAACATATCTAAATACTCAAGAAGTAATTTAATTCTATATCATTCTACACTTGTCTTCAAAATCAAAATCCAATAATGTAGATAATTATCCTTAATTAAGTAATCCCCATATTAAAGCTTAATTCTGTAATAAGAATAAAGAATCTACTTAACTAATTGGCTTAAGATCAAGATTTGCAAGCTGTTGGATGTTAATGGGGTAGGCAACATTGGTGTTGCCATTGAAGGACTCCCTTCCCATTATGATATTCACAGCTTCTGTTGGGTGGAAAGCATCCCAGAACACATATTCATCTCTGTTGGAGCACGGTGTCTGGAATGGTAGACATGTGATCTGTCCACTGTTTCGCCCAATCCCACAACACCCACGATCTATCACGCTAAACCCTACACAGAACAGAACCAATTAACCCAGAGGAATAAAATTTAAGAGAAGAAGATATTCTTCTACATATATACATGAAGATTTGAAACCCGATTCATACCATATTGTGTAGGCATCTGGACGATATCCTGAAACATCCGGTAGGCATCAAGGTATACGAATTTAGCACCGGGGAGATTGGCATTCAGGTTGTCAACCAGCGACCTGACGTTGGCATTGAAGGGAAGAACCAGCCCATTCACCGATTCCGAGCACTGGCCATTGGGACTTTGTGCGAGAATGCTCGGCACACACCCAAGGAGTCCAACCCCAGATATAGCAAATTTCCGAGCTCCAAGGTTGTATAGGCTCTACAATAAATATTCGGTACTTGATCAATATGCCAAAAATTCCATAATGTAAAATTGCTAGTTGATAGAACACGTTAAATCATATCCCTTGCAATTCCCTGTCCAGTCCAATTCCCTTAGTGCCCCTAAAAAGGAGTGGGCGCAATGACCATTTCATCCCTATCCAAACATCCTGCCCAGGTGGGGTCCATCCCCCTCTTATTACAGGTACAAGGGAATTAGACCGAACAGGAAGTTGCAGGAGATAATTTTCCTTAAATCAAGCCCTTTAATGGATCTGAGTCACCTATACACTAGATGAAACCCCATTAAACATATAACATTTTTGTTTTTTTTTTTTTTGGTAAACAGGGAATTTATTGATGAGAGGGGTGGGTGCAAGCGGCAGCATCAGTCACACAGAGATCCTGAAGCCATCGAATGGAGTTTGGCCAATCTGTCACACACCCAAGTGACAGGGCCTTCTTGGCCAGGGCATCTGAAACATTATTCATAGCCCTAGGAGAAAAGGAAAAAACAATATTTGGAAAAGAATAAGCAAGCCTAAGCACAGCTGAAACGAGATCTTCCACCTCCCACATTGGGGTTTGCTCTCCACCGACCATCAAAACAGCTTCATTACTATCGGATTCAATGACAATGCTATCCAACCCCATTAAACATATAACAAAACGAGGAAAACAATTCAAAGTTTGCTCAAGTTATTAAAAGTGAGTCGACTCATTGACTCATTCACAGGGATGACTTACGGTGAGTTGCCGAGTGTATTGTTGAATTAATAGACTGGCGAACTGCTGGGCGTTGTACTGGTTCCGGGTCGGGTAATTGGGCATTAGGTAGTTATTGAGGTAGTCATTACTGCCCATCCCAACAAAGAATATGCACCGTCCGATTGCATTGGCTACATCATTCGCTCCCAGATTGTTCGTTATCTGATCAAGGGTGTTCTCAAAATTCCGTATCTGTTGGTCAAAGGGTATGCGTCCCACCTGATCATCGAAAGGCAAAAATAGCAGCATTTTAGATATTTCACTAACAAGGTAATGGAACTATTAACTCCATTACACTCATCTATGCAAATCCTAGTTTGATCTGAAATTAAAAGAAACCATCGGACGGCCATGATAATCCCATGAAATATAAGGGGAGGATGGACATGCAGAAGCGTGGGCCCACATTTGGATGGACACAATCAGGTGAGGTAAGCATGCATGAGACCTGCATGAGGACGTGCTTCATGAATCTAACTCGGAACTCAAGAGATGTAAATGTAATGGAACTCACAAAATTTCTACCCGTGACATCAAGGATTCCTGCCGCAGCTGAAGCGTAGTTAACTCCATGAAGCATTTGCACACCAGATGCTTGAGAATATGCTGGGATGAGTGGAAGACCCAACAGAACAGCTGCAACACACAACAAGAACATCAGAGATGGAGACAGACAACACACACACACACACACAGGTTCGAATGGGGTAATACCGATTTCGTCAACCATGGTGTAACCATTAGAGAAGCGACCAGTTGGACCACCGTTGAAGTCGATACCGTAAGGGTAGTAGTTGGCCTTGGCCAAGGAAGGAATGTCATTGTTATTGCCATTGTCGATGAGGGAGTCTCCGAATATAAACATGGCTGGAACCAGCTCTCTTCTTCTTCCTCCTCCATCTTGTGTCGACGCATCAGAGGTACCACCATCTTGGCCTGAAACCAAAGTTATCAAAAGGATGAAAAGAAAGGACAGGAAGGAGAAGCTTCTGGTAGCCATAGCAGCACTGAGTGAGACTGTAGGAGTAGCGGAAGAGTGAAGGTGGGAGGAGCTAGAGAGGGAGAGAGAGTCTGTTTGAGTTACTGAGTTGGGAGGAGACTTTAATAAGGCGTGTGAAGGACGGACGGTAGGTGGGCTGTTGTGAATGCACTGCCCATCTGTCTTTTGCAGACCAGTAATTATCTTAAGCCTTTGCTACCCATGAAGCCCCTGATGGTTTTCGGAAATTACAATTCTTAAGGGAAGCCTGAAAGGGTTGACGGTTGAGTCTATAGAGTATAGACTCTATACTCTATACAGCTGCAGCTTTGGATGTTTGTGAGATTCTAACAATCTGAATTTTGCATAAGTTGGGTCATGCATAGTTTGGAAATTCAGTTTTTATTTTTATTTTTATTTTATTTTAAATAAGGTGAGTCAAACTCGATCAGGGTGAATCATGGATCGAAAAAGAACTCTGGAGAAGACTATGGGCCATCTTTCTTTTTTTTTTTTTTTTGTTTGTTCTCTTTCTCCAAGTGAAGAAACTTTAGAATATGGTAAAAGAAAAAAAGCGAGTCAAGCTTACTATGAATTTAGAATAACTTAAAATTTTGATTTTTGACCAGTTAAGATTTTACCGAAAATTGAAAAAGAACTAGTATGTTACACCAAGAGAGCCAAAAAACGATGCTATACATAATTTATTGACAGCTAAGAGGTGTTAAATAATAATTGGAAATTTGGGTTTTGAGTGGGACGAGTCCCCTGACTCGAATCAAACTTTTGGAAAATTTGATCAAGAATCGTGTAGATTAAGTCAAAGTAAAAAAAGATGAGACAAGGTCTAAATCAATAAATCTTTTTGAAAGACAAAAAAACCTATTTCACTTGGAATAGTTTCTAACTAAGCATATTTGGGTTTGAGATTTGATTAATGGGAGAGATGAGTACCCTTATTTCCCTTGTAAACATTGACTTTAGTCAGATTAAAACAGTTTAATCACCTGATTAAACCATCATCAAACAGGATAATCTAGGCCAGATTGTGCAACCATAGAATCATGGGTTAGATGGAAATAAATAAGAGTTTAAAAACCAAGATTAAAAAAAACGAGCCTACACCAATACCTTTGGTTGCTCCAATGGTCAAAACCTTTGTATGGTACCTTCGAAACCAAGGATCAAGTATTGGTATGATAAAAACCTTTCTCTCAAAAATAACGAGCCTACAAGGTTTGAACTCCCAATCGCTTAATGGGTAGCAACAAACACTTCCCATCTACCCACATGCGCCCTTATTACTGCTTAAAATTACATAGTACATGAAATGCTAACAGTAGGTTGGTCAATGGCTCAATCCCAAAGGCCAATTCAAAGCCTCGTTGCAGTTTCTCTTCTTCCACATTTAATTATTTCTTTAATCCATTCTACTATTGTGCCAACCACCACCAGTGTTGATGTACAAATCTATACGATGATGGCCGGATGGTGATATAGATAGGGGTGTCAATGGGTCGGGTTGGGCCGGGCCTGCCCTAAACCCTGACCCGACCCTAGAGACCTTAATCTTGACCCTGATCCTGACCCGAGTCTGTCGGGGTCAAGAAACTCTCAACCCTGACCCGATCCTACCAGGGTCGGGTTTGGTCTGGTTGGTCCTGATTTATGACACCATCCACGTGTCTCATTAGACCATGTTTTTGTAACATAGGATCTCAATTTATGGGACAGCTAATAAATATGTTGAAAAAAACGGCGTGTGTATAGACTCTCTCTCTACAATTGTAACGGTGTCCCCTCAATAGGCCTGTAAACTTATAGGGGCTACAACTAAATAACAATCATGTGAGTGACTCTTTTTATGGCCCTGATCAAAATAGTAGATGATCTACTCTTTTTATAGGTTTCCACTTCATGATGATGACAAAGCTAGTAGTTATCTCTCTAAAATTCTCTTCTGTTACTTATATTAAGTATATTATATACTTATAATTAATATAGGGTCGGGTCGGGTCGGGTCGGGCAGGGCAGGGCTAGGCCCAGGATCTAAACCCTGACCCGACCCGACCCGACCCTGCCAGGGTCAGACTGTAACTAAACCCAAACCCGTCCTCAGGGTTGAAAAATCAGGGTCGGGCCGGGCTCAAGGCTGGTTCGAGCGGGTTCGGGCCAACCGGGCTTTATTGACACCCCTAGATATAGAATAAGAAAACGAGATTAACTAGATATTGAACCGAAAAAATGGTTTAGTTTCAGTTCAGGCTCAATTGATTTGACTTTCAATATTATTGTTTCTTTTATGATAAAATAAGGGTGTCAATGTGTACTGAGTACCGAATTATCGACACCAAATCCTACCGAATAAATTTGGTATGGTATTGATATGGCATATACGCACTGAGTCGGTATTCGGTATTGACTATAATATTGAAAATACATCATACCAAATCGATACTGCAATATCTGTTTTAATTTGTATTGATATGAAATACCTGTACCAAATTTATATTTGGTACGATATCGGTATCGGGCATATATGAAGCTTGGAGAACCTTGTTTTATACTTTTACTCGAAAAATTATTGACCCATCAATTGGAACGAATGGGAGTTCGATTTAAAATGGAAGAAGGCTTTGCAACAATATAGAGGAATGAACGGACAAAGGCCAAAGGATTTTTGGTACTTTGGGATCATAGTTGGAAAACTAGGTTTCGACTCGGCTGCGTCATCCGAGTCGAGTCAAAATTTTGGAAAACCTGGTCAAGAGTTATGTAGACTCGACCAATGTGAAAAATGATGTGACTCGGTATTGATCAACTCGCCTAAGTCAAGCAAGACTCGATTTTTTTAACCCGAGTCACTTTTAACTAGGCAAATCTTGTCAATTTTTAAATACATAAATGCAACTTGATTTTTTTTTTGGTAATATAAATACTAGATTATGAGTGAATATATCAATAAATATAATAAGTAACAACTAATAAATGTAAAACTAAATGTGTAAAACAATAAAGGCCAAAATCCAAAAATGCTTATCAAAACTAACGTTTTGGATCTCTCTCTCTTCTTGGAAATTGTCATGTAATATTTATAATTTTGTATATAAATGAAAAGAAGTCATTTCTCTCTCTCTCACTCCCCACATTGCAGTCTTTATCATCTTATTTTTGGTAAACTGTAGTCTTTATCATCAAAACCATAACAATGTAGCATTTATTATTATTTTTTAATAATAAAAAAAAAACATGACTCAGCTTGATCAGGTTTAATCAGGCCAAGTCACCAGGTTTTCTAAAAGGCGAGTCAAATCAGAAAACCTGATTTTCCAACTATGCTTTGGATCGAGAAAACCTATATATTACGCATTTAATACGAGATAAAATAAAGTTCACATATTTTTTTTTCTGATTCTTTTGTAAAATGTGAATAAATATAGGGTAAAGTACACGTACCTCCCGAGAATGCACCCAATATTCCTCGTACCCCCCTAAGCAGCTCAATATTCCACGTACCACCCCTGCTTTACACTCCAAATGCCATTTAAGTCCACACCAGGTATTAAATGCTATAAAATGACCAAACTACCTTTTCTTCTATTTTTTCTAAAATTTGAAAAGACCTAATTGCCCTGACCTATTTTTGCTAAAATTTGAAAAAATTAAAATGCCCTCATCTTCCCCAAATCATCATCTTGTTTTACATACCAGCCACCACCACCACCCCCCACCATTAACACCATCACCATCCCACCGTGAAACCCCACTTCACTGTCTCTCCTCCCCTCCTCTACTAAAAGCAAAATACATTGGTACCCATTGCCTCAGATAACTATAATATCAAACATAGCCCCAAAAAACATATGACAGAAACCAAAAAACAGCTTCAATCTTTGTAACAGCCCAAGAACTTTGCTAAGTCAAAATTTACAGAAAAGTGAAAAACAAAACAAAATAAAGCAGGGCAGGGACAAAGCATCACCTCTTCCGATCCCCTGGATACTGCGACAACGGCACGAGCTCCGACAATGGGGTCGATAATAGAGTGGGTAACGGAGAATTGCGACAAACAGGGCAAGAAGCATTAAGTCTCAACCAAGCATCTATGCAACAGAGATGAAAGAAATGTCGACAATCGGGTATCATCCTCAGCATCTCCCCGTCCTTGTAATCACAAAGACATATCGAACACATGGAATCTCCACTCCCACGATCCCTCGGCTTGCAGAACGGGAACTTTGGGTACGAATTGATGACCATTTGATCGAGCCCAACACCATTCTCCTCGTCTCCGCTGCCGTCGTCGTCTTCGGCAACGAAGATAATGCGAGGGAGGATAACACCGTTAACAATTGAGGAGTCGGAGTTAGAGTCGGAGCTACCTGGGTTTGAAGAACGAGAACGGGAACGGGCTCGGCAGCAGACGTAGGAGGCAAGGAGGATAGTGGAGAGGAGGACAAGAAACCCTAAAGCGATGGCAATAGCGTAGCCAAGACCCAGGCTTGTGAGGTTCCTAAGGAAGTAACCGGAACTTCCACTACCGCCACCGTTACCGCTGCCGGTGGAGGCCCCGGCAGAAGCGCTGCTGGACATTTTGCCGCAGGGTGTGAGATGCAGAGTTTCATCTCCGTGAGTAGAGTGAGACACATTAGCGGAGCCGGAGAGGTTTTTTTTTTTCTCCCTTGGGAGGTGGGTGGGTATCCACAGCTGTTGCATTTAATACAAAGTTAAATGGTGGGGTGGGGTGGGGTGGGGGTGGTGGTGGTGAGTATGTAAAATAAGATGATGATTTGGGGAAGATGAGGGCATTTTAGTTTTTTTAAATTTTAGCAAATAGATCAGGACAATTAAGTCTTTTTAAATTTTAGAAAAGATAGAAGAAAGGATAGTTTGGTCATTTTATAGCATTTAATACCTGGTGTGGACTTAAATGGCATTTGGGGTGTAAAACAAGGGTGGTACATGGAATACTGAGTCGCTTAGGGGGTACGAGGAATATTGGGTGCATTCTAAGCGGGTACGTGTACTAATCTTAGGGTGGATTAGCAGTTTGAATCCATCTTGGTTTGATGAGTTGGATCAGACAACCTTACCCGTTATTATTCATATTGGGCTTGGGCTTTTCCCGTTTTCCAGTATACCTAAGGAAGAACCTGCATTGGCTGGTCTATCTGGTTAATTAAACTGGACCAAACCTATCAACTCTAACTCACATAATTTACCCAAATTGAACCACTTTGACTCATTCTTATGACCCAAAGGTGCGGGCAGTTAGACCGGGGTTGGTCTAATTGCAAAAATATAACCATTGCGTTCCAGCTAAAGCAGAGGGTATGTTTATGTTATGAGCGCCACAGACCACTCATTGTACTTTCTTCTCCAACTTAAAGATTTTGCATCAGAATCCAACGAAGTCCCTTCATAGAAATGCCTCTAGATGCTTCTCCAGGTTTCCTAATCGCAGTTCTTCCATATCCAATTCGAGCACCTTAGAGTTGAGAAACAAACAACAACATGAAACAACGACTCCATTCAAAAACCAGTTGTGGTTTCCTTCTACAAGTTTGTTGATTTCCCGACCATGCTGATATGCGTAGCCTCTGAAGGAGCTGAGAATAGGGATGGGGAGAGGAAGAGCGAGAGGGAGAGAAAAATAGTCATATCTCCAGGTAAGTTCAAGGTTACGGGTTGAGAAAGTGTTAGGCATCATGTCTGTTAGACTAGACATTGATCTTCTTCTGTGTAGACCATTCCTAAACTTACTAGTCCTATATATAACATCTATAATGGTAAATGATCGTGAATAATAAAGCAATAAATCTAGTTATAATCTAGGTTATTAAGTTGGACAACTTGTAAGAAAGTGTATAATTAATGAAAAGGAAATAAAAGAAAACAATATATACATGGGTTGGGGAAGGACCAAACTTGAGCATCACTTCGTCAAGCTACTTATGTATTGCGATTTATTCTAGAATTAGGTGGGGAAGACCACACTTGAACATCACTTCGTCAATCAGCCTACATATTTTGATTTATTCTAGAATCAAGTCAAACATATTTCCCATCCAGGAGGGGAATGACATGTGGGGGATGAGGATCATGATATATACGATTATGTGTGTGTGTGTGTGTGTGGAGGGCGGGGGGGGGGGGGGGGAGGGATGGGGATCATGATATGATTTTGTGTGTGATGATGGGTTTGATAATGTATCCATGATGATGACCAAAAATGGACATAACTTGATAATGCTCCTTATGTACCGCAAATAGGGATCAGGTCAACCGTATTTCCATGCAAGTATATCCACTTAACTACAAAAATTCCATTCCTCAACAATAGAGGCTAGGGTTCAAAACCCTAAGTAGGAAGGGAGAGAAGAGAAGAGAATGCAAAAATCTATTTTTTGAATTTGTGTGATTGTATTTCTCTACTCCTCTTAGCCTCATTTTATAGAATGGAATTTGAGTAGAGCCCATAAGACAAGTGGTGGATCTTATAAGGTGATCTAGTTAGGATTGTTACAGTTCACCTCTATTCTACCAAAAGGAATTGCAACTAAAGTGATTGGCAAACTATTTACTAATCTCTCACCCATAAGCGGGTGGTAATATAGAACCCACATATTGACTAAAGAATTTACCTTTTAGTCTCTCCATTTAACAATATCACCTGACAGATTAACGAGCATAGAATATTAACACTGTCAAAAAACCTTAATCTATCGAATATATTTAATTAGGGAATCTCGACCGTGGATTGGACTTACAAATTTGATAAATATTTATAAAAACAAATTATTTAAATAATAATAATATGGAAAAAAGAACATTGCCTAGTCGTGTGGAACCTGCATCAGACATAGGAGCACACAAAATTACCACCCCACCCCAATGAAAATAAAAAAAATCTCATCCACGTTGTTGCCCTTGCACGCACACTCTCATTGGCCTTTGTGTTGGTGTAGGGGCCATGTGACTAGGCAACAATCTCATTTGTATAAACACTTAACAAAATTGCCATTGAACTCGGAATTTTATCAAATCACAAGCAATGGATTCCCAGTTGATATACTCCTTGTTCGAGAAGTGGAATCCTTATTGAGAATTTTTCTCATTCACAAATGAATGTTGTGAATCTAACACACTGATAATTAGCCAGTATTGACATTAACCTTTAGTACACCAGAACACCCAACTTCAACTATTAATATTGGGCTTGATGGATTCACATATCCAACAATTACACACAAAGAAAGAGAGAGAGAGAGAGATTTTTCAACCCCATTTATGCCACAATAATAATCTCAAATAGAAATAGAAATACCAAGTAAAACATCACAGCCACAATATATCATACTGTCATAACAATCCATAGTATACTTATAAAGTACCAAATGTTTGGGAAATGTATGAGGTTTATTACTTGCACAATACAACCTCCCCCCCCCCCCCCCCAAAGAGGTAACCAATAATTCTTCACTTCAATCTTTAAATGTTTCTGTCATCAGTGGTTTGCCTAAGCACCTAAAGCCTGGAATATCTCATTTTGAATGGTTAGTGGATATGAATATCCTGTTAGTGCTGGAGGCATTTCAACTATCCCAGCCTGCTCTACTATCTGCAACCAAAAGAAAACAGGGGGAGGGGTGGGAAAAGGAAGAAAAAGAGCCATGCATGTCAGCATAGTAAAAGGTAAGGTATAATTCTCAAATTAATGAAAATAAAGAAAAGATTATATTTCATTACCTTCCCTTGAAGATATTCGTTTGCTGCAGTCAGTATTCCCTCCTTCAAAATCAAGAAATAGATAAATTTTTTTTGTATTAGAAAACGAATAAATGTTTATGAAATACAATTACTTGGCATGGACAATTAACCAAACTATTATGCTTAATTACTTCATATTTATGTGGTGGGTTAAGTAAAAAAGAGGTACGTTTAGGGCAAACCTTATTCTTCAACAATTGAATCTCCTGAAACATTATTTGCATCTGTGATCGATAAAACAAAAAAATTTCAACAATTATTATTGATATATATATATATATATATATATATATATATATATATATATATATATATATGTTGTACCATTAAATTAAAAGGAATATTAATAGAAGTGATCATATGCATACCTTTGCAGAACGAATAAGATACATCCAAATTTCAAGATGTTTCTCTAAAGCATGAAACTCATCTAGTGTCATATCTTCAGTTCTACCTCCATATATATACCTGCAAAATGAAAACAATATAAGTATACGTTTTTCTCTCTCTCTCTCTCTCTCTCTCTCTCTCTCTCTAAATTTGTGTGTCTGGATCAGCTACCCACATGGTGAAAACCACTCAAACAGAATCTTCATACCTCAGATCCCTTCGGACCCCTATGGTCAGATGTGGTGGAGATTCTCTTTAGTTGGTTCCATGGAAGAAGAACTCGACCGAAACTTGCCGAAACCACCGAGTTAACTCAGTTTCGTAGGTTTTCGAGACGAGTTGAAGGATGATTTTAAAAAATCCAGGGTTTGGACCGAAATTCGATGGTTTCAACTAGGGCTGTAACAGGGTCGGGTTGGGCCGGGCTTTATAGAACCCTAGCCCAACCCTAAGTCCCCTTAGTTGGACCCAAGCCCGACCCGACCCTGACTCAGAGCCAGAAAAATCCAACCCTGACCCGCCCTCAAGGTTGGGTCGGGGCCGACCCTGATTGGCCCTAATCATGGGGAGGGGGAAAGAGATGCATGGGCTAGAATGAGCTAGGAAGAACATTATTAATTTTACATAAAATAACAATATAATAAATTATATTATAACACTTATTGTCTTCATATATAATATATTATATAAAAAAATGTGGGTGAAATTTAAAGTTTATAATGTATAAATTATATCAATATATATTTTATAGTATAACTGAAATCAAGGTCGGGCCGGGCCGGGCCAACCTTAGCTCAAGGCCTCAATCCTAACCCGACCCGACCCTAACTCAGGGTTAGAAATTTTCAGCCCTAACCCGCCCTCAGGGCCAAATATCTCAGCCCAAACCCTATTCGGGCTCAGGGCGGGCCAGGGCGGGTTCGGGTCGACAGGGTCAAACTTGCACCCCGAGTTTCAACCAGTTTCGACCGAGATGTTGGTAATTTCGCAAGTTTCGACACTTATGCCCATCGAAACTTGGGAAACCAGGCTCGAAATCAATATAGATACTTAAGTATGCCAGTAACCAGGCCAAAAACTAGTATAGACACTTATTTATGTCTAATACCATTTAAGTAAATATTTTTGTATTTACTTAAGGTATTATTCATAAATAAGCAAATACCCCCTATTTGATTCCAATAAAAATAATTAAAAAATCAAATTCCAAAAGAAAAAAAAGTCAACCCCCCAGTTCAAGAACAAAAACTGGATTTTCGACAGTTGGAGCAATTTTCAACTTTCTAATGCTGGGGTTTTTCTCAAATCTAAAAATTCCATAAATCTTAATATGGTAAAACATTGTTAAAACCCAAAAGTGCGGTAAAATATTCATTTGTTTTGGTGTCCAAAAAAATATTTTCATTCAGAGCGTTTTTGACAGCATTTGCGCACACCGGATTAAGTTTAACCGGTACATAATTCCTTCAATATAAGCTAGATTTAAGCAATCTTAGACTTGTTAGAAAGCTGTCAAAACAAAGCTTTCTAACAAAACCAAGATTGCTTAAATCTGATTTCTATTGAAGGTGTTATATTCCGATCAAACCTTATTTGATACCATGTCCAAGAACAATATACAATATCAAACTTGAATCAAAACCACAAA